>NC_140004.1:11978981-13354327 GCF_964263955.1 Coregonus lavaretus
CTTCTCTGTCTCTATCTCTCTTTTTTTTTTCTCTCCTCACCCATCTGTCACTATAGGCTTACATTTATCTACATACCTCTCTCTCTCTCTCTCTCTCTCTCTCTCTCTCTCTCTCTCTCTCTCTCTCTCTCTCTCTCTCTCTCTCTCTCTCTCTCTCTCTCTCTCTCTCTCTCTCTCTCTCTCTCTCTCTCTCTCTCTCTCTCTCTCTCTCTCTCTCTCTCTCCTCTCTCCTCTCTCTCTCTCTCTCTCTGTGGAGGTTCTTGTAGACTACAACAGCTCTGTCAGTAAAGATACATCACGGCCCCCTATCACCCCACCCCCCCATAGGCCAGGGGGGATTCCATTAGCACTACCACCTGCTGTGATGCCCCCCCCCACCTTCTCCAAGTGCGCACACACACACATGCAAACACATAATGGAAAACAGACACATACACAAGGATGCTGCTCTGCAAGAAGGAACAGGAAATGCGAGACTGGGAACCTTCTCAACTCAAATACCCCCCCCACTCCCCTCCCCTCCCCCTCCCCTTCCCTCTCGCCCTCCCTCTTTCCCTTCCACCTCACTCTCTTTCCTCAACTCACGACTCTGTAGTGAAGACAAGGCGATGCGCTGCAATTACTCTAATTGGTTGCGACTTCTTCATTTACATGACAAGTGCGTGCCGGGCCTGGGAACCAACGGCCTGCTCCTCCTGGTCAGCCTGGGCCTGAGTCTGGGGGTCTGGGGGCTTCCATGGGGCTCTGGGGGGTTCCAGGGGGTCTGGGAGAGAGAGAGGGGATGCCTGCATGGGCTTTGCCTGGTGGGAAGGGGGGTCGGGGGGCTAAAGGGGCAAGAAACAGGGGGTGGGCACTCGGCTGGATGCTGCCGAACAATATCGTCTGCTTCTCGGGACATTCCTCCTGCTCATCGTCACGGCGAAGCGGCCGTGGTCGTCAACACTAACGGGAACAACATTTTTTAAGCAGTGAAACTATTCATTAGTGTGTGTTGGTGCTGTCGCTGCCAGCCTCACCCGCCCCTGCCCACTCTGCCAGCCCTACCCGACCACGCTGTAATGTTAGTTTAGCATTACGGGCGCACTCAGCTGAGCCATTCTTTGGGTAATTTATTTGTAGGTATTCATTTTCTCCCCGCTCTAATGTTTGCTTAGAAGATAAAGAGGCGTTTTTTATTACCTGCTGAAGTTCACATGTCAGGATGAATCAGATTTACATGGTCATTCTACAGGGGCACACAAGGGAAAAGGCCAAAGCTTTATACTCATAAAGTATTCAGTAGTATATTCAGTAATACACAACTATTCTTCGTTCATTTAGCTGTAATAGAAAAGGTCTCTCTTGTCAAGAAAACACATTTATTTTCATGTCTTTTCGATGAGGTCCAGAGGCCCATCCACAACAATGTGTTGAAATCCTCCTTTAGAATAGACACAGCAGGAGACCAAGGATGCCTTGACCCTGAGGACCTGTGTAATGACCCCTAGCCCCTGCCTGGGTTCTAACAATAGAGGCTGACATGTTCTGCCTCAGAGGTCAAAAGGGAGAGCTCAGGGCATGTCCACAGTGACATGGTGACATCAGTGACTGGCTGTTTGGTCTGGGAAATACAAGACAACATTCTATGTTATGTTATCAAGTTATATAATATCCCATCCGAAAGCATACGGTTTAGCCCCATCTAAACTTTCTGTAGCTATATTCTGTAGCTTTCTATAACTAACTTTCTGTAGCTTTCTATAACTATAACTACAGACCAGTATCCCTTCTTTCTTTTCTCTCAAAAACTCTTGAGCGTGCCGTCTTTAGCCAACTCTCTTGCTATCTCTCTCAGAATGACCTTCTTGATCCAAACCAGTCAGGTTTCAAGACTGGTCATTCAACTGAGACTGCTCTTCTCTGTGTCACGGAGGCTCTCCGCACTGCTAAAGCTAACTCTCTCTCCTCTGCTCTCATCCTTCTAGACCTATCTGCTGCCTTTGATACTGTGTACCATCAGATCCTCCTCTCCACCCTCTCCGAGTTGGGCATCTCCGGCGCGGCTCACTCTTGGATTGAGTCCTACCTCACAGGTCGCTCCTACCAGGTGGTGTGGCGAGAATCTGTGTCCGCACCACGTGCTCTCACCACTGGTGTCCCCCAGGGCTCAGTTCTAGGCCCTCTCCTATTCTCTCTATACACCAAGTCACTTGGCTCTGTCATATCCTCACATGGTCTCTCCTATCATTGCTACGCAGATGATACACAATTAATCTTCTCCTTTCCCCCTTCTGATAACCAGGTGGCGAATCGCATCTCTGCATGTCTGGCAGACATATCAGTGTGGATGACGGATCACCACCTCAAGCTGAACATCGGCAAGACGGAGCTGCTCTTCCTCCCGGGGAAGGACTGCCCGCTCCATGATCTCGCCATCACGGTTGACAACTCCGTTGTGTCCTCCTCCCAGAGTGCAAAGAACCTTGGCGTGACCCTGGACAACACCCTGTCATTCTCCGCTAACATCAAAGCGGTGACCCGATCCTGTAGGTTCATGCTCTACAACATTCGCAGAGTACGACCCTACCTTACACAGGAAGCGGCACAGGTCCTAATCCAGGCACTTGTCATCTCCCGTCTGGATTACTGCAACTCGCTGTTGGCTGGGCTCCCTGCCTGTGCCATTAAACCCCTACAACTCATCCAGAATGCTGCAGCCCGTCTGGTGTTCAACCTTCCCAAGTTCTCTCACGTCAACCCGCTCCTCCGCACACTCCACTGGCTTCCAGTTGAAGCCCGCATCTGCTACAAGACCATGGTCCTTGCCTACAGAGCTGTGGAGGGGAACGGCACCTTCGTACCTTCAGGCTCTGATCAGTCCCTACACCCAAACGAGGGCATTGCGTTCATCCACCTCTGGCCTGCTGGCCCCCCTACCTCTGCGGAAGCACAGTTCCCGCTCAGCCCAGTCAAAACTGTTCGCTGCTCTGGCACCCCAATGGTGGAACAAGCTCCCTCACGACGCCAGGACAGCGGAGTCACTCCCCACTTTCCGGAGACACTTGAAACCCCACCTCTTTAAGGAATACCTGGGATAGGATAAAGTAATCATTCTACCCCCCCTTACCCCACCCCAAAGAAAGAAGAAAAAAAAACATATTGTAAAGTGGTTATCTCACTGGCTATAAGGTGAATGCACCAATTTGTAAGTCACTCTGGATAAGAGCGTCTGCTAAATTACGAAAATGTAAATGTAAATGTATTTAGAATCACCTGTGGGGCAACTTGTTTCAGTCCTACATGGTAAAGTAATGAAAGATAATAGATGACGAGTCTGACTTCATTTTGTCAACATGATAAGTCTCTGACTTCATTTTGTCAGCATGATAAGTCTCTGGGGAGTTGTGTGTGTGTTTTACTGTATTCAGCCACCATTGTCACCTCATAAGATGAATATATAATTACATTTTTCTGAGGTCCAATTAGACTGTGATTGAGTGCAACATTATTTTCTCCCAAGGTGACAACTGATTTAAAGTAGTAATTTAAGTAGCTATCAACATGGAACTATAATCAAAATAGATATCATGAATTAGATAATCTGTATCTGTTTGGGACTTTGACCTTGTGAAGGATCAATTGAAGAAGAGTTGCTTGACAGTTGTATTATATGACTGTGTGTAACTAGGTTCCGACTAACATTAGTGTCATGACATTAGCTATACCGTCTTGTACTTATCAAAGGACCGAGAGATCAGTGTAAGAAGAAGAACGTGAATAACAAAACAAGAAATGTATTTACTTAGATTGCTAGTTCAAAATGGAGAAGGAAGGTGGAGATGAGTTTGTAGTGTGTGTGTGTGTGTTTGCTTTAGCTCAACAAATGCTGCCCGCAGCAAGTGACGGACTGTGTGTATCTTGCTTCCAACTAACATTAGTGTCATTGACATTAGCTAAACTGTCTTGTACATATCAGAGGACAAAGAGATATGTGTGTGTGTGTGTGTGCGTGTGTGTCTGCGTGTGTCTGTGTGTGGGTGGGTGTGTTTGTGCGTGCCCATGTCTGTGTGTTTGCGTGTCTCTCTATGTCTGTGTGGGGGTGTGTTTCAAAACTATTGCTTGAGGTACAACATCAGCAGATTAACTGGAATGAAAATAAATCAAGTCTTCTTTATTTATTTTCTCTCCTCTCCCAGGAAGCCACTTACTGCTCTTCCAGAATTACACACTGACATACAGTGCCTTCAAAAAGTATTCTTTTCTCACCCATCTACATACAATACCCCATAATGACCAAGTGAAAACATGTTTTCAGAAATGTTTGCAAATATACTGAAAATGAAATACAGAGATATCTAATTTACATAAGAATTCACACCCCTGAGTCAATACTTAGTAGACGCACCTTTGGCAGCGATTATAGCTTTGAGTCATCTTGGGTACAGTTGAAGTCGGAAGTTTACATACACCTTAGCCAAATACATTTAAACTCAGTTTTTCACCATTCCTGACATTTAATCCTAGTAAAAATTTAATGTCTTAGGTCAGTTATGATCACCACTTTATTTTAAGAATGTGAAATGTCAGAATAATAGTAGAGAATTATTTATGTAAGCTTTTATTTCTTTCATCACATTCCCAGTGCGTCAGAAGTTTACATACACTCATTTAGTATTTGGTAGCATTGCCTTTAAAATTGTTTAACTTGGGTCAAACGTTTCGGGTACCCTTCCACAAGCTTCCCACAATAAGTTGGGTGAATTTTTTTGTACAATTTTTTTGTACCTGTTTCCTCCAGCATCTTCACAAGGTCCTTTGCTGTTGTTCTGGGATTGATTTGCACTTTTCGCACCAAAGTACGTTAATCTCTAGGAGACAGAACGCGTCTCCTTCCTGAGCGGTATGATGGCTGCGTGGTCCCATGGTGTTTATACTTGCGTACTATTGTTTGTACAGATGAATGTGGTACCTTCAGGCGATTGTAAATTGCTCCCAAGGATGAACCAGACTTGTGGAGGTCTACAATTTTGTTACTGAGGTCTTGGCTGATTTCTTTTGATTTTCCCATGATGTCAAGCAAAGAGGCACTGAGTTTGAAGGTAGGCCTTGAAATACATCCACAGGTACACCTCCAATTGACTCAAATGATGTCAATTAGCCTATGAGAAGCTTCTAAAGCCATGACATTATTTTCTGGAATTTTCCAAGCTGTTTAAAGGCACAGTCAACTTAGTGTATGTAAACTTCTGACCCACTGGAATTGTGATAGAGTGAATTAATCTGTCTGTAAACAATTGTTGGAAAAATTACTTGTGTCATGCACAAAGTAGATGTCCTAACCGACTTGCCAAAACTATAGTTTGTTAACAAGAAATTTGTGGAGTGGTTGAAAAACACGTTTTAATGTCTCCAACCTAAGTGTATGTAAACTTCCGACTTCAACTGTATGTCTGTATCAGCTTTGCACATCTGGATTTGGGGATTTTCTCCCATTCTTCCTTGCAGATTTTCTCAAGCTTTGTTAAGTTAGATGGGGCGCGGTGGTGAACAGCAATCTTCAAGTCTTTCCACAGATTTTCAATGGGATTCAAGTCTGGGCTTTGGCTGGGCCACTCAAGGACTTTCACATTCTTGTTCTGAAGCCATTCCAGTGTTGCTTTGACTGTATGCTTGGGGTCATTGTCCTGTTGGAACGTAAATCTTTGTCCCCAGTCTAAGGTCGTTTGAACTCTGAAGCAGGTTCTCATCAAGGATTTGCCTGTATTTGGCTCCATTCATTGTTCCCTCTATCCTTACCAGTCTCCCAGTCCCTGCCGTTGAAAAGCATCCCCATAGCATGATGCTGTCATCACCATGCTTCACGGTAGGGATGGTGTTTGATGGGTGATGAGCTGAGTTAAATTTCTGTCTCATCAGACCACAGAATAATGCTTTCAGAGTCTGTCACGTGCCTTTTTGCAAACTCCAGGCATGCTGTCATGTGCCTTTTTCTCAGCAGTGGCTTCCGTCTGGCCACTCTCCCATAAAGCCAAGATTGGTGAAGTGCTGTGGAGACTGTTGTGCTTCTGGCAGGTCCTCCCATCTCAGCCAAGGAACTGTAGTTCTGTCAGAGTGGTCATTGGGTTCTTGGTCACCTCCCTGACCAAGGTCCTTCTTGCCCGGTTGCTCAGTTAGGTCAGACAGCCAGCTCTAGGCAGAGTCTGGGTAGTTTCATATTTTAAAAATTTCCCAATGATGGAGACCACTGTGCTCTTTGAAACTTTCAACACTCTAGAAATTGTTTTTTACCCTTCCCCAGATATATGCCTCATCACAATTCTATCTCGGAGATCTACGGACAGTTCCTTGGACTTCATGGTATAGTTTCTGCTCTGACATGCACTGTCAACTGTGGGACCTTATATAGACAGGTGTGTTTCTTTCTAAATCATGTCCAACCAATTGAATTTGCCACAGGTTGACTCCAATCAAGTTGTAGTGACATATCATATTTCTAAAAACATGT
This sequence comes from Coregonus lavaretus, assembly GCF_964263955.1. NCBI lineage: Eukaryota > Metazoa > Chordata > Actinopteri > Salmoniformes > Salmonidae > Coregonus > Coregonus lavaretus. Next base: position 11,985,466 of record NC_140004.1, read on the forward strand.
TTTCACTTCGTCATTATGGCGTATTGTGTGTAGAGGGGTGAGAAAATAAAATATATTTAATCCATTATGAATTCAGGCTGTAACAACAAAATGTGGAATAAGTGAAGGAGTAAGAATATTTTCTGAAGGCACTGTATCACTTCACTTCCCTGAAAGCAGCATGTTCTAAGAAAGAGGTGCCTTTGTGGAGTGTGTGAAAGAGACACTTTTAAAGTAGTCTTTTGAAGCTGGAGATCCTGAGAAGGATATGAGGTATGATACGACACACATACAATCAAACACACCCTCCCACACAAATACACACACATACACACACACACACACACACACACACACACACACACACACACACACACACACACACACACACACACACACACACACACACACACACACACACACACACACACAGAACAGGCTGCCAAATTCCCTCCAAACAAGCCAAGGATGAAACCCAAAGCTAACGTGTGTGTTCACTGTCTGACCACAGCTGCTCCGCTCTCACGCTCCCTGAGGTGTGTCTCTAACACACGGACGCAGACACATGCATGCACACTAATACACACACACACAAACAAACACACACACACATACATACACACACACACATACACACACACACACACACTTAAGCACCCAGACACAGATAAGTACAGAGTTAGAAGTTAGATGGACACAAATATCCCCTGTTCTACTGAGGAGTGGCCCTGTCCTGTCAGTGCCTCTGACTCGCTCTCATCAGCACCTCTACCCCAAGCAAGGTCGTTCCACACTGCTGGGACAGCAAAAGAACACTAGGAGAGATACAGAGAGAGAGAGAGAGAGAGAGAGAGAGAGAGAGAGAGAGAGACAAAGAGAGGGATATAAGAAGAGAGATAGAGAGATGAAGAGAGAGAGGTGAATATAAAGTGAGAGAGGTGAAGAGAAAGAGAGAGGAAGAGAGAGAGACGAAGAGAGACAGACACAAAGAGAGAGAGAGAAAGACAAAGAGAGGGAGAGAGAGGTGGGAGTATTGTTAACATATTACCAGGCCGGCGTCTTTGGAGATTGCCCATGTGATTGGCTCCCGAGGCCTCTGTGGCACACAGCAATTAGGAGCCCAACGACCCCGGATCTCCACAGAAATCCCACCGGAGACTCCCGCTCGTGTTCCGCCATGCTATCGAAGTGCCGGCTCACTCCCAGACAGGGTGAACATCCCGATATTCAGAGTATGGAAAGCGGAGAGAGAGGCTGCCGGAGTTCTGGCAGAGGTTAATAGTTTTTCCCAGTCAGGGAGCATACAGTGTGTATCAGGTAATTATGGGTAATTGGTAAATCTTACCATAATGAAAGAATTAACAGCCATGAGAGAGAGAGAGAGAGAGAGAGAGAGAGAGAGAGAGAGAGAGAGAGAGAGAGAGAGAGAGAGAGAGAGAGAGAGAGAGAGAGAGAGAGAGAGAGAGAGAGAGAGAGAGAGAGAGAGAGAGAGAGAGAGAGAGAGAGAGAGAGAGAGAGAGAGAGAGAGAGACTTTAGAGTCAAAGTGAGATAAAGATTGAGGGAGAGAGTTATAACAAAGAAAAAGAGGGGAAGAGCAATGGGACCCAGTATAGACGTAGATAAGCATGAATCGTTTCATTTTAATAGAATGGCCTCCAGCTGTGAGTTAGAAGAGTCCCATTATAGCTCACATTAAACTGCTGTCTGTGGCGTGCATGTGTCATTGTGTTGTTAACTCTCTAAAGCACAAGGTGATCAGTGTACAATTGTTGCAGGATGAATAAAAATACAAATGTACAGATTACTGGACGAAAGTTACACATCCCACTGTTCAGACTAATGTTGTGTCAGTGTTTTGACTGGTTTGAGCCTTTTCACTATGAATACCTTGCTTTATTGCCTCAAGAGAACCAGTGACTGCGTACAGTAGAAAGAGGTGTTCAAATAAAGAAAGCTAGCAGATTGTGGAGAGAGCGATACAGAGAGACAGGTGAGCTGACCAAATGGATGAAAGTCGGGACGTGAGAAAAGGAAAACAATGCTGTAAACTAAAATGTACAGTGTCTATATCTTTCTGACGGGGTGTGAGTCTGTCTTTTTGATTATGGGGAATATGTTTATGTTTGTCATGTTGGTGTATGACCAAGGTGTAGGAAGCATGGCTGTCCATCATTGATGGAGGGAGATATGAGAGAAAGTCAGAAAAATAAAGGTAAGGAGGCTGTGTTCATTAGGACACACCGTAGCAAAACAGTGTTCAATTGAAAATCTAAATTAATGTTTCTTATTGGACAAGTTCAGATCATACTGCTTTGGACCGCTTTCTTCCGTTTCCTGCCTAGTGGACATAGCCCATGTGGGGGAGAGAAAGAGACAGGCACATCCTGCATATCCTGCGTGCACTGTGTTCCACCACCATTACGTTTAGTTAATGTTACCATTCTGTTTCGTTAATGTTACCATTACGTTTCGTTAATGTTGCGTTCACTCTGGGCCTATTGTCTCCCTCCAACCCTTTCAACTCTCATAGAGGGAAACCACAGACCATTAAACATTTAGCATCACTTTTCAATTATTCATTCTGAGTGGCTAATGTTAAATATCTTGTTGAAAGCATACATTTGATTTGTTTTGTTTACAAATCATCCACGGGCACACGCCTCGAGAGGAATTCTAGGATAGTGAGGTAGTGCAGTGTTGGCTCTTCTATTATGTATCTGTGTGGATAATACAGTATGATGGCCAATTCCCACTGTTTCTAGTGCCATTGTTAATAATGAGAAGATAACTACCCATTTCCATGGTGAGGGAGATGTGAGGCTTTTTTAGGGAGGGATGGAAGGGCTTCATGGAGTAAACATACATACACGGATACTGTCTCTGTCTGCCTGCCTGTCTGCCTGCCTGTCTGCCTGCCTGTCTGTCTGTCTGTCTGTCTGTCTGTCTGTCTGCCTGCCTGTCTGCCTGTCTGCCTGTCTGTCTGTCTGTCTGTCTGTCTGTCTGTCTGTCTGTCTGTCTGTCTGTCTGTCTGTCTGCCTGTCTGTCTGCCTGTCTGTCTGCCTGTCTGTCTGTCTGCCTGTCTGTCTGCCTGCCTGCTTGTCTGCCTGCCTGCCTGCCTGTCTGCCTGTCTGTCTGTCTGCCTGTCTGTCTGCCTGTCTGCCTGTCTGCCTGTCTGCCTGTCTGTGTGTGGCTGCTCTTGCTCATTTCCAGTAAGAGCATCCCTAAGGCAATGCTATGTGGGCACGATAGGGTGTCCTGTTCTCTCTTTACTCTCCCCCCTCCACACTAACCTATTCCGACATATCCACAGCGCTGCCTCTATGTGTGCGTAAGTGTGTGTGTTCTTAAATGGGTGCATTTTTATTTACCTATAGCCTATATCTTTGTAATGCTGTGTGTGAGTGTGTGTGTGTGTGTGTGTGTGTGTGTGTGTGTGTGTGTGTGTGTGTGTGTGTGTGCGTGTGTGTGCGTGTGTGTGTGTGTGTGCGTGTGTGCGTGTGCTAAACCCAAATCGTAACATCGTGCACATGCGCGTGTATGTGTCTGTGTTAACAGCAGTGGATGAATGACCTTGATTTCCTGTGTGTCCCTGTGACAAGGTCGTGTTCACACATACACAATAAAACATTATACTCCCTACTCCACATTTTACAATTATTCTACATCCTTCTTCTGTCACTTGGCAGGTTTAGAGTCACAATCCTGAATTTGTGTTTCAGCCACTGTTGGGCCGGGATTCAATCCAAGGCACATTATAGAGAAGCACATTGCATGTTTTTCTTGGCTTGAGCTGACACGCAGCATTTTCCATGAGTGCGATCTCTGTGAACGTCTAGGACATTGCCTTTAAAAGGCGAATTGTCAGCTGTCCAGTATTGGTTTATAGCTCACAAATTTCCATACAGAATCAAACCAAATCACACATTTTAATTTCTGGTGAAAGGTTTATGGATTTTGATGTACGCACAATTTGCAATGAAATCTGTGTGTTAGAACCTTTGATGCCTACAGTATATTGCGACAAGCAAACTTTTTACTGAAAACCTTGTCTCAAGAAATGTAATAGTTTGGAAACTGATCAGCAGCAAACTGCTTAAGTGGAACAATTATGAGCAAACTTAGCAAACTGTCTTCATTTGAATACTGCTCTTTTACCCTCTCTCTCCAGATGCTAAAAGTTTCATGGGAAGTTTGCGCAACTCCTGTGGCTTGGGTGGCTTTTTAAGTGTTCTTTATTCATGTGTTATTTGTTTATGCGGATTAATTATTAAAAGTTTGCTGCATTTTACAAAGGTTCTAGTTTGCGGGTAATGATTCCCTCCATTCTCTCCCAATGGGTTGTGTTTGTAATTTTCTTGAATATAAAAGTTACATTATTCATGTGTATCGGCGGGCCGCATCTATTAATGATGCTTTTCTTTTTAGGTGCTCACGTCTTTACCGCGTCTTCTTTCTTTCTCTCTCTTGCTCCCTGACTCAAAACAACAAAAATGGGTACATCTTCTTTCTATTCCTCTCTGCCTCTTTCTTTCTCTGTTCATTTTTTTCCGCATTGTGTTAGTTATCTCATTAGGGTCAGATGGACATTGTTGAAAAAAAGAGTGAGAAGAGAGAAAAGTTTGCTGTGGCGCTGTGATGTAAATGTCCTTATTTAGTAATTTATAGATGTGGGAATTGAGTGCAACTCTGTAGAGAGTCATCAACTATTGATGTGTCTAATCTTTCAGATCCTGCCAACATGATAATCATGATATGTGTTCGAGTGAGAGGCACCTCCTTCCTCCTCTCTGAGACTCCACATAGGCTGTTTATATAAAATCTGTAATTCCACATTTGCAATGCGCCGTTAGTCTGCTCCAGCTAAAGCTAATAAATGTTTTTTCCCCACGTTAGTTAGAGATAAAAAGCCAGTGGTATTATACAGTGCTAACAAGCCACTCTAACACCCAGCACACAGCCACACTATTCAGTTAACCTTCAAATAGAGGAAGGAAAAAAAGTAATGTGGAAATGATAATGGATCTACAGTTGAAGTCGGAAGTTTACATACACTTAGGTTGGAGTCATTAAAACTTGTTTTTCAACCACTCCACACATTTCTTGTTAACAAACTATAGTTTTGGCAAGTCGGTTAGGACATCTTCTTTGTGCATGACAAGTATTTTTCCAACAATTGTTTACAGACAGATTATTTCACTTATAATTCACTGTATCACAATTCCAGTGGGTCAGAAGTTGACTGTGCCTTTAAACAGCTTGGAAAATTCCGGAAAATGATGTCATGGCTTTAGAAGCTTCTGATAAGCTAATTGACATCATTTGAGTCAATTGGAGGTGTACCTGTGGATGTATTTCAAGGCCTACCTTCAAACTCAGTGCCTCTTTGCTTGACATCATGGGAAAATCAAAAGAAATCAGCCAAGACCTCAGAAAAAGAATTGTAGACCTCCACAAGTCTGGTTCATCCTTGGGAGCAATTTCCAAACGCCTGAAGGTACCACGTTCATCTGCACAAACAATAGTACGCAAGTATAAACACCATGGGACCCCACAGCCGTCATACCGCTCAGGAAGGAGACGCGCTCTGTCTCCTAGAGATGAACGTACTTTGGTGCAAAAAGTGCAAATCAATCCCAGAACAACAGCAAAGGACCTTGTGAAGATGCTGGAGGAAACAGGTACAAAAGTATCTATATTCACAGTAAAACGAGTCCTATATCGACATAACCTGAAAGGCCGCTCAGCAAGGAAGAAGCCACTGCTCCAAAACCGCCATAAAAAAGCCAGACTATGGTTTGCAACTGCAAATGGGAACAAAGATCGTGCTTTTTGGAGAAATGTCCTCTGGTCTGATGAAACAAAAATAGAACTGTTTGGCCATAATGACCATCGTTATGTTTGGAGGAAAAAGGGGAATGCTTGCAAGCCGAAGAACACCATCCCAACCGTGAAGCACAGGGGTGGCAGCATCATGCTGTGGGGGTGCTTTGCTGCAGGAGGGACTGGTGCACTTCACAAAATAGATGGCATTATGAGGAAGGAAAATTATGTGGATATATTGAAGGAACATCTCAAGACATCAGTCAGGAAGTTAAAGCTTGGTCGCAAATGGTTCTTCCAAATGGACAATGACCCCAAGCATACTTCCAAAGTTGTGGCAAAATGGCTTAGGGACAACAAAGTCAAGGTATTGGAGTGGCCATTACAAAGCCTTGACCTCAATCCTATAGAAAATGTGTGGGCAGAACTGAAAAAGCGTGTGCAAGCAAGGCCTACAAACCTGACTCAGTTACATCAGCTCTGTCAGGAGTAATGGGCCAAAATTCACCCAACTTAATGTGGGAAGCTTGTGGAAGGCTACCCAAAATGTTTGACCCAAGTTAAACAATTTAAAGGCAATGCTACCAAATACTAATTGAGTGTAAGTAAACTTCTGACCCACTGGGAATGTGATGAAAGAAAAAAAGCTGAAATAAATCATTCTCTCTACTATTATTCTGACATTTCACATTCTTAAAATAAAGTGGTGATCCTAACTGACCTAAGACAGGGGATTTTTACTAGTATTAAATGTCAGGAATTGTGAAAAACTGAGTTTAAATGTTTTTGGCTAAGGTGTATGTAAACTTCCGACTTCAATTTTATCTTTGTAAACTCTTTGAGAAGGGAAAGGAACACGGATGCTATCTTGCTCTACAACCAAGGTGCTTGAATTGAGATACAAACTGAAGAGAAGGCTTTGATTTGATTTGCTGTGTACTTACAGTGCTTCAGTATACAGGTACAGGTAGGTGGGAGATAACTGCTATGTCCTTTTTGCCATTTTCCTCACCTATATGCCCCTACAAGCACACCCAAACCTGCTTACCTCATCCCCCCTCCGGGACCATAGAATTCCCCTCAAGGCGTATGCCCGCGGATGATATGTGTACAAAACAAATAAAATATACGCTTTCAACAAGATATTTAACATATGCCACTCAGAATTAATAATTGAAAAGTGATGCTTAATGTTTAATGGTTTGTGTTTTCCATCTATGAGAGTTGAAAGGGTTGGAGGGAGACAATAGGCCCAGAGAGAGTGAATGCAACATTAACGAAACATAATGGTAACATTAACGAAACGTAATGGTAACATTAACGAAACGTAATGGTGGTGGAACACAGTGCACGCAGGATATGCAGGATGTGTCTGTCTCTTTCTCTCCCCCCACATGGGCTATGTCCACTAGGCAGGAAACGGAAAGAAAGCGGTCCAAAGCAGTATGATCTGAACTTGTCCAATAAGAAACGCTCCTTTTCATTTTCCATTGAACACCATTTTTATACGGTGTGTACTAATGAACATGGCCTTGCCTTTTTTTTTATCTCCCTCTGTCAATGATTGACAGCCATGCTTCCTACACGAAGTGTTTAAGGTTAAGTTTAGGCGTTAACTCAGAATTTTTAAGGTTAGGGTTAGGGATAGGCTTAAAACAAAAATCGCAAAAACAACTTTCCATCGCTGGATTCGAACATGCAACCTTTGACACCAGAGGCAGATGCTTACAGCCATCCGCCACGCCCTGTCAAAACCGAAACCTACTTGAAAGTAGCGCTCACTGTTGCCCCTAGTGGCCGATGTCCCCGTCATCTCCCGACATCCTCAGACATGGATGGATGTCGAATACTGACTTGTATCTCGGGTGACCTGGCAGGAAATGCAGTGATGCAAATGTACACACACGCACACAAACACACGTACACAAAGGTAGAGAGGGGTTCTCTCTCTACACACCATCTCTTACTCCTCTTGCTCTTCTCTTCCTCCTTTTCACGTATCCTCTGCCTCATCCATCTCTCTATCTCTCTCCCACATGCTCTTTCTCAATCAGCCTCTCTCGTTCTGTCTTTCCCATTCTCTCCTTCCCTCTCTCTCAGTAGGAAAATAGGAAGTGCTATTCATGCTGGTAATTACGTCTCTCTTTTGTTATGGTGGCGTATTCTTTTCCTTTAATGGAAGGACAAATTATATAACTACCTCTTTATGGAAGTAATAATGTTAGACGACAGCAGAGATAGCTGGCAGTGGAGCATATCAGTGTCTGTCTCTCTCTCACGCACACACACACACAACCACACACACAAACACACAAACAGAGACACAACACCAGCCCAGTGACACCGAAAACACACATTCACTCTCACACACACACATACACACACACACACACCTCGCCATTCAAAAAACCTGAAAAATAGGCCATGGTGATATTCTGATGTTGGGGTTATGCCCATTTTTACGGCATATTTTATTCATCTGTTGTTTGCAAAATGCTGTATGAAATATAGATGGTCTATACTACTCTGACTGCCAGGGCAAGGAGACAGGAGACAGGAGACAGGAGACAGGAGACAGGAGACAGGAGAGAGGAGACAGGAGAGAGCACAGGAGGACGGGTTCCCTACTACACACAGGATCACATAGTGCATATGGTTGAATGGATGGATGGAAGTATGGATAAAGGGATGAATGGAGAGGCACATGGGCAGACGGATGGATGCGTGGCTGCATGGATGGATGGATAGACGGATGGCAAATTTACCATAATTGATTTGAAACAGCTGGGGTTTTCCCATGGGAGTGAGAAGTAAATGTATCAATTTGCTTTTGTGCTTTGCAGTGCTCTTACATATTGACTATACGGGGGTTTACATGTAAATGACTATACATTGTTGTTTTCACGCAGACTAGCCCTCAGTGCAGGAAGATGAATGGGGGAAAGAGATAGAGACAGTGTTAGAGATCTGGGCATGAAAAAGTTTTCATGTTGCAAGTTCATTAGTAATCATCTAACAATAACCCATGTAATGAATTTTCTGAAATATGCCCCTGATGGTGCAGTTACATCCACTTTTTAGAAAATGTTTGTTTTGCCAGAACTGTATGCCTGTTTTCCTCTGTAGAAAAGAGTAAAGACAAACGTATAGTGATAGAGTTAAGGCTGAAGCGTACAACCAGAGAGGGCTTCCTCAGCAACGCAGTGCTCCCACTATTGGAGCACGGCATGATGGAAAGTGACAGCACCGCCCGGGGCGGCCACGGAGAGGGCGGAGTCTAAGAGAGGGGTGAGCTGTGCTGCTTCATCAGTGTGTGGATGCAGTAAGCCACAGGGACGGGCCAGAGAAACATGGCATATCTGACACTGTGGCAGACATGGCGACACCCCGGCCAAGGTGAGGTCATCCCAAAGACCACTGGGGGATCGAAGGTCACAGGATACAGGGAAGAATCAGCCACAGGGCACAGGGGGGAATCGCAGACACCTCAGGCTCATAGGGGCTACGGAGGGTCTAAGCAGACAGCACTCCTCACGGAGGGAACAGAGTACTCCTGTCTGTATTTATACACATCACAGGGATTTTATGTTATGTTTATGTTGCACCAGTTATTGATTTTATAAAATAAATGACCCGGAGGCATGTTACAGAGCAATTCTATGATCTGTGGTTAAAAATATTTTTTTAAATCTGTGACATCACAGGGTAGGATTCAAAGTAAAGGGTAGGATTTTAAACCTACAGCAAGTTTTTAGCCAGAGGGAGGGTATTTTCTTGCTCCCCAGGTCACCAAGAATCTCATAGTGTTTGAAAGTCACTGTTTTTTAAATGTTTTAACTTTTGATGATGTCATGCCCTGCTGGAAAAAACAGCATAGACCAGCATAAATTTCAATCTGGTCCATGCTGGTCCATGCTAGTCTATGCTGGTTAGTGTGGTCGGATGCTGGTCAAGCTGGTCTGACCAGCATGGCCTATCTGGTCAAGCTGGTCTGACCAGCATGGCCTATCTGGTCAAGCTGTTCTGACCAGCATGGTCTAACTGGTTCTGCTGACTGACCAGCATGGTCTAGCTGGTTATGATGGCAGACCAGTCTTCATTGTGTTTCGCTGGTTACCAGCCTTCGTTGTGTTTTCTCTGGTGACCAGCCTTCGTTGTGTTTTCTCTGGTGACCAGCCTTCGTTGTGTTTTCTCTGGTGACCAGCCTTCGTTGTGTTTTTGCTGGTGACCAGCCTTCGTTGTGTTTTTGCTGGTGACCAGCCTTCGTTGTGTTTTTGCTGGTGACCAGTCTTTGCTGTGTTTTTGCTGGTGACCAGTCTTCACTGTGTTTTTGCTGGTGACCAGCCTTTTATGAGTGAGTTTTGTCTTTGTTTTGCTGGTGAGTTTTGTCTTTGTTTTGTCCCTGTAGGGCAGCGTTCCCCAACTGGCGGCCCATGGACCGAATTTGGCCCGCGGGTTGTTTTATTTGGCCCACCAAATAATACATAAACACTTTTATTTTTTTATTTTCATTGTTGGTAATGATCAACTGTAAAAACACCTGGAAATCACCTCCAAGTGATTTTAATTTAAGAAATCTGTTACCAAGTATTCCCACGCATAATAGAGAGACACGTGATTGTATACAAATGTAAGCAAGATTTGAAATGATTATGTGTTTGTCAAACACTATATATTGGGCTTCTTGCGGTCAATTTGCAGTCTCCAAATTATTGGACCATTCGCTCAAGAAAAAATAGGCCCGTGGCTGAATCTAGTTGATGATCCCTGCTGTAGGGGATACCTTTTAGGCACTACGTAGAATCCTGTCATGAAGAACCCTCTGGTTACAGAGTTCTGTAATTTGTCCCTACGGGGGAACCCTTTTGGGTGACACATAGAACCCTTTAATTTGTCCTTGTAGGGGAACATTGTTTTGTTCCATTTAGAACTGTCTCATGAAGAACCCTCTGGTTCAAGGTAGAACCAATAACAGGTTTTACAGTTGTACTTATAGGATACTTCAGATGTGCTTATGGCACACACTATTAAAAATTACTTGTAATTTGACAGTAAGTTACCAGCTACTGAGTTGCAGTAAAAATACAGTATTTTTGCAGTTGAATTAAGGTGTTAATGTTGAAAAATGACTTGCTGTTGTTTACCTTACTTTCACTGCACTTTGAAATGTAGGTGGGGGCAATGGGCTGGCGGGGTCATTAGCATATTTGGGGGTCTAAAATATGTTGTATTTGTGCCAACCGTTAGTGGAAGTATTCTACCAGTTAAAGTGGTTTTATCGTTGATGAAGGTTGAGTACCTAATTTGTCCACTCCCTGTTCTACAATCTTTGTAAGAGCTTGTACCAATCAAGAGCTGCACTGGTGACTGTGCATTTTAAAGTAACTTAATAACAGTTGGTCACTAGGAAGTTCATGTCTAATTTTCAATAACACTCTGAGCTTGCTGCAAATAGTTATTGTACTTTTCATAGTAACTTAATGTGGCTCACTGACCTGATTGTGTGGCAGGAAGATCACTTTGCTGCCAACCAAGAGGTTGAGGCCAGGTGAGGCTGGGTCCCAAATGTGCTCACCACAAAGAATGTTTAGTAGTTGTCAACTAACGTATAAAGCTTTTTTGTATTTACAAAAGTTCAGTGAAGGTAGTGAGCTTCTGGCAAGTAAGTTACTGTGCATTTTACAATAACCTACTGACATCTGGACGCCAGTTATGTTGGCAGTAAGTTACTGGCAGCTAGTTAATAATAATATGCCATTTAGCAGAAGCTTTTATCCAAAGCGACTTACAGTCATGCGTGCATACATTTATTTTTTAGTGTATGGGTGGTCCCGGGGATCGAACCCACTACCTTGGCATTACAAGCACCGTGCTCTACCAGCTGAACTACAGTTGCCAGTGAGTTACTAGTAGTGAGGTTACGTTTGATACCGGAGATCCAAGGCATGCGTCGAAATCGCTAAGCAGCTAACTTCGAAGCAGTGTGCCAATGCGTGTATCACTTCATCAGAAGTAGATCATCAATGATGTCCGAAGCTTTGTTTGATCATCACTTTTTCAAACCATGTGTTACAAAATGCGAGATCCTACTGATTTTGCTGTGGTTCCGGTGCTTTCTTAAATTCCAAGCTGCTTTCAAACAACGACCTCTACTGGACACCGTACTTACAAATATAGTTAGGATTTTGGAAAGGAAAGTTTCACTTGATCAGTAGCTTATCAGGTAGAGTAGGGAATTATGGAACATTCAGGGATGTGAGCGTATGAGGTCAAATCCGGTTGAAGGCACACTACTTTGAAAATTGTTTTATGTGAAACCACACTTTCTGCACTGTTGTTCAAATAGCTTTTTGTATTTAGTATAGTATAAGCTTCTGTCTTAAGCATCCTAAATAATGCCATTGATTCCGTTTTTGAAAAATAGTAAACTTGAAGGGAAAAAAGGGAAGCATGATGCACACCTGGTATTCCTACTGATTATATGCCATTAAAGCCAATGACTTACCACTGCACCACAGAGTTTGGATGAAAGCAGTGTAGAAAAATAAAATGTCTCTGATAATCACACGCTGCTATTTATTGCTGACCAGAAGATATCTCTAATGTGCATTCTGAACAGATAATGAAGCTCAGAGTAATTAACCATTTTTCGGCACAATTTGGTGAAAGCGCTGAAACCTTCAGAAAGCCTTGGTTTCCCATCACTAGTTACAAGCAGTTACTGCCAGTTAAGTTACTTTGAATTTTACAATAACTTACTGGTTGCCAATTAGGTAACGCAAAATTCACAGCAACTTCCAGGCAACTAACTTCCATTAAGTTACTGTAGTGCAGCTCATTAATGTCAAATGTTCATGCAAATATTGCAGAACTGACAATGTTACAATGTGCTCAACCTTTGACAACATAACCATCAACCACTTAAACTGGTACAACACTTCCACTGACGGTTGGCACAAATACACATACAGTACCAGTCAAACGTTTGGACACACCTACTCATTCAAGGGTTTTTCTTTATTTTTTACTATTTTCTACATTGTACAATAGTAGTGAAGACATTAAACTATGAAATAACACATATGGAATCATGTAGTAACCAAAAAATCAAAATATATTTTATAATTGAGTTTCCTCAAAGTAGCCACCTTTGCCTTGATGACAGCTTTGCACACTCTTGGCATTCTCTCAACCAGCTTCATGAGGTAGTCACCTGGAATGCATTTCAATTAACAGGTGTGCCTTCTTAAAAGTTAATTTGTGGAATTTCTTTCCTTCTTAATGCGTTTGAGCCAATCTGTTCTGTTGTGACAAGGCAGGGGTGGTATACAGAAGATAGCCCTATTTGGTAAAAGACCAAGTCCATATTATGGAAAGACACCTCAAATAAGCAAAGAGAAACGAAAATCCATCATTACTTTAAGACATGAAGGTCAGCCAATATGGAAAATTTCAAGAACTTTGAAAGTTTCTTCAACTGCATTCGCAAAACATAAAATAAAATAAAATGTGATTTGCCACATGCGCCGAATACAACAGGAGTACACCTTACAGTGAAATGCTTACTACAAGCCCTTAACCAACAATGCAGTTTTAAGAAAAATAAGTGTTAAGTAAAAAATAGATAAGTAAAAAATAAAAATAACAAATAATTAAAGAGCAGCAGTAAAATTAAATAACAGTAGTGAGGCTATATACAGGGGCTACCAGTACAGAGTCAATGTGCGGGGGCACCGGTTAGTCGAGGTAATTGAGGTATTAGGTACATGTGGGTAGAGTTAAAGTGACTATGCATCGATAATAATCAGAGTAGCAGCAGCGTAAAAGAGGGGGTGGGTGGGGTGGGGTAGGGGAGGACAATGCTAATAGTCCGGGTAGCCATGATTAGCTGTTCAGGAGACTTATAGCTTGGGGGTAGAAGCTGTTAAGAAGCCTTTTGGACCTAGAATTGGCACTCCGGTACCGCTTGCCATGCGGTAACAGAGAGAACAGTCTATGACTAGGGTGGCTGGAGTCTTTAACAATTTTTAGGTCCTTCCTCTGACACCGCCTGGTATAAAGGTCCTGGATGGCAGGTAGCTTGGCCCCAGTGATGTACTAGGCCATATGCACTACCCTCTGTAGTGCCTTGTGGTCGGAGGCCGAGCAGTTGCCATACAAGGCGTGATGCAACCAGTCAGGACGCTCTCGATGGTGCAGCTGTAGAACTTTTTGAGGATCTGAGGACACATGCCAAATCTTTTCAGTCTCCTGATGGGGAATAGGCTTTGTCGTGCCCTCTTCTTGATTGTCTTGGTGTGTTTGGACCATGATAGTTTGTTGGTGATGTGGACACCAAGGAACTTGAAGCTCTCAACCTGTTCCACTACAGCCCCGTTGATGAGAAATGGGGTGTGCTCAGTCCTCTTTTTTCCCCTGTAGTCCACAATCACCTCCTTTGTCTTCATCATGTTGAGGTAGAGGTTGTTATCCTGGCACCACACGTCCAGGTTTTTGACCTCCTCCCTATAGGCTGTCTCATCATTGTCGGTGATCAGGCCTACCACTGTTCTGTCGTTGGCAAACATAATGATGGTGTTGGAATCGTGACTGGCCATGCAGTCATGGGTGAACAGGGAGTACAGGAGGGAACTGAGCACGCACCCCTGAGGGGCCCCCATGTTGAGGATCAGCGTGGCAGATGTGTTGTTACCTACCCTTACCACCTGGGGGCAGCCCGTCAGGAAGTCCAGGATCCAGTTGCAGAGGGATGTGTTTAGTTCCAGGGTCCTTAGCTTAGTGATGAGCTTAAAGAGCACCATGGTGTTGAATGCTGAGCTGTAGTCAATGAATAGCATTCTCACGTAGCTGTTCCTCTTGTCCAGGTGGGAAAGTGCAGTGTGGAGTGCAATAGAGATTGCATCATCTGTGGATCTGTTGGGGCGGTATGCAAATTGGAGTGGGTCTAGGGTTTCTGGGATAATGGTGTTGATGTGAGCCATGACAAGCCTTTCAAAGCACTTCATGGCTACAGATGTGAGTTCTATGGGTCGGTAGTCATTTATGCAGGTTATCTTAATGTTCTTGGGCACAGAGACTATGGTGGTCTGCTTGAAATATGTTGGTATTACAGACTCAGTCAGGGACATGTTGAAAATGTCAGTGAAGACACTTGCCAATTGGTTAGCGCATGCTCGGAGTACACGTCCTGGTAATCCGTCTGGCCCTGCCGCCTTGTGAATGTTGACCTGCTTGAAAGTCTTACTCACATCGGCTATGGAGACCGTGATCACATCCGGAACAGCTGATGCTCTCATGCATGCTTCAGTGTTGCTTGCCTCGAAGCGAGCATAGAAGTGATTTAGCTCGTCTGGTAGACTCGTGTCACTGGGCAGCTCGCGGCTGTGCTTCCTTTTGTAGTCTGTAATAGTTTGCAAGCCCTGCCACATCCGACGAGCATCGGAGCCGGTGTATTACGATTCGATCTTAGTCCTGTATTGACTATTTGCCTGTTTGATGTTTCGTTGGAGGGCATAGCGGGATTTCTTATAAGCTTCCGGGTTAGAGTCCCGCTCCTTGAAAGCGGCAGCTCTACCCTTTAGCTCAGTGCGGATGTTTCCTGTAATCCATGGCTTCTGGTTGGGTATGTACGTACAGTCACTGTGGGGACGATGTCATAGATGCACTTATTGATGAAGCCAGTGACTGATGTGGTGTACTCCTCAATGCCATCTGAAGAATCCCGGAACATATTCCAGTCTGTGCTAGCAAAAAAGTCCTGTAGCTTAGCATCTGCGTCATCTGACCACTTCCTTATTATCCGAGTCACTGGTGCTTCCTGCTTTAGTTTTTGCTTATAAGCAGGAATCAGCAGGATATAATTGTGGTCAGATTTGGCAAATGCAGGGTGAGGGAGAGCTTTGTACGCGTCTCTGTGTGTGGAGTAATGGGGGTCTAGAGTTTTTTTCCCTCTGGTTGCACATTTAACATGCTGGTAGAAATTAGGTAGAACGGATTTAAGTTTCCCTGCATTAAAGTCCCCAGCCACAAGGAGCGCTGCCTCTGCATGAGCGTTTTCCTGTTTGCTTATGGCCTTATACAGCTCATTGAGTTCAATCTTAGAGCCAGCATTGGTTTGTGGTGGTAAATAGACAGCTACGAAAAATATAGAAGAAAACTCTCTTGGTAAATAGTGTGGTCTACAGCTTATTACATTTACATTTTATCATGAGATACTCTACCTCAGGCGAGCAAAACATCGAGACTTCCTTAGTATTAGATTTCGTGCACCAGCTGTTGTTTACAAATATACAGAGACCACCAGCCCTTGTCTTACTGGAGTCAGCCGTTCTATCCTGCCGATGTAGCGTATATCCCGCCAGCTGTATGATATCCATGTCGTCGTTAAGCCACGACTCGGTGAAACATAAGATATTACAGTTTTTAATGTCTCGTTGGTAGGATATCCTTGATCTTAGGTTGTCCATTTTGTTTTCCAATGATTGTACGTTGGCTAATAGGACTGATGGAAGAAGCAGATTACTCGCCGTTGGATCATTACAAGGCACCCCGACCTACGTCCACGATATCTCCGTCTCTTTCTCATGCGAATGACAGATATTTGGGCCTTGTCTGGTGTCTGTAGAATATCCTTCGCGTCCGACTCGTTGAATAATATTTTTTTGGGGTCCAATACGAGGTGAGTAAACGCTGTCCTGATATCCAGAAGCAATTTTTGGTCATAAGAGACAGTAGCAGAAACAATGTGTACAGAAAAAATTAAAAATAACGCGAAAAAACACACATAATAGCACAATTGGTTAGGGGGCCGTCTCTTCAAACCATCAACCGCTATTATGATACTGGCTCTCATGAGGACCGCCACAGGAATGAAAGACCCAGAGTTACCTCTGCTGCAGAGGATAAATTCAGTAGAGTTACCAGCCTCAGAAATTGCAGCCAAATAAATGCTTCACAGAATTCAAGCAACAGACACATCTCAACATCAACTGTTCAGAGGAGACTGTGTGAATCGGCCCTTCATGGTCGAAATGCTGCAAAGAAACCACTACTAAAGGACACCAATAAGAAGAGACTTGTTTGGGACAAGAAACACGAGCAATAGACATTAGACCGGTGGAAATTTGTCCTTTGGTCTGGAGTCCAAATTTGAGATTTTTGGTTCCAACCGCCGTGTCTTTGTGAGACGCAGTGTGGGTGAACGGATGATCTCTGCATGTGTAGTTCCCACCGTGAAGCATGGAGGAGGAGGTGTTATGGTGTGGGGGTGCTTTGCTGGTAACACTGTCTGTGATTTATTTAGAATTCAAGGCACACTTAACCAGCATGACTACCACAGCATTCTGCAGCGATATGCCATCCCATCTGGTTGGGCTTAGTGGGACTATCATTTGTTTTTCAACAGGACACTGACCCAACACACCTCCAGGCTGTGTAAGGGCTATTTTACCAAGAAGGAGAGTGATGGAGTGCTGCATCAGATTACTTGGCATCCACAATGACCCGACCTCAACCCAACTGAGATGGTTTGGGATGAGTTGGACCACAGAGTGAAGGAAAAGCAGCCAACAAGTGCTCACCATATGAGGGAACTCCTTCAAGACTGTTGGAAAAGCATTCCTCATGAAGCTGGTTGAGAGAATGCAAAGAGTGTGTAAAGCTGTCATCAGGGCAACGGGTGGCTACTATGAAGAATCTCAAATATAACATATATTTTGATTTGTTTAACACTTTTTTGGTTACTACATGATTCCATATGTGTTATTTCATAGTTTTGATGTCTTCACTATTATTCTACAATGTAGAAAATAGTACAAATAAAGAAAAACCCTTGAATGAGTAGTTGTGTCCAAACTTTTGACTGGTACTGTATATTGTATCATGCCCCCAAATGTGCTTATGAGCCCCACCGGTACATTGCCCCCACCTACATTTCAAAGCGCGGTAATGATTGCACCTTATATTCAAAATATTGGTTAGAAAAATGTACCGTTATACTAGATTATCCCACATGTTCCCTAAAAGGAACCGACCAGTACCATGTGACTATCTATGTGTACCTCTGAAGGTACCTTATTTGTACCTTTGACCTTTTTTGTACCCCAGGGAACAACACTGTACCCTAACCGTACATTAATTTTGAGAGTTTGTGGACATATGCTCTTGGTAATAAAGATATAGCTGGTGGCACTTCTGAAACATTAATGCACTTAATGCATGCAAGTTCAAATCCCCAAAGCATTTATCCACACTTTACATCAATTGTCCCTGAGCACTCCTATTTTTACGTTGGTGTTGTCAGATAATCGGACAATTATTGACTTGATTCTGGGCAACTTTTAGCAAAGTGCAGAAATGTATTCTTGCCAATAAATCTGTAGCCAATCTCTGTCATGCTCACAGACCTGGTGGTGTAGAAGGTAATTCAGGTCATTAGCAACCAAGAAGTTGTGAGTTCAAATCCCAGGAGAGGTATGGTCTCAAGTAAACAGCATTCAGCTGTATACTGTCTTTCTACAGCAATAACACCTTAATTGAGCTGTTGTTTACCTTACTTTCACTGCAACAGTGTACTGTAAAATTACAGGAACTTGTAACTAGTGTAGCATTTCATTGCATAAAATGAAAATATGGTGGAGAGGGAAAGAACTGGGCCCGGTTAACCAAAGCATCTTAAAGCATCTTCATCGTTAGAACCTTCGTAGGACCGTCATTAAGTCTCTGAGCTGTTTCTCAAAACCATTGTTTCTAAAGTTGCTCTTGAAAACTCTTCGAACAGCTAAGTGCGTCGTTAGATGTATTTTTGCCCTTCTGCGTCACTTTATACACAGAAGATCTCTGCTAAACACAAAATCAAGACGATTATCTGTCTTTCTGTAACCACCGATAACTTCAGAACTAATGTGACTACAAATGCAAAGTTGCCAATTTCTTTGCAATTGTTACTAACAAGCGAAGGATATAAAGACACTTCAAATGAAAACCGAGATAACTGTATTAAAAGATAAATACAGTATAGGCTACATAGATCTATATATTTCAATGATATTGAAATCATGTTCATTCAATTGAATTTTATTTAGCTATTTGTACGCTACTGTCTGTAAATGTGTAACATTCTTGATTTAGTGCATTATTATAGGGTAAGCATTAGAATAAGCCACCAACGTAAAAATATTTGTAGCCATAGGTGATAATATCTCTCTAGGAGCTGGTCCGTCGTCAGTATTGTGGAATAATTCTAATGTTAAGGTGAAATTTGAAAGGGAGAACGCTGATCTGAGAGCAGCGCTGCCTTTCTTTCGATCCTATCAGTATCGGCACAAGCCTCAACGACGCACTTAGCAAACGTTCTCTCTGAGTGATGTTTTGGGAAACGCATGTTACATCTTCGGCCATTGAAGGAAAGATACATCGTTAAAACTCGTAAGCCTATGTTCCATCGCTATCAGCCTATGTTCCATCGCTATCGGGAAACCAGCCCAGGATGGTTCTTCACAACCATCACAGCAGTAAAGAACCCTTCCGGATATGCCCCCCAAAAATGGTTACACATATCACCCTCACCCATGACAAAGAACCCTTCAATTATCTGGAGAGTGTATGCTGGTCCAGCATGGTCTAGCTGGTCAAGCTGGTCTGCAAAACCACACCCATCATTATCATATTTCCCAGCATGCTCTATTGCAGTTTGAATTTTAGAATAGTTTGTTTCAATATCTGTGTTTTTGCATGTACATTGATTGATTAATTAATCAATTAATTTATCTTATGTTACACAAAGATAAATAGCATACATTTTTCTAAACTAATCCAATCTGCCAGCGTAAACACAACAAAGGCTGGTCACCAGTGAAAACACAACAAAGGCTGGTCACCAGCCTATGCCGGTCTATGCTGTTTATTTTCACATCAGAGTTGGGTTGAACTTTTTAACAAAATGTTATTTTCTACAAAAAATTATAAATGCGCCATTTTCACATATGTAGACATTGGTATTGTGCTGGAGATAATGAAAATGGTGTTGAAAAGTGGTGGAATTGCCCTTTAATAAAGACTCAAACTCAGAAAAAAAAAGACAGTGCTAACCACTACCTCTTATGTAGAATCTACGAGGTAGTGAGAAACAGATGTTAAGAATAATCTCATCTGTAACCTACAGCCTTTATAAAAGTATCTAAGAGTTAATAAGAAATAGACCAGGAAGAGATTGCAGAGATGCAAAAGCCATCTATAGTAAAAAGATCAAGAGGAGATGCACACAGCTACAACTCAGTTAGCAGACACAGCAGTGGAAGAACTCCAGGTCTTCATTCCATTGGACACGCAATCCCAACAACGCCTCATCCAATTGGATAGAGGAGAATTCTGATTATCAAACATCAATCCCATTGGACAGATTTGTTAATCAACCTACACTGGATGAGATCAACTAGATAAGAAACTGGATGCTAAAAACGACCAAGACATCATTCCAGCAGACCAGAAGGCTGGTCTCGGTTCAATTTGGACTATTGGTGGTTTGGATCATCAGCTCCTGGGGTTGGTTGAGTAATACATGTGTCCTCTATGACAAGACAATCCACTACTGGTTGTCCATTCACAGCAGTTCCTGCCCTCACAGCAACCTAACTGCCGTTTGCTAGGATGTATGCAATCTCAAACTCAACTTTTCTATTGTTCCATCAAACTACCAGGCTCTCTGTTTCGAGATCAGGAGTGGATCTGTGATGCAGTCTGGAGAGCTCTCTTGATTTTCCACCACTGAGACCATTCACACATGAGGCTGTCTGCCCACGATTCTGCCTGGAACCTTCAAGGGGCTGTCCCATGTAAAGAGACTATATTTTCTGTGTGTCACAGTGTTACAATTCCTCACTTCTATCTAACACATTCAGTGACCTGATTAATCTTGAGGAATTGTCCATTGTGAACTACAGGCTTTCTGTGATGGTACTGGATGCATTGGGAGGGATCCCTCTTCTGAAGAAACTCACAGTCAACACCTGTACACAGGAGCGCTCTGATTTGCTATGTAGGATAGTCAATATGTCAAAGTCATTGACGACCCTAGACTTTAATTCAGATGGGACAGTCATTTTGAGACACCAACAGAGCTGTTCTTGAGCTTCCTTATTTCTATTGTCTTCAAGATTTCTTTACTTGCCTAAAGCACACTGTTTAGAAAAAGGAGCATTCAAATGCTTTGAAAACATCTCATCTCTTTCTTTGCCTGACAACGATGAGCTACAGACACAGCTTCTGCAATCTGGTATCAGCAGACTGCGTCATTTTGGGTACAACAAGAAAAACTTTTATTTTGAATCTGTTTGTGAGATTGTATTAAAAAAATCAATCAGACAAGTTCATATACAGTTGAAATCGGAAGTTTACATACACTTAGGTTGGAGTCATTAAAACTCGTTTTTCAACCACTCCACAAATTTCTTGTTAACAAACTATAGTTTTGGCAAGTCGGTTAGGACATATACTTTGTGCATGACACAAGTAATTTTTCCAACAATTGTTTACAGACAGATTATTTAACTTATAATTCACTGTATCACAATTCCAGTGGGTCAGAAGTTTACATACACTAAGTTGACTGTGCCTTTAAACAGCTTGGAAAATTCCAGAAAATGATGTCATGGCTTTAGAAGCTTCTGGTAGGCTAATTGACATCATTTGAGTCAATTGGAGGTGTACCTGTGGATGTATTTCAAGGCCTACCTTCAAACTCAGTGCCTCTTTGTTTGACACCCTGGGAAAATCAAAAGAAATCAGCCAAGACCTCAGAAAAAAATGTGTAGACCTCCACAAGTCTGGTTCATCCTTGGGAGAAATGTCCAAACGCCTGAAGGTACCACGTTCATCTGTACAAACAATAGTACGCAAGTATAAACACCATGGGACCACGCAGCCATCATACCGCTCAGGAAGGGGACGCGTTCTGTCTCCTAGAGATGAACGTACTTTGGTGCGAAAAGTGCAAATCAATCCTAGAACAACAGCAAAGGACCTTGTGAAGATGCTGGAGGAAACATGTACAAAAGTAACTATATCCACAGTAAAACGAGTCCTATATCGACATAACCTGAAAGGCCACCCAGCAAGGAAGAAGCCACTGCTCCAAAACCACCTGTCACACTCTGGCTCTGGGGACTTTATATGTTGAGCCAGGGTGTGTAGATTCCGTGTGTTTATGTGCTGTGTTTTGAGTGTCTAGTTGTTCTATGTCTATGTTGGCCAGAGTGGCTCCCAATCAGAGGCAACGAGTGTCAGCTGTTGTGGGTTGTCTCTGATTGGGAGCCATATTTAAACTGTATGTTTTCCCTTGGGTGTTGTGGGTTTTTGTTCCGTGTTCGGTCATTGTCACTGAGGACTTCACGAGTCGTTTATTGTTTTGTGTAGTGTGCTTATTATCACTGACGGTAATAAAGTCAATCATGTTCGCTCAACACGCTGCGTATTGGTCTACTTCTCTTCAAGACGATCGTGACAGAAAAACCCACCGTAAAAGGACCAAGCAGCGTGTCCAGGAGCAGGCAGACTGGACATGGGAGGAAGCGCCAGGAAAGGAGATGGAGAGGCTGGCGATGGCCCAGGTGGGCAAATCGTGGTCCTGGGAAGACATGCTCGGGGGCAAGGGACCTTGGGGTAGGATTAAGGCCCTGGCGAGAGAGGAGCAGCGGCGTCAGCAGTGCCATCGTCGGAAGGACGAGAGGCACCCCCAATAATTTTTTAGGGGGGGGCACACGGCATGGGCGACTGGGCAGCAGGAGGCTGCCACAGGGCGAAATGGGAGACGAGGAGAGAAGGCCACCGGGTTACGGGAGCCATTGGCGAGAGGAGGGAAGGAAGTTGTAGAGGCACGGCGAGAGGTACTGAGGTGTATTGCCAGTCCGGTCCGGCCCGTTCCTGATCCCCGTTTAAGGCCAGTGGTGTGTGTTCCCAGTACGGTTCGGCCTGTTCCTGCTCCACGCACCAAGCCTACGGTGTGCGTCGCCAGCCCGACCCGGCCTGTTCCTGCCACTCGCACCAAACCTACGGTGTGCGTCGCCAGCCCAGCCCGGCCTGTTCCTGCTCCACGCACCAAGCCTACGGTGTGCGTCGCCAGCCCAGCCCGGCCTGTCCCTGCTCCACGCACCAAGCCTACGGTGTGCATCGCCAGCCCGACCCGGCCTGTTCCTGCCACTCGCACCAAACCTACGGTGTGCGTCGCCAGCCCAGCCCGGCCTGCTCCTGCTCCACGCACCAAGCCTACGGTGTGCGTCGCCAGCCCAGCCCGGCCTGTCCCTGCTCCACGCACCAAGCCTACGGTGTGCGTCGCCAGCCCAGCCCGGCCTGTCCCTGCTCCACGCACCAAGCCTACGGTGTGCGTCGACAGCCCAGCCCGGCCTGTTCCTGCTCCACGCACCAAGCCTACGGGGTGCGTCGCCAGCCCAGCCCGGCCTGTCCCTGCTCCACGCACCAAGCCTACGGTGTGCGTCGCCAGCCCAGCCCGGCCTGTCCCTGCTCCACGCACCAAGCCTACGGTGTGCGTCGCCAGCCCAGCCCGGCCTGTCCCTGCTCCACGCACCAAGCCTACGGTGTGCGTCGCCAGCCCAGCCCGGCCTGTTCCTGCCACTCGCACCAAACCTACGGTGTGTGTCGCCAGCCCAGCCCGGCCTGTTCCTGCTCCACGCACCAAGCCTACGGTGTGCGTCGCCAGCCCAGCCCGGCCTGTTCCTGCTCCACGCACCAAGCCTACGGTGTGCGTCGCCAGCCCAGCCCGGCCTGTCCCTGCTCCACGCACCAAGCCTACGGTGTGCGTCGCCAGCCCAGCCCGGCCTGTTCCTGCTCCACGCACCAAGCCTACGGGGTGCGTCGCCAGCCCAGCCCGGCCTGTCCCTGCTCCACGCACCAAGCCTACGGTGTGCGTCGCCAGCCCAGCCCGGCCTGTCCCTGCTCCACGCACCAAGCCTACGGTGTGCGTCGCCAGCCCAGCCCGGCCTGTCCCTGCTCCACGCACCAAGCCTACGGTGTGCGTCGTCAGCCTGGTCCAGCCCGTTCCTGCCTCTCGCACCAAGCCAGCGGTGCGAGTCGTCAGCCTGGTTCAGCCCGTTCGTGCCACTCGCACCAAGCCAGGGGTGCGAGTCGTCAGCCTGGTCCAGCCCGTTCCTGCCACTCGCACCAAGTCAGGGGTGCGAGTCGTCAGCCTGGTTCAGCCCGTTCCTGCTACTCGCACCAAGCCCGGGGTGCGAGTCGTCAGCCAGGTCCGGCCCGTCGCTGCTCCACGCACCAAGCCAAGGGTGCGAGTCGTCAGCCTGGTTCAGCCCGTTCCTGCTACTCGCACCAAGACCGGGGTGCGAGTCGTCAGCCAGGTCCGGCCCGTCGCTGCTCCACGCACCAAGCCAAGGGTGCGAGTCGTCAGTCCGGTGAGGCCCGTTCCGGCTACTCGCACCAAGCCCGGGGTGCGAGTCGTCAGCCAGGTCCGGCCCGTCGCTGCTCCACGCACCAAGCCAAGGGTGCGAGTCGTCAGTCCGGTGAGGCCCGTTCCGGCTCCACGCACCAAGCCAGGGGTGCGTATCGTCAGCCCGGTCCGGTCCGTTGCTGCTCCACGCACCAAGCCAGGGGGGCGCATCGTCAGCCAGGTCCGGTCCGTTCCTGCCTCACGCGCCAAGCCAGGGGTGCGCGTCGTCAGTCCGGTGCCTGATCAGGTACCGGTCAGCTGCTCCACAACGGAGCGTAAGCAATCTGCTCCGTCGATGTCCAGTCCAGATCCAGCCAGCGGGGTCAGACCGGACCAGGGGCGCTACGGGGGAATTATGGAAGGGTGGTGGTCAAGCCCGGAGCCGGAGCCGCCTCCGAGGAGGAATGCCCACCCAGCCCTCCCCTGTTTGGGTTTTGTTGAGGCGCGGTCGCAGTCCGCGCCTTTGGGGGTGGGTACTGTCACACTCTGGCTCTGGGGACTTTATGTGTTGAGCCAGGGTGTGTAGATTCCGTGTGTTTATGTGCTGTGTTTTGAGTGTCTAGTTGTTCTATGTCTATGTTGGCCAGAGTGGCTCCCAATCAGAGGCAACGAGTGTCAGCTGTTGTGGGTTGTCTCTGATTGGGAGCCATATTTAAACTGTATGTTTTCCCTTGGGTGTTGTTGGTTTTTGTTCCGTGTTCGGTCATTGTCACTTAGGACTTCACGAGTCGTTTATTGTTTTGTGTAGTGTGCTTATTATCACTGACGGTAATAAAGTCAATCATGTTCGCTCAACACGCTGCGTATTGGTCTACTTCTCTTCAAGACGATCGTGACACCGCCATAAAAAAAACAGACTACGGTTTGCAACTGCACATGGGGACAAAGATCTTACTTTTTGGAGAAATGTCCTCTGGTCTGATGAAACAAAAATATAACTGTTTGGCCATAATGACCATCGTTATGTTTGGAGGAAAAAGGGGGACGCTTGCAAGCCAAAGAACACCATCCCAACCGTGAAGCATGGGGGTGCCAGCATCATGCTGTGGGGGTGCTTTGCTGCAGGAGGGACTGGTGCACTTCACAAAATAGATGGCATCATGAGGAAGGAAAGTTATGTGGATATATTGAAGCAACATCTCAAGACATCAGTCAGGAAGTTAAAGATTGGTCGCAAATGGGTCTTCCGATTGGACAATGACCCCAACCATACTTCCAAAGTTGTGGCAAAATGGCTTAAGGACAACAAAGTCAAGGTATTGGAGTGGCCATCACAAAGCCCTGACCTCAATCCTATAGATGATTTGTGGGCAGAACTGAAAAAGCGTGTGCGAGCAAGGAGGCCTACAAACCTGACTCAGTTACACCAGCTCTGTCAGGAGGAATGGGCCAAAATTCACCCAAGTTATTGTGGGAAGCCATTCTTCAAGTCCGTCGTCAGCCTCAAAGCAATAGCGGAGCACCTCCTGTGTGGATCTCACTTCGCTGCAAAGTAGTTCCCCTCCCTGGAGTATTTTGACTTCCAGTCTATGCTCTAGCAGAGTTTGTAGACATGACTGACCTGAATACACTTGTGCAGCTGAGGTATCTTAAGCTGAAATGGGTGGACCTCATCCTGCAATCAAGGCTGGCCATCATGTTCCGTAACCTGACCAGGCTGGAGAACCTGAACCTCTGGAGGAGGAGCTGAGCAGAGACCTGCACTCCCTCAGGCAGCTGTCAATCAAAGTCAAAGAGGATTTCAGTGTGTTGAAGGACTTCCCAGAGTCCCTGACCAGCCTGAGTTATCTGTTGTTTTACAGACCTCGTCTGCACTGCAGATGTGAAGACACCTGGATGGACACCTGGGCCAGGGTCAGAGGCATATCCAGGTCATTATCTGGCACACCAATAAGGCTGATCTGACCTGCAAAGATGAGAACGGCATCCATAACTTCACCAGGTACTCAGAGGCCAACTGTTCCCTGGATGTGGGCTTTGTCCTGTTCATCTTCACCTCTCTGGGCCTGCTCCATCAGCTGGCTGAGGACTACCTGCTGGCATGCTTCCATATCATTCGTGGCTGACTGGGGAAGAAGGTACAGAAGCCTTTGTGTCGTACAGTGGTAGAGATGAGTGCTGGGTGGTGGAGCAGCTGCTGCCGGGCCTGGAGCAGAGGGGCCTCCCTTCCTGCATATCTGTCTGCATAGCAGGAACTTCCAGCTGGGGAAGAACATTGTGGACAATATCACAGACAACCTCTACGGCAGCCGCCACACCCTGTGTGTGGTGAGTCGTCATTACCTGCGCAGTAACTGGGGCTCACTGGAGCTGCGACTGGCCACCCTCGGTCTGCTGGTAGAGCACAGGGACAACCTCATCCTGGTCTTCCCAGGGAACATCCCCCCTCGGTCAAGACCAGGACCTACCTAGACTGGCCCAAGGACCCAGCCCTGCAGTCTGCCTTCTGGGACCGTCTGTGGACCAAACTGGCCCCTCCTGAACTAGATCCCAGACAGTAACACAACACAGATATACATGTCTACATACAGTGCATTCAGAAATGGTGATAATGTGTGTCCTCATGTTCATAGGTGGACTGGATGCAGTACATTGCAGTGAACTCAGCCACAGCCCATCCTCATTATGACCGCGGAGGGGCCTCGTACAACATGGGCAACTCTTACGGCAAGGGTGGTATGCTATCTATCTATCTATCTATCTATCTATCTATCTATCTATCTATCTACAGTGCATTCGGAAAGTATTCAGACCCCTTGACTCTTTTGCATTTTGTTACGTTACAGCCTTATTCTAAAATTGATTAAATCGTTTTTTCCCCTCATCAATCTACACACAATACCCCATAATGACAAAGTGAAAACAGGTTTGTAGAATTTCCTGCAAATTTATAAAAATAAAAAAAACGGAAATATGGATGGGGAGCATCACTACACAGCTATTTTCAGTTTTCTCCAGAGATGTTCCATCTGGTTCAAGTCCGGGCTCTGGCTGGACCACTCAAGGACATTCAGAGACTTGTCCCGAAGCCCTCCTGCGTTGTCTTGGCTGTGTGCTTAGGGTCGTTGTCCTGTTGGAAGTTGAACCTTCGCCCCAGTCTGAGCGCTCTGGAGCAGATTTTAATCAAGGATCTCTCTGTACTTTGCTCTGTTCATCTTTCCATTGATCTGACTGGTCTCCAAGTCCCTGCCGCTGAAAGACATCCCCACAGCATGATGCTGCCACCATGCTTCACCGTAGGGATGGTACCAGGTTTCCTCCAGACGTGATGCTTGGCATTCAGGCCAAAGAGTTCAATCTTGGTTTCATCAGACCAGAGAATCTTGTCTCTCATGGTCTGAGAGTCTTTAGGTGCCTTTTGGCAAACTCCACAAGGGCTGTCATGTGCCTTTTACTGAGGAGTGGCTTCCATCTGGCCACTCTACCATAAAGGCCTGATTGGTGGAGTGCTGCAGAGATGGTTGTCCTTCTGGAAGATTCTCCCATCTCCACGGAGGAACTCTGGAGCTCTGTCAAAGTGACCATCAGATTCTTGGTCACCTCCCTGACCAAGGCCCTTCTCCCCCGATTGCTCAGTTTGGCCGGGTGGCCAGCTCCAGGAAGAGTCTTGAGGTGGAGTATTTTTATTTATTCAACATTCCAGATGCATTTTCTTGTTTCATGTTTTGTGTCGTTACTGTTTATTTTTTTGCCTTGCTTTTAATAAAGTTGCCTGTTAGAGGGAAGATACAGTATATATATAATATGCCTTGATCATTTTAGACCACACACATTGTAGGGTCACAGATTGTGCGGGACAGTTCCGCATTTTGTCCCTTTGTCCCATGTCCGCAACCATACAATTTTGTCCCGCATTTTATCAAATTTAAATTCAAACACCACAAATGTAGATTTTTTTTTTGATTTGTCCTTTATTTCAGTCACACATTCCAACCTGTCTCTTGAGTCACGTTGCTCTTATGAAAATATATATATCATAAGGATGTAGTAGCCTACGCCTACATTAAACACTTCTCCAATCGTTGTTGAGATCTGATATTCTGCCCAGCGCATGACGACATATAGGCAAATGTCATTATCAACCTATCATATTTCTCAAATCTTTTCAGACTCAATTCCAGCTAAACTTGGAGAGGACAGTTTAGAGTTAGGCCTAACTACTTACAAAAAGCGTGCTTCTGATGAAGAGCTACAAAAGTAACTAAATAGCCGCATTAGACTGAAAGATAAGATAATTTCGTCAAACTTGTGAGGCTCTCCATGGTCATTAGTTGCTCATTCAACATACAGTATTTGCTGCTACTTCACTCAATCCCGTTTAAAAACTCTCCCTTCCTAACTATTTTACATTCCCTGAGACCAACCAGAAATGTTTCCTTGGCCAAATATTTCCAGATTTTCATAAAACAGCTACACATGTGGTCTCTCGTTTCTGCATCACCAAATTTTGCACGAGGCAAAAGAGATGGCTAGGTGCGCTTCAATTTCTCATTCGTTGCAGTGGACCGCAGGGGTGTAGTGCTGCCCGAGCTTCTCACAATTGTACTCATTTAGTAAAGTTAGATCAACGCTGAATCAATGTCTTGGAAGATCTCATAATGATTCATTAGTATTCTACATAACATAACGAAATATAATAGCATAGTCTAACATTACTGTTACACCAAAAACACCACCTCTTTCTTATGAGATTTTTGGAAGGTTAGCTGAATAGTGCGGCGAAAACTCTACAGCATGCACCACTAGGCAGAATGTGCTTTGATTTAAACAAAATATACAGTAAGTCCTTCAGTGTCTTCAGAAAGTATTCACACCCCTTGACTTTTTCCACAATTTGTTGTGTTACAGTGGGATTAAAACTGACTTAACTGTCATTTTCTGTCAACGATCTACAGTATAAGATTGCATGTATAAGCTAAGGTAGTTGTCTGAGGTCTAGAGATCTTATTTACAAGTGGGCATAAAGTACAGAGGAACTTTTAACCAAGAACCTTTAATGACAATGGTAATTAGCTTACGATAAATATGGAAGTAAACTGAGGTTGTCTTCTAACACACAACCCAATTTCTGCAGGATCAGTGTGTGTGTGTGTGTGTGTGTGTGCGCGCGCGTGTGTGTGTGTGTGTGTGTGTGTGTGTGTGTGTGTGTGTGTGTGTGTGTGTGTGTGTGTGTGTGTGTGTGTGTGTGTGTTGGTTATGAACCTTTCCCACAGTAATGTGCTTCTAGTCGGGATGTTTAAATTGTTTTTGAGGATGTAGTACACTATATATACAAAAGTATGTGGACACACTTTCAAATTAGTGGATTCGGCTATTTCAGCCACACCCGTTGCTGACAGGTGTATAAAATCAAGCACACAGCCATGGACAAACATTTGCAGTAGATCATCTGTCTGATTGGGTTTGCAAAAAGTCATCAACGAAAAGGAATTTCCTCTTCTATTTTCACACAACTTTTAACCTAAATTCAATGACAGGGTGAAATCTTTGGTTGATTTCACATTGAATTCACGTTAGTTGACAACTAAACCAAATGTAAATCAGAACTAGACGTTGAACTGACGTTTGTGCACAGTGGGTTGTTTGTGCTGTGTGTCTGTTAAGGCGTAGTTTTTATATTTTGCGTCGTCTATGCTGATTGTGTGTGTGGGTGTTGGTGTGTGTGTGAGTGTGTGTGCGTGTGTGTGTTTGTGTGTGTCCTGCAGCCTTTTTTCTGTTGTGTCTTCCAATGTGATGCTGTTGCCCTCAGTGAGAACAGCCCAGCTAGCAGGCCCATTTCTGTTTTGCTTCCATGAGTCACTTTGAGTCATCAGTCAACCTGTCACCGCCATGGCGACTACACAGTGACATATGCCCGCTTGTCTGCTCTTTGACGGACACGTCCACTGAAAGACAGATACGTAGAGACGGAAACGCTTTGTCAAATAAACTCACACCTCGGTATCTGGGTGCCAGTGTGTGTATGTTTGTGTGGGGGGATGGGGTAATGGCTGTGTCTACGTGTGTGTGTATCTGTGTCTGTGTGTGTATCTGTGTTTGTGTGTGTATCTGTCTGTGCTTAGAATTCGTCAAATTCATAATACTCCGATTCTCAAAACAGGCTCTATTTTAACAAACCAAACGCAATGGTAAATCTAATCGCTGGCGGTAGCGCTATAGGTTCCGGGGTGTGTCAGAAATATTTTCGCTATTGTCACCATCACAATTATTGGCGTACTTGCTGGTGTTGGCACGAAAGTGCTTGAATTTGATGAATAAACAAACTGTGGGTGTGTCAAGGCTTGGCCCCTCTGGTCAATCAGAACGTACTCCATGGCGAAATATGTGGTTGCTTCAAGTTGTGTATTCACAGTCTTTTATGTGTTGCCTTTGGAATCAACTCCAATTCCAATGTTAGTCTGTTATAGTTGGTTAAATGGCTTACAGAAACAAAATAACAAAATGAAGACCCATCTTTGCTAAATACATTAACTTGAACCCATTTGCAGTCCACATTGTTGTAAGTAATTGCATGGCTTTAATAGCAATCACACGGATATAGGGACTAGGCCTACTGTAAATTGCATTATGGCTGAGCATGGACATGCCAAACATTGTCAATAAGCAAGATTAAATTAATTATTGATAAGGCCTAAAAAGAGAACAAATAATTATAATCAAATTCTAAACAAAACAAAACTACAGGCTATGGGCTATGTGTCACGCCCTGGCTCGGGGGACTCTTAAATGTTGAGCCAGGGTGTGGAATTTCTGTTACATTTTCTATGTTTTCGTTCTAGATCGTTTAGATCTATGTTGGCCAGGGTGGTTCCCAATCAGAGGCAGCTGTAGCTCGTTGTCTCTGATTGGGGACCATACTTAGGCAGCCTGTTTTCACTAGTTTATTGTGGGATCTTGTTCCGTAGGGTTTTGTGTATAACCTAGGACTTCACGTATCGTTTGGTTTATTGTTTTGGTTCGTGTGTGTACACAAATAAAGTATGTACGCTTATCATGCTGCGCCTTGGTCCGCTTCATCTGTCGACGATCGTGACAGAAGATCCCACCAAGAAAGGACCAAGCAGCGTGCCCAGGAGGAGAAGTTGGCGATGTCCCAGGTGGGCGAATGGTGGTCTTGGGAGGACATATTCGCGGGCAGAGGGACATGGGCAAAAGTAAATGCCCAGGCAGGAGAGGAGAAACGGCGCCAACCGTGCCGACGACGGACATGCGAGAGGCAACCCCAAGATTTTTTTTGGGGGGGGCACATGACGTTGACGACGGGGCTGCTGGAGGCAGCTACAGGGCGAATCGGCGGACTAGGAGAGGAGGCCACCAGGTTACGGGGGCTATTGGTCACGAGGGAGAAGGAGAGTGTAGAGGCACGGCGAGAGGAACTGGTTAGGCAGCAGAGGGAGCGGAGGTTTATGAGGAAACCCAGTCCCGCTCCTCGCACCAAGCAAGTGGTGTGTGTCACCAGTCCGGTCCGGCCCGTTCCTGATTCCCGCACAAGGCCAGTGGTGTGTGTTCCCAGTCCGGCCCGACCTGTTCCTGTCCCCCGCACCAAGCCTGTGGTACGCGTCGTCAGCCCGGTCCGGCCTGTTCCTGTCCCCCGCACCAAGCCTGTGGTGCGCGTCGCCAGCCCGGTCCGGCCTGTGCCTGCTCCCCGCACCAAGCCTGTGGTGCGCGTCGCCAGCCCGGTCCGGCCTATTCCTGCTCCCCGCACCAAGCCAGTGGTGCGCGTCGCCAGCCCGGTCCGGCCTGTTCCTGTTCCCCGCACCAAGCCAGTGGTGCGCGTCGCCAGCCCGGTCCGGCCTGTTCCTGTCCCTCGCACCAAGCCTGTGGTGTGCGTCGCCAGCCCGGTCCGGCCCGTTCCTGTCCCTCGCACCAAGCCAGTGGTGCGCGTCGCCAGCCCGGTCCGGCCCGTTCCTGCTCCCCGCACCAAGCCAGTGGTGCGCGTCGTCAGCCCGGTCCGGCCCGTTCCTGCTCCCCGCACCAAGCCGGTGGTGCGCGTCGTCAGCCCGGTCCGGCCCGTTCCTGCTCCCCGCACCAAGCCAGTGGTGTGCGTCGTCAGCCCGGTCCGGCCCGTTCCTGCTCCCCGCACCAAGCCAGTGGTGCGCGTCGCCAGCCCGGTCCGGCCCGTTCCTGCTCCCCGCACCAAGCCAGTGGTGCGCGTCGCCAGCCCGGTCCGGCCCGTTCCTGCTCCCCGCACCAAGCCAGTGGTGCGCGTCGCCAGCCCGGTCCGGTCCGTTCCTGCTCCCCGCACCAAGCCAGTGGTGCGCGTCGTCAGTCCGGCACGGTCCTTGCCGGTTCCACCGGTGCCTGGTCCGGCACCGGTCAGCTGCTCCACACCGGAGCCAGAGCAATCCGCTCCACCGGTGTCCAGCTCCGGCCAGCGGGGCCAGACCAGACCAGGGGCGCTACGGGGGGGTAGACAGAGAGTGGTGGTCACGCCCGGAGCCGGATCCGCCTCCGAGGCGGAATGCCCACCCGGCCCCTACCCCGTTGTGTTGGTGTGGCGCGGTCGCAGTCCGCGCCTTTAGGGGGGGGTACTGTCACGCCCTGGCTCGGGGGACTCTTAAATGTTGAGCCAGGGTGTGGAATTTCTGTTACATTTTCTATGTTTTCGTTCTAGATCGTTTAGATCTATGTTGGCCAGGGTGGTTCCCAATCAGAGCCAGCTGTAGCTCGTTGTCTCTGATTGGGGCCCATACTTAGGCAGCCTGTTTTCACTAGTTTATTGTGGGATCTTGTTCCGTAGGGTTTTGTGTATAACCTAGGACTTCACGTATCGTTTGGTTTATTGTTTTGGTTCGTGTGTGTACACAAATAAAGTATGTACGCTTATCACGCTGCGCCTTGGTCCGCTTCATCTGTCGACGATCGTGACATTATGTCACACTTATAGGCACCATACTTTCTGCCCCTGGGCATATAATATTAAAACTATGCAGACTATGGAGGGTTTTATGCACATCCAAACTTTTCACAGTATCTGGACAAAGATCCAATATAAATAGAAAGGAAGAATGTCCACTCACCGTTATACTGCTCCCAAATAGGCTTATGTTTTATGAACATAATCGGAACCATCTTACAGATCAGATCACATTCACACATCTTGCATTGCAAGCGCGCCACGGATGTTGTCACCATGAAACCAGGAAGGTGAATCATTCTAATAAGTTTGGTTGTAATAAAAGTAAACGAAAAACAAGCGATCCATTTTTTTTTTCAACAACAACAACAAATAAATGTAAAATGTAATGATATCATAAAACCGCCAGGATAAAAAAGACAGACACATTGCTGTTGAACCATCCTTCATTACAGTAGGCCTAAGGGAGGGCTTGGGTTCTACATCATGATGGGGTTTTACACACGTCCAAAACAGGATCTGCATGGCTAAAATAATGAGGGCCTGCCTACAATACAGAGATAAAAAGGGAATGTCAGCTCACTGTTTTACTCCTCTCAAACATAATATTCAGCTTTGGTGATTAAGATTTGTTTGCAAGCGGTCTCAGGAGCCAAACCCGTTATTGACAGTCTTGACTACTTCGCAATTGCATTGGGCAGACAAAAAAAAGCCATAATTGAGAGGCTATGCTTGGTTTTTAATCAAATAAAACGAAATGGGAAAAAAACATTCGTTTTTTATGTTTCTACTGTAAATACGAAGTGTACAGGCGCCAAAAAGCAGATTAGGCTACTCTTGTTCCATGCGCATATGGGCACTGTGCGTCGCGGCTGGATAGGTTTGCGTTTCCGCTGTACAAATTAATGCCATAACCAACTGCGTTACCGCTAAACCCAGCTTTTGGTTGGTCTTAAATATCCCTATCAGCGCTGCCTGAAATTAGCACTTTGGATCATATTTTTAAGGACACACCTCAAATATTTCCACCCCGCCCATCTGAGTGCAAGCGAGCTGATATAAGACAGGTACATTGCCGAACCTGGCGTTACGGCTGGAAAATGCTAGTGTGCCAATTTTTACATGACGAAATTGCAAAATAACGTGCGTTTGACGCTAGTGCCGCCTTAAAGGCACATGAGTAAACAGTACTGTCTGACACGATTTGTTAATTGTACATTTGCACATTTTCACATATTAAGGTAGCGTGTGTATTTGGACGTATTTAGGCAATGTTAAGTTTACGCATGCTAGCGAGTGGTTAAGGTAAAGGTTAGGCTAACATTAGAAAACAAAAAAAGGGGAAAAAAACAAACAAATACCTGGAATAGAACAGCTGCCACTCAGAGAATACAAATCCTGGATGTTAAGCCTTCCACCACTCCCAAACTACCAATCTGCTCGCCACTTCCTGTTGACTCTTGACACGTTTAATCTCGCCACTAATATGTTCACATACACAAACTGAGCTCCCCATACAAACAACAACTTGAAACGAAACCACTCACTTAACAACCTGTCTTAGAATTGATTTCCAGTCCATGTTTGAGTCAATTTCTTAAAATCCCCCCATAAAAAAAAATATATACTATGTTTCTTTCAGTATGAGACACCAGTACTATTTTTTAAAGACAATACAAATGATTGAATATTTGTTGTTTTTGTTCAATCGCTCTGATGTCTGTACACCCCTAATGTGAGCACATGCAGTGCGAATAGATGAAATGTCACCATTGGTCTCTAATCACCCACCTCTTACACACAGGGCATATTTAGCATTTAAGCTTCCCAAACCAGGACTGCTAACATTTAACGCCAGGGAACGGACACTGGCAGAGGTTTCCTCAGCCCCTCTGGATGGGCCAAGGGGAAGTTTTAATTCCTTCCATCATGGTTCATTTGTTCCCCAGATTCCCCAACTGAATCCCTGCAATGACCACTCATGTGGGCATCCCCAATTAATTATTTAAGAGAGGGAAGAGGAGGGGAAAGGGGAGGAGAAGTGAGAGGAGAGGAGATGAGGGAGGCTTGGAGTAGGGGGAGGACAGGTGTGGAGAGGAAAGATGTGAGGTGGGTGGGTGGGGGAGAGGTGAGAAGTGGAGAACAGGAAAGTAAAGTAAAAATACAACAGAGTGACCAAGGTCCTCTAAGCACTGACTGAGACTTTATAATAAGAATGATAACTGAATACTTACAGGCATACTATCTGCTGGATGTGTGTAGATGTGGGGGTGCGTGCGTATGTATGCGTGCGTGCGCGTGTACGTGTGTACGTGAGATATGTCTCTTACATTTGTGCTCAGCTACTTACAACATCCTTTTTAGGTTGTATTGCTAATTTCCATTATTCATGAGACTCTCTTTATCTGTTTATTAATTTATCTCTCCTCTGTAGCAATTCACCCATTTGCAAGCGACATTGAATACCAGTGATTGTGTGTTGCATTGGAGAACTAAAGACTCTTTGTCTCAGTTGGATTCTATCAGATACAAGTCGAATAGTATGATATACTCTAGCTGATATATCACAGTGTATATGAATTAGAGTTGTGATCACCAACCTTTTCGGAGTCAAGATCACTTTCGGAGTTAAAATCCATGCCAAGATCTACCGCTCAGATTTTCTTCTCCAACATGACTTAAAAAATGTCATCCTATTCAACATGAACCTAATAAAAAGGTTTGTTCAGTAGGCCTAATACATTATCAAAGCATATTGGCTATACTTGGCCTGCTAATATTGTTCTTCTCAGACCATATATTATTTCAAAACTTGAGCTATGATAACAAAATAGATCAGTTGTTGTTTTACTTGAGAGGCACAGATGAGCATAAATATAAATAATTAGCTTTTTTGTTTTACTTGATTTTTCTGATGGTCAGTCTCAGCGGAAGGAGGGAGAGAGCAACAGGGGGTCCGCTCTCTCTCCCTTCCTATGGTGAGTCTGACCAGAGAGATGGGACACCGTCTTCAACCTAATAGCGAAACTCGAGTCGCACTGCATTATTTCTGCCTCATGCACAAATTCAAATTGTTGTTGTTCCTACGACCAGAGAAAGTGAAATATTCCTTATTAATAGGCTACATTTGGCTACTCATTCATTGCAGCTGTATTGCTGGTTGGTTGTAGCGAGAGTGGAAGTAGGGAGAAGCACATTTATGGTTTATAAAAGTGTTGAATAAAAACAGTGTTAACAGTGCTGAATAAAAACTTAAACATGAACTCACTCATAAAAACAGCAGCTCTTTGTTGCATTCTTTAAAAGTCTCTCTATGGTCATGGTTTTAAAAGTAATATGGAAGCTGCAGGCACAGTGATTTGAGCTATCCGACTAGCCAGGCACAGTGATTTGAGCTATCCGACTAGCCAGGCACAGTGATTTGAGCTATCCGACTAGCCAGGCACAGTGATTTGAGCTATCCGACTAGCCAGGCACAGTGATTTGAGCTATCCGACTAGCCAGGCACAGTGATTTGAGCTATCCGACTAGCCAGGCACAGTGATTTGAGCTATCCGACTAGCCAGGCACAGTGATTTGAGCTATCCGACTAGCCAGGCACAGTGATTTGAGCTATCCGACTAGCCAGGCACAGTGATTTGAGCTATCCGACTAGCCAGGCACAGTGATTTGAGCTATCCGACTAGCCAGGCACAGTGATTTGAGCTATCCGACTAGCCAGGCACAGTGATTTGAGCTATCCGACTAGCCAGCAATAGACAGGTTGGCTGACAACGTCAGATAGCTAGCAACAATAACAAGAATCTGCCATGTGGAGAGTCGCACAGTAGGTGGCTCATTTAAGCTAGTTTTATATTGATCTTGATGCCATGTCTTGTTTTGAGGTGTTTTGACTGATTTCATGTTAATGCTAATATGGCACAACATTTGCTAGTTAGGTAACCAACAACCCGTCTATAGGCACACTTGATTAAGCTCTCTGGGTCCACCGGGTAGGTGGAGTTTGTACCTTCAGACAAATTAGGTGCACTTGATTCAGCACAGCAGCTGAATCAAGTGCACCTACCGCCAACAGCGTGATACGAATTTAAAACAAATCGGAGCGGAAGGCTTTTCCGTTAGCTTTTCTATAGACATGTTAGGTGATCGACTAGGAATGCCTTGAAGATCGACCAGTTGATCGCAATCTACTGGTTGGTGACCACTGAATTAGAGGATGTGACAGACAATCATTGCTTCATTTATTTATAGTGTATGTACAGTAGGCTATAGGTGGAAAAAAAGAAAAATAGTTAGCAAATTAGCCAACTTTGCTAGTTTGCTAACAATAAGATGCGTGGTTGCCAGCTAACTGTAAGTAAGTGAATAGTTCTGTCCCACAGTTAGCAAAGATGGTTAGCTAGCTAGCTAAACTGGTTTGCAACTGCTTAATTAGCAATCGCTCCTATACTCCTTTGCTAGCTCCTGTAAAGCTGTTATATCAAAAATGTGTCTCCTAAAATTATGAGGTGTCTCCAGTTGTGTTTACATTTTACCGATTGTGACTCAATCCACTTTCCAAGCATATTACTTTGACCCAGTGCCAATCATTCTAAAACGGCACAGTAAAAGTTATGCCATTGAGTAGACAAAGTAAAGCTGGGCTGGAAGCCACGTCACAGTCTCTACCTGCAATCAACCATAATTAGGTGACACAATCAACTCAATGTGGGTTAGGGGAGAACTGGGCACAAAGTAACACTTTGAGTCTTTTGCTTATTTATGAAAATATAATTTAAGTTAGATAAAGAATGTTTTATTATATTATACAAACAACATACATATCTCAGCTACCATTACAAACTGTAACTACGTTTCTAAGACATACCAGTCGTTTACAATTCCACTGAAAGTGGCGGAAGTCAAAATATTAGAATTAAGGGTTTATTGTAACAGGTGCGGGGTTAAATGTAACACTGTCTTCAATGATAAAAATGAAAAACTGTCTGATTTGCAGTGGATCTCTTTTCATCTTTTATGGAACATTTTGATATCCACCTGCTCAGAGACAATGGATGTGCGTAATGTATGTATGTTCCTACCCACTCATAAGAGCACACACGCACACACACACACACACACACACACACACACACACACACACACACACACACACACACACACACACACACACACACACACACACACTCCAGTGCCACGTCTGAAAACCTGTACCTTATATTTGACTTGCTATACTACTCAGTGACTACTGTAAACACACGCTAAATAACCATTCCACTAGGAGGGTGAAGAGGATAGGATTGGGGGTTAGAACATCCTCATGGGGGACTAGCCGATTGGATCCCCCCCCCCCCCTCCCTGGCTCTGTCTAGGGGAGGTACAGTAAGCCCTGGCGGATTTGAGAGAGGCCCGGATTGTTCATTAATAAAGAAAGGATGAGACTCGGAGTGGGGGTTAGCGGGTAGGGGGGTGGAGCAGGGGAGCGAGGGGGGAAGGGGCTGACTAAAAGGGAGTGGGAGAGAAAGAGAAGGGGAAAGACAATGTAGAGATAGAGAGGGGGGTGGTGGGGAAGAGGGCTACTTCATATTAGACAGTAATTAAATAATCATGTTTCCCTTGTTCACCTCCTCCCCTCCGCCTCCATAAGCACCAGCGGCCACAACACCTGTCACAACACATCGACCTCACACACACACACCCTCATGCACACACTCACGCACCCACACACACGCACTGCCTCATACTGTAAATATTGCACAGAGACACACCTAAACACATAAAATAAGAACTCAAACAAACACAAAACATTGATGTGTGTGTGTACTGTATGATGATGGTTTTATAGATTAGTATATATTATGGGGACAACTTAGGACAGGGGTCTCCCCCCCCCCCCCCCCCCCCCCCCACTGTGTAACAGATATCTAAACTGTTCTCCCAAGGTGGGGGTTTAAGCTCTGATCGGGCCTGTGTGATCGGGGGACAAGTGACGGGGGTGAGGAGCCAGGGTACCGGGTGATGAGGGGGTGGTAGACTGAAGGCTAGAACTGAGGACATAGTATCAACAGTAATTAAAAACAGCCCACACCAGGACAGAGCAGATTAATATAAAGACAATCACACACACACTCATGCACGTACACACACACACACACACACACACACATGCACGCACTGCCTCATACTGTAAACATTGCACAGAGACACAACTAAACAAATAAAATAAGAACTCACACAGTGATGTGTGTGTGTACTGTATGATGATGGTTTTATAGATTAGTGTATCTTATGGGGACTACTTAGAGAGATTTAAGGACAAGGGTTTTCAAATAAAAGAAAATAGGATATGCCCCCCCACACACACACGCGCGCACACACACACACACGCAAACACACACACACACTCAACACCAGATTAGGCAGCAAAACACCAAGAGAGACCACGGTGCCCACCCATCATCAAGAACAACAGCTATGTCTAGTGTATGTACTATTGTCTCTAGATAACCGTGTTTATTAACATTATTACTTCTAATGTGGATTTACTAAAAATTGAGCGTGGGGGGAGGGGGGGGGGGGGGGGGAGGGGGGGGGGGGGTGATCCGGGGGTCTCCGAGGTACGCATGAGAAAAAAAGTGTCAAACACAACGTAGCATCACAACAGATGGATCAAACAGCCAGGTAGCTTACTATCTATGGTGCTGAAATGGACAGCGCTCTACGGTGCTGATTAATTCAAAGAATTTTAGATGTCAGTTCAGAACTTCCGCCTTACGCAAATGCATATACTCAGCTGTGGGGATTACAGGGCCGAATTTCATATCATTTTCAAGACATCAATGTACAGCAAAGCTTTTAGACATCACTGCAGAACACCTGCCATACGCATATGCCCACATGTAGCTTTGGGGCTTACAGGGCCGAATTTCTTATCATTTTCAAGACATCAACGTAGCAGCAGAACACGCATATCAGAATACTGGAAAACATATGAGAAAAAGAAGTGTCAAACAGTGCAGCAGACAGATCTATATGTGGTGCTGAAATGGACAGCGCTCGCCAAGGTGCTGATTAATTCAAAGCATTTTAGACGTCACTGCTAAACACTCGCCATACGCATATGCCCAGATACTCAGCTGTGGGGCTTACCCAAACTTCATATAACTTCAAATAAAACACATCAATGTAGAATACAGCTGAACACACATATAAGAATATATAGGCCTGTCACCTGCCTATGTGATAATATGAAGCGCATATGTCACAAGTGACTGACTCTTACTAAACTAGAGACTGCCATTCTCTTTATATTACGTACCAGCATGTCTTATTATTTGACATCATATCTATTTATGAGTGCCTATTAATCACGTGTGCTGTGTGTTTACAATGATTGCCTTTCACTTAATTCCTTACATTCTCCCACTTGAAAATCTCCTACAAGACAGCCATACCCTTGTGCATCTTCTCCTCCCTATTTCTTGTTTTGCTCCTGGTGTCTGTGCCATATCTGTATCCTTTAGCAATCCATGACCTCACATAGGGGACTGGGTTGAATTTAGTCAGGGGTGGGCAAACACGGTTCAGTAGTCCTGATATGGTGGAGGTGTGCAGGGAGGCGTGGGTTGAGGTGCAAATCAGGTTAATTCTGCACAGGAAATGGGAATGGCGCTGACCACCACCAATGGCTCCTTAAGTCCATCTGGAATGTCACCATTACCATTGGAGTATCTGTACTGTCTGTAGGCCTGTATGACTGTGTGTGGACTGTCAATGCCAAACCGCTGGCAGAGAGATTCTGAGGATTCTGAGTTTTTTTGTAAAGTCGGAGGCAGAGGTTGCTGTACATTCCACCCACTCTTTTGCGAGTTTCCTTCCTTCAGTCTTTTCCAGACCCAAGCTCCCTACCTTTTTGCATGTTGTACAGCCCAGCCTCGAATTTTGCATGACAAGCCAGGGGTTATAGGTTTGCTTGTTCTTGAACTGAGCCTCCTTCTAAATTGCACCTGCTCCGGGCACTTCATTGGTGGATACACTGTCCTCCCCGTCCCCATCTCACACAGAGTCTGTCTCGCTAGTAGGCCTGCTAGCTAGTGGAGGTGCCGTTGGTGATGCTGAACTGGCAGGATTAGCAGCGATGCTAGCAAAGGTATCGCCATCAGGAGCAGCTTCCTCACTCCTCTCCTCTGGCACTGGCAGTTCTCTGGTTTGTTTCAAGTTAGATGCTTCACCTTTTTGCTCTGGATGTCTGGACTTGAAAAACGTCATCAAACTAAATAGGCTTTTTTTAAATCCCACGTTTCAAATTCAGAATTATTAGTAGACAAGCGAGACAGCTAGCTAGCCTAGGCTACATGATGTGATTACGTAGGGACCTCTTTACTAGCCGACCACCACTAAGACCTGTTTCAAGATCAGGTACTTATCCCGCTGGCATCCCCTTAACCTCTATGTACAAATAAGAGATCAGGTCTTAAATCAGTGTGGCAGGATAGGATGATTACACAGAAGGATCACCCCGCTTTTACGCAATGGTTTTTCTGGGGGGGTGGGAGAAATAACCAGGAGGCAACTTGATTGAACTCTGATCGCTTTTATTAGAATGTTTACAGTGCAAACAGTGAAAACATCTAATAAATCATGGCACA
The DNA here is from genome assembly GCF_964263955.1 of Coregonus lavaretus. Taxonomy (NCBI): domain Eukaryota; kingdom Metazoa; phylum Chordata; class Actinopteri; order Salmoniformes; family Salmonidae; genus Coregonus; species Coregonus lavaretus. The sequence continues at coordinate 12,027,222 of NC_140004.1, forward strand.
AGGATCCGGGCAAATAGGTGCCATAACGAACAAAGTCAAATCTGAGAGGTGCCGGATCTTGTTCCGGCAAGATCAAATCAAATCAAATGTTATTTGTCACATGCGCCAAATACAACAGGTGTAGACCTGTGACGAGGTGTGAATGAAGGAGTCAGGCGCAGGAGGTAAAATACCGAAGTCCAGAGTTTATTTCGTTTACATAAATCAAACGCCCAAAGCGTCAAACGAAACTATTACAAGGGAAAACATCCACCTTGGCATAAACACAGTGAATAGTAGCTCAACCGAGCTACACGCTCTCACAACAAGCAATCACTCACAAAGACAAGGGGAACAGAGGGAACACTTATACACATACTAATTAGGGGAATGAGCACCAGGTGTGTGTGATTGACAAGACATGACAAGTGGAGTGATGAGAATGGGATCGGCAGTAGCTAGTACTCCGGTGACGACGAACGCCGAAGCCTGCCCGAACCAGGAGGGTGGGCAGCCTCGGCGGAAGTCGTGACAAGACCTTACCGTGAAAGGCTTACTTACAAGCCCTTAACCAACAATGCAGTTCAAGAAATAGACTTAAGAAAATATTTACTAAATAAACTGAAGTAAAAAATATAATAAAAAGTAACACAATAAAATTACACAACAATAACGAGGCTATATACAGGGGGTACCGGTACCGGGTCAATGTGCGAGGGTACAGGATAGTCGAGGTAATTTGTACATGTAGGTAGGGGTAAAGTGACTATGCATAGATAGTAAATAGCGAGTAGCAGCAGCGTAAAAACAAAAGGGGGGGGGGGGGGGGGATTCAATGTAAATAGTCCGGGTGGACATTTCATTAACTGTTCAGCTGTCTTATGGCTTGGGGGTAGAAGCTGTTGAGGAGCCTTTTGGACCTAGACTTGGCGCTCCGGTACTGCTTGCCGTGCGGTAGCAGAGAGAACAGTCTATGACTTGGGTGATTGGAGTCTTTGACAATTTCTTGGGCCTTCCTCTGACATCGCCTAGTATATAGGTCCTGGATGGCAGGAAGCTTGGCCCCAGTGATGTATTGGGTCGTATGCACTACCCTTTGTAGCGCCTTAAGGTCTGATGCCAAGCAGTTGCCTTACCAGGCGGTGATGCAACTGGTCAGGATGCTCTCAATGGTGCAGCTGTAGAACCTTTTGAGGATCTGGGGACCCATGCCAAATCTTTTCAGTCTCCTGAGGGGGAAAAAGTGTTGTTGTGCCCTCTTCACGACTGTCTTGGTGTGTTTGTTGATGAACTTGAAACTCTCAAACCGCTCCACTACAGCCCCGTCGATGTTAATGGCCCTCCTTTTCCTGTAGTCCACGATCATCTCCTTTTTGCATTCAACCGGCTCAAATAAATCCCTGCTTATCTGGATATATACAGTTGAAGTCGGAAGTTTACGTACACTTAGGTTGGAGTCATTAAAACTAGTTTTTCAACCACTCCACAAATTTATTGTTAACAAACTATAGTTTTGGCAAGTCGGTTAGGACATCTACTTTGTGCATGACACAAGTAATTTTTCCAACAATTGTTTACAGACAGATTATTTCACTTATAATTCACTGTATCACAATTCCAGTGGGTCAGAAGTTTACATACACTAAGTTGACTGTGCCTTTAAACAGCTTGGAAAATTCCAGAAAATGATGTCATGGCTTTCGAAGCTTCTGATAGGCTAATTGACATCATTTGAGTCAATTGGAGGTGTACCTCAGAAAAGAAATCTGGTTCATCCTTGGGAGCAATTTCCAAACGCCTGAAGGTACCACGTTCATCTGTACAAACAATAGTACGCAAGTATTAACACCATAAGACCACGCAGCCGTCATACCGCTCAGGAAGGAGACGCGTTCTGTCTCCTAGAGATGAACATACTTTGGTGCGAAAAGTGCAAATCAATCCCAGAACAACAGCAAAGGACCTTGTGAAGATGCTGGATGAAACAGGTACAAAAGTATCTATATCCATAGTAAAACGAGTCCTATATAGACATAACCTGAAAGGCCGCTCAGCAAGGAAGAAGCCACTGCTCCAAAACCACCATTAAAAATAAAAACTATGGTTTGCAACTGCACATGGGGACAAAGATTGTACTTTTTGGAGAAATGTCCTCTGGTCTGATTAAACAAAAATATAACTGTTTGGCCATAATGACCATCGTTATGTTTGGAGGAAAAAGGGTGTAGCTTGCAAGCCTGAAGAACACGATCCCAACCGTGAAGCACGGGGGTGGCAGCATCATGCTGTGGGGGTGCTTTGCTGCAGGAGGGACTGGTGCACTTCACAAAATAGATGGCATCATGAGGAAGGAAAATTATGTGGATATATTGAAGCAACATCTCAAGACATCAGTCATGAAGTTAAAGCTTGGTCGCAAATGGGTCTTCCAAATGGACAAAGACCCAAGCATACTTTCAAAGCTGTTGCAAAATTATTTAAGGACAAGAAAGTCAAGGTATTGGAGTGGCCATCACAAAGCCCTGACCTCAATCCTATAGAACATTTGTGGGCAGAACTGAAAAAGCATGTGCGAGCAAGGAGGCCTACAAACCTGACTTAGTTACACCAGCTCTGTCAGGAGGAATGGGCCAAAATTCACCCACAACTGTGGGAAGCTTGTGGTAGGCTACCCGAAACGTTTGACCCAAGTTAAATAATTTAAAGGCAATGCTACCAAATACTAATTGAGTGTATGTAAACTTCTGACCCACTGGGAATGTGATGAAAGAAATAAAAGCTGGAAGAAATAAGTATCTCTACTATTATTCTGACATTTCACATTCTTAAAATAAAGTGGTGATCCTAACTGACCTAAGACAGGGCATTTTTACTAGGATTAAATGTCAGGAATTGTGAAAAACTGAGTTTAAATGTATTTGGCTAAGGTGTATGTAAACTTCTGACTTCAACTGTACTTGATACAGTATAATTCAGGAGTAAATGTAACTCTGTTCCCTGTGTAGGGGACGTGATGAGGTAGCCCTGCCTGTGACTTCAAAACCGGAGTCACCCTTTGCCCAATAGGGAATTTCCTCTTTGTTTAAAGGTTAAGATGTTGGTTTATCCTGTGGGAGACCTGGGTTCAGATCAGTGGTGGACCATCCTGCTCAGTGAATTTCACCAAAATAAAACATAAAAAATGTTATCCTGTTTAGATAAAACTATGTAAACAAATAACTGATTAAAACACACTGTTTTGCAATGAAGGTCTACAGTAGCCTCAACAGCACCCTCTAGGGTAGCACCATGGTGAAGTCGGGTGACAACTATTTTCCTTCCTCCTCTGGGTACATTGACTTCAATACAAAACTCATGGCTCATGGTTCTCACCCCTTCCATAAACTTACACAGTAATTATGACGACTTCTGGAGGACATCCTCCAACCTATCAGAGCGCTTGCAATATGAACAAACATCTTGTCCATCCAAACAAAGGATCAGATAATCTAGTACTGAAAGCATAATATACAGCTAGCTAGCACTGCAGTGAGTAGTGTGGTGAGTAGTTGACTCAAAGTGAGAGAAAGACAATAGTTGAACAGTTTTGAACAAATCAATTTATTCAAAATTAAGGAGAAGCAGCAGAGAGAGAGAGAGCTAGCTATATTTTGTACTTTTGTTTGTTTGTTTACCTTTCACTTACTTAGCTAATGCAGCAAATTTAGCCTACTCAACAATCTGACTCAAACAGAGAGGAATGCTATTTATGTTAGCTAGCTGGCGAAGGCTATCCAACACTGCAACTCTTCCAAGTAAATGTAAGCTTTCAGTTTTATTAATTTATTGCCAGGGGACCTGCCAGTGTAACTGCTAATTAATATGGTGACAACGATGTAGGCTGTGTAGCAGTTAGTGGTTATGGTATGAAGGTTTGGCTTGGAGAGGTTTTTGCGCCTGCTGTATTGTGCACTGAAGTCCAAGGTGAGAGGAGGAGAGCTCATAGATGCGAGAAGGAATTATACAATGAGAAAAGTGATGATGCTGTATGTCGCTGCTATGAAAGTGAACTGAGTGTGCGGGTGATCAGGGGTGTATTTATTCCGCCAATTTTGTTGCAAAACATTTCTTAAATGGAATCAAACAGAATGAAACAGAGAGGGGCCTATCTGAATTTGTCCAATATAAACTGTTTGGACTAATGATTACACCCCAGATCAGCTAGATGCAGGCAAGAGTGTGCAAGGTGACATTGAATGTGTCACGAGCTATGTTTCCATCCAATTGGCGACAGATTTTCATGTGAATATTCTAAAATACGCATTTAGAAAATAATAATCCCACCAGTGGTGCAGATAAAAAGCAGTGTGTGATGACATAGTGAACAAAAAAGGTAGTTTTTCACTTAAGTTTTCATGTACCAAATAAAAATAGAATGTTCAGTGTGTTTCCATTGCATTTTCAACACTACCGATAGTTTTTACTAGTCTCAAGAGCACAACAGTTTCCAGCTGTGCTAAAATAATTTCAAAAGGGTTTTCTAATGAGCAATTAGCCTTTTAAAATGATAAACTTGGATTAGCAAACACAACGTGCCATTGGAACACAGAACTGATGGTTGCTGATAATGGGCCTCTGTACGCCTATGTAGATATTCTATTAAAAATCAGCCATTTCCAGCTACAATAGCCATTTACAACATTAACCATGTCTACACTGTATTTTTAATGGACAAAAAAATGCTTTTCTTTCGAAAACAAGGACATTTCTAAGTGACCCCAAACCTTTGAATGTTAGTGTATACTGAACAGAAATATAAACGCAACATGTAATGTGTTGATCCCATGATTCATGAGCTGAAATAAAAGATCCCAGAGATCTTCTATATACACAGAAAGCTTATTTCTCTCAGATTTTGTTCACAAATGTGTTTACATCCCTGGTACTGAGCATGTCTCCTTTGCCATAGATAATTAAGTTTTTCGCTTAAGTTTTCATGTACCAAATAAAAATCGAATGTTCAGTGTGTTTCCATTGCATTTTCAACTCTACCGATAGTTTTGTTACAAAAACTGTTGTGTTAAATAGCAAATGTGCCCACTCTGGTCTTGGCATGTGTGCTCTAACAGCTTTCAGATACAGTGTGGGTAGTCAAGCCTACATGATGAGATTATTACGGATTAGAGCGAGATCATTTTTATTTGTCAAACCGCAGCCAAGGATCGATCTTCATGTCACCAGAAAATATATTAATTGGAAAGGAGCATCAAACTCATCACCATGCACTTTTACTATCCTGTGAAGTTCATCATAACATACACTACTATTAAAAAGTTTGGGGTCACTTAGAAATGTCCTTGTTTTCGAAAGAAAAGCAATTTTTTTGTCCATTAGAATAACATCAAATTGATCAGAAATACAGTGTAGACATTGTTAATGTTGTAAATGGCTATTGTAGCTGGAAACAGCTGATTTTCTATTGAATATCTACGTAGGCGTACAGAGGCCCATTATCAGCAACCATCAGTCTCAACGTCAACAATGAAGAGGCGACTCCGGGATGCTGACCCAGGCAGAGTTGCAAAGAAAAAGCCATATTTCAGACTGGCCAATAAAAATAAAAGATGGGCAAAAGATCACAGACAGTGGACTTTTTCTTTGCAACTCTGCCTAGGTCAGCATCCCGGAGTCGCCTCTTCACTGTTGACGTTGAGACTTGTGTTTTGCGGGTACTATTTAATAAAGCTGCCAGTTGAGGACCTGTGAGGCATCTGTTTCTCAAACTAGACACTCTAATGTATTTGTCCTCTTGCTCAGTTGTGCACCGGGGCCTCCCACTCCTCTTTCTGTTCTGGTTAGAGCCAGTTTGCGCTGTTCTGTGAAGGGAGTAGTACACAGCGTTGTACGAGATCTTCAGATTCTTGGCAATTTCTCACATGGAATAGCCTTCATTTCTCAGAGCAAGAATAGACTGACGAGTTTCAGAAGAAAGTTCTTTGTTTCTGGCCATTTTGAGCCTGTAAACGAACCCACAATTGCTGATGTTCCAGATACTCAACTAGTCTCAAGAGCACAACAGTTTCCAGCTGTGCTAAAATAATCGCAAAAGGGTTTTCTAATGAGCAATTAGCCTTTTAAAATGATAAACTTGGATTAGCAAACACAACGTGCCATTGGAACACAGAACTGATGGTTGCTGATAATGGGCCTCTGTACGCCTATGTAGATATTCTATTAAAAATCAGCCGTTTCCAGCTACAATAGCCATTTACAACATTATCCATGTCTACACTGTATTTTTAATGGACAAAAAAATGCTTTTCTTTCAAAAACAAGGAAATTTGTAAGTGACCCCAAACCTTTGAATGGTAGTGTATACTGAACAGAAATATAAACGCAACATGTAAAGTGTTGATCCCATGATTCATGAGCTGAAATAAAATATCCCAGAGATCTTCCATATACACAGAAAGCTTATTTCTCTCAAATTTTGTGCACAAATGTGTTTACATCCCTGGTACTGAGCATGTCTCCTTTGCCATAGATAATCCATCCACCTGACAGGTGTTGTGTGTCAACAAGCTGATTAAACAGCATGATCATTGCACAGGTGCACCTTGTGCTGGGGACAATAAAAGGCCACTCTAAAATGTGCAGTTTTGTTACACAACACGATGCCACAGATGTCTCAAGTTTTGAGGGAGCGTGCAATTGGAATGCTGACTGCAGGAATGACCACCAGAGCTGTTGCCATATTATTTAATGATCATTCTTCTACCATAAGCCTCCTCCAACATCGTTTTAGAGAATTTGGCAGTAGGTCCAACTGGCATCACAACCACAGACCACGTGTATGACGTCGTGTGGGCGAGCGGTTTGTTGATGTCAACGTTGTGAACAGAGTGCCCCATGGAGGCGGTGGGGTTATGGTATGGGCAGGCATAAGCTACGGACAACGAACACAATTGCATTTTATTGATGGTAATTTGAATGCACAGAGATACCATGACGAGCTCCTGAGGCCCATTGTCGTGCCATTCATCTGCCGCCATCACCTCATGTTTCAGTATGATAATGCACGGCCCCATATTGCAAGGATCTGTACACAATTTCTGGAGGCAGAAAGTGTCGAAGTTCTTCCATGGCCTGCATACTCACCAGAAATGTCATCCATTGAGCATGTTTGGGATGCTCTGGATCGACGTGTACGACAGAGTGTTCCAGTTCCCGCCAATATCCAGCAACTTCGCACAGCCGTTGAAGAAAAGTGGGACAACATTCCACAGGCCACAATCAACATCCTGATAAATTCTGTGCGAAGGAGATGTGTCGCGCTGCATGAGGCAAATGCTGGTCACACCAGATACTGACTGGTTTTCTGATCCACGTTTTTTTTTAAGGTATCTGTGACCAACAGATTCATATCTGTATTCCCGTTCATGTGAAATCCATAGATTAGGGCCTATTGAATTTATTTTCAATTGACTGATTTCCTTATATGAACTGTAACTCAGTAAAATCTTTGAAAATGTTGCATGTTGCGTTTATATTTTTGTTCAGTATATTTCATCTGTAGGTTTTCCTAATGTTTGGTATACTCAGTATATGTTTTGGGTGCCTTATTCTAATTTTGCATCATTATGGTTTGCTGTGTTTCCTAATTGAATAATTATAGACACCTCCCCCATGGCTGGTCTCCTTGGAGATGGGAGTTAGCCCAGGTCTGCCACACCTGGGCCTGATTTACTAACAAGCTACCTGAGCTCCTTATAATTGAGCTCCCAGCTCACTCCTGGCTGCTGAGAGGTGGAGGGTTGCGATAGCGGAAGCAAAAGTGTTGTTTGAAAATGAACACGCATTGAGTACAGTTGGGGAGAAAAATTTGTGGACAACAGTGAAGTCTAAGAATGGAACAAAAAGGGCTAGAATTGTTGTGGAAAATGAGTCTGATGAATCGTTGCTTGTTGGAGTACGTTTTTTGGATAAGGATGTTTTGGGAAACCCTTTTGATGTCACGAGGATGGTGAAGAAGGCATTGGGAAAAGTGGATGCAGTCAAAGTAACCAGGAGTGGTATGGTGTTGATATCAAAGTAACCAGGAGTGGTATGGTGTTGATATCAAAGTAACCAGGAGTGGTATGGTGTTGATATCATAGTAACCAGGAGTGGTATGGTGTTGATATCAAAGTAACCAGGAGTGGTATGGTGTTGATATCAAAGTAACCAGGAGTGGTATGGTGTTGATATCAAAGTAACCAGGAGTGGTATGGTGTTGATATCATAGTAACCAGGAGTGGTATGGTGTTGATATCATAGTAACCAGGAGTGGTATGGTGTTGATATCAAAGTAACCAGGAGTGGTATGGTGTTGATATCAAAGTAACCAGGAGTGGTATGGTGTTGATATCATAGTAACCAGGAGTGGTATGGTGTTGATATCATAGTAACCAGGAGTGGTATGGTGTTGATATCAAAGTAACCAGGAGTGGTATGGTGTTGATATCATAGTAACCAGGAGTGGTATGGTGTTGATATCAAAGTAACCAGGAGTGGTATGGTGTTGATATCATAGTAACCAGGAGTGGTATGGTGTTGATATTGTGTGTATCTAAAGAACAAAAGGAGTGTTAATTGTGGCTCAAGAAATTATCGACACATGAAGTGGACAGCTTTGATTTTCGAGCAGGGCACCGGTAAAAGTTGTTATCTTTGGCATCCCGTTGGACATTGATAATTAATATCTTAGGCAAAAAATTCCAGGAGTAGTTAATGCACGTCGCTTGACCTGTATGGAGAATGGGAAAAATGAGCAAGGTTTATGTAACGCTGGGATATATAAGATACTCAGTAAGAGCGTTCATGCAAAACCCGATGCAAGTGTAAAAAGTTTTGTGTCAAGTGTTTGCAGACAGAAGGAATATGTCATTGAAGAGTCTGTGAATGTAGAATGTTGCAACTGTGGTGGTGATAATATTCACAAATTCCCTGAGTGCCATGTTAGGGTGAAAGAGGTTGAGGTGTCAAGGATTAAGGCTGTACAGCAAATCGCCTATGGGGCGGCTGTGAAGAGCGTTGAAGGGGCAAGAGGCCACAGTTCTGAAGAAGATATGGTGGTGGATGCACCGCAACCAGTTCCAAATCTTATACGTCAATCAAGTGATCTGCATACACTTATTATGAAGAAGGTGGATTTTGTAGCATTTATAGCCACAGTTACTAATTGTACTGCACAATTGTTCAAGAAGTCCAAGAAGCTGGACATCATATCTGCAGCTGAGAAGTTTTTGGGCCTCCGAGACTTCACGGCAGAAGCACTGCAAGGACTTCTGTCTCCAGAAAATGTTCCGCCGTCATAGGATCCTTCTGAGCCTGTGTAGGGACCTGATTAGAACAGAAAAGCAGGCTGATTTAGTTTAAATAAAATGTCATTATTGATAGTTTGTATGGAATTGTTTATATATGTATGATAATCTTTTACCCCACGTTATTTCCTTTTTGGGATCTTTATTGTCCATCTGTACGGTAGGTGACGGAATGTCACATCCCACCACCGATGACCTTGCAACCAGAGGGGAACCAGACGTGTGAGTGTGGTCAAATACTTCTGTTCAGAATGGCTCCCTGCTCATGCATGTTTTCCTCTCTCCCCCCTCTGTCGACTGCATTGGACCGGACCATGGGCTGGAAGTCAGACGCTTTATGAACAAGGACGACGAGGAACGACTGCGAAACGACTACCGACTAAAAACCAACTGCAGATGAACAACATACGGGTGGCGGCGGCCATGTTAACGACCCTCCAGCAGCGTGGACTATCTCTGGGACTGAGCATATGGTTGGTGTGAATGGTGTGAACCCGAGATCTTTGTATTAAAAACCTTATTAGCCTTGTCTGTGTGGTGGCCTGGGATCAAAAAAGCCTGAAACTTTGACATCAACACACACACCAGCACAAATACACACACACACACACACACACACACACAAACATTAAACTCTAACACACATAAATTACATGTCAAGCAACATCAGCAATCGCTCCACCATAACATGTATTCCATACATTACACTGTACCTTTAATGACAATGAATGAATATTAGATTCTGCGCTTAATGAAAACATGTTAGATGAACAACATACCCAACTCTCCTTTAAACATCCCATACGTGACGGTGTAATACCATTACCCCAATCTCCATCTGCACAGAGCTACACCAGAATGAGCACATACACACCCAAAAGCAATTACATTGGCAACACTCTGGATATCAAATAAACATGGAGGTTACATTATGTATAATTATACAACACCATATGGCTGTGTAGACTGCTGGCTGGGCCATCAGCGTTTGACTTTGAGGTTGTAGGTGGGCTGTGCGGCCGGTGCCTATTCCATCACGCATTCATTTTCACTCAGGTTAGCCAGAGGCAGGGTAATGTAGCATATTGGCAGTATGGGCTGTTAATATGGCCACCACTAATGACGGTCATCTTGATAGCCTTTTTTAGATATAGGCATACAAGGCAGTATCATCTGCTGGAAAATAGGTACAGGATTTTGAATCCTCTTTCTGTAAATGCTATGTCTGTGAAAAGGTCAAATTAGTGGAGTACTATTGTTGTCCTAAAAGATACTTGTACATTTCAAAAGGTTCAGACTCTAAAGGCCTTGTGGTACGAGCTGTTTACCATTTACTCTGTATTTTTAAAAGAACACACCCACATACCCACACTCTGACACATGCTCATTAACATACAACAAAAACAAACATACAATACCCCTAAGCATACACAAAGAACTACAGTAACTGTCACACACAAAAACATACACAAATGTATTTAACAAATGAGCATGCATGAATATAAACACAACTGTTTATACACAACTCTCTCTATAGTCCTGTATCTACAGGAGAAGAGGAACCAGGATTTGATCGTTGGAAAGAATCTCCATGTATGTAACGTGATAATGAAAAGGAATATTCATATTAGGGGAAACAAACTATTGAAAAGCTCCTCATTAGACCTCATAAATATATGCAAATGCACTTAATTAGACAGAGGACCTTGGGTGCCTCTGCGATTCCTTCTCTTTGCGCTAGTTTTTTCCCCTTGTTTGTTTTTCTCTTGTTGTTTTTTTGAAGTCCTTTTCCGTACCCTCTCCTCCTCCTTCTTCCATTCTCCCGGTTCTCTCTTCCTCTCTTCCTCTCCTCCCCTCTGGTTCCTCTTACGGTCCTTTCATCACTGCGGTACCGACCCAACCTGACCTATCCCTTCTCCCCGGACACCCACAGCTCTCTGCTCGTCTGTACTGGAGGATGGAGCTGCTCCACAGGAGGAGCCCTGCTTTGGTGTCTCTCTCTCTGTGTTGTGGTTCAGGCCAAACCCCCTCACTCACAGTGATTGGCATGGGCCCAATCTAACATCCACATTGAGCTTCTAATAAACACACTTTCCATTGGGGCTGATGAAGTCTCATCAAATCTTTATAAGGTTGAGGTATGGCGCCTTAACAAAGTCACAATGGACGTGTGCATGTTTTAGGTGCTAATATACAAGTATTCCGACTTCAAGTTGAAGTTGAAGTTTCATTTATTTGCCATTTGTAACATTCTAATTCCTCTTTGACGAAAGCTCAATTGTAAAAATGCAGAAGAAGAATAAAAAACAAAACAAATCAATACAAATAGACACCTGAGATGCAAGTGGAAACACTTTTCATCAGCCTGGGGGCCACTGTCTGCCAGAAGATACTCTGGGTGAGGCCTTGGGGGCCTCATTTCACGGTGAACATGCAAGTGTCAGTGAGACGTGTTGAACTTATTTTCTCTATTTACAGTGAACTTGTTATATCACTTTTATTTTTGGCACTTGGTATACCTGTTTTTTTTTTTAGATACAACCAATTGGCTCGTGTGGTCAGGGCAAGGGAATCAGTGCCTAATTGAACAGAGAAGTAAACTCAAGGTGCAGCAGCAGGCTGCCAAGAGGTGACATGAGTGACAGCCCAGCGGAAGCCAAGGTGTTATGTAACATCATCACGGGGTGTGACAGGGTGTTCCCTACACATGGCCTACATATAGACCATACATACAGGCCATGTAACACACATACATACTGTACATACAGTTCGTACACACACTGACTCATACATCATTGTACATACGCTGTTAAAAGGAAGTGTTTCAAAATATGCTGCCACAATTTTGTTGGGAATCACCTGAAAAGCTGTTCAAATGTTTTTCTGTGGATGCTTTACCTCATGAGTGTTTTTTTTTTACAATACATCATTTACCTGTAATACTGCATTGTAAAGGATACCCAGAAACAAACCCATTACAGAACCCTTTCAGGTGTTTCCCAACACCTGCAAAATGGTGGCAGCTGGGTGCATGAATGTATCCAATTTTCTTGGTGTTTCAGAACAGTAAACACACAAACATCACTACTCTGGTGATTTTTCAGTTACTGATTATCTAGACTCAAGTCAATCAAACCCAGGCTCTTTTTCCCAGGGTCACATAATAATAGGGTTTTGATACCGTAAATAAACCTGTTACTATTACCAGGTAGACTGCCCTCACAGTTAGATGGTTCCAGTTTTCGGACTTGGAAATAGACAGCTTACAGTCTGATAGTGCTGCCACTGGACTGCCAAAACATTCTCGAAGTGCTCAACAGAGGCAGCCGTTATGATTATTTAAAATTTACAAAAACACCCGGTGGACAGCTTATTACAGTAAATGGCCAATAAAAAATGGACTTATTAAAAAGGTCTTCATCTTTCAGTCCATAGGCGAGCCTCCACTGGCATGAACAATAGTAAATTGGACTTAAAGAAAAGTTTTGCAATTTTCTTCCCTTTTATATGTTTCTTGCATTGTACCATTGGACTTTTTTCTGCTTTCATTTCAGTTCATTACATTTAATTTATTAATATCCAATATTTAATGTGCCAAAAATGTCAGATTCAAAGAGATGAAAATGGGGCATTTTTTCCTCGTAAGGAGGATGCTCAAGCTGTTTGGTGCCTGTTGTTGTGACTCAGGGGGGCTCATAGATGGAGGGAGGGGAAGAAGGAGAGAGACAGGGGGAGGGTAAGAGAGCGAAAGAGTGAACTCATCAGTCAGACCTGAAGTTTATCTTTAAACCAAGTCCCAAACCACGGTGATGCTGTGTGCCAATAAGCACAACTTTACGGAAACTAACTTCAAAACATGATATAAGACAGTTACAACTTTACACAAACAAACATCAGTTCATGACTGTATTGCAGGCAATAAGAACTTTACTTTAACTTAACCTGCAACAAAAATATATTTTCACACAGTTACAGTGCCGTCGGGACTGCGGAAGAGTTCATGGTGTCTATGCATGAAGTTTAAACACAGACACACTCACACACACGCATATTGATGCTGCTTGCTGTTTGCCCTTGACGTCTGTCCCTCTCTCATCAGAGGTGATCAATATTACATTGACTTGCTGGGAGAGACACAAATACACTCGCACGCACGCACGCACGCACGCACACGCACGCACGCACAAACACAAACACATACAGTATATCTGAGTTTACTGAATCCGTGAGAACAAACACATCATTTTATGTAAATATTCTGCAACAGAAGAGTTTGCTTGTCTTGAGTGGTACGCACCGTTGAATGACATGTAGGAAACCACTTAATTTAAGATGTAATTCATCCATGTTCCTTTTTTCTCTTTGTCCAGCAGCAGGCTGTTGTGCTAGAAGCTCTGGCGTCACGCCCACCTGAGGATCTGTCTTTTTCAGCGATCTGTTTCCTATGTTTGATTGGTGAAAATGTTCACTTGTCACTTAAATCTCGTTAAAAGAATTGCTTTCATTTTACACCTGCGACTCTTTCATGCTCTTGCTTGTACCTGTCGATTTTTCCCGTTAACGTTACGACCATGGAAATGTTTGTAATGACCTGTCAAACAAACCCCGGTAATGGCTGGAATTGGCTCAATTGGATACATTGGCTTTTTGTTGAAGCTAAAGCTTCGTTGGGGATTTAACACACAGTCTCGACACTTACATCACAAGAAAGAGAAGAAAGATAACTTTAGTTTGATGGGTGTTCATTTTTTGTGGAATTTAAAAAAGTATAGTTGAAATATTTAGAAGTTAGATGTGCTGAAATGAAAGCAACTTCTGAAAATGAACACTTGGATTATGGTGATATTATGTCTGATCTTGCAAACAATGTAAATGATGTTTAGATAGGTGAAATCTAGAGCCAAGCGTGTTTATTTCTAATTGGAGGGTATCCTGCTATTGACACACTTGTTGAATTATGCAAGAACGTGACAACAACAGTAATTAATGAGGCAGTCTAGGCAGTGCAGGTGAGTGCAGGTAGTGTAGACAGACCAAGTGTTTGGTGGTTGCAGCCCTGTTCCTCCCCTTTATGTTAATGTTTCATATATGCAAATACACCTGGTGTGTTTAAGTGAAACACATATCATTTTCTTTATTTTAACACCAAATATAAGCAGAATACCTGATACAATAAGAAAATGTATATATAAGTGCGTTCTAAGAAGTTTAGAGTATCTTTATCCATTGTCCAATTGTTACATTTATTAGAATAGTTTTTAAAACCTTTTAACAATTCCAATGACCTTTGCTAATAAAAGCTATCTGGAGCATGGGCCAGGCATAAGTAATGTAATTACTAATGAATGAAGCCATGAATGGGATGACCGGGGCAACTATCATCATGTTTAATCATAGCACATTATTCTCTCCTTCAAAGGCACTCCCCGAGCCAGTAAACACACATTTAATCTGCTTTCCACATGAAAACTCTTCAACTGTGACTGTTCTCGGAAAAACTGTGTACAAGAAAATAACCACTTGATACATTAAATGTAAATGTGTTTGTGTGTTTGAAATACAGAGGAGAGACAGAGGTGAGTAAGTGAGTGAGTGAATAGTATTGTAAAAGTGAACGTTAATGAGTCAAAATAATAGTCATGCACGACTCATCTCTGTCTGACTGTGTGAATCTAACTGTGTGTGAATCTGACTGTATGTGAATCTGACTGTGTGCCCTTAGTGGAATTGATTGATAATCATGTGTGCTTAATCATTTCATGACACACACACACACACACAAACACACACGGACACACACATCAAATATAAAGTTTCTATGGCAACCTCTGACTAGCACAGAATGTTCAGGAGGCAGTTTTGCGTCCCATTTGCCAATTTGGTTAATTATGTCTTTGTGCCGGTGAATAAGGCTTGACTTCCCCCCCGCCCTCCTCATCTCCAGCTACAGCCAGCCATAGTCCGGGCCGTACCAGTGCAGAGCAGAGTCACAAACACACACACACACACAGAGGCATTGTTTGGGGGGCTGGGAGCCGGCGGACACAGGAACATAGAGTGCGGCAGCCCTAATGAGCGACTGGCTGTCAGGAACTGTTAAGGCGCTGCGCACAGGGAGGATGGGCCAGCAAGGGGCGGGGGCCAAAGTGTCCACACTCAGCCGTGGAGATGGGGAGGATCTCTCTCTCTCTCTCTCTCTCTCTCTCTCTCTCTCTCTCTCTCTCTCTCTCTCTCTCTCTCTCTCTCTCTCTCTCTCTCTCTCTCTCTCTCTCTCTCTCTCTCTCTCTCTCTCTCTCTCTCTCTCTCTCTCTCTCTCTCTCTCTCTCTCTCTCTCTCTCTCTCTCTCTCTCTCTCTCTCTCATGCCTCTGTCAGGTCCTGGTGAATCCAGGTGAAAGCTATGATCCCTTGTTGATGTCACTTGTTAAATCCACTTCAATCAGTGTATATGAAGGGGACGAGACAGGTTAAAGAAGGATGTTTAAGCTTTGAGACAACTGAGACATGGATTATGTATGTGTGCCATTCAGAGGGTGAAAGGGGTATGGTAGTAGGTGCCCTGCGCACCGGTTTGTCTCAAGAACTGCAACTGCTGGGTTTTTCCCATGTGTATCAAGAATGGTCCACCACCCAAAGGACATCAACTGTGGGTAGCATTGGAGTCAATATCGGCCAGCATTCCTGGGGGGGAAATATAACCAATGTAGTGCACATGTTTGTAATTGGCGGGGCAGAAGTGTGTGTGGTTAGTGTATGTTAGTGTTAGTGTGTGTGTGTGTGTTAGTGTCTGTGTGTGTGTCTGTGTGTGTGTGTGCACTTGTGTTCCTACATTAGTAGGACCCCAATGTCCTAACATTTTGCCCGAATGTCCTGAAAAGGTAGGAAAACAATAACTTTTTCAAAAGTCAAATTTGTTCGAAGCTTAAGGGTTAGGTTTAGGGTTTTAGGGTTAAGGTTAGGGTTAGGGTTAGGACTAGGTTTAGGTTTAGGTTTAGGTTTAGGTTTAGGGTTAGGGTTTTTGGGGTTAAGGTTAGGGTTAGGTTAAGGGGTAGGGGTAGGGATAGTGTTAGGGGTAGGTTTAGGGGTTAGGGGTAATAGGATTTTTAATGGTCAAACATTTTTACACTCCAAAAAGTCCAGAAATGTCACGAAAACAAAGCTGTGTGTGTGTGTGTGTGTGTGTGTGTGTGTGGTCAAACGTGCCGCCGCTTTAGTTCCACTCACTGAGTCCTGCTGTCCACTACATATGTTTTATATGTTCCTCTGCCTCCATTACATAAATGTGCAAACCAGCTCTCATACAATGACAACCATATGTCTCCACCGCCCAACTCCTCACTGCAACTCCAAACAAGAGGGGAAACTGTTCTGTTTTTACAGACATTCAAAATCAATACACACCATACAACGGCTCATCAGAGGAGAATTGTTATGAATGAGACTGTAACTTGCTCCGTTGCCTCTCACTTTCCAACAGACATCAGAAAGGTTGTGGAAACGGGTTTATCAGGGCACACAATGGTAAACATTTTAAAACCTTTTGCATTGAAAAATGTGCGTTTCTTATTGAACAAGTCAATGTAGTCCATCACTGTTTCAGTCTCTTTTCTTCAGTTCGGAACCTAATGAACAGAACCCTGTTCTCTACATTCTTAGAATTAGTGGTGGCTCGAGGAACCCTGGAGTTCCTCAAGGAACCCCTGGAGTTCCCCAAGGAACCATTGCTGGTCAATGGTTCATATTTGCACCTTCGGTTAGTTGAGGAGGAACCTTTAATGGTTCAATGTTGCAACAGGTTCCCAGAGGAACCCTGGAGTGGAGGCGTGGCTTAGTGGGGCTTTAATATAGATATATTTTTGGCCACCTGTTAAAATAACTATCTGAAAGCCACGCCTCCAATAAGCCACACCTCCAATCTGATAGGTTGCCACCTCTACAATGTATTATAAAAAATTATCAAAATTGAACCCTCCCATTACAAAAATATTCCTATGAGCCTTTAAACAAGGGTTCCTCGAAGACCCTTTTCAGAAGGGTTACTCAAGGAACCTTTTTCAACTGGAAAGGTTCCGCCGGAGTAGCAACCTAAAAGGTTCTTCCAGACACCTTCACTTCTAAGAGTGTACCTTGATAATAATATATGTTGCTGATTGGATGGTGCTCGAAGCGCTTTACACTGTGTGGGAATAACTTCTCATCCCCCTCTAATGTGTTACGCATAGACGTGATGTGCTGTACAATGTGCTTGATCATCAACCTCACACAGTGTGTAAATCAGGCAGTCAGTTAAACCCACAGAGACAATCCAAAATGGCACCATATTTCTTGTATAGTTTACTACATTTGGCCAAAAGAAGGGCACTAAATAGAGAAAGGGATACCACTTGGGAGAAAGCCACACAGTCGTATTACACAGGGTTGTTGGGTAGGCTGCAGCCAGGCATTCTGGGAGTATACGGTCCGCTGTGGAGTACAGGTCAGACTCAGCTGAAATATAGGCCCAGATGTTTCATTAGAAAGGCCCGGGATGTGTGTGTGTGTGTGTGTGTGTGTGTGTGTGTGTCTGTGTGTGTGTCTGTGTGTGTGTGTGTGTGTGTGTGTGTGCGTCTGTGCTTGTGTGTGTGTGGGTGGCATTTATTTTATTTGTGTGTGTGTGTCTGAGAGCGAGCATGACGTGTGCGCTGATCCTGGGGTGGTTGCATTAAGTTGTACCGGTCTCAGTCTGGATTGACAGGTGGTCCTTAATTCCACCCCTCCACGCCATGTTTGCGGGTGGTTGGAGCGGGGGTGATAGTAGGGGTCTCAGGGCGTGTTAGAGTGGGGGTTCTGAGCTAAGCCTGTAGGGAGCATACATCACTGTGTGGTAAAGAGAACTTCAGAGTAAGCCCAAAAAAACAGAGGCAAAACAACACAGACACAGAAAGATGGAGCGATAGGTCGAGGGACGGTCTAGGGGGAGAGAGAGAGAGAGAGCGAGAGAGAGAGAGAGAGAGAGAGAGAGAGAGAGAGAGAGAGAGAGAGAGAGAGAGAGAGAGAGAGAGAAATAAGGTGGTCTTACAGTAGAGATAGAGAGTGAAGACAAATAAGGGATATGGAGACAGATGGAACATCACAACATGAGAAAAATCAAAGCTAGAAAAGAGAGAGATGGAGAGACATTAAATGACAAAGTGATGAAGAAGACATTGGGTGGTGGGGGGGACTTTAATGATCTACGGGTGGACCCTCATTCTACCCCTTCAACCACCCCCCTGAACCCTCCCACCACCAGCCTTCAGTAATCTGATGAATAGTTGTGGATTACAGTAAATTCAGATTAATATTTTACATTGCAGAGGAGATGCTGGTGATGTGGAGGATGATTGTTAACATTACCATAATCATTACACTTTATCTGCATGTGTGTATGTGTGTGTTATGTCGCGTGGCCGCGGAAATACTGTATACACGCTCGCAGAGGTTTATAAATGCATGCATATTCATTAGCATTCTGTCTAGACATGACATCACATTTATCCTTTTGTTTTCCATAAACAATATGTATTGACCTTGCGTCAGTAGGGTTGGCATCTATACTTACGCTTTAAGACCGGCAGATAACAGCACCACAAATAAAAAGCCTTTTGTCTTAAGAGAAGGGGGGGGGGGGGGGGGGGTGACAGGAATCAGAGACTAAATTCCCATCTCCCCCTTCTCTCCCATTCCGTAGACGAGGGTAAGACATGGATTTGATCAGAATTACGAATACATGGATAATGTGATAATGTAGATAGATTACAGGAGCAATGTAGTAAACAGAGGGATCCTGACTCAATGTCAAGGATAGGACATAGTGCCCATGGAGTAAGTCAACATTGTTTTTGGTTAGCAGTGGATTTGAAACAAACCTGAACTGTGGGACACTGTCTCTCCTGACCTGGCACATATACTACTTTCAGAGGTTAAATATTTTTAAAAATCAGTCTAAAAAAAGAGAATACAGATGTAGGATCTTAATTTGATCACTCTTTTGTTTAAGATAATTTTCCTGCACTACAGGAAATGCAAATGTGTACTGTTTTCAAGGTTAAAAAGGCTTCTAAAGTTTGTAATTTCCACAGGCCCTAACATAAAATGTATCAACCCCTACTAAAAATATCCATGAATTATAATCCACATAATAATTCACATTTCCTCTTGCTGCAGGATTATTTTCCTGCTGTAGCAACCTGGCTCAAATTAAGATCATACATATGTATATCCTTTACTGGTCTATTGGCCAGTAAGACAGGGAACCAATAGATATTTATATGAATAATACTTTCTGCCATCAGTTATGATAAGAAATGTAGCCATAAAATGCTAAATTTTGATTGGTTTCTTACAATGTGGACCGCCAGCTACACCCATGCAAACAACTTGACTATTGGCCATGACAGAGTGAATTGTGGGGTAGGGTTGCAAAGGGAGGGTATATTACTGGAAAACTACCAGAATTTGTACATCTTTCAAGGATTTTATGTAATCTATCACAATACATCTAGTGCCCCTTTTGTGTACTTTAGATTATCACAGGTGTCTGCAATTATCTCTGGCTTTATCACATGTAAAATATATGAAAACATTAAATAAGATGATAAAAAATTTTTAAAAAAAAAAGAATGACAAAGCTGTTAAACATTATCCTGAATAAAAACCATCCATTTAGTGAATACCATTGGTGTTTAATATGAGGGTTTCAGCATGAAATATATTTTAATTATTTTTTTACACAATTTAAATAATTTGACTATGTCAATACGTATTTGTTGTCAATGTTTTGGCGTCAAACTGGTGGCAGTTGTGAAAGTCAATAGTTGGATGAGTTGCAGAGATAATTGAAAATAGTGCCGTTGTTGATTAGAAGCTTTTTTCATTAATTAGGCTATTTTCTCTTGAACCAAATGGTCTATCTACTAGAAACTCATGGACAATATGGACACAGATATAAACTAAATTGTACTATATATGAATACATTTTTCAAAGTTATTCAAGTATAAATGACCAAAGTTACGATAGATTGTTAACAGATTTTCTGTTAACAAATTTACTGAAGATTCAGGTCTCTTTGGTAAATTACCAGTAGCTTTGCAACCCTAATTGTGGGTAGTAATATAGTGTAGTGGTGGTGTGACAGACAGGGGCTCTATCCAGTGAAGTCAGGTTATAGTGATGTCATATTTCTTATAGATATCCTCGTACTGTTTTATTATCTATCATACGGTAACCATTAATATTACTATCCCCCAAAGAGTTCAGCAGTTCGGCTGAATGACAAACAAACAAAAACAGGGCGTAACAGAGGGTGTTACATTATCTGCAGAATAATAATAAAGGGACATTTTCACGCTTTCCCATGCTATGTCTAGCACACTCTGAAGTCTGTGTTTTAAAAACAATACCACCCAATTATGGTTTAATGAATGTGGGCAGAGGAGGGTTGGTTGGGGGGGCATGCAGACTGAGCCTCTCTCCATCTCTCTGTCCAATTACAACACTGCAGCGATCCCAGACAACAACAGGGAGGAACAGCACAGCCATGTATAGGTTTCCCTATGTAGTGATGTGCTTGAGAGAAACTCTTGCACAACTCCACTCATGCTTAATTAGACGTTTTGATAACTTGTGTAATATTGACTTCAATCATGGCTTTTGAAAGAATGCATAAATATATGTAATATTTGTCATATATATATATATATATATATGTATATGATGTATACTTATGTTGTGCACTGAGTGTACAAAACATTAAGAACGCCTGCTCTTTCCATGACATAGACTGACCAGGTGAATCCAGGTGAAAGCTATGATCCACTTGTTAAATCCACTTCTATCAGTGTAGATGAAGGGGATGAGACAGGTTAAAGAAGGATTTTTAAGCCTTGAGACAATTGAGAGATGGATTGTGTATGTGTGCCATTCAGAGGGTGAATGGGCAAGACAAAATATTTAACTGCCTTTGAACGGGGTATGGTAGTAGGTGCCAGGCGCACCGGTTTGTATCAAGAACTACAATGCTGCTGGGTTTTTCACGCTCATCAGTTTCTCATGTGTATCAAGAATGGTCCCCACCCAAAGGACATCTAGCCAACTTGACACGACTGTAGGACGCATTGGAGTCAACATGGACCAGCATCCCTGTGGAACGCTTTCGACACCTTATAGAGTCCATGTCACATGTATACACTGTATGTCACAAAGGCAATGGGAAAAGGTGATGGTAGTGTACAGTAATTCAGATACAGATTTAGACTCTTTTTTATGTTGTGTATTTTATCAGATAGTGGTGAAGACCGGGTGACAGATGAGAAATTAAATGAAGGCTAGACAGTGGTGCAGGTAATGATAGACCCAGGGATTGAACCCAACCCATATCTCTGCGCTACCACTTAACCAGACTCCAGCATTTAATTTTGACTTCCAAGATAACGAGGCCAGTTTTTTCATCATAGAGAGATTGTTAGCACTCAATGTCACCGGATGAATATCATTTGGAGTGGGAGACATTAAGCTTTGTTAAACATCGTTCATGTTACTGTAGGACATCCCTGCCATAGTCATCCCTGCCAAACTCAGGCCTGACGCATGAGACTCTGGGAGGGAGTCGTGTTGGACACGGAGAGGCGCTGGGAGAGATGAGGCTGTCGCTTCAGCTGTCTGTCTGTCCCTAGCGAGGGAGGGAGGCGCGAAGGGCGAGACTGGGTGCCCCTAACGAGCAGGTCCCTAAAAGCCTGCCGATTACCCTAATTAAGCAGTGTCTGATTCAGTTTACTTAGCCCACACTGACACACCCAATGCACATCACCCCCCCAACATAGATACACACACTCACTCACTCACTCATAAACAAACTCACGCCCCATCGCAAACCCCCCACCTTCACACATACACATACACATTCCCCCACAGACACACACCCTAGTTCCATTGCAAACCCCCACCCTCCATTAGATACAGAACATACACTTGCCCCTTCACACCCGCCGCCGCCGCCTCCCTAAAACTCACACAAACACGCCCAACCCTGTAACTCCTCCCATGAAGCAACCCAACTCATTAGAGGTATTGATTTAATGCACCAGGCCTGTTGCTTTGCCTGAAGGACATCGTCACACACATAGCCAATTCAGTAACCGTGAGGACACACACATGCACGTACACACACACACACACACACACACACACACACACACACAACGTGCTCCTCTAGTCCCGTCCTGTCGTCTGGCTGTCACAACCCCATGGCTGGGCCTGCTGCTCAGTCAGACAAGCCCTCTCTGGGCATATGAAGTTTAGCCAGATTAGAGAACCCATGTCCAGCTGTCTACATCAGCAAAACACTGCCTCTGTGATATTTTAACCCAATACGACCCTCTCTCTCTCTCCCTCTCTTTTGCTCTCTGTCATCACATCCTGTCTTTATTTGTGTTGGCTTTGTTACCATAAGAATGTAATTTGGTGCTGGATGTTTGTCATCTGCTGTCAGAGAGGATTTTGCTGCTGAATTAGATGAAGTCAAGGGACTCCCAGAGATCATTTGGTTTTTCTGAGCATGGCTGTGTAAGTCTTTTTTTCTATTTCAAAAAGTATTGAACACATACAGTTTTTCATGTAAAGAGAGAGATTGCAGATCTAAACCTATTTCACTGTTACGGTAAATAACTAAGTTTGTGCATCTGTCTGTGTTTGTGTTTGTGTGTGTGCTTATGCATGTGCCTGTGCATGTCTGTGTCAGTGCTAGTGTTGGTGTATGCCTCATGCTTCCTGTAATAAAACGTGTTTCCCAACACACAAACATACTGTAAATGTACCATAAATATCTCATTATCTCTGCCTGTTTTTGTTTACATAAGACCACTTCCTCTTTGGAGCCAAAATTAAAGAAGATTTTACAGGTTTACCAAGCCTACTATCCTCAGGGACTGCCGAGTGGGAATGAGCCTCCTGTCAACAGCCAAAAAGGCTGCCGTCTGCACTGGTGAATGAAACGGGTCCCCCCTGTCAGGGAAGTGTGTGATGACTGAGGGCTATTCTAGTAAATGGAGCGAATCCCCCCTGCTTAAACCTTTGTCACAGTATCCCTCCTCCATAGAGTTCTAATGACACAACAAGCGCTCTGAAGGGAGATTAGAGGTGCTTACAGTACATTGGCGCTCAATAGACCTCCACTTTGCACTTTCTCCCCCCCTTCGTTATCTGTCTGTATGTATAGCAGGTGAAGAGATGGGGGAGGAGGGAAGCTTATAGGCCCCACGCTCCCTCCTCAGAGAGAAAGAGAGTGGCAGAGTGCAAAGCGACAGGTCTGTGTAGGTTGAGCACATTGAAAAGACGACAACATGAAACAAAAACAGTCCTTTGTAAGGTAACATATGCATTTCTCTGCTGGAAATGTATTTTGGTTGTTTGTTTTCTCTCTTACTGTATTGTCATTTACCTCACATGACTAGTAGGCCTATCCAAGATGACACAACTTACTTTTCATCAGGCAGAACACAGCACACACACACACACACACAAACACACCTCCCAGGCTTTCTCAGAAAGAAAGGTTTGATTTTCAGCCTGAGGTGAGAGGGAGGGAATATGGTGAGAGAAGCAGAGGAGGGAAGGAGAGAAAGAAAAGGTATAGACGAGTGGTCTGCACCCTCCAGTGCTGATGAGAGAGAGACCTCCCACTGCAGGTGCCAGATTGGCAGAATATCCCCTGCAGAGGGGAGTGCCTCTAGGGAGAGACACTCCTGCCACGGTTATCATTGTTGTGACTGATGCATGGATCTATGTCTCCTTGTCCTGACACATTGTAAGTAAACATTTCACAGTAAGGTCTACACCTGTTGTATTCGGCGCTTGTGACAAATACAATTTGATTTGATTTGATTTAGTCACACTTATATACAGTGCATTCGGAAAGTATTCAGACCCCCCCCCCCCCCCCCCCCCTTTACACATTTTGTAACGTTGCAGCCTTATTCTAAAATGGATAAAAAAATATAAAAAACTCCTCATCAATCTAAATAATAAAAAACAGAAACACCTTATTTACATAAGTATTCAGACCCTTTGCTATGAGTCTCGAAATTGAGCTCAGGTGCATCCTATTTCCATTGATAATCCTTGAGATGTTTCTACAACTTGATTGGAGTGGTAAATTCAATTGAATGGACATTATTTGGAAAGACACACAACTGTCTATATAAGGTCCCACAGTTGACAGTACATTTCAGAGCAAAAATCAAGTAATGAGGTCGAAGGAATTGTGTCCGAGACAGGATTGTGTCGAGGCACAGATCTGGGGAAGGGTACCAAAAATGGTTGCAGCATTGAAGGTCCCCAAGAACACAGTGGCCTCCATCATTCTTAAATGGAAGAAGATTGGAACCACCAAGACTCTTCCTAGAGCTGGCTGCCCGGCCAAACTGAGAAATCCGGGGAGAAGGGCCTTGGTCAGGGAAGTGACCAAGAACCCGATGGTCACTCTGACAGAGATCCAGAGTTCCTCTGTGGAGATGGGAGAACCTTCCAGAAGGAAAACCATCTCTGCAGCACTCCACCAATCTGGCCTTTATGGTAGATTGGCCAGACTGAAACCACTCCTCAGTAAAAGGCACATGACAGCCCGCTTGGAGTTTGCCAAAAGGCACCTAAGGACTCTCAGACCATGAGAAACAAGATTATCTGGTCTGATGAAACCAAGATTGAACTCTTTGGCCTGAATGCCAAGCGTCACATCTGGAGGAAACCTGGCACCATTCCTACGTTGAAGCATGGTGGTGGCAGCATCATGCTGTGGGGATGTTTTTCAGCTGCAGTGACTGGGAGACTAGTCAGGATTGAGGGAAAGATGAACGGAGCAAAGTACAAAGAGATCCTTGATGAAAACCTGCTCCAGAGTGCTCAGGACCTCATACTGGGGCGAAGATTCACCTTCCAACAGGACAACAACCCTAAGCACACAGCCAAGACAACGCAGGAGTGGCTTCGGGACAAGTCTCTGAACGTCCTTGAGTGGCCCAGCCAGAGCCCGGACTTGAACCCGATCTAATATCTCTGGAGAGACCTGAAAATAGCTGTGCAGCGATGCTCCCCATCCAACCTGACAGAGCTTGAGAGGATCTGCAGAGAACAATGGGAGAAACTCCCCAAATACAGGTGTGCCAAGCTTGTAGCGTCATACCCAAGAAGACTTGAGACTGTAATCGCTGCCAAAGGTGCTTCAACAAAGTACTGAGTAAAGGTTCTGAATTCTTATGTAAATGTGATATTTCAGTTTTTTATTTGTAATAAATAGGCAAACATTTCTAAAATCCTATTTTTGCTTTGCCATTATGGGGTATTGTGTGTAGATTGATGAGGGGGGGGGGGGACAATTTAATCCACTTTAGAATAAGTCTGTAACGTAACAAAATGTGGAGAAAGTCAAGGGGTCTGAATACTTTCTGAATGCACTGTACAGGTATTTACTATTAGGAGAAAACAACTGTCTGATTATGGAATTAGACTGGAAGACCTGTGGTAAAAATGAAATTTAGTTTAATAGAAACCAGTATGGCAATATCTTCCCTAGTAAGGCTAGTGGATGGCAATTCAACTGTTTTGAACATTTATATGAATTCCTTGACTGTTATCGTCCACATAAGGTTTCCCAGAGTAGGTTCACAAGGAAGGGACGCCCGTGATTCTTTTATAACTTGAAGCTATTTCATTTCACACAGTAACAATCGAGATGGGACACAGAGGTGGTCAATACACCAACCTTATACCCGTATTACATAGACGTGCAGGGAAAGGACAGGCTACCCCATTCAGCCTGAGCCAAGATAGTGGGCACTAAGCCGCTAAGCGTACCGTCGCGAGACACACGGACACAATAACACCCCAAAACAATAGTAAACAGGACAAATAAAAAAAGCACATTTATTTTTAAAAGCATGAACAGAAAGAGAGAGAGTTCTCTGACTGTTTTCATCTATCGCCAGATCCAGTTACCATCGGGGAAGGAACAGGGAGGTAGAGATTGCAAAATGTTTAAATCTCTGCAAACAATAGTGTTGTTTCTTCTTTTTTGTCGACTTGGAATGCCCCAAGGGGGAAAAGGTGTTGTCTTTTTGCGCGGCTATTGTCCCACGGACAGCAGAATGGCCTGCTGGGTAACCTAAGCTGGGAGGTAAGGGGTGAGCCAGAGCATCAGGTGTCAGAGTGTTTCCTCTCCAGGTGATGACTTTTTGTTTGTTTGTAGAATAATAAGAGACATGGATCCAGATCGGATCCATCTTCCACACGCTATAGCTCCTGTACTCCTGTATCCTGTACTCTGTCTCCCGCTTTGTTTGACTCCTCTTCCTCCTCCTCACCATCATCTTCTTCCTCCTTCCCAAGTGTTTATCAACCCAAAGCTGAAATGTGTTCTTCTGATTAATAAAGAAAAAACATTTCCCAATGGGACCAGACTATCTTTAGATTTCCCTTTATGAACTACGAAAGGTGTTACGACATCCACGTCGGTGCCGATCCATGTCCTTTATATTAAAAGGATTTACTCCGCTTTGGATCGAGTCATGTCTTTGTTATTTAGGCGACAGGCAGGGTAAGGTTATGTCAAGGAGCTGTGATGGCGGGGGACTATTTAATAACTCTTAGCAGGAGAAGGTGATGACTTGAGGAAGTCAATGAGGTGGAGGCCATGTGACTGTGGATGATACATTGTGTGTGTGTGATACATTGTGTGTGTGCGCGCGCAGGCTCAGGGTGACCTGGAGGCCATGATGCCCTTCTCTATCTGAAGCGGCAGCAAAACGTAATATGCGTTGTATTATTTTTGTACTAAAGATCCCCCCACACACACACATTTTGTTACGTTACAGCCTTATTCTAAAATTGATTCAATCAACAATTATCCTCATCAATCTACACACAGTACCCCATAATGACAAAGTGAAAATAGGTTTTTAGATTTTTTTGCTAATATATAAAAACTGTAAGATACCTTATTTACATAAGTAATCAGACCCTTTGTTATGAGTCTCGAAATTGAGCTCAGGTGCATCCTGTTTCATTTGATCTTCCTTGAGAAGTTTCTACAACTTGATTGGAGTCCACCTGTGGTAAATTCAATTGATTGGACATGATTTGGAAAGGCACACCTGTCTATATAGGGTCCCACAGTTGACAGTGCATGTCAGAACAAAAACCAAGCCATGAGGTTGAAGGAATTGTCCGTAGAGCTCCGAGACAGGATTGTGTCGAGGCACAGATCTGGGGAAGGGTACCAAAAAAATTCTGCAGCATTGAAGGTCCCCAAGAACCCAGTGGCCTCCATCATTCTTAAATGGAAGAAGTTTGGAACCACCAAGATTCTTCCTAGAGCTGGCCGCCCGTCCAAACTGAGCAATCGGGGGAGAAGGGCCTTCGTCTGGGAGGTGACCAAGAGCCCGATGGTAACTCTGACTGAGCTCCAGAGTTCCTCTTTGGAGATGGGAGAACCTTCCAGAAGGACAACCATCTCTGCAGCACTCCACCAATCAGGCCTTTATGGTAGAGTGGCCAGACGGAAGCCACTCCTCAGTAAAAGGCACATGACAGCCCGCTTGGAGTTTGCCAATAGGCACCTAAAGGACTCTGAGACCATGAAACCAAGACTGAACTTTTTGTCCTAAATGCCAATACCATCCCTACGGTGCAGCATGGTGGTGGCAGCATCATTCTGTGGGGATGTTTTTCAGCGGCAGGGACTGGGAGACTAATCAGGATCAAGGGAAAGATAAACGGAGCAAAGTCCAGAGAGAAAACCTGTTCCAGATCTCAGACTGGGGCGAAGGTTCACCTTCCAACAGGACAACAACCCTAAGCACACAGCCATGACAACACAGGATTGGCTTCGGGACAAGTCTCTGAATTTCCTTGAGTGGCCCAGCCAGAGCCCGGACTTGAACCCAATCGAACATCTCTGGAGAGACCTGAAAATAGCTGTGCAGCGACACTCCCCATCCAACCTGACAGAGCTTGAGAGGATCTACATAGAAGAATGGGAGAAACTCCCCAAATACAGATGTGCCAAACTTGTAGCGTCATACCCAAGAAGAAGACTTGAGGCTGTAATCGCTGCTAAAGGTGCTTTAACAAAGTACTGAGTAAAGGGTCTGAATGCTTATGTAAATATGATATTTCAGTTTTAAGATTTCTAAAAACTGTTTTTGCTTCGTCATTCTGGGGTATTCTGTGTAGATTGCTGAGATTTTTTCTTTTTAAATCCATTTTAGAATAAGGCTGTAACGTAACAAAATGTGGAAATGTGAAGGGGTCTGAATACTTTCCGAATGCACTGTATATACTCAAAGCATAATAACTGGTTATAAAGTGGCAGAATTGTCCTTAAATCAACCCATCTCTATTTCACATCAGTCTCCTCTGGGTTGAGTTGCCCTGACTGAGTCTCCTACAGAATCTACATTTACAGATTCAGGCCTAGATTAAATCAGATCAAGCGTTAACCGGCGATAGCCGACACCCGCATAGCTGATGTTTTGGCGAAGTTGGAGGTATCACTGTGTTGGAGCTGTCACATTGGTGAGCAGCTATTCTTGATCATTGTCACAAAGCCACACCATCCCACTCGCGTTAGAAGTTCAGAACCTGAACGTGTAGGCTATATAGAAATAATAATGCTCAAATTGAAAATTATTCAATTAAATAATGAGGATTTCTATCAGCATAATCGAGGTGTAGATTACATCTCACATTCCAGTCTTTGAACTTGTAAACAAGGCTGCATGGGATTTCTCTTAGGGCTCTATTCAATCTGTAATGCTGAAGCGTTACAGATTCCACAACATAAATGCAATTTCCGATTGAGTGGACATATGGAGCGTTTACCATAAATGCAGTCTCCGCTAAAGCGGGAACATTGCCTTTCAATTTCAATCACACTGTAAACCTGAACTTCCGCGATGCGGATTGAATACGGCCCTTAATGCGACTCCGTGTAGCCAATGGCAATGTCCTCTTTATGTATAATTACAGGAGCCGCTTGTGGATTTGACAGCTCTAACCCAGTTCCCACCCAACACCGCCAAAACAACCGCTATGCGGATGTCGGCTAAAGCGGCTAGAGCTACTGGTCCCCTGTAGCTCAGTTGGTAGAGCATGGCGCTTGCAACGCTAGGGTTGTGGATTTGTTTCCCAAGGGGGGCCAGTATGAAAATGTATGCAATCACTAACTGTAAGTCGCTCTGGATAAGAGCATCTGCTAAATGACTAAAATGTAAATGTAAATCTGAATAAATAGAGCCCTTAAACACCCAGAGACAGGACTGTCACAGGTGTGACTTATTTGCATGTTTAACCTAACTAACAGTCCTATTGGTTAATTGACAGATCATGTGACTTTAAGTCAGTGTATTTAAACCTCCCCGTTTCTGTCTTCCAGACGGCCGCCCACAGGAAGTGAATGCAGTCCGGAGGCATGGTGGAACCCAGGTTGTGGTGGCGGTCCTCTGCTCGGACGTTGCATGCATCATCCAGTGGTTGCGTGCCATGTCATCGACAGTGCTGTCGGGCACCAGATTGATATAACATATGATGTACATAAAATACCTATCCAGGCATTGTAAGATCTGGCATGTGTCAGCAACGCCTGGGCAGAGGAATGCTTTTCTGAGCATGTAGCGGCTTCGTTTGGTGAGAGCACATGGCGTTTGCGCTAAATGGAGATCTTGAAAAAATGGAAGCCTGCCTCCTGGGCTGCACCACTTCCTGTGCCCTTTTTTGTTTTGTTTGGTTTGGTTTGTATGTTTGTCATTTTAACTATCATGGATTTTAAAGTTACAAATGTTCATTTATGGAACATTTATAAGATTTAACCACCATAAATCCATGCCCTATTAAAAAATGCTGTTTGTTGAAACTGCTATCTTCCTCTACTTCACTCTGCCCGCTCAATCCAGATCCAAAACAACTTTTCTACCTCGTGACAGGACCGCCACAAACCTGCTGCAACCACTGGTTATATCTGTTTCCCATTCATCATGAACAAGATCATGGCTACTGTAAATGTCATTACAATGAGTGGGGGGCTAGAGGTGCCTGGATAAACCTTTTCTATCCCTTCATTTCAAATCTGGACCTCGACTGATTTAGACCTGGGACACCTGGTGGGTGCAATTCATGATCAGGTAAAACAGAAAACCAGCAGTACCCCGGACCTCATAGGGTAAAATGGGCGGCAGGTAGCATAGCGGTTAGAGCGTTGGGCCAGTAACCGAAAGGTCTCTAGTTCAAATCCCTGAGCTGACTAGGTGAAAAATCTGTTGATGTGCCCTTGAGCAAGGCACTTAACCCTAATTGTTCCAGGGTCGCAGTTGATAATGGCTGACCCTGGCCCCTCTCAGGGGGAGTTGGGATATGAAAAAAACACAATTCCAATTCACGCATGCGTATAACACACGTGTGCAATAGTAAAAATAGCACCCACCAAATAATTATAAGATTTGAATACCCCTGCTTTATATAATACATTTGATGGACTTTAGAAAGCTACCTTGCAATATAATTAACAAGATTTTCATCTGAAAAACAAATTATACTGAAATTAAGAGGGATCTGGACAAAATAATGTCTTCATAGTGAGTAACTATAAATTGTTATCACACTATTACCATGTTATTATCGTGCTGTAATGTAAAGTGCTACCATTTTAAGAATGCAGAATGCCACCGTGGCTGTTACCTTATGTTGGCGAACAATCACTGCACTCCTATGCGCTAATCATTAGAACCCATGCTCTCAGGAAACCTTGACTGCGTATAGAGCTGAGACAGCAGATACTGTGACTGTGAGAACCAGAATCACAATGGCTGATCGGGATGTATAGGGTTGGAGCCTGCCTTGCAGAACAGAGACAGGAGCCATAGCAGGGCTCAGATTCTCATTAGCTAAGACCTGAGGAGTAACCCTAACCGTGGTGATGGATAGATACCTTAGAAGCAGTGGCGTATTCCTTTCCCTCCGAGTTGGCTTTCTTATCATGTGGATGACAGTGCATACAGTATGCAGCACAGATCACATGACTGTAGCACCAATCTCTACATTCAGCTAGGGTGATATCTCTTCTGGTGAGAGACAAATGGTCCATGGAGGTCATCGAAGAGAGAGCTTTCAGAATTGGGAGCATCACACAAGGTGGCTTCTTTTGAGAACGGTGACAGGACCCTCCAGTCCTATTGTTCACTGTTCAGCCTCATTTTGGCAGCGCAGGTCTAGCTAGTGCATTCTTCTAATTATATCTGACCATGTTCCATTTCAACTCTGTTACTTTACTGGAGGAATTTAAAGATAGGGATGCATAAAGTAAACAGCAGTATCGGTCCGACAACTAAGGGCTGGATTCAATCGGTATCGCTTAAGTATTGCGGAAGATCCGCTTTATAGCTCGATTGAAATATAAAGGCAATGTTCCCGTGTTCGCGGAGACTGCATTCACGGTAAATGCTGCATATGTAGGCTCAATCGGAAATTACCTTTACATTTTAATGCGGATCTTCGATATGGATTGAATCCAGCCCTAAGAGCGCAAAACTAAACTTCTTGGCTTTTGTTGACTCGCAGCTATCACGTTGCAGCAGAGGTGAACCTGTGCACACACGCAAATACTCAGTGTGAGTCAGTGGAGGCTGGTGGGAGGAGCTTTAGCAGGACGGGCTCATTGTAATGGCTGGAATGGAATTAATGGAACGGAATCAAACATTTGGTTTGATACCGTTCCATTAATTCCATTCCAGCCATTACAATGAGCCTGTCCTCCTATAGCTCCTCCCACCAGCCTTCACTAGTGTGAGTGCATCGTCTTGCATCATGCTCATCTGCAATATCTTCGGTTCATCCTGCTGATTGTGGCAACATCAAATCGCTGAGTTTTAGTTTAATCTTCAAGTCACAAATTGGAATTTGCCCATTGGTTTCAATGAGTTGAAATCAGATTGTACACCGACCCCGGTATCTGTACAGTGTGTAATTAGACCAGCTGAATATATGCATTAAAGAGTCCTAAATTGCATAGTCATTTCACTTGTACAGTAGTCATTTTCATAAATAATCTGTACTCCCTGCCAACATAATCAGTCAGCTATTTTATAGGCTGACTCTAATCTGCAAGAATATTCCATTCCATGTGCCGGCGATAGCTCGTGATACCACCAATGCATTTATGATACGACACAAAAGGGAGACATGCTTGGTCTATGGTGATGTGTTCAGTAATGGGACAGTCCTTTCTGATGGGTGGAGATGTGACAAGCTGCCAGCTCATATGCTGTTGTGGTTGAGTCACTTCACAGTGGGTCGCGGGTCCCTCTCGCCCCCATCCCTGGCCTCACCCCACTCGCTCACAGCCTCGTTTGAGCCATTAGGGCCATGGCAGAAGACGCCCCATGTTTCAACCCACCCCCAACCCCCCCACCCACCCCCACGTTCCTCTTCCCTCTACTACTCCATCCCTTCACCCCCTCTGCATCTTATAGACAACCTGTCATGACACGTTGGCTGAAGGTTAACTGTACCACGCCACAGTGTTTAGGGTGTGTTATGAAAAGCCCTCTCTAACAATGTCATGATTACATGTCTGTCCATCAGCCAGCGCTGTAGCAACTCCACAACTCTAAGAAGACAAGGCCAAGAATTTGAAGGGGTTAGCTGCATTTGCATGAGTGATTGAACTGAAGTGACTCATCAGGATACTCGGTCTCACATTGATAAAGCTCAAGGGAGTCGAATGAATAAGCGTCTTTGTGACATGTCTTTGGGTTGTGTATCTTTGTTGTATCTGTATCAATTTCAATACTTCCCAGAGAATCGAATATTTGATCTTGTTAAGCCATGCCCTTTTAACATTTCTTGGCTGGTAGGGGTATTTTGTCTGGACTTTCTGCCTGCTTCCCTACTGTACAGAGGCAGACAAGTGTTATGTTTCCCCATATCTGGTAAATAACACCTGTAGGAAATACAAAGATTACAAGTGATTTGAAACAGCCAAATTAGGCATTGTAATGCTAAACAGTGTTGTAATCCTGCAGGAAACCTGAACACTGCATGTGTAATGATATCATCGCTCGATGTTGAGTTTGAATTGAAATGGGTCTATTGATTAGATGGTCAATCGCTTAGTTATTCTTCCCAACACCTGTGTTTTGATTCTCCGACAGCGAGAGCCAAACATGATCAATGTGGGTTGAGAATGTCTATACCAACTGTGCTTTCTGAGAAATATCAATGCTGTAGCTAGAATGTGAGGAGTGTGTTTCATGGAACAAGGGGAGAGGTATAGGAGGACAGAGATATAGGTTGACTTTGCTGGGGATTCACCCTTAGGGCAGATGTGCTAATGGGAGACGATGGGGTCTCTCTCTCTCACACACACACACAGAGCTATGGTTATCAGGAGGGCCCAGATGTAATGAGATCTTGATCCAAAGTGATATAGGGTGGATATATGGGAGGCGTGTGTGAGGAATTCATAATGGTGTCCCAAGATTTGGCATGGTGAAATGTCCCCAACAATGTCTAGCATAAATCCCACTCAGTCACTGGATATAATGGGTATGATTATACCGGAGTTATGTTGATATTAAAGCTAAACTCAGCGAGATGACGTTGCATGCACGAAGTAACAGTGTGTGTCAATTTCCGCAATAACTAAGAACGTTGAAACGGAGCTAAACTTCTCAGCTGTTTTGGCCCCATAGCTACGTTGTAGCAGCGTGAAGCACACCCATGCACATGCGCAGATACTCTGTGTGGCTGTGTGAGAGCAAAGTCTTGCATCGCGCTCATCTAAACTTCATCATGTCTACCTTTAATGTTATGCTTCTATCTTTACATTTTACAGGTGTTTACTTTGATTGCTTTTAGACTGATGCCAAAGTGATGGTATTAAAAATGGGCAAGTTCAGGTAGAATATTTTTTTACAGGATATGACATTACTACAGTAACAAGCACACATCCATGGCACATAGACATTTGGATAGCAGATTTATTTTGTGCCAGTCTCTCAGCACGTGTCAGAGACAGGGGTGTGCTTTGCAACAAGTGTTTACATTAGAGTGGGCATGGCTGCATTGGTCACAGTGACCCTGACATTCATGCCAATTCATAACATGGCTTCTCTGGTTCTCTCTTTCCATGGCTGTCCCAATCTGAACTGCCTAGTCCCTGTGCCACTATGTCACCTCCCTGACTATCTGTTATATTATCATTCAGCCATCACAATGAGAGATATGGTAATCAAAAGACAGATGGCATTCGATCGGTGTGAGGCATTGGCTGAATATTTGCATTGTTTTGCCAGTAGATGCCTCTCGCCGGTCGAATGAACTGTTCGTAAATAAAAAGAAGGCACCACAATTTAAGTTGCTTCAGCTGCTGTATGTTTCAAGCCCACTAAAAAGTGATTAGATAAGGTGTGGTATTCTTAAGAACTTTACACATAACTTAACAGAAACAAGTAATATCAGCAGGTAGTTGAAAAACATGTAAAGAAAATATTTTTTCCTCTGCCAGAATACATAAAAACGTACCTGAATCCATAAAAAAAAGATTTAGCCAATCCTCGATAACTTGCCACCATGCATTTTGTAAGGCTACAGTTCCCTAATTGTGCTAACTAACCTAGGCTAGCTGATGCTGTGTAATGGTTTAAGCTAGCTATCGCTAATCAAAATCGTTCTCTAGCTAGCAAATGTTGTACTCTACTGCTCAATAGCCTCTTCTGCATATCTTACAGTGTTAGAGGTAGTAGGGATTCGTAAACGTCACCATAGAACTAGTGCAATGGCAAACTGATATGACATATAGAAACTTCATCGCTAGCTAATCCCTGGCTAAACATAACTGCTGGCTTAAGTTTTATTGCTGGCTTGGCATATATGAAAATGTCTCAGATGGTATGTCCTCCAACAACCCCTTAACAGCTTTCCCCTTATTGTTCTCCCAATCCCTTATGCTACTGATCCAATCCCTCAACTCCATACAGCTACTCATCGGTGCCCTGGAACAATCTCCAACCCCACACACACACCTTGTTAAACGACTCAACTGATCATCGACACCTTGAGTAGCTTGATCAGACGTGTTAGCACTGGGCAAAAAAAAACTGCATGCACACTGTACTCTCAAAGACCGGGAGGTTGGGGACCGCTGAGTGAGAGGGATTGTGTTGGCGAGGATCATTGCTAAAGCAGTCACATTAGGGATGGTTGATCTGTTGGGGAAGATCACTTGGGCTGTTCTTTGAGCTGTTCCCTGAGGACCCCGGTGTCCGTGGCCCTCCAGACGTGGAGGGCTGTGCCGGCCGAGAGAACCAGGAAGAGGAGGAAGGCGGTGGGGAAACCCACCCAGTCCACCAGACCCCCCGCCAGGGCACTGAACATCAGCTTCCCCAGTACCTCCAGAGTGGACAGGAAACTGTAGTGGGTGGCCTGTAGGGAGAAGAGGAGAGGGGAGAGGAGAGAGGAGAGTTAAGTAGGGGCGAGGGGAGAGAGAAAAATACAACAGGACTCGGATGAGATTTCTGTCTCGGGCATGTGGTCATCTACTTGTCTTTTACTGGATTTCGCAAAGAAAAATCAGTGGGGAGACAAATTCCCACAAAAAAAGGAGGAGGGGCAGGAGACAGAGAAAAGGAAAGAAATACTGCAGAAGAAGAAAGGAACTAAAAGAAGAATGAAAGAGGGAGCCGGAACAAGAAAGCTTGAGATTTTTGTCTCCAATGTGTGGATGGCGGCCAGCTGGTGAGGGGTATCTGGTCCAGGCCTGCAGGCTCTTAGAGAGAGAGGAGAGAGGAGAGAAGAGAGAAAAAGAGAGAGAGAGTGAGAGACAGATTACCTAACATCCCAGAACCCACCTCTCAGGCCTACAGCAACACAACAATGCAACATAACTAACGCAGATCCGTCGGTCTCCACCCTCTTTTGACACCTACACACGATGGCAACCCTATTCCATACACTCAGGTGTATACGCCAACAGACATAAAGACTTCAAGTGTGCCAAAGTCAGGCACCACAGGCTGAAGTGACATTTTTGCATCTACTTATCCATTTTTAGATTTATTGGTATTTCTAACCATTAATATTAGTATTTTCAAAAAGTAAACATAAAAATGTCAAACGTTTATATTTTCTTTAGTTTATCATATTACCGTCATCAACATTTGAATGAATTTTAACCACTTTAAAATGGACATACAGCAACAATTGCAAAGCTCACTACATTAAATTACACAATTTAAAAGCCATTTCATAGAGAATGTTACAAACTGGACTATCTTTAGCAACTTATTTGGAAGAGATGGTGATTGGGTCTAAACAGCCGTTTGGTGTTTGATAGTCTAGCGGTTAAGAGTGTTGGGCCAGTAACCAAAAGGTCACTGGTTCGAATCCCCAAGCCGACTAGGTGAAAAATCTGTTGATGTGCCCTTGAGCAAGGCACTTAACCCTAATTACTCCTATAAGTCGCTCTGGATAAGAGTGTCTACTACAATGTACATTCAGTCAATTCAGTGTCATTTCTCCCGAAAGTCAGACTCTTCCCTCACACCAACACATTTTTCTCAGCTTCAAAAGTATCTGCATTCACCAAATTTAGTGTGGTTATCCTTAGATATATTCTCCAGACTTGTCCAGAAGGAATGGTTGATATGTTGTCAATTTACTATTCTAGATAACATTTTCTTTGGAAAAATGCACTTTTGTATTTTATAGATAGAAAGATGAAAAAAGTATTTATCCACAATCTGCTCTGGACAAGTCCCGTCCTGGAGTGTCTTAACAAAAAGTCAACACAAAAATGTAGGCTTACTTCATCCAGTGTCCAGAATTTTTTTTTTTGCGCGATATGCAAATATATGCATATTTAATGAGATATTGCCTCATTTGAAACTCTCATTCCAAACTCTCCACCATGGCCAAGACCAAAGAGCTCTCCAAGGATGTCAGGGACAAGATTGTAGACCTACACAAGGCTGGAATGGGCTACAAGACCATTACCAAGCAGCTTGGTGAGAAGGTGACAACAGTTGGTGCGATTATTCGCAAATGGAAGAAAGACGAAAGACTGTCAATCTCCCTCGGCCTGGGGATCCATGCAAGATCTCACCTCGTGGAGTTGCAATGATCATGAGAACGGTGAGGAATCAGCCCAGAACTACACAGGAGGATCTTGTCAATGATCTCAAGGCAGCTGGGACCATAGTCACCAAGAAAACAATTGGTAACACACTACGCAGTGAAGGACTGAAATCCTGCAGCGCCCGCAAGATCCCCCTCAACTCGCCGTGTTTGGAGGAGGAGGAATGCTGCCTATGACCCTAAGAACACCACCCCCACTGTCAAACATGGAGGTGGAAACATTATGCTTTGGGGGTGTTTTTCTGCTAAGGGGACAGGACAACTTCACCGCATCAAAGGGACGATGGACGGGGCCATGTACCGTAAAATCTTGGGTGAGAACCTCCTTCCCTCAGCCAGGGCATTGAAAATGGGTCGTGGATAGGTATTCCAGCATGACAATGACCCAAAACACACAGCCAAGGCAACAAAGGAGTGGCTCAAGAAGAAGCACATTAAGGTCCTGGATTAAGGTCCTGGAGTGGCCTAGCCAGTCTCCAGACCTTAATCCCATAGAAAATCTGTGGAGGGAGCTGAAGGTTCGAGTTGCCAAACGTCAGACTCGAAACCTTAATGACTTGGAGAAGATCTGCAAAGAGGAGTGGGACAAAATCCCTCCTGAGATGTGTGCAAACCTGGTGGCCAACTACAAGAAACGTCTGACCTCTGTGATTGCCAACAAGGGTTTTGCCACCAAGTACTAAGTCATGTTTTACAGAGGGGTCAAATAAAATACTTATTTCCCTCATTAAAATGCAAATCATTTGTAACATTTTCGACATGCGTTTTTCTGGATTTTTTTGTTGTTATTCTGTCTCTCACTGTTCAAATAAACCTACCATTAAAATTATAGACTGATCATTTCTTTGTCAGTGGGCAAACGTACAAAATCAGCAGGGGATCAAATACTTTTTTCCCTCACTGTATAGCTCCTCTGTGGCTATGAGTAACTTAGCCAGTTACCTGACTCTGACAAATGTCACTGGTGGCAAAACGGGCGAGCTGTAAAGGAGAAATTTCCCAGGCATCTTTGCTGGGTCTCAGTAGA
This sequence comes from Coregonus lavaretus, assembly GCF_964263955.1. Lineage (NCBI taxonomy): Eukaryota > Metazoa > Chordata > Actinopteri > Salmoniformes > Salmonidae > Coregonus > Coregonus lavaretus. Next base: position 12,065,762 of record NC_140004.1, read on the forward strand.
GTCCAGTGCTGGGTTGAGCTGGGTTCACACAGGCGGGTTAAGTGAAGTGCTTTTATTCGAGCGAACTTGTTTAAGGGATTCCGTTTCTCTCTCCTGGGCCCTCGACAAGCACTCATGGTATCAGCTTTCTGTCACTGGATATGACCTTAAAATAACAGGCAGATATGTGTGTCATGAGAACATTTCAAATTAACCCCGGAGGTTAACGCCTGTCTTTATCATCAAGGATTTGTGATTAGCTTTGTTTCATTAGGTTTTTCTTCCTTAATTGCCCAGACACAGCCTTGTATCCTCCTTGGTGTAGTTTTCCTAGTCGTAGGAAACGAGGCAACTTGTCACCTTCAGAATTGATTGAGTGATGTTTGAGAGGCTGCAAACGGATCACCTCCAGGCAGAGATGGCCCAGTTTAAACGGGACAAAAAAAGTTTTGTCAAAGAAGAGGGGGAGAGAGAGAGAGAGATGAAAAAGGAGAGTGAGAGAGACAGAAAAAGGGAGAGAGGGAGTAAAAAATAGAGAAGAGTAAAGGGCTTGTAAGTCCCAGCTGACGGGTGGGTGTTGTTGCTTTGAGGACGGCTACCTGTCCTACCTGTTGACACCGCAGGATATGACCTAACTCCATAGAAGGAGCACTTTAAAAGGAGAAGAGTGGGGAGAGCGGAGAGGGAACAGAACAGGGCAGGTTAGCCTGGGCTCTTTGTTGTGTTTGTTCACAGCCAGGAGTTTCTGTTTCGCTGGCTTACATAACAGACCACCTCAATGGCCACGCCGGGGTTCAGAGAATCTCGTCTTCTTAGGTAGAAGCCTCTCCTCCAAGTGGAGGTAAATGGCTGAGAGCTCCACTCCGTAAATGTGTGCATACCCTCAAAGTGTGGGCCACCAACAAAAATGTAAACAATGGAGCAAATGCATCCCCATTACATTTTCACATTCCATGAGAGCAACTTTACGTATTAAAACATGATTTTAAGCTGAATATAATATGTTTAGAGTTATAGAACCTTTGTTTTTTGGTAATGATAATGTAAGACATTTGTACTTATCTCTTATCTTACTTCACACGTGTTTCTCACACCTAGGACCTGACTTGGCCATGGGAAATTATGTTCTAGGTTACACTGTTATATCTCTTTTATACCATATTTTCTTTACATCTGAAAGGTGTAGCCGGGAAAACAAACGTGTTACATTCATTTCTAGGTATCTTTTCTGTATTTTCTTTAAAGATTCCACCTACGTCTTTGTGAAAACGTCGCCTTTCATCTAACCGGCTTTAGCACGCATTACATCATGAACATTCTATTGATGTCCGACATCAACCTTGTCGTTATGAAAAAGTATAAACACAAAAACGACAGTCTCAGTCTGCATGACATCGCAGCAGCCTAGTCCAAATAGCATAACTACCTGCTCCATCTTTTGCACCCAAAAAACCCCCATCCGTTTAAAAATGTCAATCTACCAAGTAAGGCAACTAAAAGTAGGCAGAGCAAACCCGTTTTGGTGATTTCTGGTCCACTACATGACCAAAAGTTTGTGGACACCTGCTTGTCGAACTTTCATTCCAAAATCATGGGCATTAATATGGAGTTGGTCCCCCCTTTACTGCTATAACAGCCTCCACTCTTCTGGGAAGGCTATCCACTAGATGTTGGAACATTGCTGCGGGGACTTGCTTCCATTCAGCCACAAGAGCATTAGTGAGGTCGGGCACTGAAGTTGGGCAATTAGGCCTGGCTAGCAGTCGGCGTTCCAATTCATCCCAAAGGTGTTCGATGGGGTGGAGGTCAGGGCTCTGTGCAGGCCAGTCAAGTTCTTCCACACCGCACAGAATCGTCTAGAATGTAATTGTATGCTGTAGCGTTTAGATTTCCCTTAACTGGAACTAAATGACCTAGCCCGAAACATGAAAAGTAGCCCCAGACCATTATTCCTCCTCCACCAAACTTTACAGTTGACACAATGCATTGGTGCAGGTAGTGTTCTCCTGGCATCCGCCAAACCCAGATTTGTCCGTCGGACTGTCAGATGGTGAAGCGTGATTCATTACTCCAGAGAACGCGTTTCCACTGCTCCAGAGTCCAATGGCGGCGAGCTTTACACCACTCCAGCCGACGCTCGGCATTGCACATGGTGATCTTAGGCTTGTTTGAGGTTGCTTGGCCATGGAAACCCATTTCATGAAGCTCCCGCCTAACAGTTATTGTGCTGACATTGCCTCTAGAGGCAGTTTGGAACTCTGAAGTGAGTGTTGCAACCGGGAACAGGCGATTTTTACACACTACGCGCTTCAGCACTCTGTGGTCCCATTCTGTGAGCTTGTGTGGCCTACCACTTCGCAGCTGAGCCGTTGTTACTCCTACACGTTTCCACTTCACAATAACAGCACTTACAGTTGACCGGGGCAGCTCTAGAAGGGCAGAAATTTGACGAACTGACTTGTTGCAAAGGTGGCATCCTATTACGGTGCCACGTTGAAAGTCACTGAGCTCTTCAGTAAGGCCATTCTAATGCCAATGTTTGTCTATGGAGATTTGCATGGCTGTGTGCTCAATTTTATACGCCTGTCAGCAACGGGTTTGGCTGAAATAGCTGTTGAAACTACCACAACTAAAAAACCACATGGAAACTGAATACATTTTTACATCAATGGTTAGAGGACAACCTGCAAAACACAGTCAGCTACATTTTGGAATGTTGCATTTTGATACGGGGATCAACAAAACAGAAAGAGAAACGCAACACTGTTTTGTCAATCACTCTATTGATTATTATCATGAGATCAGGTTGCACTTCCTGTTAAAGCTCAGCTCAAAAACCATGCGGAATCTGGGAATAATGTGTAGATCATTGGTTAGAAGACAATTTGTAGAAGAAAGCTTTTTGACATTTTGAAGTGTTGCATTTTGATTCAAGTGGGTCGCCAACGCGGTAAGAGTAACGCAACACTTTTTTTGTTAATCACTTCCATCAATGTCACACTGAAATCAAAAGAACAGTGGGCAAACGTTTGGGGTGTAGCGCTGCTTAAACTAACACTATTCAAAGACCACACAGAAACTTGGAATAAGCTATACATGGTTGGTTAGATGAGAATTTGTAGAAGGCGTCTATCTATATTTTAGACAGGTGGATGTTGATTTCGGGAAGCTACACTCAAGGAAAAGGGAACAAATCACTTTCTCTGTTAGTTAACTTCAACGAATTAGGACCAGCCAAAGGATATCAACAGTGACAACGGTTGGCTGCTATTTAAGTGATAGTTTGACTGTCAAGTCTGTTTATTGGTGTGTGGCCAGTCTTATAGAGAGACATCCCCAAATTATACATGCCATTTGTGAAAGAAAAGGAAAGAAAAGTCCTGCAACCCCCAGCGAGTATGACAAAATCAACAGTACAAAACCAAAGATATTGATCTGTTTTAAGCTACTGATCTTGTGTCATTGTGTTGACAAAAACTTTTATACTAACATTACCAATCTGAGGTAAAAAGGATGTGGTCAAGACGTCAGCTCGTGTAATGTAGTAACACATACTGTCTACATCATGGAAAGTAGCGTAATATACATTAATTAGATATGGCAAAATATTTCAATATCTTAATTTAAGATGATAGTAACTGAAGCAAATTCAAATTTTTTCAATGATCACATATTTCTCACTAGTTTAACCATTTAGAGAGAAAAAAATGCTCTTAAGCACAATTCAACCAGGCGCTCAAGACTAGAGCGTCCATAGGATCTGTGCAGCAGCCTGAACTTTTGACGTTCCTACTAAATTTTAAGCAACTTTCTATCTAGACAATGTTTAGGTTCGTTGCTAGCTTGTTAGCTAACGATGGGTATCTACTTAGCTGGCTAGCCTGCATAATTACCTGAACATATCTGAAAACGTTTTGAGTTTGACTTTAGCCAACTTTTTATTCATCACAACAGGAAGTTAACACATTACAAGTTAATTATTTACAAGTAATGCGAGCTAAAAATAACTAACTTATGGTTGTGAAGAAATAAAAGCAATGCATTCTGTCAGAGGAATTTACAACTTGATCAATGCTGTCTTGGTCAGGTTACCATGACAATGGTCGCAACACAGGATCAAAGTAGATTTGTTTATGTCTCTTGCTCCCACTCCTCCTTGGTGCAGGCTACGCACTGCAATTTATATAAGCGGTATGCAGGCAAGGAAGTTGTAGAAATGGGACTGTTTGAAAGAGGGTCATATAAACATTGCCTGATTATTTTTACAGATAATATACTGTGAATTATGTGTGAAACACAGTGCCTTCAGAAAGTAATCACACTCCTTGACTTCTTCCACCCTTTGTTGTTACAGCCTGAATTTAAAATGGATTGAGATGTTGTGCCACTGACCTACAGACCTACACACAATACCCGACAATGTCAAAGTGGAATTTTGTTTTTTGACATTTTTAACAAATTAATAAAAACAAAAAGCTGAAATGTCTTGAGTCAAGAAGAATTCAACCCCTTTGTTATGGCAAGCCTAAATACATTCAGGAGTAAAAATGTGCTTAACAAGTCACATAATAAGTTACAAGGACTCACTGAGTGCAATTTTACATTTTTTACATTTTAGTCATTTAGCAGACGCTCTTATCCAGAGCGACTTACAGTTAATGAGTGCATACATTTTAATACTGGCCCCCCGTGGGAAACGAACCCACAACCCTGAAGTTGCAAACGCCATGCTCTACCAACTGAGCTACACGGGACTACATATCTGCATGACATGCCACTGTAGAATATCAGTAAGTGTCAGCACACTCCTTAGACATTTACATTTAAGTCATTTAGCAGATGCTCTTATCCAGAGCTACTTACAAATTGGTGCATTCAACTTAGGATAGCCAGTGGGATAACCACCACTGGGGGAGGGGGGGTGTAGAAGGATGTGGTTAACATGAATAATTACCACATCTCTGTACCCCACACTTACAATTACAGTTCATTCAAAATGTATTCAGACCCCTCAACTTTTTTTTTTACAGCCTTATTCTAAAATGGATTAAATTGTGTTTTTTCCCCCTCATCAATCGACACACAATACCCCATAATGACAAAGCAAAAACTGTTTTTTAGAAATATTTACTAATTTATAAGAAACACCAAATTGAAATATCACATTTACATAAGTATTCAGACCCTTTACTCTCAAGCTCTGTCAGGTTGGATGGGGAGCGACGCTGCACAGCTAATTTCAGTTCTCTCCAGAGATGTTCGATCGCGTTCAAGTCCGGGCTCTGGCTGGGCCACTCAAGGACATTCAGAGAGACTTGTCCCGAAGCCACTCCTGCATTGTCTTGGCGCTCTGGAGCAGGTTTTCATCAAGGATCTCTTTGTACTTTGTTCCATTCATCTTTCCCTCGATCCTGATCAGTCTCCCAGTCCCTGCCGCTGAAAAACATCCCCACTACATGATGCTGCCACCACCATGCTTCACCGTAGGGATGGTGCCAGGTTTCCTCCAGACGTGACACTTGGCATTGAGGCCAAAGAGTTCAATCTTGGTTTCATCAGACCAGAGAATCTTGTTTCTCATGTTATGAGAGTCCTTTAGGTGCCTTTTGGCAAACTCCAAGTGGGCTGTTATGTGCCTTTTCCTGAGGAGTGGCTTCCGTCTGGCCACTCTACCATAAAGGCCTGATTGTTGGAGTGCTGCAGAGATGGTTGTCCTTCTAGGAGGTTCTCCCATCTCCACAGAGGAACTCTGGAGCTCTGTCAAAGTCACCATTGGGTTCTTGGTCACCTCCCAGACCAAGGCCCTTCTCCCCCGATTGCTCCGTTTGGACGGGCGGCCAGCTCTAGGAAGAGTCTTGGTGGTTCCAAACTTCTTCCATTTAAGAATTTTGGAGGCCACTGGGTTCTTGGGGACCTTCAATGCTGCAGAAATATTTCCTTCGACCGCATGGCTTGGTTTTTGCTCTCACATGCACTGTCAACTGCGGGACGTTATATAGACAGGTGTGTGCCTTTCCAAATCATGTCCAATCAATTGCATTTACCACAGGTGGACTCCAATCAAGTTGTAGAAACATCTCAAGGATGATCAATGGAAACAGTCTGAAAGCAAAAGGGTCTGAATACTTATATAAATAAGGTATGTGTTTTGTTTTTAATAAATTTGCAAAAATTTATAAAAACCTGTTTTCAATTAGCCTTTGAGCATGGTGAAGTTATCAATTACACTTTTGATGGTGTATCAATACACCCAGTCACTAGAAAGATACAGGCGTCATTCCTAACTCAGTTGCCAGAGAGGAAGGAAACCATTCAGGGATTTCACCATGAGGCCAATTATGATTTTAAAACAGTTACAGAGTTTAATGGCTGTGATAGGAAAACATTGTAGTTACTCCACAAAACTAACCTAAATGACAGAGTGAAAAGAAGGAAGCCTGTACAGAATACAAATATTCCAAAACATGCATTCCGTTTGCAATAAGGCACTAAAGTAAAACTGCAAAAAATGTGGCAAAGAAATTAACTTTATATCCTGAATACAAAGCATTATGTTCACGGCAAATCCAACACAACACATCACTGAGTACCACTCTTCATATTTTCATACATGGTGGTGACTGCATCATGTTATGGGTATGCTTGTCATTGGCAAGGACTAGGGATTTTTTTTAGGATAAATAGAAACAGAATAGAGCTAAGCACAGGCAAAATCCTAGAGGAAAATCTGGTTCAGTCTGCTTCCCAACAGACACTGGAAGACAAATTCACCTTTCAGCAGGACAATAACCTAAAACACAAGGCCAAATATACACTGGAGTTGCTTACCAAGATGACATTGAATGTTCCGGAGTGGCCTAGTTACAGTTTTGACTTAAATCGGCTTGAAAATCTATGGCAAGACTTGACAGAACTTGAAGAATGTTATAAATAATAATGTGCAAATACTGTATTGTACAATCCAGGTGTGCAAAGTTCTTAGAGACTCACCCAGAAAGACTCCCAGCTGTAATAGCTGCCAATGTATTGACTCAGGGGTGTGAATACTTATGTAAATGAGATATTTATAAAAACATGTTTTCACTTTGTCATGGGGTATTGTGTGTAGATGGGTAATATAATATATAATCTATTCAATCCACTTTGAATTCAGGCTGTAATAGGTCAAGAGGTATGATGAATACTTTCTGAAGGCACTGTAGGTACTGGATTGACAGGTGTGTAGAGAGTGGCTCTTACCTGTACACTCTCCTCTGCTCTCTGTGTGCAGTGCATCATGGTCGTGAAGGTGAGCGTGGTGATGAGGCCGCCCAGGAAGTGCTGAACGCTCAAACTCAACACAGCCATACCTGAGGGGCACAAACACAGCCTGAGAAACAGCCTTAACACGTCTCAATGTCAACATAATAGCACAATGTTGCGAGACATTATGTCACGTCCGGTTCTAAGTTAGCGCTATTTAAATATTCATTTTCGCTCAGAGCTTCCTACTGGATGGATGGGGTGAGGAAAGCTCAGTAGCACAACATATATCAGTGGAGCTTGATCTGTCGCTGAACTGAGACGATAAAGGTGGAAGTGAGGGGGGTGCCGTCTCCTCGCGTTCCCCCAAACAAGTTGTTCCCTCTCAGGAAAAGAGAGCAGAACACAGGCGACACAGAGCATCTCTCAGCTCCCACTGACGGTGAATTATTCACTAGAGATGTTGAGTTTTGCTGAATAAGACTTCTCCATTTCATAGGATTCAGAGAGTGAGACACTAACTCAGCTCATCAGAGTGAGAGAAGGGGGTACTCATATAATATTGAGAATTTTGCAGCAAAACTTTGTCACATTTTGGATCTTTGACATCATTGTTCTCGCTCTAAGAGGGAGGCCTCCACTTCCAGAGGTTTCCAGAGTGAACAGCTCAACAAAGGTTCAAACAGGTCACACAGAGAGCTTCTGTTCTTCTTTCAGCTTTCCTTCACTCGCATGAGATTAAAACTGAATGTTTGTGAGAGAGAGCAGAGAGAGGGGGGATCTGAGATTTGTAGATTTACAAAGATCTACTAGAGCGATTCCTATCATTCTTTTTTGACAATTATTTGAACCCATGTCTGCTTGGCTGGGGAGCATGCATGGCATATGGGCTAATGCAACATACTGAATGGACTTTGAGCATCATATACAGTGGGGAGAACAAGTATTTGATACACTGCCGATTTTGCAGGTTTTCCTACTTACAAAGCATGTAGAGGTCTGTAATTTTTATCATAGGTACACTTCAACTGTGAGAGATGGAATCTAAAACAAAAATCCAGAAAATCACATTGTATGATTTTTAAGTAATTAATTGCGCACTGAGTGCTACTGCGCATGTGATGTTGGTCGGTGTAAACCGGATGCAACCCAGACATAGACATCCATGAATCGGCATATGCGAACGTGAGTAGATTACCTTGAAAAACAACGGTCGGACATATTGGACGCAGTCTCCAGTTCTATTTACCTCAGTGGGTTAGAGTGCCGCAGTTGTAAATGCATGCTATGGGTCTCCGGTAAAGTCCATCCCGTGTAGCTTTCATGTACAAAAGCGGATCGATCTGGGAGCCCTGTGGTTCTGTTCATAATATTCATAGCTACCTGTGTGAGTCAGTGAGGTCACATCGAGGTGTCTGCCTTCATTCATCAGTCACACAGTCAACAGGCTCCCACATCGTGCAAGGTAAAGGAACAAAAGATCTAGAGCTACGGATGGACAAATAGATGTGGCCAGTAGGGGACTAGGGACGTGCATAAGTCTAGATCAGTGGTAAAGGACAGGCTGGTTAGAGTCAATGATGTACTGTATGTCCATGGTTAGTGTGTGTGTGAACTGATGCCCATGCTGTCTAGTCAAGAGTGCGGTTGGGTTTTCTCTCACCTTTCATGAGTGGGGAGGGTTCCAGCACAGTCAGGAGGGAGCTCTGGAACGCCATGCTGACCGTCCGCATTACAAACACCCGCCTCATCAGAGAACCAATGCTGTGGAGACACACAACCAGTCACACTCTTAGAAATAAAGGTTCCAAAAGGGTCATTTGGCTGTCCCCATAGGAGAACCCTTTTTGTTTCCAAGTAAAAAACCTTTTTGGCTCCATGTGTGGAAAGGGTTCCACTGTGGAAAGGGTTCTACATGGAACATAAAACGGTTCTACTTGGAACCAACAAGGGTTTTCCTATGGGGACAGCCAAATAATCATTTTAGGTTCTAGATAGCACGTTGCAATTTGACACACACACACACACACACACACACACACACTGGTAAAGAATACTGTGGAGTATGTGCATGCTAACAAAAACAAACATGATATTTCTCTCTACAGTAGCTCACACAATTCGATTCCCTGTTAGTCTAAGAGCTTTGTCTTCTGGTGGGCATGGCTCATGGGGTAATCAATAACTTAAGGATCTCCCCAGTGTGGAAGTTAATTAATGACCATCAGGACTCTCACCCCCTTAGAGCAGTGTGCGGTGTGTGTGTGTGTGTGTGTGTGTGTGTGTGTGTGTGTGTGTGTCACCCAGGGTTTACCACTGTGGCAATCATTCTCCAAAGGAGTCTGTCAATCAGACGAACCTGGAGCGTGTCACTGTCTGATATCTGAAATCTATACAACCCATCTGACATTGACCTTACCACAGCTTAGTTTGATTTAACTCAGGCTAATATGAGCATACAGTGGGTTTCATAAGCATTCACCCCCCTTGGATTTCTTCACATTTGATTGTCTTACAAAGTGGGATTAAAATTGATTTAATTGTCATTTTTTGTCAACGATATACAAAAATACTATGTAATGTCAAGATGTAAAAGAAAAACTTAAGATTTCTTTTAAATGTATGTAAAATGAAACACTAATATACTTTGATTAGAAACACCTTTGGCAGTGATTACAGCGGAGTCTTCTTGGGTAAGTCTCTAAAAGCTTTGCACACCTGGATTGTGCAATATTTGGCCATTATTCTTTTCAAAATTCTTCAAGCTCTGTCAAGGTGTTGGGTGTCATGGCTAGACAGCAATTTTCACCTCAAGCCATAGATCTTCAAGCAGATTTACAACAAAACTTTAACTTGGCCACTCAGGGACATTCATTGTGTTATAGGTTATTGTCGTGCTGAAAGGTGTATTCCTCTACCAGTGTCTGGTTTAAAGCAGACTGAAGCAGGTTTTCCTTGAGTATTCTGCCTGTGCTTAGCTCCATCTCGTTTATTTTTATTCTGAAAAACTCCCGTCTTTGCCGATGTCAAGCATATTCATACTACAGTGAGGGAAAAAAGTATTTGATCCCCTGCTGATTTTGTACGTTTGCCCACTGACAAAGAAATGATCAGTCTATAATTTTAATGGTAGGTTTATTTGAACAGTGAGAGACAGAATAACAACAAAAAAATCCTGAAAAACGCATATCAAAAATGGTATAAATTGATTTGCATTTTAATGAGGGAAATAAGTATTTGACCCCCTCTCAATCAGAAAGATTTCTGGCTCCCAGGTGTCTTTTATACAGGTAACGAGCTGAGATTAGGAGCACACTCTTAAAGGGAGTGCTCCTAATCTCAGCTTGTTACCTGTATAAAAGACACCTGTCCACAGAAGCAATCAATCAATCAGATTCCAAACTCTCCACCATGGTCAAGACCAAAGAGCTCTCCAAGGATGTCAGGGACAAGATTGTAGACCTACACAAGGCTGGAATGGGCTACAAGACCATCGCCAAGCAGCTTGGTGAGAAGGTGACAACAGTTGGTGCGATTATTCGCAAATGGAAGAAACACAATGAACTGTCAATCTCCCTCGGCCTGGGGCTCCATGCAAGATCTCACCTCGTGGAGTTGCAATGATCATGAGAACGGTGAGGAATCAGCCCAGAACTACACGAGAGGATCTTGTCAATGATCTCAAGGTAGCTGGAACCATAGTCACCAAGAAAACAATTGGTAACACACTACGCCGTGAAGGACTGAAATCCTGCAGCGCCCGCAAGGTCCCCCTGCTCAAGAAAGCACATATACATGCCCGTCTGAAGTTTGCCAATGAATATCTGAATGATTCAGAGGAGAACTGGGTGAAAGTGTTGTGGTCAGATGAGACCAAAATGGAACTCTTTGGCATCAACTCAACTCGCCATGTTTGGAGGAGGAGGAATGCTGCCTATGACCCCAAGAACACCATCCCCACCGTCAAACATGGAGGTGGAAACATAATGCTTTGGGGGTGTTTTTCTGCTAAGGGGACAGGACAACTTCACCGCATGAAAGGGACGATGGACGGGGCCATGTACCATCAAATCTTGGGTGAGAACCTCCTTCCCTCAGCCAGGGCATTGAAAATGGGTCGTGGATGGGTATTCGAGCATGACAATGACCCAAAACACACGGCCAAGGCAACAAAGGAGTGGCTCAAGAAGAAGCACATTAAGGTCCTGGAGTGGCCTAGCCAGTCTCCAGACCTTAATCCCATAGAAAATCTGTAGTGGGAGCTGAAGGTTCGAGTTGCCAAACGTCAGACTCGAAACCTTAATGACTTGGAGAAGATCTGCAAAGAGGAGTGGGACAAAATCCCTCCTGAGATGTGTACAAACCTGGTGGCCAACTACAAGAAACGTCTGACCTCTGTGATTGCCAACAAGGGTTTTGCCACCAAGTACTAAGTCATGTTTTGCAGAGGGGTCAAACACTTATTTCCCTCATTAAAATGCAAATCAATTTATAACATTTTTGACATGGTCTTTCTGGATTATTTTGTTGTTATTCTGTGTCTCACTGTTCAAATAAACCTACCATTAAAATTATAGACTGATCATGTCTTTGTCAGTGGGCAAACGTACAAAATCAGCAGGGGATCAAATAATTTTTTCCCTCACTGTATGATGCAGCCACCACCATGCTTGAAAATAAGGAGGCAATTACTCAGTGATGTGTTATGTTCGGAACATAACGCTTTGCATTTAAGCCAAAAAATGTATTCCTTTACCATGTTTTCCTGCCTTACTACTTTAGTGCCTTGTTGGATACAGGATGCATGTTTTGGAATATTTTTATTGTGTATATTTATATTGTTATTTTCACTCTGTCATTTACAGTGGGGGAAAAAAGTATTTAGTCAGCCACCAATTGTGCAAGTTCTCCCACTTAAAAAGATGAGAGAGGCCTGTAATTTTCATCATAGGTACACGTCAACTATGACAGACAAATTGAGAAAAAAAATCCAGAAAATCACATTGTAGGATTTTTTATGAATTTATTTGCAAATTATGGTGGAAAATAAGTATTTGGTCACCTACAAACAAGCAAGATTTCTGGCTCTCACAGACCTGTAACTTCTTCTTTAAGAGGCTCCTCTGTCCTCCACTCGTTACCTGTATTAATGGCACCTGTTTGAACTTGTTATCAGTATAAAAGACACCTGTCCACAACCTCAAACAGTCACACTCCAAACTCCACTATGGCCAAGACCAAAGAGCTGTCAAAGGACACCAGAAACAAAATTGTAGACCTGCACCAGGCTGGGAAGACTGAATCTGCAATAGGTAAGCAGCTTGGTTTGAAGAAATCAACTGTGGGAGCAATTATTAGGAAATGGAAGACATACAAGACCACTGATATTCTCCCTCGATCTGGGGCTCCACGCAAGATCTCACCCCGTGGGGTCAAAATGATCACAAGAACGGTGAGCAAAAATCCCAGAACCACACGGGGGACCTAGTGAATGACCTGCAGAGAGCTGGGACCACAGTAACAAAGCCTACCATCAGTAACACACTACGCCGCCAGGGACTCAAATCCTGCAGTGCAAGACATGTCCCCCTGCTTAAGCCAGTACATGTCCAGGCCCGTCTGAAGTTTGCTAGAGTGCATTTGGATGATCCAGAAGAGGATTGGGAGAATGTCATATGGTCAGATGAAACCAAAATATAACTTTTTGGTAAAAACTCAACTCGTCGTGTTTGGAGGACAAAGAATGCTGAGTTGCATCCAAAGAACACCATACCTACTGTGAAGCATGGGGGTGGAAATATCATGCTTTGGGGCTGTTTTTCTGCAAAGGGACCAGGACGACTGATCCGTGTAAAGGAAAGAATGAATGGGGCCATGTATCGTGAGATTTTGAGTGAAAACCTCCTTCCATCAGCAAGGGCATTGAAGATGAAACGTGGCTGGGTCTTTCAGCATGACAATGATCCCAAACACACCGCCCGGGCAACAAAGGAGTGGCTTCGTAAGAAGCATTTCAAGGTCCTGGAGTGGCCTAGCCAGTCTCCAGATCTCAACCCCATAGAAAATCTTTGGAGGGAGTTGAAAGTCCGTGTTGCCCAGCGACAGTCCCAAAACATCACTGCTCTAGAGGAGATCTGCATGGAGGAATGGGCCAAAATACCAGCAACAGTGTGTGAAAACCTTGTGAAGACTTACAGAAAACGTTTGACCTGTGTCATTGCCAACAAAGGGTATATAACAAAGTATTGAGAAACTTTTGTTATTGACCAAATACTTATTTTCCACCATAATTTGCAAATAAATTCATTAAAAATCCTACAATGTGATTTTCTGGATTTTTTTTTCTCATTTTGTCTGTCATAGTTGACGTGTACCTATGATGAAAATTGCAGGCCTCTCTCATCTTTTTAAGTGGGAGAACTTGCACAATTGGTGGCTGACTAAATACTTTTTTTCCCCACTGTATGTAATTATTGTGAAGTAACTACAATGTTGTTGATCCAACCTCAGTTCTCCCATCACAGCTATTGAACTCTATTACGGTTTTAAAATCACCACTGGCCTCATGACGACATCCCTGAGCAGTTTCCTTCCTGTCCTGCAGCTCAGTTCAATACATCATCTACAGCATAATTATTAACTTGACCATGCTCAATAAAGAGATATTCAATATCTGATTTGTTATTGTTACCCATCTACCAATTACTATCATTCTTTATGAGGCTTTCGAAAAGCTCCCTGGTCTTTGTAGTTGAATCTGTGCTTGAAAGTCAATACTTGACTGAGGGACCTTACAGATGTTGTACGTATTGGGGACAGAGGAAGGGGTAGTCGTTCAAAAATCATGTCAATCCCTGTTATTTCACACAAAGTGAGTCCATGTAACTTATGTGATTTGTTAAGCAAAATTGTACTCCTTAACTAGTGTAGGCTTGCCTAAACAAAGGGGGTGAATACTTATGAAACAACTATATTTTAGTTATTACATTTGTATTAATTTGTAAACATTTGTAGAATTTTCTTTTCACTTTGACATTATGGAGTACTTTGTGTAGATTAATGAAAAAAATGCACAATTAAATAAATTTCAATACCACTTTATAACGCAACGAAATGTGAAAAAAGGGACTGTTCTACAAACTACGCAGAAATTGTATATCAAATAGAATCTGTCTATCAGTCTAAGTCTACAGGACCTACAGGGCCCTTCCAACCTGACAACCAATCTGCTATCATTCACATGCTAAAGACATTCTTTCCTTCGTTCTTTATTCCCTCCCTTCTCAATGACACTCTTTGAAATCTGGCTCTCTGGGGAGTTGCCGTGGTGATGGGGAGAGAGAGGAGAACCTGCCACGCTACTGACACCTCACACGGGCTGGGCCCCGATACCATATAGGCTCTCAGGTTGCCGATGGCGATCTGTGTGAGGGGGGTCAGTCTCTGACCACTCAGGCGTTTCTGATGGGGCCCGGGATAAGCGTCCAAATGAGCTTTTAGAGCATTGAAACGGCCTGGTGGATAGGCTTTGTGTAGTGTGTGTGTATGTATGTGTGTTGGGAGAGGGATGGGAATCACTCTGTGGGAATCTGGACTGAGTGCACAGTGTCAGGTGAACGCACCTCTGTGTGTGAAAATGTGACAATTCTGCCCGAGTCCTTAGACAGACAGACAGAAAAGAAAGACCTCAAAAGATATGACAGCACTTCCGTGAAAGAGATTTCAAACAAAAAGTATTCTGACTTATTATTTTACTGGTAGTGTGAGAGAACCTCAGTACAGACTTTTTAATACAAAGACAATATATTGGTATTCTCTTCATATAGGGCCTATTTCAGATCGATGCTAATTGTAGTATTATCATTAACCCATCTAGCTTTGTGAGTGCTAGAGATGGATATGGTGCTGTGTGATCCACAGTAAAGCCTTGTGTGGGAAAATACCTACACAATGTTGTTATTTATAGATCGCATTACATCTCATGTGCTGAGGGCGAAAGCTATAATGGGAAACTATGGGCAGATGTATGGTCTTATGCAATGAAGGTTGAGTTAGGGTACTGTATGTGCTGTAATTGGTGAAAGTGTAAGGTTAACTAGCAATTGAAAGGAGAACTTAAAGCTCTAAAGCTGACGCACGGTAGTGAAATGTATATTGTGTGTATAGTGATAACTGCATAATGACTTCAGCCCTGCTTTGATGTGCAGGTGTTGCATTTCAAAACGTACACTACATGGCCAAAATTATGTGGACACCCCTTAGAATTAGTGTATTCGGCTATTTCAGCCACACACGTTGCTGACAGGTGTATAAAATCGAGCACACAGCCATGCAATCTCCATAGACAAACATTGGCAGTAGAATGGCCCGCAGCAAAGGGGGGACCAACTCCATATTAATGCCCATGATGTTGGAATGAGATGTTCGACGAGCAGGAGTCCATATACTTTTGGCCATATAGTATATGTTCTACCACAGCTTGCACAATAAAAAATATATGAGTTTTAGATTAGAGTTTGTGATCTTTGATCTCTTAAAAAATTAAGACAACTTCAGTTTAGGTCAATAGAAATGGTTGACTATTGGTGGATGGTTTGGCGTTATCAGCTGTAGAAGTTGCAGGGCCTAGTGTTTCTGTTGGGGCCTGTCTCCTTGCCTCTCTAAGAAACATTGAAGGATACACAGCATCTCCCCCATGCTGCTCTCATGCCACACATCTCACACTGGGGGGCCACAGAGAGAGCGGGAGAGCGGGAGAGCGAGAGAGAGCGAGAGAGCGAGAGAGCGAGAGAGCGAGAGAGCGAGAGAGCGAGAGAGCGAGAGAGCGAGAGAGAGAGAGAGAGAGAGAGAGAGAGAGAGGCTACACAGCTCTGAGGGCTGTGTTTACTTCCATTAAACACACATACGCACATGCACGCACACACACACACACATATACACCCCAGTGTGTGGCGTGGAGGTGATGTGATATCTGTGCCACAGAAAGGGAGGCTTCTGAGACATGTGAAGCTGAAATGGGCACTGTAGATAATAAACAGATGATTTTAAAACAGCTGGTGAGTATTGCAAATCAGTTACAAAACAAGTAATGGAAGCATGCGAGTTAGGTAAAACTGAAATCAGTGTTGCCTATGAACGCTACCTGAACTGGGAATGCTACCAGGAGCGTGTTGCCTCTGAACGCTACTAGGAGCGTGTTGCCTCTGAACGCTACCAGGAGCGTGTTGCCTCTGAACGCTACCAGGAGCGTGTTGCCTCTGAACGCTACCAGGAGCGTGTTGCCTCTGAACGCTACCAGGAGCGTGTTGCCTCTGAACGCTACCAGGAGCGTGTTGCCTCTGAACGCTACCAGGAGCGTGTTGCCTCTGAACGCTACCAGGAGCGTGTTGCCTCTGAACGCTACCAGGAGCGTGTTGCCTCTGAACGCTACCTGAACTGGGAGAGCAGTAGGCCGCCAAGGGAGGAGCCACAGATGGAGAAGCCCATTGCGATCACGCCGTTCCAGAACCCCAGCTCGCGTGCTGTCATATGATTGTCCAACAGGAAAAGAGGGAACATGGTCACCGCACCCTGCTCACCTATGTGTGGAGAGAGAGAGGGGACACAGCAGTTGGAGTTAAGGTTAGACAAGAGAGAGGAGTTAAGGTTAGACACTTTACGCAAATCAGTTCATCTGTAATTCTATCTACAACATAGTCCAGAGTCAACTACAATATTTGCAGTGTTTACCCTTCTTTTTCAAGACCTCTGCAATCCGCCCTGGCATGCTGTCAATTAACTTCTGGGCCACATCCTGACTGATGGCAGCCCATTCTTGCATAATCAATGCTTGGAGTTTGTCAGAATTTGTGGGTTTTTGTTTGTCCACCCGCCTCTTGAGGATTGACCACAAGTTGTCAATGGGATTAAGGTCTGGGGAGTTTCCTGGCCATGGACCCAACATTTCGATGTTTTGTTTCCCGAGCCACTTAGTTATCACTTTTGCCCTATGGCAAGGTGCGCCATCATGCTGGAAAAGGCATTTGTCGGCACCAAACTGTTCTTGGATGGTTGGGAGAAGTTGCTCTCGGAGGATGTGTTGGTACCATTCTTTATTCATGGCTGTGTTCTTAGGCAAAATTGTGAGTGAGCCCACTCCCTTGGCTGAGAAGCAACCCCTCACATGAATGGTCTCAGGATGCTTTACTGTTGGCATGACACAGGACTGATGGTAGCGCTCACCTTGTCTTCTCCGGACAAGGTGTTTACCGGATGCCCCAAACAATCGGAAAGGGGATTCATCAGAGAAAATGACTTTACCCCAGTCCTCAGCAGTCCAATCCCTGTACCTTTTGCAGAATATCAATCTGTCCCTGATGTTTTTCCTGGAGAGAAGTGGCTTCTTTGCTGCCCTTCTTGACACCAGGCCATCCTCCAAAAGTCTTCGCCTCACTGTGCGTTCAGATGCACTCACACTTGCCTGCTGCCATTCCTGAGCAAGCTCTGCACTGGTGGTGCCCCGATCCCGCAGCTGAATCAACTTTAGGAGACAGTCCTGGCGCTTGCTGGACTTTCTTGGGCGCCCTGATGCCTTCTTCACAACAATTGAACCTCTCTCCTTGAAGTTCTTGATGATCCGATAAATGGTTGATTTAGGTGCAATCTTACTAGCAGCAATATCCTTGCCTGTGAAGCCCTTTTTGTGCAAAGCAATGATGACGGCATGTGTTTCCTTGCAGGTAACCATGGTTAACAGTGGAAGAACAATGATTTGAAGCACCACCCTCCTTTTAAAGCTTCCAGTATGTTATTCTAACTCAATCAGCATGACAGAGTGAACTCCAGCCTTGTCCTCGTCAACACTCTCACCTGTGTTAACGAGAGAATCACTGACATGATGGAAGCTGGTCCTTTTGTGGCAGGGCTGAAATGCAGTGGAAATGTTTTTTGGGGATTAAGTTCATTTTCATGGCAAAGAGGGACTTTGCAATTCATTGCAATTCATCTGATCACTCTTCATGACATTCTGGAGTATATGCAAATTGCCATCATCAAAACTGAGGCAGCAGACTTTGTGAAAATTAGTATTTGTGTCATTCTCAAAACTTTTCACCACGACTGTAGTGCTGACGTCTTTTCTAAATCAAACAACACACACTATTCCTAGATAGTGTCAATAATAGATGTTCAACAAGAAAAATAATATCCTCTGCCATTTCTCAAAAGGGCCTATTGCTTTCATATAGTGTGTGGGGGGGGGGGGGCACAGAAAAATGCTAAACTTCCTCACACAACACAGTCACAGAGCTCTCGGTTGAAATAAAAGTTGTCAGGCAGACAATTGTCTTTCTGTCGCTGTGTGGCGTCAAAGGCGGGATAATGTACTGCCGAGCGACAGTGTAAAATATTCAGCCCCACCGCCATTATTAATGGAGTGTGACTTCACAGAGACAGGAAGACTGAGCGCTGAGTGACAGCTCAGAGACTGCTGTCAAAGAGACAACACACAGCCACAACTTGGCCAGGAGAAAAACTAAAATAGATGGAGAGAGGAATAGAGAGAGAGTCCTTGACATGAAACGGAGAAGGAAATCAAAGAGTTCAGAGAAGATGCTGAAAACCTCCCGGCGCACGGAAACGCTAAGACAACGCACACGTAAACGTTCTGACAATGCTGTGTGACAGCCCAGCTAAATGTATTGGCAGGAGAATGTGTGGGATAAACAGAGGTTGAGATGATGACATATTCATCACATTCAGCATCTATATTGTACACGACAGATCTAACATCAACAGCTATTCATCTACTCTACTACTCACTATTCCCCACCATCATCAGTTTAAACCTGGGAAACATTTTAACATCCGACAGTGTAGGTAGTTTGACCATTTGTAATTACGGCAAGACTTGACTTAAAATGGGAAATCTGCGAATGCTACATCCATTTTTTGACTTTCAAATTATTGATATACACCCATTGATTCCTGAAGAATATAACTTATAAATGCCACATGGGCTTACCGGTAGTTAAATTGTCGTACCCCATCAGAACCCAAAATATAAGCTTGTTTTACTTCTTTGTTTGTAACCAATGTAGGCCTTATTTTAAACAAACACTGTATAGCCTCGAAATATGGTTATAATTATAATGTGAAGCTCATGGACGGTCAGTCCTTGTATCCTATCAATTTGAGAGTGGCTACATTTCTCCAACCCCATCCCTCAGCTATTTACCAAAACACTGGCGGGGTGGATGCTTTGTTGTTATTTGAACTGCAGATTGCCCTTTTAAAGCCTGCAGGTATAATGGGTTATAACACGTTATAAGCACTATAAGCCTTTATGTCTAATAAACCACAGGCTACTGTTGCAGTTCATCATATTTCCTACACCCATGTCTTGATTCTTTACCAGTGGTTCTGTCTTTACAGCGTTCAGTGCTGCAAATGCATTATTTCTTTAAAAGGGGAGTGCAGACAAACACAACAAGGCTGATTATTCATTACTATAAATACTCTCAAAGCAACAATTGTCAATTTCAGTGGGGATTTCATTAGGCATCCACAAAGAAGAAACGAGTTGAGAGGGGGGTATGGGAGTAAGATAGTGACATAGAGAGGGAGAATCGGAGAGGGAGAAAAACACAGACACGGACAGAGGAAGAAAGACAGAGAGGGAAAAGGTGGAAAGAAAAAAAGAGAGGAGTAAGGTAGAAAGATGGAGACCAAAATAATGGATAAGAGAGAAAGACAGAGAAAGGTGTAAGGGAGAAACACGGACAAACAGAGAGAAGGGGTACGGGAGAGAAACAGACATGGTTTGAGAAAGAAAAGGGAGAAATAAAGAGGGGAAGGGATGAGGAAAGAGGGAAAACATTCAAATCAAATTTTATTTGCCACATTCGCCGAATACAACAGGTGTAGACCTTACAGTGAAATGCTTACTTACAAGCCCTTAACCAACAATGCGTTTTTAAGAAGAAAAAAATAATAAGTCAAAAAATTAAAAATAGCAAATAATTAAAGAGCAGAAGTAAAATAAAATAACAGTAGGGAGGCTATATACAGGGGGTACCGGTACAGAGTCAATGTGCGGGGTCACCGGTTAGTCGAGGTAATTGAGGTAATATGTACATGTGGGTAGAGTTAAAATGACTAGGCATAGATAATAAACAGAGTAGCAGCAGCGTAAAAGAGGGGGAGGGGTGGGGGGGCAGTGCAAATAGTCCGGGTAGCCATTCAGGAGTCTTATGGCAGGGGGTAGAAGCTGTTAAGAAGCCTTTTGGACCTAGACTTGGCGCTCTGGTACCGCTTGCCGTGTGGTAGTTGAGAGAACAGTCTATAACTAGGGTGGCTGGAGTCTTTGACAATTTGTAGGGCTTTCCTCTGACACCGCCTGGTATAGAGGTCCTGGATGGCATGAAGCTTGGCTCCAGTGATGGACTGGGCCGTATGCACTACCCTCTGTAGTGCCTTGCGGTCAGAGGCCGAGCTGCTGCCATACCAGGCGGTGATGCAACCAGTCTGGATGCTCTCGATGGTGCAGCTGTAGAACTTTGAGGATCTGAGGACCCATGCCAAATCTTTTCAGTCTCCTGAGGGGGAATAGGCTTTGTCGTGCCCTCTTCTTGACTGTCTTGGTGTGTTTGGACCATGATAGTTTGTTGGTGATGTGGACACCAAGGAACTTGAAGCTCTCAACCTGTTCCACTACAGCCCTGTCGATGAGAATGAGGGCGTGCTCAGTCCTCTTTCTTTTCCTGTAGTCCACAATCATCTACTTTGTCTTGATCACGTTGAGGGAGAGGTTGTTATCCTGGCACCACATGGCCAGGTTTCTGACCTCCTCCCTATAGGCTGTCTCATCGTTGTCGGTGATCAGGCCTACCACTGTTTTGTCGTCGGCAAACTTAAATGATGGTGTTGGAGTCGTGCCTGGCCATGCAGTCATGGGTGAACAGGGAGTACAGGAGGGGACTGAGCATGCACACCTGAGGGGCCCCCGTGTTGAGGATCAGCGTGGCAGATGTGTTGTTACCTACCCTTACCACCTGGGGGTGGCCCGTCCAGGATCCAGTTGCAGAGGGAGGTGTTTAGTTCCAGGGTCCTTAGCTTAGTGATGAGCTTTAAGGGCACTATGGTGTTGAATGCTGAGCTGTAGTCAATGAATAGCATTCTCACATAGGTGTTCCTCTTGTCCAGGTGGGAAAGGGCAGTGTGGAGTGCAATAGAGATTGCATAATCTGTGGATTTGTTGGGGCGGTATTCAAATTGGAGTGGGTCTAGGGTTTCTGGGATAATGGTGTTGATGTGAACCATGACCAGCCTTTGAGAGGACTTCATGGCTACAGACGTGAGTGCTATGGGTCGGTAGTCATTTAGGCAGGTTTTCTTAGTTTTCTAGGGCACAGGGACTATGGTGGTCTGCTTGAAATACGTTGGTATTACATACTCAGTCAGGGACATATTGAAAATGTCAGTGAAGACACTTGCCAGTTAGTCAGCGCATGCTCAGAGTACACGTCCTGGTAATCCGTCTGGCCCTGCGGCCTTGTGAATGTTGACCTGCTTAAAAGTCTTAATCACATCGGCTACGGAGAGCATGATCACATAGTCATCCGGAACAGCTGATGGTCTCATGCATGCTTCAGGTTTGCTTGCCTCGAAGTGAGCATAGAAGTGATGTAGCTCGTCTGGTAGGCTCGTGTCACTGGGCAGCTCACGGCTGTGCTTCCCTTTGTAGTCTGCAATAGTTTGCAAGCTCTGCCACATCCGACAAACTTCGGAGCCGGTGTAGTACAATTCAATCTTAGTCCTGTATTGCCTGTTTGATGGTTCGTCGGAGGGCATAGCGGGATTTCTTACAAGTGTCCGGGTTAGAGTCCCGCTCCTTGAATGCGGCAGCTCTACCCTTTAGCTCAGTGCGGATGTTGCCTGTTATCCATGGCTTCTGGTTGGGGTATGTACATACGGTCACTGTGGGGACGACATCATCGATGCACTTATTGATGAAGCCAGTGACTGATGTGGTGTAATCCTCAATGCTATCGGAAGAATCCCGAAACATATTCCAGTCTGTGCTAGCAAAACAGTCCTGTAGCTTAGCATCTGCGTCATCTGACCACTTCCTTATTAACCGAGTCACTGGTGCTTCCTGCTTTAGTTTTTGCTTATAAGCAGGAATCAGGAGGATAGAGTTATGGTCAGATTTGTCAAATGGAGGGTGAGGGAGAGCTTTGTACGCGTCTCTGTGTGGAGTAAAGGTGGTCTAGAGTTTTTTTTCCTCTGGTTGCACATTTAACATGCTGGTAGAAATTAGGTAGAACGGATTTAAGTTTCCCTGCATTAAAGTCCCCGGCCACTAGGAGCGCTGCCTCTGGATGAGCGTTTTCTTGTTTTCTTATGGCCTTATACAGCTCATTGAGTGCAATCTTAGCGCCAGCATCGGTTTTTGGTGGTAAATAGACAGCTATGAAAAATAAAGATGAAAACTCTCTTGGTAAATAGTGTGGTCTACAACTTATCATGAGATACTCTACCGCAGGCGAGCAAAACCTTGAGACTTCCTTAGTATTAGATTTTATGCACCAGCTGTTGTTTACAAATATACACAGATCGCAACCCCTTGTCTTACCGGAGTCAGCCATTCTATCCTGCCGATGTAGCGTATATCCCGTCAGCTGTATGTTATCCATGTCGTTGTTCAGCCACGACTCGGTGAAACATAAGATATTACAGTTTTTACTGTCCCGTTGGTAGGATAACCTTGATCTTAGGTCGTCCAATTTATTTTCAAATGATTGAACGTTGGCTAATAGAATTGATGGAAGAGGCAGTTTACTCGTTCGCCGTCGGATCCTTACAAGGCACCCCGACCTATGTCCACGATATCTCTGTCTCTTTCTCATGCGAATGACAGGGATTTGGGCCTTGTCGGGTGTCTGTAGAATATCCTTCGCATCCGACTTGTTGATGAAACAAATATTTGTCCAATACGAGGTGATTAAACGCTGTCCTAAATTTGGTGCTGGGGGGCGGGCAGAGGAGGGCTGACAGGTTGCTGATGGAAAATGAGGTGTTTTTGTTTGTGTACGAGCGAGAGCAAAAGATAGAGAGCGAGAGAAGAGGAGGGGGATCAGCATGTGAGGGGAGGAGGGTTGAAGAGTCAATGAGCACACAGAAGGGTTGGATCACAGAGTGGTCACACGAAGCTCAGACAGAAGAGGCCAGGATCAGAGGGGATCACAGAGGACACTTGGGAGAAAACAACAAGCCACAACCCACCCTGGGCACACGATACAGAGAGATCCAGAAAACCACAGATCTACAGTGCATAAACCTTCCATAGACAATAGAGACCCCACACACTCACACTAACAGCCATCCCTACAGGTGTGCAGGGTGTCATAGAGTTTTTTGACCACCTAAGGGACTAGGGTGAAGC
The DNA here is from genome assembly GCF_964263955.1 of Coregonus lavaretus. Classification (NCBI taxonomy): domain Eukaryota; kingdom Metazoa; phylum Chordata; class Actinopteri; order Salmoniformes; family Salmonidae; genus Coregonus; species Coregonus lavaretus. The sequence goes on from NC_140004.1 coordinate 12,089,406, forward strand.
ACAGGAAAAATACTATTTGTGTGGCAATTGGCCAAGGGTAAAAGCAAGGCAACTTGAACCCCAACCCGCCTAACCAGATGGGTCACTTTGCTAAAATGCTCTTACGTTACCAACTACGTTTTACTCCATTAACAACATGAACTATAACCAATGTTCCCTCAACATTTCTTCAGCACTGAGCAAATTTCAGGTTTGCTGAGCGCAAACTTCGTGAAAATGTTGTGCAATCTCCAGTGCACGTTTACTGTGAACACTGAGGCTGTACCCGCTTTAAGTTAGTTTTAACTGTGGCCAAGTAGGCTACTTGATCATAATGTAGGCCTACCAGAATGGCCAACCATCAAAAACAATGGCGAAAATGCATTCCATCACATTTTAACATGGAAATAGCTATTCTATCATTCAGCCTACAGTAGCAGCCAATGTGTGGTGTTCAATGTAGGCCTACATTCTATGAGACGTTTGGGAAAAAAACATGCAGGGCTTGACAATAACATGTTTATCCACTTGTCTTTCAGACAAGGTGGTGACTGAAAATGTTGTTTTTGATGCATGAAACCACTTTACAAAATAAAAAGCATTATTATTCCCATACCATTATTACAGAGAATCAGACAAATTATGCTACCCTCCGCCTATTGTCTACTTAGCTTTTTCAAGATGCCTCAAAATACAACACTGCCCCTTTAAGAGATCAAAAAAGCTCTTTAGCTGACTTGCTTTTCAAAGATGGCTAGAAATGCACAGATGTTGTGCTTGTTAGAAGCAAACACTCCCCCATTGTTGAATAGACATTGGCTATAAGTGGGCTAATAACTCACTAACTAGCAAAGAATATGAACAAATGTGCACGTGGCTACATGCAACTCTCGCTTTGATCTACAAAAGAAAAGCGCATCTACTCTCGACCGCTCATGCTGTAGCCTAAACACAGTCCAGTTCAAAGTGAATGGCACAGATATACAGTGCAATCGGAAAGTATTCAGACCCCTTCACTTTTTCCGCATTTTGTTACGTTACAGCCTTATTCTAAAATTGATTAATAGTTTTTTTCCCCCTCATCAATTTACACACAATACCCCATAATGACAAAGCAAAAACAGGTTTAGAAATTTTTGCAAATTCATTCAAAATAAAAAACTTAAATATCACATTTACATAGGTATTCAGACCCTTTACTCAGTACTTTGTTGAAGCACCTTTGGCAGTGATTACAGCCTCATGTCTACTTGGGTATGAAGCTACAAGCTTGGCACACCTGTATTTGGGGAGTTTATCCCATTCTCCTCTGCAGATCCTCTGAAGCTCTGTCAGGTTGGGTGGGGAGCGTTGCTGCATAGCTATTTTGAGGTCTCTCCAGAGATGTTCGATCGGATTGAAGTCCGGGCTCTGGCTGGGCCACTCAAGGACATTCAGAGACTTGTACCGAAGCCACTCCTGCGTTGTCTTGGCTGTGTGCTTAGGGTCTTTGTAGTGTTCTTCCCAGTCTGAGGTCCTGAGCGCTCTGGAGCAGGTTTTCATCAAGGATCTCTCTGTACTTTGCTACGTTCATCTTTCCCTAGATCCAGACTAGTCTCCCACTCCCTGCTGCTGAAAAACATCCCCACAGTATGATGCTGCCACCACCATGCTTCACTGTAGGGATGGTGCCAGGTTTCCTCCAGACGTGACGCTTGGCATTCAGGCCAAAAAGTTCAATCTTGGTTTCATCAGACCAAAGAATCTTGTTTCCCATGGTCTGAGAGTTATTTAGGTGGATTTTGGCAAACTCCAAGTGGCCTGTCATGTTCCTTTTATTAAGGAGTGGCTTCCGTCTGACCACTCAACCATAAAGGCCTGATTGGTGGAGTGCTGCAGAGATGGTTGTCCTTCTGGAAGGTTCTCCCATCTCCACAGAGGACCTCTGGAGCTCTGTCAAACTGCGAATGCGCAGTTTGGCCGGGCGACCAGCTCTAGGAATAGTCTTGGTGGTTCCAAACTTCTTCCATTTAAGAATGATGGAGGTCACTGTGTTCTTGGGGAACTTCAATGCTATAGAATTTGTTTGGTACAATTTTTTTTTTTTTTTGTCATTTAGCAGACTTACAGGTCCAATCAATTGAATTCACCACAGGTGGACTCCAATCAAGTTGTAGAAACATCTCAAGGATGATCAATTGAAACAGGATGCACCGGAGCTCAATTTCAAGTCTCATAGCAAAGGGTCTGAATACTTGTGTAAATAAGGTATTTGTGTTTTTAATTTTTTAATACATTTGCAAACATTTCTAAAAACCTGTTTTTGCTTTGTCATTATGGGGTATTGTGTGTAAATTGATGAGAAAAAAAAATGATTAATACATTTTAGAGTAAGGGGTCTGAATACTTTCCGAATGCACTGTATATATGGCAATGGCTATTTGCATATAGGCCTACTTCAGCTCTGATTGGTTATGGCGCACCGATCTGTGTAGAGTCATGCCTGTCAATGCAATAGAATCCTACTCCAATGCACTCTGCCTACAAGAACATCTCCTGCAAAGTTAGTTTTGCATACGATTTCTTGCATAGTTTGTTTTGTAACAGTATGTTAAATTGAAAGTGGGAAATATTGCATTGATTCGATCACAATTCCCATAGTAGAGCGAAACGTTGATAGTGTTAACTAAAGGGGAAAACTCTAGAAAGTTCAGTGAAGTTCAATATAGTGCTTCTCTGCTTGGGCTGATATTTATTCTGCGCAGCAGTCCAAGGGGAGCTGTGCACCCGAGTGCACCTTAGGGAACATTGACTATAACTGTCTTCTCCAACCTGTCTACTTCCAGCTGTAGAAAGCTGCTGAACTACAGAGCTCCATAGCACCTGGACACCCACACCACTCCATCAACACCATTATTCTTCTGGGATCCTAAATGTAGGGCTGGGCGATATGGCAAAAATATAATATGGGCATTTCCATGAGCACCAACATGTGAAGTTCATAGGAGCATGTCAAATTGGGTGTCAAATGAAAGCTAAGAGTCTATATTTTTGAGAAATGAAGGCATACAGTATATACATTTTTCAACCATTTCCCATCCCAAAAATTAGGAATAAGCAATGGCTTTGATTTCTGGTCAAACAGATGGAAAAGGGGTCTTAGACATCTTCTACCAGAAAAAGTCGTAAAAGGTATTAGAAATACATCAAAACACAATAATGTTGAAGTAAAGACCCCCTGCCAACTAATATCAACACTTATATTTAGTTTTGGAGAAATGATTTGCCTTCAGGTAAGTTTAGGAAACACTGCCATGTGCCTTGTAATTCTGTTTAAACCCACATTTCTAAGATGTTTTTCGAATTTCTCTCCCTCATGAGGGAGTATAATAAAAGTTCACAGAAGTAAAAGGTAAAGGTAGACCTACCAATTAGTTAGTGTTTTTACTGATATCAAGTTTGTTTATGAATTCTGAAGTGATTAAAACGTAATAATTCTTAATAAAACAAATCAGTAACGAAATTACTGCAATTGAATTGGCTACAATGGGACAGAGTAGTCACAAACCACAGTTGGGTCACCTGCTACTGTCCTCCCTTCCACTGGCATACTGTTATGTTCAGCTCATAACTGCTTTCTTTTCTCTTTTTGTCATGTGGTGGTCAAAGCAAGACTGTGAAAACAGTCTGGACAACCCCTCCCTTTCACTCTCTTTCCTCTCTCTGTCCAGTTCATTTCACCTCTCCCGGCTCTTACTGATACCTACCATGACACCTACCACCCATCCTCTTTCCATTTACTGTAACAAGCATCCTCACCCACTGAGTAGCGACTGACACGGACGGCCACGGACGTTGAAAAGTAGTTGCAATTTGGTCAGTCCGCCCTGGCTTGACCAAATCTGAACCAATCATAGACATCGATGTTTCACAAGTTTGGACAGCACAGTAATGTACCGTATTATACAAGGGGTGGTTCTAATCCTGAATGCTGATTGGTTAAAACTGCATTCCAGCCGGTGTCTATTGCGCAAGTTTCTCTGTTTCATCTGACTGCGCAATCCACTGTCTCATCAGCCCAGCCAGGCACTTTATAAACTTGATTTCCACCATAAAAAGCATCTAGACATTATCTCACATTTATCTTAGACTAACATTTAGTTTTCAACAGCAGAGATTTGTATAAACCTTGCTGTCGGTCTCTCCGATATTTGCAACATTGTTTCAATATTCAAATTCGATCTCCAGTTGTCCCATAGTAATGAACGTGTCGGGATGAGACAGACAGGCAGGCAGCTTTTCTCAGCCAGTCGAAATCATGAATCAGCATAATTTTTATGGTTATACACAAAGAAATGTCAATTGAAAAAAGGTAAAACGAAATGAAGTGCAGCTAGTTTGCAGTCTTTCCAGCTTCAGTTTGAAGTGATTGTGTTAGCTGTGTTGTTGGCTAGCTCCTCTGAACAACAGTGTCCTGATGAGAGAGGACATTTTCTATGCCAGGCGAAATTGCGCCTCATTAGCTCATTATGGATGTATCCAAAAAAATGCCACTAGAAAACAGCTTAAACAAATATAAATGCAGCTACTGTTGTTATTCTGGTTGGACTTTTTGTTGTGACTGTAAATTAGCCGTAGTTGGCTAGCTAGCAAGCAAGGGATAAGAACGAACAACCAGCCGGTTTAGGTAGCAACCCTAGATTTGTATCGGGACTATATCTTGTGGAAGGATGAAATAGTATGACTAAATACATAAAAATTATGTTTAAAGAAAATATGTCAATCATTATTTGAATATGTTGGTAACAGTTTGCCAATATATCCTCCAAACACTGGCTTCTTGGGCATTATCACTTACGTAGAGCACAGTCGAGAACAGTACAGTACTGGGGGGGGGCCTCGGACCCCACTTTGAGAACCCCTGCAGTAGAGTAAAGAAAAGTACAGTACTGTACAGTAGAGTAGAATTCAGTACGGTACAGTAGAGTTCAGTACTGTACAGTAGAGTAGAGCTCATTACAGTATTGTACAGTAGAGTTCAGTACTGTACCGTCGTGGTCAAAAGTTTTGATAATGACACAAATACTAATTTTCACAAAGTCTGCTGCCTCAGTTTTGATGATGGCAATTTGCATATACTCCAGAATGTCATGAAGAGTGATCAGATGAATTGCAATTAATTGCAAAGTCCCTCTTTGCTATGAAAATCCCCTTAATCCCCAAAAAACATTTCCACTGCATTTCTGCCCTGCCACAAAAGGTCCAGCTGCAATCATGTCAGTGTTTCTCTCGTTAACACAGGTGAGAGTGTTGACGAGGACAAGGCTGGAGATCACTCTGTCATGCTGATTGAGTTAGAATAAGCTTTAAAAAGGAGGGTGGTGCTTGAAATCATTGTTCTTCCTCTGTTAACCATGGTTACCTGCAAGGAAACACGTGCCGTCCTCATTGCTTTGCACAAAAAGGGCTTCACAGGCAAGGATATTGCTGCTAGTAAGATTGCACCTAAATCAACCATTTATCGGATCATCAAGAACTTCAAGGAGAGAGGTTCAATTGTTGTGAAGGCAGAGTCAGGGCACCCAAGAAAGTCCAGCAAGCGCCAGGACCATCTCCTAAAGTTGATTCAGCTGCGGGATCGGGGCACCACCAGTGCAGAGCTTGCTCAGGAATGGCAGCAGGCAGGTGTGAGTGAATCTGCACGCACAGTGAGGCAAATACTTTTGGAGGATGGCCTGGTGTCAAGAAGGGCAGCAAATAAGCCACTTCTCTCCAGGAAAAACATCAGGGACAAACTGATATTCTGCAAAAAGGTACAGGGATTGGACTGCTGAGGACTGGGGTAAAGTCATTTTCTCTGATGAATCCCCTTTCCGATTGTTTGGGGCATCCGGAAAACACCTTGTCCGGAGAAGACAAGGTGAGCGCTACCATCAGTCCTGTGTCATGCCAACAGTAAAGCATCCTGAGACCATTCATGTGTGGGGTTGCTTCTCAGCCAAGGGAGTGGGCTCACTCACAATTTTGCCTAAGAACACAGCCATGAATAAAGAATGGTACCAACACATCCTCCGAGAGCAGCTTCTCCCAACCATCCAAGAACAGTTTGGTGACGACAAATGCCTTTTCCAGCATGATGGAGCACCTTGCCATAAGGCAAAAGTGATAACTAAGTGTTGTTTATCATCCCAGGACGTGTCTTGACTGGAGTAGCCTAGAGAAGCTAATTGAGGCCTCATGCTGCGCTCTCTCTCAAACCCCATTCAGATAAAACAGTAATTTTATTCCTTCTTGCATTGCTTTAGTGAACTCTCACTCCACTTGCTACACATTGAGCCCCTTTGATTGGCCAACATAAACAACAAGCTACACACATCTACAGGCTACTGCTTTTATTTTATGGGGCGCACCTTGCACGTCATAAAAACTATATTAAAAAGTTTGTTTTATTAAATTAATCATTTGAAATGTCATGGTACAGTGAGGGAAAAAAGTATTTGATCCCCTGCTGACTTTGTACGTTTGCCCACTAACAAAGACATGATCAGTCTATAATTTTAATGGTAGGTTTATTTGAAAAGTGAGAGACAGAATAACAACAACAAAAAATCGAGAAAAACGCATGTCAAAAATGTTATGAATTGATTTGTATTTTAATGAGGGAAATAAGTATTTGACCCCTCTGCAAAACATGACTTAGTACTTGGTGGCAAAACCCTTGTTGGCAATCACAGAGGTCAGACGTTTCTTGTAATTGGCCACCAGGTTTGCACACATCTCAGGAGGGATTTTGTCCCACTCCTCTTTGCAGATCTTCTCCAAGTCATTAAGGTTTCGAGGCTGACGTTTGGCAACTCGAACCTTCAGCTCCCTCCACAGATTTTCTATGGGATTAAGGTCTGGAGACTGGCTAGGCCACTCCAGGACCTTAATGTGCTTCTTCTTGAGCCACTCCTTTGTTGCCTTGGCCGTGTGTTTTGGGTCATTGTCATGCTGGAATACCCATCCACGACCCATTTTCAATGCCCTTGCTGAGGGAAGGAGGTTCTCACCCAAGATTTGACGGTACATGGCCCCGTTCATCGTCCCTTTGATGCGGTGAAGTTGTCCTGTCCCCTTAGCAGAAAAACACCCCCAAAGCATAATGTTTCCACCTCCATGTTTGATGGTGGGGATGGTGTTCTTGGGGTCATAGGCAGCATTCCTCCTCCTCCAAACACAGCGAGTTGAGTTGATGCCAAAGAGCTCGATTTTGGTCTCATCTGACCACAACACTTTCACCCAGTTCTCCTCTGAATCATTCAGATGTTCATTGGCAAACTTCAGACGGGCTTGTATATGTGCTTTCTTGAGCAGGGGGACCTTGCGGGCGCTGCAGGATTTCAGTCCTTCACGGCGTAGTGTGTTACCAATTGTTTTCTTGGTGACAATGGTCCCAGCTGCCTTGAGATCATTGACAAGATCCTCCTGTGTAGTTCTGAGCTGATTCCTCACCGTTCTCATGATCATTGCAACTCCACGAGGTGAGATCTTGCATGGAGCCCCAGGCCGAGGGAGATTGACAGTTCTGTTGTGTTTCTTCCATTTGCGAATAATCGCACCAACTGTTGTCACCTTCTCACCAAGATGCTTGGCGATGGTCTTGTCGCCCATTCCAGCCTTGTGTAGGTCTACAATCTTGTCCCTGACATCCTTGGAGAGCTCTTTGGTCTTGGCCATGGTGGAGAGTTTGGAATCTGATTGATTGATTGCTTTTGTGGACAGGTGTCTTTTATACAGGTAACGAGCTGAGATTAGGAGCACACTCTTAAAGGGAGTGCTCCTAATCTCAGCTTGTTACCTGTATAAAAGACACCTGGGAGCCAGAAATCTTTCTGATTGAGAGGGGGTCAAATACTTATTTTCCTAATTAAAATGCAAATCAATTTATAACATTTTTGACATGCGTTTTTCTGGAAAAAAAATTCTTAGTCAGTGGGCAAACGTACAAAATCAGCAGGGGATCAAATACTTTTTTCCCCTCACTGTATATCCTAGTATGTAACAATATCACATGGATGTTTTAATTTAATTTAGAAAAAGCCTTTTCAGTGTTAAAAGAGGCCTATAATATTTTTTTTGAACTCGCACAATTATTGGAATACTAACGTCCGATCGGATATTCGAATAACCGTGCCCATCCCGTAGTATAATGTACTGTATTGTACTGTACTGAAAATTTCTAATTTACCATAATCTATTGTACTGAACTCCACTGTGCTGTGATGTCCAAACTTGTGAAACAGATGTACGTCTATGATTGTTTCAGATTTGGTCTGGTCCGGACCAACCAAAAAAATCTAATTCAAGGTGTCATGTCATAGCTGATACGCCATTCCGTTTTTGGAAACATGGTCACATAAAAAACTGAAGGAGATTTTACCGTAATTCTGTTATCAAACATTGCATCTGCATAGTTCTTACAGTAAATGTGTTTTTGTGAAATTTTCTGTGTAAATTGTTCAACGTAATCCTTGTGCATAGAGTTGTATGGTTTGTTAAACTTTGAAATCAAAGGTTTTTGTTTGGCAGCCCTACCTACATGTCACCAGTGTACTGACCAACTACAGTTGAAGTCGGAAGTTTACATTACATTTGTACATTTTAGTCATTTAGCAGACGCTCTTATCCAGAGCGACTTACAGTTAGTGCATACATTATTTTATTATTTTATTTTCCATACTGGTCCCCCGTGGGAATCAAACCCACAACCCTGGCGTTGCAAATGCCATGCTCTACCAACTGAGCTACATCCCTGCCGGCCATTCCCTCCACTACCCTGGACAACGCTGGGGCAATTGTCATGTGACTCATTAGTGTTACAAGGTCTCAGGTGTGAATGGGGAGCATGTGTGTTAAATTTGGTGTCATCGCTCTCACACTCCCTCATACTGGTCTCTGGAAGTTCAACATGGCACCTCATGGCAAAGAACTCTCTGAGGATATGAAAAAAATAATTGTTGCTCTACATAAAGATGGCCTGGACTATAAGAACATTGCCAAGACCCTGAAACTGAGCTGCAGCACGGTGGCCAAGACCATACAGTGGTTTAACAAGACAGGTTCCACTCAGAACAGGCCTCGCCATGGTCGACCAAAGAAGTTGAGTGCACGTGCTCAGCGTCATATCCAGAGGTTGTCTTTGGGAAATAGACATATGAGTGCTGCCAGCATTGCTGCAGAGGTTGAAGGGGTGGGGGGTAAGCCTGTCAGTGCTCAGACCATACGCCGCACACGGCATCAAATTGGTCTGCAAGGCTGTCGTCCCAGAAGGAAGCCTCTTCTAAAGATGATGCACAAGAAAGCCCGCAAACAGTTTGCTGAAGACAAGCAGACTAAGGACATGGATTACTGGAACCATGTCCTGTGGTCTGATGAGACCAAGATAAACTTATTTGGTTCAGATGGTGTCAAGCATGTGTGGCGGCAACCAGGTGAGGAGTACAAAGACAAGTGTGTCTTGCCTACAGTCAAGCATGGTGGTGGGAGTGTCATGGTCTGGGGCTGCATGAGTGCTGCCGGCACTGGGGAGCTACAGTTCATTGAGGGAACCATGAATGCCAACATGTACCGTGACATACTGAAGCATAGCATGAACCCCTCCCTTCGGAGACTGGGCCGCAGGGCAGTATTCCAACATGATAAGGACCCCAAACACACCTCCAAGACGACCACTGCCTTGCTAAAGAAGCTGAGGGTAAAGGTGATGGACTGGCCAAGCATGTCTCCAGACCTAAACCCTATTGAGCATCTGTGGGGCATCCTCAAACGGAAGGTGGACGAGTGCAAGGTCTCTAACATCCACCAGCTCCGTGATGTCGTCAGTCATGGAGGAGTGGAAGAGGACTCCAGTGGCAACCTGTGAGGCTCTGGTGAACTCCATGCCCAAGAGGGTTAAGGCAGTGCTGGAAAATGATGGTGGCCACACAAAATATTGACACTTTGGGCCCAATTTGGACATTTTCACATAGAGGTGTACTCACATTTGTTGCCAGCGGTTTAGACATTAATGGCTGTGTGTTGAGTTATTTTGAGGGGACAGCAAATTTACACTGTTATACAAGCTGTACACTCACTACTTTACATTGTAGCAAAGTGTCATTTCTTCAGTGTTGTCACATGAAAAGATATACTCAAATATTCACAAAAATGTGAGGGGTGTACTCACTTTTGTGAGATACTGTATATCTATTGGTTGACAAAGCAAACAAACACTGACAAGGCAATCCAGGGGAGCAGTGTTATGGACAACCAAACACGGTCACTGGTGGGTTTGCTTTACAAATTAAACCTCTGGGGGAACACCCCACACAGTATTGGAAAAGTAATGTTATACCATCGTAATACTGTCCTCTCTCTTTAGGCCTCTTTGCCTTTATCCATCTCTGTCTATGTCGCTCTCTGGGCACCATGTGGTGGTTCTTCATTAATTCATCCCCCCTTCAGTCTTCCTCTTTCCCTCTGGAAAATTACACCCCACACCCCTCTCTCCCCCCACTTCTCAACCCCAACCCATCTCTGCCCCCTCACCACGCTCTTCCATCATCTCTCCTGTGTCTCACAGTCTATCCTCCTACTCCAACCTACGGCTGTGCATGGCGGGCAGGCGGGCGGGGGGGGGGGGGTCAGTCTCATCTAAGCTCATTCCCCCCACCACCCACCCGGTCACTTCCCAGAGGAATCGTCCATTCTGTCTTCTCACAGACACACGCAAACACACACTGTCTCTCACCGTCACTAACATCTTCTCATGCAATCCCTGGACCAGTCCTGCCTCCACACTATAACATCCATCCACAGTAGGTAGATGTCGGCCCTAAGTAAACCACTGACTGATACAGGGTTAAGTTTTTCTCCATTTGACTAGTGGTGGCCGCAACACAGGGGTCATCCAAATGGCTCGCTGTCATTGGTTGTGTGGTTGTACACAGAGCAAACTCACTGTGTTCATAAAGAGTGTGTTGGAGAGTGGGGTCTGAGAGGAGTGTGTGTGTGTGTGTGTGTGTGTTGGGGGGGGGGTTCCAGGCAGACCTCACACACATAGTTAGACACACGAACACACCCTTGCACATACATACAGTGAGGGAAAAAAGTATTTGATCCCCTGCTGATTTTGTACGTTTGCCCACTGACAAAGAAATGATCAGTCTATAATTTTAATGGTAGGTTTATTTGAACAGTGAGAGACAGAATAACAACAAAAAAATCCAGACAAACGCATGTCAAAAATGTTAGAAATTGATTTGCATTTTAATTAGGGAAATAACTATAACTATTTGAACCCCCTCTCAATCAGAAAGATTTCTGGCTCCCAGGTGTCTTTTATACAGGTAACGAGCTGAGATTAGGAGCACACTCTTAAAGGGAGTGCTCCTAATCTCAGCTTGTTACCTGTATAAAAGACACCTGTCCACAGAAGCAATCAATCAGATTCCAAACTCTCCACCATGGCCAAGACCAAAGAGCTCTCCAAGGATGTCAGGGACAAGATTGTAGACCTACACAAGGCTGGAATGGGCTACAAGACCAATCGCCAAGCAGCTTGGTGAGAAGGTGACAACAGTTGGTGCGATTATTCGCAAATGGAAGAAAGACAAAAGACTGTCAATCTCCCTCGGCCTGGGGCTCCATGCAAGATCTCACCTCGTGGAGTTATATTGATCATGAGAACGGTGAGGAATCAGCCCAGAACTACACGGGAGGATCTTGTCAATGATCTCAAGGCAGCTGGGACCATAGTCACCAAGAAAACAATTGGTAACACACTACGCAGTGAAGGACTGAAATCCTGCAGCGCCCGCAAGGTCCCCCTGCTCAAGAAAGCACATATACCGTCTGAAGTTTGCCAATGAACATCTGAATGATTCAGAGGAGAACTGGGTGAAAGTGTTGTGGTCAGATGAGACCAAAATCGAGCTCTTTGGCATCAACTCAACTCGCTGTGTTTGGAGGAGGAGGAATGCTGCCTATGACCCCAAGAACACCATCCCCACCGTCAAACATGGAGGTGGAAACATTATGCTTTGGGGGTGTTTTTCTGCTAAGGGGACAGGACAACTTCACCGCATCAAAGGGACGATGGACGGGGCCATGTACCGTCAAATCTTGGGTGAGAACCTCCTTCCCTCAGCAAGGGCATTGAAAATGGGTCGTGGATGGGTATTCCTGCATGACAATGACCCAAAACACACGGCCAAGGCAACAAAGGAGTGGCTCAAGAAGAAGCACATTAAGGTCCTGGAGTGGCCTAGCCAGTCTCCAGACCTTAATCCCATAGAAAATCTGTGGAGGGAGCTGAAGGTTCGAGTTGCCAAACGTCAGCCTCGAAACCTTAATGACTTGGAGAAGATCTGCAAAGAGGAGTGGGACAAAATCCCTCCTGAGATGTGTGCAAACCTGGTGGCCAACTACAAGAAATGTCTGACCTCTGTGATTGCCAACAAGGGTTTTGCCACCAAGTACTAAGTCATGTTTTGCAGAGGGGTCAAATACTTATTTCCCTCATTAAAATGTATTTTTACATGCGTTTTTCTGGATTTTTTGTTTGTTATTCTGTCTCTCACTGTTCAAATAAACCTACCATTAAAACTATAGACTGATCATGTCCGACACTTGCACACAAACATTCTGACCTTTTAGTCTGAATTGAAGAGTGGACAACTAAGATGGTTATTTGTAATTATACAAGTGTTGATTATATTAGCTATGATGATTATTAGGGCTATGACGATACCAGTATCTCACTATTTTTCCATGGCAAAAATGAAAACACGAAGCAGAACAAACTCTTTGGTCCTTTAAAAACCTGCTATATGAAGAATAGTGTGCTATAGCTTGGAAAATAAATAAAAGTGACTCTGGATGACAACATAATGATGTTTGTTTCCAACATTAGGGCTGTTTTCCTAAAGAAGTAAAATACGCTTTGTGTTTTGTTTCCTGGACACGATAATAACGAGTATCGCAATACTGGTATCGTCCTGGACCGAATGATGTTAATATTTATAACATTATGAGGATGAGGATGTTTACGATAATGGCGATGAAGACAATGATTGCGATGGAGAAGGTGACAGTGGTGATAATGATGATGAGATGAAAATGATGCTGGTGAACCCCTCAGACGGATTAGTGTCGGGGGGGGGGGGGGGGGGGGGGGGTCCTGTCTAGTGTCTGCCTGGGCACATCTGATTACTGTGCCAACCCTAACAGACTATCTCTCTCAAACACACACACACGCACACACACACACAAATGCGCACAACACACATATACAGGAAAAAACTATTGCACACACAAGCAAACGTATGCAAATGTAAAATAGCATGTTTTCCCACCACCCACACAAAGACCAGTGTGATGCTGCGTCTTCCATTTCAGTTTCCTTTTTTTTTTTTTAAGCCACAGACACAAAGACACTCCAGGCCTAATCCTTACATAATCTCCTTCTGTTGCCAAACACCAAACTCTGATATCAACTCTCTCTCTCACACACACACACAAACACACACAGCTTAACACCAAACTGTGTTTATCACAAATCTTTCTCTCTTGCAAATATGAACCACAAAAAAATTGTTTAAAGGACAACATTCCTAACATCTCACTAGGCCTAATATATACCTGTTGCTTTGTACATCAATGCTATTCACACAGCTTAAATTTTCATATTTTCTAAGAACAGGACTTTTAGTAGGTTCTGGACTCCCTGGTAATAACCCCATTCCCTTCATCCATCAACAGGCAAGATTAGCAGGGCCCTCTAGTCTAGGATATGGCAACAGAGACATCTGTTGGCAAGAAATGAGACCACAGCTGAATGGAGAAAAGGCACCTCTCAGTCTTCCTTACCTCACAAAAGCGGCTATAGGACTGCGTTGTGTTCATTTAGGCACCAAACTGAAGAAAACTGACTGAAACAGCAAGGGGATTACTTGGATTGGACCAATATAAAATGCATAATTCTGTTCACCATTGCAAACCGTTTAAAAATGTGTTCTGTTGCGTGCCTTAGTAAACACTACACAGGGTTGCATTCATTATTACCAAACAGAAGAAAACAGACTGAAACAGGGAGGGATTATCAGAGCTTGTCCAATAAGAAACGCTTGCAACTTCGCACAGCCATTGAAGAGGAGTGGGACAACATTCCACAGGCCACAATCAACAGCCTAATCAACTCTATGCGAAGGAGATGTGTCGCGCTGCATGAGGCAAATAGTGGTCACACCAGATACTGACTGGTTTTCTGATCCACGCCCCTACCTTTTTAGGTATCTGTGACCAACAGATGCATATCTGTATTCCCAGTCATGTGAAATCCATAGATTAGGACCTAATGAATTTTTCAATTGACTGATTTCCTTATATGAACTGTAACTCAGTCAAATCTTTTAAATTGTTGCGTTTATATTTTTGTTCAGTGTAGATTTATCTGTGTGCTTTTCAACTATGGACTACTATGAGAAAACATGTTTTGGCAAATGGTCTAATTATTTATGACCAAGTGGGTTTCTTATGTAGTAGCCTGGCAGTGGATTAGGTTTAGTGTTAGGACTTTTAGGTACTTCTCCAGTTGGTGCAATCAGTAAGTGTGCATGGTTGTCAGACTCAGACTAGTAGACTTACCCAGTTTGTATGTGAGAACGTAGAGCATGGTCCAGGGCGTCCCAGGTACTGACAGCAGCTTCTGCCACACCCTCCAGGGATGCACAGCGTCCGACTGGACCCCTCTCCTCCCCTCTGCCTGGCCCCTCAACAGCTCATCATCCAGCACGGGGGCCCCCCACACAAACAGTGCCACTCCGAAGTACACAAAGGCCAACAGCATGAACATAGAGCCCCACCCGGCCACGTCGATCACAGCCAGGAGCCCGCCCCCGGCAAACACCGAGCCGGCCTTGTAGCCCACCACCTGGGCCGTGTTGCCCAGGCCCAGCTCGCTGCGGCCCTTCAGAAGTCCCACAGCGGCCCCGTCCACCGCAATGTCCTGAACCGACGCCAGGGCATTCATGGCCAGCAGTGTCCCTGCCACACACCAGATGTGGGTCTCTGGGGACAGGGCAGCGCTGAAGAGACAGGTGAGCGCCAGGCCAGAGACAGTGGCCACAAGCCAGCGCCGCTTGGTACCCACACGATCCACCAGGGGCGCCCAGAGGACCTTGAGCACCCAGGGGAAGTAGAGGATTTTGGTCAGGCCGATGCGCGTGAGGGAATGGCCCGCCCCACGGAGGTAGACGGGGAGCAGCGAGGACTGGAGCCCATAGGGGATCCCCTGGACAAAGTACAGGAGGCCCAGGAAAACCAGCTTGTCATTCATGATTCAATGGGTGCGGGACAGTTCTTCAGGTCATGACGATGGTCCGCCAGGAGCTGATTGAATGGGTCGATCAGCCTTGGAGAGGTGGGGAAGAGAGAGAGAGGGGATAATTTCACTGACAAAAAGTTCACAAACATGAGCAAATGGGTGCCGGAGTCTGGTCTAGTGGTAGCACTGCTGACTCCAGACCACACATGCCAGCTGGAGATGGGGTTAAAAATCCCACCTCATTCCCTACTCTCTGGATCTCCTTCTCTACCTGTCACAGTCAATAAAACAATACAAAAAAAGTATTTATTTTTAAACATGCGCAAACGGATTTGAACTCGCAAGATTTATTGGGTTTTATTATGTAAGTGAAATAAACAAAGTGGTAGAAGCACATTATAGATTACTGCAGACTGATGCATCAGACAGCTGTCGAACGTTTGCTTATTTACCAGAAAGAATTAACTTTAACTAGTTCCCTTTCCTTTGAATTAAATGTATAACATAATGGGATAGTGTGTAGATATCATTTTACGCCCCAAACTTGACCTTTACATAGTAGCAAGCAAAGCTAACAATGTCTCGGTAAATTGGCTAGACATAGCACTTGCAAGCAATAAACAATAAACATGCATGGCCAATGCTCAAGCTAACGCTGTGATACAACCCATTCAGAACAAGTATCAGCGCGTGCCAATAGCTAGCAATTTCGGTCGTAATTTTTTCTAAATATTATAAAAGGTATATCTCAGTGCAATCTGTTTTCAAAGTTGTTGTTGTTACATACTGGAATCTGTTAGCCGAAGCCGATCCGCTTCCGAACTGCTCTGCCCTTGAAAAACTACTTCCGGGGCGTTTGGCTCTGTTTACCTAAAATAGCCGTTCATTTGGCTCCCAAACGGCTAGTAGTGCTTAAAAAGATGAAAAAACATGAAAAATATAATATTTCTAACGTGAAATGTGAGTTCAAATACATTTACATGAATACTCTCTCCTCACTACCTATTGTTCCTGCAGTGAGGAATTACCATCTTCAGATAATGTTTTTATAACTTCACTTCTACAGATCATCGCTGTATGGAGCTCAAAAAGCAGTAGCAGCAGTATGCAAATCAGGGAGCGAAATGAATGTTTTTTTCACAGATGCGATTCTTCTTCTAAGGCAGGGGTGTCAAACTCATTTTAGCTCAGGGGCCACATGGAGGAAAATCTATTCCCAAGTGGGCCGGACCGGTAAAATCATGGTATATATAACTTAAAAACAACAACTTCAGATTGTTTTCTTTGTTTTAATACTATCAACATAAAACATAAAGCTGGAGCCTGAGGACAGTGTGTCCAAAATAGTACAAGCATAACATCACTATTAATCATAAAACACCTCAAGTTTATTTGAAAATTCTAAAGAAAAAGAACACACAAACGCACAATGCCTCAGTGATTCACAGAACTGTTTCACAGATCACAGAACTATATCAGGGTGTCATTTCTCAGGCAGAAATGTAGAAACAAATAATGAAATCCTGTTCCCCAAACAAGTGCAAGAACCACAGAGTCAAGAATAGGTTAAATATACAAATAAAATAAAATCAATTAAAAACAATAGCACATCAACATAAAAACATATAAACATAAAGCTGGAGCCTGAGGACAGTGTGTCCAATAGCACAACATCACTATTAATCATAAAACACCTCAAGTTATTTGAAAGTTCTGAGGACAAACAACACACAAACACACAATGCCTCAGTGATTCACAGAAGTATATCACAGATCACAGAACTATATCAGGGTGTCTCATGCAGCACTTTAAGTGGGGTTGCATAGTTTATTTGACTCCTGATACCTGGCATCTTTTAGCTTTCACCAGCGCATCAATATCAGGCGTCACATCCTGAGTGGCAGCCAACTTCAGGATGTGATTCAAGTGCTTGTGCGTGAGCCTTGAGCGCAGCTTTGTTTTATTTATGCTCATTACAGAGAACTTGCTCACAAAGATACAGTGGGGAGAACAAGTATTTGATACACTGCCGATTTTGCAGGTTTTCCTACTTACAAAGCATGTAGAGGTCTGTAATTTTTATCATAGGTACACTTCAACTGTGAGAGACGGAATCTAAAACAAGAGTCCAGAAAATCACATTGTATGATTTTTAAGTAATTAATTTGCATTTTATTGCATGACATAAGTATTTGATACATCAGAAAAGCAGAACTTTTAATATTTGGTACAGAAACCTTTCTTTGCAATTACAGAGATCATATGTTTCCTGTAGGTCTTGACCAGGTTTGGCCACACTGCATACAGACCTTCTCCAGATCCTTCAGGTTTCGGGGCTGTCGCTGGGCAATACGGACTTTCAGCTCCCTCCAAAGATTTTCTATTGGGTTCAGGTCTGGAGACTGGCTAGGCCACTCCAGGACCTTGAGATGCTTCTTACGGAGCCACTCCTTAGTTGCCCTGGCTGTGTGTTTCGGGTTGTTGTCATGCTGGAAGACCCAGCCACGACCCATCTTCAATGCTCTTACTGAGGGAAGGAGGTTGTTGGCCAAGATCTCGCGATACATGGCCCCATCCATCCTCCCCTCAATACGGTGCAGTCATCCTGTCCCCTTTGCAGAAAAGCATCCCCAAAGAATGATGTTTCCACCTCCATGCTTCACAGTTGGGATGGTGTTCTTGGGGTTGTACTCATCCTTCTTCTTCCTCCAAACACGGCGAGTGGAGTTTAGACCAAAAAGCTCTATTTTTGTCTCATCAGACCACATGACTTTCTCCCATTCCTCCTCTGGATCATCCAGATGATCATTGGCAAACTTCAGACGGGCCTGGACATGCGCTGGCTTGAGCAGGGGGACCTTGCGTGCGCTGCAGGATTTTAATCCATGACGCCGTAGTGTGTTACTAATGGTTTTCTTTGAGACTGTGGTCCCAGCTCTCTTCAGGTCATTGACCAGGTCCTGCCGTGTAGTTCTGGGCTGATCCCTCACCTTCCTCATGATCATTGATGCCCCACGAGGTGAGATCTTGCATGGAGCCCCAGACCGAGGGTGATTGACCGTCATATTGAACTTCTTCCATTTTCTAATAATTGCGCCAACAGTTGTTGCCTTCTCACCAAGCTGCTTGCCTATTGTCCTGTAGCCCATCCCAGCCTTGTGCAGGTCTACAATTTTTATCCCTGATGTCCTTACACAGCTCTCTGGTCTTGGCCATTGTGGAGAGGTTGGAGTCTGTTTGATTGAGTGTGTGGACAGGTGTTTTTATACAGGTAACGAGTTTAAACAGGTGCAGTTAATACAGGTAATGAGTGGAGAACAGGAGGGCTTCTTAAAGAAAAACTAACAGGTCTGTGAGAGCCAGAATTCTTACTGGTTGGTAGGTGATCAAATACTTATGTCATGCAATAAAACGCAAATTAATTACTTAAAAATCATACAATGTGATTTTCTGGATTTTTGTTTTACATTCTGTCTCTCACAGTTGAAGTGTACCTATGATAAAAATTACAGACCTCTACATGCTTTGTAAGTAGGAAAACCTGCAAAATCGTCAGTGTATCAAATACTTGTTCTCCCCACTGTATGTGGTTCCAAACATGCACAACAGTTTTGCAGCGAGGGCTGTCAAGTTGGGGTAACCTGGCAAGAGATTCTGATAAAATGTGTCCAAGCCAGCTGCGGCAAATTTGCCCTTCAAATCCGAGTCACACTGCAAGTCTATTATTTCAAGTTGGATGCTGACGGGCAGATCAGAGGGATTCACAGTTAATGGCGAACAAAAAACGTTGAAGTCTTTCTCCAGTTCACCAAAAATCTGAAAGCGTTGCTCAAACTCCCTTAACAGTCCCGTTATTTTATCTTTGAACCGCTTCATGTCTGCCACATGTTGGGTCGCGCACACATTTTTCAGACAGGGGAAGTGAGCTGCATCACCACCGGCGAGTTGCGTCTCCCACAATGACAGCTTCAACTTGAAAGAACGTATGCTGTCATAATACTGCGTGGCAACTTTGTTGCACCCTTGCAGCTGTTTGTTCAAGTTATTCAGGTGCTCTGTAACATCCACCATAAATGCAAGGTCCTGCATCCATTCTGCGGAATGAAATTCTAACACTGGTTTGCCCTTTTCTTCCATGAACTGTTCAATTTCTTCTCGTAAATCAAAGAAACGCCTCAGCACAGCACCTCGGCTTAACCATCTTACCTCAGTGTGGTATGGCAGGCCATAGATGTGGTCTTTCTCTCTGAGAAGGCTGTCAAACTGACGTTGATTCAGGCTTCTGGATCGGATGAAATTAACAGTTTGGATAATATAATAATAATAATATAATAATAATATAATATAATAATAATATAATAAAAATAATAACCACCTTCATGACGTTATCCATCTTTAATGACTTGCAACACAAAGCCTCCTGGTGCAAAATACAGTGAAAAGTCCAAAAATCACGTCCTCCATTTGCAGATTGCACTTTCTCTCTGAACTTTGTCACAACGCCTGCTTTTTTCCCGATCATTGAGGGCGCACCATCTGTAGCCAGGCTGACAGCGCGGGACCAGTCCACTCCGACCCTGTCCAGCGCGCTGACGAGTGCAGTGAAAATATCAGCTGCTGTCGTTGTATCTGTCATCGGCACCAACTCCACGAACTCTGTCATCAACTCTGCGGATGAAAATGGCCAGTTGTGCAACATCTGTAATGTCCGTGCTTTCATCAATTGCAACCGAAAACGCAATAAATTACTTTACTTTTTTCTTCAACTGGCTGTCCAAATCCACTGAAAGATCGGAAATCCTGTCTGCAACTGTGTTTCTTGTCAGGCTGATATTTGCAAAAGCCTAGTGCTTTTCAGGGCACACAATCTCCGCTGCCTTCATCATGCATGTTTTTACAAATTCACCCTCACTAAATGGTTTTGAAGCCACTGCGATTTCATTAGCAATGAGGTAGCTAGCTTTCACTGCAGCGTCGCTGATGTCTCGGCTGTGAGTAAACACAGACTGCTGTTTCTTCAGACCCGCCAACAGTTCATTCACCTTCTCTCTTCTCCGCTGTCCTTGAAAGTTGTCATATTTGTCGGCATGAAGACTCACATAGTGGCGACGAAGGTTATATTCTTTCAGCACTGCAACATGCTGTGAACACACCAAACATACAGCTTTCCCATTCAATTCCGTGAATAAATAGAAGGATGACAATTTTTCTTGGAACACTCTGCACTCTGCGTCCACTTTTCTCTTTTTTGACAGAGACATATTGGGGCAATGAGGGTGCCAAAGCACATAATGTTAAAAGTAGAAGCCGTAATAAATATCGCGGGCAAAACAAAGTAGCTCATCCGGACTGGCTGCACTTGCTTGACCTATTTGCTCTGCCCCGGTATAAACAGTTTGCTTGCTTAACACAATTGCTATTGCGCCATCCAGTGGACACAATTGGAACAGCAGTTTCTTTTATTGAAAAATTGCAGCTCATTTTTATACTTTACAAAATCATCTCGCGGGCCGGATTAAACCCGTTTGCGGGCCTGATCCGGCCCGCGGGCCGGACGTTTGACACCCCTGTTCTAAGGTATATTGGCGATCACACAATTTAAGAAACATGATTCCCAAAAATGGAACAAAATACCAAAAAAAAACGACCAAGCTACCAAAAACGAAATAAACTAAATCAAACAACTTATGTAAAAAAAAAATATAGAACCTATCTGATCCCTACACAGGCTCAATGGGAACCTGGGAGGGCGGTTCTTCCTGCGCCAGTACCCCTTGCAAGTCACAAACACTTTTCTGCCGCAGCCACAATAATGTCCAGTTTCTTAGATTTCTTTGAGACTTGTGTCGTACAGTTTATAATTAGATTTCTTTGAGACTTGTGTCGTACAGTTTATAACTGTGGCAATGAACGCCACAAAATCCACCTTTTTAACACACAGGTTATCTTTTGACTGGCAGCAAACATTTACTACAGGCTGTGGTGCGTCCACTACCATATCTTCACTAGCATCACTTGTTTTCTCAATTATTTTAATCGCCTCCGCATAGGAGATTCGATTGACCGCTCTAACTTTTGCCACCTCAACTCCTTCACCCTTACAGGGCACTCGGGATCATGATCCCCACACAATTGCAACAGTGTCGTCCTTCTGCACACGGTTCTTCAATATCCTATGTCCGTCTGCACACACTTGAAACATAGCTAAATCCTTTACAATTCTTACACTGCAATGGTTTGGGGACGAAAGCTCTTACAGCATATCTTACATAACCAAGCATCACATGTGTAGGTATTTGCTCTTTACCAAAAAACAACAGGAGCCGACAGACTTTATTATTTTTCTCCATTCTCCCCTGAAATGACTCCTTTGACGGGTGCTCTACTCCGAAGTTCAAAACACAAAACTTATGTTGTCCGGATTCTTTTGAGGCTCACTGAAATCTTCCTCTGTTTTTCAGAAATACATTTAATCAAAATAAGACCACTCCTGGTCACTCTTGACAGACTCCACTTTTCCAAGCGCATACTTCACAATTTTCGACACACAAACGGGTCTTCCACATCTGCATCCTTACTCAACAAACGCATCCCAACAAGAAGCGATTCATTAACATTCATACACGTATCCTCCACTCCAATTTTAGACAATTTCCTTTTTGTTCCAGTTTTCTATACTACTGTTGTCCATTCTGAACATTCGTCTTCACCAACTTTGCTCGACGCGCTGCTTGATTCGAACTCATCATCCACTTCCGCCATCTTTCCCAAACGCCACCACAGACGCTATTCGGTCTTCTTGTTCTTCGATGAGGTTTAACGGCGGTTGGCATCCAATTTGTTGCATTACCGCCACATACTAGACTGGAGTACAACTCCCTTACATTTTATTTGAAAAATAAAATAAAGAAATACCCTACCATCTAACACTACACTCACAAATTCAAAAATATTATTAATAATTAACACCACTCCACTATTTAAATATATTCATTCCTACCTCATGCCCTCAACCTGAAATGATGGGACATCACAACTTAACACTCCCTGTAACTCTTCTGATGTCAAGTCTCGCACACCCAAATACCTCTCTGCAGCTGCCACCACAACCTCAATTTTCTTCGACTTACGTTCCATCTCTGCAGTACAATTAATAACCATTGCTATAAATGCTAAAAATCCAATCTTACTGAAACATACAGTATATCACTTGTTGGCCTATCCCTCTGTACTGGTACATATCTACTACTCTCACCACTCCTCCCCTTTGACCCATCTTCCTCTACTTGCTTCACTGCCTCAGCATATGACAACTTCTTCACTACTCTTACCCTGGAAACCTCAACCTGCCTCTCTCGCACGGGACATTTCTGATCCCCAGCCCCATGGCCACCCCTACAATTAGCACATACCACTACTTTCCCCAATGCTACACATTCCTTTGTCTCATGCCCTTCTGCACACTTCTCACACCTTGGAACCACCCTCCTACACACTGCTGCCACATGCCCATAAGTTTGACACCTGTAATATCGTAATGTATTCGGCACATAAGCTCGTACAGGATAACTTATATATCCTAACTTCACTTTGTCAGGCAAAGACTCAACTTCAAAACTCAAAAGAACAGACAATGACTCTTCTGTTTCCCCACTCTCGCCACCCTGTTTGCGTCGCATGCGATTCGGTCCCGACGCTTCATCTTCTATGTTATTATGGCGGTCCACAAACATTCGTTAGATGTGCATGCCGCCACCTACTGTGTGGGCTGTGTCTGCCTACTGTTCTGGAGTGTGAATTCATTACACTTTGTAACACAAATTGGGGAAGGGAAAAGGGGAGAGGAATTGCCCTACCAACTAACCCTACACCCATTCAAACCTCACCACTATTCCACTACTTGGCCGTATCTGATCCTACACCAGGCCGGCAGCCTTGGAGGACAGGACACTATCGTTCAACACACCTTGTAACTCTTCTGCAGTAAAATCTTGTACACCCAAGTACTTCTCTGCAGCTGCCACCACAACATCTATTTTCTGTGATTTCTGCAGTACAGTTAATAACCATGGCTATGAATGCTAAGAAGCCAACCTTACTGAAGCACAGGTTTTTCCTATCATTCTCTATTTGCCTCGGCCTACTCACAGGGAGCCTCTTAGGATCCCTCGCCCTGGAGCAATCTTCCTCTACTACTCTCTTCACTGCCTCAGCATACGCCACATTCTGTGCTACTCTGATCCTGGCAACCTCAACCTGCCTTTCTCTCACTGGACACTTCTGATCTCCAGCACCATGGGTACCCCTACAGTTAACACACACAGCTTTTTCCAGCGATACTGCACATTCCTTTGTCTCATGCCCTCCTGCACACTTCTCACATCTAGGAATCTCCTTCCTACACAGTGCTGCAACATGACCATAAGCTTGGCACCTAAAACACCGTCATGGGTTTGGGACAAAAGCTCTCACTGGTTAACTGACACATCATAACTTGACTTTGTCGGGTAAAGACTCTGCATCAAAACTCAGCAGGACATAGTGGGTGCGTTCAAGTGGATCGTTGGTCACCACCTTTCAAAGTGTGTTGCATTATGGTGATAAAAATTGTCCGACTTGCGCCTACATGACTTTATAAAAATCATGTGATCAAAGTTAATGACGATTTGACTTCAGTCGATTGCAAGTTTCTGAAGTTTCTCTTCACCAATTTCATCCTGCAGCCATTGCCTGCCTGCATTGTGGGAGGCTTTGTTGTCAACCAATCATTAGGGTGTTTTTGTGCCAAACAGGAACCAGCTTTGCCGCAATTCATGTAGGCCAATACAGTGGATATGTACAAATTAAGTGATATTTGAGACTCTCTCACCAAATGATTGTAAAATGTACACACATATTTTGGCCACCCCTCAGAGCCTGGTTCCTCTCTAGGTTTCTTCCTAGGTTCCTGCCTTTCTAGGGAGTTTTTCCTAGCCTGCGTGCTTCTACATCTGCATTGCTTGCTGTTTGGGGTTTTAGACTGGGTTTCTGTATAAGCACTGTGACATCTGCTGGGGTTGGAGACATGTTTATTTCGACATTATAAATAACTTATATTAACAATGGCAAGACTGCCATGTTGCACTGAGCCTTGCAGTTGGAAAACCACATCGGTGTTCGACTTTCGGCTGTCGCAGATGCACCTCCCCCGACTTCACACCTCAACTTTTGTCTACAGTCGGTTGCTTTTGCCTTACCACTTAAACGAGCCCAGTTTCTTCTCTATTTCAGAAGGCTCTCCACCAGGTCTGCGTCGCACCAAACCGTGGGTGTCACAGACACCGGGAATCTTTGATTTCAGTTGATCCTTCTCAACATTTAACACCACCCCAGTTATCACTCCTTTCAATGGCACCCTGCTCCAGAGAGCAAAGCAAGTCACAGGTCATGTCCTGTGGTGCGTGGTGCGGAGTGTCCGCTCCCTCTGGGCAGAAGACACACAAAAAAATCATCACAAGTCTGCTTCGAATTACTTTTACTGATTCAACAGTCCCCAACCTCTTCTCCACCAAACCTGACACCACATATGGATCAGCCAGAAGGCAAGGATCCATTCTCTCCAAAAATCTCACTCCCACTTGACGAGGCTCGAACTCGGCGGTCTTCACTGCACCTGCCATCGCAGGTACTGTAATTCATCCTCACTCTTATCAGGGTACATTTCTGAGCTACCGGAGTACATTATTTTATTTTTTTGTACTTGACCCAATCTTCCTCACCACACCACACCGAGTCAATGTGCGGGGGTGCAGCTTAGTCGAGGTAATTTGTACATGTAAGTAGGGGTAAAGTGACTATGCATAGATAATAAACAGCAGTGTAAAAAGAAAGGGGGAGGGGGGGGGGGGGGGGGGGGGGGGGGTCAATGCAAATATTGTTCAGCAGGCTTATGGCTTGGGGGTAGAAACTGTTAAGGAGCCTTTTGGACCTAGACTTGGTGCTCCGGTACCGCTTGCCGTGCAGTAGCAGAGAGAACAGTCTATGACTTGGGTGACTGGAGCCTTTGACCATTTTTTGACACCGCCTAGTATATAGGTCCTGGATGTCAGGAAGCTTGGCCCCAGTGATGTAATGGGATGTACGCACTACCCTCTGTAGCGCCTTACGGTCGGATGCCGAGCAGTTGCCTTACCAGGCGGTGATGCAACCGGTCAGGATGCTCTCGATGGTGCAGCTGTATAACTTTTTGAGGATCTGGAGACCCATGCCAAATCTTTTCAGTCTTCTGAGGGGGAAAGGTGTTGTCGTACCCTCTTCACAACTTTTTTGGTGTGTTTGGACCATGATAGTTTGTTTGTGATGAGGACACCAAGGACCTTGAAACTCTCGACCCACTCCTCTACAGCCCCGTCAATGTGAATGGGGGCGTGTTCGGCCCTCCTTTTCCTGTAGTCCACGATCATCTCAAATTGTCTTGCTCACGTTGAGGGAGAGGTTGTTGTCCTGGCACCACACTGCCAGGTCTCTAACCTCCTCCCTATAGGCTGTCTCATCGTTGTCGGTGATCAGGCCTACCACCGTTGTTTCGTCAGCAAACTTAATGATGGTGTTGAAGTTGTGCTTGGCCACGCAGTCGTGGGTGAACAGGGAGTACAGTAGGGGACTAAGCACGCACCCCTGAGGGGCCCCCGTGTTGAGGATCAGCATGGCAGATGTGTTGTTGCCTACCCTTATCACCTGGGGCTGGCCCGTCAGGAAGTCCAGGATTGCAGCTGTCTTGTACAGTATGTGCATAACCGGTGTTCTTGTGTAGATTGTCATAGGGTTGTATTCTTAAAACAGGGTCATAATAATCTGCGCAGAATCTCGAACAGCATTGATCACTTGCACTATGTACTTTAATGTAGCCTAATCTCAGCTGCAATCCAGGTCATTTGGTTGTGCTATTAGATGAAGAACAGTGATAACGCATTCAATTGTTGTATAATTACAAAATTCTGACATTGTATTCCCATTTGAACTTTGTTGTGCTTTTAAATGGTTGAAAGCACAGTGATAACACATTTAGATGACAACTAAACCAAAAATCTGATATTGTTTTTCCATTGGAATTTGGTTGTGCTTTTAGATGGTTGAAAGCATAGTGATAACTCTTTGAGAAATTCAACAAACTTCTGGCTGTCTTTTTGAGTGGGCGAATAAAGGTTGAAATCTCATTGATCAACATCTCAACCAAATATTACCACGTTGAAATGACGTGGTGTGCCCAGTGGGTGGTCTCTTGAATTTGCCACCATGTCGCGTCAACACAAAAAACTACCAGCCGCCATTTGCCTATTCCACCAGTTCCCTACGTTCACTAAAAATATCCTTTCAAAAAGAGCAGTTCGTTCACAAACGACCAAAGGCGAAGCGAGTGTCGACTCCGCCCAAAATCTGTCTGCGTGAAAATGAGCGTTAAGCAGACCAAGTGAGGATAATTTTTTTTATGGGGGACAATGAGAGGTTAGAATTTAGTCAAGATAAAAGTGAATTGCTATTTTGATACGTGAGGCTTATTTGATCGAATATAAGTTTCATAATGCTTAGGTTGTTTTATGAGTGTACTGATATAGTTTCAAGTTTTATTAGTCGTATGTACGAGACACCCATGGTATACATCGTCCAATGAAATGCTTCCTTGCAGGTTCCTTCTCGACAATGTAACAACAATAAGAAATAAAATATAAGAATACGAAGATAAAGTAAATGGCAGTAGAATAGAAGAATACATTTTAGCATAGGTATAATACAGGAAGGCACACTTTACAGTCCAATCTTTACACTTATATTGGGGAAGGGGGGATGGGGGGGCAAGTGTGTAAATTGAGCAGAATAATAAGACTCTGGTAGTAGCAATTGTGATGTCTGTGTAGCATGAATGTATACAGTGGGGGGAAAAAGTATTTAGTCAGCCACCAATTGTGCAAGTTCGCCCACTTAAAAAGATGAGAGAGGCCTGTAATTTTCATCATAGGTACACGTCAACTATGAAAGACAAAATGAGATTTTTTTTCCCAGAAAATCACATTCTAGGATTTTTAATGAATTTATTTGCAAATTATGGTGGAAAATAAGTATTTGGTCAATAACAAAAGTTTCTCAATACTTTGTTATATACCCTTTGTTGGCAATGACACAGGTCAAACGTTTTCTGTAAGTCTTCACAAGGTTTTCACACACTGTTGCTGGTATTTTGGCCCATTCCTCCATGCAGATCTCCTCTAGAGCAGTGATGTTTTGGGGCTGTCGCTGGGCAACACAGACTTTCAACTCCCTCCAAAGATTTTCTATGGGGTTGAGATCTGGAGACTGGCTAGGCCACTCCAGGACCTTGAAATGCTTCTTACGAAGCCACTCCTTCCTGCTGAAAGACCCAGCCACGTTTCATCTTCAATGCCCTTGCTGATGGAAGGAGGTTTTCACTCAAAATCTCACGATACATGGCCCCATTCATTCTTTCCTTTACACGGATCAGTCGTCCTGGTCCCTTTGCAGAAAAACAGCCCCAAAGCATGATGTTTCCACCCCCATGCTTCACAGTAGGTATGGTGTTCTTTGGATGCAACTCAGCATTCTTTGTCCTCCAAACACGACGAGTTGAGTTTTTACCAAAAAGTTATATCTTGGTTTCATCTGACCATATGACATTCTCCCAATCCTCTTCTGGATCATCCAAATGCACTCTAGCAAACTTCAGACGGGCCTGGACATGTACTGGCTTAAGCAGGGGGACACGTCTGGCACTGCAGGATTTGAGTCCCTGGCGGCGTAGTGTGTTACTGATGGTAGGCTTTGTTACTTTGGTCCCAGCTCTCTGCAGGTCATTCACTAGGTCCCCCCGTCCAGCCTCCTCTGCCTTATATGTAGCGTAACTGTAGTCTCATGTGACCATCCTTCCAAATCCTGTCTAGCTACTGTAGGTTTAATACAATTCAATCCATTTAAAATCTAGAGCGAGATCCTTCATTTGTATTAATTACACATACTGTCACGACTTCCGCCGAGGCTGCCTCTCCTCCTTGTTCGGGCAGGTTTCGGCATTCGTCGTCACCGGCTTACTAGCTGCTGCCGATCCAATTTATCATCACTCCACTTGTCTTGTCTAATTAATCAGACACCTGGTCCTTATCCCAATTAGTCATTGTATAAGTGTTCCCTCTGCTTCCTTGTCTGTGTGGGTGATTGATTGTAGTGAGCTGTGTGTAGCGACCCTTACCTTGTTGTTGCCAGGGTAGATATTTCCCCTGTGCCCGAGTTTTGTTGTCGCATGCTTGCGCAACTGTTTATCGACAGAATAAACTATTTGGATGCGTATTACTCTCCTGTGCCTGACTCCTATCACACATACCATGTCTGTCTGTGTTTTACAATGTTGTGAATATAACTCACAACATGGTCTTAAGTGGTTCATTCTCAGTTGGTCATTCTCAAATTAGACCTCATCAAAACATGCAATGTTGAATGGAATGAAAAATATATACACAGATCAATTCAACAGACAATTTGGAGCCACATAAAATGCTTTATTTGCAAGAAGGACCAATTATCCAGGTCACAATGCCACTGCATATTCTTGGCACACAAATGGTGTCTGGTATATTGCACTATGGATCCCCAAGTCTGCTGAAGCTAGGCTAAATTTGTCAATGCTGCTTACCATGTTTACTGTGCTCATTGTTGTTAGCAAGTAGTGAAAATATATCATGACTGCCATTTCAGATATTTGTCATGAACCATAATATTTTGCATTTGGGAAGTGCACATTGAGGCATTGGAGGGGAATGTTTAATCATGTAAAGTATTCTCTATTGGCACTCATGCTCTGTGGTAGTAATTGGCTCCAGGTGAGATAGGAGAGAAAGTTATTTCTCACTTCCACACAGGGCCAGTAGGATCTTCTCATAGTCTCCCTGGGTGTCATCCTACGGTGGTAAGAGAGAGCAGAGTTACTCTACAAAATATAAAAGGGCAATCATGTTTAGACATGTCACATCATAATATAAAATTGTATTTAGAAAATCATTTTCAGATGCCATATTTCTTCTATCCAAACTCAGATTGTATAAAGTATTCCAATTTCTGGGTCCAATGTGATGCATGTACTTAACTCAGTGGGTCGGTTTCCCGGACCCCGATTAAGTCAAGTCCTGGATTTAAAACAAATTCTCAATGGAGGATCTCTTTAATTAGATTTTTAGTCCAGGACTATGCTTAATCTGGGTCTGGGAAAACAGTCCCTTGTCTTTTATTGCCACTTTGACAGTGGAGATGTTTGCTCACCAGAATTTCCTGGGAGAGGGTTTTCCCAAATGTCTTCTTGTACTCCTGTTTAATCCGGGCCAGGTCTACTTCAGACCTGCTCACCATGACCCGGGTCAGAATATTGGTCCTGGTTCCTTTACCCTGGGGTATGGCACAGGCACACAAACTGAACATTTATAACCGGATAGTGGAAGCTCCTTAGCCTGAACCCAGATCTGTTTGTGCGGTCTTGTACAGTATGTGCATAACCAGTGTTCTTGTGTAGATTCACATCTTAAAACAGGGTTGTATTCATTAAGTAGAAAAATTGACTAAACAGGGAGGAACTACCAGGATTTGTCCAATAAGAAATGCTCATTTTGTTTTTAAAATGTATTTCTGTTGCGTACCCTAATGATCAAGACCCAGGGCAACTCCTCATCTGGTACATAAAACTTAAATGTTTAACAGTTAACACACCTTCATTGCCAAGTTGAGTTTCTCAGCAAAGAAAGCAGGCTTGCTTCCAGCACACTTCACTGAAAGACAGAAAGGAAAAACAGTAAGGTGACAACATAGAGCAGCATAGACAAGAAGTGGCATTCTCCAAAGCCATCACGAGGTCGAGGAGGTGGAATCCTAACAAAAACTTGCTTGAAGCCCCCAAAAGGCTAAGGCCCTGACTGGACAGGTGAGATAGGAAAAGGTGTATGGAGAGAGGTATGGTAGGGGGGTTTAAATCAAATAAAATGTTATTTGTCACATGCTTTGTAAACGACAGGTGTAGACTAACAGTGAAATGCTTACTTACGGGCCCTTCCCAACGATGCAGAGAAAAAAATAACAAAGGAATAAATACATAATGAGTAACGATAACTTGGCTATATACACAGGGTACCAGTACAGAGTCGATGTGCAGGGGTACGAGGTAATTTAGGTAAATATGTACATATAAGTAGGGGTAAAGTGACTCGGCAACAGGATAGATAATAAACAGTAGCAGCGTATGTGATGAGTCAGAAGTGTTAGTGCAAAAAAAGGTGAATGCAGATAGTCCGGGTAGCTATTTGGTTAACTATTTAGCAGTCTTATGGCTTGGGGTAGAAGCTGTAGAGGATCCTATTAGTTCCAGACTTGGTGCATCAGTACCGCTTTCTGTGTGGTAGCAGAGAACAGTCTATGACTTGGGTGTCTGAAGTCTTTGACAATTTGTAGAGCCTTCCTCTGACAACGCTTTGTATAGAGGTCCTGGATGGCAGGGACCTCGGCCCCAGTGATGTACTAGGCCAAGCAGTTGCCATACCAATCGAAGATGCAGCCAGTCAAGATGTTCTCAATGGTGCAGCTGTAGAACTTTGAGGATCTGAGGGCCCATGCCAAATCTTTTCAGCCTCCTGAGGGGGAAGAGGTGTTGTTGTCGTGCCTTCTTCACGACTGTGTTGGTGTGTGTGGACCATATTAATTCCTTACGGATGTGGACACCGAGGAACTTGAAGCGCTCGACCCGCTCAACTACAGCCCTGTTGATGTACAGTTGGGAAAAAAAGTATTTAGTCAGCCACCAATTGTGCAAGTTCTCCCACTTAAAAAGATGAGAGGCCTGTAATTTTCATCATAGGTACACGTCAACTATGACAGACCAAATGAGGAAAAAATTCCAGAAAATCACATTGTAGGATTTTTAATGAATTTATTTGCAAATTATGGTGGAAAATAAGTATTTTGTCAATAACAAAAGTTTCTCAATACTTTGCTATATACCCTTTGTTGGCAATGACACAGGTCAAACGTTTTCTGTAAGTCTTCACAAGGTTTTCACACACTGTTGCTGGTATTTTGGCCCATTCCTCCATGCAGATCTCCTCTAGAGCAGTGATGTTTTGGGGCTGTCGCTGGGCAACACAGACTTTCAACTCCCTCCAAAGATTTTCTATGGGGTTGAGATCTGGAGACTGGCTAGGCCACTCCAGGACCTTGAAATGCTTCTTACGAAGCCACTCTTTCGTTGCCCGGGCGGTGTGTTTGGGATCATTGTCATGCTGAAAGACCCAGCCACGTTTCATCTTCAATGCCCTTGCTGATGGAAGGAGGTTTTCACTCAAAATCTCACGATACATGGCCCCATTCATTCTTTCCTTTACACGGATCAGTCGTCCTGGTCCCTTTGCAGAAAAACAGCCCCAAAGCATGATGTTTCCACCCCCATGCTTCACAGTAGGTATGGTGTTCTTTGGATGCAACTCAGCATTCTTTGTCCTCCAAACACGACGAGTTGAGTTTTTACCAAAAAGTTATATTTTGATTTCATCTGACCATATGACATTCTCCCAATCCTCTTCTGGATCATCCAAATGCACTCTAGCAAACTTCAGACGGGCCTGGACATGTACTGGCTTAAGCAGGGGGACACGTCTGGCACTGCAGGATTTGAGCACCTGGCAGCGTAGTGTGTTACTGATGGTAGGCTTTGTTACTTTGGTCCCAGCTCTCTGCAGGTCATTCACTAGGTCCCCCCGTGTGGTTCTGGGATTTTTGCTCACCGTTCTTGTGATAATTTTGACCCCACGGGGTGAGATCTTGCGTGGAGCCCCAGATCGAGGGAGATTATCAGTGGTCTTGTATGTCTTCCATTTCCTAATAATTGCTCCCACAGTTGATTTCTTCAAACCAAGCTGCTTACCTATTGCAGATTCAGTCTTCCCAGCCTGGTGCAGGTCTACAATTTTGTTTCTGGTGTCCTTTGACAGCTCTTTGGTCTTGGCCATAGTGGAGTTTGGAGGGTGACTGTTTGAGGTTGTGGACAGGTGTCTTTTATACTGATAACAAGTTCAAACAGGTGCCATTAATACAGGTAACGAGTGGAGGACAGAGGAGCCTCTTAAAGAAGAAGTTACAGGTCTGTGAGAGCCAGAAATCTTGCTTGTTTGTAGGTGACCAAATACTTATTTTCCACCCATAATTTGCAAATAAATTCATAACAAGTCCTACAATGTGATTTTCTGGAATTTTTTTTCTCAATTTGTCTGTCATAGTTGACGATGATTACAGGCCTCTCTCATCTTTTTAAGTGGGAGAACTTGCACAATTGGTGGCTGACTAAATACTTTTTTCCCCCACTGTAGATGGGGGCATGCTCAGCCCTCTGTTTCCTGTAGTCCACGATCAGTTCCTTTGTCTTGCTGATGTTGAGGGAGAGGTTGTTGTCCTGGCACCACACTGCCAGGTCACTGACCTCCTCCTTATAGGCTGTCCCATCGTTGTAGGTGATCAGGCCTACCACTGTTGTGTCGTCAGCAAAGTTAATGATGGTGTTGGAGTCGTGCGTGGCCACGTAGTCGTGGGTGAAAAGGGAGTACAGGAGGGGACTAAGCACGCACCCCTGAGGGGCCCCCGTGTTGAGGGTCAGCGTGACAGATGTGTTGTTACCTACCCTCACCACCTGGGGGCGACCCTTCCGGAAGTCCAGGATCCAGTTACAGAGGGAGCTGTTCAGTCCCAGGGTCCTGAGCTTACTGATGAGCTTGGAGGGCACTATGGTGTTGAACACTGAGCTGTAGTCAATGAACAGTATTCTCACATAGGTGTTCCTCTTGTCCAGGTGGGAGAGGTCAGTTTTGAAGTGCAATAGAGATTGAGTCATCTGTGGATCTGTTGGGGCGGTATGCGGATTGGAGTGGGTCCGGGGTGTCTGGGATGATGTGAGCCATGACCAGCTTTTCAAAGCATTTCATGGCTACAGATGCCATTTAGACAGGTTACCTTGGCGTTCTTGGGCACAGGGACTATGGTGGTCTGCTTAAAACAAGTAGGTATTACAGACGGGGTCAGGGAAAGGTTGAAAATGTCAGTGAAGAGACTTACCAGCTGGTACTATGGTCATTTGTTAAGTCAGACATTGGGCTCCATTGTCCTCACACAAATCAGTAATTGGATAATATGAATATGCCTTGGATAATGTGCCGTCACATCTATTTATAAAAAAAGGTATGATTATTTTAGTCTCGAGAGACTAAGGTTATTTTGCTCACAGCGTGTGCCTTTTTTGAATGCAGAAAATGGAGCCCATAGTGTAATGATACAGGACTAAGGCCTAGTGAAGGGTGTGATGCAGCAGAAGACATGGATTGAGGGTGATGCACAGATTATTTGAGGACATTGGAACATTACTAGGCTTGGTCCTGGCTGTGCTCTCTCACCTACGGCAGTGAGACAGTTCTCAATGTCTCCCTTCAGTTCCAGGTCAATAGCCTTCGCCACATCCACCTTACTGTACTTGGAGTACCTCTCAAACGCTGAGAGAAAGAGAGAGTGGGAAAGGATTATTTACTTGAAATGCTCATACAGTATCAATCATGTGTGTTTGCACATTCAGTTTATGAAAAAGGAAAAACCCCACACACATCTAGATTCTATTAGTATTTGTGGTGTGTTGACCAAAAGTAACATGCTATGAATAAAAAGAAGCTCCACACTCAGATATTTGCAGTGAAAGAATGTATGTGTTTAAAACAAAATCTGGACAAATGTTGTTGCGCCCG
Organism: Coregonus lavaretus; assembly: GCF_964263955.1. Taxonomy (NCBI): domain Eukaryota; kingdom Metazoa; phylum Chordata; class Actinopteri; order Salmoniformes; family Salmonidae; genus Coregonus; species Coregonus lavaretus. The sequence goes on from NC_140004.1 coordinate 12,123,511, forward strand.
AATTAATGAACACAAGGGTGTCAAAAAATGTTTGCGGGTTGCAGTCGGTCTTCACCGAGGTTCGGCGGGCCGCACTTAATCTATCACTTTTAGAATTTCCGATGCTCCCTGACGGTTTAGCTTTCGTTTCGATGACTGTTAGTAAGCTGGACAGAGTGAAGAGACTATGAATGTAGGTCCATTATAATTTATACACAGTTTCGATTTGGTTTTAGTCATTTAAAATGTTTTCCCCTAAATAAAATAACCCCCCACCCCCAAAAATAAAAACCCCCAAAGAACCCACAGGCCGGATTGAACGGGCTCGTGGGCAGTATGTTTGACACCCCTGGTCTAACTGATGACAAAAACAAAGCACACTATAGGGCTACAACATAATTAACAGGTGGTGAGAAAAGCGATAGTGTAAGCTTATTGGGCAATGTCTTATTTACCAAATATGTGTATACATTTGCAGTGTGTGTGTGTTATATATATATATATATATATATATATATATATATATATATATATATATATATATATATTCACCTTGGCGGAGCTGAGGAGCACTTCTGGTGGTCAGAATGTCTATGAAGACAGAGCAGTCGGTTCCTTTCCTCTTCTCTCCAGCCTCATACAGGGCCTATAGACAGATACAGTAGGCACAGGCATCACACACACACACACACACACAGTGTTTGCATTACCACATTGACTCTTTGCGGTGCCCAATGTTGATTTCTTAAATTCTGACACACACACACACACACACACACACCCTCTCCTCCATACCCTGGCATCACGGTCAGCAAGTTCCTGGTTCACCATGGTGTCCTCATTCCTAGTAGCCTACAGTATTCGAGTGAGAGAGAGGGGGGGGGGGAGTGAGGTTAATTGTGCCAAACTATTTATATTTAAACAAACTATAAATAACACACACACACACACACACACACACACACACACACACACCTTGCAGAGCGAGAGCAGAGCATTCCTGAAGTCTGCGCCTGTGTCAGACTTGATGTCATCCTCTAGCTCCTTTTTGTATTCTAGCAATAAAAATGTCATTATTATTGGTTCGTTGTAAATATCACATCACATACAGGACATTTACATAGACATATTTACATATTGCGGACACACCTTCCTTATAGGCTTTCTTTATCTCTCTGATCTCCTTATTGGTCCTTGAGGCCAGAATCTCAACCAGAGTATCCTCGTCTGTGCCCAATCCCTGAGCGAGAGAAGGCGAGAGGGGAGGGGTGTGAATTGTCAACAAGGACAAAAGGGTCAGGTCACATCAGTCATAAAGCTGAGACAAAAGAGTCCAGGATGGGATAACACAAACAGACAGTGCAGGGCCGTGTTAATTATGCCCCAAACGGAACAAAACACACTGAAACATGGAGGGACTACCTGCACTTGTTCAATAACAGCTTATTTTCGGGTCTACCGCTATACCAGACACCTCGCACACACTGCACATCGAGAAACCTAAAGTACAGTAGGTACTCGTCAGCATTTTTCTCACAGTCTCCTCACATATTAAAACAGTACCACCCATTGTAAAAGTCCCAGCTTTTTGCCTCTCCCACAACACAGTGTAATAATCCATCAGAATGAGTCACTCTGGGCTGAATGTGAGGAAGTGGGTGTGACTAAGCAGCAGACCAAGAATACAGGATGATGACGGCACACCTTCCTCTTTAGAACTGATTCATTACTCTTTAAATATTTGTATTCTATCTGTTACCGTCTCTAGGCCTACACAAACAAGAGGGAATCTGCACAGTTGTTTGTATTCTAAGTAGTAGTGTATATTCAGAGTTATAGTCAGTGACTAGGTGCGTGCATGTTTACCTTCATGGCCAGTTTGAGCTGTTGGGCGTCATATTGGGCTGGCGTTTTGAGCAGAGCCAGAACCACATCCTCCAGCTCTCCCTTTAGGGCCGACATCAGGGCAGTCTCCAGAGGCTGCAGAGAGAGAGAGGTGATACACACTTCCACAGTCATACACAAGTGTGTGTGTTTTAGGCTGGAGTTTGCACGTTTGTCCTAAAGTGCCAACTCCACCCACCCGCTGCACATGCTAAACCAAACACAACCAATGTGCTGGTAAGTTTGTGTGTGTCACATCTTACCTTGCCGCTAGCCTTTTCGTAGGTAGCTTTGATCTGCTGTCTCTGGGCGTTGCTCCTCCTCACCAGCACATCAATGATGGTGTTCTCATCCACACCTACAGCACAGATACATGGAGGGACTTGTTCAAAAAGAAACGCTGTTGCGTACATAGCCTAATCCATGAGGTAACCCTGACTACTCACCAGCAAGAAACAATGAAAACACTGACCCGGACATGTTCACACTAGTGTTGTCATGATACCAGATGTTTTACTTCGATATCGATACCAGGTTTAGTATCACGATACTCAATACCGAAACGATACTCTATCCCAAAACGATACTCAATACCACGGATACCCCCGTATGGCTCAGTTGGTAGAGCATGGCGCTTGCAACGCCAGGGTTGTGGGTTTGATTCCCACAGGGGACCAGTAAAAAAGAAAAAAATAAGTATGAAAATGTATGTACTCACTACTGTAAGTCGCTCTGGATAAGAGCGTCTGCTAAATGACTAAAATGCAGAAAGCGTATTAGCTAAAGTCATAACCACTGGGCGTAATTATTATTATTTTTAAACATTGAATAATAAATAACTGGTAGAACTAAAATAACAAATAGAATATCTTCAAATTTCTTTATGCAAAACCATATGATACTTTTTTATACATATCAGGGTTAATTTGCTCATCTAGGGCCATATTAGGTCAAATGACATCCATTAGCCCAATGATTCATTATAGCTAAAATAATTGTATGTATTAAATGAATAGTTGAGTTCCAAAACGACAAACAAAAAAACACTTTGAAGCTCATTTCTGAAGCTTCTATATTGCAATAGTCTACTACACACTACAGAAATATAATGGATTTTACACAGCATACTACGATTCCCAGAGTGCATTTCACATCCCATGGTGCAATGCTCCGCCCAGGGCTGCAGTAGTCTAAATATATTGCTGTCACGTTATGAGTGCCTTTCATATTACTTTTGGGTTGTAAGCATACTATAATGCCCACATTAATGTCATGTTGAATATACTGTACACCCCTTCAAATTACTGGATTCGGCTATTTCAGCCACACCAGTTGCTGACAGGTGTATAAAATCGAGCATACAGCCATAAAATCTCCATAGACAAACATTGGCAGTAGAATGGCCTTACTGAAGAGCTCAGTGACTCAACGTGGCACAGTCATAGGATGCCACCTTTCCAACAAGTCAGTTCATCAAATTTCTGCCCTGCTAGAACTGCCCCGGTCAACTGTAAGTGCTGTTATTGTGAAGTGGAAACGTCTAAGCGCAACAGACTCAGCCGCATAGTGGTAGGCCACACAAGCTCACAGAACGGCTGGAGTGGTGTAAAGCTCACCGCCATTGGACTCTGGAGCAGTGGAAACAAGTTCTCTGGAGTGATGAATCACGCTTCACCATCTGGCAGTCCGACGGACAAATCTGGGTTTGGCGGATGCCAGGAGAAGGCTACCTGCCCCAATGCATAGTGCCAACTGTAAAGTTTGGTGGAGGCGGAATATAGTCTGGGGCTGTATTTCATGGTTCGGGCTAGGCCCTTTAGTTCCAGTGAAGGGAAATCTTAACACTACAGAATACAATTACATTTTAGAAGATTCTGTGTTTCCAACTTTGTGGCAACAGTTTGGGGAAGGCCCTTTCCTGTTTCAGCATTACAATGCCCCCATGCACAAAGCGAGGTCCATACAGAAATGGTTTGTCGAGATCGGTGTGAACTTGACTGGCCTGCACAGAGACCTGACCTCAACCCCATCGAACACCTTTCGGATGAATTGGAACGCCGACTGCGAGCCAGGCCTAATCGCCCAACATCAGTGCCCGACCTCACTAATCCTCGTGGCTGAATGGAAGCAAGTCCCCGCAGCAATGTTCCAACATCTAGTGGAAAGCCTTCCGAGAAGAGTGGAGGCTGTTATAGCAGAAAAGGGGGGACCAACTCCATATTAATAGCCATGATTTCAGAATGAGATGTTCGACAAGAAGGTGTCCACATACTTTTGGTTATGTAGTGTATGTTCATGTCATTGTCACTCAAATTATTCAAATTGAGTTGCTAGTAGACTAACGTTACAATGCAAATGTCATGTGTAAAATAGTTTGTCGTTTTGGAACTAAACCTCCTTTGCACTGCACCGCTTTATAACACATTTTTCTCAGTTGTTTCAGTGGGCTGGCCCTCGTCTGCTCTGTAAGCAAAGCATTCCAATAGTTCGCTTCTGCAGCCAGGTTTGTCAACAAGCTGCAGGCGTGGAGGTATGATGTTTTTGTTAGAAGAAGCCATGCCGTCAGCATTTTCTCTTTCCCCCTCGTTTCTTCTCAAAAGTGGCTCACGCTGTGTCAGCTGCATGCGCAAGTAGCCTGGTTAGCTACTGCCCCCTTGAGAAGATTCAGACAAATTACGAGACAGACTCGATCCTCTCAATACGTATATAACGTGAGACATTTTACAGAAATACAGAAAACAACAAAACACAGCACCGAGCCGTTTTTTCATGTTCCAATATCGGAAAAAGTACCGAAGTGTCGGTATACCGTGCAACACTATACACATGCTCACATTCCCTCTCAGAATGTCACCCTATGCTGCCTCATGTTACACACAGAGTTATGTTCAACTGAGCTGCTCTGCTATGAACAGGGGTGAAAGTAAGCCGGAACGGTTCGGTAGTACCGCCAAAATAAATAGTGGGGGTACGCATTACCGGTAAACCATGACTATCTAAGCCAGTAAATGGGGCTTTACTATTCTTAGGTAGCAGAATGACTTTTGCTTCCCTCCAAGCCTGGGGGCACACACATTCTAGTAGGCTTAAATAAAAAATATGGCAAATAGGAGTGGGAATATCGTCTGCCATTATCCTCAGTAATTTTCCATCAAGTTGTCAGACCCTGGTGGCTTGTCATTGTTGATAGACAACAATAATATTTTCACCTCTTCCACACTCACTTCACGGAATTCAAAATTACAAGGCTTGTCTTTCATAATTTGGTCAGATATACTTGGATGTGTAGTGTCAGCAATTGTTGCTGGCATGTCATGCCTAAGTTTGCTAATCTTGCCAATGAAAAAATCATTAAAGTAGTTGGCAATATCAGTTGGTTTTGTGATGAATGAGCCTTCTGATTCAATGAATGATGGAGCTGAGTTTGCCTTTTTTCCCAAAATTTCATTTAAGGTGCTCCAAAGCTTTTTACTATCATTCTTTATGTCATTTATCTTTGTTTCCTAGTGTAGTTTCTTCTTTTTATTCAGTTTAGTCACATGGTTTCTCAATTTGCAATACGTTTGCCAATCATTGTTGTGCAGCCAGACTTATTTGCCATTCCTTTTCCCTCATCCCCCTCAACCATACCATTTTTCAATTCTTCATCAATCCACAGGGATTTAACAGTTATGAACTGTAACTCAGTAAAATCTTTGAAATTGTTGCATGTTGTGTTTATATTTTTGTTCAGTGTAGAGTTCAAGAAAAACTGTAGGCTATTACACTATCATTACCGCATGTCAGTCGTGTGAAACATTTGCAAATAGACTTCAACACATGCTCTAAAATGCAATGTGGTTGTACATAACACTGACATTTTGTCAAGGCAGAGATGAGTGGCCAGAGACGCGCGCAGACAGCAGCGTACGGATCAATTCAGGTTACAAGACTGTAGGCCTAATGAATGACAATCCACGAATGTCATTCATAACCCTTTTTGGTGTTTTGAAAGTGATATCTCTTTGCATTTATCAAATGGCACTGTATGGATGCCGGAATTATTTTAGACTGGAGTAGCCTAATAGTTGGAATAGTAACTGAAGAATGGACACTGACTGTAGGCCTCACATGTAGCCTATTATAATATTAACTTCTGCAGAATTAAGTGGTCCTCGCAGTAAAATGATAGACCAAATGTAAATTGTCTCAGGAACAGGAGTGGAAATATGCGCGGTTAGGGACCTGTTGTGTAGCCTAAACGTGCAATTTCTTTCAGTGACATAAAAGCTGACAGTATTTTATTTTCAACCCAATATGCATCCAAGACTAACTGAAATACTATCAGAAACATGTTGGATCGTTTTCACAGCTTTTCATTTCTTTTAAACCAGTCAAACTGATGTCATTTGGAAATCTCCCTTGTCCCTAAACATCCTCTCTCCATGAGAGAAGCAGAGATTAAAAAACTTTAGATGTCAACTAGATTGTTGATGAAACATTGATCTTTCTCTCGATATGACATTCTGGTGAGCAAGGCTTTATTTAGTGTTCTAGACAAGCATCAAGTAATAACAGAAGATAAGCTGCATGTATCTAATTATAGACAAGTTGACAAAATAGCCTACCAAATGTCGGAAATTATAAGCAGAAAAATATCTAAATGAGGCTTCAAAACTATTTTTTTCCCCACACCCTATCGTTCAGCTGTCCCTGAGCAATGTGCTCAGGTAGCCTATGTGAGCCTTTGAAGTAATTGTTTGAAAATCAGAGACAAACATCATGACTGGTTGTGTTTATGCCACATTATAAAAGGTAGGCTAATACATTTTAAAAAGTTAAACAACAAATCTTTAGTACTAGGCCCAAAGAGATCCTATTAAGTTAATAAGGATTCTATATGCAATTCTATGATTAGGCCCATAAAATAAAACAAATATGAAAGCACTTTTTGATATTTTACATCAAGTAAATTCACAAAAGACCCCAGTCCTGCTGGCCTCACTGGATGCTGAGAAAGCGGTCGACAGGTTGGAGTGGAGCTTTCTGTTCTCAGTCTTCTAAAAGTTCAATATGGGCCCAAATGTTATGAAATTGATTAAGTCCCTATATTCTCATCCAAATGCCATGGTGTATACTAATGGTCTGAACTCTGACAGATTCTCTTTGGGATGTGGCACAAGACAAGGATGCTCGCTGTCCCCTCTGCTCTACTTGTTGGGGACATAGCCTTTGGTGGAGTTGATAAGGAGCAATCCAAGTATTATGGGTGTTTCCGAAGGCGGCCTTCAGCACTAGATTTCGTTCTATGCGGATAATGTCTTGCTCTACATATCCAACCCTGAGAAATCCCTTCCTCCTATTTTAGACAATTGCTCAGTACGGCAGGTTTTCAGGGTATGTTTGCCCTTTCAAGCTTACACTCGCCAGCTCTATGAATACACTCTGCCTGTTCCAATGGAAGACACAGGGGTTTCAATACCTTGGAATCTTTGTAACACCAGATCTGAATTGCCTTTTCAAAGAAAACTACCTCCCACTCCTGGATCGAATCATTAGTAAAGATTTTTTCAATCTTTACTAATGACATGCCACTGGCTTTGAGTAAAGCAAGAGTGTCTATGTATGCGGATGACTCAACATTATACATGTCAGCTACTACAGCGACTGAAATGACTGCAACACTTAAAGAGTTGCAGTTAGTTTCAGAATGGGTGGCAAGGAATAAGTTAGTCCTAAATATTTCAAAAAACTAAAAGCATTGTATTTGGGACAAATCATTCACTAAACCTCAACTAAATAATGTGGAAATTGAGCAAGTTGAGGTGACTAAACTGTTTGGAGTAACTCTGGATTGTAAACTGTCATGGTCAAAACATTGATACAACAGTAGCTAAGATGGAGAGAAGTATGTCCATAATAAAGCGCTGCTCTACCTTCTAAACAGCACTATCAACAAGGCAGGTCCTACAGGCCCTAGTTTTGTCAGGTGCCACAAAAAAGGACTTAGGAAAAGTATTAATAATATGCATGTAAATCTCTCCTGGCTCAAAGTGGAGGAGAGATTGACTTCATCACTACTTGTATTTCTGAGAGGTATTGACATGTTGAATGCACCGAGCTGTCTGTTTGAACTACTGGCGCACAGCTCGGACACCCATGCATACCCCACAAGACATGCCACCAGAGGTCTCTTCACAGTCCCCAAGTCCAGAACAGACTATGGGAGGCGCACAGTACTACATAGAGCCATGACTACATGGAACTCAATTCCACATCAAGTAACTGATTTAAAAAACAGATTAAAAAAAACACCTTATGGAACAGCGGGGACTGTGAAGCAACAAACATAGGCACAGACATGCATACACACACGATAACATACACACTATACACACATGTACACATGGATTTTGTACTGTAGATACGTGGTAGTGGTGGAGTAGGGGCCTGAGGGCACACAGTGTGTTGTGAAATCTGTGAATGTATTGTAATGTTTTTTAAATGGTATGAACTGCCTTAATTTTGCTAGACCCCAGGAAGAGTAGCTTATGCCTTGGCAGCAGCTAATGGGGATCCATATTAAATACAAATTATCTCTGAACCTGGATCTCCCTCCCAATTAGCTTAGTTGGTAGAATAAATGCTCTCTGTATGAACATCCTCCCTAGATTGAACTTTTTGTTTCAGATGCTCCCATGCCATCTCCCAGTTTTCTTTTTTCAAAACAACCAACCAAAGCATCACCAAATGTATATGGGATAATAAAAAAACCTAGTATCAAGTTCTCCACTCTGTCGAAACCTAAGGGTGGTCTGCCTTCAGTTGTACTATTGGTCTGCCCAAATCCGGAACATGTATCACAAACAGACAAGACTCAAAGTGGATTCAAATAGAGGCCCAATCCTGTGGTTCATTGCCCCTAAGAATTATATTAATTAATGACTTTAGTGAAGTGGGCAACATACCCAAAACCTTTGTGATTTACAACACCCTACTAGCATGGAAAGACTGCAAGAAATACCTTGGCATTTCCTCCCAGATAGGCTCTCACTCACCTATAGTATGCAAACAAGACTTGCCAAAAGCCCTGAGTGATGCCAACATTAATCTGTGGCATACTCTAGGGATCAGGATCCAGATTCACAAAACCTTCTTAAGAAGAAATGTCTTAAGTGTATAGTTAAGGAAAAAATGGCAGTTAAGAAGAAAGTTAAGCAAAGTTGCTATTCCTCAAAAAAGGTTATTGGAAATTTTCTTGCGCTAATTCTTATATTTCTCCTTAAGCAAAAAGTTAAGAAATTAGATTCTTGAAAACAAAGTTATTGGAAATGTTCTTAATTCCAAAATTGCTAAACCCTAGTCTCAAACTCAGGGCAGTGAGAGAAAAAGCTCATGAAAGCAATTGAACATGTTTAAAATCACTCAAACTTCATCTGAAAGTTTCAGTATTTATTATTTTAAACCCAAGAACATGTTTTAGAACAGTAATCTCAGTAAGAAATATGCTAACATGATTGCCATTGCAAGCTAAAACTATTGCCTAGCAACAAACATCTTAAGAAGATCTGTAAGAATAAATTTGATAAGTTCGTAATAAAATAATTACATCTTAAGATATTGTTGAGGAATTGCACTTACGAACTGTCTTAAGAAGCTTCTTACGTTTTTGCGTCAGAAGTGTTTTGTGACTCTGGGCCCATGACATTTTCAGACCTGTTTCATCAGAACACAACTACACTGAAATCCTTTCAAGAGCTCTGCAGTGAATTCAATGTACCAATATCAATTATATTTTCAAATTAGACATGTAATTTCCTCATTCACTTCCAAGGGGAGGTTTTGAGCTCAGCTCAATGAAGTTGAGACCGTTCTTGCTACAGCACAATCCATCAAAGGCAAAATCTCCCATATCTATAGGCTCTTATCCGAGAATGTGGGCTCCTCCTTTCCTCCTTCGAAAATAATCTGGGAAAGGACCTTTGTCTGACTATCAGTGATGAGTTATGGGTGGATGTTTGCAACAGGGTATACTGCTCCTCTACTAATATAAAAAATAAGAATCTAATTACACATTTTTGTACACCCCAGTGAGACTCCATGGAATGAATACAGACATTTCTCCTGATTGTAAAAAGTATTCAGACCCCTTGACTTTTTCCACATTTTGTTACAGTCTTATTCTAAAATGGATTAAATTGTTGTTTTTTCCCCCTCAATCTACACACAATATCCCATAAAGACAAAGCAAAAACAGGTTTAGACTTATTTGTAAATTTATTTTTATTTTTTAACTACTGAAATATAACATTTACATAAGTATTCAGACCTTTTACTCATTACTTTGTTGAAGCACCTTTGGCAGCGATTACAGCCTCGTGTCTTCTTGGGTATGACGCTACAAGCTTGGCACACCTGTATTTGGGGAGTTTCTCCCATTCTTCTCTGCAGATCCTCTGAAACTGTCAGGTTGGATGAGGACGTCACTGCACAGCTATTTTCAGGTCTCTCCAGAGATGTTAGATCGGATTCAAGTCCGGGCTCTGGCTGGGCCACTCAAGGACATTCAGAGACTTGTCCTGAAGCCACTTCAGCATTGTCTTGGCTGTGTGCTTAGGGTGATTGCCCTGTTCGAAGGTGAACCTTCACCCCATTCTGAGGTCCTGAGCGCTATGGAGCAGGTTTTCATCAAGGATCTCTCTACTTTGCTCCGTTCATCTTTCCCTCGATCCTGACTAGTCTCCCAGTCCCTGCTGCTGAAAAATATCCCCAGAGCATGATGCTGCCACCACCATGCTTCACTGTAGGGATGGTGCCAGGTTTCCTCCAGACGTGATGCTTGGCATTCAGGTTTCATCAGACCAGAGATCTTGTTTCTCATGGTCAGAGTCTTTAGGTGCCTGTTGGCAAACTCCAAGCGGGCTGTCATGTGCCTTTCACTGTGGAGTGGCCACTGTTCTTGGGGACCCCAAATGCTGCAGAAATTTTTCGGTATCCTTCCCCAGATCTGTGCCTCGAATTTACTTCATGTGGACTCCAATCAAGTTGTGGAAACATCAAGGATGATCAACGCAAACATGACGCACCTGAGCTCAATTTCGAGTCTCATAGCAAAGGGTCTGAATACTTATGTAAATAAGGTATCTATAATTTTTTTATTTTCAAAAATTTCTAAAAACCAGTTTTCGCTTTGTCATTATAGGGTATTGTGTGTAGTGTGATCAGGAAAAAAATGTATTCAATCAATTTTAGAATAAGGCTGTAACAAAATGTGGAAAAAGTAAAAGGGTGTGAATACTTTCCGAATGCAATCAGGGCACTGTGTCTGAATACTTTCTGAATGCAATCAGGGCACTGTAGAGAGATTACCAGATTTTGGCAATCTATACATACTGCTGCATTGACAATATTAGATATACAGTTTGATATGACCCTGTGTCTATCTTCTTAATGCTCAGCAGGACTTTGTTCTTGATACAGACAGAGAATATTTGTTTATGATTATCACATACTTTGCTACTTTCACCCCTAGCTATGTAACACACACACACATATACTTTGTTGAGTGCATGAGTGTGAGTGTGTGTGTGTGTGTATATATGTCAATCTCACCTTTGGCCTTGATGGCCTTATCCAAGATGCCTACATCTCCATCGACACTGAAATGCGGGTAAGGAGTCACAGTGCCCTGATTGGGAAAGGTCTGGGAGCGAGAGAGAGAGAACACTTAGCTGCCATGCAGTGAATTAATGAATACCTTCACAAAATCCAGAACAATAATATAGAAGCAAAGTAAGGAACAGCCCATACAAGGAATATGTTAACAGGGGGAAAGAGCAGGAATTGTGCAGTTTCAACTGTTTCTGAAGGGAAGGGCTCCTACTCCTAATTTCCTTCTATGAGTCACAAGTTAAGTATGCTCATCCCTCTCTCCTCCCATGACTTTGTATCTCTCAGACTCTGACCCTCTCTTTCTTTATCCTCAACATCATCACTTTTGCTCTCACTATTCTCTGTCCCCCCCAAATGTACAAACACGGCCTGGGAAGTTTTTCCACACATGCATTCCACAAGAGGGGGGGGGAAAAGAGCAGATTTGAGGCATTCCCTCTAGAAAGTGGAACAGAACCCTACCGAGTCATCGGGCAGGCCCAGATAGACGGTCTGCTGCAAGAAGGCTGCGATTAATGACATGGTGGCACAGGTCTGCAGAGAGAGGAATACGGGGATTCAGTAATAACCACAGTATTAATAATATCCTTTGTATTGAACACAAAGGCCTTTTGCACTTCTGAGTGTGACATGATGAGAGATTAAAGGCTCTTTCTTTGTTGCCAGAATATGCTACAGTACCAGGGCACCATATTTGGTGAAATTATATTTCAGTGGACTCATCCCCAACACAACCTCATGCACTTTTTATGCCTCATTGAATGTGGTAGAAAAAAAAGATTAGCCTATGACTGCCACCTACATAGGATAATCATCATTACATAGACTAAAAGTAAACATGCATAGAACGACTGGATAGAATTCGTGTTTATGAGGCTGGACAGATTATTTATTTGTCAATGCAGAACAATTTGCCTCCATCTATTTCACAATGGTATGGCAAAAATCTGGTGTTGACCACGCCTAGAACTGGAATCATGTGGAACTCGATCCAAAACTTTAACCATTAAGTAAATTTTACTAAATTAGTTCACAATGGTTTTCAAGACATAACAGGATTCGCGACATAAAATTATGAATCAAAATAATTATTAAATGTCCCTACTACGCCAGCCACACACACTTTGGCTACCTAAGCGACAAACAAACAATGATGTAGGCTATGTACGGTAAAGTTCCTTGATACGTTTAAAACTCCCGAAAAATAGAGAAATTAACAAATTACTGTTACCTTGGGTCGATGTCGCGGTGCTCAATTTCCTGGAGTAGGTTTATTGAATCAAAAATAGGATATTTTACCAGCTGCCCAAAGTTAGGGACTAGAAAACTTTCTCAGACTGAGCTTGCAGGGCGTTGTGAAGTTGCGCTCATGTATTTATATAGCTACAGGATAAACCCCACCTAGTAATGTGCATCCCACGCTCTCGCTACATCACCATTGGACTGGCACTACTGGTTGGACCGCGGAAAATTTTCCATGCAGTGCAATAAAGTCGTGTCAGTCAAGTAGAAAAAAACGAAAAACCTGACACAATTTGGTTAAATGAAAACAGTTGTGGAATGTTCAGTTACCCTCTTTAGTTGATGTTAACAAATTACATATTTAATTTATACACTATGAATTGAGAGGTAAAAATAGATTTCTTAAACCATGTTTCCATCCAGTGTTTTATGTGAGTAAAACAAATCAAGACAGCTCTGATGGAAACAGGAAGTTTAGGTAAAATGTTATAATTGCCGACAGATCATTTGTATGTTCAACATGGTGGGATCTGTTTGTGTCGGTAAAATTAATTATGCGAGAAATGGCGGTGGAAAGGACTTGATGCGCAACTATAATATAACAACTATAAATAATATCAAAGTAAAAGTCACGAGATGATATGGTGTGTGGTCCTTCCACTAGGACGACCACTAGGACTCGAGAAACCATGCAGTTTATTAGACTACAAATGAAGTGATGATGAACTTCAACAGTGGAGGCTGCTGAGGGGAGTACAAGTCTACAAAACTTAGTTCAGTTTGTTCATAACATATTCTAGTTTTGGGAACAGTAAACTGTATTGAGATCAAATGTTTAATCGGTGAGAAAATGTGCAGCATGTCGGCCAAAATCCATCTCATTCCATCTTCTCCCACTGCCGGCCAGTGGGCGTCACATTTTCAGGTGAAATATCTGTCTCATTGTTCTATATGCGATAACGATGTCGGTTTGATTGAGGCATTAGGCTATGAAAGTTTTGCCTCTGGGAGTGCAATTGAGCCAAAAGGGGTTTCCTTAAAGGTGCAATATGCAGAAATCACTCCGCCATTTCCTGGTTGCTAAAATTGTAATAGTTTGCCTAATTTCAGTTTATGTGACAAAACAAGCAATAAATAGTGTAAGTAATCATTGTACCATCCTAACCACTGTGAAATATATTTTCAATAACCAAAAATATTGTATTTTCAGCTATTTAAAGCTGGTGTACAAAACCGAAAGTAAAAGACGCAAAAACGAAACATAAGAATGGGAAGCATAGAAATAGCGCACATACAGTAGAACAGATCTACCGCTTCTTAGACTTGCTTTCAATGAGAATGACAGATCTATAACACACATTTCTATGTGAATTTGGTCGGGTCGCCCCAAAAGTTACATATTGCAGCTTTAAAGGGGCATTATGGGGTTGATAGTTCCATTTTTTGATTTTGTAATTAATCATATTATTACAAATTCCCTGCCGGTGACTGTTATTCACACCTCATAACCCTGAGCTGCACACTCCACTCCCCATCCCCCACGACCGGAGCCTGAGAGTCTAGTGGTTACCATAAACCTGCCTCTCAAATCAAATCAAATGTATTTATAAAGCCCTTTTTACATCAGCAGACGTCACAAAGTGCTATACAGAAACCCAGTCTAAAACCCCAAACAGCAAGCAATGCAGATGTAGAAGCACGGTGGCTAGGAAAAACTCACTAGAAAGGCAGGAACCTAGGAAGAAACCTAGAGAGGAACCAGGCTCTGAGGGGTGGCAAGTCCTCTTCTGGCTGTGCCAGGTGGAGATTATAAAAGTACATGTCCATTAAGGCCAGATTGTTCTTCAAGATGTTCAAACGTTCATAGATGACCAGCAGGGTCAAATAATAATCACAGTGGTTGTAGAGGGTGCAACAGGTCAGTACCTCAGGAGTAAATGTCAGTTGGCTTTTTTCATAGCCGAGCATTCAGAGGTCGAGACAGCAGGTGCGGTAGAGAGAGAGAGAGTCGAAAACAGCAGGTCCGGGACAAGGTAGCACAAACTCCCCCTGACTTTTGTGAGCTTTTTCAGGATATGTTGCTAGGAAGGTTGCTAGGGGGCCGGACATCTGCTCATCCTCTTGACCATACAGGTCACACAATACTTGCAGTCTCCCTCAAGCAGTGGCAGAGAGCAACGTCTATGTCTCTGCACATCAACAACTGGACTCACTCATATCTCTGGACTTGTAGGATGGTGTTTGTGCCCAAAGTGAGTTGTGTGATGTATATAGTGTTCTTAACAGTTAGTTGTTACTAACGTTGAATGCTGCCTTTGTGTATAGCTGTATTGTAATATGTGCAGGTAGACTCAATCATGGACACTCTTACTGACAGTTGTGGCTGCTTCGCGTGATGTATTGTTGTCTCTACCTTCTTGCCCTTTGTGCTGTTGTCTGTGCTCAGTACCATGTTTTGTGCTGCTACCATGTTGTGCTGCTGCCATGTTGTGTTGCTACCATGCTATGTTGTCATGTGTTGTTGCCATGCTATGTTGTTGTCTTAGGTCTCTCTTTATGTAGCGTTGTGGTGTCTCTCTTGTTGTGATGTGTGTTTTGTCCCATACTTTATTTATTTATTCATTTTTAATCCCAGCCCCCGTTCCCACAGGAGGCCTTTTGCCATTTGGTAGGCCGTCATTGTAAATAAGAATTTGTTCTTAACTGACTTGCCTAGTTAAATAAAGGTCAAATTAAAAAATACAAATAAAAGAAGAAGCTGGATGTGGGGGTCCTGGGCTGCATGGTTACACGTGGTCTGCGGTTGTGAGATCGGTTGGACATACTGCCAAATTCTCTAAAACGACGTTGGAGGCGGCTTGTGGTAGAGAAATTAACATGAAATTATATGGCAACAGCTCTGGTGGACATTCCTGCAGTCAGCATATCAATTGCATGTTCCTTCAAAACTTGAGACATCTGTGGCATTGTGTTGTGTGACAAAACTGCACATTTTAGATTGGCCTTTTATTGTCCATAGCACAAGGTGCACCTGTGCAATGATAATGCTGTTTAATCAGCTCCCAGACAAATATGATGGGTCTCCATTCAAATGCCTTGGCTTCCTACTCCAGTGCTCCCTCCATCACTCATCAGATGGGAGCTCCCACCACCGAGAGGTCCAAGGTTGCCACGGTTATTTCCCTGCTGACCGGACGGGCGTTGGAGTGGGCTACGGCTATCTGGGAGAGAGGAGGAGCTGGGTTCCTATGAGGGGTTCATGACTCTGTTCAGGGGGTCTTTGACCATCCGCTCCAACTACGGCAGGCTGGCCAGACCACGGCGGAGTAAGCGCTCACCGTTCGGACAGTAGCAGCATCCAGCAGCTGGAATGAGCCGGCGCTCTGCACCCTATTCAGAAGAGGATTGCACAAAGAGGTCCAGATGGCATTGGCATCTCGAGATGACAATTTTACCTTGGACTCACTCATCGCGATGGTCATCCGTCTGTATAACCTTATTCGGGAGCGTCAGTACTCCCATTGCCTCTCTCCCTCCTTTGTTGACTGTTCTGAATCAGAGCCTGAACCCATGGAGGTAGGGGCCACACCGTGTCGCCGGAGACCGCTCGGGCTCTGTCCCTATTGCGGCCAAGAGGGGCACTAGCTTCAGTGGTGTCGGTTACGCCTTAACCCGGGGTCCACTAGAGCAGAGGGGCGTCCCCGTGACCTTCCATTTCCCAGGGTTGGCGTGAGTAGCCCATTTTCATTTTTTTCTGCCAAACCCTTTACGGTTCCTATTACGCTGGCTGTCGCTCAAGTGTTGTCTCTACAGTCGTGGTCAAACGTTTTGAGAATGACACAAGTATTGGTCTTCACAAAGTTCGCTGCTTCAGTGTTATGAGATATTTTTGTCAGATGTTACTATGGTATACTGAAGTATAATTACAAGCATTCCATAAGTGTCAAAGGATTTTATTGACAATTACATTAAGTTTATGCAGAGTCAATATTTGCAGTGTTGACCCTTCTTTTTCAAGACCTCTGCAATCCACCCTGGTATGCTGTCAATAAACTTCTGGGCCACATCCTGACTGATGGCAGCCCAGTCTTGCATAATCAATGCTTGGAGTTTGTCAGAATTTGTGGGTTTTTGTTTGTCCACACGCCTCTTGAGGATTGACCACAATTTCTCAATGGGATTAAGGTCTGGGGAGTTTCCTGGCCATGGACCCAAAATGTCGATGTTTTGTTCCCCAAGCCACTTAGTTATCACTTTTGCCTCATGGCAAGGTGCTCCATCATGCTGGAAAAGGCATTGGTCGTCACCAAACTGTTCTTGGATGGTTGGGAGAAGTTGCTCTCGGAGGATGTGTTGGTACCTTTCTTTATTCTTAGCTGTGTTCTTAGGCAAAATTGTGAGTGAGCCCACTCCCTTGGCTGAGAAGCAACCCCACACATGTATGGTCTCAGGATGCTTTACTGTTGGCATGACACAGGACTGATGGTAGCGCTCACCTTGTCTTCTCCGGACAAGGTGTTTTCCGGATGCCCCAAACAATCGAAAAGGTGATTCATCATAGAAAATGACTTTACCCCAATCCTCAGCAGTCCAATCCCTGTACTTTGTGCAGAATATCAGTCTGTCCCTGATGTTTTTCCTGGAGAGAAGTGGCTTCTTTGCTGCCCTTCTTGACACCAGGCCATCCTCCAAAAGTCTTCGCCTCACTGTGCGTGCAGATGCACTCACACCTGCCTGCTGCCATTCCTGAGCAAGCTCTGCACTGGTGGTGCCCCGATCCCGCAGCTGAATCAACTTCAGGAAACGGTCCTGGCGCTTGCTGGACTTTCTTGGGCGCCCTGACACCTTCTTCACAACAATTGAACCTCTCTCCTTGAAGTTCTTGATGATCCGATAAACGGTTGATTTAGGTGCAATCTTACTAGCAGCAACATCCTTGCCTGTGAAGCCGTTTTTGTGCAAAGCAATGATGACGGCACGTGTTTCCTTGCAGGTAACCATGGTTAACAGAGTAAGAACAATGATTTCAAGCACCACCCTCCTTTTAAAGCTTCCAGTCTGTTATTCTAACTCAATCAGCATGACAGAGTGATCTCCAGCGTTGCCCTCGTCAACACTCTCACCTGTGTTAACGAGAGAATCACTGACATGATGGCAGCTGGTCCTTTTGTGGCAGGGCTGAAATGCAGTGGAAATGTTTATTTGGGATTAAGTTCATTTTCATGGCAAAGAGGGACTTTGCAATTAATTGCAATTCATCTGATCACTCTTCATGGCATTCTGGAGTATATGCAAATAGCCATCATCAAAACTGAGGCAGCAGACTTTGTGAAAATTAGTATTTGTGTCATTCTCAAAACTTTTGACCACGACTGTACAGCTCTAGTGGACTCCGGTGCCGCTGGGAACTTCCTCGACCAGGACCTCGCCTACTCCCTGAACTTAACCTACCCGCTCTCCTTTTCCTATCCAAGCTCTGGACACACAACCATTGGGAATAGCACAGTGATGCACATCACCTCACCCTCACCGTGGGACCCATGCACCAGGAAAGCCTTCCCTTCTTCATCACCTCCGCACCTGTACACAAGGTAATCGCCGGCCACCCATGGCTCCAATGTCACAATCACATCACATGGTCAAGTAGGAAAATGATCACTTGGGGACCAGGATGTCGGAGGACCTGCTTTCCCGTACCCTGTGGTTCCACACCAGTTGAGGGCCCAGTGAGTGTCCACCAGCCCATCAACTGGTCCTTCTGTATCATTGGCCCCGTGTGTTGGGATGTAGATGTGGACATCCGCCAGGCTCTGGAGCGGGAACCCGCTCCTGCCACCTGACCTCCAGAGTGCATCTACGTTCCCACAAGGGGTGAGATCTGCTGTTGAGCTGGGCACACACATCCCTCGCCGCTGGACACCTAGGTATAACCCTCACTATCCAATCCCTTTCTGATAAATACTGGTGGCCCACTTTGGCGCAGGACGTAGCCCACTATGTCAATTCCTGTTCGGTTTGTGCTCAATTTCTCCCCCCCCCCCCCCCCTCGCAACATTGGTTGAGAAGACGAGGTGTGGATCAATGCTCACGTGAGGCTCCAGCGCGCCATCTGCCCTCAGGAGCAGGCGGATCGCCACCGCAGTGAGGCGTTCGTGCTCCATCCTGGTGATCACGTCTGGCTTTCCACCAGGAACCTCCCGCTCTGCCTGCCCTAAAAGAAGCTGAGTCCCCGGTTTGTGGGGCCGTTCAAGGTCCTCCAGAGGGTCAACGAGGTAACCTACAGATTACAACTCCCCTCTAACTACAGTATGAAAATGTATGCACTCACTAACAGTAAGTCGCTCTGGATAAGAGCGTCTGCTAACAAAATGACTAAACTACCGGATCTCACCCTCTTTTCACGTTTCCCTTAGGCTAGTGGTTCCTGGTCCCCTGTCTGATGCCGTACCCCATGACACCCCTCTACCTCCCCTGGACATCGAGGGAAGCCCCGCCTATGCCGTCAGCTCCCTCTGGACTCCTGATGTCGTGGGGGTCGGCTCCAGTACCTGGTGGCGTGGGAGGGGTACTGTCCAGAGGTGCAGTGTTGGGTTCCAGCGGACAACATTCTGGATCCCAACGTCATCCGAGATTTCCACCTTTAATGGCCCGCTCCTCGCCCTTGGGGCCGTCCCTCTGGCCGCCATCGTCCTGCGGCTGGAGCCGCGCGTCGGTGGTACTGTCACGTCTACTCCCTCTCCGCCGTTCGCCGGTCTACTAACCACCAGTCCTGGCAACCCATCTTCACGCACACCTGGCAACCACCGTTACGCACACCTGCGTCTCATCAGTCACACCTGGACCTCATTACTCCCTGATTACTTACCCTTCTTATAGCACTTTTGTTAGTCTTCAGGTAGTATTGTTTGTTTCCATGTCAGACGCTTCTCTTGTTTTGTATCGTTCATTGTTACTAAACTCACTAACTGCACCTTCTTCCTGACTCCCTGCGTCTACGTTACACCAACACCTTATATGTTGCATTTATATTTTTGTTCAGTATACATTCCCATATTCATCATCCTCTGTTTAAATACAGTTCCTGTGTTAACTCTTGGGCTGCTTTATTCCCCTCTAACTGTGGGCAGTGTCAATTGGTCACAAACAGTAAAATACGTAGAGCCGGGTCGCTCTCTTTCAGAAATGTTGCCATACTTGAGGTATTTATAGGTTATATTCTTCATGAGCTTAGTTCAACTGTCTTACCCTTCAAAATATAAGCTTGTTTTATGCTATTGTTTGTAAACAATGTAATTGTAAACTGAAGCTTTAAAACAAGGTTAAAAGTAATTTCATGGATGGT
The DNA here is from genome assembly GCF_964263955.1 of Coregonus lavaretus. Classification (NCBI taxonomy): domain Eukaryota; kingdom Metazoa; phylum Chordata; class Actinopteri; order Salmoniformes; family Salmonidae; genus Coregonus; species Coregonus lavaretus. Next base: position 12,143,609 of record NC_140004.1, read on the forward strand.
CAGTTCTTGCATCCATAGCTCTGTCTATGAATTTGAAAGTGGATACATTTCTCCAGCCCATCCCTGTTTGCCAAAGAAGTGGTGGGATGCCAGCTTTGTCTGAATCCCAGGTTCATATCAAATCTTTTCAGGTTGCCCCTTTAATGGACAGAATAAGGGGTACACCTGCCCATAAGCAAAAGCTCAATTAACATTTTATCAGTGCATCCTCACTTTTGTTATGTTGGGCTTCCGCCCCACAGTTTGGGAACCACTGGCCTAGTGCAGTCATTTTGTAGTTCAACTAGTTATTTTGCTGTTACAGGACATACTGCAATGACTGCGTCCAAATTAACAGTTAATTTTTGTAAGGGTAGGCAGGTAACAAGGACTGCCCATGGCAATGTTTTTTTAAGTGTTGCATATTTGGTACCATATTTGTTTGTTTTATTACATCTTTACAGATTAGTGCGAGGAAACGTCCCTTTACACTGCTCTTGGTGGACTGCTTTGCATCATTAAACACCTCACATGCCTGCGCATGATGAATGAGGGGATTGCATTAGTTTATTAGGGCTGTCTCAATTACCATATAACCGTGTAACCGATGGTTATGGATGAAGACCGTCGTGAAAATAACTGTTTACATTTTTACTTCAATGTTTTTGTGGAACGAACAGCTGACTAGACAAGACGGCAGGGCAATCATGTGGTTGATTCCTTTTCTGCTGTTCTCTTCATAACAACGTAATGAAACCACCGTTTTTTAATCCAAAGGTGCAACATCGCGAGACTTCCGGGAACGCTTGCGAAACAGACCAGGCCGGGGTTTGAGAAGTCAGTGAGAGAAGTGAAAGATTCTTCCTTAGTTAATTTTCTCAAAATCTAAAGGCACAACCTAGATTCGTGTCAATGTCTTGAGTAGTTGAACATGTTATTACTTGCATCTTATGAGCGTGACAAACTGTCACATTTTTATTTTAGTCAGAAACAACTTTATATCAAAGGAGTGACTTTGATTTGATGACCTGCACATGCGCAGTTCTCCGCGAGAAGAACGTTAGACCCGATAACGTGTTTCTACACATGAGTTTAGCTAGCCAGTGGTTCCCGAACTGTGGGGCGCGCCCCCCACAATGCAGCAGCAGCACACATAGAAATATAATGAATGTAACGGGCTTGGAACCTCTAACCCTGGCAATTTGACTGGTAAACTCATGGGTACACTCGCGATGGCTACCTTTGGTGCGTTCAACAAGGGAAATAGTTCGCTAACATATTCCATTTGTTTTGTGTTAGCCGCGACCGTTCGCTAACAATAGCTAACAGTCTGAGAAGATAGTGTGCGGCGAACGTAAGTGTCTGTTCAGGGTTTAAACTGGTGCTAAAAATACTTTATACAATATTTAGTAGGAATAGTCATTTTCAGTTTGAATATTGTCGCTAAAAAGCTACAGTAATCCTTACAAAAAGTATCTGTTTGATGTTTCACCTTAACATTTTGGAATGTTCGTAAAACTGAAATTGTTACTCTGGCAACATGTTAGTTGCAAACAGAAGCCAGTTGGAACTCGCCACTGGTATTGTGATTCAATAATTTCCATGGTAATGTTGAATGATGTGGCTCATGCAATGGAATGTATTCTTTGTAATGTCAGTGGAGTTGAATCAACAAATCACAGCACATAGTTTTAGTTCCTGCTTTGCTCCTATGGGTACACTCGCAATGGCCACCAGTCCACCCATTATGCCATCATGAACGTGAATGGGGATGCCCGTTCTATTGTTTATATTTCTATGGCAGCACATGCGGTCAGGAACGGAGGAGTGCAGAATATGTGCGGCAAAAAAAATTCAAATGATTATTACGGTGACGCGGTCATTTGGCTGGCCAACCTTAATCCAAAATTCCATGACCGGCACAGCCCTATGCGTGTTGGAACCGGGCTGCCACCTGGGCGTGAACTAGGTGTCCCACTCTGGCCGAAAGCGAAGTTGACTCAGAACAAAAGTGACGTGGGTTAAGCACGTGGAGTAATGAGGATTATGTGTTTTCACATGCAAAGGTTATTAATTTTGATACAAACCTTTATCTACCTTCCCAATGAAAACTAGTTTGAAAATTCTAACATACAGTACAAGTCAAAAGTTTGTACACACCTACTCATTCCAGGGTATTTCTTTACTTTTACTATTTTCTATATTGTTGAATAATAGTGAAGACATCAAAACTTTGAAATAACACATGGAATCATGTAGTAACCAAAAAAAGTGTTAAACAAATTAAAATATATTTGAGATTTGAGATTCTTCAAAGTAGCCACCCTTTGCCTTGATGACAGCTTTGCACACTCTTGGCATTCTCTCAACCAGCTTCATGAGGTAGTCACCTGGAATACATTTCAATTAACCGGTGTGCCTTGTTAAAAGTTAATTTGTGGAATTTATTTCCTTCTTAATGTGTTTGAGCCAATCAGCTGTGTTGTGGCAAGGTAGGGGTGGTATACAGAAGACAGCCCTATTTGGTAAAAGACCAAGTCCATATTAGGGCAAGAACAGCTGCAAAGAAACCACTTCTTGGGCCAAGAAACACGAGCAATGGACATGAGACCGGTGGAAATCTGTCCTTTGGTCTGATGAGTCCAAATTTGAGATTTTTGGTTCCAACCGCCGTGTCTTTGTGAGACGCAGAGTAGGGCGGCAGGTAGCTTAGTGGGTAAGAGCGTTGTGCCAGTAACCGAAAGGTTGCTGGTTCTAATCCCAGAGCTGACTAGGTGAAAAATCTGTCGATGTGCCCTTGAGCAAGGCACTTAACCCTAATTGCTCCTGTAAGTCGCTCTGGATAAGAGCGTCTGCTAAATGACTAAAAAAAAAAAAAAAAAAAAAATTTAAAAATTGGTGAATGGATGATCTCCGCATGTGTGGTTCCCACCGTGAAGCATGGAGGAGGAGGTGTGAGGGTGCTTTGCTGGTGACACTGTCAGTGCTTTATTTAGAATTCAAGGCACACTTAACCATTATGGCTACCACAGCATTCTGCAGCGATACGCCATCCCATCTGGTTTGCGCTTAGTGGGACTATCATTTGTTTTTCAACAGGACAATGACCCAACACACCTCCAGGCTGAGTAAGGGCTATTTTACCAAGAAGGAGAGTGATGGAGTGCTGCATCAGATGACCTGGCCTCCACAATCACCCAACCTCAATCCAATTGAGATGGTTTGGGATGAGTTGGACCGCAGAGCGAAGGAAAAGCAGCCAACAAGTGCTCAGCATATGTGGGAACTCCTTCAAGACTGTTGGAAAAGCATTCCAGGTGAAGCAGGTTGAGAGAATGCCAAGAGTGTGTAAAGCTGTCATCAAGGTAAAGGGTGGCTACTTTGAAGAATCTCCAATATATATATATATATATATATTTTTTAAATTGGTTACTACATGATTCCATATGTGTTATTTCATAGTTTTGATGTATTCACTATTATTCTACAATGTAGAAAATAGTAAAAATAAAGAAAAACCATTGAATGAGTAGGTGTGTCCAAACCTTTGACTGGTACTGACACATTGACACATTGACCGTCACTGAGGAGTTCGTGGAGTTGGTGCCGATGACAGATACAACGACAGCAGCTGATATTTTCACTGCACTCGTCAGCGCGCTGGACAGGGTCGGAGTGGACTGGTCCCGCGCTGTCAGCCTGGCTACAGATGGTGCGCCCTCAATGATCGGGAAAAAAGCAGGCGTTGTGACAAAGTTCAGAGAGAAAGTGCAATCTGCAAATGGAGGACGTGATTTTTGGACTTTTCACTGTATTTTGCACCAGGAGGCTTTGTGTTGCAAGTCATTAAAGATGGATAACGTCATGAAGGTGGTTATTATTTTTATTATATTATTATTATATTATTATATTATTATTATATTATTATTATTATATTATCCAAACTGTTAATTTCATCCGATCCAGAAGCCTGAATCAACGTCAGTTTGACAGCCTTCTCAGAGAGAAAGACCACATCTATGGCCTGCCATACCACACTGAGGTAAGATGGTTAAGCCGAGGTGCTGTGCTGAGGCGTTTCTTTGATTTACGAGAAGAAATTGAACAGTTCATGGAAGAAAAGGGCAAACCAGTGTTAGAATTTCATTCCGCAGAATGGATGCAGGACCTTGCATTTATGGTGGATGTTACAGAGCACCTGAATAACTTGAACAAACAGCTGCAAGGGTGCAACAAAGTTGCCACGCAGTATTATGACAGCATACATTCTTTCAAGTTGAAGCTGTCATTGTGGGAGACGCAACTCGCCGGTGGTGATGCAGCTCACTTCCCCTGTCTGAAAAATTTGTGCGCGACCCAACATGTGGCAGACATGAAGCGGTTCAAAGATAAAATAACGGGACTGTTAAGGGAGTTTGAGCAACGCTTTCAGATTTTTGGTGAACTGGAGAAAGACTTCAACGTTTTTTGTTCGCCATTAACCGTGAATCCCTCTGATCTGCCCGTCAGCATCCAACTTGAAATAATATACTTGCAGTGTGACTCGGATTTGAAGGGCAAATTTGCCGCAGCTGGCTTGGACACATTTTATCAGAATCTCTTGCCAGGTTACCCCAACTTGACAGCCCTCGCTGCAAAACTGTTGTGCATGTTTGGAACCACATATCTTTGTGAGCAAGTTCTCTGTAATGAGCATAAATAAAACAAAGCTGCGCTCAAGGCTCACGCACAAATACTTGAATCACATCCTGAAGTTGGCTGCCACTCAGGATGTGACGCCTGATATTGATGCGCTGGTGAAAGCTAAAAGATGCCAGGTATCAGGAGTCAAATAAACTATGCAACCCCACTTAAAGTGCTGCATGAGACACCCTGTTATAGTTCTGTGATATACTTCTGTGAATCACTGAGGCATTATGTGTTTGTGTGTTGTTTGTCCTCAGAATTTCAAATAGCTTGAGGTGTTTTATGATTAATAGTGATGTTGTGCTTTTGGACACACTGTCCTCAGGCTCCAGCTTTATGTTTATATGGTTTTATGTTGATGTGCTATTGTTTTTAATTGATTTTATTTTATTTGTATATTTAACCTATTCTTGACTCTGTGGTTCTTGCACTTGTTTGGGGAACAGGATTTCATTATTTGTATCTACATTTCTGCCTGAGAAATGACACCCTGATATAGTTCTGTGATCTGTGAAACAGTTCTGTGAATCACTGAGGCATTGTGTGTTTGTGTGTTCTTTTTCTTTAGAATTTTCAAATAAACTTGAGGTGTTTTATGATTAATAGTGATGTTGTGCTTGTACTATTTTGGACACACTGTCCTCAGGCTCCAGCTTTATGTTTTATGTTGATAGTATTAAAACAAAGAAAACAATCTGAAGTTGTTGTTTTTAAGTTATATATATACCATGATTTTACCGGTCCGGCCCACTTGGGAATAGATTTTCCTCCATGTGGCCCCTGAGCTAAAATGAGTTTGACACCCCTGCTCTAGGGTGTGGTTTGCTAGTTACCTCCTGCGGTAGTCAAGGCGACACGACTGTCTGGGACCTGACGCTACCTGTAAGCTACTGCCCAACTTGTAATGTAAAACATGGACTGTTTATTCATTTTAGTCATTTAGCAGACGCCCTTATCCAGAGCGACTTACAGTTAGTGAGTGCATACATTTTCATACTGGCCCCCCGTGGGAATCAAACCCACAACCCTGGCGTTGCAAACACCATGCTCTACCAACAGAGCTACACAATGGAGATGTTTGGACAAGTTACTCAGAAAAATTAGGCTACAACCTAAGCATGCACTTATTATAGTATACCTATTTCATCATCAAAATAACTCGGTCACTTGTGTCATGGCTTAATTGACTTCATGAAAACAAAAGCCATTGAGTGTTATGAGAATCATTACCGTAGACAAAATGATCAATGATCAGTTACGATGATCAGTTATCTTAGCAGGGTTATTGTGAGAAGCTTTGTCGCTCTGGGTAACAAGACTGCATCAGAGATAAAGTGAAATAACTTTTACTGGCAGTTACACAATCAAAGAGGACAAGACTAAGATTGCTGAGGCAGCCAGGCTGATGATGGCCAAACACAACGTCCCTCAGTTGTGAACTCTTCAACTGTAACTCGCCCCGGCCCCTGGAGAGTTTAGTGCCACCCTTACCTGCAACAACCCTGGCATATGCATGGAATGTCAACTGTGAGTGACTAACTGACAGATAGGCCTGTCTCTGTCGGCCAGGCTATGGATGTCCTCTGGGCAATCTGTGTTATGCAAGCGGAAGCATGCTATTGGTCATTTCCTGCTGAGTCAGGATGTTCATTAAAAAGGCATCAAGATGGATTTAGGGCTTCTTGGGTTATAACACATGCTTTGCTGGTGCTCTTACCCTTTTTGCCTTCCAATTCAGATCATGGGATGGAGCATGGGTGGTTTCATTAATTTTTCCTGACCATGTGACCTGACCAGAAACACTCTGGGCCCTAGGTATAGCATATACACTTGATAAATGGAAATCTTACAGATTATACTTTAAAGTGAGTCACTACTGGTCATCTGACCTTCCTGTTAGCCTGGTTTCACTCTGTTTGTTTCTGCTCTGGACAAATTCGGCATGACGACCACCACAACAACAACAACAACAAAGTTGGCTAAAGCAGAAACCAAATAGCATCCAGGCTAGCTGAACATACTGCACAGTAGTTACTACGATCACTCTGTGTAAGGTCCCCCAATTATCCTACCAATACCTTTCTCATGCACCCTTGAATACTGGTGACCTACTGTAGAATACATCCCCACCCCTCCTCCACTTGAGAAGAGAAGGGTCATATTGGACAATGCTGATCCTAGACCTTGGTCCGTATTCATAAAGCATCTCAGACTCCGTAAGCTCTAGGATCAGTTTCGCCTTTTAGTGGACAATGAACAGCACTCCTACTCTGAGGCACTTTGTGAATACAAGCCCTGATCCCACCTAGACCATGGTGGTGGTGTGGGGTCTCATGGACTAGAGAGACAGCATCTAGTTACAATCTCTATCTCACACACTGGAAACCCGATGAGTGTTTGGAGCTTTTCCGCTGCAGCGAATGGGGCAAGCTAATACCCAAATGGTGAAACCCCATCTCTAAAGTTTAATATTTAAAGAGTGTTGAGAGTTTGGTTCCCCAGAAAAGCGAGCAGCGTTCCAGCTATTCCCTCTCCATACCTGGACAGCAGCAGGTCTCCGACATCGCTTTGCCACAGCAGGGATCTGATCTGAAATAAGGTGCTCATTTATAATCAATCCCATGTTTGATTTGATTGCTTGTTTTTCTTGTGGCACTTTTTAGCTTCATATCATTGATAAGCTAAATGTGTGAATGAATCTCATACTGTAGTTGAGTGACAGGTTATTGATGATAATGTTTGAAAATGTCCAATTCATAGTGTTACAAAGTGAAATCAGTTCAATGTCTGGACCAACCTCAGTGTAAAGTAGCTTAAGCAAGCTGGTGAGATAGACATGTGCACTCTCCAGAATGCTCTCTGCTTGATAAAGATGATTTAGTTTTTTTCTGCATAGACAGACAAAGAGTTGTAAAATCCTGTTTTGCAAGCGCACACGCACACACGCACACACACGCACATAGACAGTTGCAATGGTTATGAAGACATGAGTGTCTCATGTGCCACCAAATGAGGAAGTCTTTGTTTAAGAGTTTTGTGGTTTTGTCATTACTCTACATTTATCCCTGTTTTGCAGCTTTGGGACAGGGTCCAAACACTCATACATGCACAAACACACACTCATCTCATACATCATGTACGTGAATTCCTCGGGAACTGAGAATGTGTCCCTGTCTCTGACGTTTCTGGGGAAGAAAGTAGGGAGGCACTGCTCTGTCGTCCCGGCATCAAAACAACGTAAGTATGCCACCAACTCATAAACACGTGTGCACGCACGCATGCACGGACAAAGCATGCAAGCACACAAATATAGAGGGGGTTCTACCTAGTCATAAGTATAGTGATGATCCTTATTGTGATTTGTAGTTTGGATCCTTGGTGAGGAGGTACGTTAATATCCTAATAGAATAGAATAGCTTTATTTTTCCCTCAATGGAACTTATTTTTGGAGATAGTGAGGTTATGAGTGAGGATTCTAGGTAGGACCCTGACTGTGAGGTGCTAGTTCATCTGTGTCTGGGGAACTCCTGGGTTCTTCTCAGAGGAATGTGCTGGGTGTAGACAGGTGAAGACAGAAGAGGTTTAAATATTTCAGCTGCTGGGATGGGTCCATTTTCAGACATTGGAGCAATCAAATCAAATTGTATTTGTCACATGCTTCGTAGACAATAGGTGTAGACTAACAGTGAAAAACTTACTTACGGGTCCTTTTCCAACAATGCAGAGTTAAAGTTAAGATACATTTTTACAAAAATAAAATGAAATAGTGACAGTGAATAACGAATAAAAATAACATGGCTATATACAGGGAGTACCAGTACTGACTCAATGTGCAGGGGTACGAGGTAATTGAGGTAGCTACTGTATGTACTGTAAATATAGGTAGGGATAAAGTGACTAGCAGCAGTGTGTGTGTGTGTGTGTGTGGCGTCAGTATGCATATGTGTGCATGTTATGTGTGTCTGGGCGTATGTAGTGTGTGTGTATGTGTGTGTTGAGGTGTAAGTATGTGTGAGTGTGTGGGTAGAGTCCAGTGAGTTTGCAAAGAGTCAGTGCAAGAGAGTTAGTGCAGAAAAGTGTCAATTCAGGTAGTCCGTGTAGCCATTTGATTAGCAACTGCAGTCTTGCAGGGAGCTCGGCCCCAGTGATGTACTAGGCCAAGCAGTTGCCATACCAAGCGGTGATGCAGCCAGTTAAGATGCTCTCGATGGTGCAGCTGTAGAACGTTTTGAGGATCTGAGGGCCCATGCCAAATCTTTTCAGCCACCTGAGGGGGAAGAGGTATTGTCGTGCCCTCTTCATGACTGTTGGTGTGTTTGGACCATGATAGATCCTTCGTGATGTGGACACCGAGGAACTTGAAGCTCTCGACCCACTCCACTACAGCCCCGTCGATGTGAATGGGGGTGTGCTCAGCCCTCCGTTTCCTGAAATCCACAATCAGCTCCTTTGTCTTACTGACATTGAGTCAGTCTGTCAGTAGCATTCCTCTGTTTGGACCAGAGCCCTTGAGAGCCTGTGTATGTGTGTGTGTGTGTGTGTGTGTGTGCGTTTGCCCATGTGCATGTATTTCTATTCTCTTGTTTAGCAAACCTGTAGGCTGTCCTCACTGCCAGACAGACTGATGTGCTCTAGCTGCCAGCTCCACCATCTTCTGTCCAGATGTCCTGTTTATATAAACTATCAAATACCTGCTCTGTCTGCTTTATCCCTGTCATTAGGCATCTGATCTCTCTGTTGTCCTCACATATCTTCTTCTTCCAGTCTCTAATCTCTTAGTGGTTTATATCCTGTGTTGTATTTTGCTCAGGCGCTTGGGAGACGACCACCCGGTCACCATGTCCTGAGGTGTCAGTGGGGTCCTCGCGGGTGGGCCATGCCCCATTGGCAGTGTCAGTTCTGGAGGAGTTACCTGGGAGTGTTCCTGACCTGAGGGAGGAGGCCAAGCACCACCGGCCATGCCCGATAGTACACAACACACACCTGGACCAGGAGCTGGACACAGGTCAGCACAAGCAGAAACCCTTTCATGACACCATAAACCATAAAACTTTAAAGTGATAGTACATTTCATAATTAAAGTTTGTCTTCAACTTTAGCCCTAACTGTGTCAGGAGAGTAAATCTTGTTCTAAGACTCAGCCTAAATCCATGATAACTCTAAACCCTAAATAACTTTAAACATTAACAAAAGTCTCCAACAATAACCATGAATCCTACCAAAACACAGGCCCTAACACATGTAGGCTAAATGGACATGTTTAATCATAGAATGCAGCAAGCTTGTATACTGACTCCTAACCTTTCAGATAACTAATTATTTACCCTGATTCATAACATAATTTCTGTCTCTCCACAAAAAGGTGTTTCTGGGAAGAGAGTTACAACATGAGGTCATACCCAAGAGGCAGGAAGAGAGAAGGGGCGGGCGGAAATGAAAGACAGAATGAAGAAAGTATTCAAAGGCGACCATCTCAAGCAATGAACTGTGTTGCTGGTCTTTAGCCATGTTGCTGATATCGTTTCCTAAATCGTGATAATAAGCAACTAACCTCTACATAAATACTGCATATAAATAGAAAATATATTGTGGAAAACATACACCTTTAAACATATATATTCTGTAGATGTGCATCATATTAACAAAACATAAGTGATCTGAGTAACTATTCAAAGTGTTAAACCATTATTATGACAGCAACGTAGTCTCATAGCATTTCGTATTATTCTGTACGTAAATCTGAGACACTCCATTTCGTATGATATGCAAAGTTTCGTATGGTATGTGTTCATTTGTGGATGTCCATAATCAATTTCTTATGATATATTACGAATTACAATTCGTACGATATGTTACGAATTGCAATTTGTACAATATGTTACGAATTTGCAATCGTTTGATATGTTACAAATTCCAATTTGTTGTGGCTAACGTTAGCTAGGTGGCTAGGTTACTAACGCTAATGTTAAGGTTAGGAGTTAGGCTAAAGGGTTAAGGTTTGGGTTAGGGTTAGGGGAAGGGTTAGCTAAAATTGTTAAGATTAAGGTTAGGGGAAGGGTTAGCTAACATGCTAAGTAGTTGCATAGTAGCTAAAAAGTACTAAGTAGTTGCAAAGTTGCTAAAATGCTAAAGTTGTTCGTGATGAGATTTGAACATACGACCTTTTGGTTGCTAGATGTTTGCGTTATCCGCCCACACATCCACCCCGACCAACCACCCTTCTTTCGTTTTTGCCTTAAGTAACCTTCTATCTTACGTAACCATACCAAACGTAACATAGCATACTAATTTGAGTGTTTTGGTTTATGTTTATTATATTACGCCTAGTCTATGAGACCAGTCTGATCAGATCCATGTAAACTGTGTTTTAAACTAAATTAATAAAAGGTAAGCTTGACTTAAAACAATGCTGTAGTGTGTGTGTGCTTAAAAATATCCAGGCCAGTACTGTACAAATCAGTTCGGCCCTATGTTTGTTCGACCATGATAAAATTGCAGTTCTCAACAGACAAACGTTGGCCATATATCTCCAACCTTCAACTATGACCTCAATCTGAACCGCAACCATTTTTTACTTTTTAAGTGGTGGTTGAACACAAAGCATTGTGGTTGAAGAGGTGGGCTGCATTTCGACACTGGATTGGAGCTGACCACAGAAAACAGCCTGGAGGCGGGTCCATGGAGCAAGGTGCTGTATACAGACAGGGGAGAAGGATGGGAGATTCCGATTATGTCTGGATGGCAGAGAGGTCAAGCAGGGTGGGCTGTAAATAAAACAGATTACCAAAAACATCGGACGCCTCTTCACAATAGCTAAAGAAAAAAAACGTATGCGCATGTGTGGGATTCTCTACTTCCACCTCCTGTGCGTGTTTGTGAAGTTGGGAGAGTTAGCTAAGTGATAAGGATGAATTTAGTTGGAATAATTTTGGGATATAATGTTAATGCCATTTTTGGTGAAAAATCACTATAACCAAGCAACCACTCTTGTGCTTTAGCTGTCACCTTGATAAATTGGCTACGCTAGCTAGTACTTCCCTCGACGTAACGTTAAAAGAACTGTGGGAAAGCAGTGCTCGGCAGGCGGGGGTGAAGGACACTGTGTCCCAACTTGCTATGCATGCTCTACCCACTGAATAGACTGTATCCCAGTGACATCCAGATGGTTACCAATATTATTATAATATTTCTCATGAAGGCTGCTATCCTACTTGGAATAAAAAAACGTAGAGAAAAACATTTGGCCACGACACTACCGCCAGCGACACCGTCTCTGATCCTGTCTCAGCTAGCATGTCTCACAGTGTCTGTAACACACGCGCAGAACGTGATTACATTTCTTTGCTCTGGAAGAGGTGCCCGATTCGGTCACCCAGCCTCACCCTAAATAAAATGACTAAAACTGAAATTATTTAATTGTTAAGCACAACATTTGCTGCTGAACTTCCTGCTTTTCCTTCCTGGCATGGGTACACCCATCACAGAATATGACTTTGAGTCACTCTATATGGGAGTGGCAAGGGGAGTGTGTTAGTATTGGACAGAAGAGAGCGATTAGTATGTTTTGGTGATTCAGCACAACGATAATTAGGGAGCAAGTGGGTTGAAATTAAAATATGACATTATCTAGAATTCTTAGGAAAGGCTTGGCTCAGGGTCAGGAAGAGGAAGAGAATGGGTACTCACTGGGCACAAACTGGTTAAATCAACGTTGTTTCCACATCATTTCAACAAAAACATTGATGTGATGTTGAATCAATTTGGAAAACTGATTGGATTTGCAAAAAGTCATCAACGTAAAGGAATTTCGGGAATGTTTGACTTTTTTCCACCCAACTTTTAACCTAAATCTAATTAAATGGTTTATGTAAAAAATACAGTGAGCTCCAAAAGTATTGGGACAGTGACAAATGTGTTGTTGTGTTGACTCTGTACTCCAACACTTTGGGTTTGAAATGATACAATGACAATAAGGTTAAAGTGCAGACTGTCAGCTTAAATTTGAGGGTATTTTCATCCGTTTAGAAATGTCTGCACTTTTTATACCTAGTCCCTCCATTTTAGGGGACCGAAAGTATTGGGAGAAATTCACTTGTATGTGTATTAAAGTAAGAAAAAGTTAATTATTTGGTCCCATATTCATAGCACGCGATGACTACATCAAGCTTGTGACTATTGTTGTAAATAAGAATAGAATATGTTTCTAAACACTTCTACATTAATGTAGATGCTACCATGATTACGGATAATCCTGAATGAATCATGATAATGATGAGTGAGAGGCATAAATATCATTCAGGTTTATCCGTAATCATGGTAGCATCTACAGTTGAAGTCGTAAGTTTACGTACACCTTAGCCAAATACATTTAAACTCAGTTTTTCACAATTCCTGATATTTAATCCTAGTAAAAATTATTCCCTGTCTTAGGTCAGTTAGGATCACCACTTTATTTTAAGAATGTGAAATGTCAGATATAGTAGAGAGTGATTTATTTCAGCTTTTATTTATTTCATCACATTCCCAGTGGGTCAGAAGTTTACATACACTCCATTATTATTTGGTGTCATTGCCTTTAAATTGTTTAACTTGGGTCAAACGTTTCGGGTAGCCTTCCACAAGTTTCCCACAATAAGTTGGGTGAATTTTGGCCCATTCCTCCTGACAGAGCTGGTGTAACTGAGTCAGGTTTGTAGGCCTCCTTGCTTGCACACGCTTTTTCAGTTCTGCCCACACATTTTCTATAGGATTGAGGTCAGGGCTTTGTGATGGCCACTCTAATACCTTGACTTTGTTGTCCTTAAGCCATTTTGCCACAACTTTGAAAGTATGCTTGGGGTCATTGTCCATTTGGAAGACCCATTTGCAACCAAGCTTTAACTTCCTGACTGATGTCTTGAGATGTTGCTTCAATATATCCACATAATTTTCCTTCCTCATGATTCCATCTATTTTGTGAAGTGCATCAGTCCATCCTGCAGCAAAGCACCCCCACAGCATGATGCTGCCACCCCCGTGCTTCACGGTTGGGATGGTGTTCTTCGGCTTGCAAGCATTCCCCTTTTTCCTCCAAACAGAACGATGGTCATTATGGCCAAACAGTTCTATTTTTGTCTATCAGACCAGAGGACATTTCTCCAAAAAGTACGATCTTTGTCCCCATGTGCAGTTGCAAACCGTAGTCTGGCTTTTTTTATGGCGGTTTTGGAGCAGTGGCTTCTTCCTTGCTGAGCGGCCTTTCAGGTTATGTCGATATAGGACTCGTTTTACTGTGGATATAGATACTTTTGTACCTGTTTCCTCCAGCATCTTCACAAGGTCCTTTGCTGTTGTTCAAGGATGAACCATACTTGTGGAGTTCTACAATTTTTTTCCTGAGGTCTTGGCTGATTTCTTTTGATTTTCCCATGATGTCAAGCAAAGAGGCACTGAGTTAAAAGGTAGGCCTTGAAATACATCCACAGGTACACCTCCAATTGACTCAAATGATGTCAATTAGCCTATCGGAAGCTTCTAAAGCCATGACATCATTTTCTGGAATTTTCCAAGCTGTTTAAAGGCACTTAGTGTATGTAAACTTCTGACCCACTGGAATTGTGATACAGTGAATTATAAGTTAAATAATCTGTCTGTAAACAATTGTTTGAAAAATGACTTGTGTCATGCACAAAGTAGATGTCCTAACCGACTTGCCAAAACTATAGTTTGTTAACAAGAAATTTGTGGAGTGGTTGAAAAACGAGTTTTATTGACTCCAACCTAAGTGTATGTAAACTTCCGACTTCAACTGTACATTCATGTAGAACTGTTTAGAAACTTCCATTCTTTGTTACAATAAAAGTGACTCCAAAATGTAATAATACATTATTTACCATTCATTTTTATTTTTGTTAGATTGTGTGTGGATTCCTTACCTCCCATAGGTATCTCTGAATCTCTGCCCTCCAATGAGAGAGGGAAGCACCAGGAGTTTAAAGTAGAGGGGGCCATGGACGTCAAGATCTACATCCCCTACGAGTCAGCTGAACTCTGCATTACGCAGGTACAGAGTCACATCCCTAGGTCATAAAAGATCTGGGAAAATTTGAAATAGTTTTTTATCATATTATACAGTGCCTTCAGAAAGTATTCACACCCCTTGACTTTTTACACATTTTGTTATGTTACAGTCTAAATTTAAAATGGATTCAATTGAGATTTTGTGTCACTGGCCTACACACAATACCCCATAATGTGGAATTATGATTTTTTATTTTTTTAAACAAATTAATTACAACTTAAAATATTACATTTATTAATGTGTTTGAGCCAATCAGTTGTGTTGTGACAAGGTAGGGGTGGTATACAGAAGATAGCCCTATTTGGTAAAAGACAAAGTCCATATTATGGCAAGAACAGCTCAAATAAGCAAAGAGAAATGACAGTCCATCATTACTTTAAGACATGAAGGTTAGTCAATCCGGAAAATTTCAAGAACTTTGAAAGTTTCTTCAAGTGCAGTCGCAAAAACCATCAAGGGCTATGATGAAACTGACTCTCATGAGGACCGCCACAGGAAAGGAAGACCCAGAGTTACCTCCGCTGCAGAGGATGTTCATTAGAGTTACCAGCCTTAGAAATTGCAGCCCAAATAAATGCTTCACAGAGTTCAAGTAACAGACACATCTCAACATCAACTGTTCAGAGGAGACTGCGTGAATCAGGCCTTCATGGTCAAAGTGCTGCAAAGACACCACTTCTTGGGCCAAGAAACACGAGCAATGGACATTAGACCGGTGGAAATCTGTCCTTTGGTCTGATGAGTCCAAATGTGAGATTTTTGGTTCCAACCGCCGTGTCTTTGTGAGACGCAGAGTAGGTGAATGGATGATCTCCGCATGTGTGGTTCCCACCATGAAGCATGGAGGAGGTGGTGTGATGTTGTGGGGGTGCTTTGCTGGTGACACTGTCTGTGATTTATTTAGAATTCAAGGCACACTTAACCAGCATGGCTACCACAGCATTCTGCAGCGATACGCCATCCCATCTGGTTTGCGCTTAGTGGGACTATCATTTGTTTTTCAACAGGACAATGACCCAACACACCTCCAGGCTGTGTAAGGGCTATTTGACCAAGAAGGAGAGTGATGGAGTGCTGCATCAGATGACCTGGCCTCCACAATCACCCGAACTCAACCCAATTGAAATGGTTTGGGATGAGTTGGACCGCAGAGTGAAGGAAATGCAGCCAACAAGTGCTCGGCATACAGTGCCTTGCAAAAGTATTCATCCCCCTTGGCGTTTTTCCTATTTTGTTGCATTACAACTTGTAATTTAAAGGGATTTTTATTTGGATTTCATGTAATGGACATACACAAAATAGTCAAAATTGGTGAAGTGAAATTCCAAAAAATAAATAACGGAAAAGTGGTGTGTGCATATGTATTCACCTCCTTTGCTATGAAGCCCCTAAATAAGATCTGGTGCAACCAATTACCTACCTAAGAAGTCACATAATTAGTTAAATAAAGTCCACCTGTGTGCAATCTAAGTGCCACATGATCTGTCATGTGATCTCAGTATATATACACCTGTTCTGAAAGGCCCCAGAGACTGCAACACCACTAAGCAAGAGGCACCACCAAGCAAGCGCCACCATGAAGACCAAGGAGCTCTCCAAACAGGTCAGGGACAAAGTTGTGGAGAAGTACAGATCAGGGTTGGGTTATAAAAAAATATCTGAAACTTTGAACATCCCACGGAGCACCATTAAATCCATTATTAAAATATTGAAAGAATATGGCACCACAACATACCTCCCAAGAGAGGGCTGCCCACCAAAACTCACGGACCAGGCAAGGAGGGCATTAATCAGCGAGGCAACAAAGTCACCAAAGATAACCCTGAGGGAGCTGCAAAGCGCCACAGCGGAGATTGGAGTATCTGTCCATAGGACCACTTCAAGCCTTACACTCCACAGAGCTGGGCTTTACGGAAGAGTGGCCAGATAAAAGCCATTGCGTAAAAAAAAAAATTAAGCAAACACGTTTGGTCTTCGCCAAAATGCATGTGGGAGACTCCCCAAACATATGGAAGAAGGTACTCTGGTCAGATGAGACTAAAATTGAGCTTTTTGGCCATCAAGGAAAATGTTATGTCTGGCGCAAACCCATCACCTCTCATCACCCCGAGAACACCATCCGCACAGTGAAGCATGGTGATGGCAACATCATGCTTTGGGGATGTTTTTCATCGGCAGGGACTGGGAAACTGGTCAGAATTGAAGGAATGATGGATGGCGCTAAATACAAGGAAATTCTTGAGGGAAACCTGTTCCAGTCTTCCAGAGAGGTTCACCTTCCAGCAGGACAATGACACTAAGCATACTGCTAAAGTAACACTCGAGTGGTTTAAGGGGAAACATTTAAATGTCTTGGAATGGCCTAGTCAAAGCCCAGGCCTCAATCCAATTTGGAATCTGTGGAATGACTTAAAGATTGCTGTACACCAGCGGAACCCATCCAACTTGAAGGAGCTGGAGCAGTTTTGCCTTGAAGAATGGGCAAAAATCCCAGTGGCTAGATGCGCCAAGCTTATAGAGACATACACCAAGATATTTGCAGCTGTAATTGCTGCAAAAGGTGGTTCTACAAAGTTTTGACTTTGGGGGGGGGGGGGGGTGAATAGTTATGCACGCTCAAGTTTAATGTTTTTTTTTGTCTTATTTCTTGTTTGTTTCACAAAAAAATATATTTTGCATCTTCAAAGTGGCATGTTGTGTAAATCAAATGATACAAACCCCCCAAAAATACATTTTAAATCCAGGTTGTAACGCAACAAAATAGGAAAAATGCCAAGGGGGGTGAATACTTTCGGAAGCCACTGTATGTGGGAACTCCTTCAAGACTGTTGGAAAAGTATTCCAGGTGAAGCTGGTTGAGAGAATGCCAAGAGTCTGCAAAGCTGTCATCAACGCAAAGGCTGGCTACTTTGAAGAAGCTAAAATATAAAATATCTTTAGATTTGTTAAAAACTTTTTTGGTTACTACATGATTCCATACGTGTTATTTCATAGTTTTGATGTCTTCACTATTATTCTACAATGTAGAAAATAGTACAAATAAAGAAAAACCCTTGAATGAGTAGGTGTGTACAAACAAGGCACTACAGTAAAACTGCAAAAAATGTGGCAAAGAAATTAACATTATGTCCTGAATACAAAGCGTTGTGTTTGGGTCAAATCCAACACAACACATCACCCAAGAGTACCACTCTTCATATTTTCAAGCATGTTGGTGGCTGCATCATTTTTTTTAGGATAAAAAGAAAGGAAAAATCCTAGAGGAAAACCTGGTTAAGTCTTCTTTCCAACAGACACTGAGAGACAAATGTACCTTTCAGCAGGACAATAACCTAAAACATAAGGCCACATATACACTGGATTTGCTTACCAAGACGACATTGAATGTTCCTGAGTGGCCTAGTTACAGTTTTCACTTAAATCTACTTGAAAATCTATTTCAAGACATGAAAATGGCTGGCTAGCAATGATCAACAACCAACTTGACAGAGCTTGAAGAATTGTTTTAAGAATAATGTGCAAACATTCTACAATCCATGTGTGCAAAGTTCTTAGAGACTTACCCAGAAAGATTCACCGCTGTAATCGCTGCCAAAGGTGATTCTAACATGTATTGACTCAGGAGTGTGAATACTTAAGTAAATGAGATATTTCTGTATTTCATTTTCAATACATTTGCAAAAATTTATAAAAACATGTTTTTCATTATGGGGTATTGTGTGTAAAGAAATCTATTTAATACATTTTGAATTCAGGCCGTAACACAGCAAAATGTGGAATAAATGAAGGGGTATGAAGACTTTCTGAAGTGACTGTACGTTTATCATTTCTATGAAGCCACATAGTACAATATTGAGCTGAAGAGCAGTACTCATTATGGAATGTACAGAGAAGGAATGGGTTAAGATAGTCAGACGTGTGACTAAGAGACAAACCCGATGTTGATCGGTGTGAAAAGAAGCACACAGTGAGCTCATTGTTAGAGATAATGTTGTGTTCTCCTCTTTACTCACATGTCTGCTGCTCCTTCTGCCTGGAAGAGGCTGTATTGTGTGTGTGTGTGTGTGTGTGTGTGTGCACAGGGCCAGGCCTAGCCTTTTGGGGGCCCTAAGCAACAGGGCCAGGCCTAGCCCTGTGTGTGTGTGGTGTGTGTGTCTGTGTGTGTGTGCACATGCAAGTGCGTGTGTGTGTTTGTGCAGGATCAGAAGACCAGGTGCCTTTGATTTGTCAGTCTTTATCTCTATTTAATTGTTAGGCTATCATGCTGCTGTGAATTCTCTGTGTGTACAGTATATGAGTCATTAACCTTTGTCATGACATGTTATTAGATGACTGACTGATGATCTTAAGTAGTCAATTAGAATTTATTGTGTCAATATTAAGGCGTCTCATTTCTTGTGGCAACAGATAGCTGAGGACATGCAGACTATGAAAAGTAGACATCTGGAGATGGTGCAAGAGCTGGAGGAAAACTTTCAGATCGCATCACGAGAGAACCAGGTGATATGTGTGTGCATGCGTGCGTGTATTGATTAGGTGTCACTACAAGTTTAATTCAACACTTATCTGTGTTAGTAGGAGAGGACAATACAGAAGATCCGATCTCACTACCAGAACAAGCTGAATGCACTGAAGAGAATCTTAGACCTTTACCAAGAAAAGGTAGAAAAGAAGAACACACACTGGGAGGAGAGATTCACAGTGAGTTCCCTCTTACCAACCAACCATCACCATCCCTCATCAGGGAACAACTTTGTCACTATGCTATATTCTATTCAGTTCAGTAGATCTTTATTGTCCCCAGAGGGCTTTTTGAGTGTAACATAACAATAAAAAACATGAACAACATACAAAACATGAAACCATACAGTACGATACATTAAGATCGAAATCAAAATCGTGTTTGCCTCTTCATCAACAAGAAATGGTGTGTTGACTCGAGTGTAGTGGAAGTCTCGCCCGTCTTGGAATATCTGATGGTCAAATGCTGACCCTTCTACCTCCCGAGGGAGTTTTTAGCTGTTATGGTGACTGTTGTATACATTCCACCTCAGGACAATAAGAAGCTGGCACTTAACGAACTGTACGAGGATATAAACAAGCAGGAAAACTTGCACCCGGAGGCTGCTTTCCTTGTTGCCGGCGATTTTAACTCTGCGTCATTAAGACACGTGATGCCCAACTTCCATCAACACCTCTCCTTTGCCACTAGGAGCGATAAAGACCACTGTTACTCTACCCACAAGCAAGCATACAAGGCCCTCCCTTGTCCCCCATTTGGCAAATCAGATCATGACTCAGTACTCCTGCTCCATGTTTACAAACAGAAGCTCAAACAGGAAGTACCCGTGACTTGCTCCATTGAGAAATGGTCATCAGAATCAGTGATTATGCTACAGAACTGCTTTGCTAGCGATGATTGGAATATGTTCCGAGACTCTGCCGATAACATCGACGAGTTTACCACCTCCGTCACCGGCTTCATTAGGAAATGCATCAGCAACGTTGTCCCCACAGTGAAGGTTCACTGCTTCCCCAATCAAAAGCCCTGGATTAACACAGAGGATGACGCTAAGCTAAAGGACAGGGCTACTGCACACAGCGCTATCGTAGACAACCCTGAGGCTACGACAGAGGACAGGAATACGTACAAGAAGATCCGCTATGACCTCCGCAGTCATCAACCGAGCAAAAGGACAATATAGGAATAAGGTGGAATCATATTACACAGGCTCCGACGCCCGCCACATGTGGCAGGGGCTACAGTCCATTACGGATGACAAAGGAAGACCCAGCAGTGATCTGCCCAACGATGCCTCTCTACCAGACGAACTCAATGCATTATATGCACGCTTCGAAATAACAACACCGTGAGGGCCCCACCGACCCAGAAGACGGGGTGATCTCGTGCCGACGTGAGACCATGCGCAGAACAGCTGGCAGTTATATTCATGACATTTTTAACCTCTCCTTGTCCCTGTCTGTACTCCCCACGTCTTAAGCTGACCACCATCATTCCTGTTCCAAAGAACTGTAAAGCTTCATGCCACAATGACTACCGCCCTGTAGCACTCACATCTGTAATCATGAAGTGCTTTAAAAGGCTGGTTATGGCACACATCAACTCCATCATCCCAGACACCCTAGACCCACTGCAATTTGCATACCTCCCCAACAGATCCATAGACGATGCAATCTCAATTGCACTCCACTCTGCCCTCACCCACCTAGATAAGAGGAGTAGCTATGTGAGAATGCTGTTCATAGACTACAGCTTAGCGTTCAACACCATTGTCCCCTTTAGCGTTCAACACCATTGTCCCCTCCAAGCTTGGACCCTGGGACTAAACACTTCCCTCTGCAACTCGATCATGGACTTACTGACGGGCCGACCCCAGGTGGTGAGGGTAGGCAACATCACCTCTGCCACGCTGACCCTCAACACAGGGGGGACAGAGGGTGGTGCGGTCAGCCCAGTACATCACTGGGGCCGAACTCCCTGCCATCCAGGACCTCTATATCAGGCAGTGCGAAAGGAAAGCCCTGAAAGTCTCCAGTCACCCAAGCCATAGAATTTTCTCTCTGCTTCCGCTTGGCAAGCGGTACCAATGCATCAAGTCTGACACCAACAGGCTCCTGAACAGATTCTATCCCCAAGCAGCTTCATTAAATAGTACCTGCAAAACACCAGTCTCAACGTCAACAGTGAAGAGGCGACTCCGGGATGCTGACCTTCTAGGCAGAGTTGCAAAAAATAAAGCCATATCTCAGACTGGCCAATAAAAATAAAAGATTAAGATGGGCAAAAGAACACTGGACTTTTTCTTTGCAACTCTGCCTAGGTCAGCATCCCAGAGTCGCCTCTTCACTATTGACGTTGAGACTGGTGTTTTGCGTGTACTATTTAATGAAGCTGTCAGTTGAGGACCTGTGAGGCGTCTGTTTCTCAAACTAGACACTCTAATGTATTTGTCCTCTTGCTCAGTTGTGCACCGGGGCCTTCCACTCTTTCTATTCTGGTTAGAGCCAGTTTGCGCTGTTCTGTGAAGGGAGTAGTACACAGCGTTGTACGAGATCTTCAGTTTCTTGGCAATAGCCTTAATTTCTCAGAACAAGAATAGACTGACGAGTTTCAGAAGAAAGTTATTTGTTTCTGGCCATTTTGAGCCTGTAATCGAACCCACAATTGCTGATGTTTCAGATACTCAACTAGTCTCAAGAAGGCCAGTTGTATTGCTTCTTTAATCAGCACAACAGTTTTCAGCTGTGCTAACATAATTGCAAAATGGTTTTCTAATGATCAATAAGCCTTTTAAAATGATAAACTTGGATTAGCAAACACAACGTGCCATTGGAACACAGGACTGATGGTTACTGATAATGGGCCTCTATACGCCTATGATATTCCATAAAAAATCAGCAGTTTCCAGCTACAATAGCCTTTTACAACATTAACAATGTCTACACTGTATTTCTGATCAATTTGATGATATTTTAATGGACAAAAAAAAAGATTTTCCTTCGAAAACAAGGACATTTCTAAGTGTCCCCAAACTTTTGAACGGGAGTGTATAAAAAAAATACAACTGAAATATAACATTTACATAAGTATTCAGACCCTTTCCTCGGGACTTGATTAAATAACCTTTGGCAGCAATTACAGCCTTGAGTGTAATTGGGTATGATGCTACAAGCTTGGCACACCTGTATTTGTGGAGTTTATCCCATTATTTTCTGCAGATACTCTCAAGCTCTGTCAGGTTGGATGCACAGCTATTTTCAGGTCTCTCCAGAGATGTTCGATCGGGTTCAAGTCCGGGCTTTGGCTGGGCCACTCAACGACATTCAGAGACTTGTCCTGAAGCCACTCCTGCGTTGTCTTGGCTGTGTGCTTAGGGTCGTTGTCCTGTTGGAAGGTGAACCTTCGCCCCAGTCTGAGGTCCTGAGCCCTCTGGAGCAGGTTTTCATCAAGGATCTCTTTGTACTTTGCTCTGTTCATCTTTCCCTCGATCCCGACTAGTCCCTGCCGCTGAAAACATCCCCACAGCATGATGCTGCCACCACCATGCTTCACCGTAGGGATGATGCCAGGTTTCCTCCAGACGTGACGCTTGGCATTCAGGCCAAAGAGTTCAATCTTGGGTTCATCAGACCAGATAATCTTGTTGCTCATGGTCTGAGAGTCCTTTAGGTGCCTTTTGGCAAACTCCAAGCGGGCTGTCATGTGCCTTTTACTGAGGAGTAGCTTCCGTCTGGCCACTCTACCATAAAAGCCTGATTGGTGGAGTGCTGCAGAGATGGTTGTCCTTCTAGAAGGTTTTCCCATCTCCACAGAGGAACTCTGGAGCTCTGTCAAAGTGACCATCGGGTTCTTGGTCACCTCCCTGACCAAGGCCCTTCTCCCCTGATTGCTCAGTTTGGCCGGGCGGCCAGCTCTAGGAAGAGTCTTGGTGGACCTTCAGTGCTGCATAAATGTTTTGGTACCCTTCCCCAGATCTGTGCCTTGACACAATCCTGTCTCGGAGCTCTACGGACAATTCCTTCAACCTCATGGCTTGGTTTTTGCTCTGACCTGCACTGTCAACTGTGGGACCTTATATAGACAGGTGTGTGCCTTTCCAAATCATGTCCAGTCAATTGAACGTACCACAGGTGGACTCCAATCAAGTTGTAGAAATATCTCAAGGATGATAAATGGAAACAAGATGCACCTGAGCTCAATTTCAAGTCTCATAGCAAAGGGTCTGAATGAATACTTATGTAAATAAGGTATCAGCTGGTAGAGCACAGCGCTTGTAATGCCAGGGTAGTGGGTTCGATCCCCGGGACCACCCATACACAAAAAAAATTATGAACGCACGACTGTAAGTCGCTTTGGATAAAAGCATCTGCTAAATGGCATATTATTATTATTATTATTATACATTTGCTAACATTTCTAAAAACCTGTTTTTTGCTTTGTCATTATGGGGTATTGTGTGTAGATTGATGAGGATTTTAATTTTTTTAATCCATTTTAGAATAAGGCTGTAACGTAACAAAATGTGGAAAATGGGAAGGGGTCTGAATACTTTCCGAATGCATTATACGTGATAGGCCTATCTGGCTTATATGATTATGATGGTCATAATGCTTCATGACAGTGTCATAAAGTGTATTTTATTTACAATTTGATGAAAAAAACATGACTGTAAACAGAATTCATTACAACAACAACAAAGGACTTAAGAAATAAACTTTAAAAATGAAAGGAAACTTCTTGGCAGGGAAAAACATATTTGAATAAATGTTGGTTTTGACACTCTTATGTAGGTGTCATAACCAGTTATAAAGTAACGCAATATACTGTATGTCACAACAGGTGTATGCATATGGGTCATGACAGTGTCATGACCATATTATGACAGGTTATGACCAATTATGTCAGGATTTATGACATATTATGTATGGCATGGTTATGACCGTGTCATAACGTGTTATGACGCTGGGTGTCAAGTAAAGTGTTACCAAAACTTTAAACTTAAACCAACATACAGTGCCTTCAGAAAGAATTCATACCCCTTGACTTCTTCCATATTTTGTTGTGTTACAGCCTGAATTCAAAATAGATATTAATTGTAATATAATTAAATTGATATTTTTTTCTCACCCATCTACAAAATACTCCATAATGACAAAATGAAAACATGTTTTTAGAAATGTTTACATTTATTGAAAATTAAATACAGAAATATCAAATGTACATAAGTATTCACACCCCTGTGTCAATAGATGTTAGAATCACTTTTAGCAGATTACAGCTGTGAGTCTTTCTGGGTAAGTCTCTAATTATTGTACAATATTTGCCCATTATTCTTTTCAAAATTCTTCAAGCTCTGTCAAATTGGTTGTTGATCATTGCTAGACAACCATTTTCAAGTCTTGCCATATATTTTCAAGCAGATTTAAGTCAAAACTGTAACTTGACCACTCAGGAACATTCACTGTCTTCTTGGTAAGCAACTCCAGTGTAGATTTGGCCTTGTGTTTAAGGTTATTGTCCTGCTGAAAGGTGAATTCATCTCCCAGTGTCTGGTGGAAAGCAGACTACTGAACCAGGTTTTCCTCTAGGATTTGCCTGTGCTTACCTACATTCCGTTTCTTTTTTATCCTGAAAAACTCCCCAGTCCTTAACGATTACAACTATACCCATAACATGATGCAGCCACCACTATGCTTGAAAATATGGAGAATGGTACTCTGTAATGTGTTGTATTGGATTTGCCCCAAATATAACGCTTTGTATTCAGGACAAAAAGTTAATTGCTTTGCTACATTTGTACCAGTAGTACTTTAGTGCCGTGTTGCAAACGGGATGCATGTTTTGAAATATTTATGTTCTGTACAAGCTTCCTTCTTTTCACTCTGTCAATTAGTTTAGTATTGTGGAGTAACTAACTACAATGTCCATCGGGTCCAAATCTCTGTCTCATATCTTTGTCCTCTTCCATTCAGAGTGTGAGCCGGCAGAATGAGAAGCTGCAGGGAGAGCAGAGCGCTGAGAGGAGGAGGAGTAGAGAGGAGGCCCTGCAGTGGCAGAGAGAGAAGGTCTGACCATAGAGAGCCTAAAGAGATTCTGATTCTCTGCTTTGTTTGTGAGTCTTGTAGTGTGCCATGTCCCAGCTCTCACCACTGAAAGGGACTTGTGAGAGCTTGATCATTTCCAAGCCAAGGTCATCCTCTTGTGGCCACAGCAGAAACAGAGGCTTTGCTACAGCATCATTGGCTATGCTACTTATTGTACAGTAATGCACTGTTTCTGAACTGACATGGAGTGGCATAGCGAAGACACATGACTTTTGTGACATGAAACAATTTGACAGGGTATTGATTTTCTTCTTGAAATTATAGTGAAGCTCAGACTGATGATACTTGGCTCTGCTTAAATAACCTCCACATGGTTCTTCTACCCAACAGAACAAAATGATGGAGCTTTTCTCCACCAGACTAGACCTCCTCCACAGCCACCAGGCATCCAGTGAGTCTGTGTGCTTATGTTCGTGCATGTGTGTGTGTTTCTGACTGTTATAAATGGTTTATAATGGTGAATAGCGCTACAGGAGCTGCAGATGGCCAGGCAGGAGGTGGGGAAAGTCCAGGAGATGCTCAGGACCTCTCCACAGGAGAAGGGGCAAAAGGAAGCCCCTCCTACTGATGCTGGTGACACCTTAGAGAATGACAACGGTCTTGTCAAGCAAACTGAGGTGGGTGTATGTATATGTTTTCTATTGTGATCAGGTATTCACTCTTATGGAGAGTTGCTAGAAGTTGCCCCAAATCACTGAGGCTGGATCAGATTGCTTCCATTGCCCTAATTGTTAAGGTAAGGATTGGGGGTAGAGTAATCGGATCCTCGATCTGTAGTTAATGGCAATTTCTGCCATAAGCATTGTTCAGTGTTATGGGGTTATGACAGTGAGCACTGAGCAGGCTTTGTTGTCCATAGGGGTGCAGTGACACAGAGCTGCCACTGGAGGGGGCCCAAGCCTGCTTGGAGGAGTTGAAGGAGAGTCTGTATAAAAAGGAGAGAGAGATTACTGAACTCCTGGAGTCAGAGCAGACACCCATCCCACCTATCCCGGTGGCACAGCCCCCCTGTGCTGTCCTGCTCCGCGTTGTCGTTGAGAAGGTGAGGTGTTCAAGGGGCTCATTGAAACACATTGGAACACTTTGGAACTAAATGCTGAGACACCTAAACGATGCCTCACTGCATGGCCGGCCCTAGCCTTTTGGGAGCCCTAGGCGAAATTTGGTTATGGGCCCCCCCCCCCATCTCGCGGGCAAAACATTTTAGTACATTTCCTGCAATTCTACACATTTTGCCATGGGGCATAGAGAAGATGCTGCAGTTTTTTTTTTTTAATTCAGCAATTCTACACGTTGCCATGGGGTATAGAGAAGATGCTGTAGTTTTAAAACAAGTTTTCAGCAATTCTACACATTTTGCCATGGGGCAGAGAGAATATTTCCGTACCAGGTCGGTAATTTGGCAGAGTTTAGATAGCTGGCTAGACTAATTTACCAATCTGGGCTAATTGAGTAACTGTCAGTGGCTGACATAGGAAGAGGAAAACAGCTGATGCGCAAACACATTTCGAAATTGCACCTTGTCTATTCTACTATTCTCACTCTCGACTGAGTAAAACATGTTTTTAAAGAATGTGTCGCTTATGCCCAGGGCCGGCCCTGCCTCACTGAAATTGTTATATTATTTCACAGCTACTAGTCTAATGTTTAGTGAAGCACACTGTTCAAACTGTAAAAGAGTCACATTATTGAAACAATTTGTCTTAGGCCCATGATATCTGTAGCGAAGTGAGTGAGGCGAGGCTCCTTGTTGACCACATGTTCGAGGAGAACCGTGTGGCCTTGGCCCAAGCAAGAGAAAAACTTGACCATATGTCACAGATGACCGCAGATGATAACAACCGCAAAGAGGAGGACAACTCTGACCCAGAATGGTCAGTATACAAACTACAAAGCCAATTTCCTTCCCATTGAACATTTATTTGACTTACTGTAGCTTCCTTTTCTGCCATATAACTGGAGGGTCCCATCCTTCAGCTTTAGGTGGAATTGTACTTATTCAATCTTGGTCTGAGGGCATCTTTGCCTCGAGGGCAGATACAAATGCGATTGTGTTTAGGCAAGTAATCCTAATTGGTTAGGGTTAGGGTAAGGGTTGAGGCAAGGGTTAGGGTTTAACCAAATATATGGACATGAAGGTAGGGTTAGGGGTTAGGGTTAGTGTTGAGGCTAGGGATAGACTTGAACCAGGATATGGACATGAAGCTAGGGGTTAGGGCTGAACCAGATGTGGACATGAAGCTAGGGGTTAGGGCTGAACCAGATATGGACATGAAGCTAGGGGTTAGGGCTGAACCAGATATGGACATGAAGCTAGGGTTCAGGGTTAGGGTTAGTGTTGAGGTTAGGGTTAGACTTGAACCGGGATATGGACATGAAGCTAGGGGTTAGGGCTGAACCAGATATGGACATGAAGCTAGGGGTTAGGGCTGAACCAGATATGGACATGAAGCTAGGGGTTAGGGCTGAACCAGATATGGACATGAAGCTAGGGTTCAGGGTTAGGGTTAGTGTTGAGGTTAGGGTTAGACTTGAACCGGGATATGGACATGAAGCTAGGGGTTAGGGCTGAACCAGATATGGACATGAAGCTAGGGGTTAGGGCTGAACCAGATATGGACATGAAGCTAGGGGTTAGGGCTGAACCAGATATGGACATGAAGCTAGGGTTCAGGGTTAGGGTTAGTGTTGAGGTTAGGGTTAGACTTGAACCGGGATATGGACATGAAGCTAGGGGTTAGGGTTAGGTTTGAGGCTAGGGTTAGGGTTGAACCAGATACAGTGGGGGAAAAAAGTATTTAGTCAGCCACCAATTGTGCAAGTTCTCCCACTTAAAAAGATGAGAGAGGCCTGTAATTTTCATCATAGGTACACGTCAACGATGACAGACAAAATGAGGGAAAAAAATCCAGAAAATCACATTGTAGGATTTTAAATGAATTTATTTGCAAATTATGGTGGAAAATAAGTATTTGGTCAATAACAAAAGTTTCTCAATACTTTGTTATATACAATTTGTTGGCAATGACACAGGTCAAACGTTTTCTGTAAGTCTTCACAAGGTTTTCACACACTGTTGCTGGTATTTTGGCCCATTCCTCCATGCAGATCTCCTCTAGAGCAGTGATGTTTTGGGGCTGTCGCTGGGCAACACGGACTTTCAACTCCCTCCAAATATTTTCTATGGGGTTGAGATCTGGAGACTGGCTAGGCCACTCCAGGACCTTGAAATACTTCTTACGAAGCCACTCCTTCGTTGCCCGGGCGGTGTGTTTGGGATCATTGTCATGCTGAAAGACCCAGCCACGTTTCATCTTCAATGCCCTTGCTGATGGAAGGAGGTTTTCACTCAAAATCTCACGATACATGGCCCCATTCATTCTTTCCTTTACACGGATCAGTCATCCTGGTCCCTTTGCAGAAAAACAGCCCCAAAGCATGATGTTTCCACCCCCATGCTTCACAGTAGGTATGGTGTTCTTTGGATGCAACTCAGCATTCTTAGTCCTCCAAACACGACGAGTTGAGTTTTTACCTAAAAGTTATATTTTGGTTTCATCTGACCATATGACATTCTCCCAATCCTCTTCTGGATCATCCAAATGCACTCTAGCAAACTTCAGACGGGCCTGGACATGTACTGGCTTAAGCAGGGGGAAACGTCTTGCACTGCAGGATTTGAGTCCTTGGCGGCGTAGTGTGTTACTGATGGTAGGCTTTGTTACTTTGGTCCCAGCTCTCTGCAGGTCATTCACTAGGTCCCCCCGTGTGGTTCTGGGATTTTTGCTCACCGTTCTTGTGATCATTTTGACCTCACGGGGTGAGATCTTGCGTGGAGCCCCAGATCAAGGGAGATTATCAGTGGTCTTGTATGTCTTCCATTTCCTAATAATTGCTCCCACAGTTGATTTCTTCAAACCAAGCTGCTTACCTATTGCAGATTCAGTCTTCCCAGCCTGGTGCAGGTCTACAATTTTGTTTCTGGTGTCCTTTGACAGCTCTTTGGTCTTGGCCATAGTGGAGTTTGGAGTGTGACTGTTTGAGGTTGTGGACAGGTGTCTTTTATACTGATAACAAGTTCAAACAGGTGCCATTAATACAGGTAACGAGTGGAGGACAGAGGAGCCTCTTAAAGAAGAAGTTACAGGTCTGTGAGAGCCAGAAATGTTGCTTGTTTGTAGGTGACCAAATACTTATTTTCCACCATAATTTGCAAATAAATTCATTAAAAATCCTACAATGTGATTTTCTGGATTTTTTTTTCTCAATTTGTCTGTCATAGTTGACGTGTACCTATGATGAAAATTACAGGCCTCTCTCATCTTTTTAATTGGGAGAACTTGCACAATTGGTGGCTGACTAAATACTTTTTTTCCCCACTGTAAGTACATGAAGCTAGGGTTAGGGTAAGGAGTTAAATGTAGAAAATGTATGGGATTGGTTAGGTTTAGGATTTTGTATGGAAGCACTGAAGAGACCATAGAGCACCTATTTTACATAGTGCCCTTTAGATATGGTGCCAAACAAAATCATCACCCCTCTTGTTATTGAGTGAATAATGTTCTGTACCACAGGTTGGACTCTTCCGATGAGTATGCATCTAATGTGCTGTTGCTACAAGAGACACTGAGGGAATGTGAGATTACCCAGATGGCTTTGGACTGTATCAGAGTCGGGGACAGCCCTTCTCTCTCTGGTAATGTAATGTAATGTAATGTTGTGTGTGTGTGTGTGTGTGTGTGCGTGCGCGCGCGCGTGTGCGTTGTTGCTACTACGCATGTTTACCCATGTGTGTCTGTTTCTATTTGTGTGACTGAACATTGTAGTGGGATTGAGGGTCTAAATTGTATTAAATGTTGTATTTTCCTGGATATGTGCAGTGTAATCACGTGACATGTACAGTGGGTATCATAAGTATTCACCCCCTTGGATTTCTTCACATTCTATTGTGGTCCTCTGTAGCTCAGCTGGTAGAGCACGGCGCTTGTAACGCCAAGGTAGTGGGTTCGAACCCCGGGACCACCCATACACAAAAATGTATGCACGCATGACTGTAAGTCGCTTTGGATAAAAGCGTCTGCTAAATGGCATATTATTATTATTATTATTATTATTATTACAAAGTGTGATTATTGTTGTCAATGATCAACACAAAATACTTTAATGTCAAAGTGGAAAAACAATTATATATATATTTTTTTTATGAAAATAAAACAACACTATACCTTGATTAGATAAGTATTCACCACACTGAATCAATAAATGTTAGAAACCCCTTTGGCAGCGATTACAGCTGTGAGTCTTAGGTAAGTCTCTAAGAGCATTGCACACCAGGATTGTGCAATATTTGCCCATTATTCTTTTCAAAATTCGTCAAGCTCTGTCAAGGTGTTGGGGATCATAGCTAGACAGTCATTTCCAAGTCTTGTCATAGATTTTCAAACAGATTTAAGTCAAAACTGTAACTTGTCCACTCAGGAACATTCACTGTCTTCTTAGTAAGCAACTCCAGTGTTTTAGGTAATTGTCCTGCTGAAAGGTGAATACCTCTCCCCCTGTTTGGTGTAAAGCAGACTGAAGCAGGTTTTCCTCTAGGATTTTGCCAGTGATTAGAGCGATCCTGTTTCTTTTTATCCGGAAAAACTGCCCAGTCTTTGCCGATGTCAAGCATACCCATACCATGATGCAGCCACCACCATGCTTGAAAATAAGGAGGCAGTTACTCAGTGATGTGTTGTGTTGGATTTGCCCCAAACATAAGACTTTGCATTTAGGCCTAAATGTTTATTATTTAGAAGTGTTTTGTTGTTGTTGCAGGATTACTTTAGTGCCTTGTTGCATACAGTATCCGTGTTTAGGAATATTCTGTATATCGTTATTCTTATTTTCTCTGTCATTTAGGTCATTATTGTGGAGTCACTACAATGTTGTTGATCCATCCTCAGTTTTCTCCCATCACAGCCATTGAAGCTCAGTTCAGAAGGACAACTGATGGACTGAGGGACCTTACAGATGTTGTATGTACAGAGGAAACAGGTCAACCCCTATTATTTCACACATAGCGAGTCCATGTAACTTATGATATGATTTGTTAAGCCACATTTTACTCCTGAACTAATTTAGGCTTGCCTAAACAAAGGGGGTGAATATGCAACAACTATATTATAATGATTACATGTATTTGCAAAAAATATCTAGAATTTTCTTTTCACTTTGACATTATGGAATATTTCCAGTATTATCGTCTAGATCAATGACAAAAAAATCCCACTTAAATAAATCCCACTTTGTAATGCAATTATTATTATTTTTACTCCACGGGTGGTGAATACTTATGATACCCACTGTAAACTGCATATTTTTCATTTGTTTAATGCACTACAGCAGGGTTGGTGTCAATTTGAATAGAAGCCAGTCGATCTGAAATTCCAATTCAATAAATTGAAAAGAAATGCTTTTTATTCTCATTAGCTATGTTTCCATTAACTTGTCCAGTGATGTTTTTGTCGACATTTAGAAAGTTTGCATAGAAAATATATTTGACAATTGCCTGCTATGGTGCGTTTCCATTTAACTATCTTGTGTAGATAAAAACAGCTGGACGTTTGACGGCACACCTTAAAACAAAACTTTTTCGCAAAAACCTAGTGTAGAATAAAAGTGGTTGAAGTGTTTCCATTACCCATTTAGGCAAATTGCACATTAATAAATTGGCGACCGCCTGTATGCCCTCCCACCTATCTGTTTCATGTCACAGGTAGTAGCCCGCAAAAACCAGCATGGATAGAATGCAAGAATTGACTAATATATGGCATATTCTAATAATTCTCATGTGCCAACGTATCTCCACGGTCTGTGCCATGACGAAACCTGTAATTGGATGGTGAAACTTGCATCCAGCCAACCTGAAAAGCAAGTCGAAGCAATTCAGCCATTCTTGAAAGTCAGGACGAGGATCCTGCAAAGAAACTATATTTTTATAGTTGGAAAATAGATTTAGCAGGCAGTTGGCATTTAGAATTAAATCTATATCTGCCATTTCCATTACACATGTCACAAAGATTTTTTGGGTGACATTGCTTTTGTTGAATAAACCTGGATTAATGGAAACCTGCCTATAGACTTCTTCTATTCGACTTGACCCCAACCCTGCACTACAGCACCCATACTGTGCTTTCCTCTCCACTCTCTCAGACTGTGACACAGCTCCAGAGTTGGATGAGATGTTGGGGAAAGGTGAGGGAGTGAAAAGCGTTGGCCAGCAACTTTTATTGCTGCAAGACCAGGTGAGCTGTCCAAACAGGGACTTGGACGTGGTGTGACTAACTAGCCGATAGCTAGCTAGCTAGGACATGAAGTAGAACCTTCAATGTACACAATCAGCATTTCTCGATGCTAAGGGCCTTGACGGGACAACCATGTTTCTATCCCCTGCTGACAGCTGAAACAGGTGAGAGAGGAGAATAGGAAGGTCGTAGAGAACTACACTTCAGAGAGGACCATGAGAAAGAAGTACTACAACATGGTGGAGGACATGAAAGGTAGTTATCTATGTAATTGACTAGGTTTGAACACGGGTCTTCTGCATGCCACAATACTATTTTAGCTGAGCTAGCGTAGGTGCAAGTTGTGGGGTCAGTGGCGTCACTTGACCTTTGCAGTGGTTTTGTCGTGTGGTGCAGGTAAAATTAGAGTGTTCTGTCGGATACGACCAATGAGCCGCGCCGAGGCAGCTCAGGGAGGGGCCATCGCCGTGGGGTGTCTGGACGATTACTCTGTTACTGTGGAAACCCCAAGGGGGCCGAGAGAGTTCCAGTTCGACCGGGTATTCAGTGGCAAGAGCTCCCAGGAAGATGTGTTCCAAGACACCAACAGGTGATACTGCCAATCTTAAGATCCTTTTATTGGCTCAAATGGTTCATTTTGATTTGACTTGGGAAGCAGAAATGTTAATATCTGAACCAAAGGAAACAGGAAAGGAGGTATCCAGCCCTTTCAAAGCTTCTGCCAAAGCCCATCCTTAGACCCTTTTACCCCTATCTCAGATTCAACAAGTCTGTCACAAAATACACTACAGAGTACTGTGATTGATACATTGGTTTGGTGGAGGTGGGGGAACTGGAAATGTATTCAAAGGTATTTTTTAAATGTAGAGTTTTGTGTGTATTGTAAGCACCGTTGTAACTAAACTAGGGTTGCAAAGGCAGGCTATATTACTGGAAACGTCAGTAAACTACCATAATTTGGGTATTTTTCTTTTTGTGAACAATTATTTATTCGTTTTTCTTGCATGTCCTAGACAAGATATACATATGTACAGTTCAATAGGGGGAAAACAAACACATTTAGATATCTTTCAAGGATTTTATGTAATCCAACCTATCATAAAATATCTAGTGGTCCTTTTGGGTACTTCAGATTATCACAGTAATTATCTCTGGCCCTCTCTCTGGCCGTATCACATGTAAAATATATGAAATAATTAAATAAGATGATTTTAAAATAAAAAAATAGAATGACAAAGCTGTAAAACATTATCCTAAATATAAACCATCAACTTAGTGAGTACCATTGGTGTTTAAAATGAGGGTTTCAGCATGAAATATCTTTATATAATTTTTTTTTACACTTTTATTCATTTTACTATGTCAATATGTATTTATTGTCAATGTCTTGGCGTCAAACTGGTGGCAGTCGTGAAAGAAGTGAATAGTTGGACGAGTTGCAGAGGTAATTGAAAATAGTGCCATTGTTGATTAGATGCTTTTTGCATTAATTAGGCTATTTTCTCTTGAACCATATGGTCTATCTACTAGAAACTCATGGATAATATGAACACAGATATACAAAAATGAATAATATACAGTGCTTTCAGAAAGTATTCAGACTCCTTCCCTTTTTCCACATTTTGTTACGTTACAGCCTTATTCTAAAATGGATTACATAAAACATGTTCCTCATCAATCTACACACAATACCCCATCATGACGAAGTGAAAACAGATTTTTAGAAAGTTTTGCAAATGTATATATATATAAAAAATGAAATACCTTATTTACATAAGTATTCAGACCCTTTGCTATGAGACTCGAAATTGAGCTCAGGTGCATCCTGTTTCCATTGATCATCCTTGAGATGTTTCTACAACTTGATTGGAGTCCAACTGTGGTAAATTCAATTGATTGGAAAGGTAACCTGTCTATATAAGGTCCCACAGTTGCAAAAACCAAGCTATGAGGTCGAAGGAATTGTCCGTAGAGCTCCGAGACAGGATTGTGTCGAGGCACAGATCTGGGGAAGAGTACCAAAACATTTCTGCAACATTGAAGGTCCCCAAGAACACAGTGGCCTCCATCATTCTTAAATGGAAGAAGTTTGGAACCACCAAGACTCTTCCTAGAGCTGGCCACCCGGCCAAACTAAGCAATCGGGGGAGAAGGGCCTTGGTCAGGGAAGTGACCAAGAACCCAATGGTCACTCTGACAGAGCTCCAGAGATCCTCTGTGGAGATGGGAGAAACTTCCAGAAGGACAACCATCTCTGCAGGACTCCACCAATCAGGACTTTATGGTTGAATGGCCAAACGGAAGCCACTCCTCAATAAAAGGCACATGACAGCCCACTTGGAGTTTGCCAAAAGGCACCTAATGGACTCTCAGACCATGAGAAACAACATTCTCTGGTCTGATGAAACCAAGACTGAACTCTTTGGCCTGAATGCCAAGCATCACGTCTGGAGGAAAGATGGCACCATCCCTACGGTGAAGCATGGTGGTGGCAGCATCATGCTGTGGGGATGTTTTTCAGCGGCAGGGACTGGGAGACTAGTCAGGATCGAGGGAAAGATGAACGGAGCAAAGTACAGAGAGATCCTTGATGAAAACCTGCTCCAGAGCGCTCAGGACCTCAGACTGGGGCGAAGGTTCACCTTCCAACAGGACAACGACCCTAAGCACACAGCCAAAACAACACAAGAGTGGCTTTGGGACAAGTCTCTGAATGTCCTTGAGTGGCCCAGTGCGAGCCCAGACTTGAACCCGATCGAAAATCTCTGGAGAGACCTGAAAATAGCTGTGCAGCAACGCTCCCCATCCAACCTGACAGTGCTTGAGAGGCTCTGCAGAGGAGAATGGGAGAAACTCCCCAAATACAGGAGTGCCAAGCTTGTAGCTTCATACCCAAGAAGACTTGAGGCTGTAATCGCTGCCAAAGGTGCTTCAACAAAGTACTGAGTAAACGGTCTGAATACTTCTGTAATTGTATACTTTTTTATATTTATATATATACACATTTGCAAACATTTCTAAAGGCGGTATATATTGGGGTATGTATGGGGTATTGTGTGATGAGGATTTTAAAAAACAAAAAAACTATTTAATCCATTTTAGAATAAGGCTGGAACGTAACAAAATGTGGAAAAGTCAAGGGGTCTGAATACTTTCCAAATGCACTGTATATGAATACATTTTTTGGTATATATTCAAGTATAAATTACCGAAGTTATGATAGATTGCCAAAGATTTGCTGTTAATTACCAAAATTACTGAAGATTCTGGTAACTTTGGTAAAGTACAGGTAGCTTTGCAACCCTAAACTAAACACAACTCCCTGGTCTTGATTGTTGTTGATGTTTTTGCAGTAGCTCTTGTGGACAATGCAGCCATTTTTATTTTATCTCAATATCAAATCATTTCCGGGTAACAATTAATGACCTTACTGTGATTGTTTCCAATTAATACTTAAAAGTCTAAGCTGACATATGGAATTGTTTTAAGATGGTCATACTATGGATAATTTAGCTATTTGACCCCTTTAGGTATCCCCCCCAAATATTACCAAATTATTTGATAAAATATTGAATTTGGCCTTTACTACTATAGCCCAGAGAAACGCATTGAATAACACATTCATAAATGGCAAAAAAAGACAGTCAAAAAATAATTAATAAGAAACAAGGTTTTGAAGTGTTTGTCCTATACTGTATCTAGGAGATTTTTACACATATTTAACCCTTTTTTGGGGGTAGGAACAAAACTAATTTCATCCTTCCATGAAAATGTTTAAACCAGTACCAATTACCTTCAGATGAGTCCTGTGACACTTGTGGGGGTAGTTGAGCAAAACGGATACCACCATCGTGCGAATCTCCCCTTTCCATAGAGAATATTGTTTGTAGGTCAAACCGTTCGGACGCTACAGACGTTTTCGTGAGAAGAGCAATATTTGGGATGTATCATGGTCTGACAAACACCGCTCTAGCTCTACCACCTTTCACCGTAAATTCGGAAGTGCGATATCGGCAGATGCAGTGCGATATCTCTAGCTTAAACTGACAGATTTTGATGGGGATTTTTTGATTATGTTACTTAGATTGACTCACTGGTGCGTCATTCGACTCTAGGGGGTTAAAGTGGTCAAAAAGAAACACAAATTATCATAATTTTCACTATATCACAGTATTATTCCAACCTCATAGTGTGGAAATATATATATATATATAAACGTTTTTCACTGCACTGGGCCTTTAAGCATGCCTGTTTGAACCAGTCTCTTTTCCAGGCTGATCCAGTCAGCCATCGATGGCTTCAACGTGTGTATCTTTGCGTACGGTCAGACAGGCTCCGGAAAGACCTTCACCATGGTGGGTGACAGAGACCAGAAAAGCCCAGGCATCATGCCTAGAGCGTTCAATGCCATATTTGACATCCTCCAGGAGAATGCCACCAAGTTTGACTTCAAGGTGAGGGCTGCGAAGTCTTTCTGAGCCATGAGAAATAATTTCCTATTGTATATCAGTAACAAGAAGCAAATACACTTTATAGTAAACATAAAAGGACTCTCCTCTCCTCTATCCTGTAGTCCTGTGTAGTTCATTTGGTAGAGCATGGCGTTTGCAACGCCAGGGTTGTGGGTTCGATTCCCACGGGGGGCCAGTATGAAAATGTATGCACTCACTAACTGTAAGTCGCTCTGGATAAGAGCGTCTGCTAAAATGTAAAATGTATCCTGTCCTTTTTGTTCCTTTCATCTCGTCTCCTCTCTGTGCTACTCTCTTCCTAGGTCTCGGTCAATATGTTGGAACTGTATAATGACCGGCTCCAGGACCTCTTTTTGAGCGGGGCCGAGGCCCAGAGCAGGCGGGTGGAGATTAAAAGGAACAGAAAGGGGCTTGTGTTTGCCCAGGGAGCAGAGACAAAGGAGGCCTCCAGCGCTGGGGAGCTCTTCGCCATGTTTCAGCAAGCCTGTGCCAACCGCCATATCGCAGCCACCAGTATGCCCAAACACCCACTCCCCACTTCAAAAGCGCCCTGTTTAATGGTTTGGATTAATTGGTTTAGTCACAGTCAGATTGACTGGATGGTAGGTACATCATTACAGACCCGGGCTCAGAGAGAGAGAGAGCTGCTAAGCAAGCCATACGTAAGAGGAGATCGTGGCGTCTTAACAAAATGTCTGGCTCTTTCATTTACTTCAGGGGTTAATGTGGCAACCCTGATATCATACTTCACAATTCTACCTTAATGTCATAATGCTGTTTTGCTGACAAAATATGATACAATTAGAAAATAGGAATAAAGTAAACGGGAAATCAATCTATATAAAGACATTTAAAACTATTTTAGGAGTGTCAATTTAAAAAGGCTTACTTCTTTTACTCTGTGTGGTTGTTGCAGAGATGAATGTGGAGAGCTCTCGTTCCCACCTGATCATTGGGATCATGGTGGAGAGCAGGAATCTGACCAATGGGAGTGTGAGCTTTGGGAAGTTGAGTCTGGTCGATCTGGCAGGGAGCGAGAGAGCAGCCAAGACTGGGGCAAAAGACGACCAGCTCAAGGTAATTAGGTTACCCTGTTAGAATTCAGGCTTAAAGCTTTATATATCGCAGTCATTTATGTGTGTGGGCTGTTTACAACTAACAGTTTACGTTTTACCCCATGGATATCATTGTTGAATAATCCTCCCTCTCTCTCTCTCTGTCTCTCTCTCCCTTCCTCCCTCATCTTTCTATAGGAGGCTAACTCCATTAACAAGTCTCTGAGTGCTCTGGGAGATGTGATCTCGGCCCTGTCCTCGGAGCTGCCGCATATCCCCTACAGGAACAGCAAGCTCACCCAGATCATGCAGGACTCGCTGGGCGGCAACGCCAAGACGCTCATGGTCGTCAACGTCTCGCCCTCCGACTGCAACCTGGACGAGACGCTCACCTCCCTTATGTGAGAGAGATTTCCCCAATACACACACCCCCTAAAACACACAACTCAAACCCTAAACACCCGGCCCAGACAAACACTTATAACAAACTCTGCTATAAGAAGAGAAACTAATGTCTAAATTACCCATGCCCATCGTACAAAATGCTGAAATCACATCCCTCCATCCTTACCAGGCTGGAGCTCCAGGACATGGTTAAAACTGTAGTACTAAGCCCCCAAGATGCACCCTTGTGCACTATAGGGAATTGGGTGCCATTTCAGAGTTGCCCTTGCTTGGATTGTTCTTGTTTGTGTGATTTTGTTTGTGTGATGTGTAGTGAAACGTACCATGCATGTAACTCGTACCATAATGTGACACGTACCATCTCTGTAACACGTATGTAACACGTATGTAACGCGTACCATAATTTAACATGTACCATCTCTGTAACATGTATGTAACACGTACCATAATGTAACACATACCATCTCGCCGTTTCATACTATTAATCCTCTAGTTATGCCACTCGAGTGAAGACCATAACCAACATTGCACAAAGAAACCTGGAGAGTAAAGAGATCGCCCAGCTCAAAGAGGTAAGGTTTATTTTCTTCACACTACCCTAACTGTTTTGCAGTATGTAGCTAAAACTCCTCTTCATGAGGACGTAATGTCTGGGATATTAATTGACTAATGGCCCAAGACGACTATCATACAGAGCAATATATTGGCAAGCTGAGGAACCTGAGGCATGCCATTGTAACATGCGAGAAATGATCCTGGGTCTACCACGGGAGAAACCAACGCCTTGACCATTAGACCAAGAGGAAATTCCCTCTTGGCCTAAGGGTCAACACTGATTTTGATGTCGCAGGCGGCGTTACCCATCACGTGACCATGAGCAATCATGACCGACTCATGTCCTCAACACCATCACACATGCACACACACACCAGTTTTAATCTGACAATGAAGAATTCTCTGTCAAATCAAATGTTCAGAGTACAAGCCCCACTCATGACCCTTCTCTCTCGTTTACTCCTTTCTTTCTCTATTTCTGGCAGGTGATCATGAAGTTGAGGTCTGGACAGCCAGTGGAGGATGAGGAGGTCTAATTCTAAGCTGTGGGAATTTGATCTACAGTACTTTCAGAAAGTATTCATATCCCTTGACTTATTCCACATTTTGTTGTGTTACAGCCTGAGTTCAAAATGGATTAAATATTTTTTTTATCTCAGCCATCTACACAAAATACCACATAATTACATTTTAGAGAATTTA
Source organism: Coregonus lavaretus (assembly GCF_964263955.1). NCBI lineage: Eukaryota > Metazoa > Chordata > Actinopteri > Salmoniformes > Salmonidae > Coregonus > Coregonus lavaretus. The sequence goes on from NC_140004.1 coordinate 12,183,435, forward strand.
TTGAAAATGAAATAGAGAAATATCTCATTTACATAAGTATTCACACCCCTGAGTCAATACATATAAGAATCATCTTTGGCAGCGATTACAGCTGTGAGTCTTTCTGGGTAAGTCTCTAAGGGCTTTGCACACCTGGATTGTACAATATTTGCACATTATTCTTTAAACAACTCTTCAAGCTCTGTCAAGTTAGTTGTCGATCATTACTAGACTGCCATTTTCAAGTCTTGCCATACATTTTCACGCCGATTTAAGTCAAAACTGTAACTAGACCACTCAAGAACATATAATGTAATCTTGCTAAGCAACCCCAGTGTATATTTGGTCTTGTGTTTTAGGTTATTGTCCTGCTGAAATGTTAATTTGTTTCCCAGTGTCTGTTGGAAAGCAGACTGAACCGGGGTTTCCTCTAGGATTCTGCCTGTGCTTAGCTCTATTCCGTTTCTTTTTATCCTAAAAAACTCCCTTGCCGATGACAAGCATACCCATAATATGATGCAGCCACCACCATGCTTGAAAATATGAAGAGTGGTACTCAGTGATGTGTTGTCTTGGATTTGCCCCAAACATAATGTTTGTATTCAGGACATTAAGTCAATTTCTTTGCAACATTATTTTGTAATTTGACTTTAGTGCCTTATTGCAAACAGGATGTATGTTTTGGAATATTTTTTATTATGTACAGGCTTCATTCTTTTCACTCTGTTATTTAGGTTAGTATTGTGGAGTAACTACAATGTTGTTGATCCATCCTCACCTTTCTCCTATCACAGCCATTCAACTCTGTAACCATTTTAAAGTCACCATTTGCCTCATGGTGAAATCCCTGAGTGGTTTCCTTCCTCTCTGGCAACTGAGTTAGGAAGGACGCCTGTATCTTTGTAGTGACTGGGTGGATTGATACACCATCCACAGTGTACAGTTGAAGTCGGAAGTTTACATACACCTTAGCCAAATACATTTAAACTCAGTTTTCACAATTCCTGACATTTAATCCATACACTCAATTAGTATTTGGTAGCATTGCCTTTAAATTGTTTAACTTGGGTCAAACGTTTCGGGTAGCCTTCCACAAGCTTCCCACAATAAGTTGGGTGAATTTTGGCCCGTTCCTTCTGACAGAGCTAGTGTAACTGAGTCAGGTTTGTAGGCCTTGCTCGCACACGCTTTTTCAGTTCTGTCCACACATTTTCTATAGGATTGATGTCAGGGCTTTGTGATGGCCACTCCAATACCTTGACTTTGTTGTCCTTAAGCCATTTTGCCACAACTTTGGAAGTATGCTTCGGGTCATTGTCCATTTGGAAGACCCATTTGCGACCAAGCTTTAACTCCCTGACTGATGTCTTGAGATGTTGCTTCAATATATCCACATAATTGTCCTTCCTCATGATGCCATCTATTTTGTGAAGTGCACCAGTCCCTCCTGCAGCAAAGCACCCCCACAACATGATGCTGCCACCCCCGTGCTTCACGGTTGGGATGGTGTTCTTCGGCTTGCAAGTACCCCCTTTTTCCTCCAAACATAACGATGGTCATTATGGCCAAACAGTTCTATTTTTGTTTCATCAGACCAGAGGACATTTTTCCAATGTCCCCATGTGCAGTTGCAAACTGTAGTCTGGCTTTTTTATGGCAGTTTTGGAACAATGGCTTCTTCCTTGCTGAGCGGCCTTTCAGGTTATGTCGATATAGGACTTATTTTACTGTGGATATAGATACTTTTGTACCTGTTTCCTCCAGCATCTTCACAAGGTCCTTTGCTGTTGTTCAGGATTGATTTGCACTTTCCGCACCAAAGTACGTTCATCTCTAGAGACAGAACGCATCTCCTTCCTGAGCGGTATGATGGCTGCGTGGTCCCATGATGTTTATACTTGCGTACTATTGTTTGTACAGATGAACGTGGTAAATTCAGGCATTTGGAAATTGCTCCCGAGGATGAACCAGACTTGTGGAGGTCTACAATTCTTTTTCTGAGGTCTTGGCTGATTTCTTTTGATTTTCCCATGATGTCAAGCATAGAGGCACTGAGTTTGAAGGTAGGCCTTGAAATACATCCACAGTTACACCTCCAATTGACTCAAATGATGTCAATTAGCCTATCAGAAGCTTCTAAAGCCATTACATCATTTTCTGGATTTTTCCAAGCTGTTTAAAGGCACAGTCAACTTAGTGTATGTCAACTTTTGACCCACTGGAATTGTGATACAGTGAATTATAAGTGAAATAATCTGTCTGTAAACAATTGTTGGAAAAATTACTTGTGTCATGCACAAAGTAGATGTCCTAACTGACTTGTCAAAACTATAGTTTGTTAACAAGACATTTGTGGAGTGGTTGAAAAACGAGTTTTAATGACTCCAACCTAAGTGTACAGTGAGGGGAAAAAAGAATTTGATCCCCTGCTAATTTTGTACGTTTGCCCACTGACAAAGACATGATCAGTCTATAATTTTAATGGTAGGTTTATTTGAACAGTGAGAGACAGAATAACAACAACAAAATCCAGAAAAACGCATGTCAAAAATTTTATAAATTGATTTGCATTTTAATGAGGGAAAGAAGTATTTGACCTCTCTGCAAAACATGACTTAGTACTTGGTGGCAAAACCCTTGTTGGCAATCACAGAGTTCAGATGTTTCTTGTAGTTGGCCACCAGGTTTGCACACATCTCAGGAGGGATTTTGTCCCACTCCTCTTTGCAGATCTTGTCCAAGTCATTAAGGTTTCGAGGCTGACGTTTGGCAACTCGAACCTTCAGCTCCCTCCACAGATATTCTATGGGATTAAGGTCTGGACACTGGCTAGGCCACTCCAGGATCTTAATGTGCTTCTTCTTGAGCCACTCCTTTGTTGCCTTGGCCGTGTGTTTTGGGTCATTGTCATGCTGGAATACCCATCCACGACCCATTTTCAATGCCCTGGCTGAGGGAAGTGTCACGCCCTGGCTCTGGGGACACTGTTATGTTGAGCCAGGGTGTGTATTCTATGTTTGTATTTCTATGTTGGCCTGAGTGACTCCCAATCAGAGGCAACGAGTGTCAGCTGGTTGTCTCTGATTGGGAGCCATATTTAACTGTCTGTCTTTCACTTTGTGTTTGTGGTTTCTTGTTCGTGTTGGTTTGTGTTTAAACCATAGACGTCACGTTTTTCGTTTGTTGTTTTGATCGTGTGATCATTAAATAAATATAAATATGTTCACCTTCAACGCTGCGCATTGGTCTCTCCCTGACGATCGTGACAGAAGAAACCACCAAAACTGGACCAAGCAGCGTGTCCAGGAGCCATTGCCTGGGGAATCGCTTGCAGATCTCCGTGGCAACCTCGACTGGGTCCAGCCTTGTAAAGAGCAGAGTGGATGGACTTGGGAACAGTGGAGGAAGAGTTTCGACTGGGTCAAGCCTAATGAAGAGCAGAATGGCTGGAGTTGGAGACAGAGGAGCGAGAGTTGGGCGAGAACGATAGAGGCCTGGCCCACGGGGAGGAGAGACCCCCAGAAATTTTTTAGGGGGGGGCTCACGACGTCGGGGCAGCAGGAGGCTGCGATAGAGCGGTCCAGCGGGTTGGCAGAGGAGGCCGCCAGGTTACGGGGGCCACTGGTCGAATAGGGGATGGAAGGTGGAGAGGCACGGCGAGAGGTACTGGGGTGTGTTACCAGTCCGGTCTGGCCCGTTCCAGATCCCGGTGTAGGGCCAGTGGTGTGTGTCCCCAGTACGGTCCGGTCTGTTCCTGCTCCCCGCACCAAGTCTGTGGTGCGTTTCGTCAGCCCTGTCCGGCCCGTTCCTGCTCTCCGCACCAAGTCTGTGGTGCGCGTCGCCAGCCCAGTCCGGCCCATTCCTGCTCCCCGCACCAAGTCTGTGGTGCGTCTCGTCAGCCCGGCTCGGCCCGTTCCTGCTCCCCGCTCCAAGTCAGTGGTGCGCTTCGTCAGCCGGCTCGGCCCATTCCTGCTCCCCGCACCAAGTCTGTGGTGCGTTTCGTCAGCCCTGTCCGGCCCGTTCCTGCTCTCCGCACCAAGTCTGTGGGGCGCGTCGCCAGCCCAGTCCGGCCCATTCCTGCTCCCCGCACCAAGTCTGTGGTGCGTTTCGTCAGCCCTGTCCGGCCTGTTCCTGCTCTCCGCACCAAGTCTGTGGGGCGCGTCGCCAGCCCAGTCCGGCCCATTCCTGCTCCCCGCACCAAGTCTGTGGTGCGTTTCGTCAGCCCTGTCCGGCCCGCTCCTGCTCCCCACACCAAGCCAGTGGTGTGCGTCGTCAGTCCAGCACGGCCCGTGCCTGTTCCCCACACCAAGCCAGTGGTGTGCGTCGTCGGTCCGGCACGGCCCGTGCCTGTTCCACTGGTGCCTGGTCCGGCACCGGTCAGATGCGTTACGCCGGAGCTAGAGCAATCCGCTCCATCAGAGTGCAGTCCAGCTCCGGCCAGCGGGGCCAGACCGGACCAGGGGTACTTTGGGGGGTTGGATAGGGAGTGGGGATCAGGCCCGGAGCCGGATCCGCCGCCAAGGCAGAGTGCCCACCCGGTCCCTCCCCTGTGGTATTTAGTTGGCGCGGTCGGAGTCCGCGCCTTTAGGGGGGGATACTGTCACGCCCTGGCTCTGGGGACACTGTTATGTTGAGCCAGGGTGTGTATTCTATGTTTGTATTTCTATGTTGGCCTGAGTGACTCCCAATCAGAGGCAACGAGTGTCAGCTGGTTGTCTCTGATTGGGAGCCATATTTAACTGTCTGTCTTTCACTTTGTGTTTGTGGTTTCTTGTTCGTGTTGGTTTGTGTTTAAACCATAGACGTCACGTTTTTCGTTTGTTGTTTTGATCGTGTGATCATTAAATAAATATAAATATGTTCACCTTCAACGCTGCGCATTGGTCTCTCCCTGACGATCGTGACAGGAAGGAGGTTCTCACCCAAGATTTGACGGTACATGGCCCCGTCCATCGTCCCTTTGATGCGGTGAAGTTGTCCTGTCCCCTTATCAGAAAAACACCCCCAAAGCATATTGTTTCCACCTCCATGTTTGACGGTGGGGATGGTGTTCTTGGGGTCATAGGCAGCATTCCTCCTCCTCCAAACACGGCGAGTTGAGTTGATGCCAAAGACCTCGATTTTGGTCTCATCTGACCACAACACTTTCACCCAGTTCTCCTCTGAATCATTCAGATGTTCATTGGCAAACTTCAGACGGGCCTGTATATGTGCTTTCTTGAGCAGGGGGACCTTGCGGGCGCTGCAGGATTTCAGTCCTTCACGGCGTAGTGTGTTACCAATTGTTTTCTTGGTGACTATGGTCCCAGCTGCCTTGAGATCATTGACAAGATCCTCCCGTGTAGTTCTGGGCTGATTCCTCACCGTTCTCATGATCATTGCAACTCCACGAGGTGAGATCTTGCATGGAGCCCCAGGCTGAGGGAGATTGACAGTTATTTTGTGTTTCTTCCATTTGTGAATAATCGCACCAACTGTTGTCACCTTCTCACCAAGCTGCTTGGCGATGGTCTTGTAGCCCATTCCAGCCTTGTGTAGGTCTACAATCTTGTCCTTGACATCCTTGGAGAGCTCTTTGGCCTTGGCCATGGTGGAGAGTTTGGAATCTGATTGATTGATTGCTTCTGTGGACAGGTGTCTTTTATACAGGTAACAAACTGGTCCTCTGTAGCTCAACTGGTAGAGCACGGCGCTTGTAACGCCAAGGTAGTGGGTTCGATCCCCGGGACCACCCATACACAAAAAATGTATGCACGCATGACTGTAAGTCGCTTTGGATAAAAGCGTCTGCTAAATGGCATATTATTATTATTATTATTATTATAAACTGAGATTAGGAGCACTCCCTTTAAAAGTGTGCTCATAATCTCAACTCGTTACCTGTATAAAATACATCTGGGAGCCAGAAATCTTTCTGATTGAGAGGGGGTCAAATACTTATTTCCCTCATTAAAGTGCAAATCAATTTATAACATTTTTGACATGCGTTTTTCTGGATTTTTTTGTTGTTATTCTGTCTCTCACTGTTCAAATAAACCTACCATTAAAATTATAGACTGATAATTTCGTTGTCAGTGGGCAAACGTACAAAATCAGCAGGGGATCAAATACTTTTTTCCCTCACTGTATGTAAACTTCCGACTTCAACTGTAATTAATAACTTCACCATGCTCAAAGGGATATTCAATGTCTGCTTTTTTTTTTTTTTTACCCATCTACCAATAGGTGCCCTTCTTTGCGAGGCATTGGAAAACCTCCCTGGTCTTTGTGGTTGAATCAGTGTTTGAAATTCACTGCTCGACTGAGGGACCTTGCAGATATTTGTATATGTGGGGTACAGAGATGAGGTAGTCATAAAAAAATCATGTTAAATACTATTCTTGCAAACAGAGTGAGTCTATCCAACTTATGTGACTTCTTAAGCAAATGTTTTGTCCTGAACTTATTTAGGCTTGCCATAATCAAGAGATTTTAGCTTTCATATTTAATTAATTTGCAAAAATGTGTAAAAACATAATTGCACTTTGGCATTATGGGGTATTGTGTGTAGGCCAGTGACACAAAATCTCAATGTAATCTGTTTTAAATTCAGGCTCTAACACAAGAAAATGTGGAACAAGTCAAGGGGTGTGAATACTTTCTGATGGCACTGTATGTCTATGTAAGTAAGCAGTCAGATAGACTTTCTCTTCAATCAATGTGTTTGCAGCTTTTTTTTTTACTGCCACTTTCTAAAAAACAATGTCATCACTGGTGAGGTTGATTCCACTGGTTTCCCTTCCACTTGTTTCTCTTTCACTTATTTCTTACTTTTTCTGGTGTTAAATGTGTTGAATATACAGTGTGTCCCAGCAGGTGTGAATAAAAAGTATTTTAAATACAAATTCTAATTCAAAATGGGCTTCTCTGCTGTTGAGTGTAACAAGGTAATTTTGTTCCCCTAGTTATATACTCTGGTTGCATTCTATTTTGATACAGAGTGATCTTAGAGTGGACTGGGCCAATCAGGTCACTTTAGGGCTTATTCTGTTTCAAAATTAATATTCTACTGGTGTTGTTGCTTTATCATTTTACCACTTGATTATTTTATCATAATGTTTGTGTGTCTTATTTCTCAAATACATATAAATCTGTCATGTCATCTGAGTTTAGCAGAGCTGGTACAAGAAAATATGACGATCAAGAAAATATGACGATCAAGAAAATATGACGATCAAGACTAGAATGGTTAAGTCCATTTCCCATGTTCTGTCTTCTTCTCAGTCCTCTACATGTTGTTCTGCTCCGCTAATTCTATTAGAAGTGTTTCAAATATCACCCTAGTTGTAAAGTATGTTCTCTGTTTCAAACTTTATTAATTGAGTCGGAGTTCTGGTTGTTTTAGAACGTTATCTGTACAACCTCAGTGGAATGTTCACCGTAATGTTGAGCACGAGCTGCTAGCTCTTAGTGTTGTTTTTTGTATTATGCTAGGGTCAGTGCTATCCGAGACGTCCCTACCCTAAACCCTAACCCTTACTCTAACCTTAACCATTTAAAATGTCAACTTCAATGGGGTAGGGACGTCCCAAGGATCCCAGACAGCACGGATCATTATGCTAGCTATGTATCCTAGCTAGCATGTTAGTATTTCAACTATCGGTATGCTGTTATTTCAAGTAAAAATAACTATGCATTGTACTCTCACCATTGAGGCACTAAGCGTTATTGCTTTACTCAGTCACTCCAGGATTTTGCAGCGTTCTTTTGTGATAGTTGCAGGCCAAAATGCTTGATTTTGCTGCAGCAATAATTACATTTTGCATGGCAATGATTTTGTCCAATTTGTCACGAAAATGCACTGACGAGGGAAAAAGTTTGTTGACATGTTGCATGATTGAACAATTTTTGCGGTAAAAGTGTGGTGATTGGTTAAAGTTTGCATTCCCTCACATAATGTGTGTATTTGTTAATTTTGCTAAACATTTTGCTATCGCAGAATCGCAAAATCCTGGGTGGACTGTTTACTGTCCAACAGGCATGGATGCAGTTGATAGACATTGAACTGAATACCTCTGTTTCTATAGCTAACTCTCTATGCATGTATGGTATCTTATTATGTGAGCATGAAACATGAGTTTTTATAATTGTATTTTCAAATTATAATATGCTACTGTATGGTGTATCTAAATTGTGGAGCCACATGCACATGCGTGTGACACTCTTAGAAAAAAAGGTGCTATCTAGAACCTAAAACGGTTCTTCAGCTGTCCCCATAGGAGAACCCTTTCAAGAACCCTTTTTGGTTCCAGGTAGAACCCTTTTGGTTCCAGGTAGAACCCTATTGGGTTCCATGTAGAACCCTTTCCCCAGAGAGTTCTACATGGAAACCAAAAGAGCTCTACCTAGAACCAAAAACAAAAAAGGTTATCTTATGGGGACAGCCAAATAACCCTTTTGGAACCCCTTTTTCTAAGAGTACAATCGGAGAAGGCGGGGATGCAGTTAAGACACATTGAACTGTATGCCTGTTGCTCTCTTTTTCTAAAGCTCTATGCAGGCGTAAAATACATGTTCAGATCCTAACAGACAGAAGTTGTGGTGTCATCTTTAAACAAACGATGAAGAGTGAAACCTGTTACTTGAGGTTGAAACAACATATCTGCGTTGCGTGAGTAAATACCTATCTGATGAGTAGGATAAGTGTTCATAGGTCGTAGGGACCAGATGTTGGAGCAGCCTTAAGGGCAGTAATTAGCAGGAGGCAGCAGGATCAGGTGCAAAATAGTGTCCAGTTTATTAACATTGAAAGGTGGTTCCAGGTAAATGACGAAAACCAATGAATATTTACATAATCTACAAAGGTATTTACAAAATAAACAGACACTCAAAATACAGCTTTGAATAGAAATCTAAAACCTAAGCCTCAATCAGGCCTACCCTGCCAAATCAACTATAGCAGGGTGGGGTATACCAGGCTATGGAAAGACTCACATACCAGAGCTAGAACATGAAATCAAAGTTTATTGGTCTCGTACACAGGTTTGCAGATGTTATCGTAGGTGCAGCGAAATGCTTGTGTGCAGTAATAATACCTAGCAATACAAAACAATACTCACATAATCCAAAAAGCAAAAATAAATAAATAAATATCAGAACGAGCAATGTCAGAGTCTGGAATATAATCACGGATTATATATACAGTGAGAGAAAAAAGTATTTGATCCCCTGCTGATTTTGTACATTTGCCCACTGACAAAGAAATGATCAGTCTATAATTTTAATGGTAGGTTTATTTGAACAGTGAGAGACAGAATAACAACAAAAACATCCAGAAAAACGCATGTCAAAAATGTTATAAATTGATCTGCATTTTAATGAGGGAAATAAGTATTTGACCCCCTCTCAATCAGAAAGATTTCTGGCTCCCAGGTGTCTTTTATACAGGTAACGAGCTGAGATTAGGAGCACACTCTTAAAGGGAGTGCTCCTAATCTCAGCTTGTTACCTGTATAAAAGACACCTGTCCACAGAAGCAATCAATCAATCAGATTCCAAACTCTCCACCATGGCCAAGACCAAAGAGCTCTCCAAGGATGTCAGGGACAAGATTGTAGACCTACACAAGGCTGGAATGGGCTACAAGACCATCGCCAAGCAGCTTGGTGAGAAGGTGACAACAGTTGGTGCGATTATTCGCAAATGAAAGAAACACAAAAGAACTGTCAATCTCCCTCGGCCTGGGGCTCCATGCAAGATCTCACCTCGTGGAGTTGCAATGATCATGAGAACGGTGAGGAATCAGCCCAGAACTACACGGGAGGATCTTGTCAATGATCTCAAGGCAGCTGGGACCATAGTCACCAAGAAAACAATTGGTAACACACTACGCCGTGAAGGACTGAAATCCTGCAGTGCCCACAAGGTCCCCTGCTCAACCCGTCTGAAGTTTGCCAATGAACATCTGAATGATTCAGAGGAGAACTGAGTGAAAGTGTTGTGGTCAGATGAGACCAAAATGGAGCTCTTTGGCATCAACTCAACTCGCCGTGTTTGGAGGAGGAGGAATGCTGCCTATGACCCCAAGAACACCATCCCCACCGTCAAACATGAAGGTGGAAACATTATGCTTTGGGGGTGTTTTTCTGCTAAGGGGACAGGACAACTTCACCGCATCAAAGGAACGATGGACAGGGCCATGTACCGTCAAATCTTGGGTGAGAACCTCCTTCCCTCAGCCAGGGCATTGAAAATGGGTCGTGGATGGGTATTCCAGCATGACAATGACCCAAAACAAACGGCCAAGGCAACAAATGAGTGGCTCAAGAAGAAGCACATTAAGGTCCTGGAGTGGCCTAGCCAGTCTCCAGACCTTAATCCCATAGAAAATCTGTGGAGGGAGCTGAAGGTTCGAGTTGCCAAACGTCAGCCTCGAAACCTTAATGATTGGAGAAGATATGCAAAGAGGAGTGGGACAAAATCCCTCCTGAGATGTGTGCAAACCTGGTGGCCAACTATAAGAAACGTCTGACCTCTGTGATTGCCAACAAGGGTTTTGCCACCAAGTACTAAGTCATGTTTTGCAGAGGGGTCAAATACTTATTTCCCTCATTAAAATGCAAATCGATTTATAACATTTTTGACATGCGTTTTTCTGGATTTTGTTGTTGTTATTCTGTCTCTCACTGTTCAAATAAACCTACCATTAAAATTATAGACTGATAATCAGTCAGTGGGCAAACGTACAAAATCAGCAGGGGATCAAATAATTTTTTCCCCTCACTGTATATATACACACTACCGGTCAAAAGTTTTAGAACACCTACTCATTCAAGGGTTTTTCTTTATTTGTACTATTTTCTACATTGTAGAATAATAGTGAAGACATCAAAATTATGAAATAACACATATGGAATCATGTAGTAACCAAAAAAGTCTTAAACAAATCAAAATATATTTTATATTTGAGATTCATCAAATAGCCACCCTTTGTCTTGATGACAGCTTTGCACACTCTTGGCATTCTCTCAACCAGCTTCATGAGGTAGTCACCTGGAATGCATTTCAATTAACAGGTGTTCCTGTTTTTTTTGTGGAATTTCTTTCCTTCTTAATGCGTTTAAGCCAATCAGTTGTGTTGTGACAAGGTAGGGGGGGTATTCAGAAGATAGCCCTATTTGGTAAAAGACCAAGTCCATATTATGGCAAGAACAGCTCAAATAAGTAAAGAGAAACGACAGTCCATCATTACTTTAAGACATGAAGGTCAGTCAATACGGAAAATCTCAAGAACTTTGAAAGTTTCTTTAAGTGCAGTCGCAAAAACCATCAAGCTTTATGATGAAACTGACTCTCATGAGGACCGCCAGAGGAATGGAAGACCCAGAGTTACAGTTGAAGTCGGTAGTTTACATACACCTTAGCCAAATACATTTAAACTCAGTTTTTCACAATTCCTGACATTTAATCCTAGTAAAAAATACCCTGTCTTAGGTCAGTTAGGATCACCACTTTATTTTAAGAATGTGAAATGTCAGAATAAAAGTAGAGAGAATGATTTATTTCAGCTTTTATTTCTTTCATCACATTCCCAGTGGGTCAGAAGTTTACATACACTCAATTAGTATTTGGTAGCATTGCCTTTAAATTGCTTAACTTGGGTCAAACGTTTCGGGTAGTCTTCCACAAGTTTCCCACAATAAGTTGGGGGAATTTTGGCTCATTCCTCCTGACCGAGCTGGTGTAACTGAGTCAGATGTTGCTTCAATATATCCACATAATTTTCCTTCCTCATGATGTCATCTATTTTGTGAAGTGCACCAGTCCATCCTGCAGCAAAGCCTCCCACAGCATGATGCTGCCACACCTGTGCTTCACGGTTGGGATGGTGTTCTTCGGCTTGCAAGCATGCCCCTTTTTCCTCCAAATGGTCATTATGCCCTTAAAGTTATATATTTTTGTTTCATCAGACCAGAGGACATTTCTCCAAAAAGTACGATCTTTGTCCCCATGTGCAGTTGCAAACCGTAGTCTGTTTTTTTTTTTTATTATGGCGGTTTTGGCGCAGTGGCTTCTTCCTTGCTGAGCGGCCTTTCAGGTTATGTCGATATAGGACTTGTTTTACTGTGGATATAGATACTTTTGTACCTGTTTCCTCCAGCATCTTCACAAGGTCCTTTGCTGTTGTTCTGGGATTGATTTGCACTTTCCGCACCAAAGTACGTTCATCTCTAGGAGACAGAACGCGTCTCCTTCCTGAGCAGTATGACGGCTGCGTGGTCCCATGGTGTTTATACTTGCATACCATTGTTTGTACAGATGAACGTGGTACCTTCAGGCATTTGGAAATTGCTCCCAAGGATGAACCAGACTTGTGGAGGTCTACACATTTTTTTTCTGAGGTCTTGGCTGACTTCTTTTGATTTTCTGAGTTTGAAGGTAGGTCTGAGTTTGAAGGTAGGCCTTGAAATACATCCCAGGTACCCCTCCAATTGACTCAAATGATCTCAATTAGCCTATCAGAAGCTTCTAAAGCCATTACATCATTTTCTGGAATTTTCCAAGCTGTTTAAAGGCACAGTCAACTTAGTGTATGTAAAGTTCTGACCCACTGGAATTGTGATACAGTGAAATATAAGTGAAATAATCTGTCTGTAAACACTTGTTTGAAAAATGACTTGTGTCATGCACAAAGTAGATGTCCTAACCGACTTCCCAAAACTATAGTTTGTTAACAAGAAATTTGTGGAGTGGTTGAAAAACGAGTTTTAATGACTCCAACCTAAGTGTATGTAAACTTCCGACTTCAACTGTACCTCTGGTGCAGAGGATAAGTTCATTAGAGTTACCAGCCTCAGAAATTGCACCCCAAATAAATGCTTCACAGAGTTCAAGTAACAGACACATCTTAACATCAACTGTTCAGAGAAGACTGTGTAAATCAGGCCTTCATGGTTGAATTGCTGCAAAGAAACCACTACTAAAGGACACCAATAAGAAGAAGAGACTTGCTTGGGCCAAGAAACACGAGCAATGGACAATTTTGCCTTTGGTCTGGAGTCCAAATTTGAGATTTTTGGTTCCAACCGCCGTGTCTTTGTGAGATGCAGAGTAGGTGAATGGATGATCTCCACATGTGTATTTCCCACCGTAAAGCATGGAGGAGGAGGTGTTATGGTGAGGGGGTACTTTTCTGGTGACAATGTCTTTGATTTATTTAGAATTCAAGGCACACTTAACCAGCATGGCTCCCACAGCATTCTACAGCGATACGCCATCCAATCTGGTTTGGGCTTAGTGGGACTATCATTTGTTCTTCAACAGGACAATGACCCAACACACCTCCAGGCTGTGTAAGAGCTATTTTACCAAGAAGGAGCATGATGGAGTGCTATATCAGATGACCTGGCCTCCACAATCCCCCTACCTCAACCCAATTGAGATAGTTTGGGATGAGTCGGACGGCAGAGTGAAGGAAAAGCAGCCAACAAGTGCTCAGCAGGTGAAGCTGGTTGAGAGAATGCCAAGAGTGTGCAAAGCTGTCATCAAGGCAAAGGGTGGCTATTTGGTTACTACATGATTCCATATGTGTTATTTCATAGTTTTGATGTCTTCACTATTATTCTAGAAAATAGTAAAAATAAAGAAAAACCCTTGAATGAGTAGGTGTCTCCAAACTCAAGTCCGGGCTCTGGCTGGTTCACTCAAGGACATTGAGACTTGTCCCGAAGCCACTCCAGCGTTGTCTTGACTGTGTGCTTAGGGTCGTTGTCCTGTTGGAAGGTGAACCTTCACCCCAGTCTGAGGTCCTGAGCGCTCTGGAGCATGTTTTCATGAAGGATCTCTCTGAACTTTGCTACTTTCATCTTTCCCTCGATCTTGACTAGTCTCCCAGTCCATGCCGCTGAAAAACATCCCCACAGCATGATGCTGCCACCACCATGCTTCACTGTAGGGATGGTGCCAGGTTTCCTCCAGATGTGACGCTTGGCATTCAGGCCAAAGAGTTCAATCTTGGGTTCATCAGACCAGATAATCTTGTTGCTCATGGTCTGAGAGTCCTTTAGGTGCCTTTTGGTAAACTCCAAGCGGGCAGTCATGTGCCTTTTACTGAGGAGTGGCTTCCGTCTGGCCACTCTACCATAAAGGCCTGATTGGTGGAGTGCTACAGAGACGGTTGTCCTTCTGGAAGGTTCTCCCATCTCCACAGAGGAACTCTGGAGCGCTGTCAGAGTTACCATCGGGTTCTTGGTCACCTTCCAGACCAAGGCCCTTCTCCCCCGATTGCTCAGTTTGGCTGGGCGGTCAGCTCTAGGAAGAGTCTTGGTGGTTCCAAACTTCTTATATTTAAGAATGATGGAGGCCATGGTGTTCTTGGGGACCTTCAATGCTGTAGACATTTGTTGGTACCCTTCCCCACAGCTGTGCCTCGACACAATCCTGTCTCAGAGCTCTACGAACAATTCCTTCGACCTCATGGCTTGGTCTTTGCTCTTACATGTACTGTCAACTGTGGGACCTTATATAGACAGGTGTGTGCCTTTCCAAATCATGTTCAATCAATTGAATGTACCACAGGTGGACTCCAATCAAGTTGTAGAAACATCTCAAGGATGATCAATGGAACCTGAGCTCAATTTCGAGTCTCATAGCAAAGGGTCTGAATACGTATGTAAATAAGGTATTTCTGATTTTTGCACAAAAAAACAACAACCTGTTTTTGCTTTGTCATTATGGGGTATTGTGTGTAGTTTGATGAAGAAAAAATAGTATTTAATACATTTTAGAATAAGGCTGTAACGTAACAGAATGTGGAAAAAGTCAAGGGGTCTGAATACTTTCCGAATGCACTGTACCTCTCGAGCGTTTCTTTCGACGCATCTTTCAACCGGCTGAAGCGATCCTCTACGCTGTGTATTTCTCCATCTCATTTCAGCCGTCTACTCTTTTCTGTTCAGTCTCCATTGCTGCCACGAACAAAAATGAAAAGGACGGCACACAATAGCCTGGCTAAGTCTACAGGCACGTCTCCCTCCTCCATACTTAAAAATGGCAGTCACAGAGGATCACAACAATGTTGCTGTCGAAACATTAGCAATTTTTCCCGCTAATTAAACCTAGTCCTGTTTCTAGTTCCACGGCAAATTGAAAAACAACCAAGAACCAACAAGGCTAGTTCGTGCTCTTTCCGGTGCGGCACAGTTTGGTTCCTCTAGTGGAATTGCGGCATAAGTGAACAAAAGAGTAATACAAATAAAAGCTCAATTAAATAATTTCACCAACTAAATAATGGCCAATATTTAAAAAATAGTTACATAAGCTATACAGACATGAGCCAAGCATGTTTACCTGTAGAATGGAATAGCTTATAAGACCTCTTGTGATTCATTTAATTTAGTCAGTTCTACCACCTCAACACTCCCGTTTTAAAAAGGGTTAATATCAAGTTGTAGTAAAGTTCAGCTTCAGTCCACAGGGGGCACTGTGTCACTGTCAGAAGATACAAAATATGAAAAATGTATGCACTCACTAACTGTAAATCGCTCTGGATAAGAGCGTCTGCTAAATGACTAAAATGTAAATGTAAAATGTATCCTGTCCTTTTTGTTCCTTTCATCTTGTCTTCCTTCAGTCAGAAAAACTTTATCTCATCTCTTCAGTCTCAGCTAGCTAGCCAGCCAGTAGCTAGCTACAGAAATGAAACCCATCAAATTCACTCGCGGAAAATAAAAACTTTTCCTAATATCATGACATATATCAACATTCTTACCTTGCCCATTCACTAAATATACTATTCAAAAACTGACTGACACCGAATAGCATAAGGATGCTGAGCACTAACACTAGCTAGTTAGCTACCACCAACCCTGCACAAACCTGTGGCTAACTCTGCTGCTGCTGCTGCACCTTGACTTTCTGGTTGTTCTGCCTTCACCACCTCATTCACTGCTGCCCGCTCATGCGCAACCTGCTCACTTTTTTTGCCTTTTTTTCGATAGAAGTTCAAAATATCCATATTTGCTCTCTGCTATAAAGAGCAGAGTGACAGGCGTTTTGCTGAAAGATGACATTGACGTCTAACCTGTGCTGTAGGGGTGCGGGTGGGGTCAAGGGACGTGAGCGGTCCAACACGGTTGTGAAATCGTGACCAATCACAGCAGCTACTGCGTCACTCCAGGGGCTTCTTGCAGTGCCTTCTACTGGGATTCCACTAGATAGCACAGCCACAAAGTCGGATTCCACAGCCACAAAGGCTACAAAAAATGAGCCCTTTGGTCTTAATTCAAGGTAAGGATTAGGCATAAGGTTAGCAGTGTGGTTAAGGTTAGGATTATGTTTAGGTTTAAAATCAGATATTAAGAAGAGAAAGTGTAGACCTGACACCAGGTGCTGTAGATGTCCTGAAAGGCAGGCAGTGTGCTCCCGGTGATACGTTGGGCTGACGGTGCAGTTGCTGTACCAGGCGGTGATACAGCCCAACAGGATGCTCTCAATGGTGCATCTGTAAAAGTTTGTGAGGGTCTTATAATGTATTGTTTATTTTTGTCATAAAAATGTGTCAGTAAAATATATACTTTTAATTCTGCATAGCGCAAGTGATTTGTGGTTATGGACACTCATATCAGACAAAAATAAAGAAAATAAATAGGATTTTATTTTTATTATATATATTTTTGCCATCAAAAGGTTCAGGGCTTGACCAAAAACATCCGGGGCTGAAGCCCCAGAAGCCCAGGCATAATAATGACACTACCTGGGCTTGGTTTATGGTTATGTCCTGGGAAGAGCCAAGACAGCCTTAACCTCTACGGGATCGGTGTTCCGTATACATGATGGTTGAGCTAACGTGTACTAATGTGATTAGCATGACTGTTGTAAGTAACAGCAAACTTTCCAGGACATAGACATGTTTTATATGGGCAGAAAGCTTACATTCTTGTTAATCTAACTGCACTGTCTAATTTACAGTAGCTATTACAGTGAAAAAATACCATGCTATTGTTTGAGGAGAGTGCACAACAACAAAAAACTTATCACGGCAACTGGTTTGATACATTCACCTCTGAAGGTAAATGGTGTACTTACATTCAGTAATATTGCTCCGATTTGTCATCATAAGGGTCCCAGAGATAAAATGTAGCATAGTTTTGTTTGATAAAATCATTTTTTATATTCAAATGTAGGAGCTGGGTTCTATAGTTTGAACCCCTGCTGTCTCTGGCTCCACACCCACCCCGCCCGGCCATCTAGATGTGTGAAAGTTAGTGCATGTGTGACATTCCTGGGAGTGTGTAAACTTACATTTTGTATTACCATATCATTTTTCTATGTTCTCTATAGTTATATACTTGAAAATGTATAAATTGACCAATTCGGCACATATGGGCAGACTTGATACAAAATAGTACAGTATTGCAATGCTTCACTGGATCAATCTGAAACTTTCCACACACACTGCTGCCATCTAGTGGCCAAAATCTAAATTGCGCCTAAACTGCAATATTATATTGTGGCCTTTCTCTTGCATTTCAAAGATGAAAAAAAAAAGATAGAAAACACATGTTTTTTTGTTTGTATTATCTTTTACCAGATCTAATGTGTTATATTCTCCTACATTAATTTCACATTTCCACAAACTTCAAAGTGTTTCCATTCAAATGGTATCAAGAATATGCAAATTCAACAATGAGTGGTTTGGAAGGAATCAGTGGCTAACTGCGAGCATTGCGAAGCAATCACTAGCCTGCTATTCAGTGGAGTGGGTGTGTGGTCCAAGTCTGGGTTTAAGGGTCTCTTTTCCAAGCTTAAAAGGATAAACATTCAACATTGGCCATGCTGTCAATCCAGCATGACTTCTGCCGTGCTCAAAACAACTGGAAACTCGGAACTGGGAAATCTCAGACTTCAGTGAGTTCAAAACAACTGGGAACTCGGGAAAAAAACGAGCTCCGACTGGGAAAATACGTTTTGAATGGTCATCCAACTCGGAATTGCAAGTCGGGAACTCAGGCCTCTTTCTAGAGCTCTGACCTGAAGATCACTGACGTCATGATTCAAATTGTTTTTTTTTTGGAGTTCCCAGTTGTCTTGAAAGCGCCATAAATCCAGAGAATGCCAGACTTTGATGACAAAATTTGCCCACGAAGAACCGCCGCGCCACCTTCCTGTTCAAGTGAGCACAGCACAAGGTGAGTCCAAAAATGTCTTCTATGCTGCTGCATAAATTATGTAATGTGCCAGGGAGATAGGTATACTATAGCTAAGAAAGTAATACTAAGTCTATGTTGTGTAGTAAGCTGTTAGTAGCCCATATGCCTCACCATAGTAATTTGGTCCGTTTTCCCCTCATAATTTAGCCTACTGTTCTGACTTGGTGGTGCACATGTAGCCTATAGCCTGTTTAAGAGAAGCGTAATCATTGAATATCGGAAGAGCTTTCATTGTCTGCTTATATGCCCCCTTTATTTATCCTACAGTTCTGACTTGGTGTACACAGAGAATACTGTAAAAACGGCCCATGTTCTGAATTCTGTCGCTGTACATTTAAAAAGTGCTGAACAAATAGTTATATTGACTATGTCCGTCCTAGCTCGCTTATTAATTACGGATTTCCTCAGCCCCACCTGCCCTGAATGACAGGTCGCCACTGCTCAGTAGCCTATTCCAGCAGGCTATTGGGCAACGGAAACACTTCTTACCTCGGAATTGCCTCGCTGTTCATGTTGAATAAATTAGTCTGTCAATTTGAAAGAAGCATGCTGCTAAATCGTTCATTTTACATCTTGCCTAGGCTACTGTAGGCTATCTGAAATTAGATGTAGGCCTATCCGGGGCTATAGGCTACCTGCATCTAGCTAACCAAACCATGGCAAAGTTGAATTACAATCATAAACCCAGATTTTAGTCAGTAGGCCTTGCCTACGCCTATTGAAATGACAAGTCAATCTCACAAATAGGCCATTTATAACGGTTTGCAGTCTTACCATCTGGCACATAATAACGGCACAACCGTTGCCTAACATTCTTTTTAAAAAGTTTAATATGGGCAAATTATATTTTCTCTTGCGACACATTCAAATTCCTTTATTAGTCACGTTAGCTCACAATAATTATTATTAATGGAAAAACTAATTTTGCTTCTTTGGTCATTAGAAGTTAAGTCGAGATTCCTTCTTAATTCTCTCAATAAGGTTCTGGATAAAGGGTAAATTGGCTAAATGTGGCAAATCCTCTCTTGATGCGAAAAAAAAATTGGTCTACTTTTCAGACCTTGTGGGAGGGTTTTGAGTAGTCATTGGGCTAGAAATTTTAACTAAACCTGGCAACCCTGCAGGAGGCCACCATTCTAAAAGTATAGATGTCTGATCTTAACTTGATCACTCTTTTGTCTGAGAAATTTCCTGCGGCATCAAAATTAGCAGTTTTCTTTCTCTCCATGCGGGGGCAGTCATGTCATTGGGATCAGGGTTTGCTATCAAAATCATCCTTGCTCTCACTCGCTCAAACGCTAGGCCTAGGTCCTATTAATGCAACATTCAAATGTACAAAAATGAAATGCAGTCATACACATCAACCATCATTTTATATAGCTTAATAACACAAGATCTATATTCGTCTCCAATAGGCCACGACATTCAAGTGTATTCGAAATGCAGCTGCACAGTTGTCTACACAAATATAGCATACTGAAGCCTATTAAAACTAATTGCACACTTAGGCCTATAATATCAGTGTCAAATTGGCTGGATGTCCTTTGGGTGGTGGACCATTATTAATACACACAGGAAACTGTTGAGCGTGAAACTCAGCAGTGTTGCAGTTCTTGACACAAACCGGTGCGCCTGGCACCTACTACCATACCCCCTTCAAAGGCACTTAAATATTTTGTCTTGCCCATTCACCCTTAGAATGGCACACATACACAATCAGGGCCGGCTCTAGCCTTTTGGTGGCCCTAAGCGAGATTCAGCGAGAAAAATGTATATTTGAAAGTTAATTTCCTGCACTTCTACACATTTTGCCATGTGGTGTAGAGAAAATGTTTTCTGCAGTTGTACACATTTTGCTATGGGAAGAGAGACATTTTTGCAGTTTTAAGGCTAATTTACTGCAATTCTACACATTTGTCCATGTCTTATGTCATGTTAATGATATCTGAGTGAGAGTGACTAACCTAATCAATGGGGGCCCCCTGGAGGTCAGGGCCCCTCCTGGGCATGTGCCCTGCGTCCCTGATTGGTGTTCGGCCATGATTACTACAAGTTTAGATAACTGGCTAGACTAACTTACCAATCTAAAAATTGTTAGCTGACATGGCCAATTGAGTGGATGTCAGTGACTGACAAAACAAAATAAAAACTGCTCATGCACAACCAAATTTCGAACTTGCACCTTGTGTGTTCTTCTATTCTAACTCTCAACAGTAAGTTGAGAACCCGACTGAGTTCCCCGACCGTTTATGCCCCTTATGCCGCTTATGGTTGTACACAATCCATGTATCAATTGTCTCAAGGCTTAAAAATCCTTCTTGAATCTGTCTCCCTCCCTTCATCTACACTGATTTGAAGTGGATTTAACAAGTGACATCAATAAGGGATCATAGCTTTCACCTGGATTCACTGAGTCGTGGAAAGAGCAGGTGTTCTTAATGTTTTGTATGATCAGTGTATTTTCTCGAAAAGGGTTCTAGCGAGACTAAGGATACAATTCAACTGTCAAAATCTAGTTTAATTGTGCCCTGGTGTAGTTTAGCAGTTAGGGCTGCTGCCTTCATCGCACACATAGCCTACCGTGTGTGTTAGATTCCAGCCCCTTATGGCACAAATAACTCAAACCTCCCCCATTGACTATATTTAGTTACACATTTAAAATATGGACAGTCCAGGGATATTTCACCCCCGATCTTGATAATAAATTACCATACCAAACACTTTTATTTGAAAGACAGTTGTATTTAATGGATAACATAAATGGGAAACAAATAAAATAATAACAGTAGGCTCCAACAACATTAATTTCCATTCATAAGAAGTGTTGGATAAATTGCCACAGTAGATTTGCCGTGGTAAACGAGGGAAATGCTTTATTTCAATTGTACGGAATGCTTGCCAAATAGATTGTGTCTACACTTGACACTTACATGCGACTTATGCTATCAGAATAAGAAGAGCACATTGAAAAGACATGTCTAGACGCACAAAAGTCGCTTTGTGGTCTGATTGTGTTCAGATCTGGCTGACCACTTCAGGAGGTGATCAGGGATGCATTGTGTGCCGATTTCTCCTCGGTCTGGACACAATCAGGCTACCAAAAGCGCATACAGTAGGCGACGTCATCAGCACTCCTCCCACAAGTCTCCAGAAAACTTGTGTTTTAGAACCGAAAGGCACCTTTTCCTTATAACATTGGAGGAAATACGTGTGATGAACGTGCTTGCTGGGCTCATAAATGCTAGCCAGCTATTGTAGCTAATATTTTTAAAATAATAATTTTGGTTTGGCTAGAGTTATGCTAACTCGTTTGCAATCCCTTTAGGGATTACCATGGAGACGACCTGATTCACTGACTGAACATCTCGTCAAAGAGATCGCATTTATTTTGGAAGATCGCAAAATAGATATTCTACATTCAAGACAGGAGAAACAAATTGATTCAGAAGATAATAAAACATGTTTCTTTCAGTTACTTTTTTCTCAACTTCTATCTAGCACGTCAAGCTAGCCAGCTAGCTTTGTAGCCATGGATTGTGCACCTTCCATTGTTTAGCTAAGTAGCTAGCTAGCTACCTAGCTAGCTGGTGGATATTTTCCTTTTGAAACCAGGGCAGAGGAAAGCAACAGCCACCTCCACAAATGCAGTTTACATTGATATCCATGCTGAATGAAGCACTTAAGGGACCTCATGGGCACCCTTAACTTTTTCACTTAATTTAAGAGGGAAAATTGCCTTAAAATGTTTTGTGCAACTTACTTAAAGTTAAATAAACATTGAGGGAAAAGATAAAGGGAAAATGAACTTAAGATGTTTTATGAAACTGGGCCCTGGTACTCAGCACTCTATTGTCCCTCTAATCACTCTGACATCAATGCAAATGTAATCGAAAATCAAATCAAACACTTAATGAGAGCCCATGAGCTCATGTTGCACAACATTTCTATAGGCTATGCAATTGCTTGAGAAAACAGAGTTTTGATGGCCTTTATTAAAAAGAGGAGGATCCCATCAGCTTTCTATAGGCTAGACCTACTATATTTATTTCTCAACTTTCCTAATATTAAGCACATTGCTTCGCTTTACAACAGGAGTATAGCCTACCTGGCTGGCATGAAAATGAACCATGGGGAAAGTGTCCTCTATTCGCTATTTACTGTAAGTGCATAGATGGCATGTATTTTTCTCCCCTGCCCCTGTTCTGAGACAGGTGCATGATAATGGTCCATTCTAAATCAAAACTAATTTCACACATACATTATTTAGTATATGTAAAGGCAATATTAAATTAAGAATAGTCTGATGGGTGACAATATTAGCCACTTGTGAATGAAGCCCAGCGTGTGCAGTAAGGCAAGAAACAGCGCATGCCTTTTTTCAAATACTTTTTCAAATCATAGTCTCACACCTCATGTAGCCTAGCCCATAGGCCTATATGTTTTGATAAGGTTTGTATCACAATTAAAGTGGCCAAATAACTTCTTAAAATTAAGCACATTAATCTGCTTTACAACTGGTGTAGAGCCTAACTGGCGTGCGCGGCGCGTTTGGGGAAGATAATTTTCACCATAAAGGCACCTTTATAATAATGCATTACATGCATACTTGCATTTGAGGTCACTTTTCAGAACAGTGTTTAACCGCTAATTGATTGCATTTTGGAACATTCACGCTTATAGCCTAATGGCGTGTGCGCGTTGCTACGCTTATAATGTGAAGAAATAGATCTGATCTGTTCCATCAGCCTTAATGCTTTTAAATGTTTTTTTGATGGTTGTATTAATTTGGGATCTATCGCATCCCACAATTGTCCCAGAGTATGTTTGGAATATTTATTTCTCGCACAGAAGGACAAGTTGATCAATAGAATAGGTCTAAACATATTGACCAACGTCTGTATCACAACTAAAGTTGCATAAATAACTCTAAATTAAGCATATAGGAGGACCTGTTTCTTTGTTAACCGTTCAACACAAAATAGCCGCATTTCCCTTGGAAATTGTTCTATTTTATTCAGCTAGGTTCTATTGTATTCTTCATACTCTAAAATAATATAAAATAATGCAGTGGAATTCTAAGCAAATCTTGTCTGCTAAATGAACTAGTGTAGCCCACAGCCAAATGGCATAGCCAGATCAGGGCCTAACATCAGGACAACTCAGAATATGTTACTCTGTTCTTCTGAAATAGACTACTTTTTCTTCATATCATGTTTCTTTAAGTAATGGATTTATTGTGATGGTGTAGGCTATATTAAATTGATTTATTCTGGGGGGTTAGGTGCCTTGCTCAAAGGCACAATGGCAGGAGATGGTACATGGGATCAATGACCAGAAGCCTTCCATCTGCCAGTTCAGTTCCATTCCCATTTTTGTGTTGCCTGTCCCGGACTTAAACCAGCAACCTTCCCGCTGCTGGTCTGCCTCTCCAACCTCTGTTTCTCAATCCTGGTCCTGGGAAACCAAAGGGGTGCACATTCATATCTTTGTCCGAACACTACACAGCTGATTCAAATGATCAACGTATCAAGCTTTGATTTGAATCAGATGTGTAGTGCTAAGGCAAAAACAAAAATGTGCACCCCTTTGGGTCCCTACTTGAGCAAAGAATGAGTGTGGCGCCATGACTACAATTGTTCAAGCCCAGGACGACACAAAAATGGGTATGGAACTGAACTGGCAGCTGGAAGGCTCCCATGTACCATCTCCTGCCATTGTGTCCTTGAGCAAGGCACTTAACCCCCCACAATTGCTTTCCTCCCAGGGGTGCTGCACTGCAGGATGTTGGGAAAAGCAGAAGACACATTTCCTTTCTAACCCATGAACAAAAAAGTAGCTATTCTCTCCATGATCTTGTCACAAGATGACTCTTTCCATATCTCTACACCAACACCGCTGTTGGCTCTATTGCACCACTGTAGAAGTATTCCTTGTATTGTTCTACACTGCCATTACTGTTTGTATGGCTACTATTTAATTGTGCTATGTAAACTATCCTGTACTATGCCTACATAAATATTTGACACTGTGAAAGACAAATGTCTCTATTACTATGCCTACTTTAAGTATATTGAATGACTTGTTTATTTTGAAAGGTGGTGATATTGTGAGAGACTAATATATCGCATTATGACATGTTTACTTTGCCAACAAATGAGAGCCGAAATGAGAGCTAAAATGATACCTTTGGACTTGAGATGGGTTAAATGGAATACTAACTGAAATATGAACACTGACAGGCCTGTAACATCTCACATGTAACCTAATATGAAATTAACTCCTGCAGAATTAAGTATTTCTTGCAGTACAATGCTACACCAAATGTTATTTTTGTCTCGGGAAAAGGAGTGGAGCAATATGGTAAGATGTATTTCTTTCAGTATCTCGAGCAAATGCGAATACTTCAGAGGTCGTGGGCTACTTGGCCTGGAGAGTGGCGAGAAGCAGCGCGCTGTTATAATGTGATATATTAGTTTCTCACAATATCACAGTCTTTCACAATAAACAATTCATTCACAATATAGTTAAAGTAGGCATAGTAATAGAGACATTAGTATTTCACAGTGTCAAATATTTAAGTAGGCATATGTGGGTGTCTTATTCAGTGATTGATCGTTTTACATAACAGCTGTCAATATTTCAACCACGGAAAAAATGCATCAATGACGAAGTGAATTATTATCAGAAACATGGATTTTGATTTTGCATCAAAACTATGAAATAACACATATGGCATCATGTAGTAAACAAAGATTAACCAAAAAACTGTTAAACAAATCAAAATATGTTTTATATTTGAGATTCTTCAAAGTAGCCACCCTTTACCTTGATGACAGCTTTGCACACTATTGGCATTCTCTCAACCAGCTTCATGAGGTAGTCACCTGGAATGCATTTAAATTAACAGGTGTGCCTTCTTAAAAGTTAATTTGTGGAATTTCTTTCCTTCTTAATGCGTTTGAGCCAATCAGTTGTGTTGTGACAAGGTAGGGGTGGTATACAGAAGATAGCCCTATTTGGTAAAAGACCAAGACCGTATTATGGCAAGAACAGCTCAAATAAGCAAAGAGAAACGACAGTCCATAATTACTTAAAGACATGAAGGTCAGTCAATCAGGAAAATGTCAAGAACTTTGAAAGTTTCTTCAAGTGCAGTTGCAAAAACCATCTTGCGCTCTGCTGCAGAGGATAAGTTCATTAGAGTTACCAGCCTCAGAAATTGCAGCCAAAATAAAATGCTTCACAGAGTTCAAGTAACAGACACATCTCAACATCAACTGTTCAGAGGAGACAGTGTGAATCAGGCCTTCATGGTCGAATTGCTGCAAAGAAACCACTACTCAAGGACACCAAGAAGAAGAAGAGACTTGCTTGGGCCAAGAAACACGAGCAATGGACATTAGACCGGTGGAAATCTGTCCTTTGGTCTGATGAGTCCAAATTTGAGATTTTTGGTTCCAACCGCTGTGTCTTTGTGAGACGCAGAGTAGGTGAATGCATGATCTCCGCATGTGTGGTTCCCACTGTGAAGCATGGAGGGGGAGCTGTGATGGTGTGGGGGTGCTTTGCTGGTGACACTGTCAGTGATCTATTTAGAATTCAAGGCACACTTAACCAGCATGGCTACCACAGCATTCTGCAGCGATACGCCATCCCATCTGGTTTGCGCTTAGTGGGACTATCATTTGTTTTTCAACAGGACAATGACCCAACACACCTCCAGGCTGTGTAAGGGCTATTTGTCCAAGAGGGAGAGTGATGGAGTGCTGCATCAGATGACCTGGCCTCCACAATCCCCCGACCTCAACCCAACTGAGATGGTTTGGGATGAGTCGGACCGCAGAGTGAAGGAAAAGCAGCCAACAAGTGCTCAGCAAATGTGGAAAAGCATTCCAGGTGAAGCTGGTTGAGAGAATGCCAAGAGTGTGCAAAGCTGTCATCGAGGCAAAGGTTGGCTACTTTGAAGAATCTCAAATATAAAATATATTTTGATTTTCTTAACACTTTTTTGGTTACTACATGATTCCATATGTGTTATTTCATAGTTTTGATGTCTTCACTATTATTCTACAATGTAGAAAATGGCCAAAATAAAGAAAAACCCTTGAATGAGTAGGTGTGTCCAAACTTTTGACTGGTACTGTAGGCTACGCTGTTTAGAGCCAATTTGTTTTCTCCCCGGTCCCATGGAGAGGAGTAACATTGAAAGAGAAAGCTTTACAGGTGTCAGCTAGACGATAGATGCATTAATTATAGTATTATCATTAATTTGTCTTCTAAGGCAAGATGTTATGAGTGAAGAGAAGCTGCAGGCCTTGTGTAGGCCTATTTGACTAGACAAGTTGACTAAAATAGCCTATAAAATCTTTGCAATTATAAGCCGATATATATAAAAATGTGGCTTCGAAGTAAAACATTTCCTACAGACCTGTGAAAAAGTTGTCTCACTATCTCTACCTGTCATACAAGGAGTCTAATTTCTATGGAGGTGACAGTGTCCGCTGCACACCTCCCCAATACAGCCTGCTGCTTCACTCCACTATCCAGGCCAAGTAGCCCACGTCCTCTAAAGTATCCGGCTGGCTAGCTCTGCCTCCGACTTCTCCATACACTGACTAAGCTACATGTAACCCTGCTTTTCTGTCTTTATAAGTACACTTTGTTTACTTTGTTGCTTGTAACGTGCACTTGGCAGCTAGCTAGCCAGAGGTAGAGTGGGGCCGTGCATTCTAAATGAGTTTGTTATTTTTTACCTTCCCAAAAATGTCTATAGCTTAACTCCAGCTGCCCCCTGGCCGTGATTCTAAATATTCAATATTCATTCAAATCCTCCTGCTGAAGGATTATTTTCCTCCTGCGGCGAAATGGGTCAAATTAAGATCCGACATCTGTAGACCTCCCTTGGTCTTCAATGGGGCGATCCTAATTGCTCATCATTTTTTAAACCATGCTGTACCCCTCAAGTGTTTTCTGCCGCATTAGCCTGCAGATTCTGTTTGTGCATTCCTGCTGTATTGGCCCCTTCAGATCAGAGCTGCTTCTACACATGCTCACCCTGGTTTGTTATTCTTAATAACTCCATAGTTTAATACATACCATGAGCTCTGCTGACTAGAACTAAGTGAGAGACAATTGGGTTGATCAGAGAGCAGAGGGAACAGGCAGGGAAATGGGGTGAGCGTAGGGGGGTCGCGTTCTCCGGAGAGTATGGCAGCTATTTTGTTAATTAACAACCCTTCTTTCACCCGCCCAAACGATCTCTCTGCTATAATGGACATAGTTGGAGTCTCCTATGACAGCACAGCACAGAGTGAATTAGAAGGTAAGTCAAAACAATTCTAACTGCGTGACGGAATCGGAGGTACGGAAGCAGATGATGCTCCCTAATCCAGACCACACAAGCCCCCGTCTCTATGGGTTCAAGCCCCATATCGGCCACTTCAGTCTATGCTCCTCTAAACTTTGTATCTTCTTCTCTCTGTTTCCGTATGTCCTTTCAAATAAAATAAAATAATGCTCCTAAACTGCCTCTATACTGAGGTCTGAGGAGTGGTTAAAACTCCCTTAGGGTCAAATATTTGAGGGCCTTTCTTTGTCCAAATTGAATGAAAGCCTAATTTCTGCAAAGGTCTCTTTCGAGTGGAGTCATTTTTCTGATATTTTCACCTCAAAAGTGGTCTCAAGTTGAGTTGAGTCCATGCGCCACTCCAATCATGTTCCTTAATTTCTCCTATGGCGCATATAACAAGATTTATCATGTAGGCGATAATATGGAGCCTGAACATGAAACCAGTTCAACTTTGAATTGATTCATGCAGAATATAATTTGTAAATTACTTTATACAACTGCATTAAAGCTACAGTCTGGGTTTTGAAAAACAACAAAATTGCCACCTCGCCACTTGTTTTGGTAAACAGCTTAGGGATGGGGTGGAGCGATTTAACCACTCAAATTCATAGACAGAGCTTTGGAAACAAGGACTGATCATCCATGAGATGTTTTGAAGCTATAGAGTGTTTGTTTACAATTACATTTGTACAAATAATGTGGAGTAAAACAATTTTATATTTTGGGTTCAGTTTGGTTTAGGCGGTTAAACTAAGCTTATGAGGCAAGTTATCTTCTTAAAGAATCAGTCTTTATAAACAAACAATGCTTTAAAATATGATTAACATCATCATTTTTTTATCTCAATCTATGATTTTGAGTGGTCACATTTCTCCAGTCCCATCCCACTGCTTTATAGCAAAGCATGGTGCATACTGTTGTCTGAATAAGGACATGTTTCTCAAATGGCTTCACTGTTGTAACATCCATGAATACTTCTCTGAACATATACTGGAAATCAAGCTTAGATAATGTCAAATACTCATCTTATTCAAAAATGTATTGTCATGGCTTTTCAGTTCTAGTTTTATCTCATAAAAATTATATTAAAATAGAACATCACAGCATCCAAATGTGAATTTCACAGACGTGTGTCTTCTGTCCTCTTAACCTCCCTGGAATAAGTCTGATAGATCCAAAGACTGTGTCTAATCTGTCTGTTGGAGAGAGGGGAGAGCATATGTAAAAAGGCGATTCTACTCTATCTATGAGTAGCTTTGGCAACTACTTAGGAAGGGGATTGGAGAGCGAAAGGGAGATAGAGAGATCTCTTTAAACCCCGGAGTTACAGATGGAGAGGAGGGGTGGAGGAGTGAGTTGGGTAGGAATGAACCCTGAGTGAACGCTGCATGGTGCCCAAGGCTCTGATCACTTATCTAAAACAACACTCCCTGTCTTCCTAAGTGTTTAGTTGTAATTAATAACCAGATAGGGGTTTTAATAAAAGGCATTTCTAAACTCGTTCCACTTGATGAAGGTGGAAGGACCAATCACCATCCCTAATAGTCAAAATAATACTGGGGATGACCCTGTACAATACAGTTTTCAAAATCTTGGAATGCATAGATATTCTAACATTATATTCAGATATCATAAAAGTGCTTACGTTATATATAGAATAGGCCTACCTTAAACCACTATAATAGCATATAACATGCTAAATATCAATATCAATCAATTTTATTACCAATGAGCAAATGGCTCTGGACAAATCCTTAGTTATGGCTGCTCACTTTGTATCAGCTCAACTCTGTCTTGACTCTGACAGCTAGCAACTGTGTTTGCATTACAGTTGTAATGACGCCACTGCCAGGTCAAGATGTTGTGTTCAGTCTGTATAGTAGTTATGTGTTGGTGTCTGAGTAGCCATGGTTTCTGTGCGTTATGATGGTGTGGGCGAGGTGCTGCCCAGTCAAGCCAGTTGTGGCCTCATTGTAGTTGATGCCGTTGATCATGTAGGGGCAGGACTTCATGGTGAGCCCAAAATCGTTACTGAGATCTAGCTCCTGTCCCGGAACATTCTTGATACACAGCCAGTGGAGCAGTGTGGGCAGGAACACAAACATTTCCAACCAGGCGAAACCGTCACCCAGGCAGAGCCTTTACCCCATCCCGAAGATCATGACCTTCTCTGTCAGGTCTTTGTTGAGCAGTCCCTCTTCACCCAGGAAGCGCTCGGGGCAGAACACGTCTGGGTCACCCCACAGATCTCTACAAATTAGAAAAACGACAACAGACCAGTGACGACCACAAGAGGGTTGTGTTCATTAGGGCACACAACGGAAAATGTTTTGAACTTGGAAACAAAAATTAGCATTTCTTATTGGACAAGTCCAGGTAGTTAGTCCCTCCCTGTTTCGGTCTGTTTACTACTACGATTGAAGCTAGATCTACTCTGGGTTTTCTAGAGCTAGCCAGCTTTAGTTAGCTTCACATTCCAGTTCAGGCTTCATCCGTTAACTACTACGATGGATATTGCTCGCCCGCCTGCTGCTAACTCTAGGCCTCCTGTAGCTCAGTTGGTAGAGCATGGCGCTTGCAGGGTTGTGGGTTCGATTCCCACGGGGGGCCAGTATGAAAAAAAATATTATGCACTCACTAACTGTAAGTCGCTCTGGATAAGAGCGTCTGCTAAATGACTTAAATGTAAAATGTTGTAACTGCGTGTGCATGTCGCACGTGTCTAGTTGAATGCTGATCTCTTCAATGAGACAATGCTGAAACATCAATCCATGGGCGAGTCAGTGCCACATTTTAATTTGTGCCGAAATCAAAATGAAAGAAAAGTTATCTTGCAATTTCAACAGGCTATGGTGTGAAATAGGCTTGTTGAAGTGCAGTCTTTATTTTATTACTTACAGTTAATGCCCGCTTTGGTGTGCTTATCGATGCACAAGCACCTTTTATCCCACTCCTATAAATAAAATAATTTGATTAAGTTTTACTGTGCGTGATGTTTCAAATGCATTCTGTCATTGACATCTCCAAATAGTCATGTCACCTCCTCAAAGGACTAAAATGGATATTGAGAAGTTTGTTTTGAGATGCATACAGATAACACTCACATTAACTTGATACTGATTGATGAAGACACATGTGTCCTTAGGAATGAAGTATCCATTGAGTGTGATGTTTTCTGTGGTGCTAAAGGGAAGAAAAGCAGGACAAAAGAGACCAACTGTGTAAATAGCAACATTCCATTCCTAGAGCTAACACTTTGATCTGCATATACTAGCAGACAGGCAACATGCAGAAATAAACATTACAAGTTGTTACTGTAACTGTTATCAGAGCCTCACCAGTGTGGTATGGTGAAGCGTAAGATGGCGCCGACGGAGATGGCGGCCTCGCGACTAGCTCTTAGGAAACTTTGCAGTATTTAGTTTTTTTATGTATTATTTTTTACATTATTAGCTCAGGAAATGTTTTGTGTCATTACATACAGCCGGGAAGAACTATTGGATATCAGAGCGGCGGTAACTCACCAGAACTACCAGCATTACGACCAGGAATACGACTTCCCCGAAGCAGATCCTTTGTTCACTCTCCCCAGAGCAATTGAACTGATTCCAGAAGCCGACCCAAAATATTGGCAGCAGAGGAGAGGCACTCGAGGCAGGCTGGTTCGACTTAGGAGACGCGCACACCACCCACCGCTTCCGAGTATATTACTCGCTAATGTTCAGCCTTTGGATAACAAAGTTGATGAGCTCAGGGCAAGGATTTCTTTCCAGAGAGACATGAGGGCCTGTAACATACTTTGTTCCACGGAAACATGTCTTTCTCAGATACTCTGTCGAAATCGGTCCAGCCAGAGGGATTCCCAGTTCATCACGCAGACAGGAATAAATATCTCTCCGGGAAGCAGAAGGATGGAGGTGTGTGTTTCATGATTAAAGACTAATGGTGTAATTGTAGTAACATACAGGAACTCAAGTTATTTTGTTCACCCGACCTAGAATACCTCACAGTCAAATGCAGACCGTATTATCTCCCAAGAGATTTTTCCTCTGTTATAGCCATGGCCGTTTATATCCCCCCTCAAGCCGATACCACAACGGCACTCAAAGAACTTCACTGGACTTCATGCAAACTGGAAACCACATATCCTGAGGCTGCATTTATTGTAGCTGGAGATTTTAACAAAGCAAATTTGAGGACTAGGCTGCCGAAGTTCTATCAACATATCGACTGTAGTACTCGCACTGCTAAAACACTCGACCACTGTTATTCAAACTTCCGGGATGCTTACAAGACCCTCCCCCACTCTCCTTTTGGCAAATCTGACCACGACTCCATTTTGCTTCTCCCTTCCTACAGGCAGAAACTCAAACAGGAAGTACCCGTTCTAAGGACTATCCAACGCTGGTCTGTCCAATCGGAATCCACGCTTCAGGATTGTTTTGATCACGCGGACTGGGATGTGTTCCGGGTAGCTTCCGAAAATAATTTAGACGAATACCCTGATACAGTAACTGAGTTTATCAGGAAGTGTATAGGAGATGTCGTACCCACTGTGACTATTAAAACCTACCCTAACCAGAAACCGTGGATAGATGGCAGTATTCGCGCCGAACCACCGCATTTAACCATGGCAAGTTGACTGGGAATATGGCAGAATACAAACAGTGTAGTTATTCACTCCGCAAGGCAATCAAACAAGCAAAACGTCAGTATAGAGACAAAGTGGAGTCGCAATGGAACGCCTCAGACACGAGACGTATGTGGCAGGGTCTACAGACAATCACGGACTACAAAAGGAAAACCAGCCACATCGCCCAGACTGACGTCTTGCTTACGGACAAGCTAAACACCTTCTTCACCCACTTTGAGGATAACACAGTGACACCGACGCGGCCCGCTACCAAAGACTGTGGGCACTTCTTCTCCGTGGCCGATGTGAGTAAAACATTTAAACGTGTTAACCATCACAAGTCTGCCGGCCCAGACGGCATCCCTAGCCACGTCCTCAGAGCATGCGCAGACCAGCTGGCTGGTGTGTTTACGGACATATTCAATCTCTCCCTATCCCAGTCTGCTGTCCCCACATGCTTCATGAGGGCCACCATTGTTCCTTTACCCAAGAAAGCAAAGGTAACTGAAATAAATGACTATCGCCCCATAGCACTCACCTCTGTCATCATGAAGTGCTTTGAGAGACTAGTCAAGGATCATATCACCTCTACCTTACCTGCCACTCTAGACCCACTTCAAATTGCTTACCACCCCAATACATCCACAGACGATGCAATCGCCATCACCCTGCACACTGCCCTATCCCATCTGGACAAGAGGAATACCTATGTAAGAATGCTGTTCATTGACTATAGCTCAGAATTCAACACCATAGTACCCTCCAAGCTCATCATTAAGCTCGAGGCCCTGGGTCTGAACCCTGCCCTGTGAAACAGGGTCCTGGACTTCCTGACGGGCCGCCCCCAGGTGGTAAAGGTAGGAAACAACAGCTCCACCTCGCTGATCCTCAACACTGGGTCCCCACAGGGGTACGTGCTCAGCCCACTCCTGTACTCCCTGTTCACCCATGACTGCGTGGCTACGCACACCTCCAACTTAATCATTAAGTTTGCAGACGACACAACAGTAGTAGGCTTGATTACCAACAATGACGATACAGCCTACAGGGAGGAGGTGAGGGCTCTGGGAGTGTGGTGCCAGGAAAGTAACCTCTCACTCAACGTCAACAAAACAGAGGAGATGATCGTGGACTTCAGCAGAAGGAACACCCACCTATCCACATCGACGGGACCGCAGTGGAGAAGGTGGAAAGCTTCAAGTTCCTCGGCGTACACATCACTGACAAACTGAAATGGACCACCCACACAGAGTGTGGTGAAGCACAACAGAGCCTCTTCAACCTCAGGAGGCTGAAGACATTTGGCTTGGCACCTAAAACCCTCACAAACTTTTACAGATGCACAATTGAGAGCATCCTGTCGGGCTGTATCACCGCCTGGTACGGCAACTGCACCGCCCGCAACCGCAAGGGTGGCGCGGTCTGCCCAACGCATTACCGGGGGCAAACTACCAGCCCTCCAGGACACCTACAGCACCCGATGTCACAGGAAGGCCAAAAATATAATCAAGGACATCAACCACCCGAGCCACTGCCTGTTCACCCCTCTATCATCCAGAAGGCGAGGTCAGTACAGGTGCATCAAAGCTGGGACCGAGAGACTGAAAAGCAGCTTCTATCTCAAGGCCATCAGACTGTTAAACAGCCATCACTAGAATATTAGAGGCTGCTGCCTATAGACATAGACTAGAAATCACTGGACACTTTAATAAATGGAACACTAGCCACTTTAATAATGTTTACGTATCTTGCATTACTCATCTCATATGTATATACTGTATTCTATACTATTCTACGGTATCTTAGTCACTTTAATAATGTTTACATATCTTGCATTACTCATCTCATATGTATATACTGTATTCTATACTATTCTACTGTATCTTAGTCCATGCGGCTCTGACGTCGCTCGTCCATATATGTATATATTCTTAATTAATTCCTTACTTAGATTTGTGTGTATTGGGTATATGTTGTGAAATTGTTAGATATTACTGCACTGTCGGAGCTAGAAGCACAAGCGTTTCGCTACACCAGCAATAACATCTGCTAAACACGTGTATGTGACCAATACAAATTGATTTGATTTGGTTTGAAGGGGACGTAGGATGTGTGACGGAACACCTCGCATATGAAGGCCTCGGTAAAAGGCATCTTGGTCTTGTCCACAAACCGAGGTAGTCTGGCAGGGCCAATGTGGTCGCCTGAACCAAACAAAGACGTGGATCCGTCTATGAAAGATTAGATCATTGTATGGAACTGCACAGACGGCCCATCTACACCGTCAAACTGTCAAACTGGGTGGTACTGCAGGAATCTCTGCTCATTAGGACGTGCTGTTTGTCAGGAATGACCGTTCATTCAGAAAACAGCTGAACTCCCATCCATTTTTATAAAACAAAGGAATTATTCTTAGCAGGTAAAGTACCAGGTAAAGCAGACACACAAGCAGACATACAAAGAGACAAGGTATGAGGAGACAATAAGACCATATAGCGCTATAAGGGCATAGGGTATTACACTATGAGAAGTGCTGTTCAGTCAGGAGGAGTTATTCATTTACAGAGGATGTACAGTATCAATCTCCTGGTGTATTTTGACCTGGATTTCAGGAAACTTGATGAGGTATAGGAGGCTTCACTGCAAACCAGCTATAATGGTATCGAATCCTGAAATGTTAAAATAAAATAAAAAATGTAACATCAGTTACAATCGTCTATATTACCATCACCATATCCATGCTATTATGAACGCTAACTTAAAGAGGTTGCTGTATTGTTGGTCTGTTCAAAGGTATTCTTCAACCCATCCCTGCTTGGCATGGAGATCTTCCCCAAAAATTTAACAAATCTGGATTTGAAAATATAGTCTCAGCAAACATACAACAGCCACAGCCCTGAAATCGCCTCATGGTCAGTTGACACATTTATTTTAAAGAACTAACAATCTGTGTAATAGCCTTTGTGTTTATATGCTGTTTTTAAGCAGACCTTCAAATCAGGTGTTGCATAATTTCTCTGTTCCGTCTCTCTCACCTGCTCCAAAGATGTTGGTGACAGTGTGTATGATCTGGGAGTTGGACAGCACTGCTGTGACCTCATCCTCCTGCCGCTCCTCACAGAGTGCAATCAGAGCATCTGTGATGTCACGGATACAGTCCTGGAAACACACACATCATCAAAACGTTGCTTAAGACTTTACTTTACCCTCTACTTAATGCCTGCAGCTGTTAAGATTAAGATTCATCTTAAATGCGCAAGGAGGAGTCGTAACCTTGCCACTCCAGCTTATATCTGTGTCTTATTCAATATACACTTACAATGAAATGTAATCCTTTCAAAACTTTAGCACACGACCCGCTAATCAAATGTACCATCGAATTGTAATAGTGAGACTGACAGTAAATGGCAGCATCTTCTTGAAAACATGTCAGCACGTGTCTTCCACCGGATTAATAATTCCTAATTAAAGAGTACATGCGAGCATTTTAGACACTGTGCACAAGAACAAAGGTCCACTTTAGCCTCGTTTGGTAGATATAAGCCTGGTCTGCACTGTCGTAGAGTGTAGGTCTCTTATACTGTAGCTTTGATTTCAGCTGTTCATGTATTTCCTACTGTCATATGCAACCTGAAGAGGCAAAATCACAAGCAAAAACATGCTTTCCAAAAAGGAACCCTCCTTTTTCCACATTTACCTCTTCTCAAACTATCTCTCCCTCCCTCTCTCCCATCTCTTCCTTTCCTTCACCCCTGCGTAATTCCTTCACTCTCTGTCTATCCCTCCAGCACTGAAACAAATCCCTCAATGGCTGATTGGTTTTCTGTGCTTCTGTACCAGAATCTGATAGCACTGAACATATCTAATTTAACAGTTTACTAATCTACAAATTCAGCCTAAAAGTCACACATGAAAGCTGAGATTTCTCTCCAAGTTGAGATGTCTGCAAAAACTATCCACGTCAACATGCTTTTTCACTGTATACACATTATAGATTATACGCCTATAGCCCATAGTTTCAATAGCATATCTATCAACACATCCTATTCCTGACTCCAGCTGTAACAGCAGAATGGCTGAATCCCGTTGGATATGTTATCATACATCAACATTGCAATATATCATACTGTCTGTGTTCAGGGTCTGTTCATCCCAAGCGAAAAAGTATACTTAAATATACAAAAAATTCAAATAATATACTTTAAATATGAGATGTATTTTTCTAGTATATCTTATGTATACTATAAATATACTATATCACACTTATTAAAAGTGTACTTTATATTGATTGTTTTTTCAGTCTTTTGGTATACTATAAATATACTATCATCAACCTTCAATACACTTATTTAAAGTGTACTTTAAATTAATTATTTTTCAGTCTTTAAGTTCACTATCATTAAACTTAAACGCACTCATTAATTTAGTATATTCATTCAAAATACACTTGGAGTTGTTTTTGCAAAAGTATTCATACCCCTTGTATTTCTTCAAGTTTTATTGTGTTAAAACCTGGGATTAAAATTGATATAATTGTAATTTGTTGTCAACAATGAACTCAAAATACTGTGTAATGTCAAAGTGAAAAAAAAAAAAAAAGTTACTAAATAACTAAAATATAGTCATTGCATAAGTATTCAGCCTCTTTGTTTAGGCAGGCATAAATTAGTTCAGGAGTAAAATGTGGCATAACAAATCACAGAATATGTTACATGGACTCTGTGTGAAATAATAGGGGTTGACATTAATTTGTCTATGACTAACCCTTCCTCTGTCCCCCATACATACAAGATCTGTAAGGTCCCTCAGTCACGTATTGAATTTCAAACACAAAGACCAGAGAGCCTTTTGAAAGCCTCATAAAAGGGCAGTGATTAGTAGATCGTTAACAATATCAAATCAGACAATGAATATCTCTTTAAACATGGTCAAGTGAATAATTATGCTGTGGATTATGTATTAAATCATCCAGACACATCAAAGATACAGTCGTCCTTCTGAACTGAGCTGCAATATACAGAATATTCCAAAACATACTGTTCATCTTGTATGCAACAAGGCACTAAAGTAATACTGCAAAATGCAAAGCTATACTGTTTGTTTGGTGCAAATCCAACACAACACATCACTGAGTAACTGCCACCTTATTTTCAAGCATGGTGGTGGCTGCATCATGGTATGGGTATGCATGACATCGGCAAATACTAGGGAGTTTTTCAGGATAAAAATAAACTGGATGGAGTTAAGCACAGGCAAAATCTTAGAGGAAACCTTGCTTCAGACACTGAGAGAGGAATTCACCTTTCAGCAGGACAATAACCTACAACACAAGGCCAAATCTACACTGGAGTTGCATACCAAGAAGACAGAATGTGTCCAAGTTACAGTTTTGACTTAAATCTGCTTGAAAATCTATGGCAACATTTGAAATTTGCTGTGTAGCCGTGAGCACCAACATATTGACAGAGCTTGAAGAATTATGAAAAGAATAAAGGGCTAATGTTTCACAATCCAGGTGAGAAAAGCTCTTAGAGACTTACCCAAGAAGCCTCATCGCTGTAATCGCTTCCAATGGTGTTTCTAGCATATATTGACTCAGGGAGCTAAATACTTATGCAATGACTATATTTTAGTTATTTAATTTCTATCCACCTTTTGAAAACAAATAAATAGAAATCTTCCACTTTGACATTATAGTATTTTGTGTAGATTGTTGTCAAAAAAGTACAAATTACAAATCCATTTTAATCCCACGTTGTAACAACAAAATGTGAATAAATCCAAGGGTTATGAATACTTTTGCAAGGTGCCAATAATGAGTTTTTAAGTACTTTCTGAAATTCTGTTCAGAAAAGTGCAGAGAAAGTTGACAATGATAACGATTGTTTATTGCACAGCAGAGGAACATGCTTCCTGAGAGTATAGTTTTTCATATCTCAAGAAAATATACTTAAGTATACTTCAAAAAAAGTATATTTAACTTAAATGTCCACAAAATATATTTAAAGTATACTTTCAAAAACGCATGTGCACAGAAATGTGCATATTCCCCAGCATCCTTTCGTGTTGAAGTTTTGATTTATAATATGATATTGTTCCTCATATTTGGCTTATTCAAATGTTTTGAGGTTAATTTCCAAACTAAATAATGCTGTACTTTTAATTACACCTTACATATTACACATTTTATTGAAATGTTAATTTATTACCGTAATGTGAAGAACTAAAGTGTGAAATGCCAATGGTGCACAATTCTCAAAAGTGTTACTTGTAAATTGCTGCTCCAGCCGCAACTGCTTTGTAAATAGCATGTTAACATTGGCTGAGGAGATGCCTTGGTCAATCAAGGTAACCTTTACATGGCTAATTAAAATAGCTAAAGTGGTTAATGAGTAGAATTGTAACGTATTTATAAAAGTATACTTGAAACACATTATAAATACACTTTTTTGTAAAGAAAATACAGGAATTCTAATTCAAATACCATTTTAGTATATTTCTAATTGATGAGAAATATATATAAAATGTCCTTAAGGTGTATTCAAAGTATATTTGTTTTGCTCATTATCTAATAATATTATACTAAGAATATACTTAAGTACAAAAAAGTGTCCCAATTTAGATCATTTTAAATGTATTTAATATACTTAAATGCTAATAAAATATCAATAAAATGGACATTAAATGCATTAAATGTTTTCAAAATGGTTTCAATTTAGATATTTTAAATATACTTAAAATATATTCATGAAGTATGATTTAAGCATATTTAAATATTATAATTTTTTCGCTTGGGATTAGCCACCAAACAGAAGAAAACTGACTGAAACAGGGAGTGACTACTTGGACTTGTCCCAAAAAGATGCACTCAAGATGCACTCAAGAAGCACTCATGTTTTGTTTTCTGTTTTGAAACATTTTTCTGTGGCGTGCTCTGATTTGCATGACCCAGGTGTGGCTCATACTTTTTCAAAGGTCTCCAGGTGCTCCTCGATATTGCGTTCCATGAAGCTGTTCATTCTGTTGATGTGCTCAACCATCTTCCCCAGAGACGGGCTCGGCAAGTAGCGGAACACAGGTAACAAGTCGACCAGGTTTCCTGCAGCAAAGATCCGCAACACCTCGTTGTTGATGTGCACAATAGTGAGGAACTCCGTGTCATTGTAGTCATACCTCTTCCCGAAACACAAGACACACACCATTTTTGCCACCGACGTGACCAGCGGGACCACAAGGTCCAGACCTAGCCCCTCGCTCCCCTCTGAGTGCTCCCAAATGACCTCCACCATACGAGCCGCCTCGGCGCACACGTGCTCCTTTAGCAGACAGGTGGTGCCAGGGCCCCGCAGCTCTGTATGCGAGAAGGAGAACAGGGCGTTCTTGCACAGCTTCTTGTGGAGCACACAGGCAGCGCCGTATTTCTCGCTGAAGGTCATGCTAGTGCCATTGGCCACGGTGGAGAAGGTGAAGAGGTCAGTGCGTCCAGCGATTGCCTCACCCTGCTGTACCAGCACCACCACCACAAGGGAGCCCATATGCATTTGGAAGACATCTCCGTACTGCAGCTGGAGACACGTCAGTGACAGGTGGATCTGGTCTCCCATCTGGAACAGGTTACCCACCAGGGGCTACGGGGTCGGCCCCGGGGGCAGAGTGCCTTTGGGGCGGCTCCCGCCCTCTCGCTTTCAGCCCCTGAGAGCCACTAGGAGCAGGGTGAGTGTACATAGAGCCACGGTGATGCCAGAGAGGGTTATACAGGGGCCATCCTTTGGGAATATCCCAAACGTCAGCCTCATATTGCAGTCTCAGAGCGCCCCAGCCAGGACAGAAACACTCTGACACTAACTAGAATCTGAAGAGAGAATGAGTGGTGAACAGAGAGATACCATAAACTGGCTCAAGTGTAAAATAGAGTATCTAGAACATTATCTATGGTCTAGAATCACTGTCATAAACATGAGATCAAGAAAGAAAGAAAGAAAGAAAGAAAGAAAGAAAGAAAGAAAGAAAGAAAGAAAGAAAGAAAGAAAGAAAGAAAGAAAGAAAGAAAGAAAGAAAATTATAGATGACATTGATGATCATCTGTTCAGAATAATCCTGTATGAGAACAGGTTTTTCTTTTACAGAAATAAGAAGCAATGTTTTTATGGCAATATGAAAATAATGTTGGATCTCCCAATGAACTATTAACAAGCGGTCAATGTACACATTTGTTGACGACCAAAAGACCAGGATATGTTACTCACCGAATGCCAGGAGTGAAAGTTCTCTAAAGTTGGAGACTGGTCTAATGAGTGCAGTTTGACCCCCAGCAAAGCAAATTGCCGCAGGGTCCGATGACTGGATACGCTCTGCGAGAAGACTTGGCACTAGGCAGGTCCAAGTACCACGAGAGGCAGCGACAAGATCAGCCTATTGAAGCAAACCGGCGGGCAGTTGATTGAGCAGATTCATAGAGCTTGATCTTCTTGTTCTTTGCATTGTTTTAACAGGATGACATTATTGTGCGTGCCCAATATGCGTGTCAAGTGCCAACTGTGTGGTCCACAGTAGCTTAATCATCTCATCATTTTGTGTACAAGCGGCTGCAGACCGCACACATTTGGCAGTGGCCAAACATACACAATTATTGTAAATTGCTGTTTGGATTTCTCTAAAAATGTATGGACTGTCTCACTAACTGTAATGCCCAACATGAAGAGAGAAAATAATATGATTAATCTTCACATCAAACTTTTATTGATATTTCAATTCATAACAATTTAATTCCATAAAACTCCAGCAAATAATACATATTGTAATCTAATTGGACAAGCTAATGCATATTTTATAGCACACCATGGAACAGAGGCCCCAGGTGTTCATGAAATTCATTAAGTCACATACTATACTACAGTATATGACACAAGGTGGCAGACACAAAGTACGTATTGACTAGCACTTGTATTTCGCCTCTCCACACTAGCTTTCCCCTCGTGTGGGTGCTAGCAAGCTAGCGAGCATGTTAGGTACTGCTAGGTATCAACAACTAATCCAGTAGGGTCTGGAAGCTATAGTGATCTTTGATTGGTCAACAGTGCCGCAATGTCGCAACGTATTTCCATAAAGTTCAGCTTCCCCCAACTTCAGTCCCGCCCTGTTCACGTCCCTCGCCCATGCTCACATTGCCCAGTAGTCCCCCGCCCACTTCACTTCTTCTATGCTTTCCCAAGTTTCATCGCCCACATCGTCTTCAGTTAATATGTTCTGTAAGTCAATGAGATTCAGCGGTGTAGTAGTAGGCAATGACAGAGCCAGTAGATTGAACCACTGGTTGGTTTCGAGCCTACATGGCCCTAAGAGCTGGTCCACCTCATGGTACTGATATGTACTTACTGACAACGTGTATCTAATCCCGTGACACTGAGCAAGTGTACGAAGTGTGTGTTGAAATCCATAGTTTTTGATTAAACCATTTTTTATATGCGATCTCTGCCAAAATTGCATCAAGGTGCACACAAATCCATGTTTAATAAATAATTTACAGTTTGAACGGCTCTGCTGGATTCAGCCTTTCCTTCTGACAGAGGAAGTACATCTGTAGTCATACGCCAGTCAAGCCAGTTACGCATTTAGTGTTCCACATTAACCTTAAATATTGGTTTGCAGGTCAGGAGTATAACCTTTTCCTAGCGAAAGCAGCCCATCATTGTACAACAAATTCTATGGATTTTTTAGCAGAGGTCATGGAGAAGGCATTTCCCCCCCAAAACTATGAATTTCAACGGTCAATGACAACCCTGATGGGCCACAGGACAAACATCAGTACTCTGTAAGCTTTTAAGAAGGGACATTTTTATTTAGTATTGACCGATTGTGAACTTTTGAGGGAGCTCATTCCTAAATTTGTGTAGGGTACATTCTTGACTAAGAAGAGAATATTGTAAACAATTTGTAAAATATGCTTACTCGCAAATTGTATTCATTATTTCAACATTTCAACCATTCTGCATTATTTCAACAAACTACTTAAATCCGTCAAACATGGTCATGTCTTTTATACATCTTTCAACTTCTATTTTCGATCAAATTTAAATTCACCTCCAACTAAATTTTTCTAGCATGGCCTTCAACAGCACAGTTCATGTATTTCATTAGCTAATAAAATAAAATATGTTCAGTTTTCACATGCATTCCTTCAAATTCTTAGTCCGAACATGTGTTGAAGAATCTCAATCACAGCCTAAAAGAGTGCACTTCTTAAGGTAATCAGGCAGACAACATAGTAAGTAAACAACTTTCTAAGTGAAGAGCAGGAAGCCGGTGAAACGGCTCAATCATCATAGATGTGACAATGGTAACTCAGACGTGTGTAGACTTTATACCTTGCGTTCAACTGCTGTGTGACACCATTGGATCCACTGTCCTCTCCATCATGTCTGGATGAAGTATCAGTCACAGTCACAATAACATTTACATTTTTATATAGATACACTCTCCTACATTTAGATGCTGAAAAGGCAGTATATCTTAAGTAGTATGCTCCTCTCATTGGTGCTCTAAAGATACCAGTCGTCGGACTGTAAGTATTGACAATGTTGGTGAAGACATGTCTGTAGACCAGGGTGATATCAGTATTACAGTTGAAGTCGGAAGTTTACATATACTTAGGTTGGAGTCATTAAAACTTGTTTTTCAACCATTCCACAAATTTCTTGTTAACAAACTATAGTTTTGGCAAGTCGGTTAGGACATCTACTTTGGGCATGACACAAGTAATTTTTCCAACAATAGTTTACAGACAGATTATTTCACTTATAATTCACTGTATCACAATTCCAGTTGGTCAGAAGTTTACATACACTAAGTTGACTATGCCTTTAAACAGCTTGGAAAATTCCAGAAAATTATGTCATGGCTTTAGAAGCTTCTGATAGGCTAATTGACATCATTTGAGTCAATTGGAGGTGTACCTGTGGATGTATTTCAAGGCCTACCTTCAAACTCAGTGCCTCTTTGCTTGACATCATGGGAATATCAAAAGAAATCAGCCAAGACCTCAGAAAAAAGATTGTAGACCTCCACAAGTCTGGTTCATCCTTGGGAGCAATTTCCAAATGCCTGAAGGTACCATGTTCATCTGTACAAACAATAGCTTGCAAGTATAAACACCATGGGACCACGCAGCTGTCATACCGCTTAGGAAGGAGACGCGTTCTGTCTCCTAGAGATGAACGTACTTTGGTGCGAAAAGTGCAAATCAATCCCAGAACAACAGCAAAGGACCTTGTGAAGATGCTGGAGGAAACAGGTACAAAAGTATCTATATCCACAGTAAAACGAGTCCTATATCGACATAACCTGAAAGGCCGCTCAGCATGGAAGAAGCCACTGCTCCAAAACCGCCATAAAAAAGCCAGACTACGGTTTGCAACTGCACATGAGGACAAAGATCGTACTTTTTGGAGAAATGTCCTCTGGTCTGATGAAACAAAAATAGAACAGTTTGGCCATAATGACCATCGTTATATTTGGATGAAAAAGGGGTCACTTGCAAGCTGAAGAACACCATCCCAACCGTGAAGCACGGGGGTGGCAGCATCATGCTGTGGGGGTGCTTTGCTGCAGAAGGGACTGGTGCACTTCACAAAATAGATGGCATCATGAGGAAGGAAAATTAGGAGGATATATTGAAACAACATCTCAAGACATCAGTCAGGGAGTTAAAGCTTGGTCGCAAATGGGTCTTCCAAATGGCCCCAAGCATACTTCCAAAGTTGTAGGAAAATGGCTTAAGGACAACAAAGTCAAGGTATTGGAGTGGCCATCACAAAGCCCTGACCTCAATCCTATAGAAAATGTGTGGGCAGAACTGAAAAAGTGTGTGCGAGCAAGGAGGCCTACAAACCTGACTCAGTTACACCAGCTCTGTCAGGAGGAATGGGCCAAAATTCACCCAACTTATTGTGGGAAGCTTATGGAAGGCTACCCGAAACGTTTGACCCTAAGTTAAACAATTTAAAGGCAATGCTACCAAATACTAATTGAGTGTATGTAAACTTCTGACCCACTGGGAATGTGATGAAAGAAATAAAATTTCACATCCTTAAAATAAAGTGGTGATCCTAACTGACATAAGACAGGGAATTTTTACTAGGATTGAATGTCAGGAATGGTGAAAAACAGATTTTGAATGTATTTGGCTAAGGCTTATGTAAACTTCTGACTTCAACTGTATATGGTCCTGTGTGTCCTTTTTCGGATGCAGACAGTGTGCACAGTTCAACTTCTGGTTTTGATTTACATTTCGTTGAGTTGTCAACTAATGTGAATTCAACGTGAAATCAACAACAACTGTCACCATGTTATTGGATGAAAGAAATATGAAATGCCTTTACGTTGATTACTTTTTGCAAATGCAATCAGTTTTCCACATTGATTTAACATCATCACATTGAGTTTTTTGGTTGAAATTACGTGGAAACAACGTTGACTCAACCAGTTTT
The DNA here is from genome assembly GCF_964263955.1 of Coregonus lavaretus. Lineage (NCBI taxonomy): Eukaryota > Metazoa > Chordata > Actinopteri > Salmoniformes > Salmonidae > Coregonus > Coregonus lavaretus. The sequence goes on from NC_140004.1 coordinate 12,228,069, forward strand.
TGCCCAGTGGGTGAGCCTGAGAAGGCTACTTTCAGTCTGTCTAGGTTCTTACATAAATGATTGATGATTGGCTGAGAGAAATTGATGATAAAAAAGATTGTGGGGGCTGTTTTGTTAGACTTCAGTGCAGGTTTTGACATTGTCGATCATAGTCTGCTGCTGGAAAAACTGATGTGTTATGGCTTTACACCCCCTGCTATATTGTGGATAAAGAGATACCTGTCTAACAGAACACAGAGGTTGTTAATGGAAGCCTATCCAACATAATCCAGGTAGAATCAGTAATTCCCCAGGGCAGCTGTCTAGGCCCCTTACTTTTTTTCAATCTTTACTAAAGCCAGTGTGTCTATGTATGTGGATAACTTAACACTAAACATGTCAGCTACTACAGCAGCTGAAATGATGCAACACTTAACAAAGAGCTGCAGTTAGTTTCAGAATGGGTGGCAAGGAATAAGTTAGTCCTAAATATTTCAAAAATTAAAAGCATTGTATTTGGGACAAATCATTCACTAAACCCTAAACCTCAACTAAGTCTTATAACGAATAATGTGCAAACTGAGCAAGTTGAGGTGACTAAACTGCTTAGAGTACCCCTGGATTGTAAACTGTCATGGTCAAAACATATTGATACAACAGTAGCTAAGATGGGGAGAAGTTTGTCCACAATAAAGCGCTGTTCTACCTTCTTAACAGCACTATCAACAAGGCAGGTCCTACAGGCCCTAGTTTTGTCGCACCTGGACTACTGTTCAGTCATGTGGTCAGGTGCCACAAAGAGGGACTTAGGAAAATTGCAATTGGCTCAGAACAGGGCAGCAAGGCTGGCCCTTAGATGTACACAGAGAGCTAACATTAATAATATGCATGTCAGTCTCTCCTGTCTCAAAGTGGAGGAGAGATTGACTTCATTACTTCTTGTATTTGTGAGAGGTATTGACATGTTGAATGCACCGAGCTGTCTGTTTGAATTACTAGCACACAGCTCAGACACCCATGCATACCCCACAAGACATGACACCAGAGGTCTCTTCACAGTCCCCAAGTCCAGAACATACTATGGGAGGTGCACAGTACTACATAGAGCCATGACTACATGGAACTCTATTCCACATCAAGTAACTAATGCAAGCAGTAAAACATACGCACTATACACACACGTACACATGGATTTTGTGTTGTAGATACACTACCAGTCAAAAGTTTGGACACACCTACTCATTCAAGGGTTTTTCTTTATTTTTACTATTTTTTAAATTGTAGAATAATAGTGAAGACATCAAAACTATGAAATAACACATATGGAATCATGTAGTAACCCAAAAAGTGTTAAACAAATGAAAATATATTTTATATTTGAGATTCTTCAAATAGCCACCCTTTGTTGTGATGACAGCTTTGCACACTCTTGGCATTCTCTCAACCAGCTTCATGAGTTAGTCACCTGGAATGCATTTCAATGAACAGGTGTGCCTTCTTAAAAGTTAATTTGTGGAATTTCTTTCCTTCTTAATTCGTTTGAGCCAATCAGTTGTGTTGTGACAATGTAGGGGTGGTATACAGAAGATAGCCCTATTAGGTAAAAGACCAAGACCATATTATGGCAAGAACAGCTCAAATAAGTAAAGAGAAATGACAGTCCATCATTACTTTAAGACATGAAGGTCAGTCAATACGGAACATTTCAAGAACTTTTAAGGTTTCTTCAAGTGCAGTCGCAAAAACCATCAAGCGCTATGATGAAATTGGCTCTCATGAGGACCTCCACAGGAATGGAAGACCCAGAGTTACCTCTGCTGCATAGGATAAGTTCATTAGAATTGCCAGCCTCAGAAATTGCAGGCCAAATAAATGCTTCACAGAGTTCAAGTAACAGACACATCTCAACATCAACTGTTCAGTGGGGACTGTGTGAAACAGGCCTTCATGGTCGAATTGCTGCAAAGAAACCACTACTCAAGGACACCAACAAGAAGAAGAGACCTGCTTGTGCCAAGAAACACGAGCAATGGACATTAGACCGGTGGAAATGTGTCCTTAGGTCTGCATTCCAAATTTGAGATTTTTGGTTCAAACCGCTGTGTCTTTGTGAGATGCGGTGTGGGTGAACGGATGATCTCCCCATGTGTAGTTCCCACCGTAAAGCATGGAGGAGGAGGTGTTATGGTTTGGGGGTGCTTTGCTGGTGCCACTGTCTGTGATTTATTTAGAATTCAAGGCACACTTAACCAGCATGGCTACGCTCAGCATATGTGGGATTGTTGGAAAATCATTCCAGGTGAAGCTGGTTGAGAGAATGCCAAGAGTGTGTAAAGCTGTCATCAAGGCAAAGGGTGGCTATTTGAAGAATCTCAAATATAAAATATATTTTGATTTGTTTAACACTTTTTTGGTTACTACATGATTCCATACGTGTTATTTCATAGTTTTGTCTTCACTAGTATTCTAAAATGTAAAAAATAGTAAAAATAAGAGAATGCCAAGAGTGTGTAAAGCTGTCATCAAGGCAAAGGGTGGCTATTTGAAGAATCTCAAATATAAAATATATTTTGATTTGTTTAACACTTTTTTGGTTACTACATGATTCCATACGTGTTATTTCATAGTTTTGTCTTCACTAGTATTCTAAAATGTAAAAAATAGTAAAAATAAAGAAAAACTCTTGAATGAGTAGGTGTGTCCAAACTTTTGACTAGTACTGTATGTGGTAGTAGAGTAGTGGCCTGAGGGCACACATTTAATGTGTTGTGAAATCTATTGTGAATGTATTGTAATGTTTAACTGCCTTAATTTTGCTGGACCCCAGGAAGAGTAGCTTCTGCTTTGGCAGCAGCTAATGGGAATCCATAATAAATACAAATACAAATATCTTTGCTACGTGTTCTGTTTATTGTACCTGTTTATCATTGCTCTTGTAAATGGTAGTTTCCTCCTTCTGAAGAAAAACCAGATATATACAATTTCACTTAGCTGGCATATCAGTATACTGCCAACCTAAACAAGAAGTTGAAAGACTAAATGGTTTAAAATGTCAAAGGTTACCATTTAAAGAGTGGGTCTGGGATCAAATGATTCAGTGACAGCAGAATATATGACCCTGGACTGAGTCTTGCAGCATAGAAACAGCACAAATGTTGGAGAATTTCGTAATTGAAAATGAACGATTTGTTTTCAGATAAGGTGCAGATGTAGGATCTTAATTTGACCAGTTTCTCACAGCAGGAAAATAATCCTGCAGCAACAGGAAATGTGAATTATTGTGTGGATTATAATTAATGGATATTTTTGTAGGGGGTGATACATTTTTTGTTAGGGCAAATCAAGTATGAAATGTTTGTGTAAATTACTAACTTTAGTAGCCTTTTTATACCTTGAATACACTAAGTTTGCATGTCCAGCTGTGCAGGACATTTCCTGTAACAACAGGGTGATCAAGTTAAGATCCTCCATCTGTATGTTCTTCTGGTAAGTCTCGGGATCCTTGGAGTTGGAATATAATGTGTTGACCTTGAATGAACTGTTTTTATGGAAATACCTTAGACACACATATAGAATAACATACAAGGAAGCCAGTCTACACAAGATCATGCAAGAGGAAGACTATCAACATTGAAAGCAGGCCGCCTTCAATCCAGACTCAGCATTTTGTCTCTATACTGAATGTTTACTCTATTTGTATGCCCTGCTTTCTCTCTGTTTGTGGCCTATGTGCAAATCCTCTCTCTCCATATCCCTTCATATCCCTCTCTTCCTCTCTCCAATGGGTCGTCGGTTCCACTCAGGCTCAATTGTGGGACACCCGGTGCTGTCAGGCTGCGACGCCTCCTTTGACCCACCTAGGCCCAGTCCCAGTCCAGGCTGAGTGGTCCGGCAGTGCCGCCACTCCTCCTCCCTCCGTCATTAGCACAGCCACTGGGGCAACACGTGTCACGGAGCCATGGCGACAACCAACACAGACTAGACTCACTGGAGACACCACCAAGGAACCTACCAGGACCCTACTATACACACAGGCACACACACACACATGCACACACACACACAAACACATACATTACAACACACAGCAAATATAGATACACACATATTCACACACACATGCACGCACGCGTCACACACATAGAGCTGTATAAATGTGTATTGGGTTGGGATGCGGTCATTAGTTGCAATTAGCACTGATGGGCTCTTGTTGCTTCTTTCTGGCATACAGATGTTCAGTTTTACTGGACACCATCTAGCCTAATTTCATTGTCAAGGATATCATCCTCATCATCATCCTCATCTCCACTGCAATTGGCTCAAAGAATCAGCCTACTAAATGTGAGTCCAAAATGTGTGCTGAGTTTGAGATAAGGAGAAAAAATACATCAGCGTATGCCTCTTTTTCAAGGCACATTACAACACTCCAAAATGCAGCTCTGCGGTGCTTTTCATTATTTAACGAGGGTTAATTACGAAGGTTATGTTGTCTAAGCCCAGGGGTAATTTTCAAAGGACTTTGCGTCTTTCCAGACGGGCTACACCAAAATAGAGGCGCACCAGACACAGTTATGCGATGGTATTGTTCCTGGGAGACAGCGGGCCAGCAGGGGGCCCTTATCAAAGCTAAAATCTTCCCAATTATTACATTTACCGCCTCCAAATCGGGCGTGCAATAACCCAAAGTGGTGTAAAACTAGTCCCTTTTTTAAATTTCCCTTTCGGCAGAGATAAGTGGATTGGACCAATGCAAAGGTGACCGGGAAAGACAAGAGGTGGCCCTCATATCAAAAATGACATGCTGCGTTTCACAGTCATGGAAGCTGAGCGCTATGCGCGCTTGCCTCGCGGCCAGTGTAGAACAATCGTGGTGCGTAAAGTGGAAAATAGGGATTGGTTCTGTTTGAACAGTGATTAGCGTATGGGCCCAAAGGCGTGGGTCCCTGGTGGGTGCGACAGCTATGTGGTTCTCTGTTGGTCCCAGTAAGAAGTGGGGCTTTTTTTTTATCAGTGAGTGCAACTATATAAGAGGGGCGGTGGGTCTGCATTGGGTACTTTTGCCTTTCTGAAATTTAGGGCTGCAGTGAGGAGAGTTGAAGACATGCCGGTGATTGGAGTTGAGAACGTTCAATCTGCAGGTGCGCCATCTGCATGCACAGGTAAGACAGCCAAACTAAGGTCCATACGTCACAAGTCAAGGTTAATGAAGTTATAATAAATGTACATTATTCTTGTGTAAATAACCTGTTTTTCTTCACATACTGTAATTATGTTTGGTATAAAGTTTGGATTTAGAAACTATTTGGATTTCATAAAAAAATTAAACTAGAAATACTTTTCACATCAAGTGAAGACAGTAAAATAACTAACTTTATTCTTCAGGAGTACATGAAAATGTACCCATTTTTTGTATAGGTGACTTTGATTTTATATGAATGTCAGCCGATTATCAAAAAGGATGTTGTGAAATATGATCTATTAAATATAATAGGCTAATACATTTTGAATTCTGTGTCTTTCTCAAGTAGTGCTTCAAAATGCAGCACTATTAGAATCAGTTAGAATCAGTATAATGTTCATGCAAACACAATGTCAATATGACGCATTGTTTGAGAGAGACGTTTATTTAAGTATTTATTCCAAGGAAACTTTTTTAAGACACAATTTTAACTAATGGTTGAATTGAAAATGTTACACACATCACTAGCAATGAAATCCTTGGTCACTAAAATAGTCAAATTTTATCGTGGTTAACTTTTTGCTCTATCAACATATATCCCAACTACTGTCCAACAATATACATTTGTCATTTCTTTCCAATAACTAAACAGTGTCGTGTTCATTAGGATACACAACAGGTAGTCCCTCCCTGTTTCAGCACATGTGATGCCAAAAGAACACGACCCAGGAGATATGATAATGATGGTTGACAAAATGGACTGAAAACATTTCCAAAACATTTTGCAACGAAAACAAAAATCAGCGTTTTGTCCAGGTAGTTCCTCTCTGCAAAGGTGACCAGGAACTGGTAACCCAGTTCCTCTCTCTGTCTCACTCTGTTTATTTTAATTTAGTGCCTAATGAACATGACCCTGCTGTCCTCAGGTTCCCTCTGTAGCCTAATGAGATGAGATCAGGGCTCTGCAGCCAGCACCGCCAGCCCCGACTTTATGGTGCCAGTCGCGACCTCTGACCCCTCAGTGTGAGGCAGTAGCAGATGCCAATATCTCATTTGGCACCATTTTCATATGGTATATTCTGTAGGGATGACAATTCTATAGGGATGACAACTTTTCCACACTTGCTTTTGCGAGTACTATGCGCACGCTCGCATGGTCACACACATTGCTTGTATTGCTTTTAGTCCATTTTACTGTGTACTGTTGTTTTTACTTTCACGTGTTGCCTTTCTCTTTTTGTAGTTTTGAAAACTTGATTGGTCGGTTTGATTTACTTAAATGTCCACCAACCACGTCTCTTTGATAGAACCTGTGACTGTAAAGTTCTTACCATCCCTCCAATCAGGTTGAACTATGCAAATCACCCCCTTCCACAGGTTTGCCTATTGTCCAATCAGTGCCTCCCAATGAGAGGAAGGGGCAGGAGACGGTAGGTGGGATGAGAGAGGGGCATGTGTTCAACCCAGTGTCATACAATTTCACCTTTTGCTGTCCCAGTGGGAAAACAGTGCAACATGAGCTCCGAGCCAGGAAACTGCCAGAACCACCAGGACCATGATCCGGACCATGGAGACGCCGGGCCAGCCAAACAGACCATGCCCATGCCTGTCCCTGACCTGGAGGTCCAGTACACTAAGGTCAGCTGGAACAATCTTTATAGCTAATGTAGTATGTAATTATGTTTGTGTAGGCTATGTATTCTCTTTAGCTTTTTGTTTTAAAGGTTGCATTTTGTGGACTACTTTGCTGCTAAAATCATCTATGCATTCTTAGATTTAGGAGTGTTTTGTAGTATATTTGCTGGTGAAAAGGCTTTTGATGTGTAAATGGTAGTCTCTGTTATAAAGAACCGCCACTGATTAATGCTATAGTGAATATCACACGGTATGTTGCGCAGTCCAATCTTTTTCCAGATGTCCCCTCTCTAAATCTTCAGCTACAACATTTTGTCTAAACGTTTACATGTTCTGATGCATTTTATTTATAATGGCATATTTCATTAATAGTTCTTCATGAATACTTTATATTTGTGTGTTTGTGTGTGTGTGTGTGTGTGTGTGTGTGTGTGTGTGTGTGTGTGTGTGTGTGTGTGTGTGTGTGTGTGTGTGTGTGTGTGTGTGTATGTGTGTGCGTGCGTGCGTGCGTGTGCGTGTGCGTGTGCGTGTGCGTGTGTGTGTGTCTATTGGAGATGTAGTAGAATGAGTGTGGTATTTACATCCCTTTAACAAGATGGTTCCCAGGAGCAGAGGAAGTCAGTAAACTGTTTACTGTGTCCTTATCAGAAAGTTTATTACAGTAGAGTTACCTCGATTTATTTATTATTTTAATATATTGACTTACTTAACAACAATCAGATGCATCTAATCAAGTGAAAGGATTTAATCAAAGGTTAATCTTTCTTTTGCAATAAACACAGATCTGGTCGGGACAAAACTATAAAACATGCTCTACTGAGGATAAAAATCTAACTCATTGTTATGGAGTCTGTTCCCTGAAATGGAAAACTATGCTTTCTGCCAGAGGCCCGTGGTCGTGGATGACAGGAGGGAGCGTGTTCATTAGCCTGGTCCCAGATCTGTTTTCGCTATATAGCCAACTCCCATGGTCGCTGTTTTGTCATGTTTGGCATGTCAATTCCCATAGTTGGCAAGACAGCACAAACAGATCTAGGAGCAGGTTAGGAGTTAATTGACACATGAGTGTTTGTGTGTAGTGTACACTGAGTGTACAAAACATTAAGAACACCTGCTCTTTCCATGACATAGACTGACCAGGTGAATCCAGGTGAAAGCTATGATCACTTATGGATGTCACTTGTTAAATCCACTTCAATCAGTGTATATGAAGGGGAGGAGACGGGTAAAGAAGGATTCTTAAGCCTTGAGACAATTGAGACATGTATTGTGTATGTGTGCCATTCAGAGGGTGAATGGGCAAGACAAAATATTTAAGTGCCGTTAAACAGGGTATGGTAATTAGTGTTAGGGGCACCGGTTTGTGTCAAGAACTGCAACGGTGCTTGGTTTTTCACGCTCAACAGTTTCCCGTGTGTATCAAGAATGGTCCACCACCCAAAGGACATCCAGCCAACTTCACACAACTGTGTGAAGCATGGGAGTCAACATGGGCCTGCATCCCTGTGGAATGCTTTCGACACGTTGTAGAGTCCATGCCCTGACGAATTGAGGCTGTTCTCAGGGCAAAGGGGGGTGCAACTCAATATTAGGAAGGTGTCCTTAATGTTTTGTACACTCAGTGTATAGCACCAGCCTGGGGTTTGTTGGGTCTGTGTTCATGGCATATTCATTAGTGAGGTTTTTACTAAGGTCATCTGTCTTGCTGTTGTGTGTTTATGTGATTTGGGGAGATCAGATATTCATTGATAACGAGTGGCATGAGTCCTGCAGCGGACGGAAGATGCCAGTTCACAACCCTGCCACTGGAGACCTGCTGTGTGAGGTAGAGGAGGCAGACACCGTGAGTGACATTGTCAACTAGTCAAAAAAAACAATCAATCAATCAATTTTTGTGTGGTTCTTTGTCTGAGTAAGGTTGAGAAAGAGAGAGAGAAAGTGTTCGTGCGTCTGTATCTGTTTGCGTGCCTGTTTGACTTTCGTATGTCTGCCTGTCTGTGTGCATGTGCATGTCTAACTATCCTTTCATACCCAGGAGGATGTGGACAAGGCGGTCCGGAGTGCGAGGGCAGCCTTCCAACTGGGGTCTCCATGGCGATGCATGGACGCGTCCGACAGAGGGCTGCTGCTCAACAGGCTGGCTGACCTGGTGGAGAGGGACCGCCTCCGGCTAGCTGTGAGGAATACACACACACACACACACACACACACACACACACACACACACACACACAGTCTAACACTGCAAGTGCTCAACAGCCATATGTCCCACATGTCCCATATCTGGGCTCGATATTTGTTATGCATTTGCTAGATGTTGTTGAGGAGTTCTTCATAAGTCTGTTTAATGTATATGTACTCAGACGTTGGAGGCTCTTGACTCAGGAAAGATCTTCCTCATGGCGTACTTTGTGGATCTGATGGCCACTATTAAAACCCTGCGTTATTATGGAGGATGGGCTGACAAGATACAAGGCAAAACCATTCCTGTGGGTGAGTTCATCCGCAAACACTTTAATTTGACCATCTCACAAATATGAGATCATATCCACCTGATTGAAGTATCAATTATTGTATTTACATACCTATGATGAAATTCTTTCAAATGATAGAACAGCAGACTTATTGCCAAAATTCCTTTACATGTCATTGTCTGCAGATGGAGAGTATTTTACCTACACACGACACGAGCCCATTGGGGTGTGTGGACAAATCATTCCAGTAAGTAAATCCCATTTGTGTGTGTGTGGGTGTGTGTGTGTGTGTGTGCGCGTGCATTTGTGTGTGTGTGTGTGTGTGTGTGCGTGTCCTCAGCTCTTGTATAACCCGTACCTTTGCACCTCTGAATGCAGTGGAATTTCCCTGTGATGATGTTTGCCTGGAAGATCGCTCCAGCTCTGTGCTGTGGAAACACTGTAATCATCAAACCAGCCGAACAGACACCCCTAACAGCCCTGCACATGGCCTACCTTATCAAAGAGGTAGATTACTCACATGCAAACATGCGCATACATCTCTAATACTTTAGAGGTATTCTCACAGCACATTAGCCGTACCGTCAAGATACGTTTAGCTTAACTCAACAACTATTACTCACCCTCAACCTCAAGGATGAAGTGTGTTTTTTCTGTTTTAATCTGGACCTGCTCTTTACTCTTATGTGAACCCCTTGAAGTTATGCCTAACCCTAAACCTAGAGGCTCCTGCGGTCATTGTAGTCATTGCCTTGACTAGCTCTGCCAGGTCACCCGTTATGCAAGTCAGTATTCGACGTCCATCCATATATGAGGACGTCGGGAGATTACGTGGAAACCGGCCACTAGGGGGCAACAGTGAGCGTTGTTATCTTCAAGTTGGTTTCGGCGTTGTGGACGGGGATGGCGGATGAACATAAGCATCTGCCTCTGATTCCAAAGGTTGCAAGTTTCAATCAAGTGATAGAAAGTTGTTTTTGATCTTTTTGTTTTAAGCCTATCCCAAACCTTAAACCTTACCTTAACCATTCTGATTTAATGCCTAACCGTAAGAATTTTGAGTTAATGCCTGAACTTAACCCTAACCTTAAAGATAATGCCTAAACTTAACCTTAAACACTTTGAAATGTGACATTTGGTAGACCTTCATTTGACGTTTGAGAGACATGGATGAAGGTCTAATTCTGACGTGAGACTGTGAGAGCTGGTAGAACTAGCTAATGGAATCATTTTGTTGAGGTACAGTTGAAGTCGGAAGTTTACATACAGTTTAGCCAAACACATTTAAACTCAGTTTTTCACAATTCCTGACATTTAATCGTAGTAAAAATTCCCTGTCTTAGGTCAGTTAGGATCACCACTTTATTTTAAGAATGTGAAATGTCAGAATAATAGTAGAGAGAATGATTTATTTCAGCTTTTATTTCTTTCATCACATTCCCAGTGGGTCAGAAGTTTGCATACACTCAATTAGTATTTGGTAGCATTGCCTTTAAATTGTTTAACTTGGGTCAAACGTTTCGGGTAGCCTTCCACAAGCTTCCCACAATAAGTTGGGTGAATTTTGACCCATTCCTCCTGACAGAGCTGGTGTAACTGAGTCAGGTTTGTAGGCCTCCTTGCTCGCACACGCATTTTCAGTTCTGTCCACACATTTTCTATAGGTCTGAGGTCAGGGCTTTGTGATGGCCACTCCAATACCTTGACTTTGTTTAACTTCCTGACTGATGTCTTGAGATGTTGCTTCAATATATCCACATAATTTTCCTTCCTCATGATGCCATCTATTTTGTGAAGTGCACCAGGCCTTGAAATACATCCACAGGTACACCACTCAAATGATGTCAATTAGCCTATCAGAAGCTTCTAAAGCCATGACATCATTTTCTGGAATTTTTCAAGCTGTTTAAAGGCACAGTCAACTTAGTGTATGTAAACGTCTGACCCACTGGAATTGTGATACAGTGAATTATAAGTGAAATAATCTGTCTGTAAACAATTGTTGGAAGAATGACTTGTGTCATGCACAAAGTAGATGTCCTAACCGACTTGCCAAAACTATAGTTTGTTAACAAGAAATGTGTGGAGTGGTTGGAAAACTAGTTTTAATGACTCCAACCTAAGTGTATGTAAACTTCCGACTTCAACTGTATGTCCATAATTAATGATTCCAAAATCAGACATTTGAAAATATAGACCTGAGTTAATAAGATCATGTTGGTCTCTTTCATTCTGTGTGTGTGTGTGTCCAGGCTGGTTTTCCTCCAGGCGTGGTGAACGTGCTGCCAGGATACGGTCCAACAGCAGGCAGTGCCATTGCTCATCATATGGACATTGACAAAATAGCATTTACTGGATCAACTGCTGTATGTATTCAGAGAATGACCCATTGACTTTCAATAGTGACACATTTCTCTGTTCACCCAACCCTTAGTTCACAATCTCCTTCCTATTAGACCATTTCTGAGGTAATCTGCCGTCTACTAAACCCCCAGCCCAGTGCCCTCCCCATTTGGTGCGAATGGTTGCCAGATTAGATGGGGTTTTGGTAATAGTTCAGTTGTAACTGTTTACTGATTTAGCTTTTTTCCCTGTGGTGGTTTCCAGGTAGGGAAACTCATCCAGAAGGCTGCTGGTGACAGCAACCTGAAACGTGTTACTCTGGAGCTGGGCGGCAAGAACCCCAATATTGTCTTCGCAGACTGTGACTGTGAGTGTGTGTGTGTGTGTTTGTGTGTGCATGCATGCGTACGTACGTATGCTCGTCTGTCTGTGTGTGTTTGTGTTTATACGTTTTTGGGGTGTGTTGAGTTTGTGTCTGTGTATACAGGCAAGTGTTCATTAACATGTGTGTATATGTGTGTTGTAGTGGAGTATGCGGTGGAGCAGGCCCACAGTGGTCTCTTCTTCAACCAGGGCCAGTGCTGCCTGGCTGGCTCCAGGGTGTTTGTGGAGGACTCTATCTATGAGGAGTTTGTTTTTCGTAGCGCGGAGAAGGCCCGTAACAAGGTCCTGGGAAACCCACTGGTACCAGGAGTGGACCAGGGACCACAGGTAAGGTAGAACACACTATTATCCCCAAATGGATAACAATAGTAGTACAGCTGCGGGACCTGAAACATTAGTTTTCCTGACACCTTCGCCTTGATGATGAAGATGTGCCGTGTGGCAGCAAGTACATCTGCAAATTTGAATATCATCGAACATTTCAAGACAGTCGAGTGAGTTTTAATATCAAAGTCGCAAGATCTGAAGCTTTCATATGAACACTTTTACAATGACAGTCAAAGTTCATGTGGTGATGATTGTTGGATGTTCTCCTTGTTGGTGCAGATAGATCAGAAGCAGTTTGATAAGATCCTGGAGCTAATTGAGAGTGGGAAGAGGGAGGGGGCCACACTGGAGTGTGGGGGGGCCCCCTGGGACCGGAAGAGCCTCTTCATCCAACCCACTGTCTTCTCTAATGTCACTGACGACATGCGTATTGCCAAAGAAGAGGTAAACACAAACACACAGACATACATACAACATACTCTTTCTCTCACACACACACATGAGAAAGCACAAATTATCTATCTCACTCTCTTTCTCTCCCCCCTCCTTTCTCTCTCTCTCTCTCTCTCTCTCTCTCTTTCTCTTCTCTCTCTCTTCTCTCTCTCTCTCTCTTCTCTCTCGCTCAGATCTTTGGACCGGTGCAGCAGATCATGCGTTTCCGCAGTGTGAATGAGGTAATTCAGAGGGCCAACGCCACCCATTACGGCCTGGCTGCTGGAGTTTTCACCAATGACATCGACAAAGCCCTCACTGTGTCCTCAGCTTTACAGGCCGGCATGGTGTGGTATGTATGGACACCTCCAAAAGCATTTTACCAGTTCGGGCAACATTTTTATCTGGCAAAAGAGCACAGATCTGTGCAAATACTGTAAATCTCATTATAATCTGGCAGCGTGATTTCATATGAAACACCTCTTCAACACTGTGGGTTATGAGGAAGTGACTATTTATGGATTATTCAATAATCACATCCTTATAACGCACATTGTTGAAGGAATGTTTCAAATGAATTTGTATTTCAAAGGTATTTGAACTGGGCCTTTGATTTCCTCTTTATCATAGGGTGAACTGCTACAATGCCATGAGTACCCAATGTCCCTTCGGAGGGTTTAAGATGTCCGGGAATGGGAGGGAACTGTGAGTGATTCCAGATTTCCAGACTTCTAGAATAAGATCTAAATTAATTTATTCATTTAGTTTATCTGAGTTTCATTATTGTTTGTACCATGTGTCTGGGTTTCAGAGGGGAGTATGGCCTCCAGGAGTACACAGAGGTCAAGGCTGTAACTATCAAAATCTCACAGAAGAACTCCTAAGACTTGCTGTACGGTACCACACAAGTCTTTCAGTAGGACTTCCACCGAAATTCTCTATGGACCAACTGGGAATTCTCAGCAATGATCCACAGACTATTGTATGCGTTTAAACAAAACAGGGTGTAACTTTCTGTCTAAAAAACAGCCCTCAGGGTGCTCAAGGTCGCCCAAAATTATCATCATCATTAGACGGGACAGCACTTAATCCGAAACAAGTTTGCATGCAGAATCGGTTAACTTTATCATCAATTGGAATCATTGATTTATCATATAAACTGCATCCCACTGGTTATTGTGGTCCAATTAGAATGAAAGACAATGTTTTTGGTATAATCTATTATTAGTACACTGTATGTGATCAATTTGAACAGTCCAGTAGTTTGAGATCCATTGGAATCTTAATTTAATGGTTTATAGTATATACTGTCCTCTAGTCTTTGTTATTGTCAATGGATGGTGACTGTGTATTTCTGTAAATGTGTGTGTGTTTGCTTCTGTAAATCTCCCATAAGTAAGCATATAAGACCTGATATAGCTGACATAGATATTCGTAGACATATTTTGTAACTCTTGTATTTTATTAGTTGTAATACCAAAAAGGTAGCACTTTACATTCCAGTTTGGTGAAAACAGCCTAATAACAGGGTACCCAAACCTTTCCTAACATTCCAACTAGCCCATGGCTTTGTACCTGGAAACTGAGATGGTAGATTCTATGTAATAACGCAGAATCAGTGCTGGAAAATTCAACATTACCCGTTTCTCTTTAGTTCTACTATTATATCCATTCCACATAAACGTATCATGTGGCCTTATTCAGTGTAAAGTGGCACCAAATTGCCGGCCAACCAAAAACTCAATAACTCATTTTTTAGCAGTCTTTTTCCTTTTAGTTAAGTTACAGCATGTCACCGAATGTCACTTGTCATATCTTGTGCATATATTTTTTATCAATAAAGAAACCTCTGATTATGAACTGGGCTTTGTTTGTCACTTGAACACTTCAAGACACTTTACACTAAATACACATTACACTTTTATGGGGAATGCATATAACAGTACAGAACTAAAGACAAACAGGTAACGTTGCATTTTCCAGCACTGATTAGCCGTTATTACATAGAAACGACCATCTTCCTATTAACAAACCATGGGCTAATTGGGATGACAGGAAAGGATTGGGGGGAAACTACATTCGTAACTACTACTGTAGTTAAAACATGGTTATTACCATGTTATTACCCTGTTATTACCGAGCGTGAATGTAAAGCGCTAGCACACAAAAAAGTACTACAAATGGATATCTTACAAACTATTAACATATGATTTCAGACTGAAATGAGTAGAAGTTTAGATCTCTGCTGAGACACTGCATAGCATAAATAAACATTCCCTAAATTGGTCACAGAAAATCTGATCATGTTTGTTTATAAATAGGATTTAGGATGCTGTTATGTCATGATTGTGAGGGTGTTACAAATACTACCTACAGGCTTTAGATCTTTGGCCAGATTCCTAGGGTCATGTTCATTAGGACAAAACTTTTTGCAATGGAAAACAAGGAACTTTTCTTATTGGAGTTTCAGTCTGTTTTCTTCCGTTTGGTACCTAATGAACACAACCATGCTCTTCCCCTGCTTGTCTACAGCCTGATTTGTGAGGGTGGTGTGGACATCCTGGCACCCTGGTTTTCACCTGATTAGCATCTAGGGGGAGGTGCGCCCCTCCCTCTGCCCCTCGCCAGCCCTGGGGGTGGTCCTCTGGCGTTTCCAGGCGGCCCCCTTGGGCCTGGGGGATGGGTCACAGCCGCTTTGGGGTTTGGTGCAGCCAATGAAACATCCTTCTGAAGGTTAACCCCCTTGCCATTGGCTGCTGCTCCTGGACGTTTTGCCACCTTGGGAGATTTGCTTCCCTTCTCGCGCACGTTGTCTGAAAAACGGAGTGGATGTGCACAGCTATATGCATGTAGCTCTACTGAGGGGCGATATTATGATACAATTCACTCAAAACAAACTGTTTCTTAAGTTATGTTCATTAAGTGGGTTCACAGTTTTTTGTGAACGCTCAAAAAACATCCAGCCACTAGGTGGCACTGAGTGGAGACCGTAGGTAGGTAGATAGGTAGTTAGTTAGGTAGAGTAGGCTGTGTGAACTGACCTGGTGGGGGCTTCTCCGCAGCAGCAGGGGTGATCAGAGAACGGTTGGGCAGGAGGTCCTCCAGGTCCTGCATCACCTGGTTGGTGCTCTCCTTGTTGTTCCTCCGGTTCTTCTCCTCATCTCTAGCCTAAACACAACGCAGATAATACTGTTGGTGTTGCTGCGGTCACCACATCAGCATTATGTGAATGCATTGACCAACAAGTACTTAGTAGCATTACATTGTTTACAGTAAAGAATTGAAGTCTTGAGAGACTGCAGTTTAGTTGATAATGCTCATTTACCATTTGCATCTTCTTCTTCAGTTCCAGGTTGGCATTTTGATAGTTTTTGGAGGTCGCATTCAGGTAGTAGATGGCCAACCTGCCATAGGATCACAGAAGTCTATTTAACCCGTTTTAAACATGACATGTGTTATGATGAGCGTGTTTATTTTACCACATGTGTGTTACTGTAATGTGTATGAGTGTGTGTGTGTGTGTGTATGTGTGTGTATGTGTGTGTGTGTGTGTGTGTGTGTGTGTGTGTGTGTGTGTGTGTGTGTGTGTGTGTGTGTGTGTGTGTGTGTGTGTGTGTGTGTGTGTGTGTGTGTGTGTGTGCATACACCATCAGCAGCACTGCTGGTAAGATCAGCCCAGGATTAGTTGCGTAGGTGAAGATATTCCCAATGAATGATGGTAGGTCGTTTTCTATAGTCTCCATGACGACATTATACATTTGCTCCCTTCCGCTGGTAGACAAGAGATCAGCATTAGATGTGTGCCTAGTGTGTGTGTGTGTGTGTGTGTGTGTGTATATGTGTGTGCATGAGAGACACCTGAAGGGGCCACAGTCGAAGGAGGGTGGCAGAGTCATTATGGTGTAAACCACGGGCAGAAGGCTGAGGAAGAGCACCAGGAGGAGGAGGCCCATGTAGAAGTTGTTGGATTTGGAGGCCTTGAAGACCCTCTCATGGGGAACGTTACAGCTCATCACGGCCCAGCACTGGTAGTACATGGAGGTGAGGAGACGCAAGACATTCAACCCTACCAGGCCAGGGGCATAGAACGCACCCATCCTGGAACAAACACAAATACAGAAATGGCTCTTATCGCAGATAAACACAACTTACTGGGTGTGTGGAAATGTGTTGATGGTTTATGTGGTGTCTCATATTTACTCACCAAATCATTCCTTGATTGAAGATTAATCCAAGCACGTTGCCGCTGATGTCAAATTCTCCATAAGATGGCTAGAATCACGTACAAAAAATATTGCAAATCATGATAAATAATGCAAACTTCATTCTATTCTCTCTCCCTCTTTCACTCCCATAGTAATTAACTTAACACTATGTGAAGGATCACCTATCTTGCCGGATGTCACTGTGTGGTATCAGTGTTCATTTTGTCAGCTATTTTAGTTTTAGTCTTAGTCTTTTGACTAAAATACATTTACATTTACATTTTAGTCATTTAGCAGACGCTCTTATCCAGAGCGATTTACATGAGTGCATACATCATTTAAAAAAGAAAAAAGACAGGCCCCCCATGGGAATCGAACCCACAACCCTGGCGTTGCAAGCGCCATGCTCTACCAACTGAGCTCCACGGGGCCCATACCTTTTATTCTTAGTCCCATTTTAGTCCTTAAATGCTTCGTAGTTTTATCAGTCGACTAAAACTCTGGACAATTTAAGTCCAGTTTTAGTCACAGTCATTTTAGTTACATTTTACTATGTGAATTTTTTTCCATTAAATAATTCATGTTTACCTCTAATATCCATCACGTGCACATAGCCTTTTCCAACTAGGCCTACTATCCCCTCATATAGCTGGCAACATTGCTATTGTGGCAGATTTTAACCAATGCCAGCCATGATTTACCATACTGTATGGGCTACAAAGCCTTTTCTACAGGTTAAACAATTTAGGCCTACAGCTCGGAATTTCTCTCCATCAGAACCTTGTGATTCCCTTAAAATGGGGAATCTAAGCTTTCCAACAATGTCAGAATTATTACTGTACTCCTAATATTCAGCAAATAACATTAGCATTTCCAATAGTGAAAAAGCAACCGCATTCTCATTTGCCGAGAGATTAATAAAAGCGCACATAGTAATTGAGCTTCTGATGTGATCAAAGCAAAAATAGCCTATATGAAAGTAAGAAAGAGTAAACATCATTTTTTCTAGTTGAGGTTAGTTACAATCTGCATCTGTTCAAAGGTGAGATGAATGACTGAAGTGACTGCCTGGTAGCTTTGTGTGTGGAGGAGGGCCAGGCAGATCAGCTCATGCAGCCCGCGCAACTGAAAGACCAATGAGAGGATTGCATTATATTCGGCAAAGACATGGTTATGATTGGACAAAACAGATCAAAAGGAGCTTCATGTGCAATTGAATGTCCATTAGTCTCACATGGAAGTCTCGTCTCGTTACATTGTCGTCAACTAAAATGAAAAGTCATTTGTAATAGTTCTCTTTTTTTTTCAGGGCATCTTGTCTCGTTATCGTCAATAGTTTTCATAAGGAAAAATTGGTTGTTGACAAATATTTTCTGTCATAGTTAGTGTTGCCGAAATTAAAACTATGTGGTATCAAGTTTACTTGGAACAAACACATAATGTACTCACACTTACAATAAGCAAAGAAAAACACTAGTATTGACTATTTACATATGTATTTACACAAAAATGAAGGGGTAACTGTGAATAATTTTTTATTGATAGTGAGTAACTGTACCTTGTTACCATACTATTACCACGTTATTACCACTCCCATACTGTAATGTAAAAGGCGGCAGGTAGCCTAGCTGGTTTGAATCCCCAAGCAGACTTGTGAAAAATCTGTCGATATGCCCTTGAGCAAGGCACTTAACCCTAATTAAGAGTATCTGCTCAATGACTCAAATGTAAAAAATGTAATGCTACCAAAAATGATTACAATAAAATGGGAACACACACACACACACAGTAGAATGTCTGAGTTCTGCTTTGATAGCCTAGCACATACAAATCCAGCCTCCAGGTCCCAGCACCAGCAGTAGTTGAGGAAACGCACGATCATGGCTCGCAGGAAGTCACCAATCAGGATGGTCATATATGTCACCTGGATGTCAGAGACGGTGAGCTTCACAAACTCCTAGAGATACAGCACAGAAAGGAAACGAAACATGAAACACGCAGCATGTCACAGACAGCTTCAGTCGTATCACTGGTGCACAATGAAGGGAACTTTTTTCTGCTCAGGTCAGGTGGAGGAAAAACCAGGATGAAAAACTACATAAAAGACGGTGATAAAGGGAAAACGGAGGAAGAACGCATGTAAGCCTCACTATGCCAACGGCGGTCTCCCAGCACGGCCCTCTGATGACATCAGCAGGGTGGATGTCTGGAGGAGGGATGTCAGTAGTGTTGTGGTAGGAGCTGTAGTTGGCATAGTACTCATTCAGACCCCAGATAGTGGCATTCCTAATAGACTTCTCGTTTTCCAACTGTACACATGTGAACACACAAAGACAGGTTCAGGTGAGTAAGTAAAATATATATGCATACAATATGTACTGAACACACCTTCACACACACACACACACACACACACACACACACACACACACACACACACACATACATATATATATATATATATATATACAGCTGAATAAACCCACAAATATGCATTTGCAGGTACATGACACTGACATACTGTCTGGTACCTTTGTGTTGACTTCATCAAAAAGGGCAAACAGAAAGGTGTAGAGGTTCCCGAGGAACAGGGCAAAGATGCGGCCCAGCTGCCACTTGAGGGCGATACGAGGGTGGTACTCCTCCAGCTCAGCAATGGTCTCAAAGAGAGGGGGGCACACCAGCCCCAGCAGTGACATCACAAACTCCACCTGGAAGGCAAAACACAACCAATCACCAGGATGAAGGCTGAAAAAATAATTTATTTGTAAAGATTTATTAGCATTTATTAGCATTACATTCATTAACATTTATAACATAGCCTATATCATTTAATTTATAAACTATTTATGAACATTTATAAAAACATGTATAAGCATTTCAATGGCTTATTCATTAAAGTTATAAGTGTAACCGAAGCGTGGTAACACTTTATAGGGTAACACTTCATTTTAAGTGGTCCTTATTACAGTGTAATTACATACGTAATTACACTGTAACACGTATTGTAATTAATTTTAATAATTCATTGTTACACTTTACTAACTACATGTATCTGGTGGTAATTGCAGTCTGTAATTACACAGGTGTAACAACAAAAGCTTGTTACCATGCTTGTTACACATTTTCAACTTTCCAATAGCATCCAAACACAACATTTTTCAGCCTGCACAAACCCCTTATAAGTGTTAGCCATTTGAAAACCAACCACCTCATTGACACAACTCTAGTATAAAGGGCACTGGAGTCTGATGCCCAGGCCCAGGTCTCGTTTGAAATGCATGGAAGCTTATGAGCGCTATGGCAAAAACAGGGGGTTTACATAAAACAATATTTTAAATTGTTAAATAATTGAATGGTGCATTTGACTAGGATAGCTGTCACACCCTGGCTCGGGGACTCAATATGTTGAGCCAGGGTGTGTTCATTCTATGTTTTCTGTTTCTCTGGTGGGTGTTCTGGGTTGTCAATTTTCTATGTTTGCCGGTGTGACTCCCAATCAGAGGCAAACGAGTGTCAGCTGTCGGCTGTTTGTCTCTGATTGGGAGCCATATTTAATCTGTCTGTTTTTCTTTCGGGTTGTGGGATTTTGTTCGTGTGGTTTCGTGTTGGACCATAGACGTCACGCATTCGTTGTTTATTGTTTTGTATTTTTGAGTGTGGGGCTTTAACTATTAAAGTAAATATGTTCGCTCGCAACGCTGCGCCTTGGTCTCCCTCATTAGACGATCATGACAGAAAATCCCACCAAGACCAGACCAAGCAGCGTGTCCAGGAGCCATCGCAAATAGATCTCCGTGGCAGCTTCGACTGGGTCAAGCCCATTGAGGAGCTGAGTGAAGAGGGTTGGAGACAGAGGAGCGAGAGGTGGGAGAGAATGTTGGAGGCCTGGTCCACGGGGAGGAGTGGGGGGGGCTCACGACGTCGGGGCAGCAGGAGGCCGCTATGGAGCGGTCCAGCGGGGTTGCAGAGGAGGCCGCCAGGTTACGGGGGCCACTGGTAGAAGAGGGGATGGAAGGTGTAGAGGCACGGCGAGAGGTACTGGCGTGTGTTGCCAGTCCGGTCCGGCCCGTTCCAGATCCCGGTGTAGAGCCAGTGGTGTGTGTCCCCAGTACGGTCCGGTCTATTCCTGCTCCCCGCACCAAACCTACGGTGTGCGTCGACAGCCCAGCCCGGCCCGTTCCTGCGCTCCGCACCGAGTCTGTGGTGCGCGTCGCCAGCCCAGTCCGGCCCATCCAAGCTTCTCGCATAAAGCCTACGGTGTGCGTCGCCAGCCCAGCCCGGCCTGTTCCTGCTCCACGCACAAAGCCTACAGTGTGCGTCGCCAGCCCAGCCCGGCCTGTTCCTGCTCCACGCACAAAGCCTACGGTGTGCGTCGCCAGCCCAGCCCGGCCTGTTCCTGCTCCACGCACAAAGCCTACGGTGTGCGTCGCCAGCCCAGCCCGGCCTGTCCCTGCTCCACGCACAAAGCCTACGGTGTGCGTCGCCAGCCCAGCCCGGCCTGTCCCTGCTCCACGCACAAAGCCTACGGGGTGCGTCGCCAGCCCAGCCCGGCCTGTCCCTGCTCCACGCACAAAGCCTACGGTGTGCGTCGCCAGCCCGACCCGGCCTGTTCCTGCCACTCGCACCAAACCAGGGGTGCGAGTCGCCAGCCTGGTCCAGCCTGTTCCTGCCACTCGCACCAAGCCAGGGGTGCGAGTCGCCAGCCTGGTCCAGCCTGTTCCTGCCACTCGCACCAAGCCAGGGGTGTGAGTCGCCAGCCTGGTCCAACCCGTTCCTGCTACTCGCACCAAGCCAGGGGTGCGAGTCGTCAGCCTGGTTCAGCCCGTTCCTGCTACTCGCACCAAGCCAGGGGTGCGAGTCGTCAGCCTGGTTCAGCCCGTTCCTGCTACTCGCACCAAGCCAGGGGTACGAGTCGTCAGCCTGGTCCAGCCCGTTCCTGCTACTCGCACCAAGCCAGGGATGCGAGTCGTCAGCCCTGTCCGGCTCGTTCCTGCTCTCCGCACCAAGTCTGTGGTGCGCGTCGCCAGCCCATTCCGGTCCATTCCTGCTCCACGCACCAAGCCAGGGGTGTGTATCGTCAGCCCGGTCCGGTCCGTTCCTGTTCCACGCACCAGGCCAGGGGCGCGTGTCGTCAGTCCGGCTCCGGCCAGCGGGGCTAGACAGGACCAGGGGTACTTTGGGGAGTTGGAGAGGAAGTGGGGATCTAGCCCAGAGCCGGAGCCGCCGCCGAGGAATGCCCACCCAGCCCTCCCCTGTTTTTGCTCGTATTTAGGCGCGGTCGCAGTCCGCGCCTTTAGGGGGGGGTACTGTCACACCCTGGCTCGGGGACTCAATATGTTGAGCCAGGGTGTGTTCATTCTATGTTTTCTGTTTCTCTGGTGGGTGTTCTAGGTTGTCAATTTTCTATGTTTGCCGGTGTGACTCCCAATCAGAGGCAAACGAGTGTCAGCTGTCGGCTGTTTGTCTCTGATTGGGAGCCATATTTAATCTGTCTGTTTTTCTTTCGGGTTGTGGGATTTTGTTCGTGTGGTTTCGTGTTGGACCATAGACGTCACGCATTCGTTGTTTATTGTTTTGTATTTTTGAGTGTGGTGCTTTAACTATTAAAGTAAATATGTTCGCTCGCAACGCTGCGCCTTGGTCTCCCTCATTAGACGATCGTGACAATAGCAACAGTAGCTAATGAGGACGGGGCTTGGCAATGGGTGAATTACTTTATTAACCACCAATCAAAAAAATTTAACACATTAATAAACAGTTATGGTTTAAATTGTGAGAGTCATTCAGTGCTTGCCAAAATGTAAGCCTAATGACCCTTCACTAAGCCCCGCCCCAGAATTTTTGATAGCAATCGCAGCGCTCCAATGGATAGCAACTGTCGTCGAGTCCAACACCTCAGACAAGCTCACATTTCAAAAGCCAATGAGCACAATGGCAAAAACTGAGAGTTTTCATTTTTTAAAATGTGTTTAAATGGCTAAATCATTTTACCTTTCACCAGGGGTACTTGCTACTGTGATTCCTGAAATGCCGAGACTGCTGATGAAGTATCTTTTTATCCAAAATTATACTTTTGTTATATTGTTTGCTAGCTCAGCTAGCTCTCAGTCTCATTCAAATCAAATCAAATTGTATTTGCCACATGCGCCGAATACAACAGGTGTAGACATTACCGTGAAATGCTTACTTACAGCCCTTAACCAACAATGCATTTATTTCTAATGATAAAAAAGTAAAATAAAACAACAACAACAAAAAAGTGTTGAGAAAAAAGAGCAGAAGTAAAATAAAATAACAGTAGGGAGGCTATATACAGGGGGGTACCGGTGCAGAGTCAATGTGCGGGGGCACCGGCTAGTTGAGGTAGTTGAGGTAATATGTACATGTGGGTAGAGTTAAAGTGACTATGCATAAATAATTAACAGAGTAGCAGCAGCGTAAAAAGATGGGGTGGGTGTACAAATAGTCCGGGTAGCCATGATTAGCTGTTCAGGAGTCTTATGGCTTGGGGGTAGAAGCTGTTGAGAAGCCTTTTGGACCAAGACTTGGCGCTCCGGTACCGCTTGCCGTGCGGTAGCAGAGAGAACAGTCTATGACAAGGGTGGCTGGAGTCTTTGACAATTTTGAGGGCCTTTCTCTGACACCGCCTGGTATAGAGTTCCTGGATGGCAGGAAGCTTGGCCCCAGTGATGTACTGGGCTGTACGCACTACCCTCTGTAGTGTCTTGCGGTCGGAGGCCGAGCAGTTGCCATACCAGGTGGTGATGCAACCAGTCAGGATGCTCTCGATGGTGAAGGTGTAGAACTTTTTGAGGATCTGAGGACCCATGCCAAATCTTTTCAGTCTCCTGAGGGGGAATAGGCTTTGTCGTGCCCTCTTCACGACTGTCTTTGTGTGTTTGGACCATGATAGTTTGTTGGTGATGTGGACACTAAGGAACTTGAAGCTCTCAACCTGTTTCATTGACCACCAAACGTTGCTAATGCTAGCTAGCCAGCTAGCCACCTTTTTTTTCTCAACATGATTTGATTTGAAGTTACCCATGTTGTAAATACAACTCCCATCTGTTGTTGACATCAGGATACGATTTGAGAGCACTTGTTTGCTCCAAAAGTGGTTAGTAGCTTTGACTGCTTGCTGACAGTGAATTCAGAGCCATTCAGTGGCTAGCCACACTACAAACATAATATTACCAGGTTCCCGTGAAGCAATTGTAATGACAGTCCACCACAACATACCCGAGTGTCTCCCGATTAGCAAGGGGTAGTCTGTGTTTAATTTCATTGTGTATTAAAAACACAGTTTGAGATAATTCTGAAGGGATTTGGCAAGCGGTTTGAGTGGTGAATTGGGCTTCCCGGGAAAATGTTGTCCGAGGTTGCAACTGTAACCAAGGGGGGAGGGGTTTAGCCAAGTGTCAATTAAGCTTGGTTGAATAATGGTTTATAAATACACTTAAAATTGTCATATGACAAAAGCTTATTTCATCATGTAACCTTGCAAGGGTTTCACGGTTGAAGAACATTCAAACTTTTGAACAGGATGCATTTGTGCACTTATTTATTTATCCCAGGAATTAAGGCATTATGTCATGATCTGCCCATCTGCGCAATGAGCTCGAAATAACGACGACCTCGAACGTACCCACAATTTGTGTTGACACGGACGCCATAGTAATAACTGTGCGCAAAGAACCTGGATTAAGAAGAAGATTGTGTGCAAAATCCAGACATAAGAGATTGGCACGAACGAAAC
The DNA here is from genome assembly GCF_964263955.1 of Coregonus lavaretus. NCBI lineage: Eukaryota > Metazoa > Chordata > Actinopteri > Salmoniformes > Salmonidae > Coregonus > Coregonus lavaretus. The sequence continues at coordinate 12,252,786 of NC_140004.1, forward strand.
AAAGTATTGTAAACGAGATAAAAACATCCACACAGGAGAGGGAAGGTAGGTTTTCCATGTTTGTTTAGCTTTTTGGATACAGAAATTGTGCTGGACGATTTAGTATAGGTAATTAGCTAGGCTAGTTAGCTGGAAAACTAGCTACCTAAATCGTCCAGCAGAATACCAAGAACTAGCTAGAAAGCTAGCTAGCAAATGTTACCAACTAGGCTAGCTAGGTAGCTTAGTTACAATCTACAGAATAGACTAAAGTAGAAAGTCATTTTCTCATAGTAATTATATACACTACCGGTCAAAAGTTTTAGAGTGATGGTGTGCTGCATCAGATGACCAGGCCTCCACAATCCCCTGACCTCAACCAAATTGAGATGGTTTGGGATGAGTCAGACCACAGAGTGAAGGAAAAGCAGCCAACAAGTGCTCAGCATATGTGGGAACTCCTTCAAGACTGATGGAGAAGCATTCCAGGTGAAGCTAGTTGAGAGAATGCCAAGAGTTTGCAAAGCTGTCATCAAGGCAAAGGGTGGCTATTAGAAGAATCTCAAATAAAAAACATATTTTGATTTTTTAAAAACTTTTTTGGTTACTACATGATTCCATATGTGTTATTTCATCATTTTGATGTCTTCACTATTATTCTACAATGTAGAAAATAGTAAAAATAAAAATAAAATAAAACTTGCATGAGTAGGTGTTCTAAAACTTTTGACCGGTTATGTATGTAGGTAACATACTATGTATGTACACAATAATTACAAGTATGTACCCCTGAAGATACACTTCATTTTAACTAGCTAAATCCTGTGTAACACCTATTAATTACATTGTACTTAGGCAGATATGTGACTCGTTTCAGGAAAATACGTGCGTCACTACTTTACTTTTTAATCAAAATTCCTTTTTGGGCAGAACTACCTTCTGGAACATGTGAACTTTCATGTGCCTTAATAACAAACGTGTATGCCATCTGTAAATACGAATACAATTGTTAAATATGAGCCTAGTTGATTTAACCACAGAAAAAGACAGGAACCTTCCCGCTTGCCATGATTGGCTGAGATAACAGATGGGCTGACATGTAGCCCGATTCTGCCTATAACATAGCTAGCTAACAATTAACCTAGCTAGTTGGTTAGCTTTAGATACCAGCAGATTCATGCAGGGTAGTAACGTTATGAGTTGGGATTTTGGTACATTATTTAACTAGCTAGCTAGCTACAGTGGCTTGCGAAAGTATTCACCCCCCTTGGCATTTTTCCTATTTTGTTACACAAAATGCCTACCACTTTGAAGATGCAAAAAAAAATTCATTGTGAAACAAACAAGAAATAAGACAAAAAAACTGAAAACTTGAGCGTGCATAACTATTCACCCCCCCAAAGTCAATACTTTGTAGAGCCACCTTTTGCAGCAATTACAGCTGCAAGAATCTTGGGGTATGTCTCTATAAGCTTGGCACAACTAGCCACTGGGATTTTTGCCCATTCTTCAAGGCAAGTTGGATGGGTTCCGCTGGTGTACAGCAATCTTTAAGTCATACCACAGATTCTCAATTGGATTGAGGTCTGGGCTTTGACTATGCCATTCCAAGACATTTCAATATTTCCCCTTAAACAACTCAAGTGTTGCTTTAGCAGTATGCTTAGGGTCATTGTCCTGCTGGAAGGTGAACCTCCATCCCAGTCTCAAATCTCTGGAAGACTGAAAGAGGTTTCCCTCAAGAATTTCCCTGTATTTAGCACCATCCATACTTCCTTCAATTATGACCAGTTTCCCAGTCCCTGCCAATGAAAAACATCCCCACAGCATGATGCTGCCACCACCACACTTCACTGTGGGGATGGTGTTCTCGGGGTGATGAGAGGTGTTAGGTTTGCGCCAGACATAGCGCTTTCCTTGATGGCCAAAAAGCTCAATTTTAGTCTCATCTGACCAGAGCCCCTTCTTCCATATGTTTGGGGAGTCTCCCACATTGCTTTTGGCAAACACCAAACGTGTTTGCTTATTTTATTCATAAGCAATGGCTTTTTTTCTGGCCACTCTTCCGTAAAACCCAGCTCTGTGGAGTGTACGGCTTAAAGTGGTCCTATGGACAGATACTCCAATCTCCGCTGTGGAGCATTGAAGCACCTTCAGGGTTATCTTTGGTCTCTTTGTTGCTTCTCTGATTAATGCCCTCCTTGCCTGGTTCGTGAGTTTTGGTGGGCGGCCCTCTCTTGGCAGGTTTGTTGTTAGATATATGATATGGCCATTATTTGAACTAGCTAGCCAGCTAACTTAATGTTAGCTAGCTAATTAACAAGCTAGAAATGAACCAAAACATTTTTTAGAAATGTGCTTTTAGTTGCCTGGTTTGCTAGATTGACATATACTATATTCATTTTAAAACAGATGGGTTTATTGGTGTTAATATACATCAGTTATGCTATTTTTGACCACCAGGCTGCTGATGTCATGCAACCTGTCGTTTTTGTGTTTATAGTTTTTCATAACGACAACGACAAGAGTCATTTTTACAAAAGTGGGGTTACAAGTTTGTCAACTTTCAAAACAGAATTACTTTCACATTGTTCCTCAGCTGTAGTGTATGCTATACCATTTTCTATCTCTGAGTCTCTACTATCTATCCAATGTAAAAAACTCAATTTCAAATTTTGCTACATAAGACCGAAACAATCCAGGTCGGTCACATATTACATGTACTCTGTGGTGTACTAATGTGTTTATCCTCCCACTTGGATGGCACTTCCGGAAGCCTTAAAATAACGGCCAGGTTGTCAGGATGGTTAATGTACTATATACGTATTCATTACAATAAGTACCCCTCAAGATTCACTTCATTTTAACTAGCTAAATCCTGTGTAACACCTAGAATCGGATGCAGCTGAGAAGAAGAAAAACATGAAATTGGTGAATTTAGTGGAAACTTGCACATTTGTAAACAAGCACGGTAACAAGCATTTGATGTTACACGTCTGTAATTACAGACAGCATTTACCACCAGTTAATTTTTTTTATTGGAATGTAACTTTGATTTATTACAAGTAACTACAATACTTTTTTGTGTAATTACACATGTAATTACACTGTAATAAGGACCCCATAAAAAGAAGTGTTACCCTTTATGGTATGATATATTTTGCATACATTTTATAATTACACTTTTAGAAAAAAGGGTTCCAAAAGGTTTTTCATCTGTTCCCATAGTTGAACCCTTTTTGGTTCCATGTAGAACCCTTTTTGATTTCAGGTATAACCCTCTTGGGTTCCATGTAGAACCCTCTGGGAAAGGGTTCTACATGGGACCCAAAAGGGTTCTACCTCGAACCAAAAAGGGTTATTCAAAGGGTTCACCTATCGGTTCTAGATAGCACCTTTTTTTCTAAGACTGAAGAAAACAGGACCACCACAAAATGTACATTTCTGGCTCACTGCATTTGACTAGATGAACCATAACACAGCATGTACAGTGCCTTGCAAAAGTATTCAGACCCCTTGGATTTCTTCACATTTTATTGTGTTACAAAGTGGGATAAAAATGGATTGTAATTTTTTTGTCAACAATCTACACTAAATACTCTGTAATGTCAAAGTGGGAAAAAAATCCTGTGCTTAGCTCCACCGTATTTATTGTTTTCCTGAAAAACTCAAGTATACCCATACCATAATGCAGCCACCGCCATACTTGAAATTAAGGAGGCAGTTACTCAGTGATGTGTTGTGTTGGATTTGCATTTATGCCAAAAAGTGTATTCCTTTCCTATGTTATTTTGCAGTATTACTTTAGTGCCTTGTTGCATTCAAGATGCATGTTTTGGAATATTTGTATTCTTCTTTTCACTCATTTAGTCATTGTTGTGGAGTTGTCTGATCACAGCCATTGAACTCTGTATCTTCTTTAAAATCACCAATGGCCTCATGGTAACATCCTTGAGCATTTTTATTCCTGTCAAGCAGCTCAGTTCAGAAGGACGACTGTATCTTTGATGTGTCTGGATGGTTTAATACATAATCCACAGCATAATTATTAAATTGACCATGCTTAAAAATATATTTAATGTCTGATTTGTTATTGTTACCCATCTACCAATCATTGCCCTTCTTTATGAGGGTTAAGAAAAGCTCCCTGGTCTTTGTAGTTGAATCTGTGATTGAAATTCAATACTTGACTGAGGGACCTTACAGATGTTGTATTTATGGGGGACAGAGGAAAGGTTAGTCATTCAAAAACCCTATCAACCCCTATTATGTCACACAGTATGAGTCCACGTAACTTATGTTATTTGTTAAGCCAAATTTTGCTCCTGAACTAATTTAGACTTGCCTGAACAAACGGGCTGAATACTTTATACTTTTGCAAGGCACTGTATCTGATCAAAACAATTGAACCTGCCTCATTCTTTTCAAACCAGGAGAGCTCATCCTGATCTAGGTTGGCAAACTCCTGAGACCTCTTGACCACAAAATAGATGAGGAAGCCGCTGCCCCCCAGGCTGCAGATGATGAAAAGGTTGGCTAGAACCCGCAGGAACCTCCGCAAGTGGATGTTCTCATCCTTCTGGTTCTCCTGTTCGTCTACTATGGATTCCTACCAAGAACAGTCCGGTCAGTGAGAAACACAGAGGATACTGTGTTTGAAGATAGTAAGTGTGTAGGCTCATACGTGTAGTACCTTTTTACGTGCATATGATTCTTGGGAGATTGAAGATAAGAGCAGGAGAACGGATATTTGCAGAACAATGATAAGGGGCGATTCCACGCCAGGACAGCCCAAAAATCTTTTACGTATCTCAGATTGTTTTGGCAATTTTCACATATAAACTTCAATGCGAGGAAGATGTTTGACATGATTTTTACATTTGTATCACAAGTCATCTTTCAGAAAAGAATGATAAAAGTGGTCATTTTAGAGTTAGCTTCTGCTGTGTTTACCTTGAAGCTGGTGGTGATGGAGGCATACTTGTTGTCGGCTGTCTCTGGGTTGCCGATGAGGTAATCCCAGCTGGTGAACATCTTAAAGGCGAAGGTGAACTGTCCGTCGTCCCCACCGTCTCCTCCCTCGTCTGAGTTACGGGCCATCCTGAGGAACACAGAAGATGGGTGTGATATACACTGTACTGGGGGGGCTTGATTTTAGAGATGTGGGCAAGTAACTGGAGGGTTGCCGTTCGAATCCGAGTGCTGACTGGAAAAATGCAGAGGGAGTGAGCTGGCAATGGGAGGGTTGCTGGCATCAATATTTTAGATGCGGTGTGTGTATGTGGATTAGTATATATTTACTGTGTGCACATGTGTGTGTTCATGTGTGTGTTCATGTGTGTGTGTGTTTTACCCACGTTCTAATGACCACCATCAGGCTGTAGCCAAAGATGCCTACACCAACTAGTAGGTAGGACAGTGGCAGTCTGAACTGGAGGACTCCGATGGTGCGCTCGTCATTATAGAAACCATAGAAGAGAATAGAGTACTTGCAGTAACCCTGTTGAAATTAACAAAAATAATAATGTTTATATGAAAGCAATTCATCTCAAAGAAAGCTGATGTAGGCTAAAATGATAGTGACAGGTTGTTATGCCTAGGGCCAGCCCTGCGCACATACACACAAGCAAACCAAGCACATAGGCATACGACAACCCAATCAAAGAATGGCAGGATCAGATGGTTATACACTGGTCTATGTATAGTTGGCAGGACTCTGCTATTGTGTGGTGGATATGATTGGATTCCTTTCATCAACTGCTGGGCATAACATTGTCTGCGTTTAATATTCGAATCAGCAACACCTCTGTCATTACCAGCCAACAGAGATCTGAAATACAGGGAGAACACAACCAACCAAACTGCCTGCAAAACCAACCCACTGGATCATTTATCAAGGCTCCATCAGAAAATAGTAAAATACAGAGTTGTGTTCATTTGGACAACTTCCTCCACTTACTTTTCATTGCTGCCTGTTTTCAGTCGATGTTACTGGCACTGAGATAAGATAGCAATGCCCAGGCCGCAACTGCCTTAACTAACATTAAGACTGGGCAGGGTCTTGGCAGTTATCCTGACATGGCCCATTGTAGCTCAGTTGGTATAACATGGTGCTTGTTACGCCAGGGTAGTGGGTTAAATTCCCAGGACCACTACTACGTAAAATGTATGACTGTAAGTTGCTTTAGCTAAAAACATCTGCTAAATGCCATGTAGTAATACTGAAAATGTGTAACACTTAACTTAAAGCCTGCAATTACAATGCATTATGATGCAGCTATTCATGAACATGTATGACACCTTATGTCTTAAAATCCTATTTTCACATTTTATGTATGTTTTTTCATACGTGTAATCATGTGAAATAAACCTGAACTTAAAGTAGTTTAAGTCCAAACAAGGTTTCTAAATGTAACATCACAAGGCAATTGTTTGGAAGGAAGTGTGTCACTCCAAAGGAAGTAGTAAGTCACTCCAAGATCCTCACACCAAAATCAAGGAGGACAGAGATGTCCATGGCTCTGTCCTGCTCCGCTCTGGGAACAGTTTTTCTGGGAATAGACCCATACGGAAGACCCATCATCACCTCCGGACAGTAGGAAAAGAGAGACAAAAAGAGAGGGAAGTGGGGATAAGATTGGGAGAATGAGACAGTGAGTCCTCCTTCGATATCTCTCCATATGCTGACCAAATGTACTGCAAAAATATTGCAAAACAATGGACTCTGGTTAAGGTAAAAGCTGCTCACCTCTGGGAGAACCACAAGACCAAACATGAACGCAAACAGGACCAGGTTTAGACCGTACATCCACCGCAAGAAGATGAAGTAGGAAGCCACAGATGACCCAAAGTGACCTGAGGGTTAAAATTACATGATGAATAGATAAAACTACTTGACATGAACAAGACAGTAACTCAAATAGCTTTAAATAACGGTACCCACTCTCAACCTCTTTTATCTTTCTTTCCCACGGAATACAGGCTGTTTTGAAATTGTCAAAGTCACGGTTGAACTTGATCATTTTCTGAAGAAGAAAAAAAAGGTTATGAAATAATATTTTTATCACAGAAGTATAGTTTCTGACTAACATATCAGGTTGTAACTGATGAGGGCAACAAACATTATGCTAATGACATTATGGAAATGACAAATCATTACGCTAATGATGCACTTATGATTAAAAGTAGTATTTAATGCGCCTTATAACTTAAGTCTAAATGTATATAAATGCATAATTGCGTGAAGTATTCATAATGATTCAATAGCACATAACTAATCTTCGAGAGTGTGAACTTTGTTGTAAAGTTAACACTTGGACTAGGAAAAGTTACCTTAGCCATCATGACTTTGTAGGCATAGAGCTTCCTCCCTTTGCCCTTTCCTAGAGCCCCCTCAAACCTCTCCACAAACGCCTGGCATTCCCTACAATTCCAACCCATAAAAAAGGATGACCCGTCAACCAACAAAAAAACATATAAATCACTGGTTTGATGAACCGCCAACCAATGAATCAACTTTTCAAATTTTAAATGGGTGAATTAGTCATGATTAAATTAAGTAGATGAGAAAACAACCAATCAATTAATCAAGACTGTAAATTACTAGTCAGGTAAATGTGGAGGAGGCCATGTGATGAAAGATAATCAACCTGGAAAGACCAGTGATGAGAGGGGATTGGCAAGCTGCAGGCAGCTACAACTGCATGCATTAGACAGTGTTGAGCTCATGAAAAAGTCAAGGCGTCTCATCTGTCTTAATACTGTACCAGTGCTTGTGTCCTGACCTGTAAGTGACTGCCAGCTCATGACACTGGATGGAATACAGTGTTTCTACAACACAGGTCCCAGAGGGCACAAGTCCAGCAGGCCTTGTTTGTTTTAAATGTAACCCAACACTGTTTGAAAAAAAAAAGTTTTAAAGTGTTTTGTGTTAAGTTAAAAGGATCTACCTGGAACCATAAAAGGGATCTTCTACTGGGAAAAACTGAAGAACTTTGAATGGTTCTGGGTAGAACCCTTTTAAGAGTGAATGACAGATAAATACTGGTCAGTGGAGATACACTCTCATTGTGGAGACACAAGTGAGAAACTGTCTAAAAAAAAAAACAATTCAAAGAACATCAATCAGCAAAGCCAATTCCCGAAACTCCTAAATAGTTCAAAGGGTGATGGACAATCTAACTACTTTGTCGTTCCACAAAGTAGTTTAAAGGATTTCACACACACTCAAAAAATAGGAAAATGTATCAGGCAATGTAGCATCAGACACAATTATGCTTTAATTAAATTAAACAAACAAAAAGATAACATCACAAATAAGATGATACATAACACACTGGGCACACACTGGTTGAATCAACGTTGTTTACACGTCATTTCAATAAAATTACGTTGAACCAACATGGAATAGACGTTGAATTGACATCTGTGCCCAGTGGGAAGTGACGGTATAAAGTAGTATAGAAAAGAGAAAAACAGCACAGCAAGAGCAAGTCCCTATGAGTCATGAAGACAATCAGCCAATGGGAAATCGTCAGAGGAATGCACATGTAATATGAAATTACTTGAGGAGTTTGAGCCTCCTCTTCATGCGCCACGGTTTGTTCCTGAGAGTGGCTATCAGCTTCTTCTTCTCATCTACCTCCTCCTTAAGAGAAGCCATCTCCCCCTCTGACAGAGAATCCTCGTCCCCTGACTCGCCCGAAGAAGAAGAGCTGTCAGAAGAAAGAGCTGTCACCAAGTGCCAGGGGTCAAGTCAGGGTCAACCATGTGTCAACCAGAGTAGAGTTCTAGTTGGGGTGGCCAGTGGCTTTACACAGTGCATTATCATGGTACAAACTCAGAAGGACTTTGGACATAATGTTGAAAAGCATCTGGCAGACCAATAGAAAATACAAAATGAGAACAGAGCGAGAAATGAGGGGACCAGAGGAGGTATACAGTATGCAAGTCAAATGACAGACATATCCTAGAATAATCAAGTAAACTTGTCCACCCATTGAAACAACCAGACATTAAAGCTAGAATCCTTAGTTGCTACATCAATTTTTGGACTTATAAATTATTTATGTTTACCCGTTGTTTCTTGAAGAATATAACTTCGGAAAGAATTCAGACCCCTTGACTTTTTCCACATTTTGTTACGTTACAGCCTTATTCTAAAATTGATTAAATTGTTTTTTTCCATCATCAATCTACACACAATAACCCATAATGACAAAGAAACAAATACTTTTTAGAAATTTTAGCAAATGTAAAATGTTTTCTTTTACTGAAATATCACATTTACATAAGTATTCAGACCCTTTACTCAGTACTTTGTTGAAACACCTTTGGCAGTGATTACAGCCTCGAGTCTTCTTGGGTATGACGCTACAAGCTTGGCACACCTGTATTTGGGGAGTTTCACCCATTCTTCTCTGCAGATCCTCTCAAGCTCTGTCAGGTTGGATGGGGATGTCGCTGCACAGCTATTTTCAGGTCTCTCCAGAGATGTTCGATTGGGTTCAAAATGGGCTCTGGCTGGGCCACTCAAGGACATTCAGAGACTTGTCCTGCGTTGTCTTGGCTGTGTGCTTAGGGTCATGGTCCTGTTGGAAGGTGAACGTTCGCCCCAGTCTGAGGTCCTGAGTGCTCTGGAGCAGGTTTTCATCAAGGATCTCTCTGTACTTTGCTCCGTTCATCTTTGCCTCCATCCTGACTAGTCTCCCAGTCCCTGCCGCTGAAAAACATCCCCACAGCATGATGCTGCCACCACCATGCTTCACCGTAGGGATGGTGCCAGGTTTCCTCCAGACGTGACGCTTGGCATTCAGGCCAAAGAGTTCAATCTTGGTTTCATCAGATCAGAGAATCTGGTTTCTCATGGTCCGAGAGTCTTTAGGTGGCTTTTGGCAAACTCCAAGCGACTGTCATGTGCCTTATACTGAGGAGGAGCTTCAGTCTGGCCACTCTACTATAAAAGCCTGATTGGTGGAGTGCTGCAGAGATGGTTGTCCTTCTGGAAGGTTCTCCCATCTCCACAGAGGAACTCTGGAGCTCTGTCAGAGTGACCATCGGGTTCTTGGTCACCTCCTTGACCAAGGCCCTTCTCCCCCGATTGGTCAGTTTGGCCGGGCGGCCAGCTCTAGGAAGAGTCTTGGTGGTTCCAAACTTCTACCATTTAAGAATGATGGAGGCCACTGTGTTCTTGGGGACCTTCAATGCTGCAGACATTTTTCCGTACCTTTCTCAAGATCTGTGCCTCGACACAATCCTGTCTCGGAGCTCTACGGATAATTCCTTCGACCTCATGGCTTGATTTTTGCTCTGACATGCACTGTCAACTGTGTGATGTTATATAGACAGGTGTGTGCCTTTCCAAATCATGTCCAATCAATTGAATTTACCACAGGTGGACTCCAATCAAGGTGTAGAAACAATGGAAACAATATAAATGTAAACAAACACTGTATAGCCTCAAAACATGATCAAAACTATAATTGTGATATCATAGATGGTCAGTCCTTGCATCCATAGCTCTGTCTATGAATTTGGGTTCTGACTAGGGGGAGTACAACTACAACCGGAAGTGACTTTTTTGTAGCAGGTTAGAAGAATTTACAAAGCAGGTTAGGATAGTTAACGTGGCAGATTAGGAGACTGAGATTAAGGTTAGCGAAACAGAGGCGGGGTAACGCTTTGTTATTGTTTCAATTAAGGAATCTAGCTTCAACTCCAACCCCATTCTGACCATGTTATCCCTCAACTCAATGCTATGACCCAACACTACCCCATGTTTGAGCAAGCACAAATACCACTACAACCCTGGTGACACTGTCTGTGATTTATTTAAAACTTTAGTGGGGACATTTTGATAATGTTGATGGTTTGACATGGTTTTAACCAAGGTTCCCATGGATGTCCCCATCACATGGCTATAGCGATTTCACCATGAACGTTTAGTTAACACATTCTATAAATGTAAAAAACAAACATAATTGGATAATTTACCCAAACGTTCTTATAACCATTACAGCATGTCCTTCTACTAATGCTTATTAATACTGTTTTCTGGGGACATTTAAAAAATATGTCAGGGACGTTGTCATGCTAACGTTAGCTGGAAACCATTGGACTCAATTAGGACTCAATCGGAACGTTACCTGACGTTATAGGATCATTCACTGTGTGAAATGTATTTGTTTTGGCGCTTGCCAAATAGTGAGCTTGGGTCATTGTTGTAGTGTTTTGTAACACTTTAGCGCAACCCTATAACCCAATTTCATAACTCAACTCCCTGAACCAATAACTCAATACAATGAAGGGGCATATACCAAGACAGTCTGTCAGATACCAAGAGTCTTCCCTCATACACTACCAGTCAAAAGTTTGGACACACCTACTCATTCAAGTGTGTTTCTTTATTTTTACTATTTTCTACATTGTAGAATAATAGTGAAGACATCAAAACTATAAAATAACACATATGGAATCATATAGTAACCAAAAAAGTGTCAAACAAATCAAAATGTATTTTATATTTTATATTCTTCAAAGTAGCCACCCTTTGCCTTGATGACAGCTTTGCACACTCTTGGCATTCTCTCAACCAGCTTCATGATGTAGTCACCTGGAATGCATTTCAATTAACAGGTGTGCCTTCTTAAAAGTTAATTTGTGGAATTTATTTCCTTCTTAATGCATTTGAGCCAATCAGTTGTGTTGTGACAAGGTAGGGGTGGTATACAGAAGATAGCCCTATTTGGTTAAAGACCAAGTCAATTTGTGGTCCTCTGTAGCTCAGCTGGTAGAGCACGGCGCTTGTAACGCCAAGGTAGTGGGTTCGATCCCCGGGACCACCCATACACAAAAATGTATGCACGCATGACTGTAAGTCGCTTTGGATAAAAGCGTCTGCTAAATGGCATATTATTTATATTTATTTATTTATAATTTTATGGCAAAAACTGCTCAAATAATCAAAGAGAAATGACAGTCCATCATTACTTTAAGACATGAAGGTCAGTCAATACGGAAAATCTCAAGAACTTTGAAAGTTTCTTCAAGTGCAGTTGCAAAAACCATCAAGCACTATGATGAAACTGGCTCTCATGAGGACCGCCACAGGAAAGGAAGACCCAGAGTTACCTCTGCTGCAGAGGATAAGTTCGTTAGAGTTACCAGCCTCAGATTTTGCAGCCCAAATAAATGCTTCACAGAGTTCAAGTAACAGACACCCTTTGCCTGACACATCAACTGTTCAGAAGAGACTGCGTGAATCAGGCCTTCATGGTCGAATTGCTGCAAAGAAACCACTACTAAAGGACACCAATAAGAAGAAGAGACTTGCTTGGGCCAAGAAACACGAGCAATGGACATAAGACCGGTGGAAATCTGTCCTTTGTCTGATGAGTCCAAATTTGAGATTTTTGGTTCCAACCGCATATCTTTGTGAGACGCAGAGTAGGTGAATGGATGATCTCCGCATGTGTGGTTCCCACCGTGAATCATGGAAGAGGAGGTGTGATTGTGTGGGGGTGCTTTGCTGGTGACACTGTCTGTGATTTATTTAGAATTCAAGGCACACTTAACCAGCATGGCTACCACAGCATTCTGCAGCGATACGCCATCCCATCTGGTTTGCGCTTAGTGGGACTATATTTGTTTTTCAACAGGACGATGACCCAACACACCTCCAGGCTGAGTAAGGGCTATTTGACCAAGAAGGAGAGTGATGGAGTGCTACATCAGATGACCTGGCCTCCACAATCACCCGACCTCAACCAAATTGAGATGATTTGGGATGAGTTGGACCGCAGAGTGAAGGAAAAGCAGCCAACAAGTGCTCAGCATATGTGGGAACTCCTTCAAGACTGTTGGAAAAGCATTCCAGGTGAAGCTGGTTGAGGGAATGCCAAGAGTGTGCAAAGCTGTCATCAAGGCAAAGGGTGACTACTTTGAAGAATCTAAAATCTAAAATATATTTTGATTTGTTTAACACTTTTTTGGTTACTACATGATTCCATATGTGTTATTTCATAGTTTGGATGTTTTCACTATTATTCTACAACATAGAAAATAGTCAAAATAAAGAAAAACCCTTGAATGAGTAGGTGTGTCCAAACTTTTGACTGGTACTGCATGTGAGAGAGATGGCCCTGTCAAAGGATACTGCACCTGCTGTCCTTTCCATTCTTCTTTTTCTTGTCCTTCCCCCCTTTCCCTTTGGCATCGCCCTTCTTCTCCTTGTTCTGCTCGTCTTTCCCCTTCTTGCTAGTCACTTTTCTGCCTTTCTTTTTCTTTCCTTGTTCCTCCTCGCTCTCCTCCTCGCTCTCTTCCTTGACTGCCTTTTTCTTTCTGCCCGGAGCCTTTGTGCCCTTCCGCTTGACGCTTCTGTCGTCTTCCTCCTCCTCTTCCTCGCTGTCCTGGGCCCTGGCTTTCTTCTTACGAGCCCTCTTCCTCCGTGCCTTGTCCTGATCTTCCTCTTCGTCTTCGTCCTCACTGGTGGCCTGTTTGCCCTTCCGTCTCCCGGCTCGTGGAGAGGCTCTGGCTTTCCTGTTTCTGTCTCTCCGCCTGGCCTCATCTGAGACACACACACACACATTTCACACACGATACACACACACTCACTTAGATATTTCACACAAATATTAACAGACAGACAAAGGCTTCATAGATCCATAGATTGCATTCAAACCTGAACAAATAAACAAACATATAAGTCAGGCAGGTAGCTAGCCTCCCACTTCCTTTTTTGATGTATGTCCCATAATTTTGACTAGTACATTTCATAATTTTGACGAGGTGTGTCTCCCCTTTGGAATATTTTTCAAAATAATATATTTTTCAACATCAACAAGCAAAGTGAGCTTGTGAGATCAAGATGTATAAATACACATACACCCACTCGCAGGAAGTAAGCACACACATCAAACACTTTCTCCATCTTATGACTTACCCTCACTCCCACTGTCTAACTCCCCATCGATTTCAATTCCCACTATAAATTAAACAACAACAACATTGTGATGCAACACCACAGTCATTCAGAATATCCACAAATATTGTATTTAGTCTTTGAACCAACAAAAATCCCATAATCTTACTGTTCCTTTATGGTTTAACAGTATGGATTCTGTTACATGTTATAGAACATCTAGTAGTAGTACATCTATGTGCTACTTCCATATTTACCACAAACACCTCAAAGAAGGTGAAGAACTGAATATTCTTTAGTATTCAAGAGAAATCCAAAATAAGAAACAGTTCCACTCTGGAAAGGGAACAGAATAAATCCTACCCACCATCTTCCATTTTAATTGCAATGTCATTTTTCTTCTGAGAAGGCATTTTGCCTGAGTGTTGTCCTCTTATTATCTCCTTGGGGTCAGCCTGCTCTCTCCCTCCCAGGCCATGGAGACCTCAGCTAAGCAGATAGCCATCACACCTGTGCAGGCACTCACATACTCTGACAGTTACACCAGTGTTTGGGCTACTAGACTGGCTGTTTCCCTGACAACCACCAATGATATTACCCAGAGATGATCATCTTTAAACCTGAAGGAGAAAGACCTAATCTAAAGGGACAATAAAGGGGTACAAAAGGGATGTCAATAAAAGAACATCAGTTCATATGACTAACAGCATGTGTGTAGACACAGAGATACAGTACACAGACCCACACGCACACACAAGCACTTATGGTCACACACATAAATTCAAACTGAATGACTTAATGGGTGCATTATAACCATTAGTCACCTGTTTTGCAGCAATAATTAGTTTGGACAAACAGTTGGAAAACTCACACCAATATATTCCATCATGTATTGTACATAACTCTGACCATGAAATTCGAAACCAGAGCACAAATGCTGAAATAAAGGCCAGTTCTCATTAAAATTCAATGAAGTCTTAAGTAAGCTTGATGGGAAAGTGAAACAACAAGGTCGTGCTATACAAATAATGTCATGGCCTCTAGACATGGTAATATTGCTAAAGTGAAGATGGAATTGGTCTGGAAAGAATGAGGGTTGCAACATAACCATTAGTGATATATATTGGACATCTTGGACATCTTGGACATCTTGGACATCTTGGACAGAAATAGTTCATGCCATTGTAAGATTACTGTAACATATCTCAAAATGCATTTCTGCTCTTGTTGCTAACACACACACACACACACTCTCTCTCTCTCTCTCATGCTACACACATACACATCACAACTACTGCTACCAGACTCTTATTATACTGCTCAATTTATACACTCCCCCCCCCCCCCCCCATCTCCCCTTCCCCAATACACATGTAATTATACTTTATACTGTATTATACTTATGCTAAAATGTTTATTCTATGCTACTGCCTTTTTTCTTTGTTCGTATTCTTATCTTGTATTATTTATTTTATTATTATTATTTATTATTGTTGTTGCATTGTCAAGAAGGAACCTGCAATTAAGCATTTCGTTGGACAATGTATATCATGCGAATCCCATACATACGACTAATAAAACTAGAAACTGAAAATGAAAACTAAACAAAGAATACACAATGCACTCGTACATTCACTCACACAACATGCATCATGAGGAGACAATTTAGCTTCATCCTTCACTGTTAATAAGATTACCTCGTGTGCTTATGGTGACATGTCAGGGATGACCTGGTGAATAATGCATGGCTACCGGAGACATGTAGCGAAAGTGCTACCGCCACTCTTCCTGTGATTATGTGGGAATTAAGAGGGCATGATGCTGAAACCTAAGCCCCGCTGTATCCCTCCTTCTCTGGGTAACTCTTCTTCTCCCACCCTCCGTCCTTCTCAAGTTCCTGTCAAGACGCACCACTGTGGATGAACAGTACAAACCATACAGTGACTTATGCGCCCTTTAAGATCAAAAGAGGACAGCAAAGCTGCTGCATAAATGATGTAATATGCCAGGGACATATGTATACTGTAGCTAAGAAAGTAATACTAAGTGTATGTTGTGTAGTAAACTGTTAGTAGCCCATGTGCCTCACCATAATAATTTGGTCTATTTTCCCCTCTTAATTTCGCTTACTATTCTGACTTGGTGGTGCACATGTAGCCTATAGCCTGTTTTAGAGAAATGTCATCATTGAATATTGTAAGAGCCATCATTGTCTGCTGATATGCCCCCTTTATTTATCCTACGGTTCTGACTTGGTGTACAGGGAGAATACTGTAAGAACGGCCCATGTTCTGAATTCGGTCACTGTACATTTCAAAAGTGCTGAACAAATAGTTATCTTGACTACGTCCATCCTAGCTCGCTTATTAATGTCTTAATCGAAATTATGGATTGCCTCTTATCTGCTCGTCGTCCCCTTATGCCATAGTTTGTACATCTCAATTGTCAGTAGAAACCACATTTGTTTAAGCAAGTCAGCCGTATCAGCTATGTTTTTTAAAAGGCAGTAACTGAGGCTGAATGAACTGTTTCGCTGCCAGACAAGCCTCCTCTGATAGCCAGGTGTAGCATTGGTAAGAATTCACTCCATGGTGCTGAAAAGAAAGCTCTGCTGTTGGGCCAGCTTTATGTAGGCCCTAACAGTTTGTGGGCACCGTTTGTCACCGTTATAGTGCAATTAATGTATTGTTTAGTGTTGTGTTGTATAGTGTAGTGGCTTTGCTGGCATGCAGCAAAAACATTTTTGGGGAGTTTGCCCCACCAACATTTACATGCTAAAATCGCCACTGGCCGTAAGTAACTACATAGGACACAATAAAGAAAATCAATTACTGGTCAAAATCTAAATACTGCTCATAGCGTTGATCAAAGCTCAGCATGCTTATATTCTTGATCTGACTGAGTTCTAAGAGTGGAATCATGAACAGTGGTTTGTTCGTTATGTACGCCTGCATCCGCCAAATTTGCCTCCCGGATTTGCCTTTTTAGCAGCACATTCACCACCCTCTCAAACAGCTAACTCCGACCGCTCGCGGCACAGGTCGAGGGCCTGCGTGAACAAACTACCCCAGCTCGTAGTTGGCTCAAAAAGGCAACTTGAGACGCTGCTGACAGTGTGTTTGTGAGATGTTTGCAATGTTAAAACCGTCCAGCGACTCCTGTCGTGTCTACAGACATTACCCAAACAAACAAAAACCGACTCGGAGAATGAGTGTGCAACTGGTAAATAGTCGCTTATAGATAATATGTCAGTCAGTCAGGTGGCCAGCTGCCTGCAGAGACTTCTATTGCAGTAAAGTTCAAGGGCTCTGTCTAGTATTACTTAGTAACCAGCTAGAAGGATGAAATAAGAAGCCAACTTTAAACGGAGCAGGAGTAAAAAATACACTACTAAGTTCTCATACACTGAACAAAAATATAAACGCAACATGTTGGTCCCATGTTTCATGAGCTGAAATAAAAAATCCCAGAAATGTTCCATACACACAAAAAGCTTATTTCTCTCAGATGTTGTGCACAAATTTGTTTACATCCCTGTTAGTGAGCATTTCTCCTTTGCCAAGATAATCTAACCACCTGACAGGTGTGGGATATCAAGAAGCTGATTAAACAGCATGATTATTACACAGGTGAGGAGTAATTATGTCTGTAATAAAGCCATTTTGTGGGGAAAAACTCATTCTGATTAGCTGGGCCTGGCTGCACCCCTGCCCAGTCATGAGAAATCCATAGATTAGGGAGTAATGCATTTATTTCAATTGTCTGATTTCCTTATATGAACTGTAACTCAGTAAAATCTTTGAAATTGTTGCATGTGGCATTTCTATTTTTGTTCAGCATAATAACTTTGCTTTACAGAGAGTAGGCTACTGAGACAGACAGTGATGTAGAGCTCAGTGTTGATGAGGCTGAGGCAGGCTGCAATGCATGCAGGAGGAAGCAGAGGAGACAGAGAGAGGAAGCAAGCAGAGAGAAAGAGGTTAGTACAGTGGTTCCCAAACTTGGGGTCGGGGCCCCATGTAGGATCCCCTGAGAAAATCTGTACTTATCTTATCAAACAAGTTAGGAACAAAAAAGAAAGAAGATATTTTTAATATGAACATCTCCACATGGCCTATCTTCCCTATAGGCCTACAATAAAATGCAATCAAAATGCAAAAAATACAGTTCTAAAAATGTCATAGGTTTTTGTATGGTCGCTGATGCTACATGTCAGTGTGAATCATTTATCATATTTCCACCCCTTTCAGGAGTAGAACACTACAATTGTATGGCTAATAGGCTATGTGTTTATAGATGGACTGAGGTGAATGAACCTACAGCAGCCAAGGTGATAATGGCTGGGGACACTTCCGAACCTCACTACAACTCAAAACCTGGTTTCGTCCGTGTAAGGACAGTATCTATCAAGTAAGGAGCAGGAGGATGATGATGAGCACGAAACTAAGTAAGGTGTTTGCCAGTGTTTGATGAAATCTGAGGATGAAGTGGTCTCTATAAGTGGTGTAAAACCTTGCATAGGTAGGCTTGTTACAATTACTCCCTTAACCCTTATTGGAGCAGTGGTTAGAAGGTCTGCCTACGGACAGGGAGACCAGGGTTTGAGACCTGCAAGGGGTGTTACACTGTTGTGGTTTGCAAAAATCTATACGTTGGTGGCAGCAGTGGGATGGTGCCTTGGGGGCTATTGGGGAGATGTGCAGACTTGAGGGACTTGGTATAGTAAAGAGCTAGGTACTTGGTATAGAGAAGCGTGGGGACACGCCCTCCCCAACAGAGGGGATAGTGTAACGAACCTTGCCTAAGTAGGCCTGTTATGATCCTCCTAAAAGGGTTAACCCTTATTGGAGCAGTAGTTGGCAGGTCTGGGGATGAATGGTGGCCATGATGGTATGAGCAGCAGATTGGGAATTTAGCCAGGACCCCGGGGTTAACACTCTTACGATAAGTGCCATGGGATCTTTATAGACCACAGAGAGTCAGGACACCCATTTTAACGTCCCATCCGAAAGACGGCACCCTACAAAGGGCAATGTCCCCTTCACTGCCCTGGGGAATTGGAATCTCCTTAGACCAGAGGGAAGAGTTCCCCCTACAGGACCTCCAACACCACTTCCAGTAACATCTGGTCTTCCATCCAGGGACCGACCAGGACCGACCCGGCTAACTTCAAAGGCAAGCCAGCAATTGGATGCAGGGTGATTCCATTGAGAAGTTCAACATGCTTTCCTGGACCAGTTGATCTGGGGATCATGGTTCCATTTACTAAAAGTTCTTAACTACTGTTTATAGACCTGTTAAGTAATGGACCTGTTGAGAATGTATGAAATTCTACACACAACCTCTGATAATATCTAATTGGACAAGAAAATAAAGTCTACTGGAGGCTAGGTGGGAGAGAGAAATCAGTGCCTGTGATGCTCTGACGTCTCACTCTGCCCTTCATTACCCGTCTCACTCTGCCCTTCATTACCGGTGGTTGTACTATAACATTGATATATCCGGTAATCGAGACCACGCGGTCACGGTCCAGATATCCTGCCCATTGTACAAACATGGCAGGAGACTGGGAGGTAGCCAAACAGAGCTAAGTTGGGTTGAGACAGCGGGCACAGTGGTAGCTGATTACCTATATTGGGGTAAGGTAACTGTGCCTTTGGATGATCCAGAATATACTATACCAACCTTGAGAATGAGCTCAAGAAATGCATGAATCACGCTTGTGTCTTCTGTTGTGACTAAAGACAAATGTTTCTTCACCAAAGAAACCAACCGGACCAACAATCATTTAAAAGTTTGTGGGGGGAAATGGAGCATAAGGGTCTTGTGGTTTCTTAAGATCTCAAATAACTCAAATGAATACTTAATGATAACTGTCCATGAATTGAACATGAGCATTTGCAATGTTAATGGATTGTACTTATGCGCCAGTCCTGGAATGAATAAATGTCAATGCCATTATAGGATTGATTTGTCATGGTTCCTTTTAAGTGGTTGAGTTAACCTTCAGTTGGGGATGTTGACTCCCATACTCAAATAACTCAGAGAAGCAATGCACAATAAGTTTGTGTTTGACTGTTTGGGATGATGATCAACCCCTTCAAATTAAGGGTTATTAAGCCATGCAAGGTACAGTAATTAGACGTTGGTATACTATCTCACTCCTGATCTCACAGAGGAGGAATGACAGGATGATTAACAAATAAGATCACTGTCCAATCAGTGCACCAGAGGCAAGATATTGGGACACTCTGTGGATCTGAGCACAGGGACACTCAATGAGTATGTGAAGCTTAGAGTCCTACAGATATATTTGTTCAGGCCAAGGACCTCTGATAAAGTTAACTGCGGTGCATGTCCAACGTTTCGATTCGTGGGAATTGTGTCCTTGTTTCCTTAATAGGTTTGGTTGATGGGAGCTGTCTCTTATTACCCAGTCACTGAAAACAGTCAGCATTTCAAGTTGATCATTGTATCCTGTTTTGAATATAAATGTACAAAGTGACATACATTGAATGACATTCCCCCTATGATGTAACCCTGCAGTTAAAGTTAGAATTGGCGGAAGGGGAGTTATTCCTATAATGTGCTCAAAGACAACTTCTAAACTGTTGGCCAACCAAGAACATTTCCTGAATTGATGGTATTTCAGTGTTTAAACTTTAGTGCTTTAATAGCTCTGCATAATGTAAGGTGCTTGTAAAACCGGATAATGTAATAACACTGGATATAATGTATTAACTCATCGGGTCAATAACATGTTTGACCTGTCAACGTCAAATACATTTTATGTTGCTTGGTGTGCAGAATAGTTAGTACAAATTAATAAGAAATTATACATTATAAATGAATCTTTCACCAATTCAAAAAGTTTAATTTTTACAGTCACAATTCACATAACACTGTTTGAATAAAGGCCCATTATAACTGTAATGTACAACATGCTAATAAGGAATCACCTATTACCAGTCATGATACCTCTGGTTTTAAAGTCACATTAACAGTCTTTTACTTTCAGTCTGCCTCTGAAATCAGAGAATGCAGGGTGGAGTGTGTGTGTCTCTATAAAGTGCTTGCCATTTCCACATCTGTGACAGCAGTCATACTCAGTGTCTCTGTGAGTTTGGGACCCTCTGAACACTGGGTGCTGGTTGCCGCTGGTTTCCTGGTAGGGGCCCAGGCAATCCGTGGCCCCTCGGGGCTGGGGGTCTGGTGGCAGAAGGGGGAATTTGATGGTTGCTCTTTCCTTGATGTGCCCTGTGTTCCCCACCCTTCTTTTCTCCTCTATCTTCTTAGAAAGAGACAGGGGGAGAGGAGAGGTATGATGACATAACTTGGTGTGAATAAAATGTACAGATACTAAACAAAAACAAAACTGCTAACGAAATGTCCTGCCACAGTATTCTTCTCACCCCTATAAGATTGCTGAGAGGCGTTGTTGTTTCTCTGTTGCCGCGGTGCTTCTGACCGAGCGTTTTGAGCCTCCTCTAAATCCATGGCAGCTTTCAGTGCAGCCATTTTCTTCTTCTTCTTGTTTTCTTCATTTTGCTGGAAGTAAAGAAGCAGCTACTATACAGGAATGGCACCAAACCTTCTGACCGATATTACAGGGATCACATCATGTTTAGTTTAAGCAGTGGATGTGGTTCCGTAACTGCCTCTAATTCCCCACCTGAAAAAATATATGTCAAATTGCTACTTGTCTGCCTCTCAGCCTCCTGCTTATGTTTTTGATATTTGCAATATTGTAGCTTAAATATACTCTCATACCCTAAATAACTGGCACTTCCCTGTCCATCAGATGATGTAACCTCAGCTGCATGCAGGTCGGCTGTGGGACCCTTGTTATTGACAAGTGAGTGTGAAGATTTGATCAGTTTAGAGAAATTATATACTATGGCAATTGCTTCTCTCTGGTGGACAGACTATGTCAGTGCAAGTACCACACAGGGAATATAATAGGTAATGAATGTATCAGTGTCAGAACCTTATTGACGGCATGACTTACGGTTTGAAGTTTCTTCTTTAATTCCAGGTTGGCTTGCTTGTAGCTTTTTGATGTAGACTGCAAGTAATAAATGGCCAAACTGTGTGTAGGGGGGAACAAATACCACATATTTTATTTTACATTGTTATCTTGTACAGTTGAAGTCGGAAGTTTACATACACTTAGGTTGGAGTCATTAAAACTTGTTTTTCAACCACTCCACACATTTCTTGTTAACAAACTATAGTTTTGGCAAGTCGGTTAGGACATCTACTTTGTGCATGACACAAGTAATTTTTCCAACAATTGTTTAAAGACAGATTATATAATGTAATTCACTGTATCACAATTCCAGTGGGTCAGAAGTTTACATACACTAAGTTGACTGTGCCTTTAAACAGCTTGGAAAATTCCAGAAAATGATGTCATGGCTTTAGAAGCTTCTGATAGGCTAATTGACATAATTTGAGTCAATTGGAGGTGTACATGTGGATGTATTTCAAGGCCTACCTTCAAACTCAGTGCCTTTTTGCTTGACATCATGGGAAAATCAAAAGAAATCAGCCAAGACCTCCCCCCAAAAATTGTAGACCTCCACAAGTCTGGTTCATCCTTGGGAGCAATTTCCAAATGCCTGAATGTACTACGTTCATCTGTACAAACAATAGTACACAAGTAGAAACACCATGGGACCACGCAGCCGTCATACCGCTCAGGAAGGAGACGCGTTCTGTGCGAAAAGTGCAAATCAATCCCAGAACAACAGCAAAGGACCTTGTGAAGATGCTGGAGGAAACAGGTACAAAAGTATCTATATCCACAGTAAGACGAGTCCTATATCGACATAACCTGATAGGCCGCTCAGCAAGGAAGAAGCAACTGCTCCAAAACCGCCATAAAAAAAACAGACTACGGTTTGCAACTGCACATGGGGACAAAGATCATACTTTTTGGAGAAATGTCCTCTGGTCTGATGAAACAACAATGGAACTGTTTGGCCATAATGACCATCGTTATGTTTGGAGGAAAAGAGGGTGGCTTGCAAGCCGAAGAACACCATCCCAAACGTGAAGCATGGGGGTGGCAGCATCATGCTGTGGGGGTGCTTTGCCGCAGGAGGGACTGGTGCACTTCACAAAATAGATGGCATCATGATTGAAGGAAAATTATGTGGATATATTAAAGCAACATCTCAAGACAGGAAGTTAAAGCTTGGTCGCAAATGGGTCTTCCAAATGGACAATGACCCCAAGCATACTTCCAAAGTTGTGGCAAAATGGCTTAAGGACAACAAAGTCAAGGTATTGGAGTGGCCATCACAAAGCCCTGACCTCAATCCTATAGAACATTTGTGGGCAAAACTGAAAAAGCATGTGCGAGCAAGGAGTCCTACAAACCTGACTCAGATACACCAGCTCTGTCAGGAGGAATGGGCCAAAATTCACCCAACTTATTGTGGGAAGCTTGTGGAAGGCTACCCGAAACGTTTGACCCAAGTTAAACAATTTAAAGGCAATGCTACCAAATACTAATTGAGTGTATGTAGTAAACTTCTGACCCACTGGGAATGTGATGAAATAAATAAAAGCTGAAATAAATAATTATCTCTACTATTATTCTGACATTTCACATTCTTAACATAAAGTGGTGATCCTAACTGACCTAAGACAATCATTTTTATTAGGATTAAATGTCAGGAATTGTGAAAAAAAGAGTTGAAATGTATTTAGCTAAGGTGTATGTAAACTTCCAACTTCATCTGTATATTCCACATAGAACAGGTAGGCATTCTATAGCCTGGGGACTGCCCTGTGGATCATTAGCCCTGACTACTCACACCATGAGCAGTAGGAAAGGCAGCACCAGGCCAGGGTTGGAGGCGTAGCTGAACATCTTCCCAAACCAGGCAGGGAAATCAGATTCCAGCGTCTCCTGGATCACATCAAACATGCGGCTCTTCCCACTGCAGTGGAGCAATCAGAGATGAGAAACTTTCATCACACAACAACTGTGTGTGTGTGTGTGTGTGTTTACATGCATGTCTTGTCATATACAGAATGCAGGTGTTTTTCTGTTACCTGAAGGGGCCACAATCGAAGGAGGGGGGGATGGTGACTATGGTGTAGATGGCAGGCAGCGTTGAGAGGAAGAGGATGACCAGTAGCATAGCCATGTAGAAGTTGTTGGAGCCTGAGGCCTTGAACACCCTCTCCTGGGGAACGTTACAGCACATGACGGCCCAGCACTGCAGGTACATTGACACATGCAGTCTCAACACGTTCAGAGCAGGCAGGCAGGGGGCATAGAACGCACCCATCCTAACAGAGAGAGAAAGAAGTGAATGAGGGTGGTTAATCCTTAAGGGGGGGGGGGGGGGTTCTCCTAAACATATGGAATTGTTTTAAGATGGTCAAGGATCATTTAGCTATTTGATTGTGAATTTTAGGACCCGTTTAAGTATCCCACTAAAAATATATAAAAAATATTTGATGAAACACTGAATTTGGCCTTACTGCTAGAAACGCATTGAATAACAGATTCATAAATGGAAAAACAGATAGTACATTGTTATCAAAAGGAAGTTTGTTTTAAAGTGTCTGTCCTATATCTGAGAGATATAAGAAAGATCAGGAAATGATTTATATATTTATTTACCCATATAAAAATGTATTGTCTCTAAACCACTTCCATACTTCCATTCATTTTTTAAACTGGTACCGGGCTACATTCAGACGAGTTATTAGTTTGTAGGTGTCATGAGCCTCTCACTCCACCGGGTTACCACCTTAATTTTCTTCCACTCTGCTCACCACTCTCTCTACTCAGCCTAACTAGCTCCACCTGTCCCTGCTCTGCTCTGCTCTAATTACTCTGCCAGCTGCGCTGCATTACCCACTACCTCTCCCAGTATTTAAGGCCCTGTCTTTCAGCTCTCCGGTGTCAGATCGTCTGCAAAGCTCACACCCGGAACCTGTTTGCTCGCGCTTCTGGCTCACCCTGGTTTTGTGACCCCGGACCTGCCTGATTTTTGGATACTCTTCTGCCCCAGGAGATCCAGACCTGCTTCTGCCATAACGACTCCTGACTACTCTTCAATCCCGGTAACTCTGACCAGCCTTCTGCCTTGCTACTACGTATTTTGGATTTCCCTTGAACTGTACTGCTGCCTTGTTTCATTCCGCCCTGTTGTGTCTGTGTCTCCCCCCCCCCCCCAGGACTTCTGGACCACCCACCACCGGCTTCATAGGACGCATCGCTACCACTGGGGGGGGCACAGACCCAGCACATTGGACGGGATCCCTGTTACCCCTGGAGCCTTCATTCACTCCCTACTTCCCTTTTCCCTTAAGTTTTAATAAACTTTCTGGTGTGACGCAATTGTGGTCCCCTGGTCGTCTGTCTGAACCGTGACAGTACGATCTGACCATTATGGACTCAGCGCACACTTTCCCCGACATGGAAACCGATGAGCATGAGCAGCAGTTCCAGCAGCAGCAACAACAACTCGCCATGATCATTCAACTCCTCACCAACCTTACCCCAGCCAGTCTGCCCACCAGCCCTGCCCCCGAGTTACCTGCCCCGGTCATTGCAGCCGCTGCCCCGGAACCCAAGATTGGAAACCCCGAGCGGTTCAACGGCGATTCAACCCAGGTCCGGCCATTCCTGACTAGCTGCCGACTTCAGTTCTCCTTGCAGCCAAGGACCTTCGCCACGGAGGGGGCTAAAGTTGGGTATGCCATCACTCACCTGACGGGCCGAGCTCGACTCTGGGGAACAGCAGAGTTCGAACGTCAAACCCCCGCATGTGCAACCTTCGACCTGTTTGCTGAGGAGATGCTGAAGGTGTTTGACCTGGATTCACCAACCGCAGAGGCGTCTCGTGAACTGTTCAGTATTCGACAAGGCAGACGTACAGTCGCAGACCATTCCATCGACTTCCGAACCCTGGCTAGACGAAGTTCTTGGAACACACCATCGTTGGTGGACGCGTTCTTCCATAGTTTGGCTGACTATATCAAGGACGAGTTGGTCTCCCATGAACTGCCTTCCACTCTTGATGAAGCCATCGCACTGACTGTCAGGATCGACAGAAGGATACAGACCCGTCGTCGTGAGAGGGGGCGCCAAGGTCCACCTACTACCGGCATTCGGAGAGATCCGACTGGGCTCCTGTCATCTACTGCCACTCACCCAGGTCAGCTTGATCAGTCTGAGCCTATGGAGATTGGGCGAGCCTCTCTCACTCCTGCAGAGCGCCAGCGCCGCTTCACCTCAAACCTCTGCCTCTATTGTGGAGGTGATGGACATCGTGTGGTAACCTGCCCTTTAAAGGGCCGAAGCTCACCGGGCATAGGGGGAGTCCGGTTGAGTTCAATGACCATCCAGTCCTCCGACCGCAAACCCCTGCTGCAAGTTCACCTCCGCCTCTCTGACTCAACTCACACCCTGGCTGCTCTGGTGGATTCTGGCGCCGAAGCCAACATAATGGACATCAAGCTGGCACGCCAACTGGGACTGGAGAACCTCCGTTTGACACCTCCTATTCCTGCCCGGGCACTGGACGGACACTTACTCGGATCGGTCACTCATGTCACGGCCCCGGTCTCGATGGGTCTGTCCGGAAACCATCAAGAAACTATCCAGTTTCACCTGCTCCCCTCTCCAGGCCAACCCCTCATCCTGGGTTACCCATGGCTCCGCCGGCACAACCCTCAGCTCGACTGGGTGACCGGGGTGATCAGGGAGTGGGGAGAGGACTGCCACCGAACCTGCCTGCTTGCTGCCGCACTACCCCCTCGGCCAGTACCTACTAACTCCGCTCCTGACCTCTCCAATGTCCCAGAATGCTACCATGGTCTCAGAGAGGTGTTTAACAAAGCAAGAGCCACATCTCTGCCCCCTCACCGACCGTACGACTGTGCCATCGACCTCCTCCCTGGAACAGCCCCTCCAAAGGGTCGTCTTTATTCGTTGTCTGCTCCTGAAAGAAAGTCCATGGAGGACTACATCAATGGCTCTCTGTCCGCAGGATTAATCCGTTCATCTTCATCTCCTGCTGGTGCTGGCTTCTTCTTTGTGGGGAAGAAGGACGGATCTCTTCGCCCCTGCATCGACTACAGGGGACTCAACGACATCACAGTGAAAAACCGTTACCCTCTGCCTCTGCTCACCTCTGCTTTTGAGTTGCTCCAGGGAGCCACTGTTTTTACCAAGTTGGATCTCAGAAACGCTTACCACCTAGTGCGGATCCGGGAGGGAGATGAATGGAAGACCGCATTCAATACACCAACAGGCCACTACGAGTATCTGGTTATGCCTTTTGGCCTCACCAATGCTCCTGCTGTGTTCCAGGCTCTAGTGAATGATGTACTGCGGGACATGTTAAACAAGTTTGTCTTCGTTTACCTGGATGACATCTTAATCTACTCCAGAAACCTGTCTGAACACACCCGCCATGTCCAGCAAGTCCTTCATCGTCTTCTGGAGAATTCCCTCTACGCCAAGGCAGAGAAATGTGAGTTTCACGTCAAGACAGTGGCCTTCCTGGGGTACATAGTGGCAGAGGGAAGTATCCAAATGGATCCTGCCAAAGTATCAGCAGTCACTTCATGGCCAGTTCCGGAGAACAGAAAGAAGCTGCAACAGTTTCTGGGGTTTGCTAACTTCTATAGAAAGTTTATCCGGAACTACAGTACCGTTGCTGCCCCTCTCACTGCTCTAACCAGCACCAAGCAACCCTTCACCTGGACCCCAGCAGCCGACAAAGCCTTCAGTACCCTCAAGGTGAGGTTCACCTCCGCTCCCATCCTCCAGATGCCTGATGTGGACCGGCAATTTATTGTGGAGGTGGACGCCTCGGATGTGGGAGTTGGTGCTGTGATTTCTCAGTGGGCTGCGGAGGATAGGAAGCTCCATCCCTGTGCTTTTTTCTCACGTCGGTTGTCCCCCTCTGAGTGCAATTACGACATAGGGAACCGTGAGCTGCTGGCTGTGAAGCTTGCCTTGGAGGAGTGGCGTCACTGGCTGGAGGGGTCCACCATTCCATTTCTCGTTTGGACCGATCATAAGAACTTGGAGTACATCCGCACGGCCAAACGGTTGAACTCCAGGCAGTCCCGCTGGGCCCTGTTCTTCACCAGGTTTAATTTCACTCTGTCATACCGGCCTGGATCACGCAACACCAAGCCAGACGCCCTCTCCCGTCAATTCCAGAAGGATGACACCCCCTCCAAGGACCCTGTGTCGATTCTGCCAAGTCCCTGCATCGTTGCAGCTCTGACCTGGGCTGTTGAGGAACAGGTGCTGGAGGCTCTCCGTAACCAGCCAGGTCCCAGCACTTGCCCAGCTGACCGCCTTTTTGTCCCCGAAGACCTGAGGTCCCAGGTCGTTCAGTGGGGACATGACTCCCGCCTAGCTTGTCACCCCGGCTCCACCCGCACTTACAACCTGCTCGCCCAGAGGTTCTGGTGGCCCTCTCTGAGAAAGGATGTACGGGAATTCGTCCAAGCCTGCCCCATCTGCAACCAACACAAGTCGTCCTGCCAGCCCCCAGCCGGATTGCTGCAGCCCCTGCCTGTGCCCAGACGTCCCTGGTCTCACATCGCCCTTGACTTTGTCACGGGGCTGCCCCCTTCAAGTGGCATGACCGTCATTCTCACCATAGTTGACCGTTTCAGCAAGATGGCACACTTCATTCCCCTCCCCAAGCTCCCAACCGCCAAGGAGACCGCCCAGGTGGTCCTGGAACACGTCTTCCGGATCCACGGACTGCCAAAGGATGTAGTTTCTGACCGTGGTCCACAATTCTCCTCCGCTTTTTGGAAGGAGTTCTGTCACCTGCTGGGAGCCACAGTCAGTCTGACTTCCGGATTCCATCCCCAATCCAATGGGCAGTCAGAGCGGGCTAATCAGGAGCTCGAGAAGGCACTGCGATGCATGACTTCACGCAACCCCCACTCCTGGTCGCAGCAATTGACATGGGTGGAGTACGCACACAATTCTCTGACCTGCTCTGCCATCGGTATGTCCCCTTTCCAATGTGTTTATGGATACCAGCCTCCTCTATTTGCCAGCCAGGAAGAGGAGGTTACTTGCCCATCTGCACTTGCTTTTGCCCGTCGATGTCGCCGCACCTGGTCACAAGCCCGAGCCACACTCCTCAGATCCGTTGCCAGCTACACTACCGGGGCCAACCGTCGGAGAATTCCTGCTCCCACCTACCATGTTGGTCAAAGGGTGTGGTTGTCATCGAAGAACCTGCCACTCAGGGTGGAGTCGCAGAAGCTGGCACCTCGGTTCATTGGCCCATTCCCTATCATAAGAGTGATTAGCCCAACTGCTGTCCGGCTCCAACTGCCTAATTCCCTGAGGGTGCACCCCACTTTCCATGTGTCTAAGATTAAGCCCATCCATGAGAGTCCGCTGGTCCCTGCTGCGCCTTGTCCTCCTCCTCCACGGCTCGTCGATGGTGGTCTGGTTTACACCGTCCGCCGCCTGCTTCGGTCCAGACGGAGGGGTAGGGGTCTCCAGTACCTCATTGACTGGGAGGGCTATGGACCTGAGGAAAGGACCTGGGTGCCAGCTAGTCGGATTGTGGATAGGACTCTCATCACCGCTTTCCACCAACGGCATCCTGATCAACCTGCAATCCGTAGGGGCCGCCCCAGAGGGGTCCCTAACCGTCCTGCCCGCTCGGCTTCCTGTCCTGTGCCTGATCCTGTCTCGGGACCTGTCCCATCTCCCGACCACGGCCCTCCGGCTTCCTCCGAGGATGAGGACGTTCACTCGGACCGTTCGGAGGAGTTCTAGCCCTCCTCCGGCTCCCCTCCTCCCGCCCGGCGTGGTGTTGCTCTTGGGACTTCTGGGGCCATCCCTTGGGGGGGGGGTTCTGTCATGAGCCTCTCACTCCACCGGGTTACCACCTTAATTTTCTTCCACTCTGCTCACCACTCTCTCTACTCAGCCTAACTAGCTCCACCTGTCCCTGCTCTGCTCTGCTCTAATTACTCTGCCAGCTGCGCTGCATTACCCACTACCTCTCCCAGTATTTAAGGCCCTGTCTTTCAGCTCTCCGGTGTCAGATCGTCTGCAAAGCTCACACCCGGAACCTGTTTGCTCGCGCTTCTGGCTCACCCTGGTTTTGTGACCCCGGACCTGCCTGATTTTTGGATACTCTTCTGCCCCAGGAGATCCAGACCTGCTTCTGCCATAACGACTCCTGACTACTCTTCAATCCCGGTAACTCTGACCAGCCTTCTGCCTTGCTACTACGTATTTTGGATTTCCCTTGAACTGTACTGCTGCCTTGTTTCATTCCGCCCTGTTGTGTCTGTGTCTCCCCCCCCCCCCCAGGACTTCTGGACCACCCACCACCGGCTTCATAGGACGCATCGCTACCACTGGGGGGGGCACAG
This sequence comes from Coregonus lavaretus, assembly GCF_964263955.1. NCBI lineage: Eukaryota > Metazoa > Chordata > Actinopteri > Salmoniformes > Salmonidae > Coregonus > Coregonus lavaretus. The sequence continues at coordinate 12,283,087 of NC_140004.1, forward strand.
ACCCAGCACATTGGACGGGATCCCTGTTACCCCTGGAGCCTTCATTCACTCCCTACTTCCCTTTTCCCTTAAGTTTTAATAAACTTTCTGGTGTGACGCAATTGTGGTCCCCTGGTCGTCTGTCTGAACCGTGACAGTAGGCCAGACCGTTCGGACGCTACAGACGTTTCTGTGAGAAGACCAATTTTCAGGATGTCTCATGGTCTGACAAACACATCTCTAGCTTAAACAGACAGATTTTTATGGGGATTTTTGTATTATGCTAATTCGATATATGTGGGGACTGGACATCGACTTTAGGGGGTTTAAACAAGAAAATAGGAGATCAATAACCATTTTGACACAACTACATATGATGGCACGTGTATTTCACCCGCGGGAGGTCTGGTTTGAATATACACTGCTCAAAAAAATAAAGGGAACACTTAAACAACACAATGTAACTCCAAGTCAATCACACTTCTGTGAAATCAAACTGTCACTTAGGAAGCAACACTGATTGACAATACATTTCACATGCTGTTGTGCAAATGGAATAGACAACAGGTGGAAATTATAGGCAATTAGCAAGACACCCCCAATAAAGAAGTGGTTCTGCAGGTGGTGACCACAGACCACTTCTCAGTTCCTATGCTTCCTGGCTGATGTTTTGGTCACTTTTGAATGCTGGCGGTGCTTTCACTCTAGTGGTAGCATGAGACGGAGTCTACAACCCACACAAGTGGCTCAGGTAGTGCAGCTCATCCAGGATGGCACATCAATGCGAGCTGTGGCAAGAAGGTTTGCTGTGTCTGTCAGCGCAGTGTCCAGAGCATGTAGGCGCTACCAGGAGACAGGCCAGTACATCAGGAGACGTGGAGGAGGCCGTAGGAGGGAAACAACCCAGCAGCAGGACCGCTACCTCCGCCTTTGTGCAAGGAGGAGCAGGAGGAGCACTGCCAGAGCCAGCAAAATAACCCCACAAATGTGCATGTGTCTGCTCAAACGGTCAGAAACAGACTCCATGGGGGTGGTATGAGGGCCCGACGTCCACAGGTGGGGGTTGTGCTTACAGCCCAACACCGTGCAGGATGTTTGGCATTTGCCAGAGAACACCAAGATTGGCAAATTCGCCACTGGCGCCCTGTGCTCTTCACATATGAAAGCAGGTTCACACTGAGCACATGTGACAGACGTGACAGAGTCTGGAGACGCCGTGGAGAACGTTCTGCTGCCTGCAACATCCTCCAGCGGTGGGTCAGTCATGGTGTGGGGTGGCATTTCTTTGGGGGGCCGCACAGCCCTCCATGTGCTCGCCAGAGGTAGCCTGACTGCCATTAGGTACCGAGATGAGATCCTCAGACCCCCTGTGAGACCATATGCTGGTGCGGTTGGCCCTGGGTTCCTCCTAATGCAAGACAATGCTAGACCTCATGTGGCTGGAGTGTGTCAGCAGTTCCTGCAAGAGGAAGGCATTGATGCTATGGACTGGCCCGCCCGTTCCCCAGACCTGAATCCAATTGAGCACATCTGGGACATCATGTCTCGCTCCATCCACCAACGCCACGTTGCACCACAGACTGTCCAGGAGTTGGCGGATGCTTTAGTCCAGGTCTGGGAGGAGATCCCTCAGGAGACCATCCGCCACCTCATCAGGAGCATGCCCAGGCATTGTAGGGAGGTCATACAGGCATGTGGAGGCCACACACACTACTGAGCCTCATTATGACTTGTTTTAAGGACATTACATCAAAGTTGGATCAGCCTGTAGTGTGGTTTTCCACTTTAATTTTGAGGGTGACTCCAAATCCAGACCTCCATGGGTTGATACATTTGATTTCCATTGATAATTTTTGTGTGATTTTGTTGTCAGCACATTCAACTATGTAAAGAAAAAAAGTATTTAATAAGATTATTTCATTCATTCAGATCTAGGATGTGTTGTTTAAGTGTTCCCTTTATTTTTTTGAGCAGCGTACAAACGTCACACTGCAAGACTGCTGTCAAATGTCCTATAACGCCTTTAAATGCATGACCGGGTTGCCTAAATGCAAGGCACATTTGCAGCCCCTTAGTTGTTGCCAAGAAGCTATTTTTGTACATCAGCCCATGTATCTGTTCATTCAATTCTACGTACCAGTGGAAAACCTAGCCTTACTTTGCTATCTGAGGGCCTCTTATTGTGGAAGTGCCACAATAAGATCACAGCAGCAACCTCCTACCATATCATGCCTTGGTTGAAGATCAGGCCCAGGACATTCCCACTGACATCGAACTCTGAGTAGGAGGGCTTACACAAAGGAAGACAACAATAGTCAATGTCGGTGCAATTAATCAAATCAGTGACCAAATCAGTAATACTTGAAGGGGCTATACATAAGCCATTATAGACTGGGTGGTTCGAGCCCTGAATGCTGATTGGCTGAAAGTGGTGGTATATCAGACCGTATACCACGAGTATGACAAAACATTTATTTTTACTGCTCTAATTACGTTGGTAACCAGTTTATAATAGCAATAAGGCACCTCAGGGGTTTGTGGTATATGGCCACTATACCACAGCTAAGGCCTGTATCCAGGCACTTTGCGTTGCATCGTACATAAGAACAGCCCTTAGCCGTGGTATATTTGCCATATACCACACCCCCTCTGGCCTTATTGCTTAATTATAACACATCTCTGAAACCAGTCATGATACCTTTATGGATGTTGCAATATCATTCATAACAACCTTCATCCCACATTTATTCATTATCATTCAACAGACCAGACTGTTCGACTGAGAGAGAGCCAGCTGGTGGACGAGACTATGCAACATGTATACAGGTGTCATGACTGGTTTTATAAAGGTGTTATGAATGCCTTATGTATACCCCCTTCAAGTAAAGTGTTACCCCAAAATCAATGTCAATGAAATGACAAAATGGACTTGAAGTATGGCTTAAACAGATTTCAAGCCTAAATACAGAGTAGAGCAAAGTGGTCAATCCAGAGACTCACAAATCCAGCCTCCAGGTCCCAACACCAGCAGTAGTTGAGGAAACGCACCAGCACAGCACGCAAGAAGTCACCGATCAGGAGCGTGATGTAGGTTGTCATGGTATCCGACACAATAAGTCTGACAAATTCCTACATATTACCAAAGTATATTAAATGGCAAATAATACACACTTCACCACAGTACATTTACGCTGTAAAAATGCTACTAAACATACACACAAGAATCATGAATGCATGCACCCCTTCCAATTCACCCAAACAAAAAGTTGTTTGTCATTACCAGACCTAGATTCAAATAGTATTTTATCATTCATTACCTGTCCCACCATGGTTTCCCAGCAGGGTCCTCGTGGGATGTCGGCAGGGTGGACGGTGATGGGAGGAGCTGTGCTGTTCGCTCCCAGGGTCCCATTATACAAACTGGCCTCCCATATAGTCATATTAAGCTTTAGCACCTCCTCCTCCTCCCGCTTAAATAAACAAAAACAAAGCAGTTAGTGCTCAATTTAAAGACAGGCGTTGTTTTCCCTTGTCAGATAATGTTTCCCCATCTACAGAAATAATAGGTCGATACTTGCGTAGGAAAACCTCAGTTGGTGTCAAATAATAATCTGAAAATAACTGTAGAATAGTTTTTGGGGTCATTCGTATTCCTATTGTTGTTAAAAACACTTTACAAAGGGTTCAAGGAACCCTAGAGGGTTGTTGGTAGAACCCTTAGAAGATAAAAGGGTTTTAGTTAGAACACTTCATGGAGCTATGTGGTGTAACTAGCTACAGGCTACCAGACTTACTTTGAGGTTGATCTCATCCATGAGTGCGATGATGAAGGTGTAGAGGTTCCCCAGGAATAGGGCGAAGATGCGTCCCAGCTGCCACTGTAGAGCAATGCGGGGGTGGTAGTTCTCTAGTGCACTGATGACATCAAACAGCATGGGACAGAACATCCCCAGGAGGGACATCACCATGTTCACCTGAGGGACATTAACACACATACAGTACAGTATACTGTTATTTACACCTATGAATAAATGAATATACACGCAATCACACAGACATGCAAAAACATACAGATTGCACAAATAATAATAATTAATCAAGGTACTGATTACAAACACATGTAAATCAGAAAAGGCTGGTGGGAGGAGTTATAGGAGGACAGGCTCATTATATTGGCTGGAATGGAATCTAAGGAACGGAGTCAAACATGTGGTTTCCATATGTTTGATATGTTTGATACTGTTCCATTTATTCCATTCCAGCTATTACAATGAGCCCGTCCTCCTATATCTCCTCCCACCAGCCTTCTCTAAGTCAAACACACTTACACCCACACACACACGCACATGCTTCTACCTCATTCCTCTCCCACCAGCTATGGCTCTCCAGTCCCTCTAAAGCAAACTTCTGGGAGCGACGCACCACAAAGTAGATGAGATATCCACTTCCTGCTAGACAGCACAGCACCAGGAAGTTGGCCAGAACCCGCAGGAAACGGGTCAAGTGGATGTTGTCATCCTTCCTGCTCTCCTGTTCCTCCAGAATGGCCTCCTAGGAAGATGGCATCATAAGGGCAGAGAACAGACACACATGCACAAACACATGCACAAACACACACACACACTTACACAGAGAGAGAGAGAGACAACCAATTAAACATTACCATACATAAACTAATGTAACAGGGTGGAGGTGCCCCTATTAGAGTATATACAATTGGTATGTGAAATGTGTATGATTTCCTATTGGTCCGTTTGAATTAATTTCTTGTGTGCTCTGATTTGTTGCCGGAGTGGCTCTGGAGAATGCACCTCTACAGTGAGGGAAAAAAGTATTTGATCGCCTGCTGATTTTGTACGTTTGCCCACTGACAAAGACATGATCAGTCTATAATTTTATTGGTAGGTTTATGTGAACAGTGAGAGACAGAATAACAACAGAAAAATCCAGAAAAACGCATGTCAAAAATGTTATAAATTGATTTGCATTTTAATGAGGGAAATAAGTACTTGACCCCTCTGCAAAACATGACTTAGTACTTGGTGGCAAAACCCTTGTTGGCAATCACAGAGGTCAGACGTTTCTTGTAGTTGGCCACCAGGCTTGCACACATCTCAGGAGGGATTTTGTCTTACTCCTCTTTGCAGATCTTCTCCAAGTCATTAAGGTTTCGAGCCTGACGTTTGGCAACTCGAACCTTCAGCTCCCTCCACAGATTTTCTATGGGATTAAGGTCTGGAGACTGGCTAGGCCACTCCAGGACTTTAATGTGCTTCTTCTTGAGCCACTCCTTTGTTGCCTTGGCTGTGTGTTTTGGGTCATTGTCATGCTGGAATACCCATCCACGACCCATTTTCAATGCCCTGGCTGAGGGAAGGAGGTTCTCACCCAAGATTTGACGGTACATGGCCCCGTCCATCGTCCCTTTGATGCGGTGAAGTTGTCCTGTCCCCTTAGCAGAAAAATACCCCCAAAGCATAATGTTTCCACCTCCATGTTTGACGGTGGGGATGGTGTTCTTGGGGTCATAGGCAGCATTCCTCCTCCTCCAAACACAGCGAGTTGAGTTGATGCCAAAGAGCTCGATTTGGTCTCATCTGACCACAACACTTTCACCCAGTTCTCCTCTGAATCATTCAGATGTTCATTGGCAAACTTCAGACGGGCCTGTATATGTGCTTTCTTGAGCAGGGGGACCTTGCGGGCGCTGCAGGATTTCAGTCCTTAGCGTAGTGTGTTACCAATTCTTTTCTTGGTGACTATGGTCCCAGCTGCCTTGAGATCATTGACAAGATCCTCCCGTGTAGTTCTGGGCTGATTCCTCACCGTTCTCATGATCATTGCATCAGAGGAATCTTTGTTCTTGGCCATGGTGGAGAGTTTGGAATCTGATTGATTGATTGCTTCTGTGGACAGGTGTCTTTTATACAGGTAACAAGATGAGATTAGGAGCACTCCCTTTAAGTGTGTGCTCCTAATCTCAGCTCGTTACCTGTATAAAAGACACCTGGGAGCCAGAAATCTTTCTGATTGAGAGGGGGTCAAATACTTATTTCCCTCATTAAAATGCAAATCAATTTATAAAATTTTTGACATGCGTTTTTCTGGATTTTTCTGTTGTTATTCTGTCTCTCACTGTTCACATAAACCTACCAATAAAATTATAGACTGATCATTTCTTTGTCAGTGGGCAAACGTACAAAATCAGCAGGCGATCAAATACTTTTTTCCCTCACTGTACCTGTTCCTACATAATGGTATTGCCTTTCCTGGAACAGCAGGAGGAAAAGGACAGGGATAGAACTGCTGCTGTCTTCAAGTCCCACACCAGACCTATGGTAGCCGCAAACTCACATTCATTCACAATTGACAAATCTTCTGTCCAGTCTCTGTGTGTGTGTTTATTGTAAAGGGTCTAATCTATAAAATTACATTTTAGTCATTTAGCAGACGCTCTTATCCAGAGCGACTTACAGTTAGTGAATGCATACATGTTTTTAGTTTTTTAGTTTTTTTCATACTGGCCCCCCGTGGGAAACGAACCCACATCCCTGCCGGCCAAACCCTCCCCTACCTTGGACGACGCTGGACCAATTGTGCGCCGCCCATGGGTGTCCCGGACACGAACCAGGATCTTTAGTGGCACAGCTAGCACTGCAATGCAGTGCCTTAGAGCACTGCGCCACTCGGGAGTACCAAACATGTACACGTATGCACTGTGTTCTAGAATAGTGGACTGTTGGCATTCATACATTTCGAATTCTCAGCGCAGCTCAAGCAATTTCACCATCTGTCAACACGTACCGGGAGACGCGTTGGTTGGGAGACGCGTTGGTTGGGAATTGTGGGGAGGTGCACGTTCGGGCTGTGCGTCCCCCGCAGATGGTGGACTCATACCTACCTCACAATGGGACGACAGACTATCTCGTGGACTATGATTTATGTATCCTGAGTACAACTTGTGTTTGGTAGCTGTGTGGACTTGGAGACAGCCAGCAAAGGTGTTGATTGTGTAATTGTACAAGGGCTTGACTATCTATTGCATAAAGCACTTTAAGTCTTTATGACCCTTTTGATATGTACTCTTACTAGACGTGTTGTCTGAAGTTTGCTGTGTTTAGACTTGTTATCCTGATATTTGCTGTACCTGAGCTGCACAACTTGAGAATTGCATATTGCATGTTTAACTGAAATTATTTTATCTGCCTTTTGTACTGGAGACACAAACTGCAAACTTTTTGATTGCCCCTCTAAGCTGTCAGCCTATACAGCTTGTAAACTATTTTAACCTCAGTTATTTGTAGTAAGCTATATTTTTTGATAATGCTGTGTTGTGTGAATTCCATACCGGTACCCAGTTCAGAGGGGTATCCTATGAAGCAAGCTAGATCTACTCAGGCAAGGGCCAGACTGCTGCATTTGGGGTGTGCTTATCAATGCACAAGCATATATTTCTATCAATATTTTTATTTTATTAAGTCATACAAAAGTTACACTACCGTTCAAAAGTTTGGGGTCACTTAGAAATGTCCTTGTTTTCGAAAGAAAAGCAATTTTTTTGTCCATTAAAATAACATCAAATTGATCAGAAATACAGTGTCGACATTGTTAATGTTGTAAATGGCTATAGTAGCTGGAAACGGCTGATTTTTGATGGAATATCTACAAAGGCGTACAGAGGCCCATTATCAGCAACCATCAGTTCTGTGTTCCAATGGCACGTTGTGTTTGCTAATCCAAGTTTATCATTTAAAAAGGCTAATTGATCATTAGAAAACCCTTTTGCAATTATGTTAGCACAGCTGAAAACTGTTGTGTTGTTTAAAGAAGCAATAAAACTGGCCTTCTTGAGACTAGTTGAGTATCTGGAGCATCAGCAATTGTGAGTTCGATTACATGCTCAAAATGGCCATAAACAAATAACTTTCTTCTGAAACTCGTCAGTCTATTTTTGTTCTGATAAATTTACATTTACGTCATTTAGCAGACGCTCTTATCCAGAGCGACTTACAAATTGGTGCATTCACCTTATAGCCAGTGGGATAACCACTTTACAATATTTCTTATTATTAATTTTGTTGGGGGGTGGGGTAAGGGGGGGGTAGAAGGATTACTTTATCCTATCCAAGGTATTCCTTAAAGAGGTGGGGTTTCAAGTGTCTCCGGAAGGTGGTGAGTGACTCCGCTGTCCTGGCGTCGTGAGGGAGCTTGTTCCACCATTGGGGTGCCAGAGCAGCGAACAGTTTTGACTGGGCTGAGCGGGAACTGTGCTTCCGCAGAGGTAGGGGGGCCAGCAGGCCAGAGGTGGATGAACGCAATGCCCTCGTTTGGGTGTAGGGACTGATCAGAGGTACGGAGGTGCCGTTCCCTTCACAGCTCCGTAGGCAAGCACCATGGTCTTGTAGCAGATGCGAGCTTCAACTGGAAGCCAGTGGAGTGTGGGGAGGAGCGGGGTGACGTGAGAGAACTTGGGAAGGTTGAACACCAGACGGGCTGCGGCATTCTGGATGAGTTGTAGGGGTTTAATGGCACAGGCAGGGAGCCCAGCCAACAGCCAGTTGCAGTAATCCAGACGGGAGATGACAAGTGCCTGGATTAGGACCTGTGCTGCTTCCTGTGTAAGGCAGGGTCGTACTCTCCGAATGTTGTAGAGCACGAAGGCTATTCCATGTGACACCAGTCTCAACGTCAACAGTGAAGAGGCGACTCCGGGATGCTGACCTTCTAGGCAGAGTTGCAAAGAAAAAGCCATATCTCAGACCCAGTCTGCCAGTTGAGGACCTGTGAGGCGCCTGTTTCTCAAACTAGACACTCTAATGTATTTGTTCTCTTGCTCAGTTGTTCACCGGGGCCTCCCACTCCTCTTTCTATTCTGGTTAGAGCCAGTTTGCGCTGTTCTGTGAAGGGAGTAGTACACAGCGTTGTACGAGATCTTCAGTTTCTTGGCAATTTCTCGCATGGAATAGCCTTCATTTCCAGCTACAATAGCCATTTACAACATTAACAATGCCTACACTGTATTTCTGATCAATTTGATGTTATTTTAATGGACAAATAAATTGCTTTTCTTTCGAAAACAATGACATTTCTAAGTGACCCCAAACTTTTGAACGGTAGTGTACATTGTGTGAAGTTTAAAATGCATTATTTCTTACTAAATGTGTAATGTGATATTTTAACATTACAATTTTTAACACAAAAAAACATTTGATTAATACAATATTTAATCAGTCGTCTTCCTCAAATGAAGGGGATGATGACACAATCTTTGCAAGAGGGACTGAGGAAGGGAATCTGATTTCATTGGTCCTCAACTCGAGGCTCAGTCATTTCATTCAGGGGAAGTGGAGTTAGCTGTGAGTTAGCCTGCCCCAGAGCAGGTTAGTTCTGAAGGATTCGTTGCCATAGAAATGTACCTGGCTAAAAGGTGAGCCACTTTCGTATGACTGGTTATCCCGAGTTGAACTCAGAGTTGACCAAAGTTACCTCGCTAACTCCTCAACCTTGCTTCGTATGATACCCCTCTGGTCTTTATTGACCCTGCCCTTTCCTAGTACCTGTGGTTGTTACACTAATGTGTTTACCTTGAAGCTGGTGGTGATGGAGGCATACTTGTTGTCGGCTGTCTCAGGGTTGCCGATGAGGTAATCCCAGCTGGTGAACATCTTCCAGCTGAAATTGAAGCTGTTGTCGTCTCCGCCCCCATCCTCATTAGCGTTCCGGGCCATACTTTAACATGTTTCATAATAAATAGAAGAAGCTTCAAACAATAACATCAGAAATCAGAGGATTTGACTGAGACTCTGTCTCAGGGGTGCACAACTCCTGTCGGTTTTTGTTTCTCACTGGAAATGTGATCAATGTTACACTTTTTTTGTTGTTGTCACAATTGGCAAAATGTGCACACACCATGGTCCTTTTCACTAGGCACCAAATGGAATATAACGGACTGAAACAGAGAAGGATCTGGACTTGTCCAATACGAAACGCTCATTTTAATTTCCTGTTGTTGCACAACCTTGTCCCCAGTTAAAATGCAAGGATTAAAGTCAAGAGGACTGCAGAGAACTGCATCCCTGGTCTATCTGAACATAGGGAGGGGAGGGGGGCTTTGAGGACCACTGAGAGACTAGTAAACATACAGGTACTCACGTCCTTATCACCACCATATAGCTGTAGGCCACAGTTCCCACGCCAACCAGGAAGTAGGAGAGGGGCATGCGGAACTTGAGCCAGCCAATGGCGCGCTGGCTGTTGTAGTAGCCATAAAAGAGGACAGAATACTGGGCGTAGCCCTGGGACACACACGATTCAGATTTAATTTAGTAGTAACAACTTCTTGACAACTTTAAAAACACCACGCACACTGTGAGGCACACACACATAAAGAGTAATGTTAGTGGTAACATTACACAGTGGTCACATTACACAAATAAAAAATTATTAAAGACCCCAAAGTCCCATAGGACAGCAAAGTCCATGGCGTTGGCTTCCTCAGCTCTAGGGACAGTCTTTCTGGGCATGCTACCATATGGCCTGCCCATCAGAGCCTAGACAGAAATAAAGAGTTAAAGTATCTGTAGGTCCTTGAGACACTACAAGAGCCTGCCCACTGGACATCATTTCAATGTTTAGTTTTGATTTACATTTGGTTGAGTTGTCAACTAACATGAATTCAACCTGAAATCATCAAAAAAATTCACCATGTCATTGGATTTCGGTGAAAAGTTGGGCCAAAAAAATAAGAAATTCCCTTACGTTGATAACTTTTTGCAAATCCAATCAGTGAATTTTTTTGTTGGAATTATGTGGAAACAACGTTCATTCAGCTAGTTTTTGCTCAGTGGGTGGGGCCTCATTTATAAATAAATAACAATTAGTCATTTTTATATTAAATTACTGTATATGAGCATATATGAGGAAATGTGAATTATATCATGTCTACACCGAAGTCACAAAATTCTGGCCCCAATTCTGATTTCAGGATCAAATGGCCCCCTACCTCTGGCACCATGACCAGGCCAAACGTCAGCCCAAAGAGGATCATGTTGATGCCATACATCCACCTCAGGAATATGAAGTAGGAGGCAACCGAGGAGCCAAAATGGCCTGTAGGAGGCACAAAAACAGTCATGGTACTGTGTTTCATCACACTGAGGAGAATGACATAAATCAGTGGATCACAGAGTGACTTCCAAGGACTTCAAGGAGGTCAGCAAGAGGGCCACAGGGGTCCTCAAAAAAGTGATACACAAATTAGAGAAACAGGGGGCGTAAGGAACAGAGGTAGCTAGCTGTGTGCTAACCTTTTCAGGGAGTTTGAAAAAATAAGGACATTTAGGGAGCACCAACAAAACCTTGCAGGGATATAAAAGGAAGAGGTAAGAGACATACTTACTCTCAATCTCTTTGATTTTCATCTCCCATGGAACGCAAGCAGTTTTGAAGTTTTCAAAGTCCCTCTGAAACTTCATCCATTTCTAACAGCAAAACCAGCAGTGTCATGAAATAGATCCCACATAGGCCTGCTGACTATACTGGTGTTGTAAAGGATCATAGATAACTGGTAGCATAAACATGACACAATAAAGAACACACAATCAATGCCCTTGTCACCTATAACAGATGACTCCGTCCTCACCTTCAACATCATGACTTTATATGCATACAGTTTTCTGCTCTTTCCTTTCCCAAGAGCTCCCTCATATTTCTCCACAAACTCATGGGACTCCCTGTGAAATACGAGGCAGGATCAGTTACTGGTACCGGTACTGGTAAAATAAATAGAATCATTTTGCACCATACTCCATGCTCTGGCTACTCTGTGCTCCTCCAATGTCCTAAAAAAGCTTCCTGTTTCCATTACATTCCAACAGCTACATTAATACCCCTTTCACACTACTGAGCCGAGCCAAACAAAGCCGGGCTGTAATGTGCTGGCCTGGTTATGCATGGACTATAATTGCAGGGACCATGCTGGAAAGGACAATGTGACAGGGAAATATCTGAGCCCACAAAATATGTTTCGGAATCGAGACATACTGTAGAGCTGGATGGACTTGCCACAAAGCCTGTTTTAGCATGGACAGTGCCATGGAAGGCTTTCACCATTTTACATTAGTCAAATGGGTGGGACTTTCTATGGGTTAAGGAAGGATCGTTTATTTCCATCCAGGTCAGCAGGAGGGATCAGCCAATGAATCATACTCCTGGGCAACCATCCCAGCACTGCAGGTGGCAGTAAATTACTAAACCTGGCTTTATGCCTTTTCAAACTATGGCCTTTTCTCAATTGCATACTCCTCGCGTCCTCTCCTCGTCTCCTTCTCAAAATCCATTGGATGAGAAAGACAGATTTCCCTTTTCAGTTTGTTTATTAACCGCCAATTAATTCACAGAAGTAGAAGAAATGGACCACATTATAAAGGCGATAGCACTCAATGGCACTGCCCACTGAGGCGTCTAATGGCAAAGATAGGAGGTGTCTCCTCTTTCCATTTTTATGCGTCGACTCGACACAATAGTGTGAAAGGGGTAACAGTATAGGGGCTGGGGAAAAGCATTTGCTTTAGAGTTGGGGTTCTCTCAGCACCGTAGAGTTAGCAGTTTCTTCCTCATGGGCCAAGGCTTTCCTCTTAGGGTTGAGATACGTTTCTTCCTCTCATCCACTGCCTCCTTCAACTTCTCCAACTCCTCGGGAGACAAGACCTCTGGTTTCTCCTCTCCCTCTTCCTCTACCTCATCCTCCACTTCCTCTGATGACTCCTGCTCTGAACTGACACAGCAAGGAAAGTCGTTTTCTTTTTGTTTGTAAGGTTGGTGAAGGTAGAGGGCAACATTGTTGTCACGCAAAAGAGCATTGTAGAGCATTCTTATCTGCAATCCGTAATTTAATTTGAAACTTTTTTTAACAATTTGCATCATGATGAGGCGATTATTTAACCATGCAGAGTTTAGTACACTGCACAATACATGTCATGATGCACATGTGATGATGGGTTGCGAGCTGTATTTACATTTGCATCGGATAACTCACTTTTCACTGCCTTTTGATCATGCAAAATGTCAGCCAGAATGTTTTGAAATGGAAAATGCAATGCAAGATTGTACACACAGGATCTCACCTTGTCTCAATCCTTTTGTTCTTTTTTTTCTTCTGAACTTTCTCTCCTCTTTCATTGTCCTCCTTCTTCTCCTCTTTTTTTGAGTGTCCATTTTTCCTCTTCCCCTCGGTATCCCCATCTTCCTCTCCTACAACCTCCATCTCTTTTTGCTCCAGTTTTCTAGTCTTTTCATTGCTGAAATTCTTTTGAATTTTGGCAACAGTGTCATTCTTTCCTTCTTCCTGTCTCTCATCCTCTCCCCCTTTCCCTTTCCCCTCCTTCTCCCTCTTTTTTCTTCCTGTCCTCTCCCCTCTTTCTGGTCTGTCCTCCAATTCCTTTCCTTCTTTTCCTGCACTGGAAGCTCTTCTTGCTCCATTTCTTCTTCTCTTTCTGTCCCTCACTTTCTTTCTCTCCTTATCTTTTGCCCTCTCCTGCCTCCCATCAGAGTCAATAACTGTGTCCTCTTCATCTGCAGTAAAAACAAAGAACAGAGACATGGCAGTCGCCATACTAATATTTTAACCAAACAATAATATTTGAATCAAACAATATGAAACAGGAAACAAATGAAGGGGTATCTCCTGCCACCTAGAGTTTCTTTGAAAATACATTCACTGAAAGAATAAGATGAAAGAGAGGGAAAAGAGATAGACATGCCAGTAGGTGACAGATAACCAACCCCAAAATGAACCCTAGCCCTATGAGATCTGAATGGAATTTAGATGTTCATTTTTATATTAGCTCCACCTTGCCCTCTGATAGGCTTAGGTGGAATTTTCACCATATTGCTTTTACCTGTCAAATCCTCTCAGATCTCCACAATTTCATAGAGGTAGGGTCTTGACTGGGGATTGGGCACAAGAGTCACTTCTGAAATGGAAGATTATTTTGTGATTTGTTGAGGGACAGGCACAGGCAACGTTTCAGTTCAGTAGGTACACACACTCAAACAAACCATAAAAAGGAAAAACCTGCTCCTTTTTTTGTTTAGCCCTTTTAAGAACTTTGCACTGCCACCTTTTGTATTATTTCGGGCAGGGAATTCAACTTAAGTATATTTTTGCATCTCGGACTCCTTGTTTTTGTTCCTTTTTATGGTTTGAGTGCGAGTACCTACTGAACTCCCCAGATATTTTTTCCCTCACACACCGGCCACCATTCAGTCCTAGCCTGAGTGCAGACCTTCATACTGGCTTTCCACAGGCAGCATTTCAGCCAGGTTTCATACACAAGATACTGTATATTATCAACTGGGACTCCTGTCCATGTTGGACACTTTACACTACCCCTTAACATACCACCCACTCTGCTCTCTTCCATCCTTTTTCTCTCCGTCCCTCCCTCCCTCTCTCTGATGAAGGCTGTTGTCAGAAAGCCCTATTAATCCGGTGGTAATTGGGGACACAGGTCGTGAGAGGGGGACTGAGGAGTGCACAAGGTCGTGTGATGAGGATTTAGGCAGTAAGAGCAGGGAGCAGAGAGGAGAGTGTTTCCTGACTTGGACACAATGCCACATGTCAACACCTCCAGCAGCCCCTCTCGAGTCTTCCCCAGCCAACCCAGCCCCTCATTTTTTATTTATTTATTTATTTAACCAGGTAAGCCAGTTGAGAACAAGTTCTCATTTACAACTGCGACCTGGCCAAGATAAAGCAAAGCAGTGCGATAAAAACAACAACACAGAGTTACATATGGGGTAAACAAAACATAAAGTCAAAAATACAACAGAAAATATATATACAGTGTGTGCGAATGTAGTAAGTTATGGAGGTAAGGTAATAAATAGGCCATAGTGCAATATAGTTACAATTTCGTATTAACACTGGAATGATAGATGTGCAAAAGATGATGTGCAAATAGAGATACTGGGGTACAAATTAGCAAAATAAATAACAATATGGGGATGAGGTAGTTGGGTGGGCTAATTTCAGAATGGCTGTGTACAGGTGCAGTGATCTTTAATGTAAATATAAATGTGATCGGTAAGTTGCTCTGACAACTGATGCTTAAAGTTAGTGAGGGAGATAAGAGTCTCCAGCTTCAGAGATTTTTGCAGTTCGTTCCAGTCATTGGCGGCAGAGAACTGGAAGGAATGGCGGCCAAAGGAGGTGTTGGCTTTGGGGATGACCAGTGAGATATACCTGCTGGAGCGCACACTACGGGTGGGTGTTGCTATGGTGACCAGTAAGCTAAGATAAGACGGGGATTTGCCTAGCAGTGATTTATAGACGACCTGGAACCAGTGGGTTTGGCGACGAATATATAGTGAGGGCCAGCCAACAAGAGCGTACAGGTCACAATGGTGGGTAGTATATGGGGCTTTGGTGACAAAACGGATGGCACTGTGATAGACTACATCCAATTTGCTGAGTAGAGTGTTGGAGGCTATTTTGTAAATAACATCACCGAAGTCAAGGATCGGTAGGATAGTCAGTTTTACGAGGGCATGTTTGGCAGCATGAGTGAAGGAAGCTTTGTTGCGAAATAGGAAGCCGATTCTAGATCTAACTTTTGATTGGAGATGCTTAATGTGAGTCTGGAAGGAGAGTTTACAGTCTAACCAGACACCTAGGTATTTGTAGTTGTCCACATACTCTAGGTCAGACCCGCCGACAGTAGTGATTCTAGTCGGGTGGGCGGGTGCAAGCAGCGTTCGGTTGAAGAGCATGCATTTAGTTTTACTAGTGTTTAAGAGCAGTTGGAGGCTACGGAAGTAGTGTTGTATGGCATTGTTTCGGGGGGGCATGGGCAAGTTGCAGCAGAGGGTGCAGAGCTGGTGGCTGGGGTAGTGGTAGCCAGGTGGAAAGCATGGCCAGCCGTAGCAAAATGCTTGTTGAAATTCTCGATTATTGTAGATTTATCGGTGGTGACAGTGTTTCCTAGCCTCAGTACAGTGGGCAGTTGGGAGGAGGTGCTCTTATTCTCCATGGACTTTACAGTGTCCCAAAACTTTTTGGAGTTAGTGCTACAGGATGCACATTTCTGTTTGAAAAAGCTAGCCTTTGCTTTCCTAACTGATTGTGTATATTGGTTCCTGACTTCTCTGAAAAGTTGCATGTTGGGGTTGCATGCTGTTCGATGCTAATGCAGTACGCCACAGGATGTTTTTGTGCTGGTCAAGGGCAGTCAAGTCTGAGGAGAACCAGGGGCTATATCTGTTCTTAGTTCTGAATTTTTTGAATGGGGCATGCTTATTTAAGCACTTTTAAAGAACAACCAGGCATCCTCTACTGACGGAATGAGGTCAATATCCATCCAGGATACCCGGCCAGGTCAATTAGAAAGGCCTGCTTGCTAAAGTGTTTTAGGGAGCATTTGACAGTGATGAGGTGTGGTCGTTTGACCGCGGACCCATTACGGACGCAGGCAATAAGGCAGTAATCGCTGAGATCCTGGTTGAAGACAGCTGAGGTGTATTTAGAGGGTACATTTGTCAAGATGATATCTATGAGGGTGCCCATGTTTACAGATTTAGGGTTGTACCTGGTAGGTTCATTGATAATTTGTGTGAGATTGAGGGCATCTAGTTTAGATTGTAGGTTGGCCGAGGTGTTAAGCATATCCCAGTTTAGGTCACCAAGCAGTACGAACTCTGAGGATAGATGGGGGGCAATCAGTTCATATATGGTGTCCTTTGCACAGCTCAGGGCTGAGGGGGGTCTGTAGCAAGCGGCAACAGTGAGAGACTTATTTCTGGAAAGGCGGATTTTTAGAAGTAGGTGCTCAAACTGTTTGGGCACAGACCTGGATAGTATGATAGCCTGCAGAGCTCTATAGTAGATTGCAACCCCACCACCTTTGGCAGTTTTTTTTTTTTCAATTTAAAGTTTTATTAAGTTTTCAATCAACCAACCAAACACATTCCACATTCACAGATGTGAATAAAAAAAATAAAATAAAAAAAATAAAAAATAAATAATAATAATAATAATAATAAAAAATTGTTTTATATATGTATATATATATACACATACATTTACATACATACATACATACATACATACATACATACATACATACATACATACATACATACATACATACACACACAAATAATAATTATAACAAAATGTAAATTATAGAACTTGCAGCAGCACTATCAAGGTTCTTATTAGCTATTTCCAGCCTTAGCTGAGATGACGAGCCAATAATTAGTTTTTAGGTTTTACAGCACCTTACACAACACGCATCTGCCCATCTCCCTGATTCCCCCATTCACTCTGTCCAATTTGAAATATAGTTGAGTAGTGGAGACCAGAGTCTATCAAACTTGGGCTGTCTCTTGTGGAGGTCATAAGTGAGCTTTTCAAGAGGGAGAAAGTCAACAATCTGGTCAATCCACATTTTAAATGTAGGAGAAGTATTAGAGGCCCACAATAGAAGAATACATTTCTTAGCAAAGTATGTAATGGTCATGAGCAAATTTTCTCTGTCAGGATCAAGAACAAAGTCCTGCTGGGCATTAAGAAGATAGAGACACGGGGTCATATCAAACTGTACATCTAGTGTTTTCTGTGCAGCAGTATGTATAGATTGCCAAAATCTGGCAATCTCTCTGCAGCTCCAAAATACATGCATATAGGTTCCACTTTCAGAGGTACATCTATTACAATTAGGAGAAATGTCTGTTTTCATTTTATGGAGTCTCAGGGGAGTGTAATAAAATTTGTACAAACATTTGTAATTAGATTCTTTCATTTTTACATTAGTAGAGGAGCAGTATACCCTGTCGCAAACCTCTGCCCATAACTCATCACTGATAGTCAGACCAAGGTCCTTTTCCCATATTATTTTCAAAGGAGTAAAGGAGGATCCTCCTTTCTCAGAAAGGAGTCTATAGATATAGGATATTTTGCCTTTAATGGATTGTGCTGTGACAAGAAGGGTTTCAACTTCATTCAACTGAGTTCTAAACCTCCTCTTGGAAGTAAATGAGGAGATGACATGTCTAATTTGTAGATATTTAAAAAAAATGGGATCTTGGCACATTGAATTCATTGCAGAGCTCTTGAAAGGATTTCAGTGTAGTGGTCTTCTGATGAAATAGGTCTGAAAAGGTCCTGATTCCTAGAGTATGCCAAAGATTAAAGTTGGCATCTCTCAGGGCTTTTGGCAAGTCTGGGTTGCCTACTATAGGCGAGTGAGAACATATTTGGGAGGAGATGCCCAAGTATTTCTTACAGTCCCTCCACGCTCGTAGGGTACTGTAAATCACAAATGTTTTGGCTATGTTGCCCACTTCACTAAAGTTATCAATGAATATAGTTGAGCTTAGTGGCAATGAACCACAAGATTGGGCTTCTATCTGGCTCCACGTTGACTCTTGTCTGTTTGTGATCCATGTTAGCATGTTGCGGATTTGGGCAGACCAGTAGTACAGTTGAAGGGAGGGAAGGGCAAGACCACCCTTAGATTCAGGTTTCGATGGAGTGGAAAGCTTGATCCTAGGTTTTTTATTGCCCCATATAAATTTGGTGATGCTTTGGTTAATTGTTTTGAAAAAGGAAGCTGGGAGATAGCATGGGAGCATCTGAAATAAATAGTTCAGTCTAGGGAGGATGTTCATACGGATTACATTAATTCTTCCTACTAAGCTAATTGGGAGGGAGATCCAGGTTTGGAGGTTGTTCTTGATTTGATCCAGGAGTGGAAGATAATTCTCTTTGAAAAGCCTATTCAGATCTGGTGTTATGAATATCCCAAGGTATTGAAACCCCTGTGTCTTCCATTGGAATGGGCATAGTGTCTTCATAGAACTGGTGAGTATAATATTGAGAGGGCAAACAGTGTATTTGTTAAAATTAATCTTATAACCTGAAAACGTGCCATACTGAGCAATTGTATCTAAGATGGGAGGAAGGGATTTCTCAGGGTTGGATATGTAGAGCAAGACATCATCCGCGTAAAGCGAAATCTTGTGCTGCAGGCCGCCTGCAGGAACACCCATAATACTTGGATTGCTCCTTATCAACTCTGCCAGAGGCTCCGCCCCCAACAAGTAGAGCAGGGGGGACAGCGAGCACCCTTGTCTTGTGCCCCGTCCCAAAGGGAATCTGTCAGAGTTCAGTCCGTTAGTAGTCACCATGGCATTTGGATGAGAGTATAGTGATTTGATCCATTTAATAAAGTTTGGGCCCATGTTGAACTTCTCTAAGACTGAGAACAGAAAGCTCCACTCCATCCTGTCGAACGCCTTCTCAGCATCCAGTGAAGCCAGCAGGACAGGGGTCTTCTGTGCGTTTACTTGATCAATAATATCAAAAAGACGGCGAATGTTATCAGAAGAGTATCTGTCTCTAATAAATCCCGTCTGGTCCGCTTTTATTATTTTGGGAAGAAGAGTGTTTAGTCTTTTGGCGAGCAATTTGGTGATTATTTTGTAGTCGAAATCCAACAAGCTTATGGGCCGGAAGGAGGAGCAGGATAGGGGATCCTTGTCTTTTTTGAGCAACACTGTAATGCGAGCTGTGTGCATTGAGTCTGGGAGAACTCCGTTTTTGCAAAAATCCTCCAGCATTGGCATGAAAATAGGGCTAAGCTGGGGCCAAAAAGCTTTGTAGAACTCTCTGGGGAATCCGTCTGGGCCTGGGGACTTGTTAGGTGGCATGGAGGTAATTGCCTCCAGGATCTCCTCAGGAGTGAAGGGGGAGTTGAGATCTTCTTGGTCGGTCTCTGATAGTTTAGGTAGCGAGATTCCCTCTAGGAAGGAGTGGAGTTCTGCCTCCGTGTGTTTTCTCTCAGAGGTATATAGTTTGCAGTAAAAATCATGAAAAGTTAAATTGATCTTTTTTGGATCATATGTGACCTCATCCTCTGCTGTTCGGATAGCCATAATTGTACGCTCTGACTGCTCTTTTTTTAATTGATAAGCAAGCAATCTACTAGGCCTATTGCTATACTCATGGTATTTCTGTTTAGTAAAGAAAACTTTTTTTTTAATCTCCCGAGTATAGTCCAAATTCAGTTTGGCTTTGGCTGCTTTAAGTTGACTCCAGGAGGTGCTGTCTGGGGATTGTTTATGTACTTTTTCACAGCGTTCCAGCTCCCTCTCCAGATCTAGCCTGTGTGCTTCCATTGCTTTTTTCTTAGAGGAAGCATATGCAATTAGATGACCTCTTAGTGTGGCTTTAGCAGCGTCCCACATTGTGGCCGGAGAAACAGGAGAATCTTTGTTGTCTTGTGTGTAGTTGTCTATCCATGTAGTTACCAATGTATGGAATGCTTCGTTTGATAGCATGGAGGTGTTGAATTTCCAGCTCTTTGATCTCGGGATGTTTTTGCAGAGGTCAAAGCGGAGGTGGACAAAGGCGTGATCCGAAAGCGCTATGGGTCCGATTGTACACGTGGCTGAATTTATGAAACTCTTTGGGATAAAAATGTAATCTATACGGGAGTAGGTGTTATGGACATTAGAGTAGTATGTATAGTCCATAGCTGAGCTATTAGTCTCTCTCCAGATATCTATCAGTCCCATCTCTTTAGTAAGAGAGTTCAACATCTTTGCAGATCTAGGATTTGTGGTGGTGATTTGAGATGATTTGTCTAGGGTTGGGTTCAGGGTACAATTAAAATCTCCGGCCAACACTCCAAAGGAAACACAATGCTCATTGAACAGATTTATCATTTTCGACATAAAAGCAGGAGTATCTGTGTTAGGGGCGTATATGTTTAATATAGTAATTGGTTGCCCATACAGTGACCCAGTTATCAAGATAAATCTCCCCTCCGGATCAGATATGTTTTTGTCAATTATGAATGGAACATTCTTATGGATAAGTATTGCTGTACCTCTACTGTTGGATTTGAAAGATGAGAAATACACCTGTCCCACCCAAGCTCTGCGGAGTTTGGCATGTTCAGCATCACAGAGGTGTGTCTCTTGCAATAGCGCGATGTCTGCTTTTTCCTTTTTTAGAGCACATAGTATCTTTTTCCGTTTTATTGCATGGCCTAGACCGTGGCAGTTCCATGTCAATAGATTTAAGGTACTAGTCATCGTCATCGAACAGTAATCGAACTTTAGTGCAAGTCATCTCTGGGTAAAGGTGGATCGTAGTTACAGCTGCGTTCACATAAAAGGAAAATAAATGGTTTACATAAAATAACAATCTCTGAACACCCCAGCCGAGTTCCCAAACAACTCGACATATCCCGTTGGATCTATTACCTCCCCGCTCAGTCACAATTCTGTGTTCCAACAAAAAAAAAGACCGGGAACAGTTAGCAACGCACAACGTCTCCCCCTCCCCACCAAAGAAATGCCTCATCCTCTCCGCCCGCATTGAGTAACTGACAACGTAGCCCCCGTCCAGAACACATTAAGAAAGGGAGAAAATAAAATCAATAGCCCAGCCTACATACAGTAGGCCTAAGTTATAATATGGGGCCTATCCCTCTCAGCTAAAGGAACATAAATATAGATTGGACGGCTATAATGAAATTTAGCAGGGCGGTGGGTCTTTGGATATCGGCTATATGTTGTCTTACCTCCTTTAGTAATAACAGTAATCGCATTAATCGAATTTAGTCAATGGTCCATTTCTCATTGACCGGGGTTGTCTTTCAAAAAACGTTTTGCCTCTTCGGGAGTTTTGAAGTGTCGCAGGGCTCCTTGGTGAAGAATCCTGAGCTCGTTTGGGTATTTGAATCCCCTAAAGATGCCTCGGTCAATGGAGCATTTCTTCACCTCGTCAAACTCTCGGCGCTTTCGGCGTATTCCAGCTGACAGGTCCTGGAGTAAGGTGAGTTTGGCGTTTCCCACTGTAATGGTGTTGGTTTTCGCCGCCTGTAGGACTCGTTCCTTGTCGGTGAATCTCAGGAAACGTATGGTGATTGGGCGCGGTGGTTGTCTGGCTGCTGGTGGGGGCCTCAGTGCTCGGTGAGCTCTCTCGAGTTCTATGGGCCTGTCGGTGGACAGGTGGAGCCACTCGGGAAGTTTGTCTTGCAGGTAGCGGATCAGTGGCATGTTTCCCTCTTCTTTTTCGCCCAGATTTAATAGAACACAATTATTCCTTCGCCCCCTGTTTTCCAGGTCCTCTGTTTTCTCTTCCAGCTGCTCTATTTTTTTTTTTGCATATGCTATTGTTTCCATGGCGTCTGTCAATAAGTTTTCCGTGGATAGGATTCGCCCCTCTGCCTCGTCCAGGCGCCCCGCGTTTATGGTTATCTTGTTGTTTATGTCAGGCAAGGCATTTTCCAGGATTGTCACCTTGCCCCCTATCGCACTGAGCTGAGCGTTAATGGCATCTAGTTTAGTGTTGAGTTCTGTACGTTGGGATCTCAGCTCAGAAAAGATGTCTTCGACAGAGTGCGAGGTTGGCATTCGTTGGGCCTCGGGGGGGGGACGGGTCCTCTTTCTCCTGGCTAATGGCGCTAGCTTTTTCTGAAGCTAGCTGCTTCTTGGAGGCTTTTTCCGTCGCTAGTACTCGAGTCCGGGTAAAAATGTCACCTGTAGTGTTGCCTTTTGAAGCCGCCATGACTTTTTGACTAAAGCTAAATGAGTTTAAACTTGAAGTGGAGGTAAGATTAGGAATTGGAAACTACTTGTGCGGAGCTCCTAGTTCATGCGGCCATCTCGTTCAAGGGTCACGTGATCTCTCCCCCTTTGGCAGTTCTATCGAGATGGAAAATGTTGTAGTTGGGGATGGAAATGTCTGAATTTTTGGTGGCCTTCCTAAGCCAGGATTCAGACACTTCTAGAACATCAGGGTTGGCGGAGTGTGCTAACGCAGTGAATAATTCAAACTTAGGGAGGAGGCTTCTGATGTTAACATGCAAGAAACCAAGGCTTTTACGGTTACAGAAGTCAACAAATGATAACGCCTGGGGAGCAGGAGTGATACTGGGGGCTACAGGGCCTGGGTTAACCTCTACATCACCAGAGGAACAGAGGAGGAGTAGAATAGGGATAAGGCTAAAGGCTTTAAGAACTGGTCTTCTAGTGCGTTGGGTGAAAAAGGGGCAGATTTCCGGCCGTTGTAGAATAGATTCAGGGCATTTTGTACAGACAAGGATATATAATATAAATAATATAATATGCCATTTAGCAGACGCTTTTATCCATAGCGACTTACAGTCATGCGTGCATACATTATTTTTAATTTTTTTGTGTATGGGTGGTCCCGGGGATCGAACCCACTACCTTGGCGTTACAAGCGCCGTGCTCTACCAGCTGAGCTACAGAGGACCACATATGATATGGAAGGATATGAGTACAGTGGAGGTAAAGCTAAGCGTTGGGTAACGATGAAAAGATAGCATCACTGGAGGCACCGATTGAGTCGATCTCTGCGTGTATGGGGGGTGGGACAAAGGAGCTATCTAAGGCAGGTTGAGCTGGACTGGGGGCTCTACAGTGAAATAGTACAATAAGAAATAACCGAAACAGCAACAACCAAGGCATATTGACATGGGAGAGAGGCATAAAGCAATCACAGGTGTTATTCGAGAGAGCTATGACAACAGCTGGTAATGGCGACAAAGTTTGGGCTGAGGCTAAACATAAACAGGATGCGGTACCGTATAAAGGAACAGTCCAGCAGACATCAGCTGTATAGCTGAGTTATCATAAGGTCCGGTGAACAGCAATAGGAGAGTTCGGAGGTAGTTTGGGGGCTGCTACAGCACTGGCGAGCAAGAGACACGGCTTGCGTGTGCTAGCGGGCCGGGGCTAGCAGATGGATCTTCGTGGTCGACGTCGTAACGGGAAGCCTGTTGAAACCACATCAGACGATTTCGTCGGCAGACCAGTCGTGTTGGATCGGCGGGGCTCCATGTCAACACTAGGAGGTCCCGTCCGGTTGACAGAGAGGTAGATAGCCGGGAGATGGGCCTGGCTCGAGGCTAGCTCAAGGCTAACTGGTGCTTGCTAAGGGGCAATGGTAATTAGCCAACGACAACAGCCATTCGGTTGCAGCTAGCTAGTTGCGATGATCCAGCGCTAGGGTCCAGTGATTCCGGCAGAAAATCCGATATGCTCTGGGTCAATAGATAAAATACTCTAAAAGCTTGTATACTGTACATAGAAATAGAATGACTAGAAGTTTGTGTGAAACAGAGGGATTGACATGTATTGCCAAATCAGGTGACTTTCACTAGGGCAGAAGAGGAGAGACTGGGTGGTATTCAATCGAAATGCATTTCCATTAAGACCAACAAATCTCTGAGCACACTGCTTCGTATTGCATCACAGTCCGTGACATCTCGCCGACATTTTAAATTTGTCATTCGAATTCAACAGTTGTACAGGGCAGGTATGTCATGTTTACATTTTGTAGACTTGAAAATGCAATTTGTATATTCTCCTCCAGCCTTAGTGAGGTGAAAGCTACTACATACTTTGACTGTACTTGCTGAAGCAGAGAGAATAAAGGTATGCTGCTGCCTGTGATTGACAGTTGAAATACAGTATCAACAATCACCCAGCCCAAGGATCCACTCACCTGCATCCTCCAAGCCAATGCTAACTGTGGATTGAAGAGAAACAGAAATTCAAAACAGTTGTGTATTTCATGTGTTATATTCATGGACATGGTGGAGATGATAAAGACGAAGATATCTAAACAACTGAATCCATTGAAAACATTCACAGTGCAGTGCTCCCACAATTGACCTGTATCATTTTACCTGCCATTTATTAATGACCACAATAATAGACAGGTAAAGTGATGAGGGGGGTGACAATATGAGGACCACAAAGAAAGTCAACTGGAGGAGAGGACTCAAGCCTGTATTCATAAAGCGTCTCAGTATAAGAACAGGGAGGACCTGATGTCACGTTCGTTGAGAGACGGGTCAGACCAAGGTGCAGCGTGGTATGCGAACATGTTTATTTAACTCAATAAACAAAACAAGAAACACCGTAACGTGAAGTCCTCAGGCTAACCACATACACGCTAACACGGAACAAGATCCCACAACTAAGGTAGGCAAACAGGCTACTTAAGTATGATCCCCAATCAGAGACAATGAGCGACAGCTGTCTCTGATTGGGAATCACACCCGGCCAAACATAGAAATACAATACCTAGAACATAAACATAGAATTTCTAGCATAGATTCTCACGCCCTGACCAAACCAACCAAAGACGACCGGCCTCTCAAGGCCAGGGCGTGACACCTGATCCTAGATCAGCACTCTTACTCTGAAACAGTTTGTGAATATGGGCCCAGGAGAATCTGGGTCAGACGAGGAAGCTTCATATAAGTTGTTAGTGTTCAACCTTCCTTTCAAAAGATTGAGGTCGAAGGTATACAAAATAAAACGTAGTCAAGCATTGAAGCTAGAATCCTTAGTTGCTACATCGATTTTTGGACTTATAAATTAATTATATATACCCATTGATTCTTAAAGAATATAACTTAGAAATGCCTCATGAGCTTAATTCAACTGTCATACCCTATCAGAACCAAAAATATAAGCTTGTTTTACTCCAATGTTTGTAAACATTGTAAATATAAACAAACCCTGTATAGCCTCAAAACATGGTTAAAACGATCATTTTGATAACATGGATGGTCAGTCCCTGCATCCATAGCTGTCTATGAATTTGAGAGTGCTTACATTTCTCCAGGCGCATCCCTCAGCTTTTAACCAGAACAGAGTTACTGGTTACTGGGGTGACCGCTTTGTTATTGTTTCAATTAAGGATTCTAGCTTTAAATGTGGATTGTTTTGCGTGATCATTGTACTATACTGTATTGTTCTGGTGGATAGATAAAGGGGGACCTCTGACAGGGTGAACAGATGTTTGTGGACAGGCTTTATTTCGTTTGTATGTGTGTCCGCGTGGTAACCGGAGTGGCGAGCGATACAGGGGTCATTACGGACGTATAGAGCACATAAACACAAAGGACACAATGAAGCCTAATGAGGCATGGCCTGTGGCAAAAGCAGTCCAGGAGAGAAGGGGAGCAACTAGGGGTCAGGGGGAATTACCCCACCTGCCCTAAGTTCAGCCTCATCACCTGTGTGTCCATAAGGATAAGCCTCTCTGATCCTCTTCACCTTATTTACATTTTGGTCATTTAGCAGATGCTCTTATCCAGAGCGACTTACAGTTAGTGAGTGCATACATTTTTCATACTGGCCCCCCGTGGGAATCGAACCCACAACCCTGGCGTTGCAAGCGCCATGCTCTACCAACTGAGCTACAGGAGGCCACAAAAGGTGATCACATTCTGAGGACTGAATTAATTGTTTTTTTATTGCTCATGACTCAATCTGATCGTGCAAATGATCATAAAACGGGCTCTGATAATATGAGCTGGTTTTCAATGTAAAATCAAAGTTAAATAATTTAGAAACAGTTTTTAAGCATATAAATCTCCTTAACATTTTACCATTTGAGTAAGCTCAGAAATAGTACATATCATTACAAATATCCCCTGGTCCAGGTGACATGCAGTCTGAAAAATATTAACAAAAACAAAATCGGGAAATCTTACTGTCACTCTCTGAGGTAATTAGACTCTCCCGTGGCATCCTCTTTTCACTCCTCTTCTTCCTCCTCCTGCTCCTTAGTGGTCCAGTACAACTGTAGCCTGGGTAAAGTGCTTACTGTGTGTCCTACATGTACCTCTCTACACCTACCTGCTGGTTCCTCAGAGGGGGAGAAGAGCAGCCACCCCATCCCGGCCCACCCTGACCCAACCCAAACTGGGTGGGGAGTGAGGAAGAGGAGGGGGGAGAATGATAAGGCCTCTCGCATGAGGAGTTCACTTTTCCCCCGCCACTCAGCGACCCAAGGCGGGGACAATACAAGGCCTGAAACCCTAGAGCCATGCAATTTCACTACCTGTGAATAATTCATACATGAGTTATGACTGCCTTTATACAGGGAAGGAGAAGGGAGATGCTTTGTAAAGGGTTGCCGTTGGAACACTGTGGGATGTGTTGATGGGAGTCACAGATTCCATTATGCATTGCTCTGCTCAATTCTCAAACGCAGCCAAATTCATAGATCTGTCCGAAAATCCATGTGACAGTATTTTCCCTATTTTGTTCACTCTCAACATGTATTATTAAAAGAGCTACATGTAACATTTCCACCTGCAACTCGCACCAGATGTCAAATACATACTTTACCAGTAGTAGCAAAGGAATAGAAATCCATGAAAGTGAAACATACTTTTTGGAACGCAACGCAACCTACTAATTACCGTTTTTACCTCTAATTGGCCATTTTATGCTTTTCTAAGCAGTGTCCATCAAAAAAACGAAGAAATCAAATGTATGGGTACAATGTTACATGTTGCTCCTTAGTATATACATTCACAATCACACAACAATTACATCTGTAATATATGGTTCTATTCAAAATGTGTGAAACAGGGTCACCTGGGACCAGTTTTTCATTTTGGCAATCGGATTGTATTAAATCTTGGAATTGGGTATTTCAAATGTAAAACAAGAAAATCTGATCATTCGGATTGGGATTCGGTTTGGTATTCAAATTTCACCTTTAATTGAGATTAAATGTTGTAGTCGCGTTTTTCAAAACTCAAGGGTAGTGATTAGGATAGTTTTGATGCCGAAAATCTGCATAATCTTGATCCCTTTGGAAGCGTGGATTCAGGATGGATTTAGAGACGTGAAAGGCACTACAACCAATATATGTCAATGTAACTAAGGTGGGGAGGTTTAAAAAAAACGTTCTTACATCTGAAAACCAAAGGTTAATTATGATAAATTGACTGCAGTATAGGTATGTGATCATTTATTTTAAGTGTCAAATAAATGCTTGTACTTATAAGTGATATGCAAGCTCTATAATTTTTTTAACTGTATTATACTGAACAAAAATATAAACGCAACATGTAAAGTGTTGGTCTCATGTTTCAAGAGCTGAAATAAAAGATTCCTGTAATGTTCCATACGCACAAAAAGCATATTTCGCTCAAATGTTGCGCACAAATTTGTTTACATCACTGTTAGTGAGCATTTCTCCTTTGCCAAGACAATCCATCCACTTGACAGGTGTGGCATATCAAGAAGCTGATTAAACAGCATGATCATTACACAGGTGCACCTTGTGCTGGGGACAATAAAAGAACACTAAAAAATTTGCAGTTTTGTCACACAACATAAAGCCACAGATGTCTCAAGTTTTGAGGGAGCGTGCAATTGGCAGGCTGATTGCAGGACTGTCCACCAGAGCCAGAGAATTTAATGTTAATTTCTCCACCATAAGCTGTCTCCGACGTCATTTTAGAGAATTTGGCAGGACGTTAATCACGTTTTTAAAAAATGTATTCATACATACAGTGGGGAGAACAAGTATTTGATACACTGCCGATTTTGCAGGTTTTCCTACTTACAAAGCATGTAGTGGTCTGTAATTTTTATCATAGGTACACTTCAACTGTGAGAGACGGAATCTAAAACAAATATCCAGAGAATCACATTGTATGATTTTTAAGTAATTAATTTGCATTTTATTGCATGACATAAGTATTTGATACATCAGAAAAGCAGAACTTAATATTTAGTACAGAAACCTTTGTTTGCAATTACAGAGATCATACGTTTCCTGTAGTTCTTGACCAGGTTTGCACACACTGCAGCAGGGATTTTGGCCCATTCCTCCATACAGACCTTCTCCAGATCCTTCAGGTTTACTTTCAGCTCCCTCCAAAGATTTTCTATTGGGTTCAGGTCTGGAGACTGGCTAGGCCACTCCAGGACCTTGAGATGCTTCTTACGGAGCCACTCCTTAGTTGCCCTGGCTGTGTGTTTCGGGTCGTTGTCATGCTGGAAGACCCAGTCACGACCCATCTTCAATGGTCTTACTGAGGGTGCAGTCGTCCCTTACAAGATCTCGCGATACATGGCCCCATCCATCCTCCCCTCAATACGGTGCAGTCGTCCTGTCCCCTTTGCAGAAAAGCATCCCCAAAGAATGATGTTTCCACCTCCATGCTTCACGGTTGGGATGGTGTTCTTGTGGTTGTACTCATCCTTCTTCTTCCTCCAAACACGGCGAGTGGAGTTTAGACCAAAAAGCTCTATTTTTGTCTCATCAGACCACATGACCTTCTCCCATTCCTCCTCTGGATCATCCAGATGGTCATTGGCAAACTTCAGACGGGCCTGGATATGCGCTGGCTTGAGCAGGGGTACCTTGCGTGCGCTGCAGGATTTTAATCCATGACGTCGTAGTGTGTTACTAATGGTTTTCTTTGAGACTGTGGTCCCAGCTCTCTTCAGGTCATTGACCAGGTCCTGCCATGTAGTTCTGGGCTGATCCATCACCTTCCTCATGATCATTGATGCCCCACGAGGTGAGATCTTGCATGGAGCCCCAGACCGAGGGTGATTGACTGTCATCTTGAACTTCTTCCATTTTCTAATAATTGTGCCAACAGTTGTTGCCTTCTCAATAAGCTGCTTGCCTATTGTCCTGTAGCCCATCCCAGCCTTGTGCAGGTCTACAATTTTATCCCTGATGTCCTTACACAGCTCTCTGGTCTTGGTCATTGTGGAGAGGTTGGAGTCTGTTTGATTGAGTGTGTGAACAGGTGTCTTTTATACAGGTAATGAGTTCAAACAGGTGCAGTTAATACAGGTAATGAGTGGAGAACAGGAGGGCTTCTTAAAGAAAAACTAACAGGTCTGTGAGAGACGGAATTCTTACTGGTTGGTAGGTGATCAAATACTTATGTCATGCAATAAAATGCAAATGTATTACTTATAAATCATACAATGTGAATGTAGATTCCGTCTCTCACAGTTGAAGTGTACCTATGATAAAAATTACAGACCTCTACATGCTTTGTAAGTAGGAAAACCTGCAAAATCGGCAGTGTATCAAATACTTGTTCTCCCCACTGTATATATATACAGTACCAGTCAAACGTTTGGACACACCTACTCATTCAAGGGTTTTTCTTTATTTTTACATTTTTTTTTACATTGTAGAATAATAGTGAAGACATCAAAACTATGAAATAACAAATATGGAATCATGTAGTAACCAAAAAACGGTTAAACAAATCAAAATATATTTTATATTTGAGAGTCTTCAAATAGCCACCCTTTGCCTTGATGACAGCTTTGCACACTCTTGGCATTCTCTCAACCAGCTTCACCTGGAATGCTTTTCCAACAGTCTTGAAGGAGTTCCCACATATGCTGAGCACTTGTTGGCTGCTTTTCCTTCACTCTGCCGTCCGACTCATCCCAAACCATCTCAATTGGGTTGAGGTCGGGGGATTGTGGAGGCCAGGTCATCTGATGCAGCACGCCATCACTTCTTGGTAAAATAGCCCTTACACAGCCTGGAGGTGTGTTGGGTCATTGTCCTGTTGAAAAACAAATGATAGTCCCACTAAGCCCAAACCAGATGAGATGGCGTATCGCTGCAGAATGCTGTGGTAGCCATGCTGGTTAAGTGTGCGTTGAATTCTAAATAAATCACAGACAGTGTCATCAGCAAAGCACCCCCACACCATAACACCACCTCCATGTTTTACGGTGGGAGCTACACATGCGGAGATCATCCGTTCACCCACACCCACACGGCGTCTCACAAAGACACGGCGGTTTGAACCAAAAATCTCCAATTTGGACTCCAGACCAAAGGACACATTTCCACCGGTCTAATGTCCATTGCTCGTGTTTCTTGGCCCAAGCAGGTCTCTTATTTTTATTGGTGTCCTTTAGTAGTGGTTTCTTTGCAGCAATTCGACCATGAAGGCCTGATTCACACAGTCCCCTCTGAACAGTTGATGTTGAGATGTGTCTGTTACTTGAACTCTGTGAAGCATTTATTTGGGCTGCAAAATCTGAGGCTGGTAACTCTAACGAACTTACCCTCTGCAGCAGAGGTAACTCTGGGTCTTCCGTTCCTGTGGCGGTCCTCATGAGAGCCAGTTTCATCATAGCGCTTGATGGTTTTTGCGACTGCACTCGAAAAAACGTTCAAAGTTCTTGAAATGTTCCGTATTGACTGACCTTAATGGTATTCACTAAATTGATGGTTTATACTGTTTTTAGGAGAAACGTTGCTTGGTGCCTGTCTCTCGTCTCACTCTCTCTCACACACACTGGAGAGAGAAAAAGGAAGGAAAGAGGGAGAGTAGGGGGAGGGAGAGAGAGTAATAGGCAGGGAGGGATGAGGAGAGATAGATAGATGGGAGGGAAGGAGAGGACCACTGGCTGATAATTGCCCTCAGCTATCACTACCAGTCTGCACGCGCACACACACACACACACACACACACACACACACACACACACACACACACACACACACACAGTTTATTAGTTGTGTAAAAAATACAGATGCTCATAAATAGGCCTGTATTCTTTGCACTTGTGGAATTTCAGTTGCTCACTCTGTTTTTGTTTGTTTGATATTCATATTAAAAACCCCATCAAAATGTGTCAGTTTAAGCTAGATATATCTACAGTGCATTCGGAAAGTATTCTTCCCTTTCTCCACATTTTGTTACGTTACAGTCTTATTCTAAAATTGATTAAATACCTTTTTTTACTCAGTAATCTACACACAATACCCCATAATGACGAAGCGAAAACAGGTTTTTAGAAATGTTTGCACATTTATTAAAAACTGAAATACCTTATTTACATAAGTATTCAGACCCTTTGCTATGAGACTCGAAATTGAGCTTGGGTGCATCCAGTTCTTTCCATGGATCATCCTTGAGATGTTTCTACAAACTTGATTGGAGTCCACCTGTGGTAAATTCAATTGGTTGGACATGATTTGGAAAGGCACACACCTGTCTATATAAGGTCCCACAGTTGACAGTGCATGTCAGAGCAACAATCAAGCCATGAGGTTGAAGGAATTGTCCGTAGAGCTCCGAGACAGGGTTGTGTTGATGCACAGATCTGGAAAAGGGTACCAAAAAATGTCTGAAACATTGAAGGTCCCCAAGAACACAGTGGCCTACATCATTCTTAAATGGAAGAAGTTTGGAACCACCAAGACTTTTCCTAGAGCTGGCCGCCCGGCCAAACTGAGCAATCGGGGGAGAAGGGCCTTGGTCAGGGAGGTGACCAAGAACCTGATGGTCACTCTGTCAGAGCTTCAGAGTTCCTATGTGGAGATTTGAGAACCTTGCAGAAGGACAACCATCTCTGCAGCACTCCACCAATCAGGAAGCCACTCCTCAGTAAAAGGCACATGACAGCCCGCTTGGAGTTTGCCAAAAGGCACCTAACAGACTCTCAGACCATGTGAAACAAGATTGAACACTTTGGCCTGAATGCCAAGCTTCACATTTGGAGGAAACCTGGCACCATCCCTATGGTGAAGCATGGCGGTGGCAGTGTCAAGCTGTGGGGAAGTTTTTCAGCGACAGGGACTGCGAGACTAGTCAGGATTGAGGGAAAGATGAACGGAGCAAAGTACAGAGGGATCCTTGATGAAAACCTGCTCCAGAGCGCTCAGGACCTCAGACTGGGGCAAAGGTTCACCATCCAACAGGACAATGACCCTAAACACACAGCCAAGACAACACAGGAGTGGCTTTGGGACAAGTCTCTGAATGTCCTTGAGTGGCCCAGCCAGAGCCCGGACTTGAATCCGATCGAACATCTCTGGAGAGACATGAAAATACCAATGCAGCGACGCTCCCCATCCAACCAGACAGAGCTTGAGAGGATCTGCAGAGAAGAATGGGAGAAACTCCCCAAATACAGGTGTGCCAAGCTTGTAGGGTCATACCCAAGAAGACTCGAGGCTGTAATCGCTGTCAAAGGTGCTTCAACAAAGTAATGATTAAAGGGTCTGAATACTTATGTAAATGTGATATTTCCTGTTTTTATACATACAGTACCAGTCAAATGTTTGGACACACCTACTTATTCAAGGGTTTTTCTTTAATTTTACATTGTAGAATACATTTTTACATTTTAATCATTTAGCAAACGCTCTTATCCAGAGCGACTTACAGTTAGTGAGTGCATACATTTTTTCATACTGGCCCCCCGTGGGAAATGAACCCACAATCCTGGCGTTGCAAACATTGATTTTTGTTTTTGTTGTTTTTAGGGGGGAATAATATGAGGTCTTTAGACCCTTTCCCTATTTCCTCGTGTTTTTCTGCATTAAAGTTCCCCAGTTTTCACCCCACACAGTAGGTGGCTGCATGCACCTTTAACGTATGTTTGCAGAACCGGCAACAGTTTACATTTTTTGTAAAGACATCATAAGGTGCTCTACCTGAGAGTTCTCAAGAGGCTGCTGGGCCAGCCAGCCTTTGATCAGTATCAGCCAGTATTCTAGTTGCACAAGCATATAAGCTACTGTATTATAAAAATAACGTGTGTTTGTATATCTTCCCTCTATTTCTTCCTCTCTCATCTTACCATCTGTCCTCTTTTTTACCTTACCTCCTCCTTCTTATTTGCTCTGGCAATATGTTGTTGATCATGAAATCCCTCTAGGAGTACTCTTGCCTTTGGTTGTTCTGTAGGGTTCCTCTGTTAGATTATTGTACACGAGTGGTGGGGATGGAGAGGAGAGAGGTATTGTGAAGGAGAGACCTCTTCTTCTTCTTCTTCTTCTTCTTCTTCTTCTTCTTCTTCTTCTTCTTCTGTATTATGGCCATAGAAGAAGAAGAGCACAGACACGATAAGAAATACAACTCTTACGACTTTTAGATCGCGAAAACGTCTATCATACACTTCAGATTTCAATACTGGCCAGTGTCATAACGCGGGAGGTTGTCTTCTCTCGAATGAGCAACTGATAATATTTTAGCGATATTCCTACCTCGAGAAATGTGTAATTTAACAGAGGGTCCACCACATTTCTCCTATTTGTCTGCCTCTTCAGTCCAGGTTGCTTTGCATGGTGCCATTGCAAATGTCATACTCCACTCTGCAAGGCACATCGATCTGGTGAGATTGTAGAGTCCTAAATTGATAGTGCAATTTCTTTAGGCGATTTTACAGCAAACAGGCTACTTCACATGCTGATATTGACTTTGGTATTATTGCGTGTAGTTACGTTTGCTAGCTAGTTAGCCAGCCAGCCCATAGGGAGAGCATTGCATTGTGGGTTTGTAGTCGACTTGAGCTGCAACAGATTTGCACAAAGATTTTCACATATTGCTACCCACTTTATTATAATGACAAAATGAAACATTTGTTCACAAAAAATATTGTTCTCACATATTAGTGTTATTTAACACTGAAAAATATAGGAATTAGTGGTTTTGGGTGGATTTTTCCTTTAAGGCTAAATTCATTGTTAGATCCATTGAGCTCATTGGTTCTAACGATGAACTTAGCCTTAAAATGCTTGTGGAAAACCGGGTACAGATCTGTTATAGGCATTTTCCCAAACAGACACTTACAGAGGAAGCTCTTGGTTGAATTACAACCAGTCTAGTTTTTCTGAAAAAGTAATATCAATTCCATGGTGTGGGGGAGAAAATGTTCCCATGTGCACAACTTAGAACTATCTTACTGACTTTCTCTTTGATTTGGGTTGAATAAACGTCAACAGAAAAAGGAGGTGTGTGTGGTGTCACCAGATTACAAGAAAACTATGCCGCGTTCATTAGGGCACACAATGGAAAACTTTGGAAACATTTTGCCAATGAAAACGAAAATGAGCATCTTCTTGGATACGTTCAGATAGTACCTCCCTGTTTCAGTCCATTTTCTTCTGTTTGGTGCCTTTACAGCAAAGTAGTGGGGCTGCTGTTGGGCTGAAACGCAAATTAAGGATTGTGGCTTTAAGTGGAAATATAGAAGTTAAAGCCCAGGGATAAAACCATGTGCATTTATGTCTGTTTCTCTGTATGTGCGTGTTGGTCTGTGTGTGTGCCTGTGTTTCTTTGTGTGTAGGGAGTTCATAACCAGTGACCTTTTACTGTGGAATAGTGCTGAAGAGTTGTTGACACTAAACATGAAGAAGCAGGGAGGGTTTCAGCCCGGGGAAAAACAAACTCTGCTGTTTGTTTCTGGAGAGACAAGTTCAGTGAACGGTAGAGGTATCTCAGGTGGGGGAAGGGGGTTGGGTGGGGTTTGAGTTTCAGGCATGGCGCACATTCTTCCCTGGAGCTCCACACATTTTTACATTTGAGTCATTTAGCAGACCCTCTTATCCAGAGCGACTTACAGAGTGAGTGCATAAATCTTTTCATACTTGTAAGAAGTCCGAACAATTGATGTGTAGTTTCAGCATGACATCATTTATTTTCAGTTTCAAATAGTCATTGTGGCTATTATGGGCTTGGCAATACATACAGTGAATACATACAGACATTAACGGTGGCTTTCAGTAAGTTCTGTTGTCTATTGTTAATAATTAATTAGTAGCGCAGTTGTTTTGGAATTTCAGTCTCTCCAGGATTTCACAGGATTTTTTTGTGATATTTGTGGGGGGAAATGCTTGATTGTGCTGCAGCAATTCTGGCATTTTGCATGGCAATAAGCAATGATTTTGTCCAATTTGTCGCAGAAATGCACTAACAAGGGAAAAAGTTGGTAAATGTGGTAAATGTGGTAAATGTGGTAAATGTGCGGCGATTGTTTGAAAGTGCGAGCCCTCTTTTTGTACTGCAGTGATGCTCAATTACAAAATGACATTGGTTTCCTTACCCTGTAAGAAGTCTATGGACAAGGTATGACAGCAACCCATGCTTTGGTTTTGTTTACCTGGCCACTGTTTCAAATGCTAACTTTTTAGTATTTGTGGCACAAATCCAATGCAAGTCAATGGTACCTATATTAGCATTTTCGTTATTTTATATGCAAATCATCTATT
This sequence comes from Coregonus lavaretus, assembly GCF_964263955.1. Classification (NCBI taxonomy): domain Eukaryota; kingdom Metazoa; phylum Chordata; class Actinopteri; order Salmoniformes; family Salmonidae; genus Coregonus; species Coregonus lavaretus. The sequence goes on from NC_140004.1 coordinate 12,318,917, forward strand.
TGTAACATCATTACACAATACATGTTTTAATACTTTAGGATGATTTGAACACGAAGCATGAAAATGCTAGGTACTATTAACTTGCATTGGATTTGTGCCACAAATGCAAAAAAAGTTTGCATTTCAAACAGTGGTCAATAACCAAAGCATGGTTGCTTTCATACATGGTCAATAGCAAGGAATCCAATGTCATTTTGTAATTTGGGTGAACTATCGTTTTAACCTGGTAATATCAGGATGTAGGATGGGACATAAACCTAACAACTTCACTAAGTAATTTCTCTGAATGGGGGGAATCATCAAATTCACTGGGAATACGTTACACAGGATGAAGAAACAATACTCAGCCGCAGCTCCATACTACTAGATACTGATACTACACACTCGTTGTTGGGGTGGGATTGGCATGGGGTGTGGGGTCCGTGGGTGGCTTTCATAATTCCTTTGGATTCCTCATGTCTAACTCATTGTTAGAAAAAAGTTTGGTCCAAATTGGATGTTAGTTACCATATTTATTGAATATTATATGAATCCCATAAATTAAATTGGCCGATTTTAATGCAATCAATTATCTTAATTTCTCAGATCAAATTATATTTCAACAAAATAATGTTCCATGAATGTTAGTCTTATGTTTCTAACAACAGAAACAATTTCAGAACAATCTGAGATTGTGGGTTTCAAAATCCTCTTTCTTGTGCTTTTTGAGGTGGAACGACCCTGAAGTTATGATTGACTAGAGAGAGCGAGAGAGAGAATTTGGCAGGTACAGAAAGAGGTGGGTGCAAATTATTCTAAGCTTCCTCTTCTTGGTAGACATATGCATAATAGAAGTTCCCAGTCTGGAAGAGCAGGGGGGAACTTAGTGGGAGCAGAGACTATTATGTTTCACTGGAGAACTAAGAAACATAAAAACATAATGACAGGTCCCCTAAGACAGAGGGATTTGTTTACAGAGAGCTAGAGAAGGGGGAAGGGCAGGCCTGCAGAAGAGAGAGAGGGTTTGTGTGAGCATGTGATTGTAAGTCCACCTGGTCTGTGTGTGTGTGTGTGTGTGTGTGTGTGTGTGTGTGTGTGTGTGTGTGTGTGTGTGTGTGTGTGTGTGTGTGTGTGTGTGTGTGTGTGTGTGTGTGTGTGTGTGTGTGTGTGTGTGTGTGTGTGTGTGTGTGTGTGTGCGAGAGAGGTAACAAGACATGTATATAGGGAAAGGAACAGATAGTAAGAGGGCGGGATTAGGGGTGGAGATTGACAGCTCACACACCGATGGAGGCGGAGCAGTACTCAGCAGACACAGATGCACGTGGCCAGCCCCGTCTGCATGAGGGAGCAGCAACAAAGACCAGCCAGTCTGGAGAACAGAGGACATCTGCTGCCCTCACAGATGCACATATGTACACACACACACACATACATACACTCATATTGTGCACAATACCACGCACAAAAAAGAAACAGTATAAAACTGACACTTCATTTCATTACTTATATTATATTTCACTGAAATATACCTCATGATACCAACTTTAAGTACACATAAATAGTAAACACATTCTGGTGAACAAGTACACTCATACCCAGTGCTGCTCTGTCACTGGTTTTCCCCAAACTTGCCCCAGTCCTGGTGGTGAGTGTATGGGAGGGATGTGAGGAGGGACAGCAGGCAAAAGGCATAAAGAGGCTTTGGACTCCTCCCTTTATGAAAATATCAGATAAACAAATGCATGAGACACACAACACCAGACCAGCCAAGAGATAAGCTTTCAAGGCTGATCGGGTGGTGCTGAGTCAGCAATTCACATTCAGATCTTTTTTATTTCTCTCTGCTCCTCTCTCACAAGCACACTGGCTCCATCTCACTCTTACAGTAAAGAGCTTATCATGCACAACACAGTTTATGTAAATGGCTAAGCTGCCATTTCACCAACACTATCAACAGTGTTACTAAACTGACTGTAGACAGACAAGCTGTGTGTGTCTTCCTCTATATGTGTCTGTCAGTGGCTGATGTGGATGTGGTGTAGGAGTCAAGCGCAGGACACAGAAGCTACTTCCAACAGACTTTACTAGAAGACACGACAATACAAAGAAAAGGGCCTCAACAAAACAAGGAGGCGAGCGATTACGCAACAGTGCGCAAAAATACTCCAAATGCACAAGAATACGCAAAAGTGCGTCTGTACTCTAAAACCCAATAGAGCAAAATACCAGCACCTACGGACAGGCGGAACAATTACACACAACTCACTACAAACAAAACGAGACACTTATAGGGAACATAATTAACACTAAAAGGAAACAGGTGTACAAGGAAGACAAAACCAAACAAACATCGATAACATACAATGGTGGCAGCTAGTACTCCGGGGACGACGAACGCCGAAGCCAGCCCGAGCAAGGAGGAGGAGCAGCCTCGGCCGAAACCGTGACAGTGTCTCTCTTTCTCTCCCTCTGTTTGTTTCTCTCTCTCCCCCTTTGTGTGTGTGTGAATAGAATAGAGCTTGAATGTGTATTTTTAACATACACATTAAAAACAGCAGGTCTAGTACACTGTATACATAAACAGAGGACATTGACAAGCTCACTCATAACTGACCACTGCCCTGTGTCTCTCCCTTTCTCTCCATCTGTGTGTAGGCTGGACACATTACATTTTTAACAACGCTTTTTTCTGATAAAAAACTAGTTCATTGCATCCGCTGTGGAGTCCAGTTTCATAATAATACCATATTTCCCAGCTGCTTGCCGTAGTTTTGAAGTAATCACGAAGAAACAGGCCTTATTATAGGGCATTTTTCACCCTGCCAGCTCCTATTATTTCTATTGAGCACCATGGAACCAACTCGCCTTCCGAACATTCTATTCCCAGCCTATTGTTCTACGTCACAATGCCTGCTTTGCTATTGTTGGCAATGAGACCTGCCCACGTTGAACCAATTGCTGGTAATTAAAATGTCAACAACAACAAAAAATTACTCATGGAAATCTGAGGTCATCCCATTGTTTTCTATAGGGGAAATATAGGTATGTCTGTCTATTTCGCCAAATATCTCGCAATGTGTATATTCAGATTTTTTCAAGTCGGACACCATTTTAATCACGAGAATCTCCTCTTTCTAATTATGTAAATCTGGGCAGCGAGCTTGGTTGTCATCAAATGCTAGCCCCAAAATACTTTTTGCCCTTGGAACGCTGAGCTCCCCCCATTGTTTTCCAATGGAGAGGCATGCCGGTTTAATTTGCCAAATATCTCACAATGTGTATATTTAGATTTTTTTCAAGTCGGACACCATTTTAATCAGGAGAATCTCCTCTTTGTAATTATGTAAGTCTGGGCAGCGAGCTCGGTTGTCATCGATCACTAGACCAGAAATAATCCGAAGTTTTCGTTTCTTCCCAAATTTCTCATTATGCAGACATAAGCACAGTTGACACCATCGAGGTGCGGATGTTTACATTCTACACAAGTCGTTTTTTTCCAGTTTCGTACTAAGAACAGATTGTAGTGGTAAAATAAAAAGGGATACATTTGTTTGTGCCATTTAGGCGAAATGGAATTCTAAGCATCACTCCAGTACATTATTAGCTCAGAAAATGTTTTACATCATTACATACAGCCGGGAAAAACTATTGGATATCAGAGCGGCGGTAACTCACCAGCATTACGACCAGGAATACGACTTTCCCGAAGCAGATCCTTTGTTTGCTCTCCCCAGGGCAACTGAACTGATTCCAGCGGCTGACCCAAAACATCACCGGTGGAGGAGAGGCACTCGGAGCGGCCTGCTGGTCCGACTTAGGAGGCGCGCACACCACCCACCGCTTCCAAGTATTCTACTCGCTAATCTTCAATCTTTGGTTAACAAGGTCGACGAACTACGGGCAAGGATTTCTTTCCAGAGAGACATCAAGGCCTGTAACATACTCTGTTTCACGGAAACATGGCTCTCTTGGGATATTCTGTTGAAATCGGTCCAGCCAGATGGGTTCTCAGTTCATCGCGCAGACAGGAATAAATATCTCTCCGGGAAGCAGAAGGGCGGAGGTGTGTTTCATGATTAATGACTCATGGTGAAATTGTAGGAACAGAGCAACTTGAGTCCTTCTTTTCACCCGACCTAGAATTTCTCACAATCAAATGCCGACCGTATTTTCTCCCAAGAGAATTCTCTTCGGTTATAGTCACGGCCGTGTATCTCCCCCCTCAAGCCGATACCACGACGGCCCTCAAAGAACTTAACTGGACCTTATGCAAACTGGAAACCACATATCCTGAGGCTGCATTTATTGTAGCCGGGGATTTTAACACAGCAAATTTGAGGACTAGGCTGCCGAAGTTCTATCAACATATCGACTGTTGTACTCGCGCTGCTAAAATCCTCGACCATTGCTATTCAAACTTCTGGGATGGTTATAAGGCCCTCCCCCGCCCTCCTTTCGGCAAATCTGACCACGACTCCATTTTGCTTCTCCCTTCCTATAGGCAGAAACTCAAAAAGGAAGTATCCGTGCTAAGGACTATTCAACGCTGGTCTGACCAATCGGAATCCACGCTTCAAGATTGTTTTGATCACACGGACTCGGATATGTTCCGGGTAGCTTCCGAAAATAATTTAGACATATACACTGAAGCGGTGACAGAGTTTATCAGGAAGGGTATAGGTGATGTTGTGCCCACTGTGACTATTAAAACCTACCCTAACCAGAAACCATGGATAGACGGCAGCATTCGCGCAAATCTGAAAGCGCGAACCACCGCATTCAACCATGGCAAGGTGACTGGGAAAATGGCAAACAGTGTAGCTACTCACTCCGCAAGGCAATTAAACGGGCAAAACATCAGTATAGAGACAAAGTGGAGTCGCAATTCAATGGCTCAGACACGAGACGTACAGTGGGGAAAAAAAGTATTTAGTCAGCCACCAATTGTGCAAGTTCTCCCACTTAAAAAGATGAGAGAGGCCTGTAATTTTCTTCATAGGTACACGTCAACTATGACAGACAAAATGAGAAAAAAAATCCAGAAAATCACATTGTAGGATTTTTAATGAATTTATTTGCAAATTATGGTGGAAAATAAGTATTTGGTCACCTACAAACAAGCAAGATTTCTGGCTCTCACAGACCTGTAACTTCTTCTTTAAGAGGCTCCTCTGTCCTCCACTCGTTACCTGTATTAATGGCACCTGTTTGAACTTGTTATCAGTATAAAAGACACCTGTCCACAACCTCAAACAGTCACACTCCAAACTCCACTATGGCCAAGACCAAAGAGCTGTCAAAGGACACCAGAAACAAAATTGTAGTCCTGCACCAGGCTGGGAAGACTGAATCTGCAATAGGTGTTGAGCTGAATCTCAGGAGTGAGTCAAAGAACTACACTTCCCAGAGTGCACCAGCAGCAGCAAACCGGCTGCTTGTCACCTGATCAGTCATTTTCACTGATTTGGAGCACCTGTGAAGGCATGGAGGGGCTCAGTCATTCAGAAGAACAAACTTCAGAGAGAAGACTCCAAGTTCACTCACAGGTTCAGTCCAAAGACGCCAATGGTAAATGGTTAATTCATTTAAGTTATTTAGAATGTTTATTTAAAGGTTTAAACTAATTTAAGTTCATTAAAATGTTTAATTAAAATGGTAACTTTTTATTCTGTCTTTAAAGGTTAACAACCTAATTTACTGGCTAATTTACTGGCTAATTTACTGGACAGACCAATCAACTGAAAGCAAACTAAAAATAAAAAAGATTGAGTCAGAAATTTGAGTTGTCCCCGTGTCCTTTGGATGGTGAACAAGAGGAGGACTTGACAGTTGTAAACCACGCGGAGCGGCCTGGCCCTGAGGATAAACGGCTTCAGATCCAGAAATAAGCTGTTGACGCAGAGGAAGTCAAGATGGCGGAAGATGTCCTGGGGAAGTCGGTCCAGCAGCTCAAAAAGGAGAGGACCACTGCAAAAAGCAGCTTCACCAGACAAGCCAACTTCATTTCAAGAGGAGCAAGCAGCATGCTTCAAGTGGAGTTAAAGGAGGAATTCGCTAAGCTTTCAGATTGTTTCAGAAAGATGCTCGATGCCAACGATGACTACAGGATTGGACTGGAGGCTGACATGACTGAGGATAAGGAACCAGGTCTTAATAAACAGCAAGAGGCTGACATTGATAGATCTGTAAATGAAGGTGAAACTAAGTTGGCGGAGATAAGAGACATTGTTCAAACAAACCTGTGGTCGAGGTATGGAAGGAGCGAACTTCTGGTGGCAATCCTGGAAGCAGAAAAAGCCAATGATAAAGCGGCTGATGTACCTGTGGAAAGTGCCAATTTAGAGGGCTATGAAGTGCACCTCGCTCTCTTGGACAAGAGAATAAAAGAGGCCATCTCAGCAATGTCAACATGGGAGCGATGTTTCCCTGTAGGATTAAAGGATGAATTAGATGGAAGAGTCAAGGACGTAAGAGCATTCTACTACAGGCTTGAGTTAAGGAGACCTGAATTTGCCACTGCACGGACGATCAATGAGCAAGGCACAGGAGTGAAACTACTACCCCAACCGGCAACATCCACACCAATAGTGAGAATCAAGCCAATCTCTCTACCTATCTTCAATGGAAGCAAGAGAGAATATCACAGATGGAGGAAAGACTGGGAAAGGCTGCAAAAGCAGGGAGAGCCATCCGGATCAACTGAAGTTAAGAAAATTCAACTCCTGGAGAGTGTGTGTGACAAAATCTCAAAAGACCTCAGACTTTCAACCTACACCACTGCCGATGACATGTTCAGAGTCCTGGAGAACAGGTATGGCAACAAGTCAACCATCATAGTGGAAATCCTGGAAGAGCTGGAGAAGATGCCACATGTGAAAGGGAACCAACCAAGAAAGGTCATTGATCTCATACAGTCAGTGGAGAAGGCTCTAGCAGATCTCACAGAGTTAGGAAACTCTGGAGCCATAAATAACCCACTGGTAATTAGATCCATTGAAAGCAAGTTGCCTGACTTAATTAAAAGAGACTGGGTGATGTTCATGGTTGAACCCAGAAACAATGTCACATCAGACAACCACTTTGTCATGCTCTTGAAGTTCCTGAAAAGTCAAGAAGAAATACTAGAGAGACTCGAACAGCTCAGAACTGTGGAGAAAGTGGAAAAATCAGATTGTTTGGACAAGAAGTATGACAGAAAGATTGCCTCAACAAAAACCACAAAGAAAGAAGAGCTTGATGAGGTATGTGGTGTATGTGGTGATAGTGGGCACAACAACAAAATCTTCTTCTGTAGAAAGTTCAAAAGACTTAAGCTACCTGAAAAGAAAACTGTATTGAGAAAGCTGGGAGCATGCAGAAAATGTCTCGGATGCCATGATGAAGATGGATACTGCAGAGACACTTTCCTATGCAGAAACAAAGACTGTAAAAGGGAAGGTGGTGCCCCAGACCACCATTTTTTCCTCTACCCAAAAGGAGAAGTCAAAAGAGGGGAAGAGAGAAAGAGTGGAAAAGACGGCAAAGGTGAAAGCAAGCTAACGGAGGAACAAGAGGAGATCTTGTCTGAACTTTCCCAGGAAATGGCAGATCGATGCAGAAAGGCTTTCACCAACACCAACAAAACCGCAGTGACACTCGATGCTTCAGGCCAGTCTGAGCTACCGCAGAGAAATGGGCTCTCTGAACTTCCTGTCATCATGATGTTGATGCAAGTCACGGCAAACGCAGGGCAGAAGATTGGGACTTTAATTGACCTTGCTTCAGACACAAACTACATTACCCATAAGGCTGCTGAAAGACTGAGGTTAAGACATGAGAAGATAACTTTAGTTGTGCATGGGGTTGGTGGTATGACCATGGAGGTGAACACACAAAGGTATCTCCTCAAAGTCAGAGTCAAGACACCTAAAGGGACAGAGAGAGCTCATGAAATGGTCTACTACGGCTTGGATGAAATCGCCAGAGTGCATCAAGTAATTGAACCTGAGAAGTTGAAAAAATTCTTCCCAGAAGTCAAACTTACAGAATTGGAAAGGCCAGAAGAGGTTGAACTTCTCATTAGCCACCGAGAGGGAAGACTCGCTCCCCAGAGGGTAAACATCATCGGAGACCTTGTCTTGTGGGAGGGTCCATTGGGGAAAACAGCGGGTGGAGCACATCCCGACTTATTTGAAGAAGTGGAGGTTGCAGCATATGAGTCCAAAACACACTTCGCTCGCTCTATGAGGACAGCAGCTGTCAAATATCAAGAAATCACAAGTCCAACAACTGACACAGCCCAGCTACAGCAGGAGGATGTGACTCAGACCAAATTTACAGCTGCCAGTAACCGTGAGTTCCTTGAGTGGTGGCACTGCGACAGCATCGGAGCTGCATGTGAGCCAAGATGTGGAGGATGCCGATGTGGAAACTGTCCACCAGGAGGAAAGGAAATTACCCTGGCAGAGGAAAGGGAACTGGATATCATTAAAGAAGGCCTCACCTACAAGAAGGGGGATGCTCACACACCGGCTCCACATTGGGATGCAAAGTATCCTTGGACGGTAGATCCAGCCTCTCTCCCGAACAACAAAGGTGCAGTCCAGGCTTGTTTCTTAAGGATGGAAAAGCAACTAAGCAGAGAGCCAGACTGGAAAGTCGCATATGCTACCCAGATCCATGAAATGGTCGAGCGAGGCGCAGCCATAAAACTCACCAACAAAATCATGGACGAGTGGAACGGACCAGTGTGGTACGTAAGCCACCTGGTGGCACCAAACCCTCATTCGGTGACTACACCGGTTCGTATTGTATGGAATAGTAGCCAGAAATACAAAGGCGTGGGTATGAATGATCTTATTCTGAAGGGACCAGATGTTCTCAACCCTATAAGAGCTGTCTTGCTGAGGTTCAGAGAAGGGACGTATGCATCTCTAGGAGACATCAAAAAGATGTACAACTCTGTATGGCTGGAGGAGCGTGAGATGCATCTTCACAGGTTCCTCTGGAGGGACAGCCCAGATGAAGAGATAAGTGAATATGCAATAACCAGAGTCAACATTGGGGACAGACCTGCTGGTTGCATTGCTCAATTGGCTATGAGGGAAACAGCACGCCTGCCCAACTTTCTTCACTTGGAGGATGAGCGCAGAGTCATTGAAGAGGACAGTTATGTGGATGACCTCTTAACCTCCCAAAATGACCTGAATAAACTTGACAAGATCACAGCAAATGTCGAAGAGATCTTGAAAGCTGGAGGGTTCTTCCTCAAACCATGGGTCCGGTCAGGGCAAAGTGGGAGGCAAGGAATGGAGATGGAGGTTCTAACAAAGACACAAAGTAAAACCTTAATTCTTCCAAATCAAATGAGGGATGAAGACAACAAAGCCTTGGGTATCGGCTACCAAATGGATGAAGACAAGCTCTACATGTTAACCTCAGTTAACTTTTCCAAAAGGAAAAAGAAGATGAGAGTTGGAAAAAATCTTCTCAAGGAGGAGGTGAGAACTGAGACACCTAACCCACTGACTAGGAGGGCTCTCTTAAGCCAAGTGGCTGGACTTTACGACCCAATTGGCTTAGTTACACCTGCCAAACAGAAGGGAGCAATTCTTGTTCGAAAAGCATTCCAAGAGGGAGGGGGTGGGAAACTAACCCAAGAAACCTGGGACCAACCTCTCTCAGAAAGCCTCAGAGAAGAAGCCATCCAGCTTTTTGAAGAATATGTGCAGCTTGGAGAGGTGAAATTCCACAGGAGCCTCACACCAGCTGGCTGGGAAGGGAAACCTTGGGGCATCACATTCTCTGATGGAAGTGACAAAACCTATGGAGCTGTGATGTACTTAAGATGGGAGACAAGTCAAGGCACTAAAGTTCGATTCGTTGAATCAAAAGCCAAGCTGACACCCCTGGATCAGAAGGGAGAAGCTGTAAGAGCTGAGATCTGTGGTGCTGTCTTCGCAGCCAGGATCAGGAAGTATGTGGAAAAGCATGCTCGAATGAAGATCGAGAGATGGTTCCACCTACTTGACAGTCAAACGGTCTTGGGAGCCATTCAAAGAGTCAGTTATGGGTACAAAACCTTCTTTGCAAATAGAGTGGGTGAAATCCAGAAGGCTGGACAAGTGCAAGACTGGTGGTGGATCCGTGGGGATCTAAACATAGCTGACATCATAACAAGAGGGGGTGCTCCTGAAGATTTGAAGGAGAATTCCACATGGCAAAATGGACCAGAGTTCCTAAAGTGGCCAGTGGAGGAGTGGCCTATAAAATCAGCTGGAGAGGTTGCAGCTCATGCCAGGGAGAGTGTAAACAAGCTCCAGAGGAAGGCATTCTCTGGTGCATTAACAAGAGCTCAAGCAAGAAGTAGTCAGCAGAAAGAAGACCTACAAGGCACTCGGGAAAGTCCAAAGAGTGAAACTCAAGAGGGAATACCTGTGGTAAACCCAACTCTTCTTAGAAGGAAGCCCACTGGCTGGGTTAAAGATCTTGTGGAAGTAAGAAGATTCAGTAGCCTGTCCAAACTGGTGAGAGTCGTTGCCTGGGTTTGTCTAGCAGCCAAGCAGTGGCTGAAGAGGAAGGGCCAGGCCCCTAAACAGGCAAAGAGGGAGGTAAGATCACCCAAGCAAGCTGTGCTGACTGTCAAAGAACATGAAGATGCACTCAAATACCTTTTCCTTGCAGCTCAAGAAGGTACAGATTTTTCAGACACAACTCTAAGCAGACTGACAGTGTACAAAGATGTGAACTCTGGGCTGCTAGTTTGTGGAGGCAGAATTCAGACATTCAACGAAGATAAGACAGCAGTGCCAGTTTTACCCTTTGAAGCATGGGTGTCTACACTGCTGGCACAAGAATCCCACAAAGCAAACCACGAGGGAGTGGCGGGAACCCTTCTCCGGATGAGGAAGAAAGCCTGGGTAATAAAAGGCCGTAGACTTGCCAAGAAAATGGTTGACAGCTGTGTGGTCTGCAGGAAAAACAAGGCAAAACAGTGTCAACAAATCATGGCTGACCTGCCTCTAGAGCGAACAGGCCCAGCTGTACCTTTTGAATTCACCACCATGGACCTGTTCGGCCCTTATGAAGTGAAAGATGAGGTCAAGAAGAGAACTAGACTCAAAATATGGGGAATAGTCTTCTGCTGCATGGCTTCCCGAGCCATACACACTGAAGTGGTGAGTGACATGTCATCTGAAGGATTCCTGCTAGCCTATCAAAGGTTCACTTCACTGAGAGGACACCCCAGGAAACTCTGGTCAGACCCTGGCACTAACTTTGTGGGAGCCAAACCCGCACTTCAAAAATTCCTTAACCAACTAAACAAGACTGAACTTGAAGACACAGCTGCCAAGCATGGTACAGAATGGTCATGGAAGATCCACCCTGCAGACTCTCCCCATAGGAATGGTGCCGCAGAGGCAGCTGTCAAAGTAGTGAAGCGGGCGTTGAGCAACCTTGGTGGAGATGGTGTTTTCACGTGGGGAAAATTCCAAACTTTTCTCTTCATGGCAGCCAACCTTGCTAATGAGAGACCCATCGATGCAAGAACTCAAAGCAGAGAAGACTGTGTAGAGTACATCACCCCGAATTCTCTGCTTTTAGGACGTACCAGTCCAAAGGGAGACCCTGGAGATTTCCAGTTTGATGGCTACCCTTACAAAAGACTTAAACATATTCAAGCAGAGTTAAGCCATTTCTGGAAGAAGTGGAGCCAATTGGCTGGACCTAATCTGTTCATAAGGAACAAATGGCACACCAAAGAGCGAAATGTTGCTGTTGGAGATGTGGTCTGGTTGGCTGACCAAAACGCCCTAAGAGTACAGTACAAGCTGGCTAGAGTGGTCGGTGTCAATACTGACAGCAAAGGCATCGTAAGAGATGTGCTTGTGAAGACTTTTCCCAGCTATCCTGTTCACATCACAAAGTCAAACAGCAAAAAAGGGCCCACAAGAGCAAACGGTGAAAGAACAAAGAGGCTTCAAACCAAAATCCCAGCCACAATTCTTCATAGAGATGTCAGACGCCTTGTCATTCTACTTCCCATTGAAGAACAAACAGAGGTGGGAAGGGCTTGTGTGACCTCTCTGGATTTGAAAAAAACAGGAGCTCAAGTGGGAGGTGTTGAGCTGAATCTCAGGAGTGAGTCAAAGAACTACACTTCCCAGAGTGCACCAGCAGCAGCAAACCGGCTGCTTGTCACCTGATCAGTCATTTTCACTGATTTGGAGCACCTGTGAAGGCATGGAGGGGCTCAGTCATTCAGAAGAACAAACTTCAGAGAGAAGACTCCAAGTTCACTCACAGGTTCAGTCCAAAGACGCCAATGGTAAATGGTTAATTCATTTAAGTTATTTAGAATGTTTATTTAAAGGTTTAAACTAATTTAAGTTCATTAAAATGTTTAATTAAAATGGTAACTTTTTATTCTGTCTTTAAAGGTTAACAACCTAATTTACTGGCTAATTTACTGGCTAATTTACTGGACAGACCAATCAACTGAAAGCAAACTAAAAATAAAAAAGATTGAGTCAGAAATTTGAGTTGTCCCTGTGTCCTTTGGATGGTGAACAAGAGGAGGACTTGACAATAGGTAAGCAGCTTGGTTTGAAGAAATCAACTGTGGGAGCAATTATTAGGAAATGGAAGACATACAAGACCACTGATAATCTCCCTCGATCTGGGGCTCCACGCAAGATCTCACCCCGTGGGGTCAAAATGATCACAAGAACGGTGAGCAAAAATCCCAGAACCACACGGGGGGACCTAGTGAATGACCTGCAGAGAGCTGGGACCAAAGTAACAAAGCCTACCATCAGTAACACACTACGCCGCCAGGGACTCAAATCCTGCAGTGCCAGACGTGTCCCCCTGCTTAAGCCAGTACATGTCCAGGCCCGTCTGAAGTTTGCTAGAGTGCATTTGGATGATCCAGAAGAGGATTGGGAGAATGTCATATGGTCAGATGAAACCAAAATAGAACTTTTTGGTAAAAACTCAACTCGTCATGTTTGGAGGACAAAGAATGCTGAGTTGCATCCAAAGAACACCATACCTACTGTGAAGCATGGGGGTGGAAACATCATGCTTTGGGGCTGTTTTTCTGCAAAGGGACCAGGACGACTGATCCGTGTAAAGGAAAGAATGAATGGGGCCATGTATCGTGAGATTTTGAGTGAAAACCTCCTTCCATCAGCAAGGGCATTGAAGATGAAACGTGGCTGGGTCTTTCAGCATGACAATGATCCCAAACACACCGCCCGGGCAACGAAGGAGTGGCTTCGTAAGAAGCATTTCAAGGTCCTGGAGTGGCCTAGCCAGTCTCCAGATCTCAACCCCATAGAAAATCTTTGGAGGGAGTTGAAAGTCCATGTTGCCCAGCGACAGCCCCAAAACATCACTGCTCTAGAGGAGATCTGCATGGAGGAATGGGCCAAAATACCAGCAACAGTGTGTGAAAACCTTGTGAAGACTTACAGTAAACGTTTGACCTGTGTCATTGCCAACAAAGGGTATATAACAAAGTATTGAGAAACTTTTGTTATTGACCAAATACTTATTTTCCACCATAATTTGCAAATAAATTCATAAAAAATCCTACAATGTGATTTTCTGGAGAAAAAAAATCTAATTTTGTCTGTCATAGTTGACGTGTACCTATGATGAAAATTACAGGCCTCTCTCATCTTTTTAAGTGGGAGAACTTGCACAATTGGTGGCTGACTAAATACTTTTTTCCCCCACTGTATACCCCACAGATTCTCACATATAGTGGATTCTCCACATGACAGTGTTGGGGGATGGGGTAGGATATTCTATACCTTACCCATGAACCTTCACATACAAAAACCCTCAAAAATCACTTCTGAGGCTGAAAATGCTTCTACCCTCTCAGGACTGAGCAAACGCAGATCTTACACATATGCCCCAGGCACACACATAAACAGGGCTTAAGCATAAACATATTTTGTTTCATTGTCAGGGAATGGGAGACTGTGTATGGCACACAACACCACATTCATACGATAAAGGCACATTATCAGTCTCCGTATTGGACCCAGTGGCCCCTGAAAGGCTCTGTTGTGCCAAAAGCAAAAGCTTGAGTGGCACAATTTCAAGAGAGAGAGAGAGAGAGAGAGAGAAAGAGAGAGAGAGAGAGAGAGAGAGATCCTCTTCACACTATAGTCAGTGTTCACAGAACCATGGGTACAAGCAAGCAGGAAGACTACAAATCAATTTTTATTTGTAGACTAACAGTGAAATGCTTACGGGTCCTTTTCCAACAATGCAGAGTTAAAAATAAAAAATATATACATATACTGAACAAAAATATAAATGCAACATGTAAAGTGTTGGTCCCTGTTTCATGAGCTGAAATAAAAGATACATATGCACAAAAAGCTTATTTTGCTCAAATTTTGCACACAAATTTATTTACATCCCTGTTAGTGAGCATTTCTATTTTGCCAAGATAATCCTTCCACCTGACAGGTGTGGCATATCAAGAAGCTGATTAAACAGCACGATCATTACATAGGTGCACCTTGTGCTGGGGACAATAAAAGGCCACTCTTAAATGTGCAGTTTTGTCACACAACACAATGCCACAGAGGGAGCATGCAATTGGCATGCTGACTGCAGCAAAGTCCACGAGAGCTGTTGCCAGAAAACTAAATGTTAATTTCTCTACCATAAGCGGCCTCCAACATTGTTTTAGAGAATTTGGCAGTTCATCCAACCAGCCTTACAACTGCAGACCACGTGTAACCACGCCAGCCCATGACCTCCACATCCAGCTTCTTCACCTGCGGGATCGTCTGAGACCAGCCATCCGGACAGCTGATGAAACTGTGGGTTTGCACAACCAAATAATTTCTGCACAAACTCTCAGAAACCGGCTCAGGGAAGCTCATCTGCATGCTCATCGTCCTCACCAGGGTCTTGACCTGACCGCAGTTTGGCGTCGTAACCGGCTTCAGTGGGCAAATGCTCACATTTGATGGCCACTGGGACGCTGGAGAAGTGTGCTCTTCACGAATTAATCCCGGTTTCAACTGTACCGGGCAGATGGCAGACAGCGCGTATATGGGCAAACAGTGTTCTGATGTCAACGTTGTGAACAGAGTGCCCCATGGTGGCGGTTGGGTTATGGTATGGGCAGGCATAAGCTACGGACAACGAACACAATTGCATTTTATTGATGGCAACTTGAATGCACAGAGATAGTGGCGAGATCCTGAGGCCCATTGTCGTGCCATTCATCCGCCGCCATCACCTCATGTTTCAGCATGATAATACACGGCCCCATGTCGCAAGGATCTGTAGACAATTCCTGGAAGCTGAAAATGTCCCAGTTTGGCCTGCATATATCACCAGACATGTCACCCATTGAGCATGTTTGGGATGCTCTGGATCGACGTGTACGACATAGTGTTCCAGTTCCTGCAACTTCACACAGCCATGGAAGAGTGGGACAACATTCCACAGGCCACAATCAACAGCCTGATTAACTCTATGCGAAGGAGATGTGTCGTGCTGCATGAGGCAAATGGTAGTCACACCAGATACTGACTGGTTTTCTGAACCACACCCCTACCTTTTGTTTAAAGGTATCTGTGACCAACAGATGCATATCTGTATTCCATGTCATGTGAAATCCATAGATTAGGGCCTAATTAATTTATTTCAATTGACTGATTTCCTTATATGAACTAACTCAGTAAAATCTTTGAAATTGTTGCATGTTGCGTTTATATTTTTGTTCAGTGTATGTACATATAGGTAGGGGTTAGGTAAGTGAGTAGGCAAAAGGATAGTCAAGACAGTAGCAGCAGCGTACAGTGCCTTCGGAAAGTATTCACACCACTTGACTTTTTCCAAATGTTGTTGTGTTACAAGGTGGGTTTAAATTGATTTAATTGTCTTCTTTTTTGTCAATGATCTACACAAAATACTTTATCGTCAAAGTGGAAGCAAAATTCAAACATTTGTCCAAATAAAATTGGAAAAATAAAACACTAATATATCTTGATTACATAAGTATTCAACACCCTGGGTCAATCCATGTTAGAATCACCTTTGGCAGCGAGTTACAGCTGTGAGTCTTTCTGGGTAAGTCGCTAAGAGCTTTGCACACCTGGATTGTACGATATTTGCAGATTATTCTTAAAAAAATTGTTCTAACTCTGTCAAGTTGGTTGTCATTGCTAGACAGACTTTTTCAAGTAGATATATTTTCAAGCCTATTCAAGTAAAAACAAGCCCTTCAGGAACATTCAATGTCGTTTTGGTAAGCAACTCCAGTGTATATTTGACCTTGTCTTTTAGGTTATTGTCCTGCTGAAAGGTGAATTTGTCTCCCAGTGTCTGCTGGAAAGCAGACTGAACCAGGTTTTCCTCTAGGATTTCTGTCTGTGCTTAACTCTATTATGTTTCTTTTTATCCCCCCAAAAAGTATATAACAAGATGCAGCCACCACCATGCTTGAAAATATGAAGTGGTACTCAGTGATGTGTCCTGAATACGCTTTGTATTCAGGACATAAAGTTCATTTCTTTGCCACATTTTTTGCAACTTGACTTTAGTGCCTAAATGCAAACAGGATGCATGTTTTGGAATATTTGTATTCTGTACAGGCTTCCTTCTTTTCACTCTGTCATTTAGTTTAGTACTGTAGAGTAACTACAATGTTGTTGAACCATCCTCAGTTTTCTCCTACTACAGCCATTAAACTCTGTAACTGATTTAAAGTCACCATATCCTTGAGCATATCACGACTCAGGATAAGACCCAGATGCAGACAGCGCGAAACAGCAAAAGTTTATTTACAAAAACAAGGGGCAGGCAATCAACAGGTCAAGGGCAGGCAGAGGTCAGTAATCCAGAGCAGAGTCCGAAAGGTACAGAAACAGCAGGCAGGCTCAGGGTCGGGGCAGGCAGAGGTCGGTAATCCAGAACAGTGTCACAAGGTACAGAACGGCAGGCAGGGTCAGGGTCAGGGTCAGGGTCAGGGTCAGGGTCAGGGTCAGGACAGGCAGAATGGTTAAAACAGGGGCTAGAGCAAAACAGGAGTACGGGAAAACCACTGGTAGGCTTGACGAGACAAGACAAACTGGCAACAGACAAACAGAGAACACAGGTATAAATACACTGGGGATAATGGGGAAGATGGGCGACACCTGGAGGGGGTGGAGACAAGCACAAAGACAGGTGAAACAGATCAGGGTGTGACAGAGCAGTTCCCTTCCTCTCCGGTAACTGAGTTAGGAAGGGCACCTGTATCTTTGTAGTGACTGGGTGTATTGATACACCATGTAAAGTGTAATTAATAACGTCACCATGCTCAAAGGGATCAATGTCTGCTTTTTTTTTTCCATTTTACCCATCTACCAATAGGTGCCCTTCTTTGCAAGGCATTGGAAAACCTCCCTGGTCTTTGTGGTTGAATCTGTGTTTGAAATTCACTGCTTGACTGAGGGACCTTACCGATAATTGTATGTGTGGGGTAGAGATGAGGTAGTCATTCAAAAATCATGTTAAACAATATTATTGCACACAGAGTGAGTCCATGCAACTTATTATGTGAATTGTTAAGCAAATGTTTGACTCCTGAACGTATGGCTTGCCATAACAAAGGGGTTGAATACTTATTGACTCAAGGCATTTTAGCTTTTACCATTTTTTATTAATTTCTAAAAATTCCACTTTGACATTATGGGTATTGTGTGTAGCCCAGTGACACAAAATCTCAATTTCATCAATTTTAAATTCAGGCTGTAACACAACAAAATGTGGAAAAATTCCAGGGGTGTGAATACTTTCTGAAGGCACTGTATGTGGTGTGTGTGTGTGTGTGTGGCATCAGTATGCATGTGTGTGTGTGTGTGTGTGTGTGGCATCAGTATGCATGTGTGTGCGTGTTTTGTGTGTGGGCGTATGTAGTGTATGTGTGTGTTGGGGTATCAAATCAAATCAAATGTTATTTGTCACATGCGCCGAATACAACAGGTGTAGTCCTTACAGTGAAATGCTTACTTACAAGCCCTTAACCAACAATGCAGTTTTACGAAAAATAAGTGTTAAGTAAACAATAGATAAGTAAAAAATAAAAGCAGTAAAATAACAGTGTAAGTATGTGTGAGTGTGTGGGTAGAGTCCAGTGTTTGTACATAGTCCGTGCAGGAGAGTTAGTGCAAAAGTGTATGTGTGTTGGGGTATGTATGTGTGTGTTGGGGTGTCAGTGTAAGTATATGTGAGTGTGTGGGTATAGAGTCAGTGCAAGAGAGTTAGTGCAAAAAAGGGTCAATGCAGGTAGTCCAGGTAGCCAGTGATGTACTGGGCCATACTCACCACCCTCTGTAGCGGCTTGCGTCGGGTGCCTTGCAGTTGCCCTAACAAGCGGTGATGCAGCCAGTCAAGTTGCCCTCAATGGTGCAGCTGTATAACTTTTTGAGGATCTGACGGCCCATGCCAAATCTTTTGAGCCTCCTGAGGGGGAAGAGGCGCTGTCGTACCCTTTTCACAACTGTGTGGGTGTGTGTGGACCATGTTAATTCCTTAGTGCTGTGGACACCAAGAAACTAAGCTCTTGACCCGCTCCACTACAGCCCCATCAATGTGGATGGGGGCGTGCTCGCCCCTCCATTCCCTGTAGTCCATGATCAGCTCCTTTTTTTTGGTGATGTTGAGGGAGAGGAGGTTGACCTGGCACCACACTGCCAGGTCTCTGCTCCAATGAGTTTGCTGCAGTGGATAGTGGCCGTCTTATGGGCTCCCGACCAATTCTGCTATACCCTACAATAACACCTCCCACTTCCTCATTGTGATTCATGTCTTGGGGGAACACTCACCTTTCCACCAATTTATGCCACAATCTAGGGGTCCCAGCAAAGAGCACCTAACACACACACACTATACCCCACCCCAATGTTTATTTTTAGCCCAGGACGTCCTGTATGGTGAAAGGAGTGACGTTATGGTTGAGGGGGGCGTGTAGGGACTTTTATGTATACCCACAGGGCAAACACCCTGAATGTTCAATGTTTATTCCCCATGTTCAAACACACATCCACTGAAACAACAAAACTGTTTTCAACATAGGGAGCAAAGTGGTACATGTAGTGTGTCAATGTGGGAAGATACTTGGGGGTCTAATGCTGTTTTTGGTGTACAATGGTCTACAATTTATTTTTAAAGTTGCATAAAGGCAGAGCACTGCTGACATGGGCTAATTGAGTGACTGTCAATAACCAGGCTTCCATCCAACCTTTTTATGCGAGTAAAGTACATGTCAGATAAATGTCACAACAGGCCTGATGGAAATAGCAAATTTGTCACTAAACTCTCCAATCAACAAAACAAAATACGCTAGACAAGGTGGAATATTTTACTGTCTGTAAAATTAACTGTTACAAGCCGGCTACCACCTGGTACTCTACCTTAGAGATTGCACCTTAGAGACTTCTGCCCTATGTAGATAGAGTAATTGAACACTGGTCACTTTACTAATGTTTACATCATATTTTTTGTTCTGAAATCATTTCTGTAGTTAGATACATAGCTCACCCTATATCTATGCTGTATACATCATTCTTAGTATCTTGTGTAAATTCACCCGGTGTATACGTATATACTGCATTTGGATCACTGAGTGCTATTTGGGTTATTAATTACATGCGTTCCGAAATTTGATATTTTTCTTCTTTTTTTTCTTCTTCTTATTTACATTTTACTGCATTGTTAGGAGCTAGTTCCATAACCATTTCCCTGCACCTGCTATAACATCTGCTAAACTGTGTGCGTGTCCAATTAACTTTAATTTATGTTTATATAAACCATCATATCAAAGTAAACTTGCAGTCACGCGATTATATGTTGTGTGGTCCTCCCACTACGACTTGAGAAAGCATGCAGTTTATTAGGCTACGGATTAAATAAGTTATGATGAACTTCACAGGGTGAAGAAAGTTCATGGTGATGAGCTTGATGCTCCTTTCCAATAAATATTGAGGGTCTTATAATGGTGACATGATGATCGATGTGTGGCTGCCGTTTGACAAATAAAAATGATCTCGCTCTTTTTGTCCTTAATAATCTCATCATGTACACTATACCCACACTGTATATGCTAGCTGTTGACTAGAAAGCATTTATCAAAGACCAGAGTGGGAACATTCACTATATAACGCAAACATTTTTGTGAGGAAAAAAAGTAGAGTTGAAAATGCAATGGAAAACCATTTAACTTGAATATTTTGTATTCCTTACATGGGTTTTTTTTATTATTATTTATGTGCACAACACTATGTCATCACGTACAGCCTTTTATTCCACAAAAAGTCAATTTGATGGAAACACATTTCTGGTGGGAAAATGCACATATTGTTTTTATACAGATTTGTGAATATTTGCCTGAAAATCTGTCAGCAATTGGATGGAAACCTAGCTAGTGGCTGACATAACAAGTTGAAAACTGCTGATGCACTACCAAATTCCGAAATTACACCTTGAGACGCCGACTGATTTCCTATATGTGGTCAGCGGCCCCCTAGCGTCCGCTAGTCTGATCTCTGATGTCACCCCTAAACTTGTTTTGCTGTTCTTTGTTACAGAAAATAACATATTGATTCTTGACAGGGGGTGGGCAGAGGAAACAATCTCATATTGCAACAACCACACACCTGTCTGTGGACACAAATCTGTGATATTCTCACAGAATAAACACTCATATGTTACCACAAGCCTGTCAGTGTTATTTGAAAGACTCATTTAGACACATTGACTTATTAAGAATCATGGTATGGCTCAATACTCATAAACTGTGGGTGGATGGATGACAAATGAACATGCAATAAATACGGTATACTCACCTCACCTTCCCCAATGCTGATAGCCAGGACCCACCCCTTGTTGTGAGACACGCGCGCCAGGGCTTCTCGGGTAGCCAATCACTGTACGTTATTTTCCCCGTGACATCATCTGCCACTCCTCTTACTAAAGTAGGAAACAAACACCGCTCGAGAGAGCAGAGGGGGGAGGGAGAGAAAGAGAAGACATATTTACATCTCTCACACAGCCTCCGTCAGAGAAAACAGCGAGAAAATACATTTGGTGGACAGTACTCAACCAGACCATACATCTTGTGTGATTTCGATCAAATTGTGCAGGTGAGAATCGACATTTGAAACGGTTGGTTGTCGTGGTGTATGGTTGAAGACAGAAAAAGGACACCGAAAATTGGATCATCAACTTAATATGGAATTTCGTAAGGAAACATTTTTATCCGAACATCAATTAACTTTAGAAATATGTGTTGTCTTGTGGAGGGAAGGTCATATTTATACTTGGTCGTTAGCCTCTATGTCTGGTAAACAAGGTCTAGCGAGCTAAAGCTGTCACCACCACCTCACTGAAAATATCACAAGCCTTCGAACGTGACCAGTCTGGCTGGGCAAGGAAAAAAAGCAAGTCAGGGAGGGAGAGTCGCTAGCTAGCCATATATGCTATAGTATCGTTTTTCTAGACTAAGGGTAAAATAGCGATATATAAGGTAATTCTCCGTGGTTGTGCTTTAACTGAACATCATTTAAAAACAATACCAGTTAACAGCTAGTTGCAATTGCTAAACAATTTTTGAGAATTGATCGAATATTACTTGATGCTGGTTGATTTCAATTAGTTTCATTTTAACAGCGCATAAGGAAATGTTAACATTTGAATTGCTAATTAACCTGATAGCTAGCTATGGCCCCTGTTCAAAAGTATTGCACAAATAGGGAATAGGGTGTCAGCCTATATGTGCACATATTCATTTTAGTATTCGCGCTAACGTTATCAGAAGACGTCCAAACAACAGGAAGATATGGTTAGTAGACAAAGAAAGCCCAAAAGAACAAGGGTCAAAACGTGGCTTATATCTAATTCACAAATCTATTTACTAAACAATTATTGCCTTTGTTCTCGACAATGTTGCTTGTCAAGCTAATCTACGTTAGCTGGCTAGCTCTTGTTTCGTACTTAGCACTATTTAGCTGTAGCGTGACTCAGTGGTTTTGGGCCATATCAATGTATTTAATTGTGTTCTTTGTCTGACCATAACCATATAGCCAGCAATGTTCCAACATCTAGTGGAAAGCCTTCCCAGAAGAGTGGAGGCTGTTAAAAGGGGGGCCAACTCTATATTAACGCCCATGATTTTGGAATTAGATGTTCAACGAGCGGTTGTCCACACACTGTTGGCAGTGTAGTGTAATCTGGAGGCTAGCGTTTTTGTTGTTACATTTATGTTATATCTAGGCAAGTGTGCCGTGAATAAGCACATTGTGCCCATGAATACGCCATTTCCCCCCCAAGGGTGTGATTAGGCTACATTCAGACAGATTAATGCGTGTTTTGTTTCGGGTTGATTGCATTAATTGGTTGAAACAAATTTGCCTATCTGATAGTCGCTATAGGCTCTGGAGGGATGGACGCATGTGGAGCACATTGATTGACGTGGCCTCATTGACATCTGTCGGGGAGCATCAGGGTGAAGCAAAAATACAAACTATTTTTGTGTGTCCAGTAAAAAGTATGATGGCTTGCAAATACTATTTATTTCTCTTTGAGAAGGCGATGTGTGAGAGCATTTGTGTTCCATGCATGCCCAGGTGGCAAACAGGTTGTCGGGCATCAAGCAGGCCACGAGCATCCAAGTACTGCTCGTAACAATCTGAACATTTCAGGCCAGGCAACCTGGTCGTCACCACAAAGTCATAAGCCCCACCTGTTTCTACAATTTCTCTTTGAAAACATCTTGCCTTTTCGGCTGTGGTAACTAGTGGAAACCAGACAACGTCAACAATCGTGGTGCTTGCAGGGGACTTTGCTTTGCAGTCAGCAGGCAGACACGTGATACGGTAGAAGAGGCTTTTCAAAGGAAATCCTTGCCTGACAGGCCACCTTGGTGGGGGTTGGGGACTACACTCTGTGGTTGGAGAGTGCAAAGGGCTGTCAGAATTTTTTGTTTGTCCTTCGCATCCTCGCAGGGCCATAACACGGACATCTCTGAATGTTCTGAGCAGGCTGCTGTGGCCCCTTCTTGGCAGAGCATTTTTTATGTTTTGGTCATAACCTGTAATATAAATCTGTTTATTTCCCTTGCAAAGTTACCTGTTGTTCATTAGCTGGAACTTAAAGACATGCTTGGGAACTTTGGCGTCTATAGGGCTCCCCCCAGCAATGTTCCAACATCCCGGTTCGGGTTATTTTTTTAACCTCCAACTTTGGGCTGGATGTGTCTGTGTAGTTCATACATGGATAATCTATGAGCAGAATTACTGTTTTACCTCAAATAGCTACATAATCCCTAGTTTGAAAGCGACTGTTTTTCAATCTACACACAATAACCCATAATGACAAAAAAATACCTTATTTACATAAGTATTCAGACCCTTTGCTATGAGACTCTAAATTGAGCTCAGGTGCATCCTTTTTCCATTGATCATCCTTGAGATGTTTGTACAACTTGATTGGAGTCCACCTGTGGTAAATTCAATTGATTGGACATGATTTGGAAAGGCTAACATCTATCTATATAAGGTCCCACAGTTGACAGTGCATGTCAGAGCAAAAACCAAGCCATGAGGTCGAAGGAATTGACCGTAGAGCTCCGAGACAGGATTGTGTCGAGGCACAGATCTGGGGAAGGGTACCAAAACATTTCTGCAGCATTGAAGGTCCCCAAGAACACAGTGGCCTCCATCATTCTTAAATGGAAGAAGTTTGGAACCACCAAGACTCTTCCTGGAGCTGGCCCCCCGGCCAAACTGAGCAATTGGGGGAGAAGGGCCTTGGTCAGGGAGGTGACCAAGAACCCGATGGTAACTCTGACAGAGCTCCAGAGTTCCTCTGTGGCGATGGGAGAACCTTCCAGAAGGACAACCATCTCTGCAGCACTCCACCAATCAGGCTTTTATGGTAGAGTGGCCAGACGGAAGCCACACCTCAGTAAAAGGCACATGACAGAGTTTGCCAAAAGGCACCTAAAGGACTTTCAGACCATGAGAAACAAGATTTTGTGGTATGATGAAACAAGATTGAACTCTTTGGCCTGAATGCCAAGCGTCACTTCTGGAGGAAACCTGGCATCATCCCTACGGTGAAGCATGGTGGTGGCAGCATCATGCTGTGGGGATGTTTTTCAGCGGCAGGGACTGGGAGACTAGTCAGGATCGAGGGAAAGATGAACGGAGCAAAGTACAGAGATCCTTGATGAAACCTTCTCCAGGGCGCTCAGGACCTCAGACTGGGGCGACGGTTCACCTTCCAACAGGACAACGACCCTAAGCACACAGCCAAGACCACGCAGGCGTGGCTTTGGGACAAGTCTCAATGTTGTTGAGTGGCCCAGCCAGAGATCGAAAATCTCTGGAGAGACCTGAAAATAGCTGTGCAGCGACGCTCTCCATCCAACCTGCCAGAGCTTGAGAGGATCTGCAGAGAAGAATGGGAGAAACTCCCCAAATACAGGATTGCCAAGCTTGTAGCGTCATACCCAAGAAGATTCAGGGCTGTAATCGCTGCCAACGGTGCGTCAACAATGTACTGAGTAAAGGGTATGAATACTTATGTAAATGTGATATTTCAGTTTTGTACAAATATATTATTTGAAAATGTGCAGACATTTCTAAAAACCTCTTTTAGCTTTGTCATTATGGGGTATTGTGTTTAGATTGATGAGGGGGAAAAAACAATTTAATCAATTTTTGAATAAGGCTGTAACGTAACAATTTGGAAAAAGTCAAGGAGTCTGAATACTTTCCGAATGCACTGTATGTGACATTGTATGCAATTTTCTGTGACCACTTTTGGCTCATGAGCGCTACTTTGACAACTACTGGCTAAATAGTATACAAAAGTACCAGATAATCTCTAAGTGTCTTGCTATAGCACCTTCGGGGTTAATCACAATCCAAGGCGGAATGTTGTTTGAAAAAAACTGATCAGCAAATGTGACTCATTGGTCTATTCTCCCCCTATTGGCACTATTCTGTCCTTGTCACACAGAGGTGGTGAATAGTGTAAATAAATATCCATCAAGATGTGCTTCATCGTGATAAGCTGGAGGAGGACCAGCTGACATTGTTATAGGCCTAGTCATTTATGGTAATGACACTTTGACACATCCTAGTCCTGACTCCTGTTGATGTGCTCAGCTCCTGCCAAGGAGGGGAGCTGAAAAAGTGTTGGGCCTAATTGTTCTTCTCACCGTTCATTCCCTGTTTTCTTGTGCGCAATGAGGAATTTCAACTCTCTTTAACTTTGGTGGTAGAATCCTTGCCTCCCCCCCCCGTTTCTTCATTAGTTTTAATGTTCCTTCCTGGTATGTTATTTTCAAATGTATGTGCCCAACCACCACAACTACATTTGGCCACCTGAGTTACACACAAACTGTTATGCATGCAGACACACGCATACATACTCCCACATTAACAATACACCTTGCTCCCGTTTGTCAACAGCGATGGCCCAAGAGACGAGCCTGACGCCTGTGCTTTGTGCCACTGGCTGTGGTTTCTATGGCAACCCCAGGAACAATGGCATGTGCTCGGTCTGCTACAAGGAGCATCTGAACCGACAGCAGAGTAGTGACTGCGGCTTGAGCCAACTTAGCCCAATGGGTAAGTTCCCCCTCCACCCTCTCACTGACCACACACAACACAAATCTACTTCAAACAGTGCGTCTCCCTCCCCCGCTAAAATTCACTATTTGCATTAGGGTTGTCACAATACCAGTATTGCGATACTACGATACTCTTTGGTCCTTTAAAAAACCTACTGTATGATCCATATTGTGTGCTATAGCTTGGAAAGGAAGCATGTGATTCTGGGTGACAACATAAGGCTGCTTGTTTCCAACATTAGGACTGTTTTCCTCAGGAAATTTAGTCCGCTTCATGTTTTGTTTCCTTGTCACGATACCTCGGAGTATCGTGATAACCCTAATTTACATACACGTTATGGACCAGCTGCGCTCTTGAGCGGAAACCGTTGAACCAAAATTGAGTCTCATCTCCCATCTGAGATTGATGTTTTGCTTTTGCTGTATCACAGGAGCAGTCGGTAGTTCTACCTCTGATGCCTCAGCCATCCAGAGACTGGAGGCCAGTCTAGCCAAAGTAGACACGTCATCTGGCTCTGCTGCAGACATGGCTAGGTAAGGTGTGAGTGTGTGTCCGCATGTGATACAATGGATGTCTTATTGCTTTATGCTCTCTCATATCTGTAACTTATCATTTTCTTTCATTCACCCCCTCTGCAGAACCATTCAAGGCTCTCTTCCAGTGACTCAACAAATGACAGAGATGAGCATCTCAAGAGAGGATAACCCAGATTCCCTAGAGCCTGGTAAAACACACACTTCTAGAGGGAAACATTGCTCTGTTCGACCCACTTTACCATTGGCTAATTCTATGCACACTGACTTGTATACCTCAGACCCAACTGTGGTTTTATAAACAGCCTGCCTAAAATAAACCAGTTTTAAAAATACCCTTGTATGTGAGTGCTAAAACTGCCTCAGAAAAAAGAACACAGGAACCCTGTTTTATTTTAATCCTAAGACTGAAAGAAGTGAATATTTAACAAAGTGCCTTTCTCCTCTGTTTTCTCCTTCAGTTGTGAGTCAGCCTACTGCCTCTAGCCCTGTCACTGCCAGCAGTGATGAAGTCAAGGAAGACACCCCCAAGCCCAAGAAGAATAAGTGCTTCATGTGCCGCAAGAGGGTGGGCCTCACAGGTGAGCACGCCATAGCAGGATGTGGTGCTTCTTCAATGAAATGGGATGACAGGTTTGAGCAATGTATACGATGTCATGCCGTTCTTGCAAAAGAGATTGGCCATGTTCCAGGCCACCTACTCTACAGTTGCACAAATAGTGAAGTCATATTTATGGGATTCCTGCAATGTAAAACACTACTTCTGCATTTGTGATTGGTCTCATATCTACTATGTATAAATATTGTCTAAACACAGCAGGAACCCCATGCAACGCGGCTGCAACGTAGGTGGTTTGGAAAGTAACCGTAGTCTTTCTGTGTCTTTGGTCTTATTAGCAGAGGTTAATTGTTATTGAGTTGGAGTTTGGTTCATGCTGTGGTTCCCCTCTAATCTCTGACCTTTTGAACTCTACTCCAGGGTTCGACTGTCGCTGTGGGAACCTGTTCTGCGGTGTCCATCGGTACTCCGACAAGCACAACTGTCCTTACGACTACAAGGCGGAGGCAGCTGCCAAGATCCGCAAGGAGAACCCTGTTGTGGTCGCTGACAAGATCCAGAGAATATAGGGTTAAGAACCATCCACACACAGACTGGAGTATGATTGTGAACCCTTGACATGAACACTGGCACGAGTGGCAAAAGGATAGGAGTCATTTTTAAAATCACAACCTTGAGAAAATAAAGAGTTCCTGCCCAAGGGGGAGATGCATGAACGGTCACTTTTTTTGTTTTCCCTCTTTACTGTGTGTCTTTGCCGATATTCTGGAGAAAAAAAAATACATGTATTATCTTTTAAAAGAGCAGCCCAGGGTAACCTTCCAGGAGAGGCATGTCTATTCTGCAGAACCTATTTCTATCTGGACGTTCCATCACAACTGAATACAGCCCCAGAGCTGTTTGGCCACTTTGTTGCCAAATAGTCGACAAGCCATTTTTTCTAAAGTTGTGTGCACATGCAGTATCCCGACGAGTTCAGTTGAATCTCCATTTCTACTTTCCGTTCCCATTAGTGTCAGTCGGGTCAGTTGTCCAATAGGTATGACCACTCCAGAACTGCAACACTCTCCCAAAAAGCAGTTGGGCCTTTTTTCAGACCATCTCTCCTACCTGCCTACCTCACAGCAGCAGGTCATGTTTCTCATCACATTGTCCGTGTGAAGCCTTTTTCCTAATCGTCTGTTACAATCACTTCATTATTGCCAGAGGAAGGCACCATTTCTGTTTCATCACTTGAACGCCACGGTCAGTCTTTACGTTCATTGGAAGAGGCGTGAGAAGGAGGACAAACCCATTTTTACCAACTCATGTGGAACAGGACTTTTAGTCAAGGAGGTCCTAGACTAATCTAAGGTCAGAATCTCCCAACTGTGGTCTCAGGCAGAGGGTTGCGTGCAGTTCTCTGGGTGTGGCTTGGGCACTACCTATCTGTTTTTTTTGGCTATATGGGGGGTATGAATGGGATAACTGCATGGGTTGCTCTATCTTAAATCATGTAAAATATCTGAATGAATTGCTAGGTCATTATTTTATCCGCTGAGACATGTTTAATCCCTGTTTTTTTAATATATTAATATAGTACTGATATTAGCACATGTATTCAGTGCAGTTGTGAAGTGAGACAGCCATGCTATGTGTTGTTTTTGTGTGTGTGTGTTAAGTGAGATTGAGTGAACACGTGGGTGTCAGATTGTGCGTTCCCCCATCTCCTTATTTTGTTAAGCAATATCCTGTAGCCTTGCACATGTTTACAAGGCTACAGGAGCATGCCAGAATTGCGATTTGAAAAATAGATTCCATAGTTGGATTCCAACTTATCTTTTCAGCTTTCTTTCTGCTATTGGTCTGTGTGTGAGACTTTCCTTGGCTGTGTGAGACATTGACAGTATGTGTCCTATGTTGATCTTTCTTTTTCTCCCATAGGGACGAGGTTTTTACTTTTTAAAAGAAAGGTATCCGTTTCAGTTTTTTCCTTTGTTAGTTATATGCAAATTTGTACAAAAAAACTAACTATTTATGTATTACATAATCTTGCTACCCAGCATTACAGCATAATTGTATCATGTAAATAAAGACTGTGTACAGAGACATTACAAGGCCTGGTTGTATTGGTTGTTTACGTTATAGGAGTAAATATGTGGGCCAGTCAGACTGCTTGGAAGCACACTGTTTTCAAACGCAGTGTTTTATCGCACACCTGTCACAGGCTTGGGGGAGTGCGTCGGCAGATAGTCACGCTGGCAGCTGCTCAGACAGCGGAGGCCGGGAGAGTGCACAAGAGGAAGACGGCAAAGGCGACTACTCGGCTCAACTCCCCCAGTACCTCAATGTCATTCCTCCCTGCCTCAGGGCATGGAGAGAAAAAAAGAGGACGGCTGATGTGGCACATGTGCTGGGGGATTAGAGAACCAACGTGTTCCGTTCAACCTGACCCATGAACAGCTGGGGAGGTCCCGTAGCCTACCTCTAGGGGTTGGGACAGACACTCCCACCCCCTAATCTCTTTATCTTATGGGTGTCTGTGTTTCACTTGCCATTTGTGTGTGTGCATGTGTCTGGAAAGCTGGCTCAGTGTTTGACATCAGTGACAGATGTGTGTATGACATGAATGCACCTCCGTCTACTGTGGGGAGTTAGGGGAACTAAGGAGATTGTTTCTGAATTCCGAATCAACCACTAGCCCCTACACCCGAGCCACTGCTGCAGATCTGAGAGGATTGGATAAGCGTTATGGTAATGACTTCTTCTTGCCTTTAGATTGACAACATTTCCACCCAGCCAAACAGGAGGGGCTTGGGGTTGGTTTTGGATTCAGGGAATGAGAGCACGCTCACAAGGAGGGCCATAGGGGAAAGTGGGAGTGTTTTTGAGAGGTCAGGGCGAGCTCACAGTGAACGTGGGAAATGGACAGGCTTGAGATTATGAAGGGGTGACCCGAGGTAGCGTCACTAAACTCTCGGCGCATAACCAGATTAGACCAGTCTGAGCCCGGTCCCTACGATGAGACACTTCCTCACCATACAGAACACTCTAAACACTAGAAATACACACTCACCTTTCCCTTTTTCATTATGTTTAATCTGTTCTCTGCTTCTCCATCCTTATCTACCATCCGACGTGTTCCTCGCTTTTGCCCAGACTAAATGGATAAAGAGAAAAGGAGAGGGAGACACGGCTTCGCAGGTGTGCCCTTGCTCTAGGTGTAACATTAAGTGTCAGTAGCGATCTAGGAAGCTCCTTTGAGTCACTGAGATTACAGGAGTGGGGCATCACAAGATATTTGAATCATTGAGAGGGAACAGGGGTAGTGGGAGAAAAAGGGGGACATTGATAGAGGGTGTGTGTGTAGGTGAGTCAGTTGATTAATGATGGAGTGGGTGAGCAGGGATGGGAAAAAGTAACTCATTGTGAAAGTTAAATGTTTCATTAACATGACTAAAAGGCCAATCATAGGTCCAGAGGTCACAACTTTGGAGTGATTGGGACAAAGGAAACGTGCTATTTGTCTTGACCTAGTTTTACATTACTGCGTTTGAAACTGCTAACCACCTGCTGGAGACAAGCATTAGAGGATATTGTGACAAAGGACCTGCTTGGGGACACCTTAGGCATTCCAGAAATGCTTTGAGTCATTGCAGCAGCCAGAGTCAGGTAAACCACAAAGTCGCCAACTTTGTAGGTGAAGAATACATTTGAATATATTGTAAAGATGGATCTATATCATTTTATAATTACATTTCATACAATACAAATGACTCATTAAAAAGCTATAACAAAGGTATTCTTGTCATAAGAATTATATGGTTTTTGTCTTCTATAAGTCACTATAGTGATAAGTGGATATAATATACACTGCTCAAAAAAATAAAGGGAACACTTAAACAACACATCCTAGATCTGAATGAATGAAATAATCTTATGAAATACTTTTTTCTTTACATAGTTGAATGTGCTGACAACAAAATCACACAAAAATTATCAATGGAAATCAAATGTATCAACCCATGGAGGTCTGGATTTGGAGTCACCCTCAAAATTAAAGTGGAAAACCACACTACAGGCTGATCCAACTTTGATGTAATGTCCTTAAAACAAGTCAAAATGAGGCTCAGTAGTGTGTGTGGCCTCCACGTGCCTGTATGACCTCCCTACAACGCCTGGGCATGCTCCTGATGAGGTGGCGGATGGTCTCCTGAGGGATCTCCTCCCAGACCTGGACTAAAGCATCCGCCAACTCCTGGACAGTCTGTGGTGCAACGTGGCGTTGGTGGATGGAGCGAGACATGATGTCCCAGATGTGCTCAATTGGATTCAGGTCTGGGGAACGGGCGGGCCAGTCCATAGCATCAATGTCTTCCTCTTGCAGGTACTGCTGACACACTCCAGCCACATGAGGTCTAGCATTGTCTTGCATTAGGAGGAACCCAGGGCCAACCGCACCAGCATATGGTCTCACAAGGGGTCTGAGGATCACATCTCGGTACCTAATGGCAGTCAGGCTACCTCTGGCGAGCACATGGAGGGCTGTGCGGCCCCCCAAAGAAATGCCACCCCACACCATGACTGACCCACCGCCAAACCGGTCATGCTGGAGGATGTTGCAGGCAGCAGAATGTTCTCCACGTCTCCAGAATCTGCCACGTCTGTCACATGTGCTCAGTGTGAACATGCTTTCATCTGTGAAGAGCACAGGGTGCCAGTGGTGAATTTGCCAATCTTGGTGTTCTCTGGCAAATGCCAAACGTCCTGCACGGTGTTGGGCTGTAAGCACAACCCCCACCTGTGAACGTCGGGCCCTCATACCACCCTCATGGAGTCTGTTTCTGACAGTTTGAGCAGACACATGCACATTTGTGGCCTGCTGGAGGTCATTTTGCAGGGCTCTGGCAGTGCTCCTCCTGCTCCTCCTTGCACAAAGGCGGAGGTAGCGGTCCTGCTGCTGGGTTGTTGCCCTCCTACGGCCTCCTCCACGTCTCCTGATGTACTGGCCTGTCTCCTGGTAGCGCCTACATGCTCTGGACACTACGCTGACAGACACAGCAAACATTCTTGCCACAGCTCACATTGATGTGCCATCCTGGATGAGCTGCACTACCTGAGCCACTTGTGTGGGTTGTAGACTCCGTCTCATGCTACCACTAGAGTGAAAGCACCGCCAGCATTCAAAAGTGACCAAAACATCAGCCAGGAAGCATAGGAACTGAGAAGTGGTCTGTGGTCAACACCTGCAGAACCACTTCTTTATTGGGGGTGTCTTGCTAATTGCCTATAATTTCCACCAGTTGTCTATTCCATTTGCACAACAGCATGTGAAATTTATTGTCAATCAGTGTTGCTTCCTAAGTGGACAGTTTGATTTCACAGAAGTGTGATTGACTTGGAGTTACATTGTGTTGTTTAAGTGTTTCCTTTATTTTTTTGAGCAGTGTATATTCTACAACAGGGGTAGGCAATCAGCCTCGGCCAATTCTTGTCGGAGTGGATGGTCGGAGGGCCGGAACATAATTATAATAATTTGTACACTGCAAATTGACCACAACTAAGGCTCATACTTTCATTACATTGAGACACGATCACATACAGTGCCTTCAGAAAGTATTCATACTCCTTGACTTATTCCACATTTTGTTGTTACAGCCTGAATTCAAAATGTATATATATTTTTTATCTCGCCCATCTACACACAATACCCCATAATGACAAAGTGAATGTTTTTAGAAATGTTTGCAAATGTATTGAAAATTAAATACAGAACTCTCATTTACATAAGTATTCACACCCCTGAGTCAATTCATGTTAGAATCACCTTTGGCAGTGATTACAGCTGTGAGTCTTTCTGGGTAGATCTCTAGAAGCTTTGCACAATATTTGCACATTATTCTTTAAATCATTCTTCAAACTCTGTCAAGTTGGTTGTTGATCATTGCTAGACAGCCATTTTCAAGCTGATTTAAGTCAAAACTCTAGGCCACTGTGTATATTTGGCCTTATGTTTTAGGTTATTGTCCTGCTTAAAGGTGAATTTGTCTCCCAGTGTTTGTTGGAAAGCAGACTGAACCAGGTTTTCCTCTAGGATTTTGCCTGTGCTTAGCTCTATTCTGTTTATTTTTATCCTATAAAACTCCCTAGTACTTGCCAATGACAAGCATACAAATAACATGATGCAGCCACCACCATGTTTGAAAATATCAAGAGTGGGACTCTGTGTTGGATTTGCCCCAAACATCCAGTATGTGTGAATGCGGGTGCCCCGGCCTGGTAGCCTGTTGTCAGATGTAAAGCACATCATGTCCAGGTGATAGTGATATGTCGTCTCCTGGTGGCTGTCCTCTGTAACTGCCTCATGTTGTCCAGGCTCACTGCCCAGCAGCCGCTCAGGTCCAGGCTGCTCAGACGCCTGTTGGCGGTCATCAGGCCCAACGCCGTCTCGATGGAAATGTCACTGCGGACAAGGCTGAGGTGGCATAGTTGTTGTAGTGGAGGACTGTGGGGTCGGGTGGCGGGGCGCTTCAGAAGCTTCTGGAACACAGGCTCCAGCGGACAGGGCACTGCCACCAGAGAGACCCTCTCCAGGAGGGGAGAGCCGGACAGTAGGCACCATAGCGCCCCCCTCAGAGACCTCCAGGACATGACGGTCTTCATCTGGCGCTGGTCAAAGGAGAAGCTGGAGGAGACAGAGACAGAGACAGATGAGCACTGAACAGGATATCACACAACTTCAACGGGAAGGGATATACAGAAACTTACACAATGGTGCAGTCAACACCATGGTGTGTGTATGTGTGTGGGGGGGGGGGCTTACATCCTGGTGCAACACTAAATACAGATACCCAGAAGGTACAGGGGATCACATGACCCACTCTCAAAGACAGGACCTGCATAGAAAATGACTGGGGATTCCCAGTTGGCATGTGACCCTTTGAGTCATACCTCTTGACAGTGCAGCAGTTTACCTACTTTAGAGAGAGAGAGCACAATTGGGGTAGGCAGGGTAGATCCCTGTCCTCTTCCTCATCCTCTTCTTCCTCCTGGGGGGCTAAAGGAGGCTCAGCGTGGACGACGAGGCTCCTCAGCCTGGGACAGGCATGGAGGAGCTCCAGCACGGGTGTGTGAGAGCTGGTTCTGACCCCCTCCAGGGTGAGAGAAACCAGGAAGCCCTTCATAGCACGCAGGGCAGGCAGCAGCTCATCCAGGGGCCCCGGGAAGCGCACAGAGAGTACCCTCAGCTGGCCCGCCCACCTGGCTAGGCCTGCAGCCAGACAAGACCCCTGGCTAGGCCCGTCCTCCTCACAGTCCAGTGATATAGAGCGCAGCTCGGGGCAAAGCTGACTTACAGCCTCCAGAGTCCCACCAGACATGCCCTGCGCCTCCCTTAGACGTAAGGTAAAGCCCTCACCCCCTGCCCCCCCCACTCCCTCTTCTCTTCCTTTCTCAACACTGTCTTCTTCTATTTCCTTCCTTGTCCTCATCTGGGCATCACTTCTTCCACCTCCATCTCCCATTGTCTCCTCACCTGTACCCTCATCCTCACTCTCACTCTCACTCGCCCATGAGAAACGGTTGTCGTTTTCCTCCTCTTCAATTTCCTCCACATCTGCTCCTGATATCTGGCCTGTGTCTGTGGCCCTCCCACTCTGCCTCCTCTCCCTCCACACCTCCCAGAGACTGGGCAGCCCCTCTCTGGTCGTGAGCTCCTCAGTCCCTCCGAACTCCCTGCTGTGTATGAGGCCACAGGCCTCCCCCAGGCCCTCCATTGCCACTCTCTCCAGCCAGGGCAGGGAGAGCAGGAGGAAGGCCACGGCAGCCACCCCGTCCCCCTCCCCAAAGCCCCCATCCAGAGCCAACAGGCTGCCGAGGGGGGGTGGAGGGGCGTAGGAGGAACCCCCCAGGCAGAGAAGGCCCTCGGGGGGCAGGAAGCGGCAGCGGGACACGTCGAGGTGGCGCAGCGCGGGGCAGTGGCGGGCGACCACCGCCACAACCTGTCTGTCACAAGGGGTGCCAGCTAGAGAGAGGGAGCGCAGGGAAGGCAGACAACCCAGCAGGTCACACTGGACATGGGCAGACACCTGCTGGGCTCCAGAGAGGTCCATGGAGTGCAGGCTCTGAGGGAGATAGTGAGAACCCATACATACAGTGAGCTCCAAAAATTATTGGGACAGTGACACATTTATTGTTGTTTTGGCTCTGTACTCCAGCACTGAGTAACGATGAGTGAGAAAGTTAGAGGCATAAATGTCATACCCCCCCAGAAATGCTAACCTCCCCTGTTACTGTAATGGTGAGAGGTTATCATATTTGTGCATCTAACTTTCTCACTCATCATTCTTTACAATTCATTCAGGATTATCCATAATCATGGTAGCATCCACATTAATGTAGAAGTGTTGCTACATATTCTATTCTTATTTACAATAAAAGTGACTCCAAAATAACACAATAGATTATTTACAATGAATTTGTATTGAGCACAAATTATTCTGAAACACAACTAAAACAAACAGCAAATGCATCCAACAAGTTTCTAGTCACAAGCTTGATGTAATCATTGCGTTCTAGGAATATGGGACCAAATACTAAACTTTTGACTACTTTAATACACACAAGTTAATTTGTTCCAATACTTTTGGTCACCTAAAATGGGGGGACTATGTTCAAAAAGTGCTGTCGTTTCTAAACGGTTCACACGATATGGATGAAAATACCCTCAAATTATAGCTGTCAGTCTGTACTTTAACTTCATAGTCATTATATCATTTCAAATCCAAAGTGCTGGAGTACAGAGCCAAAATAACAAGAAATGTGTCACTGTCCCAATACTTTTGGAGCTCACTGTAACACATACATAACACATTCAGTGAGGGAAAAAAGTTTTTGATCCCCTGCTGATTTTGTACGTTTACCCACTGACAAAGAAATGATCAGTCTATAATTTTTATGGTAGGTTTATTTGAACAGTGAGAGACAGAAAAACAACAAAAAAATCATGAAAAACGCATGTAAAAATGTTTATAAATTGATTTGCATTTTAATGAGGGAAATAAGTATTTGACCCCCTCTCAATCAGAAAGATTTCTGGCTCACAGGTGTCTTTTATACAGGTAACGAGCTGAGATTAGGAGCACACTCTTAAAGGGAGTGCTCCTAATCTCAGCTTGTTACCTGTATAAAAGGCACCTGTCCACAGAAGCAATCAATCAATCAGATTCCAAACTCTCCACCAGGCCAAGACCAAAGAGCTCTCCAAGGATGTCAGGGACAAGATTGTAGACCTACACAACGCTGGAATGGGCTACAAGACCATCGCCAAGCAGCTTGGTGAGAAGGTGACAACAGTTGGTGCGATTATTCGCAAATGGAAGAAACACAACAGAACTGTCAATCTCCCTCGGCCTGGGGCTCCATGCAAGATCTCACCTGGTGGAGTTGCAATGATCATGAGAACGGTGAGGAATCAGCCCAGAACTACACAGGAGGATCTTGTCAATGATCTTAAGGCAGCTGGGACCATAGTCACCAAGAAAACAATTGGTAACACACTACGCCGTGAAGGACTGAAATCCTGCAGCGCCCGCAAGGTCCCCCTGCTCAAGAAAGCACATATACAGGCCCATCTGAAGTTTTCCAATGAACATCTGAATGATTCAGAGGAGAACTGGGTGAAAGTGTTGTGGTCAGATGAGACCAAAATGGAGCTCTTTGGCATCAACTCAACTCGCCGTGTTTGGAGGAGGAGGAATGCTGCCTATGACCCCAAGAACACCATCCCCACTGTCAAACATGGAGGTGGAAACATTATGCTTTGGGGGTGTTTTTCTGCTAAGGGGACAGGACAACTTCACTGTATCAAAGGGACGATGGACGGGGCCATGTACCGTCAAATCTTGGGTGAGAACCTCCTTCCCTCAGCCAGGGCATTGAAAATGGGTCGTGGATGGGTATTCCAGCATGACAATGACCCAAAACACACGGCCAAGGCAACAAAGGAGTGGCTCAAGAAGAAGCACATTAAGGTCCTGGAGTGGCCTAGCCAGTCTCCAGACCTTAATCCCATAGAAAAACTGTGGAGGGAGCTGAAGGTTCGAGTTGCCAAACGTCAGCCTCGAAACCTTAATGACTTGGAGAAGATCTGCAAAGAGGAGTGGGACAAAATCCCCCCTGAGATGTGTGCAAACCTGGTGGCCAACTACAAGAAACGTCTGACCTCTGTGATTGCCAACAAGGGTTTTGCCACCAAGTACTAAGTCATGTTTTGCAGAGAGGTCAAATACTTATTTCCCTCATTAAAATGCAAATCAATTTATAACATTTTTGACATGCGTTTTTCTGGATGTTTTTGTTGTTATTCTGTCTCTCACTGTTCAAATAAACCTACCATTAAAATTATAGACTGATCATGTCTTTGTCAGTGGGCAAATGTACAAAATCAGCAGGGGATCAAATACTTTTTTCCCTCACTGTACTATAGATTATAAGGGGGACCAAAGCCTGTCCTAACCTGGCAGCGAGTCCCGATGAGGGTGCAGAGGCTGGGGGTGACCAGGGCAGAGTAGCCCCCAAGAGATAGGGTTCTGAGCTGAGGGATCAACAGGAGGTGCAGCGCTGCACGGGACAACTCACGCATGGAGGACAGGACAGACAGGAGCTCCTCTACCAGCTCAGACGCTAGAGAAAGAAACAGACAGAGAGAGGGGACACACAGACACACACACTTTTACCAGTAACAAGTGGACTAATCATGTGCACATTTACAAATGACCAGAAATGGCGGCATATACATACACATACACATTCCCTTCCAGTTCCTGTGACAGACTCACGCAGCAGGTTGAAGGGGCCCATTACATATCTGAAGGAGTACTGATCCATGTAGTTGTCAGTGTAGTCTTTGACCCACACTTCCTTCATGTTCTCTGCCAAGTTCCGCAGACAAAGCTGGGTCAGTCGGGGAGGGTGACCATCATCCTCCTCCCATCTTCCTCGTCCTCTAATCTTCCTCTTCCTCACTACCTGTTTCTCAGCCCTGGGCTCCATCATGGCACGGAATAGAGGCATCTCCAACTCTCAGCTGACTCAGGTGGCCTCTCGCTGGTTCAAGGTTCAATGTTGTCTACAATAGTGGCACCATTGTGTCCTTGCAGGTATGGAAAATATATGCAGTTGAAGGGCTGCAGTTTAAGTAATTAGATTGTAGTAATGAGAGTAATAACATTGTAATAAAGCTACAGTCTACAGTTCTCACACACAGTGAAAATAAAGATGAAATACAAAAACTACATTTTTCACATATTTAAAATAGAATAAAACTTACGAGATCGGCTGACAAATGTTTCGCAGCAACCCTTGAGCCAGAGGGAGGCGAAGGGGGACGTCCGTATTGTTGAAAGTACCAAGTATGTCGGTCCTACTGTATAATTTACCGTAAAAGGTTTATCAGCTGTACCTTCAAATAACAACCTTTGATTTAGGGATATCGTTGCCAACAACAAACAGCACATACATTAACACTACATAGACCAAACGTACTATCGCCAATAACAGTTTATTTGTGGGTGCGAAATTCGATGCAACAGTCAGATCAACGTTATTATTTACTTAGACAACAGTTTAACTGGCAATAAAAACCGTATCTAAAAACAGCCATCGGTTTACAATATCCTTTCCAATCTACCGTTTACTTCCTGGTGTTACAATCCGACTGTAGGGTGTTCGGGTCCGGGGCGTTGACATCGGGTGTGGAATTATGGGGAATGTTCAAGAACCCCAACCGTTACAAAGTGTTTAAAACGGATATCGATGCGTCTAGCTCAGTCTAGAATCTGTCATAAGTCTGTATGTTTCATAAGCAGAAAATATATTTGAAGTGATGACAAATTCAACACATAAATAGGTATAGAGGCTACATTCATACATAGCTCCTAAGTAAGCTTCATACCGCTTCCATTCATTTGATTTACCTTAAGGAATTGGTATAAAAGCAATTAAATATAAATAGTATAACATCCAATGTTGATAGGTATTAGGATGTTGAAAACTCAATAATGTATATTTAAAAATACTGTGTGTAGGCCTATAGAATATGGAATTTTAATTGGAATAATCAAACTAGTCCCAGCAGTTTAATCAAAATGTTATAAGGTTGATTTCCTCTATGGATCAATGAGCTCAGTCCCTTGATCAGCAGAACAGAGCGGTATCATGTGTAACGGGGGTTAGGTTAACCTCCACTGTACGACTGCCCCATACTGGTCTCAACCAGTGATCCTCTGCTTTGCACTGATAACATGTACAGCATGTGCTAAAACATTTTTTTCCAAATGTACATGTTTAATGGAGTTAAGAACATATCGTGACAGCCCTCCTTCACAACTTTCCAACGGGTTGAGCCACCCAAAAGGTACCAATTGAATGGCTCCATCCGCGACATTTCAAGATGGCTGTGGAGTGAGTTCACGATATGTTCTTAACTCCGTTACATGTTTATTTAGTAATTTTTTTTGGCACATATGCTGTAAATGTTATCAGTCACTTAGGGGAAGCTACCTACAGGTAAAGTAATAATAATATGCCATTTAGCAGACGCTTTTATCCAATGCGACTTACAGTCATGCGTGCATAC
The DNA here is from genome assembly GCF_964263955.1 of Coregonus lavaretus. NCBI lineage: Eukaryota > Metazoa > Chordata > Actinopteri > Salmoniformes > Salmonidae > Coregonus > Coregonus lavaretus. The sequence goes on from NC_140004.1 coordinate 12,358,244, forward strand.
ATGTTTTGTTTTTGTGTATGGGGTCCCGGGGATCGAACCCACTACCTTGGCGTTACAAGCGCCGTGCTCTACCAACTGAGCTACAGAGGACCAGATACACTGACAATCAGTGCTTAATTTGTCAATCGGGAGGTGATGGGAACAAAAAGTGAGCGTGAGAGGGGGTGACCTGGTAAGCGCTGAGGTACTGGAACGCATACATTTTAAAATAAAACATTGCATGCATATCATCGCATTTGCGTAGTGGCATAGAGCAGTAGAGTAGAGGCACTTACAAAAGTTGCACACATGGGGAACATTTTTAGTAGCCAAGGGGTCCGGGGAAAATGTGGCCTTTTAAAAACGCATTTCATGCAATTATATGTCATTTTACACAACTGGAGACTTTGGCAGAATCTTTTTTAATGATCCTAATGACAGGCTACTTTGACACTGACAAACTGAGATCAATAAAAACGACCTTGTCTTGAATCCATCAATAGCCTAGGCCTAGGTGTGTGGAGACCAATTGTAGCATACATTATGAGGAGAAAAGTATAGTCCTACATTTTTTTTCCAGTTTCACTGACTCAACCAATGATGTACAGTTATTGTATTTCAATTATTGCGATCCGGCCAAATAGGTTCCAGAACGAAACAGTCCAAAATTAAGCACTGCTGACAATTATGATAAATCATCTTATGGAATTGGATCATCCATTGTTTTGGGACATGTTTGCTGTAGACCAGAAACTTTAATCTCTGTAGTCCTTATAGTGGACCTGTCTGAAAACCTGTCTATGACAGATGTCCCACATTGGCTATGGTAGGCTGTCAAATGGACATGGTCACTTCTAGCTTTTCATCTGTCACACACAGATGGGTCTACAATGCAGTAGATATACGTGTGTGAGTGAGAGACAGGGAAAGTGTATCTGCCATAGAGGAATGTATGCTTTAACAAAATAATGTTTAAGCTATGCTGTTTGTAGTGTTCAGCCTCTATATTTTCATATAACCCTACGTTTTATCCTTTGACAAAGCTAATTATTTGCCTCCAGGCGTGAATACTCTCGTAAAATGTTACAAACAAAGAGACACATTTTCACTTAAAATCATGCAAATACACCTTACTAAAATCTTTCAGAATATTTGTCCCTTTTACTTTGTAGCTTTTTCGGCTAAACTCAGCACTGTAGCGCGGAACAGCAGTGGCACAATAATTACCGGTAAGTGATAATGCCAGAGAAACTGGTATTTGGAGGATATATTGGCACGGGTGTTGCTAGGCCCGAGACGAAGTCGAGGATGCTGAAAAAGCCGGACAAATACAAAGATACAGACATGCCTTGGACATTACACACAGAGAAAAGCCTTGGACCAGTACAACTCCCTTCCCTCCGGGCGCAGATATAGATCCCTGGCATACAAGTCTAAGAGAACAGCTTCTAGTTTTGTGCCAACATCCATCAAACTCCTCAACTCTTGAAGTTCTTATTTTTATATATGTGTATATATAGCCTATGATTGCATAGATTGCTTCTAATCTAATCTATTATATTGTACATGTTCTCGTGTTCTATGTTGCTGTGTTGTTATATATCTTGTTTATATCAACCAGTCACCGTACATGAAGTTCCCTCTCAGGAACACACAGTCTCCTCTGAACAGTTGATGTTGAGATGTGTCTGTTACTTGAACTCTGTGAAGCATTTATTTGGGCTGCAATTTCCAAGGCTGGTAACTCTAATGAACTTATCCTCTGCAGCAGAGGTAACTCTGGGTCTTCCATTCCTGTGGCGGTCCTCATGAGAGCCAGTTTCATCATAGCGCTTGATGGTTTTTACCAAAGTTCTTGAAATTTTCCGTATTGACTGACCTTCATGTCTTAAAGTAATGATGGACTGTCGTTTATTTTTGCTTATTTGAGTTGTTCTTGCCATAATATGGATTTGGTCTTTTACCAAATAGGGCCATATTCTGTATACACCCCCTACCTTGTCACAACACAACTGATTGGCTCAAACTCATTAAGAAGGAAAGAAATTCCACAAATTAACTTTTAACAAGGCACACCTCTTAATTGAAATGCATTCCAGGTGACTACCTCATGAAGCTGGTTGAGAGAATGCCAAGAGTGTGCAAAGCTGTCATCAAAGCAAAGGGTGGCTATTTGAAGAATCTATATTTTGATTTGTTTAACACTTTATTGGTTACTACATGATTCCATATGTGTTATTTCATAGTTTTGATGTCTTCACTATTATTCTGCAATGTAGAAAATACTAAAATAAAGAAAAACCCTTGAACGAGTAGGTGTTCTAAAACTTTTGACTGGAAGTGTACATTCATAAACACACACATTTCCCTTGACTTTGAAATAACAAAAACAACATAGACAATGATGTTCTTTGGGTTACTACCTAAGTATGACAACCAACATAGGATTCACTCTGAACTTCACGATGAGCAGCAATGCCATCTATTGGATTGTACTGTACGTAAGTACACTAGATCAGCGCTTCCCAAACTCGGTCCTCAGGACCCCAAGGGGTGCACGTTTTGGTTTTTGCCCTAGCACTACACAGCTGATTCAAATAATTCACTAATCATCAAGCTTTGATAATTTGAATCAGCTGTGTAGTGTTAGAGCAAAAACCAAAACGTTCACCCCTTGGGGTCCCTAGGATCGACTTTGGGATGATTGAACACACATACTCTATATACAGTAATAATTCTTCTTGTTGAATACATTTTCCTCATCGCCTCCTGTCCTGTTACAACAGCAGTCAAGTAGACTGGTAGAGGGTTCAGACAGATGGTAACAAGATGACAACAAGCCAGCAACCAATCCCAACTCTATGGTCTCTCTACGAATGGGACCACTCTCTTCCCTGCCACGTACACCTCCGCAATGTTCCGATCATCCCCTGAAGGAGGAAGGGAAAGGGGGAACAAAGAAGGAAAAAATAACCTGAACATACTTTAGCGATTTTACAACACCTAGTGACCTCATCAAGAATTTCGGACCTCTTGGCTGACAGCTGCAAGGACCGTGGCTATCCGTGAATTCGCCACAATACTTTCATGGCATGTAAAGGCCCCAGCCAAGACTGAATACATTTAACATATTGTGTGAGAGAGACAGAAACAGAAACGAAACACTTACCCAAATTCAAGAACTTCTCCAGGAGCACCTGAAATCAAATGGAGCCAAGATTAATGTCATGTCATGGGAGTGATTCAGTCACATCCTGAGTTGTGGACTAGATTCCTATAATTTGGTTTCAAGTCTGATTCACGTCACATAGTTGATAAATCAAGACTGGACATAGACTTGGAGTGGTGAGCCTCATGATTTGGTTTAGACAGAATGACTCAACAGGTAACAGCAGTGATATTTCAACACCATTGGAGGCCAACGTAGTCATGGTTCCCCATTTGATTTGGCCCACAAGTTTTCTGAGCATTCTTTTCGGGGGGGTAAAAACACCGACAAATCAGCTCAAAGTTATTTTAATTTTGGAAATCTGTTTCAATGTATTCCCACGCATAATAGAGAGATATACAGGTATGTGATCATATACAAATGAAAGCAATGTTTGAAATTATTATGTTTTAGTCAAATATTTTATCTGTTTGGGCTTCTTGCGATCAATTTGCTATCTACAAATTATTTGTAATTATGTTCCGACCCCCTGACCATCTGCTCAAGAAAGAATTGGCCAGCAGCTGAATCTAGTTGATGATCCCTGCTCTATGTATTGGGAGATTGGTTCCTACCTTAGGCCCCTCTCCGTGGTTGATGAGGTCAATGGGTCCTCCTTCTATGGCCGTGTTTACCCGCAGAGCATCAAAGTCTTTCCCCACCTTAAAGTTTCCTGTATGCGCATCCAGGGACAGGGCTACAAACCAAACAATCAATCCAGATCTCAGAATATCAATAAATTATTCATCAATCAAGGCATCAATAAACAAATACATCGATGTACTGTTGGGTTCATTAAAAGGTTTTTGACTGTAGTGCAGGTCAAAAACATGTGCTGCAAAGTAGCTATACCTGTACCGTCAGTGTAATATATTTCATTGCAGTTTAGGTGATTGCAAATAAACTTGTTCGCTTGGCATCACTCTATGAGAGAGTTTGTCCTATGAGCAATGTATCGATGCTGCAGCACAGGCATTTTGAAAATTAACTTTTGAGCGCATGCATCTGTATCAATTCATAAATCATCATGTATCAAATCATTCATACTGATTGATGTATTGATTTAATAGTGGTGATGATGACTCTAACCCCCCCCCCCCCCCGGCCAGGTCTCCCACCTTGGCTTCCTCCCAGTGTGGCCAGTCTGAAGACCTCCTCGAAGGTGAGCGTTTGGTACTGGGGGTCCTGGATGGTCAAGGCTTTAGAGGTGTCCAACGTTCTCCGCACAGCATCCAGCATAGAGGGAGAGTAGCCTCCTGCCACATCTACAAGGCCGGAAACACAGACAGACACACGCACAAGTGCATACACAGATAAATGTATTAATGCGTTAAACACAGAGCCAATTGCAACAAATAAGCGCTGGTTTTCTAAAAACTATACTAACGGGAGATAACATGCACCTTTGTGCTAAAATAAACCAGCAGATCAGCTTATCTCATGTTGTTACAGTGTCAAGCCAGTTTGATACCAGACAGCGGCAACTTTCGTCTAGGTTCTAGGTTCCCTACTGCCGCCCTCAATGAAAAAACAACCTATTAGGATCATCCAAAATCATAATGAATGTAAAATAATAATTGTTAGAAAAAAATATTATCTGTGCCATTTCAAATAACTTTATTAGACTATAATTTCATTTTATAAAAATATATAGATTATTATATAACTCAATCACGATTGCCTTGATTTAGTTACAAATTAAAAATATGGACATTCAGGGATATTACATTAGACATAGGCTAAAAACAATACAGAACATTGTGCTCTCAGGTAAAAGGAAGATGATCTGCTTTGTAGTGTGTTGTCATGGACTCACCTGTGCCCAGCCCCAGCTTTACTTTGTGGTTCAGAACCCTGCGGGCATCTAGCATACCACTGCACAACCTGGAGAGAGAGAAATGAGAGGGAGATGAGAGAATATGGGTGGGTTCTATCTTCAGTGCTGATATGATATCTAGTATCACTGCTGTGTTCTTAACTGGATAGGGTATGATATAAAAATAAGAATCATGACTTATTTTTAAATCCTGATTCTTTGGTCTTTCATTTCACATCTTCCATCAATGACCCTTGGGTAGACACAGGGGTAGTCAGGGAACGTGAACTGTAGGGTAATGAGAAACACTTACGAGATGTTGGAATTGGGACAGTGAGCGACGGACGCCCCTTTCTCTCTGAACAGCTTCAGCTCTTCATCGGTTAGGTGACAACCGTGAGCCATCACCGTCTGTGAACCATCACACCACCATCATCATCAACAACATCAGTATAATTACTACCATTACCACCGCTATCATTATAATCATCATCACCAATATCATCATCATGATCCTTACAACTATTACCACCACTATCATTATAATCAGCAATATTATGATCTTCATTATCCATAGAATGTCCTTGTAGTGTGTGTGTGTGTGTGTGTGTGTTTGTGTTGGGCTAACCTTGTCAGTGAGAAGGTTGTGTTTGTGGTAGACGTCTGTGTAGGAGTCGTAGTCTGGGAACAGCTCCTTCACCAGCTTCACCTCCTCCTTCGTCTCACTGATGTGACTCTGGGGATCACAGAGACGATCAATTAATTGTTTGAATCTTCAGGTGATTATCAATGTGTATGAATGCAAGAGAGAGATAGTGAGAGGGAGAGAATGGAAGGGAGATAAATACAGATAAATAAATTATCCTCAAAGCAACACTCCCATGGGATCCTCTTGACTTGGTTACTGTGGCGACAGGCTGACAAGGCTCACCTGGATGTGCAGGTTGTTGTTCTGGGCGATCTCTCCCAGGTGACCCAGCAAGGCGGAGGAGCAGGATGGGGCGAAGCGCGGGGTTACCACCGGCCTTACAAGGGGGTACTGCCCCAAACAAGACAGAAAGACACCCAGTGAGCAAAACCCTAAAAAGCTCCTTTCACAGATTCTGATCACAAATGTGTCTGTGATATTATTATTTGGGGAGGGATACAATCCCTACATTGCCACTGTCTTGTACATGTTCCCTTAGATTATATTATACTTAGAAACAGCCTGTGCTATTGGGGCTAAGGAGTCTTACCTTCTTCTTCAAGAGCTCACCAATGAACCTAGAGCAACACAAAACAATAATCAACAACACTTTTTTTTCTTTCTTCAAAAGAAGAATGCTGTATTACCAGACACAACCAACCAAAAAAAACTATTGACTCAGGAGTTGAGACTGCTGAGGTGTATTCTTTAGTTGCACACCATATCAAAATGTTTTGCAACAGAAACTGTTTACTCTAAACGAAAAACGTTTCACATTGAAAACGAATTTCAGGTAGGTCCCTCTCCTTCCAATCGCCTCTGTTTGGTTCCTAATTAATACACCCTAGACGTGTGTTGAGCAATATGTGTGTGTAAGGAACGTCTGAATCCTGTTTTTCAGACTGCAGCAACTGGCTCAGAGCCAATGATTTCATCACTAATTTCTCCTTTCAGATTAGCTGAGGATGAATTTGCTTAATTTTGTTTTCTGAGGGCAATACTTGGAAAGACGGGAGAGATTTTTTTATTCTCCAACATCTTTATTTTATTTTAAATATGACAAATGTTGTGAGATATATTGTGAGGTTAGAGTAGCAGTTCCCAAACTAGGGGTCGAAACTGATATGAGAATGGGGTCGCGGGTGAATTTACAAAATCCTGAGAAGAAAAAAAATATATATAGAAAAATATATATTATATCATCTTTGTATCTCAAAATCATTGTAATGTGGTTAACCTTAAAAATCTAAATGAAAATTATTCTAATCTAAATGATACAATTAAATCTGAGAACGCCCTTAGATCATGGGAAAAGGCTGCACTTGACTGTTGCATTTGAAATCATTCCCATGGTGAATGGCTAGGCCCGCTATGCTATGAAACCATACACTATTGCAGATACTTTGATATTACCGGCCGCAATTGATATGGTGAAAACAATGAGTGGGGAGGCAGAGACACAGAAACTCACATCAATACCCTTGTCAGATAAAACTGTTAAACAAATAATTTACGCTATTGCTAGCAATCAAGAGGAAACTGACTAAACGAGTCAAAAACGCCCCAATTTACGCTCTCCAAATGGACGTTACCTGTGAGGGCCGAGATGCACATGCATTAACTTTTGTTCGCTATACATGTTGGGGGATGCTATTCACGAGGACATATTTTTCTGTCTCATGATTCCCAAGCATGAAACGGCACCAGGGATGTTCAGTGTGGCTATATTGACGAAAAACAGATGAATGTGACCGAATGCATTCACGGGTCACTACGGAGGAGTTTTGGTTCCTGACTTGTCCCTCTGAGCATTAATGCCGCATTCATAACAACTGGGAACTCGGAAATCTACGACTTCCGACTTCAGTGCATTCAAGACAACTGGGAACTCTGAAAAAAAACTATATACAACTGTGAAAAATCGTTTTGAACGGTCTCCCAACTCGGAATTCCAACTCGGGAACTCTGGTCTATTTCTAGAGCTCCGACTTACTGACCTAGTATTTTTCCGAGTTCCCAGTATTGAAAGAACCATAACACTCATGGTACCCTTCGCCAGCTCATGTCTGTGTGAACCTGGATTCAGTGCTCTCGCCTGCATTAAAACCAAATATCGATCCAGGTTGGATGTGGTCCTCTGTAGCTCAATTGGTAGAGCATGGCGTTTGTAACGCCAGGGTAGTGGGTTCGATCCCCGGGACCATCCATACGTAAAAATGTATGTACACATGACTGTAAGTCGCTTTGGATAAAAGCGTCTGCTAAATGGCATATTATTATTATGTGACAGCAGAGATGAGGTGCGCACTGTCGACCACGCCCCCTGACTTTGAGAAGCTCTGACGCGACATGCATCAAGCACACCCCTCTCATTAGTGGTGGTGAGATAAGATACATTCTGTCAAGACTAATTTGCAATTGACTGTCATAGCCCCACATTAAAAGCATGTGATGGTGAGTTGAGAAGACAATCAGAAATACTGTTAGAATGTTTTTCAATTGACTGCCATAGCCCCAAATAAAGAAAGAAACATTGGCTGTAAATTACATAATTTTTTTCACATGGTTGGGGTCCAGATATCAAAATGGGGTGGGCCAAAAAAGTTTGTGAATCCCTGTGCTAGAGGGTCCCATAAACTCATGTAAAGTCTAGAATTAAATTTGTCTGTACCCATTGGTTCTTGCTGCACAAGCTCAATATGATGCTTTTCTTAGTCATTGTTCTTGCTCATTTGGTCATTTTTTTATGCATAAATGTCTTCGAGCTCTCAAGAGAAGTGCACATGATTTAGGCTTCCACCACCTGCTTATACATATAATAGAATAAAATAGAATAGTTTATCTTCTATCCTCCTCCGAGGACATTATTTTCCATGTCACCTTACGGTCTTGAGTCATAAAAGAGTCAAAAAGCCATTGTGAGAGCCCATAAACCCCTCCTGTGCAAAGCTCCTGTTCTAATCATTTAACTCTATTATGTATACAGGCTTGCCCCCTCTCCTATCTATTACCTACCTATTGGTTTCGTCTTGGGACTCTTCTGCCGTCTCTTTGTAATGTGGGACAAAGTTGTTTGTGTCCATACACACCTTGCCCACAAGGGCACGCTGTCCAAAATCGTCTGCAATGACAAGAAGCAATTGCAAAGGTCACCAAACTGGTCAAATCACCCATCAGGGGAGCTGCATTTGGTGTGATTAGAGTAGCACTCTGTCAAACTGTATCAGACTGGAGCCAGAAGTGACATTTGTGATGTTACTCATTAGCCAACGTCAGCATCCTGGAATAAACGAAATAATAAACTAAAGCTAACAGTAATCTCATAAACCAAAAGGCGGGTGCTATCGGTTGTGGTGAAACAATTCTGGTGTCCTCCCAAACTACAAACTCTGGACTGTTTAGGAGGAGTAATGCAACCACCAAAGGACAAACATTCCATGCATACAGTAAGTAGATGAGAAAGTGACAAATTCCACTCACTCCTCTACATACAAAACCCTATGTTCATGTCTTGTTCTGAGCTGGTGTTCGTAAAAATAATTTTCATTATAATGATGGAACGCAGCAAATTCATATTTTAATGCCCAGCCAATCCCTGAATCTGAAACCTGAAATTCAATACTTTAGTTTACCTGCTTGCCCTACCCTTATTTAGCCTCACATTGAATTGTTTTATCATTTTATTGTCAGTACAACCAGGGCTACAAGTAGAACACAAAACAGTTACATTCATGAGTTTTATTGACAAATGTCAATAAAAAAAGGTATGCCAAGCAAAAACCTCTTTAAAAAATGTATTGCATAAATGGTTTCCTTGGTGGTAAATTATTATCCAACTAGTCAGTGACAACTGTGTGGAGTTTGGAGTTTGTGACAGTAACTATGTGATCTTGTTACAATATTATGGACACTAAGTCCTGGGCAGAAATTGAACTTGGTGAAATAAACTTTAATATTCACAAGATAATTCTGAAATGCACCTGAGAGATATAGCAAAGCTCAGGAAAACATCAGGGACGATCACAATGCAATAATTGTGTATGATCTATGTAGAAGAACCCTTACCTTCTAGCAATAATTGTGTATGATCTATGTAGAAGAACCCTTACCTTCTAGCAATAATTGTGTATGATCTATGTAGAAGAACCCTTACCTTCTAGCAATAATTGTGTATGATCTATGTAGAAGAACCCTTACCTTCTAGCGACTCTTGTGCGGCGTGAGTGTCATAGAGCAAAACAGTCTCAGCTTTTCATAGTGGAGTCATAATAGTTTGTAGCTCAAACTTCTTGGACTTTAATGACGTTTTTGTGATAAGAACAGTTTTGGGGATCTGCCCTGGTCTCACAAACACCGCTCTAGATCAGCCCCCATCAATCGCACAGGCTAATGGTCGGCATCAGCAGATGCAGAAGAAATGGAGGAATCCAATGCAAAAAAAAGCTCTAGTGCAAACACACAATGTTTAAGAGGGTTTGGAACAGAACGACAGACCCCTCTCATTGAAGCCACAGAAGTTCAAGGCTGACTGCGGTACCGCAGGCATTGTGAATGGGAAAATGGCCATCTTCATGGTCAATCTTCATGTAAATAAAATACAAATTCGAAGACAATCATGGTACAAATAATTGCTTCTAATACACCATATGCATATCCTTCAACCGATAACTTTTTTAAATCACACACAGATTTGAGTTATTCAATGAGATGGGGCAGCACTGAGCGTTAACAAAACTTTCACACACTAGACTCCCCCAAATGACGGCTCGCACTGTGACATAAGAAATGAAACATTGTCAACATAACCTAACTACATAGAGAGGCTGGCCTAGCGGTCAACACAGCAGCCTCCGGACCACTTGTATTGTACCACCCCGCGGCGAGGTTAGAATCCCCACACCGCCACCTTTAATACTGTCTATCCCCTGCTGTCTGTCTCCCTACTTTCCTGTCTAAATAAATACATAACACATTTGAAAGAGGAGTGGAGTTCCAATCCCCTTTTTTAAAAAAGAGACTGTGATTGACACATTGTTGCATAACAACTTACCAGTGGAGGCATGTGTGTGTGTATTCCAGGTACAGTTGTACATTATGTGACTGAGGTTAATGTTTAGAGCCAGTCAGATAACATCCTGTGCTCTTTTATCATATAGCATGCCTTGTTCTTCCCTTCCTCTCTCTGCCTTTGTCATAAAGTTATAGACTTATGTAATAAACACGAGTTATCCACAGGTGAGAAGACCACTGGGAACAGGTCAAAGTACAACCACTCTGATTATCCCGCACAAACATCTGGGCTATGTTCAATGTTCAGCCATTGTGCAAGTGAGCAGTAGAGTGTGTGTCTGCACATTTGTGTGTTTATGTGTCTGTTTTCTCACTTGCGATTTGGCCCAGCAGGAGAGCAGCATCGGTATGTATTGTGGCAAAGTAACATGCCGTAGTGGTACCATTTCTCAGGGTTCTTTTCTGAAATAGACAGAGATTGTTTTAGTATTCAGGCCAAATAGGGCCTGTTCATACACACCACTCTCTCACTGCAATATCACCTGCCCTAGCCTGCTATGTGTTACATTGTATCCAGATTTCATCAGAATTTCTATGCTACTGTCTCACTCTGTGAGCTTTCCTTATGTAGCCAAGGAAGCAACCTAAATAGTTAACTTTTTTATATTTTTTGCTTCACTGCAGGTTGTTTAAAATAAGCTAAAGCTTCACAAATGTAAACTCTCTTTAACCTTTAATAAAAGGCCATAGCAGCTTGTTATTGGCCCTCCTTTGGCCCAACATTGGCATTCCTATCCCTGCACAGCAGTGAATTCCGAAAAACACGGGAAAATAGACACACAGGAGCAAAGACGGCATCCAAAGTTTCTGCTCCTGAGTGTCCATTATCACTGCAATATTAACCCCTGCAACACAAGGCTTCAAAAGTATAACAGACATTTAAAATAGGAAATAAGGATACGAATGGTCTATAATCCTCTATGCTAAATCCAGGTCTGTTTCAGTCCGTTTTCTAACATTTGGTGCCTAATGAACACGACCCTGATGACTTATATAGGCTGAGGTGTGTTAGTTTGGCCCAGAACGCTCACCACGACATGGGTGTAGACGTTGCGGGCGAACCCCATGTCTTTGTAGCGGGCCTCCACTGGGAAGGTGTACGTGTTGAGCCACTGTAGCAGGGGCAGGTCCAGGGCTGTGCCTGCATAGCTGTACTGAGACGCGTGGATGTGGGTGTCCACCATCCCTGGCATGAAGAACTCACTACAGACAACGATGACAACCAAATGGACTTTAGGATAATAACTAGGTTGTGTTCAGTCAGAAACAGATGAAGTGAAGTAGGAGTTACATTTGGAATCAGTGTTACTCTCATAGGATGGACTCTTTACTCACTGCTGTCCAAGCTGTGTAACAGCCAAGGCCTCAAACCTCCACTTCTGTGAAAGACTGTCGACTTCCTGCCCACTCCCAATGAAGGCAATCTGTCAACATGAGAACCAACCAAAGACAATCAGAGCCTGAGAGAGACAATCAGAGCCTGACTCAACAAGGTGTTCATTCATTTAAATATAATTGATCCATACATGAAGTGATCTATTGTAACACATTAAGGCATAGCCGGATTACATATACCCTCAACATACAGTGCATTCGGAAAGTATTCAGACCCCTTGACCTTTTCCACATTTTGTTACGTTACAGCCTTATTCTAAAATGGATTAAATGAAAATATTTCCTCATCAATCTAAACACATTTTTGCAAATGTATTAAATAAAAACTGAAATACCTTATTTAGATAAGTATTCAGACCCTTTGCATGAGACCCGAAATTGAGCTCAGGTGCATCCTGTTTCCATTGATCATCCTTGAGATATTTCTACAACTTGATTGGAGTCCACCTGTGGTAAATTAAATTGATTGGACATGATTTGGAAAGGCACACACCTGTCTATATAGGGTCCCACAGTTGACAGTGCAGGTCAGAGCAAAAACAGAGCAAAAACCAAAGGAATTGTCCGTAGAGCTCCGAGACAGGATTGTGTCGAGGCAAAGATCTGGGGAAGGGTACCGAAAAATGTCTGCAGCATTGATGGTCCCCAAGACCACAGTGGCCTCCATCATTCTTAAATGGAAGAAGTTTGGAACCACCAAGACTCTTCCTAGAGCTGGCCGCCCGGACAAACTGAGCAATTGGGAGAGAAGGGCCTTGGTCAGGGAGGTGACCAAGAACCTGATGGTCACTGACAGATCTCCAGAGTTCTTCTGTGGAGATGGGAGAACCTTCCAGAGGACAACCATCTCTGCAGCACTCCACCAATCAGGCCTTTATGGTAGAGTGGTCAGATGGAAGCCACTCCTCAGTAAAAGGCACATGACAGCCCGCTTGGAGTTTGCCAAAAGGCACCTAAAGGACTCTCAGACCATGAGAAACAAGATTCTCTGGTCTGATGAAACCAAGATTGAACTCTTTGGCCTGATTGCCAAACGTCGCGTCTGGAGGAAACATGGCACCATCCCTACGGTAAAGCATGGTGGTGGCAGCATCATGCTGTGGGATGTTTTTCAGTGGTAGGGACTGGGAGTCTAGTTGAGATCGAGGGAAAGATGAACGGAGCAAAGTACAGCGAGAGTACAGAGAAATCCTTGATGAAAACCTGCTCCAGAGCGCTCAGCACCTCAGAAGGTTCACTTTCCAACAGGACTCTGAATGTCCTTGAGTGGCCCAGACAGAGCCCAGACTTGAACCCGATCGAACATCTCTGAAGAGAGATGAAAATAGCTGTGCAGCGACGCTCCCCATCCAACCTGACAAAGCTTGAGAGGATCTGCAAAGAAGAATGGGAGAAACTCCCCAAATACAGGTGTGCCAAGCTTGTAGTGTCATACCCAAGAAGACTTGAGGCTGTAGTTGCTGCTAAAGGTGTATCAACAAAGTACTGAGTAAAGGGTCTGAATACTTATGTATATGAGATATTTCCGTTTTTTTTTTTTTTTTTATACATTTGCAAAAATGTCTAAAAACCTGTTTTGTCATTATGGGGTATTGTGTATAGATTTATCAGAAGAAAAAAATGCTATTTAATCAATTTTAGAATAAGGCTGTAACGTTACAAAATGTGGAAAAAGTGAAGGGGTCTGAATACTTTCCGAATGCACTGTATATATACTATACAAACAACATGCATCCAATTCCCCAATAGAGTACACCACCTAAACTCATAATTAGGATCTGGGGGGCATATGAGTCAGTTTGGGAAACCTTTGTAATAAAATCCATGTAATAAAAACATCACATGCATGAGAAAGCAAAATAATCGCAAGAAAACGATTTCCATGAAACTACTATTATTACAAAGTCCAGACCACATTTCACAACTTTCGTGACAGCTGTCACAGGTCCTTTGTAGCCTATATATCTACTGCTCATGTGTAGTTTTACTAGAGTTACACGCTGCACAATTATAACGGATTTTGGAAACAGGTTTATCTTCTTTTGAAGAAAATGTTATTTGTATGGGCCAATGGTATCCATACAAAAATGCTAAATCAAATTCTGGCTAATTTCTAAATGAATTAACATAATGTATGCTGTTCATAGATATTAAAATAGACTTTCACAGTTTAATTCTATTTTTATTTTATTTAATTCTGACAGACCTTCCCCTCCATGTCCACTCCCAGAAGCCTATCCTCCAGAATTTCCACGGCTGTGTGATCGGTGGAGTGCACAAACGTCCCCCTGTAGACGTGCGCAATGTCCACAGCGGATTCGTTGGAGCTAGTCATCTCTATAAACGTTAAAAAAGCAGGGTTCGGCAGTTTGATGATAAAAATGAATCTCTTCTCGTTTTTATCCTCGGCAAGGACAGTGGGCGGTTAATCTGTGCGCACCAAGAAGCGACTCCACCTGCGGGCACAGTGCGACTGGCCACAAGCGTAGCGTGCGCCCGCATGGAACAGCCATAGCTGGAATTTTATTAGCCTACAGGGTTAATAAAAATAGGTTGTTATGCTCAGCAATGGCGCATTGTTCATTTTCGTATCGTATGATAGTTTCCACTACTTAGACACAGGCAGAAGTGCTTACACAACATTGCAAGTAATTGTATCTTGAAGGTAAGTATCATACCGCTATAACCACACCAGTGATAAGGATTAGTAACATTTTATTAGAGGGGGTTAAAAGTGACAACTAAGAACAAATTCATGAGAAAAAAGCCATCATTCATAAGTATGTATCTAACATCTTAGCAGAAAATGATCGATTTGCAGTTAGCTAGCTAGCTAGCACATGAGCTGGCATTGCTCAAACCAAAATATTTATGCATTAGGAACTAGTTGGAATTATAAAAAAGGTGGGGGAAAAGGTCATAAAGACTCATAACCAGTAGGGGTTATGATCTAGGCCTAGTAGTACTAGTAACTATTCCACAGCTGAAATTCAAAATAAAACATGATGGGGTGGATATAGGACTCAATCATTTCTGTACAGTGCAGTGACTGACGAGACATGGTCCTCTTTTTTTTTATAACCAGCTCATGTTTAAAACAAATACAATATGCGAAAACACCACTGGCGATAAAACTCACCACTATAACTGCGCCTCTGCTCTAGTTATTTTGTTTGCCTCCCGGTTGTGCTGCGTTTACACAGGCATTCCACTTCTGATCTCTTTCCCCCACTAATTTCTCTTTTGACCAATCACATCAGATCTTTTCTCATCATCTCTTTTTCAGAGCTGATCTGATTGTTCAAAAGGCCAATTAGTGAAAAAAAGAGATCTGAATTGGGCTGCCTGTGTAGAAGGAGCCATATCTGTCTCCTCTTCTCTGCCATCACTCTGTGCTTCCTGTTCTCTGTTTGTGTCTGCCTTATACTTTATAAAAACCAAACTAAGGACTTGGAGGCTATATTGCAAATTAGTGCCCATCAAATGCGTTACGCTGAATCAATACCTACCATAAGTGTTCATTAATATTACAGGGCTAACATTTTCCCCTGGTGTCATTGGTGCCACTAACTTTTACAGGTGGCACCAGCCCCATGATTTGGTCGGACCCAAATCATGAATAATCGAATAAAGTAATTCATAGTGCTTTATTAAGAAGTATAATAGACTGTGGAGTTATTCAATAAATACGTTGTTTCATTTAACACATCCAAACAGGAATGTATGATTAAATATATTTTGATGTGAAACCTAATCCAGGTGATTGTCATACATTTCAGGTTGACAATTAAACAATAGTTGCTATATTTTACTGTCAAAATAGGACACCAGAATTTCATGTTTTTTTATTTGTTCAATAGAGATTAATTGCATAGGCCTACATCTTTATGTGCACTAACTAACAGTGTTGTAGTACTCGAGACCACATAGAGTGTCTCGGTCTTATCTCGGTCTCGGACAGTGAGGACTCTTAACTTCTTCCCGAGACCAGCGGAGTAAAAAAACATAATTATCAGCTTCCATTCAGTCAGCGTTCGCCAGGCCAAATATATACGCTGCTTTCTTGAAACATTAATATCTTAACAGTCGATATATATTTTATAGACATGTTTGCGCAGTGACGAACCTATAGGCCTTCAGTGTGTGACAGGTTCGTCATTCTGAAAGGACAGCAACCGTAATACCAGCGCACTCATGTAGGAGAGTAGGCAGGTATACGCTGTATACCCACTTTTGTTTTTCAGTGGGCATTGCATATAGTCACTTCTTAAGCCCTACTGGTGCGTATCAAAGTAGTGTATTGGAGGTATACGACTTATCAATTATGTAGTACAATAGAGAAACCATGCACAAAGTAGCCTACACAATTGCAAAGCCTGTGAAATATATTCACATACACGCCACACACACATAGCCTAGTTTCAACAGAATATCATCTGCAGGCAGCAAGAGTGTGCAGCTCTCAACTGGTTTTGGCATGGAGCAGCTCACAGAAGAATGACATCGGTAGCCGGTAGGGTAGGAAAGACGTTTCAACCTATATCTACCAGTTTAATGCTAACTAAGGCAACAATGTGTAGGCAAACCAGGTATTGAAAAAGTTTAGTCCGAAGTGTTGGTTAGTAGGCTATTTGCAGTGCTTAATTTATAAATCGGGAGGTGCCGGAACAAAAAGTGAGCGCGAGAGGGGGGTGACCTGGTGGAGTTCTGAGGTACCTGAACACATTAATTTTTTTTATCTAAATCACCTTTATAATAAAGCATTGCATGCATATCATCGCATTTGCGTCTTGGCATAGAGAAGTAGAGTAGATACACTTAAAGAAGTTGCACACATGGGGAACATTTTTAGTAGTCTAGGGTCCAGGAAAAAAATTGTCCTTTTAAAAACGCATTTCATGCAATTCTATGTCATTTCATATGACTGGAGACTTTGGCAGAATCTTTAAATACCTCATAAAAGATAAATTAAAAACAACCTTGTCTTGAATCCATCAATAGCCTAGGCTTGTGGAGACATACAGTACTGTAGGCTACAATATGTGGAGGAAATGAACACCCGCTGAATATGACCAGTGTCAGTAAACGTAGGCAAAAATAGTAATAGTCAAGAATACTTGAGATAACATGTAAACAGCCTAACCAGCTCTGCTACGGCGAGTAAAAGGGTCACAGTGAGGTGTCTGGATGTAGCTAGCTAGCTAGCTAGCAAGTTAGCCAACTTTAGCCAGTTAGCTTGGGTGCTTGGTTGGGACAAGCATGCATTGGCAGAGAAGCTGCAGAAGGACGAGGAGACTACAATTCCCCATCGTTTATCAGTGCAATTTTGACGGCCAACTAGTTGAAAAAGTTTGAGAGAGTTTGTCTGATGTTCCTTCGTTTTGAGCTCATCTTGCTCTGGCTAGCATTAGTTGTTGGTCTTGTTGTTGTTGTGCATACCTGAGGGAGAGAGAGCCTATCTTTTCATGGTTGTTTGATCAATAGGAATGTAAAGTTCCCAAATGTGGTGTTTATATATTTGTAGAAATCCATTCAGGTGTATTTTGTGGCTTTTGGCGAATGCGTTCTAATGATCTAAAGTCGCAACTGCCTGTAAACACACAGTCCAGTTCAAAGTGAACGATGGCAGGCCAGTGTGGCAAAGGCCTACTGTAGCTCTGATTGGTTATAGCGCACCTGTCTGTGTAGACTCCGGTCCAGGACGAGACATATGTTTTTATTCGGTTTTATTTACTGCAGTGTCTATTAATTGTCCAAACTCACGGCCGCTTTCCACCTCTATATTGCTATAGAATTTTCACAAATGCCTTAGTATACATAATTCCCAAACATTCTAATAATTTATGATAACTTGAAAATGGCCATATCTAAGTGGTCGCTTGTCAGAAAATGTTTTATGCGTAATATTCTTCCTGGAGGTGTATATGAACAGATTTTAATCAAATGTAATGTTACTAAAATGCTGTCAGTTCCACTTTAAATGCAACAATGTTTCACACACATCAGCTATTTTCAAAGAGATGGCTAACAACTGCAAGCGACCTGCAATAAAAAACCGTTCCACTCACCAGATGATGATCATTTGAAACTTAACTTCTTGTTGAAAGTTATTCTTGAAAAGGGAGAAGCTAACAAATTAGCAACAACATCCTGTTTGATAACACCTGCTGCAGCTGCTGCAAATTAACTGACAACAGAAGCAAGCTAGCTAGACTGTGGGAAAACTACTGCTCGCTATTGCGCAGTGACCTGTTGGCCTTCAAGAAGGCAGAAGTTTCTATACGTTTTTGTAAGAACGGTCCCACCTATTAAATCAAAATGTGATTGGTTGATTCCACTGTCACTCCAAAATGTTGCCCTAATACAGTTGAATGGCAGATGTATTTATCTACTGTAGCTTCTGATGGCCTAGCCAATGAGACCTATAGGCCTATGCCCTTGCAATGGCCAGTGTACATTTCATGCGCGCCATTCCATATCTCAAATATCTTGGTTGTAAAATAGTTGCTATTGAGCTGAAAATTGTGAGTTGATTAATAAAAATACCTACAGAAAGCTGAGACTCTCCTCTCTTTGACAGGGACAAGGGGCTGATTGTATACAATTTCAAAATGCAATTGCGGGACAATCAGAGTGGCTCGCTCATCACAGCAGCAGGCCCCAGCGAGGGCTCAGCTACAGGGCAGACACTTTCATTACAGTAACAGGAATTATGAGGATAATGCACTTTACTGTTTGACCAAATTATGGTTTTAGCCACCCAAAAAATAATGTTTTGAGTGAGGTGACAATGTAGAATGCGCTCTTCCTACGTTTATAAGCACCCTTTACGTTTTGGCTTCCTACCTGATGACAAAGTCGGAGCAGGTCTCTTTGCTAATGCCGCATTTGACTTTGAATGTGAGTTTGCGTGACATCAACTCAGCCTATCAGAAAGCCGGGCCGGCCCATCTTGGCCAAAGGCTCATTATAGATTAGCAGAACAGAGAAACTCTTAACAGGCCCATGGTCCACCGGCCATATCACGTCATTGTTTTGGCCATCTGGTCAATTTCAACCAGCCCCCCCACCCAACTAAAAAATTATCCAGCCTATCTGGCATTTGCTAGAATTGCCAGATGGCGAATCCTCCCCTGTGTATAGGCCTACCCACATCCCTCCCTGGAACTCAGGTTGATTTGTAAATCAATTACACTGAACAAAAACAAATGCAACATGAGACAATTTCAACGATTTTACTGAGTTATATAAGGAAATCAGTCAATTGAAATAAATTCATTACACCCTCATTTATGGATTTCACATGACAGGGAATACAGATTTGCATCGTTTGGTCACAGATACCTTAAAAAAGAAAGGTAGGGGCGTGGATCCGAAAATCAGTCAGTATCTGGTGTGACCACCATTTGCCTTATGCAGTGCGACACATCTCCTTTGCATAGAGTTGTTGATTGTGGCCTGTGGAATCTTGTCCCACTCCTCTTCAATGACTGTGCGAAGTTGCTGGATATTGGCGGGAACTGGAACACACTGTCGTACATGTCGATCCAGAGCATCCTAAACATGTTCAATGGGTGAAATGTCTGGTGAGTATATGCAGGCCATGTAAGAACTGGGACATTCAGCTTCCAGGAATTGTGTATAGATCCTTGCGACATGGGACTGTGCATTATCATGGTGAAATATGAGGTGATGGAGGCGGATGAATGGCACGAAAATGGGCCTCAGGATCTCGTCACGGTATCTCTGTGCGTTCAATTTGCCATTGATAAAATGCAATTTTGTTCATATGCCTGCCCATACCATAACCCCACCATGGGGCACTCTGTTAACAACATTGACATTAACAAATTGCTCGCCCACACAACACCATACACACTGTCTGCCCGTTACAGTTGAATCCAGGATTCATCCGTGAAGAACACACTTCTCCAGCGTGCCAGTGGCCATCGAAGGTGAGCATTTGCCAACTGAAGTCGGTTACGACGCCGAACTGCAGTCAGGTCAAGACCCTGGTGAGGACGACGAACACGCAGATGAGCTTCCCTGAGACGGTTTCTTACAGTTTATGCAGAAATTCTTTGGTTGTGCAAACACACAGTTTCATCAACTGTCCGGGTGGCTGGTCTCAGACGATCCCGCAGGGGACGAAGCCGGATGTGGAGGTCCTGGGCTGGTGTGGTTACACACGGTCTGAGGTTGTGAGGCCGGTTGGAAGTACTGCCAAAATCTTATGGTAGAGAAATTAACATTACATTATCTGGCAACAGCTCTGGTGGACATTGCTGCAGTCAGCATGCCAATTGCACGCTCCCTCAAAACTTGAGACATCTGTGGCATTGTGTAGTGACAAAACTGTACATTTTAGAGTGACCTTTTACTGTCCCCAGCACAAGGTGCACTTGTGTAATGATTATGCTATTTAATCAGCTTCTTGATATGCCACATCTGTCAGGTGGATGGATTATCTTGGCAAAGGAGAAATGTTCACTAACAGGGATGTAAACCCATTTGGGCACAAAATGAGATAAATAAGCTTTTTGTGCGTATGGAAAATATCTGGGATCTTTTATTTCAGCTCATGAAACATGGGACCAACATGTTGTGTTCAAATTTTTGTTCAGTGTAGTTTTCTTAACAAATAACTTGCATAATGGATTCCAGTTGTGTGCAATACTAGGAGTTACATTTTATTAAATTTTTATATACCACAAATGTACCACAAAGGAGCTTTTCCAACGGTTTATAAGGGCATGGAATGGTAAAGGTCAAAAAGACACTGAATACCCCATTGAAAATTGTAAAATTAAAAATTGAAGGACAACGCCTTAATTTTAAAAACAACACAATGGTAGCCACTTGGTTTCAGAAGGATGTCACAATGTTTTACTCCAGTGTTTGTAAAAATAAATAAATAAACTATGCCTAATATATTGCTTCAAAATATGGTTGAAACTATCAAGAGATTGTTAGGATACTTATGATTAATAGTGCTTTATATGTCCCAACAGGCCAAGTAAATTAGCTAACATCTTCAAATGAAATAAACCAGAAGACAATCGTATTAAGCAACTTCTGTCATAATCCACACCAGACAATTTCAAACAGGCGCTGCTTCAGTCCTAAACCACAGATGATCCAGTTGATAGACTGATGCTGATCATCTCACGTAGAAAGGAAATATGATTGACACACTTGTCTTAAACTTTGGCCCAAAGTTTATTATGTTTAGGATCTTCCTGAAATGAAATTAATAGAAAGGTATATGTTTGGCCTACTTTTGAAATCTGCATCTAAATAATGAAGACATTTTTTGAAAGTAGCAGAGCGCTCACTCTGGAAATTTGAGGCACTTGTGGAGTTTCTTTAAAATCATGCATAAATATTAACATTTGTATTCTTAATTTAAAACATATTTCAAAGCACACACTAAGGTTTCAATTGACACCAAGAAAGCCTTTGTAGCATCTACAGACTAATCATTGTAGTATCTTAAAGCAGTCTATGCATGAGAACAGACTGCATTTGAATATCAGACTATGCTTTCAAGGTAAGGAAAAACATTTTGTTATGTTATTTGGGTCAACTATTCCTTTAAGTTAGGAGGGGCACTAAGGAGGTCATTGGACTTTCGATCATGTGTTTGAATAAGCATAACAAAACTGGCACGTGATCATTATCAAAGGCACTAAATAAAACCCACTGAAACAATGAATGATGTTAATAGTGTGGTAACAAATTAGTGTGACTCACCATAAAGACTAAGGTCCACTTTGCCTTGTAGCTCAAAAAGGGAGAAATCTGAGAGAAGATGTCCCACCAGAGGGAAGCATTGAGCTAAAATAATCTCTAACAGAACTATGCCAATGCATATTACTCAAAATACATCGTCAGAGTCAGAATAAAACATTTAAAAAACTATTTTCTCAAAATGTATATATATATTTTTTACATATGTGTACATTCGTGTGCATTTCTATATTTATACTCAGGAAAAGTTAAAAAATAGCTGCTGGGGCACTATAATGACTTCAATCCAGTAGTGTTTGTGAATTATCCTTCACATACACAACAAGATAATGCTTCCTTAAACCCATTAAAGCATGACAAATTGCTGTCTCATAGGATTTACTACAAAACAGTTAATTGAAAGTGAGGTTTGTCCATTTAATGTCCCAACCCCAAATACAAATAGGCTATTGTATTTTAGAGTGAAGAAATCTACAGTGATGAGGCTTCTAAGCAAAATTATGTACAGTGAGGGAAAAAAGTATTTGATCCCCTGCTGATTTTGTACGTTTGCCCACTGACAAATAAATGATCAGTCTATAATTTTAATGGTAGGTTTATTTGAACAGTGAGAGACAGAATAACAACAAAAAAATCCAGAAAAACGCATGTCAAAAATTTTATATATTGATTTGCATTTTAATGAGGGAAATAAGTATTTGACCCCCTCTCAATCAGAAAGATTTCTGGCTCCCAGTTGTCTTTTATACAGTTAACGAGCTGAGATTAGGAGCACACTCTTAAAGGGAGTGCTCCTAATCTCAGCGTGTTACCTGTATAAAAGACAGCTGTCCACAGAAGCAATCAATCAATCAGATTCCAAACTCTCCACCATGGCCAAGACCAAAGAGCTCTCCAATGATGTCAGGGACAAGATTGTAGACCTACACAAGGGTTACAAGACCATCGCCAAGCAGCTTGGTGAGAAGGTGACAACAGTTGGTGCGATTATTCGCAAATGGAAGAAACAAAAAATAACTGTCAATCTCCCTCGGCCTGGGGCTCCATGCAAGATCTCACCTCGTGGAGTTGCAATGATCATGAGAACGGTGAGGAATCAGCCCAGAACTACACGGGAGGATCTTTTCAATGATCTCAAGGCAGCTGGGACCATAGTCACCAAGAAAACAATTGGTAACACACTACGCCGTGAAGGACTTAAATCCTGCAGCGCCCGTAAGGGCCCCCTGCTCAAGAAAGCACATATACAGGCCCGTCTGAAGTTTGCCAATGCACATCTGAATGATTCAGAGGAGAACTGGGTGAAAGTGTTGTGGTCAGATGAGACCAAAATCGAGCTCTTTGGCATCAACTCAACTCGCCGTGTTTGGAGGAGGAGGAATGCTGCCTACTGTTTCGATAAAAGCGTCTGCTAAATGGAATATTATTATTATTATTTATGACCCCAAGAACACCATCCCCACCGTCAAACATGGAGGTGGAAACATTATACTTTGGGGGTGTTTTTCTGGAATGCAGTGGCTGTACAGTAACATGCTATACATGATGTCGGAGCTCTGGCTCTGCACTTCACAGCTCTGTATGGGTTTTGACGGACAGCCATTCTGAACTTGAGCACCTGACGCGACAAAACTCTCACTGTGCACACTTTGGAGAGGTGTGTGGTAGAGCTGGGACGATAAACCGAGAATTATCGATACCGACCACTTATCGCAGGCA
The DNA here is from genome assembly GCF_964263955.1 of Coregonus lavaretus. Taxonomy (NCBI): domain Eukaryota; kingdom Metazoa; phylum Chordata; class Actinopteri; order Salmoniformes; family Salmonidae; genus Coregonus; species Coregonus lavaretus. The sequence continues at coordinate 12,381,869 of NC_140004.1, forward strand.
TTTTTCTGATATCATTCATTGCGATAAGTAGCCTATACTAGAGAAATTTGAAATGAAATAAGTTTGCTAATATGGGTGATTGTTAATGGGATAATTGATGGCTACAACCATCAAACTAGTATTAGTAGTAGTAGTAGTTTAAAGGATAATTTAAAAAAGAAACTGTGGTGCACATTGGAGACACAAGTTAGTCCGCTCACTCAAACCCTTGTAATTTTTTTGACTTATGTTGCACCTACCTCACATTTTCCAGAAATATTCTTATCGTGTTACTGAATGTATCCAGAGGATTTTCAGATTTCGTTATCAACAAATGTGGCAAAAAGTACAGTAAATGTAAAATACACATAAAATCAACAGTGTAATGTTTGGATTCAGTCGTGTCAGATGAACTGTTGTGTCGTCACCTTTGGTCTTAAAATGTTCCCATAATCTCCAAACTGTTCCCTTTCAATTGCTACCATTTCTTCTGTAAGAAACATTTCAATTTAGCCCTATCCATATATCCCAATTCCCACAAATGTAAAGGGTTAAGAAATGCAATTCAAGAACAAAAGCATTTTTATTGAACGTAACACAATTTAGTCAATCAAATCTGCTGAGTGTGGCATAGTGACTTGCCTATTCACATGAGACTTTGGAACTAAACTGCTTTTGCACAGTGAATCACATGATTCTAGCTTGTTCCTTATTGGCGATATTGAAAATGTTACAACTGACCAGTGTTGCAATTATCCCCGGTCCCCCCTACACACTCATGTTATTATAAGACGTGCAGGAGTACACTCGACTCAATTCAAGGTTTGTATTCCATTTCTAATAGGTTAAATGTATAAACACTGACCAAATGTTAAACTCTAAGATGAGTTTATTGTTTGTGGAGTATGTCAAGTGCAGTGAAAATATGTTGTTGTGTATCAATACAATCAGTAATTGTTAGGCTAGGTGGGGACTCAGGCGCAGAGACGGACACACGGACAAAGAGGGTGAATTTAAGATGTTGTTTATTCAGCGTGTTTTGGCAGAGAGAAGCAGTTCAGGGTGGAGCAGCTTCAGACCGGGGTAGGAGCTGAGTGGGGTGGAGAGCCAGTAGCACTGAGAGCTGGATGACGAGGATATCAGACAACAGATGAGCAGGTTGCGGCGTGGGAGTGGCAGGCAGGCAGGCAGCAGGAACAGACGGGATCTGGTCGAAGGAGAGACAGGTTACAAACGTGGCAGAGACAACTATAATGCTGAGAGGGTAACAACTAAACTGAGATTGCTGTACGGAGCCAAGTTACCACAGGTGGTGTAGGAACGAACTGGCGCTGGAGAGGTGGCCAGCCCGGGTAGATAACTGCTGGTTGATTGGTGACAATGAGCTGCAGCTGGATGTAACTGAGCAGGAGAGAGAATGGCCACGCCCCCTGACCTAGATCCTCTGACTGGGCTGCACAGCGGGAGGAGACAGACACAGACAACACACACAGGGAAAAAAGGAAAAGGAAAACAAGCGGGGACAGGAACAACAGTGCCGGACCGTAACAGTAATTGGAACAACTGATATATTAGAATACCAGAAATTTTTTTGCCCAGTTTCAGATTTAAAACGCTAAAGAGAGTACTAAATATTTTTTATGAGAGTACTCGAACAGACATTCTTTCGAATATCCATCCCTACAGTGCATTCGAAAAGTATTCAGACCGCTTGACTTTTTCCACATTTTGTTACATTACAGCCTGATTCTAAAATGAACGTTTTTTAAAAAAAATCAACCTACACACAATACCCCATAATGACAAAGCTAAAACAGGGTTAGACATTTTTTTGAAATATCACATTTACATAAGTATTCAGACCTTTTACTCAGTCCTTTGTGGAAGCACCTTTGGCAGAAATTACAGCCTTGAGTCTTCTTGGGTATGACGCTACAAGCTTGGCACACCTGTATTTGGGGAGTTTCTCCCATTCTTCTCCTCAGGTCTCTCCAGAGATGTTCAATTGGGTTCAAGTCCTGGCTCTGGCTGGGCCACTCAAGGACATTCAGAGACTTGTCCCGAAGCCAATCTACACACAATACCCCATAATGACAAAGCAAAAACAGGTTTGTAGAATTTTTTGCAAATTTATAACAAATAAAACACTGAAATATCACATTTACATAAGTATTCAGACCCTTTAATCAGTACTTTGTTGAAGCACCTTTAGCAGTGATTACAGCCTTGAGTCTTCTTGGTTAGGATGCTACAAGCTTGACACACCTGTATTTGGGGAGTTTCTCCCATTCTTCTTTGCAGATCCTCTCAAGCTCTGTCAGGTTGGATGGGGAGTGTCGCTGCACAGCTATTTTCAAGTCTCTCCAGAGATGTTCGATCGGGTTCTGGCTGGGCCACTCAAGGACATTCAGAGACTTGTCCCGAAGCCACTCCTGCGTTGTCTTGGCTGTGTGCTTAGGGTTGTTGTCCAGTTGGAAGGTGAACCGTCGCCACAGTCTGAGGTCCTGAGTGCTCTGGAGCAGGTTTTCATCAAGGATCTCTCTGTACTTTGCTCCATTCATCTTTTCCTCGATCCTGACTAGTCTCCCAGTCCCTGCCGCTGAAAAACATCCCCACAGGATGATGCTGCCACCACCATGCTTCACTGTAGGGATGGTGCCAGGTTTCCTCCAGATGTGACACTTGGCATTCAGGCCAAAGAGTTCAATCTTGGTTTCATCAGACCAGAGAATGTTGTTTCTCATGGTATGAGAGTCCTTTAAGTGCCTCTTGGCAAACTCGAAGTGGGCTGTCATGTGCCTTTTATTGAGGAGTGGCTTCCGTCTGGCCACTCTACCATAAAGGCCTCTTTGGTGGAGTGCTGCAGAGATGGTTGTCCTTCTGGAAGTTTCTTCCATCTCAACAGAGGAACTCTGGATCTCTGTCAGAGTGACCATTGGGTTCTTGGTCACCTCCCTGACCAAGGCCCTTCTCCCCAGATTGCTCAGTTTGGCCGGGCGGCCAGCTCTAGGAAGAGTCTTGGTGGTTCCAAACTTCTTCCATTTAAGAATGATGGAGGCCACTGTGTTCTTGGGGACCTTCAATGCTGCAGAAATGTTTTGGTACCCTTCCCCAGATCTGTGCATGACACAATCCTGTCTCGGAGCTCTATGGATAATTCCTTTGATCTCATGGCTTGGTTTTTGCTCTGACATGCACCGTCAACTGTGGGACCTTATATAGACAGGTGTGTGCGTTTCCAAATCATGTCCAATCAATTGAATTTACCACAGGTGGACTCCAATCAAGTTGTAGAAACATCAAGGATGATCAATGGAAACAGGATGCAACTGATAAGTTGCGTCAATTCAAATCTGGTATTGGAACAAAAAGAGGTCAATACACGTCTTATAAAATAGACTAGTATTTTAATTAATGCAAAACACTTCAATGGTAAATATGATGTTCGTATATATGGGTCCACTGAAATACCACGCAGGGCAGACAGAGAACTGGTCCATTGTTATAAGTTCTTCTTTAAATACTCTGACAGAGATAGTTCCCGCTCCCTGCTGGCCTATCAGAGTAGAGACTGAGCTTGGTTTAGACTTACTCAGCCTATCGTTGGCGCACAGGCTGGTCCCAGCCCCTTGGCGCTTCACTGTTGCCAGGTGTTTTCTCCACAACTTGTCCCGAGTCAGCAACCTCAGACATCTTTGTAGCAGAACACTATGTCCTTGAGCGGTCTAACAAAGAGGCAGTGTGTGTGTATGTGAGAATCACAAGTCTTATCTCACCCTACTCCCTAACAGCTCCTCACATTAATCACAGCTTGTTATGTTGACCAATTTATATCAGTACAGTACAAACCTATTATGTTTAATCATTAATGCTTTCTTATTAAGCTAACAGCACATCTAAAATATAAGAGAATAATTTCCCACACAACTAAGCTCAATTTCGAGTCTCATAGCAAAGGGTCTGAATACTGAAGGTATTTCTGTTTTCTGTTTTATAAAAACCTGTTTCGCTTTGTCATTATGGGGTAGTGTGTAAATTGATGTTTTTTTTTAATTCAAGACATTTTAGAAAAAGGCTGTAACGTTACAAAATGTGTAAAAAGGGAAGAGGGCTGAATACTTTCCGAATGCACTTTATACTGTATATCACAATGTTATGGGTACATAATCACGATAAGACAAAAGGTTGACGTCACCTAACCCTAGTTCACAATGAACAAAGTCCCGAAGCTTCTGCACATGTGCGGATCACGTTCTGCGCATGCGTTTCTTTACCTCTACTTTACGCAAAGAAATGTGTTGTCTCCCTCCCTTCACATTTCTCACTGTCAATCGTGAATGATAATTCTCTCAAGTTTTACCTGTAAAATGTCTATGCAGCATCTGCATACCAACCATTTGATCTCAGTCAGTTTCATGGCGATGTGCATTTAGATCTTCTTGAGTTAATTATACAGTGTTATTTCAAAGTAGTGTTGTTTTGAATCATGTACAGTGAGCGAATGTTAGAGCAGATGGTGTTAAACTGTAGCATTGGTGTTAAACTGTAGCATAGCTTACCTGTGTATTTTGCCTAGTGGCGCGCACGGTTGAGATTTGGCCACATGAGAGAAAAATGTGACCATTAGCACAATCATCCTTAAATCCCTGAAATTAGGTGGTGTTTTTGTCTTACAGTAACATACTATTATATTCAGTTATTCTATGTAGAATACTATCATTATGTTATCTTGCACATTGATTCAGCTTTGATCTAACTTTATTAAATGAGCACCATACGCCAGAGTAACCTGTTTTATACCGCAAATGCGCAGAAGCGTCGGAAATGTTAGTGCTCGGGAAGAAAGGTCCAGAAAAGTTGGATCCGCAGACACTGTGTATTTGTTTTCCCCCAGTAGATAGCGGTCTTTGAAACGCTGTGATTATCTTACAGGAATGTTTTCTGGACTTTGATTGACAAGCTGCATTCTGAACACCCCCCTCCCCTCCCCTCTCCTTTCCCCTGAAACAGACAACACAGTTCCCAAGCAAAACCTCTGCCAGCTTAGCCCACTGTGTGTGGGCTTTAGACTCACCCACACACCATAGCGTAGGAAGTAGGAACACTCACGGAATTACAATGTCCTCTTTCTTCCCACACTTGGCACAAAGCTCCAGCTTCAGGGCACAGGTTTTACAAATGACGTGATATGCATCCTTCACCATCTTCTGAAAACATTTCACACTGAAACACACAAAAACACTCTGAATACCCATGTCCTCCTCTCACACCCTTTCTCTAGCCAACATTACACACATACAAATCCAAAGCTTCCCTCGGTCTTCCACATTTAAAACAAGTATAGAGAAAAACATGTCCTCCACGAATGATGTAGCGCTCCTACTTGTGTCAATTATTCCAATGTACACTACCGGTCAAACGTTTTAGAACACCTATTCATTCAAGGGTTTTTCTTTAGTTTTTACTATATTCTACATCGTAGAATAATAGTGAAGACATCAAAACTATGAAATAACACATATGGAATCATGTAGTAACCAAAGAAGTGTTAAACAAATCAAAATATATTTTATATTTGAGGTTCTTCAAATAGCCACCCTTTGCCTTGATGACAGCTTTGCACACTCTTGGCATTCTCTCAACCACCTTCACCTGGAATGCTTTTCCAACAGTCTTGAAGGAGTTCGCACATATGCTGAGCACCTGTTAGCTGCTTTTCCTTCACCCTGTGGTCCGACTCATCCCAAACCATCTCAATTTGGTTGAGGTCGGGGGGTTGTGGAGGCCACGTCATCTGATGCAGCACTCCGTCACTCTCCTTCTTGGTAAAATAGCCCTTACACAGCCTGGAGGTGTGTTGGGTCATTGTCCTGTTGAAAAACAAATGATAGTCCCACTAAGCCCAAATCAGATGGGATGGCGTATCGCTGCAGAATGCTGTGGTAGCCATGCTGGTTAAGTGTGCCTTGAATTCAAAGCACCCCCACACCATAACACCTCCATGCTTTACGGTGGGAAATACACATGCGGAGATCATCCGTTCACCCACACTGCGTCTCACAAAGACACGGCGGTTGGAACCAAAAATCTCAAATTTGGACTTCAGACCAAAGACCACATTTCCAAAGGTCTAATAACCATTGCTCTTGTTTCTTGGCCCAAGCAAGTCTCTTCTTATTATTGGTGTCCTTTAGTAGTGGTTTCTTTGCAGCAATTCGACCATGAAGGCCTGATTCACACAGTCTCCTCTGAACAGTTGATGTTGAGATGTGTCTGTTACTTGAACTTGGTGAAGCATTTATTTGGGCTGCAATTTCTGAGGCTGGTAACTCTAATGAACGTATCCTCTGCAGCAAAGGTAACTCTGGGTCTTCCTTTCCTGTGGCGGTCCTCATGAGAGCAAGTTTCATCATAGCGCTTGATGGTTTTTGCGACTGCACTTGAAGAAACGTTCAAAGTTCTTGAACTGTTCCGTATTGACTGACCTTCATGTCTTAAAGTAATGATGGACTCTCGTTTCTCTTTGCTTATTTGAGCTGTTCTTGCCATAATCTGGACTTGGTCTTTTACCAAATCGGACTATCTTCTGTATACCCCTCCTACCTTGTCACAACACAACTGATTGGCTCAAACGCATTAAGAAGGAAATAAATTCCACAAATTAACTTTTAACAAGGCACACCTGTTAATTGAAATGCATTCCAGGTGACTACCTCATGAAGCTGGTTGAGAGAATGCCAAGAGTGTGCAAAGCTGTCATCAAGGCAAAGGGTGGCTATTTGAAGAATCTCAAATATAAAATATATTTTTATTTGTTTAACACTTTTTTGGTTACTACATGATTCCATATGTGTTATTTCATAGTTTTGATGTCTTCACTATTATTCTACAATGTAGAAAATAGTAAAAAAAATAACTTGAATGAGTAGGTGTTCTAAAACTTTTGACCGGTTGTGTACACCGGATAGTTGACGCCTTTATCTGGCCAATAAGACAATTTAAAGCCACTGTGCCGCCATCTTAGCACTCCTCCTTTTAGGGTTTTGAGTAATTGATTGCATTGACAAAAATCGATATCCCTACATTAAGTAAGTCAACCTATCAACCATGGCACAATGTGCGGCATATGGATGCAGCCAATGCCAATTCAAGGGATGTGGAAAGCCATTTAATTTGTAAGTACCAAAATTATATAGACCGTAAAACTTCTATTAAATTGCAAAGTCTTAACCGGGCTCGGGACACATTTCAGAAAAAAAACTGTTTTAAATAAACGCTGTGTCTAAACGAATTGTTTACGAGGTTTAACTTACAAATAATTACATTAAATAATTCAGTAATGGCTGTAAAAAATTATGGCAATCATCCATTTTGAATCGCCAGTAAAAAAAACTGTTGGCCATTGCTTGCTAACAGCTGAGAACTGCTAGCTAACTGGCAAGCACAAAAACAGTCAGACCCCTAGAAATCGAGAAGGGTGCAATTGCGGCCAGCAATTCCGGGCGTTCCTGGATCTGCAGGAACCCCTCTTTATACTTCTATTGGTCAATTTGTAGATTAGGACAGGCAGGAGGCGGGGGCGCTCCAGTACAGTAGGTGGCAATAATGCACAATAATGTTGGATGCCAGCCGCCAATAAACCCAACAGAAGAATGGTAGAGGCGACAACGGTAGCTAGCTAGCCGTACACCGGTAGACGGTGTCCTGCGCCCCCGCCTGTCGGGCATTGTTTTCCAGCAGTTCTGTTAACGACGGCGAGGGCAGTTGCTACCGGTATACGGCTAGCTAGCTACCGTTATCGCCCCTACCATTCTTCTGTTGGGTTTATTGGCAGCTGGCATCCAACATTATTGTGCATTATTGCCACCTATCTAACCTAACCCTATCTAAACCTAACCCTTTCTCATTTGTTCCTGAATTTCTTTGGATCTCGGCATGATGTCTAGCTTTTGAGGATATTTTGGTCTACTTCACTTTGTCAGGCAGGTCACGTGCAAATAGTCAGGGTAGCCATGATTAGCTGTTCAGGAATCTTATGGCTTGGGGGTAGAAGCTGTTGAGAAGCCTTTTGGACCTAGACTTGGTGCTCCGGTACCGCTTGCCGTGCGGTAGCAGAGAGAACAGTCTATGACTAGGGTGGCTGGAGTCTTTGACAATTTTGAGGGCCTTCCTCTGACACCGCCTGGTATAGAGGTCCTGGATGGCAGGAAGCTTGGCCCCAGTGATGTACTGGGCCGTACGCATTACCCTCTGTAGTGCCTTGCGGTCGGAGGCCGAGCAGTTGCCATACCAGGCGGTGATGCAACCAGTCAGGATGCTCTCGATGGTGCAGCTGTATAACTTTTTGAGGATCTGAGGACCCATGCCAAATCTTTTCAGTCTTCCGAGGGGGAATAGGCTTTGTCGTGCCCTCTTCACGGCTGTCTTGGAGCGTTTGGACCATGATAGTTCGTTGGTGATGTGGACACCAAGGAACTTGAAGCTCTCAACCTGTTCCACTACAGCCCCATCGATGAGAATGTGGGCGTGCTCAGTCCTCTTTTTTTTCCTGTAGTCCACAATCATCTCCTTTGTCTTTGTCACGTTGAGGGAGAGGTTGTTATCCTGGCACCACACGGCCAGGTCTCTGACCTCCTCCCTATAGGCTGTCTCATCGTTGTCGGTGATCAGGCCTACCACTGTTGTGTCGTCGGCAAACTTAATGATGGTGTTGGAGTCGTGCCTGGCCATGCAGTCATGGGTGAACAGGGAGTACAGGAGGGGACTGAGCACACACCCCTGAGGGGCCCCCGTGTTGAGGATCTGCGTGGCAGATGTGTTGTTACCTACCCTTACCACCTGGGGGCAGCTCGTCAGGAAGTCCAGGATCCAGTTGCAGAGAGAGGTGTTTAGTCCCAGGATCCTTACCTTAGTGATGAGCTTTGAGGGCACTCTGGTGTTGAACGCTGAGCTGTAGTCAATGAATAGCATTCTCACATAGGTGTTCCTCTTGTCCAGGTGGGAAAGGGCAGTGTGGAGTGCAATAGAGATTGCATCATCTGTGGATCTGTTGGGGCGGTATGTAAATTGGAGTGGGTCTAGGGTTTCTGGGATAATGGTGTTGATGTGAGCCATGACAAGCCTTTCAAAGTACTTCATGGCTACAGACGTCAGTGCTACGGGTCGGTAGTCATTTAGGCAGGTTATCTTAGTGTCCTTGGGCACGGGGACTATTGTGGTCTGCTTGAAACATGTTGGTATTACAGACTCAGTCAGGGACATGTTGAAAATGTCGGTGAAGAAACTTGCCAGTTGGTCAGCACATGCTCGGAGTACACGTCCTGGTAATCCGTCTGGCCCTGCGGCCTTGTGAATTAAAAGTCTTACTCACATCGGCTACGGAGAGCGTGATCACATAGTCATCTGGAACAGCTGGTGCTCTCATGCATGCTTCAGTGTTGCTTGCCTCGAAGCGAGCATAGAAGTGGTTTAGCTTGTCTGGTAGGCTTGTGTCACTAGGCAGCTCGCGGCTGTGCTTCCCTTTGTAGTCTGTAATAGTTTTCAAGCCTTGCCACATCCGACGAGCGTCAGAGCCGGTGTAGTACGATTCAATCTTAGTCCTGTATTGACTCTTTGCCTGTTTGATGGTTCGTCGGAGGGCATAGCGGGATTTCTTATAAGCGTCCGGGTTAGAGTCCCGCTCCTTGAAAGCAGCAGCTCTACCCTTTAGCTCAGTGTGGATGTTGCCTGTAATCCATGGCTTCTGGTTGGGGTATGTACATACGGTCACTGTGGGGACGACATCATCGATGCACTTATTGATGAAGCCAGTGACTGATGTGGTGTACTCCTCAATGCTATCGGAAGAATCCCGGAACATGTTCCAGTCTGTGCTAGCAAAAGAGTCCTGTAGCTTAGCATCTGCGTCATCTGACCACTTTTTTATTAACCGAGTCACTGGTGCTTCCTGCTTTAGTTTTTGCTTATAAGCAGGAATCAGGAGGATAGAGTTATGGTCAGATTTGCCAAATGGAGGGCGAGGGAGAGCTTTGTATGCGTCTCTGTGTGTGGAGTAAAGGTGGTCTAGATTTTTTTTTCCTCTGGTTGCACATTTAACATGCTGGTAGAAATTAGGTAGAACATATTTGAGTTTCCCTGCATTAAAGTCCCCGGCCACTAGGAGCGCCGCCTCTGGATGAGCGTTTTCCTGTTTGCTTATGGCCTTATACAGCTCATTGAGTGCGGTCTTAGTGCCAGCATCGGTTTGTGGTGGTAAATAGACAGCTACGAAAAATATAGATGAAAACTCTATTGGTAAATAGTGTGGTCTACAACTTATCATGAGATACTCTACCTCAGGCGAGCAAAACCTCGAGACTTCCTTAATATTAGATTTCGTGCACCAGCTGTTGTTTACAAATATACACAGACCACCACCCCTTGTCTTACCGGAGGCAGCTGTTCTATCTTGCCGATGCAGCGTATATATCCCGCCAGCTGTATGTTATCCATGTCGTCGTTCAGCCACGACTCGGTGAAACATAAGATTTTACAGTTTTTAATGTCCCGTTGGTAGGATATCCGTGATCGAAGTTCGTCTATATTCTTATCCAATGATTTTACGTTGGCTAATATGATTGATGGTAGAGGCAGATTGCCCAATCGCCGTCGGATCCTTACAAGGCACCCCGACCTACATCCCCGATATCTCCGTCTCTTTCTCATGCGAATGACGGGGATTTGGTTCTTGTCGGGTCTCTGAAGAAAATCCTTCACGTCCGACTCGTTAAAGAAAACATCTTTGTCCAGTACGAGGTGAGTAATCTCTGTCCTGATATCCAGAAGCTCTCTTCGGTCATAAGAGACGGTGGCAGAAACATTATGTACAAAATAAGTTACAAATAACGCGAAAAAATACACACAATAGCATAATCGGTTAGGAGCCCTTAAAACGACAGCGATCTCCTCCGGCACCATTATATTGTTATTGTGAAGTGGAAACGTCTAGGAGTAACAACAGCTCAGCCATAAAGTGGTAGGCCATACAAACTCACAGAACGGGACTACTGAGTGCTGAAGCGCATAGCGTGTAAAAATCGTCTTTCCTCAGTTGCAACACTCACTACCGAGTTCCAAACTGCCACTGGAAGCAACATCAGCACAACAACTGTTTGTTGGAAGATTCATGAAATGGGTTTCCATGGCCGAGCAGCCGCACACAAGCATAAGATCACCATGCGCAATGCCAAGCTTTGGCTGGAGTGGTGTAAAGCTCACTGCCATTGGACTCTGGAGCAGTGGAAACACGTTCTCTGGAGTGATGAATCACACTTCACCATCTGGCAGTCCAACAGACGAATCTGGGTTTGGCGGATGCCAGGAGAACACTACCTGCCTGAATGCATAGTGCCAACTGTAAAGTTTGGTGGAGGAGGAATAATGGTCTGGGGCTGTTTTTTGATGGTTCAGTCTAGGCCCCTTAGTTCCAGTGAAGGGAAATCTTAATGCTACAGCATACAATTATATTCTAGACGATTCTGTGCTTCCAACTTTGTGGCAACAGTTTGGGCAAGGCCCTTTCCTGTTTCAGCATGACAATGCCCCTATGCACAAAGCGAGATCCGTACAGAAATTGTTTGTCGAGATCGGTGTGGAAGAACTTGACTGCCCTGCACAGAGCCCTGACCTCAAACCCATCGAACACCTTTGGGATGAATTGGACGCCAACTGCCAGCCAGGCCTAATCGCCCAACATCAGTGCCCAACCTCACTAATGCTCTTGTAGCTGAATGTCTGAAAGTCCCTGCAGCATTGTTCCAACATCTAGTGGAAAGCCTTCCCAGAAGAGTGGATGCTGTTATAGCAGCAAGGGGGGGGGGCAACAAAATATTAATACCCATGATTTTGGAATGAGATGTTCCACAAGCAGGTGTCCACATACTTTTGGTCTCATGTAGTGTAGCATAGAAAGCCACATGATAATATTTTGTTGTTCTAATTGAAATGTTGTATTGACACTTTCCCTTTTAGATAAAGCATTTTCCTCATCACCAGTCCGCATAAAATGTAAATAATTATGTAATCCAAAATTGAAGCTCTAATGGTGCTTTCAAGACAACTGGGAACACAGACAAAAACGAGGTCAAATCATGACGTCAGTGATCTTCAGGTCGGATAGTCGTAGCTCTAGAAAGATGGCCGAGTTTCCGAATTGGAATTCCGGGTTGACCGTTCAAAATGATTTTTCCCAGTCGGAGCTAGTTATTTTCCGAGTTCCCTGTTGTTTTGAAGGTAGGCTACTGAAGTCGGAGATTTCCGAGTTTCCAGTTGTTTTAAAGGCGGCATTAGTTCCCAGGGATGGGGTTCGATTAATCCCACCGGGCGCCGGTGTAGGCGTGTTTTTCTAATGGTTGAAAGGTGATTGCATACGATTTGTTATGGCTGCCTCCCGGGCGTGAGCCAGGTGCCCCCTTCAAAGACCACTGCAAAATCCGCTCAAAACTAAAGTGACGTAATTATGCACGTGGAGTAATTACTAGGATTCTGTGTTTCCCATGCAAAAGGATTGCTTTTGATAAATAACGCTTTATCTGCATTTCCAATGAAAACTAGTTTGAAAAATCAAACATTTATTTCATGGAAAATATATGTTGTATGTTTCTGGACGATCCACCACGCTGCCTTGTTGACAAAGTGACGGAGCGGCGCAGATTACTGTTCGATTTGAGAACGGCGCGCCTCCCTCCCCGCTTTCGTCTGATGACGTGACGGACAATGCCCGGTGCCTCGCGGCTCATTATAATCGAATCCGCCCAGTGGGGTTAGTTCTTTTCAACGCGGCAAACGCCGCCTTGAGTAATCTGATTGGTCTCTGTTAGACATTGTAGTTTCTAATTGGCTTTCTTATAAGCCAATGCAATCATCACCTCGCCACTGTGGTATCGATTTTTTCCATGGTCGGTTTCCTAGGCTTGAAGAGAAGACGTCGAGCGACACTGGGCTAGCTACAAGGGTTGAAATCTGTGACTATGTCAGTCAACATTATATAGCATATTTGTTTACGTAAATCTTGTGGAGGCAATTCAGTTATCATCCGGACCACATGTTGACAAGATTGAGTGGCAAGCAGTCGGAGCTTGGTTTGGGAGTCTTACAAGTGTCATGAAGATACATAGCTAGTTAACGTTACCCTATAACTACCTATCTAAGAGAGTGGACGAGGGGGAGCGAATGGATATTCGAGTCAACCTGCCTGGTTAACGTTAACTAGTTACCTGTACTTTTGTCTAGTTAGCTGTTTTTCCATCATCAGCTGGCTTGTTCAGACGTTAACTACAACCCGTGACATTACCAGTAACCAGGTATGTGTGCGTGTGATCCTCTTCGGGTTGCCAGTTTATCAAAGCTTAAACATTATTGCCGGTGTTTGTTAGTTAGTTAACTAATAACGTAAAATAGCTGCTAGTTACCGATGTTTTCTGTACCTTTGCGAGCACTGTGCGACTGTTCATTTAAGATGAGCCCTACGATTTGTTTTCGCTAATCGATACGATGCAATTCTGGCAAACACCTCCAGGGATTCAGAAATCAAAAGTGCCTCTGTTAGTTAACGTTATAGCTAACTAGCTAAATGTATCAGGTAACGTTAGGCTAGCTAACGTTGTAGCCAGGCCTTTTGGGTACTGTAACGTTAGTCTTTAAAACAAACCCTCATCGACGATGTGACGTTATTTGGGGTCCCCTAGAATCTCAATTGCTTTTATCTGAGAGGTCACAGCCAAGTGTTTATTTTCATGTTAGACAGTGCTCGACTTGGGCAATAGCCCAGACTGTAGAAAAGTGGTTTTAAAATCGTCATAACTACATGTATTTCAACATCTGAGCATGATTCCTGCCTCCCCCCAATACGAAAATAGACTATGGAAGGCTATGTGTGAATTACAGTTTCCCCCCCTTTTTTTTTATCATAAAATTAGTTTAATACATTATTTCCAGGTTATTTCTGACCTATAACCTGGATATTAAAACACACTCACCATAACATTTTAATTGTCACATGCTTTTTACATAACAGGTTTAGATTAACAGTGAAATCAATCAATCAATTTTATTTTATATAGCCCTTCTTACATCAGCTAATATCTCGAAGTGCTGTACAGAAACCCAGCCTAAAACCCCAAACAGCTAGTAATGCAGGTGTAGAAGCACGGTGGCTAGGAAAAACTCCCTAGAAAGGCCAAAACCTAGGAAGAAACCTAGAGAGGAACCAGGCTATGAGGGGTGGCCAGTCCTCTTCTGGCTGTGCCGGGTGGAGATTATAACAGAACCATGCCAAGATGTTCAAAAATGTTCATAAGTGACAAGCATGGTCAAATAATAATCAGGAATAAATCTCAGTTGACTTTTCATAGCCGATCATTAAGAGTTGAAAACAGCAGGTCTGGGACAGGTAGGGGTTCCATAACCGCAGGCAGAACAGTTGAAACTGGAATAGCAGCAAGGCCAGGCGGACTGGGGACAGCAAGGAGTCACCACGGCCGGCTTACTTAATGCCCCTTCTCAGCAATGCAAACATAAAAGTAAATAATAGAAAAATAAAAACACAAGGAATAAATACACAGTAACTATAACTTGGCAATATACACGGGGTACCAGTACAGAGTCTATGTGCAGGGGTACGAGGTAATTGAGGTAGATACAGTTGAAGTCGGAAGTTTACATATACTTAGGTTGAAGTCATTAAAACCAGTTTTTCAACCACTCCACAAATTTCTTGTTAACAAACTATCGTTTTGGCAAGTGGGGTAGGACATCTACTTTGTGCATGACACAAGTAATTTTTCCAACAATTGTTTAGACAGATTATTTCACTTATAATTCACTGTATCACAATTCCAGTGGGTCAGAAGTTTACATACACTAAGTTGACTGTGCCTTTAAACAGCTTGGAAAATTCCAGAAAATGATGTCATGGCTTTAGAAGCTTCTAATAGGCTAATTGACATCATTTGAGTCAATTGGAGGTGTACTTGTGGATGTATTTCAAGGCCTACCTTCAAACTCAGTGCCTCGTCTCCTAGAGATGAACGTACTTTGGTGCGAAAAGTACAAATCAATCCCAGAACAACAGCAAACGACCTTGTGAAGATGCTGGAGGAAACCGGTACAAAAGTATCTATATCCACAGTAACCTGAAAGGCCGCTCAGCAAGGAAGAAACCACTGCTTCAAAACTGCCATAAAAAAAGCCAGACTACGGTTTGCAACTGTACATGGGGACAAAGATCGTACCTTTTGGAGAGATGTCCTCTGGTCTGATGAAACAAAAATATAACTGTTTGGCTATAATGACCATCGTTATGTTTGGAGGAAAAAGGGGGTGGCTTGCAAGCCGAAGAACACCATCCCAACAGTGAAGCACGGGGGTGGCAGCATCATGCTGTGGGGGTGCTTTGCTGCAGGATGGACTGGTGCACTTCACTAAATAGATGGCATCATGAGGAAGGAAAATTATGTGGATATATTGAAGCAAGACGTCAGTCAGGAAGTTAAAGCTTGGTCGCAAATGAGTCTTCCAAATGGACAATGACCCCAAACATACTTCCAAAGTTGTGGCAAAATGGCTTAAGGACAACAAAGTCAAGGTATTGGAGTGGCCATCACAAAGCCCTGACATCAATCCTATAGAAAATGTGTGGGCAGAACTGAAGAACCGTGTGCGAGCAAGGAGGCCTACAAACCTGACTCAGTTACACCAGCTCTGTCAGCAGGAATGGGCCAAAATTCACCCAACTTATTGTGGGAAGCTTGTGGAAGGCTACCCAAAACGTTTGACCCAAGTTAAACAATTTAAAGGCAATGCTACCAAATACTAATTGAGTGTATGTAAACTTCTGACCCACTGGAAATGTGATGAAAGAAATAAAAGCTGAAATAAATCATTCTCTTGACTATTATTCAGACATTTCACATTCTTAAAATAAAGTGGTGATCCTAACTGACCTAAGACAGGGAATTTTTACTAGGATTAAATGTCAGGAATTGTGAAAGACTGAGTTTAAATGTATTTGGCTAAGGTGCATGTAAACTTCCGACTTCAACTGTACGTATAGGTAGAGATAAAGTGACTAGGCAACAGGATAGTGGGAGGGAATGGCTTACATTAAAATTAGCACTTGAGAACTGACTAAATGGACCAGTCAGGACCCAGGGATTGATGCTGGTCCGTGGACTGGAGATTGAGAAACATACATTTCCAAGTCTCAGTGAGAAGGAATACAAATGACACATCTATTTTCTTAAAGCATGTGTGGTTCACAGAAGACATTGGGGAAATTGCTATGGTGTTATCAGAGGGAAATGTTGATATGGCATCATTGAAACAACATGCAATGCAGACAGATAATCACAAAGATGCTGACCAACAGGCTCTTATCAAACCAACTAAAAGTTATTTCTGAACACTAGCCTGGGACCGAGGAGGCATCGGAAAAGTTACACTTTGTACTCAGCGTAGCAATAAACTTTGAGGCAGACAGAATAAATGCTCATCAGTACTATAGCTGTCGAATGATCCCGGAGCCAAGGAAAGCCATACACGCAGAAGGGAATCAATAGTGTATGTAAAACCAGCTTTGAGTTAAGGGCAGGCCTAGGGGAGTTCATGTGTATTTCCCACTTAACAAGATGTCTGACAGGGTGGGTAGAGAGCTTTGAGAATCCCTGCACACCAACCTAGTAGCCTAAACACTCGAGGTCGACTTGATTCCCAGGGTTCGCAGAACCAGAAATACATGTTTACCCTCAACGTGTTTAGATAGGGGGTTTCTGTCTATCAGATATAGAGAGTCTAAGCAGAGGTGAAATCTGGTGATACGCTTTAACATGTGTGGCTCATGGTCTGTTGTTGGTATGTTTGTGGAGTGACTCAGCTGTGAGTCACAGCTGTGTGTCAGTGTGTCTGAGCATATTTTCAAAATGGCCATCAATAACTGGGGTGTGCATATGAGAAATGACGTGTACAATTAACCTAACCACATGTATGCGCGCATACCTTAAACCCTCTTTCATTTGTCCTCAGTCTTTGGGAGATCATGCTAGTTTAGGCTACTTAATGCGCCACGTCAATGATACCTTTTAGTAATAGTGAATGATAAGCAGTAAAGGTAGTAAATGGTAATGTATCCTCTCACCCCACCCCCCCCCCCACCCCCCCCTTGCCCCAGCAGTGTTTGAGGATGAACCACCTGTCCCTGAGTGAGCTGTGCTGCCTATTCTGCTGCCCTCCATGCCCCAGCAAGATCGCCTCCAAGCTGGCCTTCCTGCCCCCGGAGCCCACCTACACCCTCATGTGTGACGAGAGCGGAAGCCGCTGGACCCTGCACCTCTCTGAGCGCGCAGACTGGCAGTACTCGGCACGTGAGAAGGACGCCATCGAGTGCTTCATGACGCGCACTTCACGTGGCAACCGCATCGCCTGCATGTTTGTACGTTGCTCACCCAGTGCCCGCTTCACACTCCTCTTCTCGCACGGCAACGCCGTGGACCTGGGCCAGATGAGCAGCTTCTATATCGGCCTGGGCTCACGCATCAACTGCAACGTCTTCTCCTACGACTACTCGGGCTACGGGGCCAGCTCGGGGAAACCCTCGGAAAAGAACCTGTACGCTGATGTGGACGCCGCCTGGCACTCCCTCAGGACACGGTAAGTAAGGGGACCAGGGGGGCGGATGTGGGAGGCGATGGTGGGTGAGTGAGATGGCAAAGAAGTAGCTGTCTGTGACGTTGACGTGTCCTACTAAGAGTTGTTGACTATCTTTCCACCTTCAGCTCGCTCCATGGCTTACACGCCCTTGGTTGGAAAGCGAGGTGGGGACAGCTTTTCTTTTTCGTTTTCATTGAATGATGTTTGAAAATGTGTAGGCTAGGGGCTGTTTCCTACACCCTCTACTTGTCCGCCCACTAGGCAATGGTTTTCTGTTCATGGGTTCCTCTAGCGGTCCCTTTGGCCCTCCGTCCATCCATTTATCCATCGCAATGAATTGATCCCCATGTAACCTCTACTCTCAACACTCCCATCTCTCTCCCTTCTCTATTCCTCCCTTTGTCCTCTATGACATCCCCTCCCCAGTGTGTTTTCTCTTGCTGACAGCTCTGCTCTGGGTCCCATACTGACACACACACACACACACACACACACACACAGCTTCCCTGTGTCTGCGCATGTGCACGATGTTTTGGCTGAATATTTAGTTTGTGGCTTTGTTTATGCACAGTTTTTGTGGGGTGAAATAAAAGTTAATCCAGATTTATTTCCTGCATCATGATGACAAAGCAACAAATGAGTCAGAGAAGGGAAGGAATGTCGAAAGACAGAATAGAGTGACTAACACAGAGTGCCACTTGGGCCCAAATTGCCCACCGTGATGACATTGACTAGAATAAGTGGTCCTTCATATAATAGGCCCCCTTTGGGGAAGTCTGAGAGTAAAGTTAAACAGGAAACTATTACCATACAGAGACTAGTCTACATACAGCAGGTAATACTGTAGCTAGGGCTGAGAAACCTGTCTGACTGCTACAACTTTTACATTTGAGTCATTTTAGCAGACTCTCTTATCCTGAGCGACTTACAGTTAGTGCCTTCATCTTAAGATAGCTCGGTGGGACAACCACATATCACAGGCATAGAAAGTAAAATTTTCCTCAATGTAGCTATCAGTAGAGTCAACGCTAGAAGGGATGGGTCAAGTGCAAGTTCTGGTTAAGTTTTTTTGTATTAGTATTTTTTAAAATATTTTTTGGGTGAGGAGGAGATACTCTTTGAAGAGGTAGGGTTTCAGATGTCTGTCTGGTTGTCCAGCAAAACTCGAATCCGTTTGACTGTAGCCATTCTCTTCTGTTGCTGATCTCCCTCCTACACATATTACTACACTGTGTGTGTTTGGAGGCTGCTCTGTTCTTGTCCTTTGTGTGCGACGTTTCCTATTGTCTGTCTTGTTCACACACACACACACTAATGAAACAACCACAGTCCTGTAGAAACACACACACACTGCCACCTGTGACCGGATCAGAAAATCAGTTTTTACATTTCATTATGGTCAACAGAATCAGGCTTGATCAAATGATCCTCCGATCGAGGAGGATGAATGCCCGGGGGTGGGGTTAGAGATAGATGGAAGAGAATGAGCATTGGATTGTAAATTACACAATCCTTATATTGCTGTGCTAGCCAACAGTTTGTTTCTTGGACACGCTGACCTGATTTGCTGCTGCTTTTGAAATCGGATTCATATACTGCACACTGATTTCTGTTTTGTAGCTGCTACTGTCTCTGTTATGATGCTATTTTTCAGGGTTTGAATTATACTGCGGCTTTTGGTAGAGCCTGACCGATATATTGTTTCACCGATATTATCAGATGATATTGACCTCTTACCAATAGATTGATATCGGGCAACAATTACACCAATAACCGATATTCATTACATAGGATGAAAAAAGGGAATTTCATGCTTATCTGAACTATTTGCGGCCATTCGCATAATGTCATTGTCACAATTTAAGAAAACATTTGAAGCATATTTCTTGGACAGTTACTCTTTTGGATGACAATATTTGAGAACTCAGTGTGGAGAAATGTCACTTTAATTTCCACGCTGTTAAACAGTATATCGGCAGAAATTGTTATCTGTAAGTTTTGGCCCCCCCCAAAAAAATGGAATCTGTATTGGACCCCAAAAATGTATCTATAGAAATGAATGGGGGCTTTTCTTACAGTTGCACAGACACACCTGCCCATCATATAGGCTAGCTACCTATTTATTAACTAGGCCTAACTTGGGAGGGACTTAGTGTTGGAGCCAAATTCCCATTGTCTTTATTTGTGCTATATTTGTTTGCCCCAATTTAGAATATATTATGAAATATTACCTATGATGATGTAATATTTACGCTACAGACGTTATTGTTGAGAAGACCAATTTTCGGGATGTCTCATGGTCTGACAAACACCGATGTAGCTCGGCCACCTTCCACCACAGATGCCGAAGGCCGACGTAGGTAGATGCGGTGGATTGAGACGCAGCCCATGCAAAATACCAGGTATCTCTAGTTTAAACGGACAGATTTTTATGGGGATTCTTTCGTTATGTTACTTAAATTGACGCACAGGTGCATCAATAGACTCTTAAGGATTAACTGGGGTTTTGGGTGGGCAGCCTGGATTCACATGGCTGTACCATGAGAAGCTATTAGAGGTGTTTGCTTGTTTTCTGTCCAAATTTACTGCTACGGTGTAGCTACATAGATAAAGTAGAACATTTTCAGGAGGCCAGTATTGAAGGACCATCAATCTGATTTATGGCTCCAGTAATGTGACACAGATAAGCAGAGCTTTCTCTCTGGCATAGTGTTAGGCTAAACTGCACATGAGTGAGGAGTAGGCCTCCTGTAGCTCAGTTGGTAGAGCATGGCACTTGCAACGCCAGGGTTGTGGGTTCGATTCTCACGGGGGGGCCAGTATGAAAATTTTTCGCACTCACTAAACTGTAAGTCGATCTGGATAAGAGCGTCTGCTAAATAACTTTTAAAAAAGAGAGAGAAAAAAAAGAGTATAGTCACTGCCTGTTTCCATGCCTTAAGGCTACAGTAGTTTGGACGCGTCTGTGGGACAGACGGTTCCTCTTTGCATTGCAAATTCCATAACAGATCTCATTAAGTATGAAGAAGGCAGCAGCATCAACAGTGAAAGCACTGGCATCCCATCTACCAACGTGGGCTTCCATTGGTCAGAAGCGGAGAGGAGAACCTCGAGACAGCACGACATGGGTGGTGGGGTTTGTAGTCCCTGTTGATTGACAATAGCCTAATTTCCACTATCAAGCCAGACGAGGCTGTGCTACTTTTAATTTGGCCCAAGGCTTAGTATAGCCTAGCTCTGTGCCCGATTTGAGTGCTTCAGTCCCTACACTTTTTCAAATGGCCAGTGATTGCTGTTTCCAACGTCACATTGTATTCCACCTCAAATCTATGCCAGGTTCTGCCGCACTATGCCACTCATCCACTGGTAATCCAAAGATCCATGTCAGTTTTGATCCATAATTGCCAAAATGACTGACACCCTCATGGTAGAAGATGCCCCTAATGGCAGATCCAAGATAAGCCCACCCCTCCCGGAAGTCTTATTTGAAACCACAAAGAGGGCAAAAAGACACAGACGTCAGATCAGTGCAATGGGGATCTTCCTCACCCTGCAGCCTCCATGTCACTGCCTGCCCCAAGTATCCACACGGCATGTGATGTTATTCTCCATTTTACAGGGAGCCCTGGCCTCCTTTTTAAGTCACATGGTTCATCTTGGTGTGTTTCACTGCCCCGTGTTTGACTTAACAGAGACATGTTCTGTCTCTTGTTGCCTGTCAATCATCTGATCACAATGATGCAAACAGTCACAACTAAACTCACTGGGTTCAGACAGAGTGGGGAAACCCGTACATTTCTTTGATGCAGATATGATAGACTTGACCATAGAATTAAGAGTTAGAGTACTCTAGTAATTTAATAGGATCTCTATGGACTTGAATCCCTACATGAGTGTGTTTGGCCTGTGGTTGACTGCAGGTCATATCTGAAATAAGGTGCTTGTGCGTCTTATGGTTGGGCAGTATACATTATATACCGTATCCTGGGGTATTACAAATATCCCTGGTATGATTTTCAATACCATTATTTGTTTTTTTTTGTTTTATTAATGTGAATATTTGTATTTTTTATAAATACCTGCAGTCAACTTGTGCGCTAGGTAATAGATAAAGCTGATCGTGTTCATCAGTTCACCTGTTAGATTATTTTTCATTATGAAGCTTACCAATACTAGTTTCCTAGTCACGTGTGTATTTACAAAAAAGCACAACAAGCAAAATGAGAGCTTTGTGAGGTGAGTCACTCCTGCAGCGCAACTAAAGGTGATCAAGTTACACTTTTATGAAATTCACTACTAATGTTTGCCAGCTATATATCTTCACTATTAAGTTAGCTATCTAAGATGTACCAAATACATTCTCTCCAGCTGGGTTTTGCTAACTTGTTAGCTAAGTGGCTAAAGTTAGCTTGCAAGATCAAGCTTCTTGGTAACAGCAGCAGAGACGATCCCCTCCTGGATTAAGATCTGATGTCTATTTGTTTTTTTGAGTGCTGCAAATTGCGTTAGATACTTGCATAACTTTATGAGCTGGGTTGTCTATCCTAGTAGTTAATGTTCGCATCCGCTCGTTAGCATTTACCTAGCATCCGCTATGGGAATTCCTAGCATTTTGTTACCATCTTGCTAACTAATGTTTTTTGGACATATAATTGCGCCCCTTGTGTGCACTGCTGGTAATACCGTATATCCTGGGATGCCACAGGCACGGTATGAACAAAGATTTTTATAGCTAACCCAGATGGACCAGAGCCTGTCGTTTCCAATGGGAGCAAATGAATCAAAGTCGGCAGAACAAGTAAGGAGGTGGGCAGAGGCAAGCACGAGCTAGGGAGATTCTATTGGCGCGTTCTATCATTTATTTGCATATTTCAGTTAGGGAACTCATATTCCGAAGTTTGCGTGTGCAATAACTCAATTTGCCTTTCTAAACTAAAATGAACTGAAACTTTGGCAGAGGGTAAAGTCTACAAAGCGCAGTCCACTCTGTTTGTTACAGATTCTAGTTTTGGAAACAGAAAACTGTGTCATGACAGTCAACGAGAATTCAAATAGGTCAGATCAGGTTTGCAATTAATAACTTCAATCAGACCCCCTCTCACCCGTAGAGGGGGGGTTAACGGCTCACACCCTGTCGTAAATCAAGGGAGAAGGCCCAGGCTCTCCCTCTCAAGATCCCCAAAGGAATGTCTTTGTTTAACAGACTTTTTCCCGCTGAAACTTTAACATGTTCAAAAGCGAATACTGGAACAATATTTTTAACATAGAATGTGGGGAATGGTTGGACACTAATGTCATATTGGTTGTTATTTTGTGATGTTATTAAAAATGCTATAAAGGAAATACTGTAACTTCGAAAGTATACCCACTATATGTACGAAGTGTCCATCCTATGCATTGTGCATGTAATATGAAAAAGGATGAAAGTATTTTTAAGATAGGGATGTGATTTGAGAAAGCTATACAGTGGGGAGAACAAGTATTTGATACACTGCCGATTTTGCAGGTTTTCCTACTTACAAAGCATGTAGAGGTCTGTAATTTTTATCATAGGTACACTTCAACTGTGAGAGACTGAATCTAAAACAAAAATCCAGAAAATCACATTGTATGATTTTTAAGTAATTAATTTTGCATTTTATTGCATGACATAAGTATTTGATACATCAGAAAAGCATACCTTAATATTTGGTACAGAAACCTTTGTTTGCAATTACAGAGATCATACTTTTCCTGTAGGTCTTGACCAGGTTTGCACACACTGCAGCAGGGATTTTGGCTCACTCCTCCATACAGACCTTCTCCAGATCCTTCAGGTTTCGGGGCTGTCGCTGGGAAATTCGGACTTTCAGCTCCCTCCAAAGATTTTCTATTGGGTTCAGGTCTGGAGACTGACTAGGCCACTCCAGGACCTTGATGCTTCTTACGGAGCCACTCCTTAGTTGCCCTGGCTGTGTGTTTCGGGTCGTTGTCACGCTGGAAGAACAGACACGACCCATCTTCAATGCTCTTACTGAGGGAAGGAGGTTGTTGGCCAAGATCTCGCGATACATGGCCCCATCCATCCTCCCCTCAATACGGTGCAGTCGTCCTGTCCCCTTTTGCAGAAAAGCATCCCCAAAGAATGATGTTTCCACCTCCATGCTTCACGGTTGGGATGGTGTTCTTGGGGTTGTACTCATCCTTCTTCTTCCTCCAAACACGGCGAGTGGAGTTTAGACCAAAAAGCTCTATATTTGTCTCATCAGACCACATGACCTACTCCCATTCCTCCTCTGGATCATCCAGATGGTCATTGGCAAACTTCAGACGGGCCTGGACATGCGCTGGCTTGAGCAGGGGGACCTTGCGTGCGCTGCAGGATTTTAATCCATGATGGCGTAGTGTGTTACTAATGGTTTTCTTTGAGACTGTGGTCCCAGCTCTCTTCGGGTCATTGACCAGGTCCTGCCGTGTAGTTCTGGGTTGATCCCTCACCTTCCTCATGATCATTGATGTCCCACATGGTGAGATCTTGCATGGAGCCCCAGACCGAGGGTGATTGACCGTCATCTTGAACTTCTTCCATTTTCTAATAATTGCGCCAACAGTTGTTGCCTTCTCACCAAGCTGCTTGCCTATTGTCCTGTAGCCCATCCCAGCCTTGTGCAGGTCTACAATTTTATCCCTGATGTCCTTACACAGCTCTCTGGTCTTGGCCATTGTAGAGGTTGGAGTCTGTTTGACTGAGTGTGTGGACAGGTGTCTTTTATACAGGTAACGAGTTCAAACAGGTGCAGTTAATACAGGTAATGAGTGGAGAACAGGAGGGCTTCTTAAAGAAAAACTAACAGGTCTGTGAGAGCTGGAATTCTTACTGGTTGGTAGGTGATCAAATACTTATGTCGTGCAATAAAATGCAAATGAATTACTTAAAAATCATACAATGTGATTTTCTGGATTTTTGTTTTAGATTCCGTCTCTCACAGTTGAAGTGTACCTATGATAAAAAATTACAAACCTCTACATGCTTTGTAAGTAGGAAAACCTGCAAAATCGGCAGTGTATCAAATACTTGTTCTCCCCACTGTAAGAGATAATTGTTTTCCATAAGCTTTGCACAGTAAGCAGTCATGCCCCCGAGTGAGGTCAGAGAGTGTGTGATCCTGACGGAACCGCCCCTTTCGAGCAGAGTGTATAAAAGGATGGGTTATGAATTAACATATCAGACCAGAAAACGTGAAAGCGGCAGCTACACGTTTGAACTTTGAATCTCAACATGAGGTGGAGAGAATAAACTCACCTCCCAGACAATCACTGGTACGGCTGATTAGCTGTCCTAAGTATGGTACCTTCAAAAGCGAATTTAAGTAGGACAATCTGCTACTCGGCTCAAACCATCTTATTACGCTACTCTCATCACCCCACTGGGGAACCATCGATACGGCTGGCTAGCCTATCTTCAAAGAAGCAACTTCCAGAGCGACGGGAAGGTAAATCAATTATGTAGTTCTGTTCAGAATACATGTCCAGTCTCCAATGACTTGTCAACTACGATGAAGGACATTCTGAACCATTTTGGACAAGAGCCTTACAAGCGTGCCGCGAAAAGGCCCAACCCCTTTCCAAGGCAGCCCGCTTCACCGAGAGATTCCCGGCGAACTAAGACATTTCATGTAAATACATTCATGATTTCTAACTCAATGTGGGCGGCGGTTCGTGTGCAAGGTATATGGGTACTGTAGTTGAGTGGTTTCTGAATGTATCAAGGTTAAGTGTCTCTGTCTCTCCCACCCTAACAAGCCATGCTGTCATTCCACTAGGGACCTGTTTTCTCCAGTCAATAACCGGTGCAGAGTGTGTATGTTTATCCTGTGTTCCCATTTAATTAACTAGTAAATAATTAAACCAATTTGTGTAGTACTGAATCATAAGTAAGGGTCGGGTTTTTGCAGATGCAAGGAGGTTACAACGTTCAGAATGATGATATGATACGAGGTTATGATTAATAAGTTGACTGTTTATAGATGTGATAGGTAAAGACCTTTTTTAGAGTTTAATTCGGGAGATGGTAACTCTTTAAAGAACTGGTCTCGGGGTGCCCCAAATCCTAATGAGTTAATTGTTACATGATTAATTTAAACGGGTAACAATTAAACAGTTAGTTAATTAGAGAACAGTCTTCAGATTAGGCTAATGTTAGTCACGTCACGACACTGTATGGAGATCAAATGTTTCATCTGAGAAAATTAGCAGTCGGACAAAATCCAAAACAATGGTGCAACACTAATAAAAATATATTATTAATTTATAACAAATGTGCTTTCTCCCGCGTTGGATAGTGGTCGCTGTCCACAGTTCTGAAACACATCAGTGCGCTGTTGAATTGGTGCCTTTTCCTAGACCATGTTGCTATGTGCATAATAACTAAGTTAACCAGCATATTGGTGTTGAACAATGCGGCGGAGGCAGCAACAGAATGAGTAGATGAGACAACCGCCCTTGCGTTATTATATAACAGAAATGAAGAGTGAAGAAACCCAAACTTAATTATAGTGCATTCGTAAAGTATTCAGACCCCTTTTACTTTTTCCACATTTTGTTACGTTACAGCCTTATTCTAAAATTGATTAATTTGTATTCCTCATCAATCTACACACAATACCAGACAGAAGCCACTCCTCAGTAAAAGGCACATGACAGCCTGCTTGGAGTTGGCCAAAAGGCACCTAAAGGACTCTCAGACCATGAGTAACATGATTCTCTGTTCTGATGAAATCAAGATTGAACTCTTTGGCCTGAATACCAAGCGTCACGTCTGGAGGAAACCAGGCACCATCCCTACGGTGAAGCATGGTGGTGGCAGCATGCTGTGGGGATGTTTTTCAGCGGGAAAGATGAACGGAGCAAAGTACAGCGAGATCCTTGATGAAAACCTGCTCCAGATGTGATTATGATATGCTATTGGTCAGGCCCTATTGTGCACTATTTGGACGGGATTAGTTTTACTGGGGGAGGTCGGGTAATGTAATGTAATTATTTGCAAGAGCACAAAACGCCACGTGTAATTTTAGTCCCGTCCGAATCTGCCATGTCAGTAATTTTTACATGGCAGAAGAGTGACAATTCCAGCCAGAATAACCTACTGTTTTTTTGGCCAACGCCAAGGTCCTTTGTTAATACTAGTCCGTTGCAAATCGACATCCCTGTGTTTTGAGAGAAATGTCTGAGTTTGAAAGGGGTTGCTCGCGGTTTGTGCGCATATACTTTAACTGATTCGATAAATTTAACTAAGTGCTGCGCATATACTTTGAATGGCCTACATGTAGCCTATCAACTTTCACAGTGAATGTTTTTGTTTTTATGTTTTGTGCGTATGAATTGAATATTGCCAAATGCATCAGTAAAATATCCTAAGCCTATTTAATGCAACCCTTGCTGTTAATAGATCGCAAAGCAGTATACAACTGACCTAAATGTTTGGAAATGATAAATTAACTTTCTCATCCATAGCCTTAAAACGCATCTCAAGTGCAATTGCACTGTTTAGCTCACATCTGAAGGCTGGGGGGCATTTAGGACGTAATGAGGCTCACCAAAATATCCTAATGATTATGATCACACTTCCTCAATTCAAATATTATGGCGACACTATACCAAAGATGATTTCAAAACCTGGGAACCAATCTCGAGTTATCAGTGTGGCCCTATCACCTGGACATGTTGGAATACTGTGTCTTCATTCCTAGAATAAAAACCTCCAGGCTTCCGTCATAACTGTCAATTTATTGAACAAAAATAAGAATTACAGGGGGCAGTTTGGGAAAAAAAAAAAAAAAAAATCCTTTCCGAATCGTCCTCTGGAATAACGGACATTCTGGATAAATAATTACATAACCAACGTTCTCTAGTAATACTAGTCCAGTGCTAAAAGGTGTTTTGTCACATGCGAAAAATACACATAAAAAAAATGTCAACCAACCGATTGGTCGAAAGAACAGATGACTCTTGGTCGACTAAGATTTTATTTAGTCGGGGACAGCCCTAGTGTGTGTGTGTACTGTATGTTCCTTTTTTGTTCTGGTGCAGGGTGAGGTCAAGTCTTTTACCTGAGTAGACGGGTGACTCAGTCATGAGTCAGGTGTGTCCCACACCGTCAGCAGACAGCTTTGCCGGTACACGCACACTTTATTGTTGCATATTGTCCCAGGGTATAGGGCATACAGCCAGTATCAGTGTTATGGCATTGAGGCCCAGCACCTGGGTGTGTCGGCAACACCATCTGCTCTCTTAGAGAGAGAGAACCAGTTAATCGAAATTGTGTGAATCTGTTGTGTACGAAAGTGGGATGGCACATTCAGTGTGTGTAGTATACACAGTTTGTTTGTTTTGAAATTGTTGACACCCGTTCGTGAGAGAGAGATTCTGGACCTGAACGGGTTGTTTTGTTTTCTCAGTGTGAGCCTGCTGTGGTTGTGCGGGATGTCAACTCCTATAGAATAGTGCTGTATAATTGTATTTTTACTTGGACTTGGAGGTGTTCCAGCAGTCAATCATCCTAAGTATAATATTGACTGGTAGCCTAGCAACAGATCTCCAGAATTTTATAGGATCTCTACTGAGACCCACTGCAACCACGGCAACAGCCTGTGCCCCAGGAAGTGAAAACGACAAACTTCCTGATCAATCATATTATTGATTGTAGACCAAATGAAGGTCTCTTCTCCAGCATTGACCACACACACACACACACACACACAGCCTAGATCCACACACACCATGGAGAGGCCAGGGCAGCCCACACAGTAAGTGGTTTTATTAACTCATGTGGTTCGTAACGTCATTTGGTATGGGACGACAATGCCCTGCACACAATGGCAGCAGTGTCCTCCGTCTGAGTGTAACCACTCGATCTTCAGTTCCGATTGACATGACTGGGAGCCAGTGGAGGCTGCTGACGTCCTCCCCTCAGCAGCCTCCACTGCTGGGAGCTGGACAGAGAGCAGCTATTACTAATGTACAGTCGGGTACGTAGCAGCAGGTCCTCTTCAGTGAAAAATAAGACTGAGTACAGAACACAAAGTACATGACCCAATTTGCTTATCGCCTAACCGCTTCCCTCTTCTTGATCTCTCCTGTCAGTTCTGTTCTTCCCTTCTTTCTTCCCTTCCATTTTCTCGCTCGCACAGCCTACTTGCTCTCTCCCGGTCTCTCTCTTTCTCTATTCCGCTTCCTCTTTCTCTCTCTCCATTTCGCTCTATTTCTCGCTCGCTGACTCGCTCTCTTAAAATTCTATTCAAAGCGGCTTTATTGGCATGGGAAACATGTTTGCGTTGTCAAAGCAAGTGAAATAAACAAAAGTGAGAAGACACAAAACAACATCAACAAAAAATAATAATAACTTAACAGTAAATATTGCACTAAAAAAGAAATACATTTCAAGTGTTCTATTATTCGCTATGTACAGTGTTTTAGCAATGTGCTAGTAGTTGTAGTACTAATAGTAGGGGAATATAAGTAAACAGATAATATTGGTGGTATTTACTATTTACAATGTTTGTTCTCCACTGGTTGCCCTTTTTCTCATGGCAACGGGCTACATCTTGCTGCTGTGATTGCACACTGTGGTATTTCAGCAAACAGATATGGGATTTTATGAATGTTAGACCAACAAAGAATTTGAAAACAAATTGATGTGATCTGTGGGAAATATGTGTCTCTAATGTGGTCATACATTTGGCAGGAGGTTAGGAAGTGCAGATCAGTTTCCCCCTCATTTTATGGGCAGCGGGCACAAAACCTGTCTTCTCTCGAGAGCCAAGTGCCTCACTCAATAGAAAGGTTATGCACACAGAGTCTGTACATATTCAAGAATTTTGGGTCAGTCACAGGGGTCAGGTATTCTGCCACTGTGTGCTCTCTGTTAAGGTCCAGGTAGCATTCCAATTAGCTCTTTTTTTGGTTGATTCTTTCTAGTGTGTCAAATCGTTATCTTTTTGCTTTCTCATAATTTGGTTTGGGTCTAATTGTGTTGTTGTCCTGGGGCTCTGTGGGGTCTATTTGTATTTGTGAACAGAGCCCCAGAACCAGCTGGCTGAGGAGACTCTTCTATAAATTAATCCATCTCTCTGTAGGTGAGGGCTTTGTGGTAGAATGTGTGTGCATCGCTTTCTTTTTAGGTGGTTGTAGAGTTTAACAGCTCTTTTCTGGATTTTGATAACTACCGGATATAGTCATAATTCTGCACTGCATGCATTGTTTGGTGTTTTGTGTATATTTTTGCAGAATTCTGCATGCAGTCTCAATTGGGTGTTTGTTAGGGCTGTGACTTTAATTGAATAACCATGTCATTGACTGTGATGGATGAAGACCGTTTAATATGCAACAAGTTTTGATTTATTTCATACCATTTACATGCTCTGTGTGAGCAATAAGCATGTCTGGTTTCTCTGTCCTCTTAATGTTGACGGAACGCACGCACCTGAGCATGCATAGAAGTACCTGGCCTACGTCTCGCAAATGTAGGAAAGTGCCCAGCTGGGCTTCTCAGTCATTATTTTAATATTTTTTTTAAACCTCCATTCAAATTATAATTGTTCCTCACAGTATTTGAAAAATCTTTCAAACACTCTCCTCCTCGATAATCAGCGTCGCTGATAAATAGGCTATGGACATGTTTTGTGTATTTGTTTCTATTTTAATCATTGTCAATTTCATCTTCATACTATAGCATAGCTGTCCCCTTCATACTTTCCTTGTCAATTCATTATCTTATAGGCTTTCTGAAAGTAGGCTAAGGTAGGCCTAGGTGTTTTTAATGTTTTAAGGAAAGAATAAACATTTGCTTGTCTGACATACGCTTGTGGTTTTGATGCGTGCTTTTACGTGGGTGCGTGTGAGTTCGCTGATTTTCTCTATATGTCCATCCAGAAAGTTTCCTAATGTAGCCTGTTTGGACTCATCTCTTTAATAAGAATCAAATGCTCCTGTCATGATTTAGCTCTTATAAAAGGCATATTTTCAGTAGCTTAGGCTACATTATTTATCTCAATAAGTGTACTTCTTGCGACTATTTCGGGAAAGATGGGACAAAACCCATCAGACTTCGTTTGAATGATTTTGTGCGTCGAAATAGGATCTGTTTTTAATTTTTGGTATGCAGAAAAGCCAACCGAGAAGGACAAGGTAGGCATATCTTTATTTTGACTCAGTTAATGTTGTCAATACAAAAATGCGACAGATCCTCTCCAACCTGACATTTCTTAATTTGTTGATTTAATATTTATAAGTAATAACCTTAATAATAATAATAATAATAATTAAATGCCATGATAATCACAGTGTAATGGCTTGTTTCAAATAGGTTTTATTAAGAACCATTTAACGTATACAAGTGTACAAACAGAATTGTAACCTCCCCCCCTGTGTACATTAGCCTGGCCAATTACCATAACCTCAAATTCCAAGACCACCACAGCCCTAGTGTTTGGCCCGAGACCTCACTACAATAGATGGCAATGGGTTCTATAACTGATTGAAGGATTTTTTGCCAGATCCTATTTGGGATGTTGAGTTTTATGTTCCTTTTGATGGCAAAGGTAGAAGGCCCTTCTAGCCTTGTCGCTTAGGTCATTCACAGCCTTGTGGAAGTTACCTGTGGTGTTACTGTTTAGGCCGAGGTAGGTATAGTTCTTTGTGGGATCTAGGGCAACGGTGTCTAGATAACATGTGTATTTGTTTTCTCTCGCTCTCCCCTCTCTCGCAGATTGCATTATTGGCATGAAATACAATTTGATGGCTTTCCCATAGAACTCTATTCAACATTTTGGGACAAGGTAGACCCTTCTTTACACAAATGACAACACACGTCACTCAATTCAGTAGTTCCATGCATAAAACAGTTATTTAAGTTATATTAAAACCAGGAGAATCTGGAGTCCCCTTCTGATTAGAGACCCGTAAGTTGAATAAATTGACAATAAAATGATAACAAAGGTTATAAGCAATAGAATGGCAAAAGTCATACCAGACTTGATACATATCAAACAGGGTTTATTAAAAAGAGACACTTGCAAATACAAGAACATATTTCGGTTTAATGCAATACGCAAAAAAACAAGAGATTTATCAATAATGGCTGTTGATGCCGAAAAGGCTTTTGACCCTCTTGAATGGCCTTTTCTATTCAAAACTTTGGAAGCGTTTATCTTTCCAGCTGAAATAATACATTAAATAAAAATATTATATAAATGTCCTAAAGCAAAAATATACACTAATACATTATCAGATGAAATCGCTTTAGAAAGGGGCACAAGACAGGGATGTCCCCTCTCCCCCCTCCTGTTTGCACTGGCAATTGAACTGCTTGCAGAAAGAATTAGACAGGACCCATATGTAACAGGTATTGGTAAACATGAATATAAACTAAACTTATTTGGAGATTATCTCCAGATTATACCTGACCAGTATTGAAAACTCAATGCCCCCTTTGCTAAAAAATATTTTCAGAATACTCAAATCACAGGATGTAAATGGAAACAAACAATAATGGCAATAGGAAAAATAATAACTCACGATCTACAGCAATCCTTTTAAGTGGACCACAAAAAATATTGAATACTTAGGATGCTTAATAAGTGACAACTTTATTCCATTACTCAACAATATATAAGCAGATCTAATGAAATAGAATAATCTTCCCATAAATCTTGAGGCATCACTACAGACCTGGGTTCGATCCCAGGCTGTGTCACAACCGGCCGTGACCGGGAGTCCGGTGCACAATTGGCCCAGCTTCGTCCGGGTTAGGGGAGGGTTTGGCCGGAGGGGCTTTACTTGGGTCATCGCTCTCTAGTGAGTCCTTGTTGCGGGCCGGGCTCCTGCAGGCTGACTTCGGTCGTCAGTTGAACAGTGTTTCCTCCGACACATTGGTGTGGCTGGCTTCCGGGTTAAGCGGGCAGGTGTTAAGAAGCGCGGTTTGACGGGTTATGTATCGGATAACGCATGACTCGACCTTCGCCTCTCCCGAGCCCGTTGGGGAGTTGCAGAGATGAGACAAGATCATAATTGAATATCATACAATTGGGAAGAAAAAGGGGATATATATACAGTGGGGAAAAAAGTATTTAGTCAGCCACCAATTGTGCAAGTTCTCCCACTTAAAAAGATGAGAGAGGCCTGTAATTTTCATCATAGGTACACGTCAACTATGACAGACAAAATGAGAAAAAAAAATCCAGAAAATCACATTGTAGGATTTTTAATGAATTTATTTGCAAATTATGGTGGAAAATAAGTATTTGGTCACCTACAAACAAGCAAGATTTCTGGCTCTCACAGACCTGTAACTTCTTCTTTAAGAGGCTCCTCTGTCCTCCACTCGTTACCTGTATTAATGGCACCTGTTTGAACTTGTTATCAGTATAAAAGACACCTGTCCACAACCTCAAACAGTCACACTCCAAACTCCACTATGGCCAAGACCAAAGAGCTGTCAAAGGACACCAGAAACAAAATTGTAGACCTGCACCAGGCTGGGAAGACTGAATCTGCAATAGGTAAGCAGCTTGGTTTGAAGAAATCAACTGTGGGAGCAATTATTAGGAAATGGAAGACATACAAGACCACTGATAATCTCCCTCGATCTGGGGCTCCACGCAAGATCTCACCCCGTGGGGTCAAAATGATCACAAGAACAGTGAGCAAAAATCCCAGAACCACACGGGGGGACCTAGTGAATGACCTGCAGAGAGCTGGGACCAAAGTAACAAAGCCTACCATCAGTAACACACTACGCCGCCAGGGACTCAAATCCTGCAGTGCCAGACGTGTCCCCCTGCTTAAGCCAGTACATGTCCAGGCCCGTCTGAAGTTTGCTAGAGTGCATTTGGATGATCCAGAAGAGGATTGGGAGAATGTCATATGGTCAGATGAAACCAAAATAGAACTTTTTGGTAAAAACTCAACTCGTCGTGTTTGGAGGACAAAGAATGCTGAGTTGCATCCATAGAACACCATACCTACTGTGAAGCATGGGGGTGGAAACATCATGCTTTGGGGCTGTTTTTCTGCAAAGGGACCAGGACGACTGATCCGTGTAAAGGAAAGAATGAATGGGGCCATGTATCGTGAGATTTTGAGTGAAAACCTCCTTCCATCAGCAAGGGCATTGAAGATGAAACGTGGCTGGGTCTTTCAGCATGACAATGATCCCAAACACACCGCCCGGGCAACGAAGGAGTGGCTTCGTAAGAAGCATTTCAAGGTCCTGGAGTGGCCTAGCCAGTCTCCAGATCTCAACCCCATAGAAAATCTTTGGAGGGAGTTAAAAGTCCGTGTTGCCCAGCGACAGCCCCAAAACATCACTGCTCTAGAGGAGATGTGCATGGAGGAATGGGCCAAAATACCAGCAACAGTGTGTGAAAACCTTGTGAAGACTTAGAGAAAACGTTTGACCTGTGTCATTGCCAACAAGGGTATATAACAAAGTATTGAGAAACTTTTGTTATTGACCAAATACTTATTTTCCACCATAATTTGCAAATTCATTAAAAATCCTACAATGTGATTTTCTGGATTTCAGACTGGCCAATAAAAAGAAAAGATTAAGATGGGCAAAATAACACAGACAATGGACAGAGGAAGATTGGAAAAAAGTGTTATGGACAGACAAATCGAAGTTTAAGGTGTTCGGATCACAAAGAAGAACATTTGCGAGACGCAGACCAAATTAAAAGATGCTGGAGAAGTGCTTGATGCCATCTGTCAAGCATGGTGGAGGCAATGTGATGGTCTGGGGGTGCTTTGGTGGTGGTAAAGTGGGAGATTTGTACAGGGTAAAAGGGATCTTGAAGAAGGAAGGCTATCACTCCATTTTGCAACGCCATGCCATACCCTGTGGACGGTGCTTGATTGGAGCCAATTTCTTCCTACAACAGGACAATGACCCAAAGCACAGCTCCAAACTATACAATAACTATTTATGGAAGAAGCAGTCAGCTGGTATTCTGTCTATAATGGAGTGGCCAGCACAGTCACTGGATCTCAACCCTATTGAGCTGTTGTGGGAGCAGCTTGACCGTATGGTACGTAAGAAGTGCCCATTAAGCCAATCCAACTTGTGGGATGTGCTTCAGGAAGCATGGGGTGAAATCTCTTCAGATTACCTCAATAAATCGAGAACTAGAATGCCAAAGGTCTGCAAGGCTGTAATTGCTGCAAATTGAGGATTCTTTGACGAAAGCTAAGTTTGAAGGACCCAATTATTATTTCAATTAAAAATCATTATTTCTAACCTTGTCTCTGACTACATTTCCTATTCATTTTGCTATATTTCCTATTCAAACTCATTTCATGTATGTTTTCATGGAAAACAAGGAAATGTCTAAGTGACCCCAAACGTTTGAACGGTAGTGTGTGTGTGTGTGTGTGTATGTATATGTGTATATATATATATATATATATATATATATATATATATATATATATATATATATATTTATATTTATTTATTTATTTTCTACTGCTTGACTAAAAAAATCTGTCGACTAATTGGGGTCAGCCCTAGTAGAAGTTGTGGAGTAGAGTTCCACCCTAGAGAATACGAGGTGGGGGTGACAGAGAGAAAGGATGGCAGAACACACACACACATTCATATCACCTGACCTACTAATATTACAGTCCCTGACTGTACTGTATAGCAGATGTTTTAGATTAACTTTTATAAACAAGTGTTTTGACAACCTTTTATGCTTTGGCCAGCCTGTTATAGCCTGGCAGTAAAACCAGTAACTAGATTAGATGGATCTGATATAGGCTGAAGATGAAATCCAGGCCTAATGTTTGAGGTACTGCTGCTCAGAACAGTTGCCTGTAAAGAAGAGGCTGAAGTTTAACCTCTACGGGATCGGTGTCCTGTATACTGGACGGTTGAGCTAACGTGTGCTAATGTGATCAGCATGACTGTTGTAAGTAACAGCAAACTTTCCAGGACATAGACATGTCTTATATGGGCAGAAAGCTGACATTCTTGTTAATCTAACTGCACTGTCCAATTTACAGTAACTATTACAGTGAAAAAATACCATGCTATTGTTTGAGGAGAGTGCACAACAACAACAAATGTATCACGGCAACTGGTTTGATACATTCACCTCTGAAGGTAAATAATGTACTTACATTCAGTAATCTTGCTCTGATTTGTCATCATAAGGGTACCAGAGATAAAATGTAGCATAGTTCTGTTTGATAAAATCAATTTTTGTATTCAAATGTAGGAACTGGGTTCTACAGTTTGAACCCCTGCTGTCTCTGGCTCCACACCCACCCCGCCCTGCCATCTAGATGTGTCAAAGTTAGTGTATAAACTAATGATCCATCATATATGACATTCCTGGGTGTGTGTAAACTTACATTTGATATTACCATATAATTTTTGTATGTTCTCTATAGTTATGTACTTGAAAATTTATCAATTGACCAATTCGGCACATTTGGGCAGACTTGATACAAAATAGTCCAGTATTGCAACGCTTCACTGGATCAATCTGAAACTTTGCACACACACTGCTGCCATCTAGTGGCCAAAATCTAAATTGGGCCTAAACTGCAATATTATATTTAAAATTTTAGTAATTTAGCAGATGCTCTTATCCAGAGCCACTTACAGTTAGTGAGTGCATCATTTTTTTTTTTTTCATACTGGTCCCCTGTGGGAAACGAACCCACAACCCTGCCGTTGCAAACGCGATGCTCTACCAACTGAGCTACACGGGACCATATTGTGGCCTTTCTTGCATTTCAAAGATGATGGGACAAAACAATTATAGAAAACGCATGTTTTTTTTTAGCAGATCTAATGTGTTATATTCTCCTACATTAATTTCACATTTCCACAAACTTCAAAGTGTTTCCTTTCAAATGGTATCAATAATATGCATATCCTTGCTTCAGGTCCTGAGCTACAGGCAGTTAGATTTGGGTATGTCATTTTAGGCAACAAAAAAAATAATGTTAAGGATCTGATCCTTAAGAGCTTAAATTCCACATCTGAGGATTCTGGTTCTTTTTATGTAGGTTAGTTCCTATGGGACCTTGTCAAATGGGGAAACGCCTACCTAGTCCATTGGAAGGCTTTGACCTCTTGGGACCTCCTGTGAGCCTCCACCCCATCACATGCCTGTGCTGTCACATTCCAACCAGTTGGATGACCTACTCTGTGGTCAGTGTACACAGCCTGGCCTGGCTGGATTTGACTGGCAGGTCGCTGGGGGCCGAGGATGTCTGAAGCTTCAATACAAAAGGTTTATGTGTTCATCATGCACCAAATGGAAGAAAACAGACTGAAATGGGAAGGGACTCCTTTTAATTTCTGTTGCATTTTAAAACATTTTCTGTTACATGCCCAAATGAACACAACCCATGCTTTGTTTTTGTAGAGCTTCTTTGACTCACTTTTCTTCAGGGAAATGTTTTGGAAACCTGCTAGTTGCATGTTATTGATGAATTTGATTAATCAGAAAATGAGGTTGTTCCAATGGCAACGATCCGCTCTTTCCATGACAACTTTTTTAAAAGTCATTTAGCAGATGCTCTTATCAGAGTGATTTACGATTTTAGTTCATTAATCTTAAACTGGCTAGGTGAGCCAATAACACAATCGTATCAAGTTAATTTTTCCTTCAACAAAGTAGACCTATTTTTCAGCAAATTCGGTGCTAGTAGGTAAAGATACTCTTCATATATTGATGAAATATAAAAAATAAAAAAAACATTTAAACAATTAGAGGTGTCGTGTGCTGTTGTACAGCACAGGCTGGGCTGGGCTAGGTAGAACTGATGTTTGTGCTCAGTCCTGCAGCGGTTTAGAGCCGGGATCGTCAGCTGACTGGCTGTGTTGGTCACATTCTCTATAATCAGCTATGGACTTCTCGCTCTCTCTATTATTATTATTATTATTATTATTATTATTATTATTATTATAATAATATATGCCATTTAGCAGACACTTTTATCCAAAGTGACGTATACATCTCTGTATCTCTTTATTTCTCTCTGTGTATTTATTTTTCTTTGGTCTTCTGCTTGTCCCACCACACCCCTTATTGACATGTCAATGGTCCCACACCTATCCTTGACTTCCCACTTCCTCCTGATCACTTGACTTCTAACCTGAGTAGTGACTGAATCATGTCAATAGAGACTGACTGAATAACTGTGACTATATTATCATCATAGTCATATTATCACATATTAGGTATTTACCACCTTGATGCGGAGTAGCTGATAATGTTTAACCCGAGGATGTTCTGTGTCTCCCCTCAGGTACGGTATTAGGCCAGAGAATGTGATCGTTTATGGTCAGAGTATCGGTACGGTCCCGTCCGTGGACCTGGCGGCACGCTACGAGAGCGCCGCGGTCGTCCTGCACTCCCCCCTCACCTCTGGCATGAGAGTGGCCTTCCCAGACACAAAGAAAACCTACTGCTTTGATGCCTTTCCCAAGTGAGAGAGACACACACACACACACACACACACACACACACACGCACACACACACACACACACAGCGCATAAAAGCAGTCATGTTTGAGTCACTCTGGACTCAAAAGGTCCATCTGGTGGTCCTTGGTTGCCACCAGGTTATGGAGAATTGCACTGTTGACAAGGCTAAAAGGGGAAACTGCCTGCTGTTGAAATGGCCACATTGGGTTATTTTAAATCCTATTCATGTCATCTGTTTCATCATTGGTTGGAAATTAAACTTGCTAACAGTTCCCTTCCTCTTTTGTGCGTGTGTTTGTGGTGCGTCCATGCATCTGTCCTCGCCTTGCCTCCCAAAGTATTGACAAGATCTCCAAGGTGACGTCGCCGGTGCTGGTGATCCACGGGACGGAAGACGAGGTGATCGACTTCTCCCACGGCCTGGCGCTGTACGAACGCTGCCAGAGGCCCGTGGAGCCCCTGTGGGTGGAGGGCGCCGGCCACAACGACGTCGAGCTCTACGGACAGTACCTGGAGCGCTTGAAACAGTTTGTGGCCCATGAGCTCGTCAACTTGTCAACTTGACTTCACCCCTCAGTCACCCACCTGCTGCAACTGTCAACCTTTTGAAATACCCATCCCTTTTTTGTTCATTTCTTTCTTTTTGTGTATTTAGTTGTTTTATCATTTGAAACAGCGTGGTGATTTGTGTGAGAGAGATGGAGGGATGATGGACAGATATAATAATAATAATAATAATAATAATAATATATGCCATTTAGCAGATGCTTTTATCCATAGCGACTTAGTCATGCATGCATATATTTTACATACGGGTGGTCCGGGAATCAAACCCACTATCCTAGCTGGAAAGTACCATGCACTACCAACTGAGCTACAGTGGACCACTTGAATGTACTCGAAGATTGTGTGTGTGTTTTGTGCACAGATGAGCAGTTGAATTCTGTGTGCATGTGTGCTTGTCACATTTCTGCTGCCTTTCAGAAGGATGCGGTTCTGATCCATTATAAGGACCTCTGACGCACACACTTCTGAGCATATCTGAGCGGTTTCTGTGGAGCAGCTATGCTGGATGGAAGACTGGACCGCCACTCAACTAAGTCTGTCTTGACTAAGGAGCCAAGTCTGCTACAATGTGGTCAACATGGATGTTTTGTTGGGTTTAATATATATATATATATTACGTTTGCATGTATCACATGTGACTTGGAACTGTACAAGATAAAACTCTTGACATTTTAAGATGTCAGTGTTGCCAACTATTCAGCATATTGAAGAAAAAAGCATGTCGTACGGACATCCTAGAAACCTCTCAAGTTGTATAAGCTATACAAAGTGTTTTGTTTTACTATGTTGTTTTTTATGTATTCTTTCAGTAAATCTAATACGACTCCATTTATATAGTAAAACGAATAATAAAGCTCTCCTACCATTTCAGAGGAATAGCATTTCTAGATATTGATTTTGTCTACAAACTGCCTGTACACTTGGTAGCTCTTTGTTACATAGTTTGATTACGACTCATGCCACTGATGCCATAAAACATCAAAAAACAGTGAAAGTCATTAATGCGTGACTGGGAAGTGTTTTGAAGACTGCTTGGTTTTACGGAGGACACAACTGGATTCTTGCACACTTTTTGCTTATCCCTTATATCTGACAGAATATATGTTTTTTTTAGAACCTTTTTTTCTGTGAGAGACACTATTAATGCAGAATAAGGTAAAACAGTTACCAATCACATACTTTATTGTATTAGTAAGGCACTGACTAAGTGGAAGCTGATTCTGTTATAAAGTGCTACTGCATGCCATGATAGGCTGGTGTTTTCTTACCCTTTAGCTGGATAAATGCTGGCTAGCGCAAGGCCATGGATGCTACCAAAAACCTCCAGTTCTAATTGGTACAGTCTGATGAACTGAAATGTTTGGATTGGTTGTTGATGTTATTAATCAAGAATTGTTAGGATTGGTTGTTGCTGTTAGATAATGTGTCTTTTAACTCTACTGGGGACTTGACTTTTCTGTACTTAAAGGTAATGCGTTCATCCATTTAATGTTTGTACTGGACAAGCCTCTATTTTAAATTGTAGTTGTAATTACTACTATAACTTTTTAATATGATGATTTAGACATCCATCTGTGGTGAGTCCATTTTAAATTATTCCGATGACCATTGAAAAATCTGGTCACCCAGACGATGTCATTTATCAGTTTGTTTTTCTAAGACATTTCATTACTGAAGGAAATTACGTAACATTAAAATGGATATACACAATAAAAAAGTATTTGAGGAATGATAAACATGCCTGATCTTTGTTGCTGAATGGGTTGTATTGTATGTTGTAGACACTGAAAGCACTAGCTGACTAGACACTCGCATGATGACAGTGCCTTCAGAAAGTATTACCCCTTGACTTATTCCACATTTTGTTACAGCCTGAATTCAAAATGTATTTTTCTCACCAATCTACACACAATACCCCATAATGACAAAGTAAAAACATGTTTTTAGAAATGTATGCAAATTGATTGAAAATTAAATACTAATAGCTCATTTACTTAAGTATTCACACCACTCAAGCACCTTTGGCAGCGATTACAGCGTTGAGTCGTCTTGGGTATGTCTGTATCAGATTTGCACATCTGGATTTTCTACCATTCTTCCCTGCAGATTTTCTCAAGCTCCGTTAAGTTTGATGGGGAGCGGCGGTGAACCGCAATCTTCAGATATTTCCACAGATTTTCAATGGGATTCAAGTCTGGGCTTTGGCTGGGCCACTCAAGAACATTCACATTTTTGTTCTGAAGCCATTCCAGTGTTGCTTTGGCTGTATGCTTGGGGTCATTGTACTGTTGGAACCACCATGCATCACAGTAGGGATGGTGTTAGACGGGTGATGAGCTGTGCCTGGTTTTCTCCAGATATAGTGCTTTGCATTCAGGCCAAAGAGTTTAATTTTTGTCTCATCAGCTCATGGAATCTTTTGCCTTATGATCAGTCTTTCACGTGCCTTTTTGCAAACTCCAGGGGCCTCATTAATAAACCGTGACGTAAGTACAAAATATACCCCAAAATGTGCATGCGCTATTTTTCACTCAAAAGTTAGCATTTATAAAAATTAACTTGACATGAGAATGTGCTCACCTCCCTGCAAACTTTAGACCATGCATATGTACATCTGCTAGTGGTTGAAATATTGTATTGCAAGCTGGCAAGTAAGTAATTTGTGCAAATTGGGGATATGATGAAAAGCTTATTCATAAAAATCAAACAGGAAATCATATTAACAAGAATGCAGCCATTTTCCATTACATATGCATTACTGAGAAGAGTGAAAATCTGTTTTATTTAAAAAATATACAGTACCATTCAAAAGTTTGGACACACCTACTCATTCAAGGGTTTGTTTTTATTTTTACTATTTATATTGTAGAATAATAGTGAAGACATCAAAACTATGAAATAACACATATGGAATCATGTAGTAACCCAAAAAGTGTTAAACAAATCAAAATAGATTTTAGATTCTTCAAAGTAAACACCCTTTGCCTTGATGACAGCTCTGCACACTCTTGGCATTCTCTCAACCAGCTTCACCTGGAATGCTTTTCTTGAAGGAGTTCCCACATATGCTGAGCACTTGTTGGCTGCTTTTCCTTCACTCTGCGGTCCAACTCATCACAAACCATCTCAATTGGGTTGAGGTCAGGTGATTATGGAGGCCAAGTCATCTGATTCAGCACTCCATCACTCTCCTTGGTCAAATAGCCCTTACACAGCCTGGAGGTGTGTTGGGTCATTGTCCTGTTGAAAAACAAATTATAGTCCCACTAAGCACAAACCAGATGGGATGGCGTATTGCTGCAGAAGGCTGTGGTAGCCATGCTGGTTAAGTGTGCCTTGAGTTCAAAATAAATCACTGACAGTGTCACCAGAAAAGCACCATCACACCTCCTCCACCGTGCTTCATGGTGGGAACCACACATGCAGAGATCATCCGTTCACCTGCTCTGTGTCTCATAAGACACGGCGGTTGGAACCAAAAATATCGAATTTGGACTCATCAGACCAAAGGACAGATTTCCACCAATCTAATGTCCGTTGCTTGTGTTTCTTGGCCCAAGCAAGTCTCTTCTTCTTATTGGTGTCCTTTAGTAGTGG
Source organism: Coregonus lavaretus (assembly GCF_964263955.1). NCBI lineage: Eukaryota > Metazoa > Chordata > Actinopteri > Salmoniformes > Salmonidae > Coregonus > Coregonus lavaretus. The sequence continues at coordinate 12,424,175 of NC_140004.1, forward strand.
TTTCTTTGCAGCAATTCGACCATGAAGGCCTGATTCATGCAGTCTCCTCTGAACAGTTGATGTTGAGATGTGTCTGTTACTTGAACTCGGTGAAGCATTTATTTGGGCTGCAATTTCTGAGGCTGGTAACTCTAATGAACGTATCCTCTGCAGCAGAGGTAACTCTGGGTCTTCCTTTCCTGTGGCGGTCCTCATGAGAGCAAGTTTCATCATAGCGCTTGATGGTTTTTGCGACTGCACTTGAAGAAACTTTCAAAGTTCTTGAAATGTTCCGTATTGACTGACCTTCATGTCTTATTAATGATGGACTGTCCTTTCTCTTCTCTTATTTCAGCTGTTCTTGCCATAATATGGACCAAATAGGGCTATCTTCTATATACCATCCCTACCTTGTCACAACACAACTGATTGGCTCAAACGCATTAAGAAGGAAAGATATTCCACAAATTAACTTTTAAGAAGGCACACCTGTTAATTGAAATGCATTCCAGGTGACTACCTCATGAAGCTGGTTGAGAGAATGCCAAGAGTGTGCAAAGCTGTCATCAGTGTTGTAAAGTACTTAAGTAAAAATACTTTAAAGTGCTACTTAAGTAGTTTTTGGGAATATCTGTACTTTACTTTACTATTTATATTTTTGGCAACTTTTACTTTTACTTCCCTACATTCTGAAATAAAATAATGTACATACATTTTCCTGTGACACCCAAAAGTACTCGTTACATTTTGACAGGAAAATTGTCCAATTCACACACTTATCAAGAGAACAGCCCTGGTCATCCCTACAGCATCTGATCTTGCAGGACTCACTAAACACAAATGCTTCACCTGTAAATTATGTCTGAGTGTTGGAGTGTGCCCCTGGCAATTCGTCAATTTAAAAAAACATGAAAATGGTGCCGTCTGGTTTGCTTAATATAAGGAATTTGAAATGATTTATACTTTTACTTTTGAAACTTAAGTACATTTTAGCAATTCCATTTACTTTTGATACTTAAGTATATTTAAAACCAAATACTTTTAGACTTTTACTCAAGCAGTATTTTACTGGGTGACATTCACTTTTACTTGAGTCATTTTCTATTAGTATGACAATTGAGTACTTTTTCCACCACTGGCGATTGGGCCTGGCTCGCAGTCGGCGTTCCAATTCATCCCAAAGGTGTTCAATGGGGTTGAGGTTAGGGCTCTGTGCAGGCTAGACAAGTTCTTCCACACTGATCTTGACAAACCATTTCTTTATGGACCTCGCTTTGTGCACGGGGGCTTTATCATGCTGAAAAAGGAAAGGGTATTTTCAAAACTGTTGCCAGAAAGTGTGAAGCACAGAATCGTCTAGAATGTAATTGTATGCTGTAGAGTTAAGATTTCCTTTCACTGGAACCAAGGGGCCAAGCCCGAACCATGAAAAACAGACCCAGACCATTATTCCTCCTCCACCAAACTTTACAGTTGGCACTATGCATTCAGTAGTGTTCGTCAGTCGGACTGCCAGATGATGAAGCGTGATTCATCACTCCAGAGAACGCATTCCCACTGTTCCAGAGTCCAATTGCGGCTTGTGTGTGGCTGCTCAGCCATGGAAAGCCATTTCATGAAGCTCAGGATGAAAAGTTATTGTGCTGACATTGCTTCCAGAGGCAGTTTGGAACTTGGTAGTGAGTGTTGAAACAGAGGACAGACGCGCTACGCGCTTCAGCACTCAGCTGTCCCGTTCTGTGAGCTTATGTGGCCTACCACTTCACGGCTGAGCCGTTGTTGCTCCTAGACGTATCAACTACTACACAATACCAGCACTTACAGTTGACCGGGACAGCTCTAGCAGGGCAGACATTTCAGGAACTGACTTGTTGGAAAGGTGGCATCCTATGACGGTGCCACGTTGAAAGTCACTGAGCTCTACAGTAAGGCCATTCTACTGCCAATATTCGTCTATGGAGATTTCACATTTCAGCAACGGGTGTGGCTGAAATAGCCGAATCCACTAATCTGAAGGGGGTCCACATACTTTTGGTGATGTATTGTATCTACCTCTGCCAAATGTGTTGCTTTTATCACAAAATTAACAATTGTTATAGTGCCTACCCTTAGTCCAGGCTGAAGGTGAAGAAGGTTTATCAATATTTTTAAAGGGCAAACCAGAAATTAAAAACTGCTTTCCCAATCTTTTAGCTGTCATAAGAACATTATTCAACAGGGTCATGTTAATTAGACACTAAATGCAAGAACAAGATGTAAGTCCTGAGTTTTGTGGTTAAACATGCATTCAATGCTTTTACTAGATATATTGTTGCCTAAGATATCAAACGTCATTGACTTGTCATAAACAGGCATATACAAGCAGAGCCAGTAAGAATGAATGTCTCGAAGACAAGGATTTTGGAGTACCCTTCATAAATACACATCTGGTCAATCTACTGCACAGTCTGAATGGAGTTGTTCCACATGTATTAGTTAAAGACAAAGAGTTTGGTCTTCTGACTTCACCTTTGTGCTGCTTGAAGGTCAAATAAAACCTGTGTGTTCAAGATCGACTATATTGCTGGACCAAGCAGAATCACTGATCTACAAATCACCTTGCATCCCAAATAACTACCGAAGATATGGGAAACTGGGTGAATGCAAAGAAAACAAAGGGGGGACAATAGATCATCCAGCTGTAGTGCTGTAGTGGGAGTGAAGCAGAAAGCAGTTTACAAGAAAAGAGAAGAAGAGAAGTTAACAACAAAAAGGACGATGTTCAGGCCTTCAGGTTAGAAGGCAGTGTAAAAATACAGTTCAAAATTATTACAGTCCTAAATTATACACTTCTAAATTACTTGATCTAAGTATGTACTAAGATCTATTATGACGTCTTATTACAAGGCTTACTGATGTGTTATGTCTCTCTATGTTGCACAATTTCAACTGACTCAAATTGGCTATTATTTTCTCTTACAAGATGATAATACCCTGCTAGCACAGAACGTTCCCAGAACGTTCCCTGAAGGTTCTTCTTTGGTTATTAGAAAAAGTACTTTCCCACAACGCTCAGATCTGTTGACATAACGGCTTGGTTAAGGTGTTGGGTTAACAGTCGATGGACCAGGGTTTGAGTCCCGTTCGGGGATACCCCAGTTATTCACTACGTTCGTGTCAGAAGCGAGATAGCGTGTGTGAGGCCATTGCAAAGGCGTGTACACATGAAGTACTTGGTGTAGAGATGCATGGGGACAAGCTCTTCTGAAGGAAGGGGGTAGTGTAGCGACCTTAACGCAACACCTAGCTACCTTGTCAAGGGGTTTGGATCTCTTGGCATGTCGGCCAAGGTATTGTTGACAGTAGCTTGACCAGGGTTCAAATCCCAGCCGGGGTTACCCCCTGAATTCGCTACATACGATGATAATAGTAGACAACTAGGCTGCATTAGCCTAGGTTGTTATTCTCACATTTGGCTGGGCCTTGGGTTCAGATAACCTACTATGGGTTGGAGTCTAGAGAAGATCGGCTGGGGGGCTAGGGTATGAAGCCTATGTTTAGTTACGGGTTGAACTGATAAGGCTGCGGTTGGGGTGTATTCCTCCAGGCCTCCACTGGACCGTGATTATTTACGTTATCACTGAAGGACTCCCTGGCCCCCCACTGACGAAAAAATGCACCAGCTGCAAGAAAAAACGGTAAACTTGTGCCCTGTATATACAACAGAAATATACATATTATGCCCTCCGTAAATATTGGGACAGTGAAGCATTTTTTCTTCTTTTGGCTCTATACTCCAAAAGTTTGAAATCAAACAATGACTATGAGGTCAAAGTGCAGACTGTCAGCTTTAATTTGAGGGTATTTCCAGCCATATCGGGTGAACCGTTTAGGAATTACAGCACTTCTGTACATAGATCCCCCTTTTTTAGGGGAGCAAAAGTATTGGGACAAATTCACTTATATGTGTATTCAAGTAGTCAAATGTTTAGTATTTGTTCCCATGTTCATAGCATGCAATGACTACATCAAGCTTGTGACTCTTCAAATTTGTTGGATGCATTTGCACTTTGTTTTGGTTGTGTTTCAGGTTATTTTGTGCCCAATAGAAATGAATGGTAAATAATGTAGTGTGTCATTTTGGAGTCACTTGTATTGTAAAGAATAGAATATGTTTCTAAACACTTCCACATTAATGTGGATGCTACCATGATTACGGATAATCCTGAATGGATGGTGAATAATGATGAGTGAGAAAGTTACAGACGCACAAATATCCTATCCCCCAAGACATGCTAACCTCTCACAATTACAATAACAGGGGAGGTTAGCATTTTGGGGGGGTTATGATATTTGTGTGTCTGTAACTTCCTCACGTCACAAATCACCCAGAAAAACAGATACATTCCTCCACAAATAAGTCCCCAATCAATACTTTAAATTGCCTGAACGGCACCAGAACATTAGCTCCATTCTTTCTCCCCTTCCGGTATCCCCTCTAGGTCTCTCCTCTCGGTGTACACCCTAACCCCAGCCTTAGTGATGTGGACGCCAAGGAACTTAAAGCTCTCGACCCGCTCCACAATAGCCCCGTCGATGTGGAAGGGGGCATGCTCACCCCTCTTTCTCCTATAGTCCACAATCAGCTTCTTGGTCTTACTGACGTTGAGGGAGAGGTTGTTAGCCTGGCACCACACTGCTGTCTCTGACCTCCTCCCTGTAAGCTGACTCATCGCTGTCGGTGATCAAGCCTACCACCGTCGTGTCATCAGCAAACTTGATGATGGTGTTGGAGTCGTGCGCGGCCACGCAGTTGTGGGTGAACAGGGAGTATACAGGACTAAGCACCCCTGAGGGGACCTCGTGTTGAGGGTCAGCATGGTATAGGTGTTGTTGCCTACCCTCACCACCTGGGGCCGACCTGTCAGGAAGTCCAGGATCGATCCAGTTGCAGAGGGAGGGGTTCAGTCCCAGGGTCCCTAGCTTGGTGATGAGCTTGGAGGGCACTATGATGTTGAACACTGAGCTGTATGTCTATGAACAGCATTCTCACATGCTGTAGTTATTTCCCCTCTTGGTCAGGTGGGAGAGGGCAGTATGAAGTGCAATTGAGATTGCGTCATCCCTGGATCTGTTGGGGCGGTATGTTAATTGGAGTGGGTATATGGTGTCCGGAATTATGGTGTTGCACTGGAGGTTGGTGGCACCTTAATTGGGCAGAGCGGGCTAGTGGTAATGACTGGAGCGGAATTAGTGGAATGGTATCAAATACATCAAAGACATGGTCTCCAGGTGTTTGATGCCATTCCATTTGCTCCGTTCCAGCCATTTTTATGAGCCGTTCTCCCCTCAGCAGCCTTCTGTGTGGTGTTGTGTGTCATGACCAGCCGTTCAAAGCGCTTCATAGTTACAGATGAGTGCTACACAGTGACAGTCATTTAGGCAGGTTACCTTGGAGCTCTTGGGAACAGGGACAATGGTGGTCAGCTTGAAACATGTTGGGATTACAGACTGGGACAAGGAGAGATTGAAAATGTCTGTGAAGACACCTGCCAGCTGGTCTGCGCATGCTTTGAGAACGCACCCTGGTATTCCGTCTGGCCCGGTGGCCTTGTGATTCTTAACCTATTTAAACATTTTGCTCACATCAGCCATGGAGAGCGAGATCATACAGTCATCCGGAAAAACAGAGGCTTTCACGCAAGGCACAGTGTTATATTCCTCAGAGAGAGCATAAAGGACATTTAGCTTGTTTGGGAGTTCTGCGTAGCTGGGCAGCTCATGGCTGGGTTACCCTTTGCAGAAGAGTTACAGAAGGTGTTGAAAGAACGAGTCCCATCCTCCCAGGCTGGTGGCCAGGAGTATGAATGGTTAGGGAAAAGTAGTGGGATAAGGAGGGGGTTTTGGTTTAATAGGTGCAGGGTTAGTGGATGGTGCAATTATACATTTTTTAATTCCCATTTCTTTCTTTTTTGTAGTTTTTTTGTTGTGGAAATCCCATTCTAAACTGAAAAAGGTAGCAATCAATGACACATATAAATCCTGGATTGCTGATGCTATGTATTGGCCATTGAGAGGCTTTAGAGATACTGGTCGGTCATATTGGCACTCCCCAGTAGGAGCAGTCATCCATAGGAATGAATGAAATTATGCAGCATTTCAATTAAATGTTTCAAGGACAAAATTACATGTATTTTTTGTTGTTGTAGTTGGGACAGGAACATTAGTACTCTCTAAACAAATACTTTAAGGAATGTTTTCAAATATATTTTTTCATTTTTGTTTAGCTCACATAATATAATTTAAAAGTATGCATTAAGAATAATAATTTAATAGAATAAAGTTCTCAAAAACTAATATTAGTTATGCATTTATATAGCTTCCAAAATATTTATTTAAATGGAGGAGTGCCAAGATGGCTGTGCAGTGGCTTCAATACAGCGCCCCCTGTCAGTCATCCAGGGTTTATAATACGCAAAAAAAGAGTCTTGCCGGAAATTCACACGAAGAAGAAGAAGAACGACTCCCTGGCCTGTGCCCTGTCCTCCGCTCGTGCGACAGCAGGTGGCGGCAGTGCGAGTCAACTCAAGCTCCTCCCACGAGGCCGTGCGCTCCTTCCTTCTCACTTCCTCTCTCCAAGCCGCGCATAGGAAGGGGGCTGGCGGTCTACAGCCCCGAAGCAAAACACCATGTAAAAGTATAAAAAGGACACAGAACGCAAACTATTGACTTTTCCAATTATTAGTTCCGTCAGTCCACGCGTCGGGACAACGCTTGCTGTTGGGAAGAGAGCGAATGGCCAGTGAAATCACAGATTAATCCCGTGAAAGGTAGGAGACCTCACATTGTTCCGATGGTACCGCAATCAGCCCCGGGTGATGATGATAGAATTTTCCCACTGTAGCCAGTGGTGTAAAGTACTTAAGTAAAAATACTTTCAAGTACTACTTAAATCGTTATATTTTTTACTACTTTTACTTTTACTTCACTACATTCCTAAAGACAATAATGTACTTTTTACTCCATACATTTTCCATGACAACCAAAAGTACTGGTTACATTTAGGATTCTTAGCAGGACAGGAAAACAGTCCAATTCACGCATTTATCAAGATAAAATCCCTGGTTATCCCTACTGCCTCTGATCTGGCGGACTCACTAAACACAAATTCTATTTTTGTTTTGTTATTATTATTATTATTATTATTATTATTATTATTCTATATATATATTTTTTTTTTGGGTGGCGGGGTGCTTTGTTTGTAAGTTATGTCTGAGTGTTGAGTATCCGTAAATAAATAAAAAATAACAAGAAAATTGTGCCTTCTGTTTTGGTTAATATAAGGAATTTGAAATGATTTCTACTTTTACTTTTGATACTTAAGTATTTTACTGGGTGACTTTCACTTTTACTTGAGTCATTTTGTATTAAGGTCACTTTTACTCAAGTATGACAACTGGGTACTTTTTCCACCACTGTCTGTAGCCTATGCAGACCAAGCGACTGAATATTTAACAGAAGAATGTTATGATTATTGCATATTAAAAAGTGGGTGCTTGGTACTATATTGCCTTTTTTTTTTTTTTTACCAAACTGCGCACTCCATGTTGTTCAAAAGTTACTTCATGTATGGATGCAACGTGTTTCTGTCAGTGGAGACAGAGGTGTGTATCCACCTGTAAAGCACTGTTTAAAATAGATATGTGACCAAAATCCACCACTACATCCTTCATGCTACTCTACTATTTCACTCTATTTCACTCTACTCTGTTGCAGAGGTGTATGATTAACCCAGTCCGTTACTTAATCCTTTCATAACTTGAATTTCTGATAAAAGGAATGTATTGAATGTGTATGAAGCACATATGTATGGTTAATATGTTTATCTCATTGAAAGAACACAGTTTGATGCTCATGTATGATGGGACTGTTGCTGACATAGGCTTAGGCCTAACTATTAAATTATTGGCTAGTCAGACCCGTTTTCCTCTAGTACTCAAATTGGTGCCGTCTGTGTTCTCTTTTAACGTGGCTTCAGAATATAGAAATACATTGAACATCTCCTTCATTACTCTGGACAAGGGCAGCCACGGTCATTCCCTCTAAACAAACAATTCCAGGGGATTGTCCTGGATGGTCGGATTAATTATACATTTCAACTAAACTCCCCACCTGAGGAAAACAGTAAAGGCTTGCTGGCTCATTGCCTGTTTCCCTGAGTTTAAGATCTCATGATTTTTCCACTTTCACTCTTCCCTCTCTCTCCCTGCCCCCCTCTTATATCTCTCTCTCTTTCTCTCTCTGTCTGTGTCTCTCTGTCTCTCTCTCTGTCTCTCTGTGTGTGTGTGTCTGTAGGTAGGTAGCAGACAGATACCATGCAGATAAGCGATGGCCCCAGTTACTCCCCTGTCTTTGTGGCCCCGTCCAACGGTATCCACCGGTCGGCAGGATTCGTCCCCGGCAGGGTCGTACCCGTCCGCTCCCCGCCTCCGACCAAGGCCCCACCCCATCCCCCCCTGAAGCCCATTGGCACGCCTCCTGAGCGCCGGGCGACCTTTAGCCTATCAGAGGAAGGCCAGCGCCTAGAGCGTGCTCAGAGTCTGAGGAAGAATACCTTAATCTGCTTCGGTGTCTCCCTGGGGGCCTTCTTCCTCTCGCTCATCCTCATCCTCAGCCTCACCAGTGGAGACGTGTTGGACGGTGAGTGTGTGTTTGTCTGTGAGTATGAGAGTGTCATGAGCTGTTAATACTGACCTGGCTAAGGTACTTAGGCCCATTGCTCCACAGGAATCATAGACTGAACTATAGTCAATGACCTATCATACCCTGTTTTGCTCTATCTATGTGCTATGTCAGTGATGTTGTCTTTGATTGGTCCTGTCTGTGTGTACAGAGAACTGTCCAGACCACAGCTCCTCCCTGAGCAGCTGGAACCCAGGTCACAACCCAGAGAAGGCCATGGTCGTTCGGAGGGGAGATCTGTTTCGATTGGACTCTTCTGCCACCTTATACTCCCTAACCATCCAATCAGGAGGTAGGTTAGGTCCTCTCTCTGGTCTGATTGCTGTTTCCGGCTAGGTCAGAAGTACAATGCATTCGGAAAGTATTCAGACCCCTTCACTTTTTCCACATTTTGTTACGTTACAGCTTTATTCTAAAATGGATTCAGTAGTTTTTTTCCCCTCATCAATCTACACACAATACCCCATAATGACAAAGCAAAAACAGGTTTGTAGAATTTTTTGCAAATTTATAACAAATAAAACACTGAAATATCACATTTACATAAGTATTCAGACCCTTTAATCAGTACTTTGTTGAAGCACCTTTAGCAGCGATTACAGCCTTGAGTCTTCTTGGTTAGGATGCTACAAGCTTGACACACCTGTATTTGGGGAGTTTCTCCCATTCTTCTTTGCAGATCCTCTCAAGCTCTGTCAGGTTGGATGGGGAGTGTCGCTGCACAGCTATTTTCAAGTCTCTCCAGAGATGTTCGATCGGGTTCTGGCTGGGCCACTCAAGGACATTCAGAGACTTGTCCCGAAGCCACTCCTGCGTTGTCTTGGCTGTGTGCTTAGGGTCGTTGTCCTGTTGGAAGGTGAACCTTCGCCCCAGTCTGAGGTCCTGAGCGCTCTGGAGCAGGTTTTCATCAAGGATCTCTCTGTACTTTGCTCCATTCATCTTATCCTCGATCCTGACTAGTCTCCCAGTCCCTGCCGCTGAAAAACACATCCCCACAGGATAATGCTGCCACCACCATGCTTCACTGTAGGGATGGTGCCAGGTTTCCTCCAGATGTGACACTTGGCATTCAGGCCAAAGAGTTCAATCTTGGTTTCATCAGACCAGAGAATGTTGTTTCTCATGGTATGATAGTCCTTTAAGTGCCTCTTGGCAAACTCGAAGTGGGCTGTCATGTACCTTTTATTGAGGAGTGGCTTCCGTCTGGCCACTCTACCATAAAGGCCTCTTTGGTGGAGTGCTGCAGAGATGGTTGTCCTTCTGGAAGTTTCTCCCATCTCCACAGAGGAACTCTGGAGCTCTGTCAGTGTGACCATCGGATTCTTGGTCACCTCCCTGACCAAGGCCCTTCTCCCCAGATTTCTCAGTTTGGCCGGGCGGCCAGCTCTAGGAAGAGTCTTGGTGGTTCCAAACTTCTTCCATTTAAGAATGATGGAGGCCACTGTGTTCTTGGGGACCTTCAATGCTGCAGAAATGTTTTGGTGCCCTTCCCCAGAGCTGATCCTCGACACAATCCTGTCTCGGAGCTCTATGGACAATTCCTTCAACCTCATGGCATAGGTTTTGCTCTGACATGCACTGTCAACTGTGGGACCTTATATAGACAGGTGTGTGCCTTTCCAAATCATGTCCAATCAATTGAATTTACCACAGGTGGACTACAATCAAGTTGTAGAAACATCTCAAGGATGATCAATGGAAACAGGATGCACCTGAGCTCAATTTCGGGTCTCATAGCAAAGGGTCTAAGTACTTATGTAAATAAGGTATTTCTGTTTTTTGTTTTTAATACATTTGCAAAAATGTGTCAACCTGTTTTCGCTTTGTCATTATGGGGTGTTGTGTGTAGATTGACTAGGAAGAAAAATAATTTAATCAATTTTAGAATAAGGCTGTAACGTAACAAAATAGTCAGAGCATGCAATATTTGGCACTGGGTTCCGAGATGAAGTTGAGGATAATGTCTTTCTCAATAAAGTAACATTAAGAACATAGGCTCTGCAGAACGGATTGTTTTTATGTTTTATAATTTATATTTGTCTCCACACAGGCCGAGTGGTCTTTGCAGACAATACTGAGGGCTCCAAAAACATCACTCTCAGGACGCGCCATGTGCTGATTGAAGATGGGGGTTCGCTGCACATCGGTGCCCCCAAATGCCGCTACCGCTCCCAGGCCACAATCGCCCTGCTGGGCCGTTCGGACGAGAAGTCTGTAGCTGAAGTACCGGAATTGGGACGGAAGTTCATCGGGGTGCGTGGAGGTGCAACCCTGGAGATTCACGGGATGGAGAGGCTGTCGTGGACCCTCCTGACCCGCAGCGTTCCCTCCTCTGGCCTAGCCACGGGGGGCTATGTTTTCCAGCGCAACTTTAGCCGTGGCATCAACCTGCGTGTGGTGGACCAGGACACGGCCAGTGTGCTGTTCAGCGAGCGCTACGACACGCACGAGTCACGCAACGACAGCCGCCGGCTCACGCAGCTGCTCCAGTCGCTGCCTGCGAGGCGCATCGTCACGCTGGCCGTGGGAGACTCGGCTGTCAAGAGCCTGCTGGACGAGACCAAGAGAACCATCCAGAACCTGCTTGGTAGTACGTACGTCCATGATCTCAAATACAGGTAACAATACAGTTGAACACAAAATCAATATAACTTAATGAATTTGGTAAAGAATAGGTAGACGATGACTTGAGATGGAGTCGTAGGTGGTGCAAGAGAATCATTTAATTTGGGAGCATCACAGCGTGTAGCGCATCATCAAAGGAAAATCGTCACTGTCTGGAGGGGTGTGTAACTGTTTATACTTCCCATCTCATGGGGGTGATAGAGGGTTTGTTTTACTCTGTCCTTCAAGATCAAGCCTAATCATTCATGTCTTATTGAGGCGCACCCTTTCCTTCAATACCGTTGCCAGCAGAATCTAATTTTATCTGCCAGCAGCATCTGTCCAAATTCCGTCAGGAAGTGCACGGCTGGAGAGTTAAGTAGGCATGCTTCCCAGATTTGTGCAAAATGAGCTGACTCAGTCGTTTTCGCCTTCACACAGAGTTCCCGAACAGGTCAAAAACACATTGTCTCCCCTGAACATAGAGAAACATACATCATGTTCACTTAAATACAGACCTTTAGCAATGCAAGTGACTTGAATAGAGGACAAATTATGTTTTTTTGTGCTCTGCTGTAAAACCATTCAAATAGTCTAGTTTTGGGTATCTCACTGTTTTAGGTGTAGAGCTCAGGGCCCGGTTGCATAAAACATCTTAAGTTAATTTTCCCCATATATTTTTATTTAAAGTTTACTTAACTTTAAGTCAGTTGCACAAAACATTTTAAGGCGATTTTCCCCCTTAAATTAAGTGAAAAAGTTAAGGATGCCTATGAGGTCCCTTAAGTGCTTAATACATTATGGATATCAATGTAAACAGCATTTGCCCTGGTTCCAGCTAGCTAGGTGTAAAGCTAGCTACTTAGCTAAACAATGGAATGTGCACAATCCATGGCTACAAAGCTAGCTAGTTACCTACTATGTAAGTTAGCTTGACGTGCTAGAAAGTAATAGAAACAAGTGGAGAAAATAGTAACTAAAAGAAACGTGTTTTATCTTCTGAATCAATTTGTTTCTCCTGTCTTGAATGTAGAAGTTGAATTTGCGATCTCCCAAAATAAATACGACCTCTTTGAGGAGAAGTTCAGTGAATCAGGTCGTCTCCACAGTGTTGCCAACTATTATCAAGGAAAGTAGCTGTTGGATGCTCCATTTGTCGCTAGAAGTCGCTACATGACGTCACAACGTAGTAGTGACATCATGTTAATTTGCGCATTCGCTTTAAAAAAAATTTTTACATTATTTTTTACGCTTATGCTGTCCCTCAGTCTCTCATGCCATGATCAATTCTCCAAAGCAAACAAAATCGTGAAGGAGAACAAAAATGAACTGATTAATAAAAAATAATAAAATACAAATAATTAAACCGCACAGAAAAAACACAGTAAAGTAGATAACATTTTTAGAATGTTTGTTATTATTATTTATGCCTTGGCGTGCTGTGGTGTCATTTAATAACAAGGAACCAATTTAATAAATTAACCTCACTCGCTGCTGCAGCAGCGGGGAGAGGACCGAGAGGCGGGGGAAGGGGCGCAAGTGACAGGTGCACACCAGTGGAGGCTCCTCAGAGGAGGAAGGGAATTTTATAAAACTAGTGAAACTATACTAAATATATTCATGTCACCAAATAATTGATTAAAATACACTGTTTTGCAATGAAGATCTACAGTAGCCTCAACACCAATTTGTAGGGTAGCACCATGGTGAAGCTGGAGGACAGCTAGTTTCCGTCCTCCTCTGGGCACATTGACTTCAATACAGAACCTAGGAGGCTTGTGGTTCTCACCCCCTTCCACAGACTTACACAGTAATTATGACAACTTCCGGACGACGTCCTCCAACCTATCAGAGTTCTTGCAGCATGAACATGTTGTTATCCACCCAATCAAAGAGAATGAATCTAGTACTGAAAGCATAAGCTACAGCTAGCTAGCACTGCAGTGCATAACATGTGGTGAGTAATTGACTCAAAGAGAGAAAGACAATAGTTGAACAGTTTAACAAATTCATATCTTGAAAAATGAAGGAGACGCGAGAGAGGGAGAGGTATATTTCGTTGTATTTTTTTCACTTTCACAGCTAGCAGATGCAGCTAGCTAGTTTAGCCTACTCAAACACCCAGCTCAAACAGAGAGGGATACTATGTTGGCTAGCTGGCTATCCAACACTGGAACTCTTCCAAGGTAAGCTTTTGGTTTGATTAATTTATTGCCACCGGGGCCCGCCGGTGTAACTGCTAAACTGCTTGCTGCTGACTGTACACTCTACTGAATGTTTATAGCAGGTTTACTAACGCATTAGGTCTAGTAGCTATTTTGAATATGATTTTAATATGGTGACAAGGATGTAGGCTGTGTGTAGCGGTTATGATATGAAGGTATGGCTTGGAAAGGATTTGCGCCTGGTCACAGAAAGCTGATGTGTTGTGCGCTGAAGTACACAAGCGAAGGGAAAAGGTGAGAGGAAGAGAGCACATAGATGCGAGAAGGAATACTACGATCAAAGGGATCATGCTGTTTGTATGTGGCTGCTATGAAAGTGAACTGTGTTTGCGTGTGATCAGGGGTGTATTCAAAAAAACCTTTCTTAAACGGAAGCAAACTGAATGAAACGGGAATAAACATAACTGAATGTAACCAATAGAAACTCTCGTTTGCAACTGTTGGACTAATGATTACACCCTAGATCAGCTAGATGCAGGCGGTGCAAGGCGGTATTGAATGTTTCAATGTCTGTCATCTTGATTTCTAAAATTTCTCTCGACCTGTGCACCTACGTTGTAAACTTTAATTCATAGGCTAGGTTGTAGCAACCTTGTGATGGGTATAGGGAAAATGTATGGGAAGTATCATGTAGTAGCTTAAACCTATCAATGTTACATTGAGCTGGGTGAATGGAATACGAATGACAGTCATCCAATATGCTAGCTAGCAGGGTTCAGGGTATTTGTCAGTGTTTGTACCCTTTGCCAAAGTTTGAAAAAATGGCGTTGTTTAGAAGAAGTGCAAGGGCGAATCGAGTTATTGCACACGCGCACTTTATAGAGTATGCACACACGCAAGCTTGCACACACACACCATGGTTTCCGTTAGCTGGTAATTGCTGGCTTTTGGCCAAAATAATCATAAATGAAAAGCCGGTAAATACAATTGTTACCTGCCAAATTGACCGTGAAAAAAAACAACGGTAGGCTATCAGCGTCTCACCCATCACTTTGCAATGTGAACTGGAGACATTATGCATTTTGAAAACATACATAATTGTTTGAAACCTGAATGTTTTACTTCATATTTTGAGGCATGCCTTACCTTGCTTGTAAATCTGACCATAGAAACGTGGAGGCAATTATTTTATAAAAACATTATAGGCGGGTCATGAGTTTCAAGTTTGGGGAAACAAACAATTTATCCTACCATTTCTACCGATCTGCGTGCCAGTTATGATTTTCATATTCACATTTTCGTGGAACAGTTTCATTTCAATAATAATGTTTTCATTTATCAAAATCATGTCACTTGGTAATTCAAATGATACAAATATAAAATTAAACTAATGCAAGAGCACCAGCCTCTGCCATATGGACACGTTGATACACCGTGATCATTGGCGGCTAAATAGCCTAAATGAGCGCATGGAACTCAGAGATATAACTTCCATTGTCAACTAAATAAAAATAAAGCAGAGAAATAAAAACAGTAGAAAATGCAGTTGAAGTTGGAAGTTTACATACACTTAGGTTGGAGTCCATTAAAACTCGTTTTTCAACCACTCCACACATTTCTTGTTAACAAACTATAGTTTTAGCAAGTCGGTTAGGACATCTACTTTGTGAATGACACAAGTAATTTTTCCAACAATTGTTTACAGACAGATTATTTCACTTATAATTCACTGTATCACAATTCCAGTGGGTCAGAAGTTTACATACACTAAGTTGACTGTGCCTTTAAACAGCTTGGAAAATTCCAGAAAATGATGTCATGGCTTTAGAAGCTTCTGATAGGCTAATTGACATTTGAGTCAATTGGAGGTGTACCTGTGGATGTATTTCAAGGCCGACCTTCAAACTCAGTGCCTCTTTGCTTGACATCATGGGAAAATCAAAAGAAATCAGCCAAAACCTCAGAAAAAAATGTGTAGACCTCCACAAGTCTGGTTCATCCTTGGGAGCAATTTCCAAACGCCTGAAGGTACCACATTCATCTGTACAAACAATAGTACGCAAGTATAAACACCATGGGACCACACAGCCGTCATACCGCTCAGGAAGGAGACGCGTTCTGTCTCCTAGAGATGAACGTACTTTGGTGCGAAACGTGCAAATCAATCCCAGAACAACAGCAAAGGACCTTGTGAAGATGCTGGAGGAAACAGGTACAAAAGTATCTATATCCACAGTAAAACGAGTCCTATATCGACATAACCTGAAAGGCCGCTCAGCAAGGAAGAAGCCACTGCTCCAAAACTGCCATAAAAAAGCCAGACTACGGTTTGCAACTGCACATGGGGACAAAGTTCGTACTTTTTGAAGAAATGTCCTCTGGTCTGATGAAACAAAAATAGAACTGTTTGGCCATAATGACCATTGTTGTGTTTGGAGGAAAAAGAGGGGTGGTTTGCAAGCCGAAGAACACCATCCCAACCGTGAAGCATGGGGGTGGCAGCATCATGCTGTGGGGGTGCTTTGCTGCAGGAGGGACTGGTGCAGTTCACAAAATAGATGGCATCATGAGGAAGGAAAATTATGTGGATATATTGAAGCAACATCTCAAGACATCAGTCAGGAAGTTAAAGCTTGGTCGCAAATGGGTCTTCCAAATGGACAATGACCCCAAGCATACTTCCAAAGTTGTGGCAAAATGTCTTAAGGACAACAAAGTCAAGGTATTGGATTGGCCATCACAAAGCCCTGACCTCAATCCTAAAGAAAATGTGTGGGCAGAACTGAAAAGGTATTTGCGAGCAAGGAGGCCTACAAACCTGACTCAGTTACACCAGCTCTGTCAGGAGGAATGGGCCATAATCTACCCAACTTATTGTGGGAAGCTTGTGGAAGGCTACCTGGAACGTTTGACCGAAGTTAAACAATTTAAAGGCAATGCTACCGAATACTAATTGAGTGTATGTAAACTTCTGACCCACTGGGAATGTGATGAAAGAAATAAAAGCTTAAATAAATCATTCTCTATACTATTATTCTGACATTTCACATTCTTAAAATAAAGTGGTAATCCTAACTTACCTAAAACAGGGCATTTTTACTAGGATTAAATGTCAGGAATTGTGAATAACTGAGTTTAAATGTATTTGGCTAAGGTGTACGTAAACT
Organism: Coregonus lavaretus; assembly: GCF_964263955.1. Lineage (NCBI taxonomy): Eukaryota > Metazoa > Chordata > Actinopteri > Salmoniformes > Salmonidae > Coregonus > Coregonus lavaretus. Next base: position 12,440,811 of record NC_140004.1, read on the forward strand.
TCCGACTTCAACTGTATGCACGACTTCAACTGTGTGAAAAATGTAAGTCGCTCTGGATAAGAGCGTCTGCTAAATGACTAAAATGTAAATGTATACTGATAAATTCTGGTTCTTTCAATCACATTCATCTCTCTATTCAGCCTGTCTGCCTCCCTTTCTATATGTCTTGACTTGAGCGATCATTAGTGAAGTGCAACATTGTATCAAATCATTCAACTGGATCTAGCTGGAAGCTGTCTCTAGTGAACTTGTAACATTGTACGTTATCAACTAGCCTATTCCAGGCCCTTGGAGCTTCCAGCACCAGTGAGCTCAGGACAGACAGTTGTTGTTGCGCAAAGGAAAGGTATTTTATTACGTTACCACTGGATATATGGGATCATCAGATGTTGATGATGATGATGATACACTCAACAAAAATATAAACGCAACATGTAAAGTGTTGGTCCCATGTTTCATGAGCTGAAATAAAAGATCCCCGAAATGTTCCATACGCACAAAAAGCTTACTGCTCTAAAATGTTGTGCACACATTTGTTTACATCCCTATTAGTGAGCATTTCTTCTTTGCCAAGATAATCTATCCACCTGAAAGGTGTGGCATATCAAGAAGCTGATTAAACAGCATGATCATTACACAGGTGCACCTTGTGCTGGGGACAATAAAAGGCCACTCTAAAATGTGCAGTTTTGTCACAGAACACAATGCCACAGATGTCTCAAGTTTTGAGGGAGCATGCAATTGGCATGCTGACTGCAGGAATGTCCACCAGAGCTGTTGCCAGATAATGGAATGTTAATTTCTCTACCATAAGCCGTCTCCGTCATTTTAGAGAATTTGGCAGTACGTCCGAATGGCCTCACAGCCGCAGACCACGTGCAACCACGCCAGCCCGGGACCTCCACATCCGGCTTTTTCACCTACGGGATCATCTGAGACTGAGATCTGAGATTGGTGGAGTGCTGCAGAGATAATAATAATGATAATAATATGCCATTTAGCAGACGCTTTTATCCAAAGCGACTTAGTCATGCGTGCATACATTTTTGTGTATGGGTGGTCCCGGGGATCGAACCCACTACCTTGGCGTTACAAGCGCCGTGCTCTACCAGCTGAGCTACAGAGGACCACAGATGGACTCCAAGTAGTAGAAACATCTCAAGGATGATCAATGGAAACAGGATGCACCTGAGTTCAATTTCGGGTCTCATAGCAAAGGGTCTGAATACTTATATGAATGAGGTATTTCTGTTTTTTTATCTGTAATGATACATTTGCACAAATTTCTAAAAACCTGTTCGCTTTGTCATGGGGTATTATGTGTAGATGGATTAAGATTTTTTTTGACCCATTTTAAAATAAGGCTGTAACATAAACAATGTGAAAAAAGTCAAGGGGTCTGAATACTTTCCGAATGCACTGTATACACGCGCGCGTGCACACACACACAAAAGTATGTGGACATCCCCTTCAAATTAGTGGATTCGGCTATTTCAAGCACACCCGTTGCTGACAGGTGTATAAAATGGAGCGCACTACCATGAAATCTCCATAGACGAACATTGACAGTAGAATGGCCTTACTGAAGAGCTCAGTGACTTTCAAGGTGACACCGTCATAGGATGCCACCTTTCGAACAAGTCAGTTCGTCAAATATCTGCCCTTCCCGGTCAACTGTAAGTGCTGCAAATCTGTCATCAAGGCAAAGGGTGGCTATTTGAAGAAACTGAAATATAAAATATATTTTGATTTGTTTAACACTTTTTTTTGGTTACTACATGATTCCATATGTGTTATTTCATAGTTGTGATGTCTTCACTACTATTCTACAATGTAGAAAATAGTAAAAATAAAGAAAAACCCTTGAATGAGTTTTGACTGGTACTGTATGTGTCTGTGTATATATAGATAGAACAAAAATATAAATGCAATATGTAAAGTGCTGGTTTCATGAGCTGAAATAAAAGATCCCCGAAATGTTCAATAAGCACAAAAAGTATTTTGCTCTACAATGATGTGCACACATTTGTTTACATCCCTGTTAGTGAGCATTTCTCCTTTGCCAAGATAATCCATCCACCTGACAGGTGTGGCATATCAAGAAGCTGATTAAACAGCATGATCATTACACAGTTGCAGCTTGTGCTGGTGATCAATAAAAGGCCACTATAAAATGTGTAGTTTTGTCACACAACACAATGCCACAGATGTCTCAAGTTTTGAAGGAGTGTGAAATTGGCATGCATTCCACCAGAGTTGTTGCCATATATATATATATTTTACACTGTTTGGTTGGACTTATGCGAACCGAAAAAACACCCGCCCAAGGATTACAATTGCAAAAAAATCCCTGTGCTTGACTAGCCCTCACACATCTCCAGATAATGCTCAACGCTTTCTTCAGTGGTCTGCTATAAGCAGTCACAACAGGACTAAAATATGTTGCAGGTGGTGGTAGTAGTAGTGACATAAATTTTGAAAGAAAAAAAAAACATGATTTTAAATTGAGATTTTATCACTGGCCTACACACAATACCCCATAATGTCAAAGTGCTATTTAGTTTTTTGAAATTTTGACAAATTAATAAAAAATATCTTGAGTCAATTAGTATTAGTATTCAACCCCTTTGTTATGGCAAGCATAAATAAGTTCAGTAGTAAAAATTAAGTTTCATAATAAGTTGCGTGGACTCACTCTGTGTGCAATAATTCCCAGATCTTAAACTGCGCAAAACTCATGCAGAATCTGAAAATGTTACTACTCTTCTTAGTTGCACGTCTTCTATCCATTGCAATCCAATAATTATCACGACCAATTCTGTTGCATATACAGATAAATAATTTGTTAATCTCTTGCATACAGTGCAGAAAGTATTCATACACCTTGACTACTTCCACATTTTGTTGTTACAGCCTGAATTTAAAATTGATTAAATTGTTGTTGTTTTTACTGGCCTACACACAATACCCCATTATGTCAATGGGGAATTATGTTTTTAGACATTGTTACAAATTAATTAAAAATGAAAATCTGAAATGTATTGAGTCAATAAGTAATCAACCCCTTTGTCATGGCAAGCCTAAATAAATCCAGGAGTATAACATTTTGCTTAACAAGTCACATAATAAGTTGCATGGACTCACTGTGTGCAGTAATGGTGTTAAACATGATTTTTGAATGACTACCTCATCTTTGTACCCCACACATACAATTATCTGTAAGGTCCCTCAGTCGAACAGTGGATTTCAAACACAGATTAAACCACAAAGACCAGAGAGTAGAGAGTATTGGTAGATGGGTAAAAATAAAAAAGCAGACATTGAATATCCTTTTGAGCATGGTGAAGTTATTAGTTACACTGTGGATGGTGTATCAATACACCCAGTCACTACAAAGATACAGGCGTCATTCCTAACTCAGTTGCCAGAGAGGAAGCAAACCGCTCAGGGATTTCTCCATGAGGCCAATTGTGATTTTAAAACAGTTACAGAGTTTAATGGCTGTGAGAAAACTGAGGATGGATCAACAACATTGTAGTTACTCTACAATACTAACCTAATTGACAGAGTGAATAGAAGGAAGCCTGTACAAAATACAAATATTCCAAAACATGCATCCTGTTTGCAATAAGGCACTAAAGTAAAACTGCAAAGAAATTAACTTAATGTCCTGAATACAAAGCGTTATGTTTGGGGCAAATCCAACACAACACATCACTGAGAAACCACACTTCATATTTTCAAGCATGGTGGTGGCTGCATCATGTTATGGATATGCTTGTCATTGGCAAGGACTAAGAGAGAAATGGAATAGAGCTAAGCACAGGCAAAATCCTAGATTCCTGGTTCAGTCTGCTTTCCAACAGACACTGGGAGACAAATTCACCTTTCAGCAGGACAATAACCTAAATCACTAGGCCAAATATAAATTGGAGTTACTTACCAAGACAACATTGAATGTTCCTGAGTGGCCTAGTTACAGTTTTGACTTAAATCAGCTTGGAAATATATGGCAAGACTTGAAAATGGCTGTCTAGCAACAATCAACAAACAACTTGACAGAGCTTGAATAATTTTTTAAAGAAAAATGTGCAAATATTGTACAATCCAGTTGTGCAAAGCTCTTAGAGACTTACCCAGAAAGACTCTCAGCTGTAATCGCTGCCAAAGGTGATTCTAACATTTATTGACTCAGGGGTGTGAATACTTATGTAAATGATATTTCTTTATTTAATTTTCAAGACATTTGCAAAAATGTAAAAAAAAACTAAAAAAACATTTTCACTTTGTCATTATGGAGTATTGTCTGTAGATGGGTGATATATATATATTAATCAATTTTGAATTCAGGCTGAAACACAACAATGTGGAATAAGTCAAGGGGTGTGAATACTTTGAAGGCATTGTAGCTCCAGTATAATAAGCTATGCCTACAGTGACATAATTTGTACCATCAGTATTAGTTAGTTATAAATGTAGTGTTATTAGAAATGGCCCTGGCAACATTATGGGCAGTAGCAGCAGTAGTAACTTCTGAACTAGGCTGTAAAAGTCTGAAATTGGCTTGTTTTGTGTGTGGAAACCAAGAAGGCCAGGGAAGGGTTGGTTCCACTCACTCACTGCCAAACAGCAAGTACAGTGAATAGTGCAAAGCCTCCTGGGGAAAGACCGGGCCAATGGTTGGTTACTGATGAGCGAGGGATGAGCCATCGATGGCGAGCGACCGATGAAACCGCAGTGTGTGAACTGACATTGTGCCTGGGTGTGAAGATGGCATTTTATTGCATTCAATGCATCTTTACTTATACATTTTAAATGTGTGATTTTGGTGCTTGTGTGTTAATTGGGCCCAAAACTGTTTTATTTTTCAAACCATTCCATATATGTATACATTTACCCTCAACTTCATCCTCACCAGTCAGTAGTTTGTCTTGTCAATTTGAGTGTGTTCAGGTGTGTTGGCCACGCCTAGTAATTGGCCACACTTGATCTTAATTGGTTTTTGTGTCTTGAAAGGTGGTCTGTTTCAACAGTGGGGAAAAAATGCTTGGAAGAGGTAAAGCCATTAAAAAATAAATGTTTAATGGTCATTCAGGTGTCTGCATTGGCCTTACAGCATTTACTGCGATGCGGCCTCTGCAGAAGTCAGGGCATTCATACTTCTTGTGCTTCGCAGAGCTGTTGTCAAGGAAGTGAGTTTGTGTTCATTCAGGACGTACCGCCCCTACCTACTGTCCAGGCGGAGCTATACGGAGCCCTCCGCATTGTAAAAAAATGACAGAGCTTGATTTGGATTCCGGAGGCTTCGCAATTGCATTACACCCTCTGTACGGAGCCTCCGGATCGCATTGCCTGATCAAGTATAAATCGGCTTGTAGTCATGCTATATGCTCTGCAGAAAATATTTTTGTTGCTTTAATAACCTTTTAGCATGGTCTGTATTTTAACCTCTTTTAAACCCATCTGTTTGATAGCTTAATAAATATTTATTGAATTTTGACCATTTGTATCAGTCCAGTTATTATTTTAACCTCTTGATGTGCATAGGGTAAGGCCAGCTCCGTCCCACTGGGCTTGGACACACTTTAAATGCTTTCTTCCCTTTTTGGTTGTGTCAAAAGCTAAAGATGGGGTATTCGTAAAGCGGCTTCCCCCTTAGCTAAATGGGTCTCTAACACTTTACTTGAAGCATGCTGGAATAATGCATTATGATGCAGTTATGCATTGTAAGATTTGTCATGAGTATGTATGACCCACTTATAATGTCTTGTAGTCAGTCATCTCATAATGACACAGGTGACAATTTTATGCATAGAGACACAAAACATAACAACAAGCCTTGTTATAAGACAATACAAAGGCTCAAGTGATAGTGTTATACCTGCCTGGATGCTTTAGGTAAAGTGTTACCTCAATTTCTTATCAACTTAAAAAGCTCTCTCTCGCTGTGTGTCTCTCTGTCCATAGGCAGGCCTGGGCCCTTGTATCTGTGATTGGTGGAGGGAACGGCTCGTGTTCCGAAGACGTGCGGGAACACGAGAACCATGACACGGGAGGGAAGGCGCTGGCCCGGCAGAACTTCACCACTGTGGACGGGGTCGGCTTCTCTGTCACAGCCTACAGCGAATGGAAGAACGGTGCGTCATTATAACTAGTTCGGATCACACTTTTTAAAGCCTGCAGATATAATGGTTTATAATAGTTTATAACTTCTTACAAGCATGTATGAGTGGACACCTACTCGTCGAACATCTCATTCCAAAATCATGGGCATTAATATGGAGTTGGTCCCCCTTTTGCTGCTTTAACAGCCTCCAATCTTATGGGAAGGCTTTCCACTAGATGTTGGAACATTGCTGCGGGGACTTGTTTCCATTCAGCGACAAGTGCATTAGTGAGGTCGGGCACTGATGTTGGGTGATTAGGCCTGGCTCGCGGTCAGCGTTCCAATTCATCCCAAAGGTGTTCGATGGGGTTGAGGTCAGGGCTCTGTGCAGGCCAGTCAAGTTCTTCCACACAGATCTCGACAAACAATTTCTGTATGGACCTCGCTTTTTGCACGGGGGCATTGTCATGCTGAAACAAGAAAGGGCCTTCCCCAAACTGTTGCCACAAAGTTGGAAGTACAGAATCGTCTAGAATGCCATTGTATGCTGTAGCGTTAAGATTTCCCTTCACTGGAACTAAGGGGCCTAGCCCGAACCATGAAAAACAGCCCCAGATCATTATTCCTCCTCCACCAACCTTTACAGTTCTCCTGGCATCCGCCAAACCCAGATTCGTCCGTCGGACTGCCAGATGGTGAAGTGTGATTAATCACTCCAGAGAACGCATTTCCACTGCTCCAGAGTCCAATGGCAGCGAGCTTTACACCACTCCAGCCGACACTTGGCATTGGGCATGGTGATCTTAGGCTTGTGTGCGGCGGCTTGGCCATGAGGCAGTTTGAAACTCGGTAGTGAGTGTTGCAACTGTGGACAGACGATCTTTACACGCTACTCGCTTCAGCACTCGGCGGTCCCGTTCTGTGAGCTTGTGTGGCGTTCTACTTTGCGGCTGAGCCGTTGTTGCTCCTAGATGTTTCCTCTTCACAATAACAGCACTTTCAGTTGACTGGGGCAGCTCTAGCAGGGCAGAAATTTGACAAACTGACTTTTGGGAAAGGTGGCATCCTATAACGGTGCCACGTTGAATGTCACTGATATCTTCAGTAAGGCCATTCTAATGCCAATGTTTGTCTATGGAGATTGCATGGTGGTGTGCTCGATTTTTATACACCTGTCAATAACGAGTGTGGCTGCAATAGCCAAATCCACTAATTTGAAGGGTTGTCCACATACTTTTGTATATATAGTGTATGTGTGACGTGTGGGGTTCAAGTGGTTAGTATTTACAGGCTAGATCAATCAGCTTGTCTTGAAAGACATTCCTGTGTGTGTGTGTGGGCAGGGTCCTCCTGTTACCAGGACAAAAAGCAGCTCCCCAGGAGGGGGTTTTGGTGTTGCACCCTGTATGTTCTGTAAGCTGGGATGTTTGTCCTCATACAGCCATACTCACACTTTACCGGGCTACAGTGTCAGTTCAAAATGCACTATGAAAGTTTGTTGCTTTCGCCCAACTTTTGGCTTGATTGTTGGCTGTATGGTATGGTTCCGAAGATTTCTTATCTCATGAATCCTTAGTGTTAGGCCAACAATATACGTTTTTGCTGGGTGGACATTTAGTTGACCCCTTTTCGTTCCACATCACATCTTCACTGTGGAGAAGACAGTTAACACTACAACAAAAAAATACAGGGATATCTGATATATTTGATAAGGCATGGATCAATTTAATGTAAAAAGATGCCAAATAAAATACAGTACCTAAATTGATTTAAATGTGACTTTTTGTGACTAGATCCTGTTCCCGCATTAGTTCTTTGGTATGCAGTAGAAAACCGCTTATGCAACAGATCTTATCCCACCTATTCTTTGCTCCTCCAGGTTTTCCCATATCTGGGTTCCAGGTGGATGCTGTGGACCAGGTAGTCCTAAACCTGCAAGATGATGTACGCACTTGGCAACCTGGGAACCAGGTTGTGGTTGCCAGTACTGACTACTCCATGCATCAGGCAGAGGAGTTCACCCTCCTCCCCTGCCCGCACTGCACCAGCAGACAGGTCAAAGTTCAAGGTGAGCGAAAATGAAAGATGTGTTTGTACATTTATGGGGTCTTTCTTGAGTATCACTGCTGTGATTTTTTTTATATGTAGGATCTTAATTTGAGCCAGTTTGCTACAGCAGGAAAATAATCCTGCAGCAACAGGAAATGTGAATTATTATGTGGATGTTTTTCTAGGGGATTTTTTTCAAAATGGAAAGTCAAGTCTGGAAATTACAAACTTCAGAAGCTTTTTTAAACCTCAAGTACACTACAAGATTAAAATGTCCTGCATTGCAGGAAAGTTATCCTGCAACACTGTGTAATCAAATTAAGAGCCAATATCTGTATGATAAAAAAATAAGAATCATGATTTATTTATATATCCTGAGCAATTATTTTTCATTTTACATCTTCTATATATGACCCTTGGGAAAAGACAGGTGGATAGCCAGGATTTTTTCCTACATGGGATGGTGCTGGTCAATGATATATTTCCGTCCCTCCCCCTGTTTTCTGCTGTGTGTGAGGATGCCAGTACTGGTTATAAACTGTCCATGGGATCACAAGCCCAGCGAGCAGAACTGGTTGCAATGATGTCATGGTCAGATTGTATATCCGTCGAAAGGAAGTTTTGTTAATGTGTTTTTAGCAATAGCAACTAGAAACAAATGTCCTCTTCTGGTTGTAATCTGGTTATGTTACTTTGTCAACCAGAGAACCAGTTTACAACATGTGTTCTCTCTCGCGCACTTTCTCTCTCTGTGTCTGTGTGTGTGTGTGTGTGTGTGTGTGTGTGTGTGTGTGTGTGTGTGTGTGTGTGTGTGTGTGTGTGTGGCACTGGCAGCAGTTGGTTTGTCATATTGGGAGACAATAATGGCAAACTGACCGTCTCAACTCGTTCTCTCTGAGTTTGTTTTCATGGCTAGAAGGAGAGGTGCTGACGCTGTTCTGTTTGGGATTAAGGTCACTCTCCTGGCCAAATCAAATTAAATATGTAGACCTACTGTATCATGACAACCATATTTGGCTTACTGTTGTTAATATGAACACTCTTAAATATAATAATATGTATGTCTAAATGTTTACATACAGCAAATGATTGTTGCTTTTATTGATATATGACAATGGTATATGCTATAAAGTACAGTGGGGAGAACAAGTATTTGATACACTGCCGATTTTGCAGGTTTTCCTACTTACAAAGCATGTAGAGGTCTGTCATTTTTATCATAGGTACACTTCAACTGTGAGAGACGGAATCTAAAACAAAAATCCAGAAAATCACATTATATGATTTTTAAGTAATTAATTTGCATTTTATTGCATTACATAAGTATTTGATCACCTACCAAATGACAGACCTCTACATGCTTTGTAAGTAGGAAAACCTGCAAAATCGGCAGTGTATCAAATACTTGTTCTCCCCACTGTATGTGTTTTACTTGTTCTCCCCACCCCCCCACCCCCAGGGAGGCCCCAGTTTGGCCACGTGGGGGAGATTGTGGACGGGGTGGACATGCGGGCGGAGGTAGCAATGCTCAGCAGGAACATACTCATCTATGGGGAGATGGAAAACGCCTGCTATGGAAACAACTGGTGCCAGTTCTTTGGCCACGACACATACGGCGGACACATAAAGGTGTGTGTGCGTCTGAGTGCTTATGTACCTGTGTGTAACTGAGTATAGGGTCTGTGATGAACCTTCAGCCTGCCTGCCCTGTGCGTTTCAGCCAGAGTTTATATGCTTATTTAATGCCATTCAGTCTTGTGTAATCATGTTGAAACTTCCAATATTGCTGTGGCGGAGGGTCATTAGAGCATACAGCAGGCACTGATGAGTGAGGGCATTCAGCATTCACACCTGATCTTTTATTTTTTTATTTTACCTTTATTTAACTAGGCAAGTCAGTTAAGAACAAATTCTTATTTACAATGACGGCCTACACCGGCCAAACCCGGACGACGCTGGGCCAATTGTGCGCCGCCCTATGGGACTCCCAATCACGGCTGGTTGTGATACAGCCTTGAATCGAACCAGGGGGTCTGTAGTGACGCCTCAAGCACTGAAATGCAGTGCCTTAGACCGCTGCGCCACTCGGGAGCCCATGCCACACCAGGGATATGTTGATTAGGCACCAAATGGAATAAAATGGACTGAAACAGGGAGGGACTACCTGGCCTTGTCCAGTAAGAAATGTTCATTTTCGGTTGCATTTCTTTTTTTTTATGGTTTCCGGTGCATGCCCTAATGAACACAACCCAGGCACCACTCAGAAAGAGAGAGAGAGAAGAGGCATGGAGAACAACTCTCCCTACTCTAAATGTTTTGTGTTTAGTATTGTAATCTTTATTTATTTTTCCCCCTGGCATTTTTCACACCCCCACTGAACACTTACACAACTCAGACCAAAGATGCACCCTTCCCGATTCATACACCCCTCCCTCCCTCCCTCACACACATATATTATCTTAGTCCGTGATGCGTAAGTAAAATATTTGCCCTGTATAATGTGTTACTCTTTCATTCTTCTGATAAATACATAATAACATTCCTCTTGCCTTATGTAAGCAGCCTCACAGTGAGCCAAGAGTGTGCAAAGCTGTCAAGGCAAAGGGTGGCTATTTGAAGAATCTCAAATATAAAATATATTTGTTTAACACTTTTTTAGTTACTACATGATTCCATATGTGTTATTTAATAGTTTTGATGTTTTCACTATCTACAATGTAAAAATAAAGAAAAACCCTTGAATGAGTAGGTGTGTCCAAACTTTTGACTGGTAGTATATATATATATATATTACACACACACACACAGTGCCTTCGGAAAGTATTCAGACCCCTTGACTTTTTCCACATTTTGTTACGTTACAGCCTTATTCTAAAATTGATTAAATACTATTTTCCTTCTCAATCTACACACAATACCCCATAATGACAAAGCAAAAACCTGTTTTTAGACATTTTTGGTACTGAAATATCACATTTACATTCAGACCCTTTACTCACCTTTGGCAGCGATTACAGCCTCAAGTCTTTTTGGGTATGACGCTACAAGCTTGGCACACCTGTATTTGGGGAGTTTCTCCCATTCTTCACTGCAGATCCTCTCAAGCTCTGTCAGGTTGGATGGGGAGCGTTGCTGCACAGCTATTTTCAGGTCTCTCCAGATGTTCAATCGGGTTCAAGTCCAGGCTCTGGCTGAGCCACTCAAGGACATTCAGAGACTTGTCCCAAAGCCACCCCTGCGTTGTCTTGGCTGTGTGCTTAGGGTCGTTGTCCTGTTGGAAGGTGTACCTTCGCCCAAGTCTAAGTTCCTGAGCGCTCTGGAGCAGGTTTTCAACAAGGATCTCTCTGTACTTTCTTCCGTTCATCTTTGCCTCTGTTAGTTTTTCACTCTTGTTTGTCAGAACCTAACGGACAACTAGTCAAAAGTTCAAACCAAGTTTATTCAACCAATGGGTCAAACAGCTGCATAAGACAAGACATGTTTCCACCAGCACAAGTATTTATACCCTCCTTTAGGCGGAGTCTCCTGCTTGCACCTCTAAACACTATCCCTTTGTTGCTAGGCAGGAAATTAAGTAATGTGTGTAATAAAACTGTTCCCTCTCCCTTCATCTGATCTGACCTCGGCCCACATTCCTCACTAATCCACAGCTATCCAACCTTACCGCAACCAAGTGATTTGCCTTTTCCCTCACTTAGTAACTTTCCAGACCCCTACTTCTTATCCAACCTCCATTGACCCCACCATATACATTCCTCATACATGTGCCCATTAACTTCTAGTATAGCAAGTATTTCAAATGCTGCCGCCACCATGCTTCACCGTAGGGATGGTGCCAGGTTTCCTCCAGATATGACACTTGGCATTCAGGCCAAAGAGTTCAATCTTGGTTTCACCAGACCAGAGAATCTTGTTTCTCATGTTCTGAGAGTCTTTAGGTGCCTTTTGGCAAACTCCAAGTGGGCTGTCGTGCTTGTTTTGGTACCCTTCCCCAGATCTGTGCTTCAACACAATCCTGTCTCGGAGCTCTACGGACAATTCCTTAGACCTCATGGCTTGGTTTTTGCTCTGACTTGCACTGTCAACTGTGGGACCTTTATATAGACAGGTGTGCCTTTCCAAATCATGACCAATCAATTGAATTTACCACAGGTGGACTCCAATCAAGTTGTAGAAACATCTCAAGGATGCTCAATGGAAACGGGATGCACCTGAGCTCAATTTCGAGACTCTTAGCAAAGGGTCTGAATATACTGATGCAAATACGGTATTTCTGTTTTTTGTTTTTAATAAATGTGCAACAATTTCTAAAAACCTGTTTTCGCTTTGTCATTATGGGGTATTGTGTGTAGATTGATGAGAAAAAATAATAATTTAATCAATTTTAGAAAAGACTGTAACCTAACAAAACATCTAAAAAGTCAAGGGGTCTGAATACTTTCCGAAGGCGGTGTGTGTGTGTGTGTGTGTGTGTATATACAGTGAAGAGGTGACTCTGGGATGCTGACCTTCTAGGCAGAGTTGCAAAGAAAAAGCCATATCTCAGACTGGCCAATAAAAATAAAAGATTAAGATGGGCAGTCTGAGATATGGCTTTTTCTTTGCAACTCTGTCTAGAAGGTCAGCATTCCGGAGTCGCCTCTTCACTGTTGACATTGAGACTGGTGTTTTGCGGGTACTATTTAATGAAGCTGCCAGTTGAGGACCTGTGAGGCGCCTGTTTCTCAAACTAGACACACTAATGTATTTGTCCTCTTGCTCAGTAATGCACCGGGGCCTCCCACTCCTCTTTCTATTCTGGTTAGAGCCAGTTTGCACTGTTCTGTGAAGGGAGTAGTACACAGCGTTGTACGAGATCTTCAGTTTCTTGACAATTTCTCACATGGAATAGCCTTCATTTCTCAGAACAAGAATAGACTGATGAGTTTCAGATTTTTTTGTTTTTGTTTCTGGCCATTTTGAGCCTGTAATCGAACCCACAATTGCTGATGCTCCAGATACTCAACTAGTCTCAAGAAGGCCAGTTTTATTGCTTCTTTAATCAGCACAACAGTTTTCAGCTGTGCTAACATAATTGCAAAAGGGTTTTCTAATGATCATTTAGCCTTTTAAAATGATAAACTTGGATTAGCAAACACAACGTGCCATTGGAACACAGGAATGATGGTTGCTGATAATGGGCCTCTATACGCCTATGTAGATATTCCATTAAAAATCAGTCGTTTCCAGCTACAATAGCCATTTACAACATGAACAATGTCAACACTGTATTTCTGATCAATTTGATGTTATTTTAATGGACAACAAAACAAGGACATTTCTAAGTGAACCCAAACTTTTGAACGTTAGTATATACAGTGGGGAGAACAAGTATTTGATACACTGCCGATTTTGCAGGTTTTCCTACTTACAAAGCATGTAGAGGTCTGTAATTTTTATCATAGGTACACTTCAACTGTGAGAGACGGTTGAAAAAAAATCCAGAAAATCACATTGTATGATTTTTAAGTAATTCAATTGCATTTTATTGCATGACATAAGTATTTGATCACCTACCAACCAGTAAGAATTCCGGCTCTCACAGACCTGTTAGTTTTTCTTTAAGAAGCCCTCCTGTTCTCCACTCATTACCTGTATTAACTGCACCTGTTTGAACTCGTTACCTATATAAAAGACACCTGTCCACACACTCAATCAAACAGACTCCAACCTCTCCACAATGGCCAAGACCAGAGAGCTGTGTAAGGACATCAGGGATAAAATTGTAGACCTGCACAAGGCTGGGATGGGCTACAGGACAATAGGCAAGCAGCTTGGTGAGAAGGCAACAACTATTGGCGCAATTATTAGAAAATGGAAGAAGTTCAATATGACGGTCAATCACCCTCGGTCTGGGGCTCCATGCAAGATCTCACCTCGTGGGGCATCAATGATCATGAGGAAGGTGAGGGATCAGCCCAGAACTACACGGCAGGACCTGGTCAATGACCTGAAGAGAGCTGGGACCACATTCTCAAAGAAAACCATTAGTAACACACTACGCCGTCATGGATTAAAATCCTGCAGCACACGCAAGGTCCCCCTGCTCAAGCCAGCGCATGTCCAGGCCCATCTGAAGTTTGCCAATGACCATCTGGATGATCCAGAGGAGGAATGGGAGAAGGTCATGTGGTCTGATGAGACAAAAATAGAGCTTTTTGGTCTAAACTCCACTCGCCGTGTTTGGAGGAAGAAGAAGGATGAGTACAACCCCAAGAACACCATCCCAACCGTGAAGCATGGTGGTGGAAACATCATTCTTTGGGGATGCTTTTCTGCAAAGGGGACAGGATGACTGCACCGTATTGAGGGGAGGATGGATGGGGCCATGTATCGCGAGATCTTGGGTCGTGGCTGGGTCTTCCAGCATGACAACGACCCGAAACACACAGCTAGGGCAACTAAGGAGTGGCTCCGTAAGAAGCATCTCAAGGTCCTGGAGTGGCCTAGCCAGTCTGCAGACCTGAACCCAATAGAACCTGAACCTCCATACAATCTTTGGAGGGAGCTGAAAGTCCGTATTGCCCAGCGACAATACGGATCTGGAGAAGGTCTGTATGGAGGAGTGGGCCAAAATCCCTGCTGCAGTGTGTGCAAACCTGGTCAAGACCTACAGGAAACGTATGATCTCTGTAATTGCAAATAAAGGTTTCTGTACCAAATATTAAGTTCTGCTTTTCTGATGTATCAAATACTTATGTCATGCAATAAAATGCAAATTAATTACTTAAAAATCATACAATGTGATTTTCTAAGATTTTTGTTTTAGATTCCGTCTCTCACAGTTGAAGTGTACCTATGATAAAAATTACAGACCTACATGCTTTGTAAGTAGGAAAATCTGCAAAATCGGCAGTGTATCAAATACTTGTTCTCCCCACTGTATATGATACACAGCAAAACGTACTCTTCGCTCTCTCTCCTCTATCCCATTTCTCCTCAGATATTTGGGAACTTTACCTCGGTGCACCTGTCCCACGTGGAGCTGAGGAACATGGGGCAGCAGGTGCAGGGCCGCTACCCGGTCCACTTCCACCGCTGTGGGGACGTGGACCGACGAGGGGGCTACCGGGAACCAGCCTACGTGGACGGCCTCTCCATCCACCACTCCTTCTCCCGCTGCATTACCATCCATGCCACCAACGGCCTGCTGGTCAGTGTGTGTGTGTGTGTGTGTGTGTGTGTGTGTGTGTGTGTGTGTGCACGTATGTGTGCAATAATAATAATACATAGGATTTTTATAGTACTTTTCTATAATCCAAATATTGTGTTTGTGTGTGTGTGTGTGTTAGGGATGGGCACGGTTATTCGAATATCCGAATGGACGTTCATATTCAATTACTTGGGAGAGTATTCATTTATTTGGAAAAAAGACGCACCGGTAGCCTACACACATTTCACATGTGTAACTTGTTGTTATTGTCGGTCAATCAAAGTGGCGCTACCGTCAGAGGCTCCATGTGTAAGAAGTAAAGTGGGAGATTTCTAATCAATGCAAAA
This sequence comes from Coregonus lavaretus, assembly GCF_964263955.1. Classification (NCBI taxonomy): domain Eukaryota; kingdom Metazoa; phylum Chordata; class Actinopteri; order Salmoniformes; family Salmonidae; genus Coregonus; species Coregonus lavaretus. The sequence continues at coordinate 12,456,505 of NC_140004.1, forward strand.
AGGAATTAAAATTACAGAATTAAATTGGCTAAATGAGGAGTAGGCTACAATGATCAACCAACAGGTAGGCTGTTGTTTCATATGAATGGAGTTGTTGTAGACAAAGCCTGGAAGCGCAGCAAAATAGCCTCAATTAGCGTTTCTACTTTAGCCAGCAAACTGGCTAACTTAGCTGGCTACTGTAGCTGGCTAGCTTCTTTACAACGATTTGATGCAGTCAAGACAGGCACTACCATGATAGATAACCTATGGCAGCAACACGTTTGTGTAACTAGCGCGAATCGGTTTGGCTACTTTCTCTCTCTCTGTCTCTCTCTCTGTCTCTGTCTCTGTATGTGTGTGCCACACACATATACTGTTTTCACATAGGATTTACAGAATCTTGCCTGTAAGAAATAGTGGGTAATGTTTTTATATGACCCCCTTACGAGCAGGCCCATTTTTACCACATTCTTGCTTGCATACGTCTTTTATACCTCCCGTGCACATGCCGGTGATAAGTGGTAGTCGTTGGGCTTCTATTTTAATAAATCAATTGAATTTACACCTTCAAAAAGAAGGTAGTTTTAATTTAGTTTAGGCAGGTCCTAAGAAACAGAAGACTAATCAAATGTATTTTCAAAAGAATAGAATAGCTTATTTTGAGTTTAATTATGCCTATGTTACGGGTCTGTGCAGCCTGCAGCATACAAATTAAATCAATAGTTTGTTATTTTGTTCATTAAACAGACAAGACCAATGTTCCCTTAAATGTATTGGGGCACTGAGAAAATGTGGAGTATTGTGAGCGGAAACTTTAACATTGTGAGAATTTTGTACAACTTCCGGTGCGCGTTTACAGTGAACGCTGAGGCTGTACACTTGCAGTTTTAGACAGTAGCCAATAGGCTATTGTGGCTATTTGAGCATAATGGAGGTGTACCAACAAAACCCATGGAGCAAATCCCATAACATTTTCACGTGGAAATAGCTTTTGATTTCTATGATATCGCCTATATGTGGTGTTCAATGTAGGCCAACATTGCTTGAAGGGTTTGATATTAATTAATAATTTTTTACTTGGTCTGTAACCAAGTAAAATGACAAAGAAATGATCAGCCTATAATTTTAATGGTAGGTTTATTTGAACAGTGAGAGACAGAATAACAACAACAAAATCCAGAAAAACGCATGTCAAAAATGTTATAAATTGATTTGCATTTTAATGAGGGAAATAAGTATTTGACCCCCTCTCAATCAGAAAGATTTCTGGCTCCCAGGTGTCTTTTATACAGGTAAGGAGCTGAGATTAGGAGCACACTCTTAAAGGGAGTGCTCCTAATCTCAGCTTGTTACCTGTATAAAAGACACCTGTCCACAGAAGCAATCAATCAATCAGATTCCAAACTCTCCACCATGGTCAAGACCAAAGAGCTCTCCAAGGATGTCAGGGACAAGATTGTAAACCTACACAAGGCTGGAATGGGCTACAAGACCATCGCCAAGCAGCTTGGTGAGAAGGTGACAAGAGTTGGTGCGATTATTCGCAAATGGAAGAAACACAAAATAACTGTCAATCTCCCTCGGCCTGGGGCTCCATGCAAGGAATCAGCCCAGAACTACACGGGAGGATCTTGTCAATGATCTCAAGGCAGCTGGGACCATAGTCTCCAAGAAAACAATTGGTTACACACTACGCTGTGAAGGACTGAAGTCCTGCAGCGCCCGCAAGGTCCCCCTGCTCAAGAAAGCACATATACAGGGCCGTCTGAAGTTTGCCAATGAACATCTGAATGATTCAGAGGAGAACTGGGTGAAAAGTATTGTGGTCAGGTGAGACCAAAATCGAGCTCTTTGGCATCAACTCAACTCGGCCTGTTTGGAGGAGGAGGAATGCTGCCTATGACCCCAAGAACACCATCCCCACCGTCAAACATGGAGGTGGAAACATTATGCTTAGGGGGTGTTTTTCTGCTAAGGAGACAGGACAACTTCACAGCATCAAAGGGACGATGGACGGGGCCATGTACCGTCAAATCTTGGGTGAGAATCTCCTTCCCTCAGCCAGGGCATTGAAAATGGGTTGTGGATGGGTATTCCATTATGACAATGACCCAAAACACACGGCCAAGGCAACAAAGGAGTGGCTCAAGAAGAAGCACATTAAAGATCCTGGAGTGGCCTAGCCAGTCTCCAGACCTTAATCCCATAGACAATTTGTGGTTGGATCTGAAGGTTTGTGTTGCCAAACGTCAGCCTCGAAACCTTAATGACTTGGAGAAGATCTGCAAAGAGGAGTGGGACAAAATCCCTCCTGAGATGTGTGCAAACCTGATGGTCAACTACAAGAAACGTCTGACCTCTGTGATTGCCAACAAGGGTTTTGCCACCAAGTTCTAAGTCATGTTTTGCAGAGGGGTCAAATACTTATTTCCCTCATTAAAATGCAAATCAATCAGGGACGGCCTGTTCAATAGGGCGATATGGGCGACGCACTGCCAAACGGGAAAAGGAAGGGATTTTTTTTCTAATCAATTATATCACGGCAACAGTAGTTATCAGTGTTGACGTCTGATCTGCCAGCCACTAAATGTCAAATCAGGCTAAAGTCGTGCTTCAAATGGCCCCGCCCGTTTTTGGGGCGATTTCAGTCAAGTTGAAAATCGCCCAGAAGTCTCTCATAGCCTGTCATGTAAAATCTATTTTTTTCAAATTTCAAAGCTTTCAATACATTCTCTATGGGTGTCTGTGGGCTTGCACTTACGCGCTTTCGTCATACGTGACGTAACCATGAACGTAACTAAGACAATAGCGGCTAGCAGCGTCTCTGTTGGGACCTGCAGTGTGGCGTTATTTTATGTTTTTAATTTGTAGACTTAGTTTACAAACATTCTGCCAACCATGGATTTCCAGTGGTTGGTTTTGGACTGATCTTGTTGATCGTGTACATACCCTCTACGAACGGACTAAATATTGAAAACGCTGCTGGCAGCGGAATCCCAATACAGCTGGGAGACTTGGCTGGATGACAGAGTCCCGGACAGAGAAGTGGAGCCGGCCGGCTTCACCCTGGTCAGAGCGGACCGCGATCCTGGTAAGAGAGCGACTCTGTACCCCGACATTGAACTGCTTTCTGTGTCATTGCGACCTTACTATCTGCCCCGTGAGTTCCCCCAATTGTTTGTTACCGTTGTGTACTGTTGATAATCACAAGTTTACTGGAGAACTGAGACCAAGTAGAGACTTTGGACAGGGTGGATATGGTATAATAAAGGTAGTTTATTCAGAGGTAAAGATATCTGGAATCGCGTGCACGGACTCGTTCGTCAAACTCTTAGGGAGAAGAGAGCCCCGAAAACATTGTGTGCAGACATTTTATACAATAAATGATGTAGGTTAAATCTAGTAGTTCTGATCTTCTGATTGGTCCTGATGAGTTGGGCGAGGTCCCCTCCACTGTTGCATTGGCTCTGAGTCGGGTTCTCTGTCTTCAAATGTTCAGCCTAAAGAGAGGGGATTTTTGTGTGTGTGTGTGTGTGTGTTTAACAGTGATGATGTGTGTGTGTGTGTGTGTGTTATCAGTGATGATGTGTGTGTGTGTGTGTGTGTGTGTGTGTCCTCAGAGCAAAAACTCGTGAGTTGGAAGAACTGAGAGACCTATGGCGTGGGTGTTGTCCTTGGCCACCTGCTGACAAGGCTGACAAGATAGGACTCTTTTGTCCATTGTTATAGGATAGGAACAGCATTGATTGAAAACAAACGCCCAACACAAAATGGGTCATGCACAAGATTTTAGTCAGACCAAGCTATAACATTATATATTTACTACGACAGTACATTCAACCAAAAGCTAATATAACAAAGGCATCAGAGATTATTTATAATCTGTCACAGAAACTGGAATCCATCTCCCCAGATCAGTCAATAAATGCTTCTGGTATTGACTTATATGCTGCCCCTGTCTTCATGTTGTTGCTGGACATATATTTTTTAAAATGTGTGTAGGTCACCTAAATCATCAGAAAAATTGCCCCTCCTGAGAATTTTTTCAGGAGCCGCCACTGAAATCAATGTATAACATTTTTGACATGCATTTTTCTGGATTTTGTTGTTGTTATTCTGTCTCTCACTGTTCAAATAAACCTACCATTAAAATAATAGACTGATCATGTCTTTGTCAGTGGGCAAACGTACAAAATCAGCAGGGGATCAAATACTTTTTTCCCTCACTGTATCTATAACTGGGCAAATAACTCACTAACTAGCAAAGAATATCAACAAATGTGCACACGCATAGCTCTGAACTGATCTGAAAAGCGCATTCACGTGAGGGTGACTGAAAGACCGCTCATGGGCGACCCCCATGCAGCTTAGAGGGAACATTGGACAAGACACATACCCGATCACAGTCAACACGCATACACTATATATATAAACAAAAGTATGTGGACACCCCTTCAAATTAGTGGATTTGGCGATTTGATTTGACAGGTGTATAAAATCACCTTTCCAACAAGTCAGTTCATCAAATTTCTGCCCTACTAGAGCTGCCCCGGTCAACTGTAAGTGCTGTTATTGTGAAGTGGAAACGTCTAGGAGCAACAACGGCTCAGCCGCGAAGTAGTAGGCCACACAAGCTCACAGAATAGGACCGCTGAAGCGCGTAGAGTGTAGAAATCGTCTGTCCTCGATTGCAACACTCACTACCGAGTTCCAAACTGCCTCTGGAAGCAACGTCAGCACAAGAACTGTTAGACGGGAGCTTCATGAAATGGGTTTCCATGGCTGAGCAGCCGCACACAAGCCTAAGATCATGCGCAATGCCAAGCGTTGGCTGGAGTGGTGTAAAGCTCACCGTCATTGGACTCTGGAGCAGTGGAAACGGGTTCCTTGGAGTGATGAATCACGCTTCACCATCTGGCAGTCCGATGGACAAATCTGGGTTTGGCGGATGCCAGAAGAACGCTACTTGCCCCAATGCATACTTCCAACTGTAAAGTTTGGTGAAGGAGGGGTAATGGTCTGGGGCTGTTGTTCATGGTTCGGGCTAGGCCCCTTAGTTCCAGTGAAGGGAAATCTTAATGCTACAGCATACAATGACATTCTAGAAGATTTTGTGCTACCAGCTTTGTGGCAACAGTTTGGGGAAGGCCCTTTCCTGTTTCAGCATGGCAATGCCCCCGTGCACAAAGCGAGATCCATACAGAAATGGTTTGTCGAGATTGGTGTGGAAGAACTTGCCTGCACAGAGCCCTGACCTTAACCCCATCGAACACCTTTGGGATGAATTGGAACGCAGACTGCGAGCCAGGCCTAATCGCCCAACATCAGTGCCCGACCTCACTAATGCTCTTGTGGCTGAATGGAAGCAAGTCCCCGCAGCAATGTTCCAACATCTAGTGGAAAGGCTACCCAGAAGAGTGGCGACTTATATAGCAGCAAAGGGGGGACCAACTCCATATTAATGCCCATGATTTTGGAATGAGATGTTCGATGAGCAGGTGTCCTCATACTTTTGGTCATGTATTTTATAGTAAGAATGTAATATAATATAACAGAATATAATGCAAATAATATTTTTCCACACTACTTGTGTCACGGGAACGTGTGGAACCGCTGTCATATAAAAGTGATATTTTTTTATCCACGTTTCATCTCTTTCCTACCCTCACTCCACTTTGTTAGGGTATTCTCGTCATCATGATACCAGTAGAAAATAATAGCAATCCTATTTTCATATTTCACAACCTTTACGGGCTTTTGGAGTTGCCTATATGTGACCGAGCTAAATAATAAGCCTACACTTGCTTTAGGCTACATTATTGCATGCTAAATGTTTCTGAGCAGTGATAGATGAGCAAACTAATAGATGAGCTATACCTAGGGCTGTTACTGTGACTGTATAACAGCCTCACCGGCGGTCACGAGACATGACGGCAGTCAAATTCCAAGTGACCGTTTAGTCAAGGTAATTGGGCTTCTCCAAGCTATGATGCTGCTGATGGTCATTAGTAGCCTACCAAACTTGCTAACTGCCTGGTACCCTGCACTCTATTGTCCCTCTAATCACTCTGACATCAATGCAAACGAAAATCTAATCAAACACTTCTTGAGATCCCATGAGCTGATGTTACGCAACATTTCTAAAGGCTATGCAATTTTGTGAGAAAACAGAGTGATGGCCTCTATTAAAAAGAGGAGGATCCCATCAGCTTTCTATAGGCTAGGCCTACTATTTTTCTCTCAACTTTCCTAATATTAAGCACATTGCTTCTATTTACAACAGGAGTATAGCCTACCTGGCTGGCATGAAAATAAACCATGGAAAACCGTCTTCCATTCGCTATTTAAGTCCATAGATTACATGTATTTTTCCCCGCTGCCCCTGTTTCAAGACAGGTGCATGATAATGGTCCATTCTAAATCAAAACAAATTTCACACATATTATTTAGTATATGTAAAGACAAGATTAAATACATATTATCACTTGTGAATGATGCCCAGCTTAAGGCAAACAGTGTATGCTTTTTTTGTTGTTGTGCATTTTTTATATATTTTTTTTATTTCACCTTTATTTAACCAGGTAAGCCAGTTGAGAACAAGTTCTCATTTACAACTGCGACCTGGCCAAGATGAAGCAAAGCAGTGCGATAAAAACAACACAGAGTTACATATGTGGTAAAAAACATAAAGTCAAAAATACAACAGAAAATATATATACAGTGTGTGCAAATGTAGCAAGTTATGGAGGTAAGGCAATAAATAGGCTATAGTGCAAAATAATTACAATAGTATTAACACTGGAATGCTAGATGTGCAAGAGATTATGTGCAAATAGAGATACTGGGGTGCAAAAGAGCAAAATAAATAACAATATAGGGATGAGGTAGTTGGGTGGGCTAATTTCAGATGGGCTGTGTACAGGTGCAGTGATCGGTAAGGTGCTCTGACAACTGATGCTTAAAGTTAGTGAGGGAGATAAGAGTCTCCAGCTTCAGAGATTTTTGCAATTCGTTCCAGTCATTGGCAGCAGAGAATTGGCTTTGGGAATTGGCATTGGCTTTGGGAATGACCAGTGAGATATACCTGCTGGAGCGCAGACTACGGGTGGGTGCTGCTATGGTGACCAATGAGCTAAGATAAGGCTGGGATTTGCCTAGCAGTGATTTATAGATGGCCTGGAGCCAGTGGGTTTGACGACGAACATGTAGTGAGGACCAGCCAACAAGAGCGTACAGGTCACAGTGGTGAGTAGCGTATGGGGCTTTGGAGACAAAACGGATGGCACTGTGATAGACTACATCCAATTTGCTGAGTAGAGTGTTGGAGGCTATTTTGTAAATGACATCGCCAAAGTCAAGGATCGGTAGGATAGTCAGTTTTACGAGGGCATGTTTGGCAGCATGAGTGAAGGAGGCTTTGTTGCGAAATAGGAAGCCGATTCTAGATTTAACTTTGGATTGGAGATTCTTTATGTGAGTCTGGAAGGAGAGTTTACAGTCTAACCAGACACCTAGCTATTTGTAGTTGTCCACATATTCTAGGTCAGACCCGTCAAGAGTGGTGATTCTAGTCGGGTGGGCGGGTGCCAGCAGCGTTCGATTGAAAAGCATGCATTTAGTTTTACTAGTATTTAAGAGCAGTTGGAGGCTACTGAAGGAGTGTTGTATGGCATTGAAGCTCGTTTGGAGGTTTGTTAACACAGTGTCCAATGAAGGGCCTGATGTATACAAAATGGTGTCGTCTGCATAGAGGTGGATCTGAGAGTCACCAGCAGCAAGAGCGACATCATTGATATACACGGAGAAAAGTGTCGGCCCAAGAATTGAACCCTGTGGCACCCCCATAGAGACTGCCATAGGTCCAGACAACAGGCCCTCCGATTTGACACACTGAACTCTATCTGAGAAGTAGTTGGTGAACCAGGCGAGGCAGTCATTTGAGAAACCAAGGCTATTTAGTCTGCCAATAAGAATGCGGTGGTTGACAGAGTCGAAAGCCTTGGCCAGGTAAAGCATAGTAGCACACCTCATGTAGCCTAGCCCATAGGCCTATATGTTTTGATAAGGTTTATCAGAACTAAAGTGGCCAAATAACTTCTTAAAATGAAGCACATTAATCCGCTTTACAATGGGTGTAGAGCCTACCTGGCATACATATGCAGCGCATGAGTTTCAAGTTTAGGGAAGATCATTTTCAACATAAAAATACACCTTTATAATAAAAGCATTACATGCATAATCGCATTTGTGGTCACGTTTGAGAATGGTGTTTTCCTGCTAATGGAACATACGCACTTATAGCATACTGCCGTGTGTGCATTGCTGCGCATATAGTGTGACGAAATAGCCTAATAATGTATCAACATTTTAAGCTAAACGTTCTCATCTGTTGCGTCAGGCTCATTGTTTAAACGTTTTTTTTTGTCATGATTGCAGTAAAGTTTTGCCTACAGCTTAGTATGAAATTTAGCCGTAATGCTGAGGCTGCATGTGCTACACGCTTAAGCTCTTGATGGTTGCTAGACCTCATTCCGTCAGTAGAGGATGCCTGGTTGTTCTTTAAAAGTGCTTTCCTCTCCATCTTAAATAAGCATGCCCCATTCAACAAATTCAGAACTAAGAACAGAAATAGCCCCTGGTTCACCCCAGACTTGACCAGCACAAAAACATCCTGTGGCGTATTGCATTAGCATCGAACAGCCCCCGTGATATGCAACTTTTCAGGGAAGTCAGGAACCAATATACACAATCAGTTAGGAAAGCAAAGGCTAGCTTTTTCAAACAGAAATTTGCATCCTGTAGCACTATCTCCAAAACGTCTGGTTGCCTACCTTAGTTGTGGGATCTTGTTTATGTTCCTGTTAGGCTTGTTGTGTGTATAGCCCATAGGACTTCACGTTTTCGTTGTTTTGTTATTTTGTCAAGTGTTTATTCGTATTAATAAACATGTACGCATATCACGCTGCACCTTGGTCTGACCCGTCTCTCAACAATCGTGACACCCTGCTGATTTTGTACGTTTGCCCACTGACAAAGAAATGATCAGTCTATAATTTTAATGGTAGGTTTATTTGAACAGTGAGAGACAAAAAAATACAGAAAAACGCATGTCAAAAATGTTATAAATTGATTTGCATTTTAATGAGGGAAATAAGTATTTGACCCCTCTGCAAAAGATGACTTAGTACTTGGTGGCAAAACCCTTGTTGGCAATCACAGAGGTCAGACGTTTCTTGTAGTTGGCCATCAGGTTTGCACACATCTCAGGAGGGATTTTGTCCCACTCCTCTTTGCAGATCTTCTCCAAGTCATTAAGGTTTCGAGGCTGACGTTTGGCAACTCGAACCTTCAGCTCCCTCCACAGATTTTCTATGGGATTAAGGTATGGAGACTGGCTAGGCCACTCCAGGACCTTAATGTGCTTCTTCTTGAGCCACTCCTTTGTTGCCTTGGCCGTGTGTTTTGGGTCATCGTCATGCCCATTCCAGCCCATTCCAGCCTTGTGTAGGTCTACAATCTTGTACATCCTTGGAGAGCTCTTTGGTCTTGGCCATGGTGGAGAGTTTGGAATCTGATTGATTGATTGCTTCTGTGGACAGGTGTCTTTTATACAGGTAACAAGCTGAGATTAGGAGCACTCCCTTTAAGAGTGTGCTCCTAATCTCATCTCGTTACCTGTGTAAAAGACACCTGGGAGCCAGAAATATTTCTGATTGAGAGGGGGTCAAATACCTATTTCCCTCATTAAAATGCAAATCAATTTATAACATTTTTGACATTAGTTTTTCTGGATTTTTTTGTTGTTATTCTGTCTCTCACTGTTCAAATAAACATACCATTAAAATTATAGACTGATCATTTCTTTGTCAGTGGGCAAACGTACAAAATCAGCAGGGGATCAAATACTTTTTTCCCTCACTGTATCTCCCTCACTAACTTTAAGCATCAGTTGTCAGAGCACCTTACCGATCACTGCACCTGTACATAGCCCATCTGAAATTAGCCCACCCAACTACCTCATCCCCATTTTCTTATTTATTTTGCTCACTTGCACCCCAGTATCTCTATTTGTACATCATCTTCTGCACGTCTATCACTCCAGTGTTAATACTAAATTGTAATTATTTTGCACTATGGCCTATTTATTGCCTTACCTCCAGAACTTACTACATTTGCACACACTGTATATATATTTTCTATTGTGTTATTGACTGTATGTTTTGTTTGTCCCATGTGTAACTCTGTGTTTTTGTTTTTACCGCACTGCTTTGCTTTATCTTGGCCAGGTCGCAGTTTTAAATGAGAACTTGTTCTCGACTGGCCTACCTGGTTAAATAAAAGGTGAAATATATATAGTTTTTTAAAGCAGCGGCCTTTACTACTATAGTCCTGGCGCGGCACTCTGTGAGGCATGTCACTTCACCAATCTCTTCGCATAGCCCACCACATGCACTGTTTTCTTAACCACAACTGGATGGATCCATAAAGAATTACTGTGGGAATAAATATCAATGAATGATGAATGAGTCATCAAATTGTTGTTTACTAAAGTGCCCAGTCAGTTGAGGTGAGTGCTGGTCAAGATCATCTTGTCTAGTTGGCTCATTTATTAGCGTTGACCAAACATTTTCCCAGCATGTTATGTAGCTTAACAAGTGGATTATTTTGCACTTCAGTTGCTTAGTAGCCTAGGCTACTCCCGACCAACAACCTGTCAATGTGATTTAGTTTCACTGAATCTCCAACTGTATATTTGGTTAATTCTCTGGCTGGGCAAGTAAGTGGAGGTGGTATAGCTCATCTATTCATTTGCTCATCTATCACTGATCAGAAACATTTAGCATGCAATAATGTAGCCTAAATCAAGTGTAGGCTTATTTATTTTTCTCGATCGCGTAAAGGCAACTCCAAAAGCCTGCGGAGACGGTTGTGAAATATGAACACGAGAGACTCGCATGCTTTTGAAAATATAGATAGCTATTATTTTCTATTGGTATCATGATGAAGATACTCTCAATGTATGACCATATGCCTACTCCCTAACAAAGTGGAGTGAAGGTAGGAAAGAGATGAAACGTGGTTCAAAATAGCACGGGCTTGCCTTAGGCTCTGTTTCAAAATATCATTAAAAAATATATATACACTGCTCAAAAAAAATAAAGGGAACACTAAAATAACACATCCTAGATCTGAATGAATGAAATAATCTTATTAAATACGTTTTTCTTTACATAGTTGAATGTGCTGACAACAAAATCACACAAAAAGTATCAATGGAAATCAAATGTATCATCCCATGAAGGTCTGGATTTGGAGTCACCCTCAAAATTAAAGTGGAAAACCACACTACAGGCTGATCCAACTTTGATGTAATGTCCTTAAAACAAGTCAAAATGAGGCTCAGTAGTGTGTGTGGCCTCCACGTGCCTGTATGACCTCCCTACAACGCCTGGGCATGCTCCTGATGAGGTGGCGGATGGTCTCCTGAGGGATCTCCTCCCAGACCTGGACTAAAGCATCTGCCAACTCCTGGACAGTCTGTGGTGCAACGTGGTGTTGGTGGATGGAGCGAGACATGATGTCCCAGATGTGCTCAATTGGATTCAGGTCTGGGGAACGGGCGGGCCAGTCCATAGCATCAATGCCTTCCTCTTGCAGGAACTGCTGACAGACTCCAGCCACATGAGGTCTAGCATTGTCTTGCATTAGGAGGAACCCAGGGCCAACCGCACCAGCATATGGTCTCACAAGGGGTCTGAGGATCTCATCTCGGTACCTCGGTACCCGGGCGGTGTGTTTGGGATCATTGTCATGCTGAAAGACCCTTGCTGATGGAAGGAGGTTTTCACTCAAAATCTCACGATACATGGCCCCATTCATTCTTTCCTTTACACGGATCAGTCGTCCTGGTCCCTTTGCAGAAAAACAGCCCCAAAGCATGATGTTTCCACCCCCATGCTTCACAGTAGGTATGGTGTTCTTTGGATGCAACACATTCTTTGTCCTCCAAACATGACGAGTTGAGTTTTTACCAAAAAGTTATATTTTGGTTTCATCTGACCATATGACATTCTCCCAATCCTCTTCTGGATCATCCAAATGCACTCTAGCAAACTTCAGACGGGCCTGGACAGGTACTGGCTTAAGCAGGGGGACACGTCTGGCACTGCAGGATTTGAGTCCCTGGCGGCGTAGTGTGTTACTGATGGTAGGCTTTGTTACTTTGGTCCCAGCTCTCTGCAGGTCATTCACTAGGTCCCCTGGTGTGGTTCTGGGATTTTTGCTCACCGTTCTTGTGATCATTTTGACCCCACGGGGTGAGATCTTGCGTGGAGCCCCAGATCGAGGGAGATTATCAGTGGTCTTGTATGTCTTCCATTTCCTAATAATTGCTCCCACAGTTGATTTCTTCAAACCAAGCTGCTTACCTATTACAGATTCAGTCTTCCCAGCCTGGTGCAGGTCTACAATTTTGTTTCTGGTGTCCTTTGACAGCTCTTTGGTCTTGGCCATAGTGGAGTTTGGAGTGTGACTGTTTGAGGTTGTGGACAGGTGTCTTTTATACTGATAACAAGTTCAAACAGGTGCCATCAATACAGGTAACGAGTGGAGGACAGAGGAGCCTCTTAAAAAAGAAGTTACAGGTCTGTGAGAGCCAGAAATCATGCTTGTTTGTAGGTGACCAAATACTTATTTTCCACCATAATTTGCAAATAAATTCATAAAAAATCCTACAATGTGATTTTCTGGATTTTTTTTCTTCTCAATTTGTCTGTCATAGTTGACGTGTACCTATGATGAAAATTACAGGCCTCTCTCATCTTTTTAAGTGGGAGAACTTGCACAATTGGTGGCTGACTAAATACTTTTTTTCCCCACTGTGTATATATATTGTGTGGGAAAAATATTATTTGTATTTTATTTTGTTACATTTCATTATATTCTTAGCTTACTATAAAATATATGTGTGTTAACTGTGATCAGGTTAGCCTAAGTGTGTCTGGTATGTTTAATTAACAAAATAACTAGACCTATTGATTTCATGTGCATGGCGCAGCCAGTAACATAATTAAAGTCATAGTATGCCATTCTATTCTTTTGAAAAAACATTTTATTAATCTTGTTTCTTAGGACCTGCCTATAACAAATTAATAATGGATTTCTTTGTGATGGTATATATTCAATGGATTCATTAAAATAGATGTCCACCCACGTCGGCCCACGTTTACTCTCATTTCTAAACTTGCCGGCATGTGCACGGGAGATATAAAAGGCTCATCTCGGCAAGAACGTGGTGAAAATGGGGCTGTTTGAATTGGGTTCTAAAAAACATTAGCAGATTTATTTTCCAGGCATCATACCATAAAGTAAAGGGTATATGAAAGGAATAATAGACTGTCACACACCGGTCCCTGCTCCTCTCTCGCCCCTCACCCACCCTTCTACTGAAACAAGCAGAGCGCAGCGCACCGGCTCTCTCTCTCGTGCACAAGTCTCCATTAGTAAAAAAACAAAAAACGTAAATATGTATTTCAACTGTCCGGATATCTGATTTTTTTTTTAATGATATTATTCCAACAGTGAAAACATTTCAAATGGCCATCCCTAGTGCGTCTCTGTGTGTGTGTCACGTGTGAGAACTTGGGGAAATGAGGACCATGTGATGGTGGTCGTTAAACAAATTAATCTAAAATGCGTTGAAGTGAATCGACCAACATTCAGACAACATGATGCAGCAGCTCCAAGCTGCTTTCATGCTCTGCTCGAGTAAACGTTTCCCCTTTACTCCTGTCTCTGTGTAACCTTTCCCAAATGTATCCCCTTCCCAGGTGAAAGACACCGTGGGCTATGACACCCTGGGTCACTGTTTCTTCCTGGAGGATGGGATAGAGCAGAGGAACACGTTCTTCCACAACCTGGGTTTGGTGACCCGACCGGGAACGCTCTTGCCCACCGATCGCAACGAGACCATGTGCACCAGCATCCGAGACAAAGTGTACAAGAACTACACGCCTTCGCCGAGCATGGAGTGCAAGTAAGACACTTGTAGACAAGAAGAGACTTGTCTGGCCGTGGATAGAAAGAGTGAACAAGTGACAGAGGGGAAAAATAGAGGAACAGAAAGTGACTGAAGAGAGGCAGAAATGAGAAAAGATAATGGCTCCAATTGAAAGAGTAATAAAGTGGAGTTATACACCGAGTAGACTGACCAGGTGAATCCAGGTGAAAGCTATGATCCCTTATTGATGTCACCTGTTAAATCCACTTCAACCAGTGTAGATGAAGGGGAGGAGACTGGTTAAAGAAGGATTTTTAAGCCTTGAGACAATTGAGACATGTATTGTGTATGTGTGCCATACAGAGGGTGAATGGGCAAGACAAAATATTTAAGTGCCTTTGAATGGGGTATGGTAGTAGGTGACAGGCGCACCGGTTTGACTGTGTCAAGAACTGCAACACTGCTGGGTTTTTCACGCTCAACAGTTTCCTGTGTGTATCAAGAATTGTCCACCACCTAAAGGACATCCAGCCAACTTGACACAACTGTGGGAGGCATTGGAGTCAACATGGGCCAGCATCCCTGTGGAGTGCTTTCGACACCTTGTAGAGTCCATGCCCTGACGAATTGAGGCTGTTCTGAGGGCAAAGGGGGGTGCAACTCAATATTAGGAAGGTGTTCCTAATGTTTTGTACACTCTGTATGTGTGTGTGTGTGTGCATAATGAGTTAGATGAAGTGTGTGTGTGTGTGTATGTGCGGCTTTATTGTACAGGCCTACCTTGAGAGAAGACAGAGGGTTCATGTCCTCTGTGTGAGAGTGATAGGGCAGTAGTAGTCCTGTCCCTGCAATAACAACCACCCCGCTGCATGGGATGTGTTTGTGTTCTGGGGGAGGTTGAAAAGGAGGTCTGTTTGGGGAGCAGCGGTCGCTGTATTTGGAGGAGTGTGTATGTTGGCAGACCTGTCCCTGTACAGGATTTATGTGGGAGAGGTGGATTATTCCATGGATAACAGGAGTCAGGGTTCTGTTTCTGCTTCTTATTAAATTCATATATCCTGATACTAACAATCACTCACGCCTGGAGACATCTTCTCAAATGCCCCTCCTCCCTGTGTGTGTGTGTGTGTCTGTCTCTTCGGTGTGTGTGTGTGTGTGTGTGTGTGTGTGTGTGTGTGTGTGTGTGTGTGTGTGTGTGTTTGTTCTAGGGCAGTGTCTACGTTCTGGATCGCCAACCCCAATAATAACCTCATAAGCAACGCTGCTGCTGGCTCCCAGGTAAGATTATAATAATCTACGCAAACCACCAAAGCAACCACTGTTTGATAAATGAATGAATCACAATTCGCAGGGGACTGATACTGTATATCTGGTGAGGTTGTATTGCTCCACTCATCCCAGACATCAGTCATTATCATTTTGATCTAATGAATGGTCAGTCCTTGTATCCATAGCTCCGACTTTGAGTGGTTACAAATCTCCAGCCCATTGCTCAGCTGTTTATGGCATTTTGTTGCTGTTTTAATTACGAACTGCAGCTTTATGGTTTAGCAACTCATTAGGATCTAAGTCTGTGGCTTACCGGTTCATCTCATGTGATGATGTGATTGATCTGGGGAGATATTGTCTTCACATTTACATTTACATTTACGTCATTTAGCAGACGCTCTTATCCAGAGCGACTTACAAATCGGTGCATTCACCCTATAGCCAGTGGGATAACCACTTTAGAACCACTTTTTTTTGGGGAAGGGGGGGGGGGGGGGGGGGGGTAGAAGGATTACTTTATCCTATCCCAGGTATTCCTTAAAGAGGTGGGGTTTCAAATGTCTCCGGAAGGTGGTGAGTGACTCCGCTGTCCTGGCGTCGTGAGGGAGCTTGTTCCACCATTGGGGTGCCAGAGCAGCGAACAGTTTTGACTGGGCTGAGCGGGAACTATGCTTCCGCAGAGGAAGGGGAGCCAGCAGGCCAGAGGTGGATGAACGCAATGCCCTCGTTTGGGTGTAGGGACTGATCAGAGCCCGAAGGTACGGAGGTGCCGTTCCCCTCACTGCTCCATAGGCAAGCACCATGGTCTTGTAACGGATGCGAGCTTCAACTGGAAGCCAGTGGAGTGTGCGGAGGAGGGGGGTGACGTGAGAGAACTTGGGAAGGTTGAACACCAGACGGGCTGCGGCATTCTGGATGAGTTGTAGGGGTTTAATGGCACAGGCAGGGAGCCCAGCCAACAGCGAGTTGCAGTTATCCAGACGGGAGATGACAAGTGCCTGGATTAGGACCTGTGCCGCTTCCTGTGTAAGGCAGGGTCGTACTCTCCGAATGTTGTAGAGCATGAACCTGCAGGATCGGGTCACCGCCTTGATGTTAGCGGAGAACGACAGGGTGTTGTCCAGGGTCACGCCAAGGCTCTTCGCACTCTGGGAGGAGGACACAACGGAGTTGTCAACCGTGATGGCGAGATCATGGAACGGGCAGTCCTTCCCCGGGAGAAAGAGCAGCTCCGTCTTGCCAGGGTTCAGCTTGAGGTGGTGATCCGTCATCCATACTGATATGTCTGCCAGACATGCAGAGATGCGATTCGCCACCTGGTTATCAGAACGGGGAAAGGAGAAGATTAGTTGTGTATCGTCAGCGTAGCAATGATAGGAGAGGCCATGTGAGGATATGACAGAGCCAAGTGACTTGGTGTATAGGGAGAAAAGGAGAGGGCCTAGAACTGAGCCCTGGGGAACACCAGTGGTGAGAGCACGTGGTGCGGAGACAGCTTCTCGCCACGCCACTTGGTAGGAGCGACCGGTCAGGTAGGACGCAATCCAGGAGTGAGCCGCGCCGGAGATGCCCAGCTCGGAGAGGGTGGAGAGGAGGATCTGATGGTTCACAGTATCAAAGGCAGCAGACAGGTCTAGAAGGACAAGAGCAGAGGAGAGAGAGTTAGCTTTAGCAGTGCGGAGAGCCTCCGTGACACAGAGAAGAGCAGTCTCAGTTGAATGACCAGTCCTGAAACCTGACTGGTTTGGATCAAGAATGTCATTCTGAGAGAGATAGCAAGAGAGTTGGCTAAAGACGGCACACTCAATAGTTTTGGAAAGAAAAGAAAGAAGGGATACTGGTCTGTAGTTGTTGACATCAGTGGGATCGAGTGTTGGTTTTTTGAGAAGGGGTGCAACTCTCGCTCTCTTGAAGACGGAAGGGACATAGCCAGCGGTCAAGGATGAGTTGATCAGCGAGGTGAGGTAGGGGAGAAGGTCACCGGAGATGGTCTGGAGAAGAGAGGAGGGGATGGGGTCAAGCGGGCAGGTTGTTGGGCGGCCTGCAGTCACTAGTCGCAAGATTTTATCTGGAGAGAGAGGGGAGAAAGAAGTCAAAGCATAGGGTAGGGCAGTGTGAGCAGGACCAGCAGTGTCATTAGACTTAACAAACGAGGATCGGATGTCGTCAACCCTCTTTTCAAAGTGGTTGACGAAGTCATCCACAGAGAGGGAGGAGGTGGGGGGGTGGGGGGAGGATTCAGCAGTGAGGAGAATGTGGCAAAGAGCTTCCTAGGGTTAGAGGCAGATGCTTGGAATTTAGAGTGGTAGAAAGTGGCCTTAGCAGCAGAAACAGATGAAGAAAATGTAGAGAGGAGGGAGTGAAAAGATGCCAGGTCGGCAGGGAGTTTAGTTTTCTTCCATTTCCGCTCAGCTGCCCGGAGCTCTGTTCTGTGAGCTCGCAATGAGTCATCAAGCCACGGAGCTGGAGGGGAGGACCGAGCCGGCCGGGAGGATAGGGGACACAGGGAGTCAAAGGATGCAGAAAGGGAGGAGAGGAGGGTTGAGGAGGCAGAATCAGGAGATTGGAGGGAGAAGGATTGAGCAGAGGGAAGAGATGATAGGATGGAAGAGGAGAGAGTAGTGGGAGAGAGAGAGCGAAGGTTGCGGCGGCGCGTTACCATCTGTGTAGGGGCAGAGTGAGTAGTGTTGGAGGAGAGCGAGAGAGAAAAGGATACAAAGTAGTGGTCGGAGACATGGAGGGGAGTTGCAGTGAGATTAGTAGAAGAGCAACATCTAGTAAAGATGAAGTCAAGCGTATGAGTAGGGGGGGACGGTGAGAGGGTGAGGTCAAAAGAGGAGAGGAGTGGAAAGAAGGAGGCAGAGAGAAATGAGTCAAATGTAGACGTAGGGAGGTTGAAATCCCCCAAAACTGTGAAGGGTGAGCCATCCTCAGGAAAGGAACTTATCAAGGCGTCAAGCTCATTGATGAACTCTCCAAGGGAACCTGGAGGGCGATAGATGACAAGGATATTAAGCTTAAATGGGCTAGTGACTGTGACAGCATGGAATTCAAATGAGGAGATAGACAGATGGGTTAGGGGAAAAATTGAGAATGACCACTTGGGAGAGATGAGGATTCCTGTGCCACCACCCCTCTGACCAGATGCTCTCGGGGTATGCGAGAACACATGGTCAGACGAGGAGAGAGCAGTAGGAGTAGCAGTGTTTTCAGTGGTAATCCATGTTTCCGTCAGCGCCAGGAAGTCGAGGGACTGGAGGGTAGCATAGGCTGGGATGAAGTCAGCCTTGTTGGCAGCAGAACGGCAGTTCCAGAGGCTGCCTGAGACCTGGAACTCCAGGTGTGTGGTGCGTGCAGGGACCACCAGGTTAGAGAGGCAGCAGCCACGCGGTGTGAGGCGTTTGTGTAGCCTGTGCGGAGAGGAGAGAACAGGGATAGGCAGAGGCATAGTTGACAGGCTGTAGCAGATGGCTACAATAATGCAGAGGAGATCGGATTGAAATGAACTAAACATCTGGGAAAGGAGAGAGCAGGGCCTCCCTCACCAAAAAAATATAACTCTCCCAACTTCCACCTCAGAAACTATAATTGTTTCACTGAACCACCCGAATAAAACTCTCTCAACTTCCACTTTAGAAATTAGAATTGTTGTAAACTACAGCGGTTCAATGTTTCAAGGAATAGACTCAACTTACTTTATTCAGCTAGCTAACTATGACGCCATAGCTAACTAGCATGCTAGCATCCAATAACACACAGTTTAGCACCAATACTTGGTTACAACAAACTACCAATAGTGTGTTAACACACTAAACAGATAATTCGTGTCCGTGTCTAGTTCTTTCATAACGCAGCAATAATTAAATGTTGGCTAGCTAGCACAAAGATATTGTATTTAGCTACTACAGTACAACTAGCTGGTAGTGTTGGCTAGCTAGCAATGGCTGCTGTGTTGACTTTGTTTGAAAAACGGCGTCGCTGCGAACGAATGTAGCTGGCTAAAAGGATATTGTATTTAGTTGCTACCGTTGCTAATAGCTACTCGCCAGCTAATCCAGGAGGTGAGTTAGCTAGCTAGCTTCGTGCTACACCCGGCACCGCCGAATACAAAAGTAACCTACAATAACTACATACAACAACTACCCACAACAGCCCACGATGCCTACCTATAATACCTAATAATATACAGCCCACGATGCCTACCTATAATACCTAACTACAATCTAAATACATAGTTTAAGCCTTACTCGACAAAGCCCAAGCTATGTATAAAGCCAAACTTACCCGACGCCAGCTGTCTGGGTGGCAGACTGCAATCAGTAGCTGTAATTAAGTACAGCAGCTACCAACCACCTAACGTTAATGCCTCGGATAATGAGGTTAGAAAAACAGCTGAATGGTAGGCAGCTAGCTGGCTCAATCACAGGTACTCTTAAGCGTGAAATAACATTGGAAACAACTAACCACAGTTGCTAAAAGTTACCAGTAGCTACCCGCTAGCTAGCTAGCTAGCTTTGTTGGTCCAAGTAGTGGGTAAGCTAGCCTCGTGCTTTGCCGGGGTCCGCCGAATAAAATACTTACCTACACTCCCCAGTGGGTGGGCCTATCATTACCCTACTGCTCAAGTTCAAGTACAATTGTGTCAATGTGTAAGCGCAGTATTCAATGAGGGGGGGGGGGGCTGCATCATTCATGGGGGACGACATGTTTACTGTTGCCTTGTTTTATTCTTCTCCTCCTTTTCCTCTCTTCTCCCTTCTCTGCCACCCCTCCCCCATGTCATCCTAAAGGATGCAGGGATATGGTATGTGTTCCACAGCTCATCCACAGGGGACTCTCATGGGCTGGTTCCAGAGACCCGGGCAGAGCTGACCCCTCTGGGGATCTTCTACAACAACCGTGTGCACTCCAACTTTAAGGTACCACTCACTGGCAGCACTGTATGAAAGACAAACACACTGTGGTTCTGTGTGGCTCAGCTGGTAAAAGCATGACTCTAGCAGCGCCAAGGTCTTGGTGTTCAATTCCTGCAGGGATCACATATTCATACTAGTAAGAGCGCTTCCAATTGTCTGATTTCATACAGTATGCCAGCTCTTACTCAAAACCACAAAACGTACACACGCACACACCTACCTCACTTGCCACAGATGCACGCATACACAGACACGCACACACTAGCCTTTACAATAGGCCTATTTTTCTCTGGCTCAATAAATTAGGTCAGGTGAACTGGGAGCCCTTTGTCCACTCTGACCTCAAGTGCCTCTCTCATAAGGAGTGTGCATACAGTCTCAAGACTATGCTCCAATTATATACACGTGGTATATACGGTCTCATTGCATTGCATTCACACTTGAACTGCACAAACACGCTCAAACCTCATACATCTGACAATATATCTGTTTCAAAGAGCTGCTACTGTGAGTGTCACTATACTCAGATGCACATTTTAAAGTAAAACTGTCTAACTCCTTTATGGGGGGATGCTGTTTGGCTGAAAAACAAATGAAGAATTGTGCTTTTAAGTCCGTACTTGTGACAGTAGTTCCCATACCGGTTTGTGTTACCCAGGCTGGGCTCTTCATTGATAAAGGTGTGAAGACCACCAACGCTAGTGCTGCAGACCCCCGGGAGTACCTGTGTCTGGACAACAACGCCAGGTAAGCACAGGTCAAACTACATTACATTTAGAACACACAGCTGAGCAAATGTTACAAAAGGGACGAGCTGGTCAGTTATTCTCTGTGCTGGCTACAAAGACTCAAATTTTGACATGAAGGGATAAATCATTTGGCATGGGGTAGAGATGCTGTGAAATTCTGCTGGAGCAGAGAGAAAATGCATGCGGAATTACACTTATTTGACATAGCGTTTATAAAAGACCTGTTTATTTGTTCAAATGTGAAACTTTGCCTGGCTATTACAAGAGAGCGGCCCTCCAGGGCTCTAAAGTGCGACCAGTTTGGTTGCATATGCGACAAAATATACTGAACAAAAATATAAATGCAACATGTAGATCGTTGGTCCCATTTTTCCTGAGCTCAAATAAAATGTCCCAGAAAAGTTCTATATGCACATAAAGCTTATTTCTCTCAAGTTTTGTGCACAAATTTGTTTACATCCCAGTTAGTGAGCATTTCTCCTTTGCCAAGATAATCCACCCACTTAATAGGTGTGGCATATGAAGAAGCTGATTAAACAGCATGATCATTACACAGGTGCACCTTGTGCTGGGGATAATAAAAGGCCACTCTAAAATGTGCAGTTTTGTCACACAACACAATGCCACAGATGTCTCAATTTTGAGGGCGCGCGCAATTGGCATGCAGACTGCAGGAATGTCTGCCAGAGCTGTTGCCAGAGAATGTAATACGTTTTTTTAGAGGATTTGGCAGTACGTCCAACCGGTCTCACAACCGCAGACCACGTGTAACCACGCCAGCCCAGAACCTCCACACCAGGCTTCTTCACCTGCGGGATCATCTGAGACCAGCCACCTGGACAGCTGATGAAACTGAGGAGTATTTCTGTCTGTAAAAAAGCCCTTTTGTGGGGGAAAAACTCATTCTGATTGGCTGGGCCTGGCTCCCCAGTGGGTGGGCCTATGCACTCCCAGGCCCACCATGGCTGTGAAATCCATAGATTAGGGCCTAAGGAATTTATTTCAATTGCCTGATTTCCTTATATGAACTGTAACTCAATAAAATTGTTGAATGTTGCTTTCATTTTTGTTAACTATAGTTTGCTGTGCAACTTTTTATTTTGGGTGCACCAGTGCGACTAAAATAAAATCCAATAACAAATTAAATGCGTAACAATGTTTTGTCGCAACAATCTTCTGTACACTCCTCAAACAAGACAGGCTGCCTCCTGCGGCTGCTTGCTTCCAGTTACCGGGCCACACACACCAAGCCCCACCCCCTGTCACTCAAGCAGGCAGCACACAGTTCCTCCACGCTGTTTAATCTCTTAGCATGCTGTCAATTCATGCACTCAACATATTCTTCCAAAACAAGAATGATGCTGCTTGTCACATTGCTTCTAGGAGAGGGCCTAGAACTGAGCCCTGGGGGACACCAGTGGTGAGAGCACGTGGTGCGGAGACAGCTTCTCGCCACGCCACTTGGTAGGAGCGACCGGTCAGGTAGGACGCAATCCAAGAGTGAGCCGCGCCGGAGATGCCCAGCTCGGAGAGGGTGGAGAGGAGGATCTGATGGTTCACAGTATCAAAGGCAGCAGACAGGTCTAGAAGGACAAGAGCAGAGGAGAGAGAGTTAGCTTTAGCAGTGCGGAGAGCCTCTGTGACACAGAGAAGAGCAGTCTCAGAGGTGGAACAAGCTCCCTCACGACGCCAGGACAGCGGAGTCACTCACCACCTTCCGGAGACATTTGAAACCCCACCTCTTTAAGGAATACTTGGGATAGGATAAAGTAATCCCCCCCCCCCAAAAAAAAAAAAAAAAAGTGGTTATCCCACTGGCTATAATGTGACTGCACCTATTTGTAAGTCGCTCTGGATAAGAGCGTCTGCTAAATGACGTAAATGTTCTAAAAATGAATCCACATGTTTTCTCTATTATACTATTAGTTTGTGTATCTTGCCCTCTGCAAAACGTGAGTTAGTTAGTCTAAGGAAGCTGGCATGTGCCTAAAATAATGCTAATCACTAATGCTAATCACTAACTAGCTAACTAACTAGCTAGCTGGCTAGCTAAATGCCATTTAGCTAAATACACTAGCTAGGGCAAAGCCAACGTTAGCACATGGAATTGATTTCAATGTAATTTAAATATAGGCCTATGTAGCCTAGTGTATTTATATTTTAATGCAGTCATCTTGATGATTCTATGTTAAGCAAGATCTTCTGTGTATAAAATTCTAATGACGACGTTAGCTGTTCTACGAATGGTCTGAGGCAGTCGGTAGATGACTAGCGTGTTTTTAGTAAAGATGGTTTTGGGAAACAGTTCAGAGATTTAACGATGCTCCTACGAAGGTTCTTACGATGATCTTAGCCTTAAGATGCTTTTGGGAAACCGGGCCTGTACTGTACTTGGATAGTCAGTACTGGTCTGTACGGTACTTGTACTGTAGTCTGGAGGGTCTGGCAGGTTTTTGTTTACAGAGAAAACAAGGCTCCACAGATAGTTTCCACTCTGCAGCAGTCTGTCCAAATGCAAGCCTCTGCTTCAACAGATGGAAAATAGCTTAGGCCCTCCTCCAAGACCACTGCCCACGCTGTGTGTGTGTGTGTGTTCAGTGGTTGTGTGTCTAGGTCAGTTTGTGTGTGTAGTGTTTGTCTGTGGCTATTTGAAAGAGTGCTGTGTGTCAGAGACAGAAAGTGTTTGAAAGTGTTTTGTGTGTGTGCGCGCGTGTTTCTATACTCATATTACATATGGGTCCGTTTCAGGTTCCGTCCACATGAGAATGCAGACCCAAACCGGCCGCGGGTGGCTGCTCTCATCGACACACTCATCGCCTTCAAGAACAATGACCTCGGAGCCTGGATACGTGGCGGTGACATCACCATTCAGAACTCTGGGTGAGTGCTGTGATGTCAATACATTGAGCCCATGATGAATGTGGTTACTGTATCATTGTTCATCAATGTCCTGTGCAGTAGTCATATCATGGGTTCTCTCTTAGGTTTGCTGTATGATTGGCACAGAGCTGAGTGTCTCAAAGGTTACCCAGGAGTTACCGTTGCAACTTGCATTACAATCAGGAGTTAGCATGCTATGCTAACATGTAAACAAGCGGCCATCTCTATGTGTAACCTATCAAAGGGCTATGTGTAGTCTATTAGCATGTTGCTAAAAGTTAATTTGGCTAGGAGTTCTTCTTTCTCAGTCCACAAGGCCATAGATGACAGTAAACCAGTGACTCCACTGCTGGGTTTTTCCCATAATTACTGATGCATTTATTCTCTCTGGTTATAGATTTGCAGACAATGGGGTGGGACTCTCCTTTGCGAGGTATGTACCAAGGCTCCTGTGTATGTTTTTCTACATATGTGGGTCTGTACACCCCCCCCCCCCCCACACCACCACCACCACCACCACCACACACACACACACACACTTTTGCTCAAAACACATGCCCTGCCTGTTGTCTTCCGTCAGTGATGGTAGCTACCCTAAGGATGAGGGCTCCAGTCAGGAGGTGACGCAGTCTCTGTTTGTGGGAGAGAGCTGGAACCGTGGCTCCAACGGAGGTCAGAACAAGTACTGGGGCCAGGGAGGAGCAGATGGCAAGATGAGGACACTACCCAGGAACAGGTGTGTGTGTGTGTGTGTGTGTGTGTAATAAAGAAAGTTGTGTTTGAAAGGGGGTGATCAAGTCTGTTGCTCTTGGAAGGGAAGTGCTGCTTCCTGTAATAGGATGAATGGTTTTGCTGTGTCACTTCCTGTGTTTCCTGTAAACCAATTTACTCCATCCGTGTAGTAAGCCTTATATGACAAACCGAGACCGAAAGGGAAAAAAACCTGTCTTTGAAATCAATCACCAATAAAAGTCTGAGAAAATGTCAAACAGTCACGGATGACGGTTGTATTCATATCCCTTGACTTATTCCACATTTTGTTGTGTTACAGCCTGAAATTAAAATGGATTTTAAAAAATGTCTCCCTCATCTACACACGATACCCCATAATGACAACATGAAAACATGTTTTTAGAAATGTTTTCAAATTTATTGAAAATGAATTGCAGAAATAACTAATTTACATATGTATTCACACCCCTGAGTCAATACTTTGTAGAAGCACCTTTGGCAGCGATTACAGCTGTGAGTCTTTCTGGGTAAGTCTCTAAGAGCTTTCCACGCCCTGGATTTTGCAACATTTGCCCATTATTCTTTTTCAAAATTCTTCCAAGCTCTGTAAAATTGGTTGTTGATCATAGCTAGAAAACCATTTGCAGGTCTTGCCATAGATTTTCAAGCAGATTTGTCAAAACTGTAACTCGGCCACTCAGGAACATTCACTGTCTTCTTGGTAAGCAACTCCAGTGTAGATTTGGCCTTGTGTTTTAGGTTATTGTCCTGCTGAAAGGTGAATTAATCTTCCAGTGTCTGGTGGAAAGCAGACTGAACCAGGTTTTCCTCTAAAATTCTGCCTGTACTTAGCTCCATTCAGTCCTTAACCATTACAAGCATACCCATAACATGATGCAGCCACCACTATGCTTGGAAATATGGTTAAATCCCTGAGTGGTTTGCTTCCTCTCTGGCACCTGCGTTAGGAAGTACGCCTATGTCTTTGTTGTGACTGGGTTTATTGATACACCAGCCAAAGTGTAATCATTAACCTCACCATGCTCAAAGGGATATTCAATGTCTGTTTTTTTTAAGGTTTTTACCCAGCTACCAATAGGTGCCCTTCTTTGCGAGGCATTGGAAAGCCTCCCTGGTCTTTGTGGTTGAATCTATATTTGAAATTCACTGATTGACTGAGGGACCTTACAGATAATTGTATGTGTGGGGTACAGAGATGAGGTAGTCATTCAAAAATCAGGTTAAACAATATTATTGCACTAGCCATGCAACTTAATTTGTGACTTGTTAAGCACATTTTTACACCTGAACTTATTTAGGCTAGCCATAACAAAGGGGTTGAATATTTATTAACTCAAGACATTTCAGCTTTTCATTTTTAGTTAATTTGTAAAAAAAAAAATACATACAAAAAATAACATAATTCCACTGACATTGCAGGATTTTGTGTGTAGGCCAGTGACAAAAAATCTCAATTTAATCATTTTTAAAATCAGGCTGTAACACAACAAAATGTGGAAAATTCAAGGAGTGTGAATACTTTCTGAAGGCACCCATTGATTCTTGAAGAATATAGCTTATAAATGCCTCATGAGCTTAGTTCATCTGTTTTATCCCATCAGAAGCTTGTTTTACTCCAATGTTTGTAAACAAAGTAAATATAAAAAAACACTATATAGGCTCAAAACATGATTTAAAACTATAATTTTGATATAATGGATGGTCAGTCCTTGCATCCGTAGCTCTATGAATTTGAAAGTTTCTCAATCCCCATCCCTCAGCTTTTTACCGAAACAGGGTCGGGTGGTTTCTTTATGGTTTCAACTGCTGATTGCCACTTTAAGGCATGCAACGGGAAAACATTTTCAAACATTTTATCGGACAAGACCAGGTAGTAGGAGAGAGGCGCTTCAGAGGGAGAGGCAGTTTTACCGGCCGAGGGAGAGCCCGCTAATCCAAAAGCGATATAGTGAGGTTAATCCAAAGTAGATCGTTTCCAGAGGCAATAATCCAGAGGCGGCATTGGGCACAGGAGACGAGGGGAAGAGTCAACAATAAGACGGCGATCGGAGGAATGCTCCAGTCAGATGGAAACGATCACAACAGCACAGTCAGTCAGCTACTGTAGTGCTAAGCTAAGGTTGAAAAACTCTTCGCGGAAAACAGGACAAAAAGTTAACCGAACTAATTGGAAGACGAAAAACAAACTAAGAACAGACGAGGAACTAAACAATTAGAGCAGGCAGGAATGATTTTCCACTTTCCTTTTGAGTCTGAGGCAAGCCTGCCGGTGCAGGAGAAGTCAGAGCTGCCTGGACTGAAGCAGCCGAGCAGGATCATGCGGTCTCCACGTGTGGGAATCTGATTGGTTGTTTACATCACACCTCCTCGTGATTGGTGGATTGTAGCTCACCACTGCCAACACTTGGTCTGCATGGCTAGTGGCTAACGTTAGCCAGTTTGAGCTAGCTAACACAGAGTATATTCTCCATATGACGTTGAGAAATAGTGCATTGTCAGTAGTTAAGAAGATATCTGGAAATAAGTTAGTAAATAACTATGTTTGTAGTTATAGGTAACCAGATTGTGACTACAACAAATTTACTAAGTCTTTGACCACGCTGTGTTGTTACTTTGGTGAGTAAAAACTCATGCTTCTTGCCCTTTAAACAAACTACAATTTATAAAGGAATTATAGAGCATTTATAAAGTCTCCATAAGCACTACGTAAATGCTTTTCTAATTATTTATACTACATGAAGGATGATATAAAAGGTCATAACATCTGGTGCCAAACCTGGCATTTCCCCTGTGCTACCCTTTATATAGCAGGACATTTCAAGGGTTTATTAAGGCTTAGAAGTTGTTGTTCATTTAAAGTGGGACCAGGGGGGTTCTATGGTCACTCTGGTCATGCCTGCCAGTGGCCACTGCCTCTCTGGAGGTCATAAAACGTGGGAACAGCTAATTGCAGCATGCTCTAATTTCTCAGGAGACGCCCTCATTTTTGATGGCTCTGTTACCCCTCTCTGGGATTAATGGGCCTTTTTAGACACTTGCTGACCACCCTGTAACTGCTAGATGTTTGTGTCGTTGTCGCCAGGATTTTCCCAGAGCGAGACACAACAATGTTCCCCATTGAGATATCCTTCTGTCATCTAGTTAGACCCCGAGGACAGGCTTTTCCCGCTGATAAGACAACAAGCTGATAACCCTAGCAATAGGCCTAATGTTTCTCTCCAGTGTTATAAATAGCTATACATGACTTGTAGGTTGTTAGCTGATCCATTCTGGAAGGCAATTTGAAGTTCCATTTCTTTAGTTTTTTGCTCAGTATGACTATAGTTCATGTATGTTGTGTGACTCTCACGCTTATTTTTCCAAGGACATTCCCGATCCGTGGTTTCCAGATCTACGACGGTCCTGTTCGGCTCACCCAGAGCACGTTCCGAAATTACGTCCCGACGTCGGAGCGCTTCACCAGCGCGGTGGGCTTCAACCTGAAGAACACCTGGCAGCTCACGCCTCGCAACAACCTGTCCAAGCTCAGCTTCCAGCCCACTGTGAGTAGCTAGCACATCACTCCTTTCATCCTAGAATTGTGCACTCATTCACTGCCCCTCATGCATAAAAAAGCATTGGATTGGCACAAGCAAGGTGGATGGTGTTTCTGCCATATTCCTTACACCAGTGAGTCCTTTCCTTTTAAATACGAGGGAGAGTGTACGGGTGCACACTTTGGTAGAAGGGCCATTGCTTCTTCTCCCTTGTTCTCCACCTTCTTTCAAATACTGACGTAATAATGACGTTACGAAATACACTACCAGTCAAAAGTTTGGACACACCTACTCATTCAAGGGTTTTTCTTTATTTTTACTATTTTTTACATTGTAGAATAATAGTGAAGACATCAAAACTATGAAATAACACATATAGAATCATGTATTAAATAAAAAAGTGTTCAACAAATCCAAATATATTTTATATTTGAGATTCTCCAAATAGCCACCCTTTGCCTTGATTTCAGCTTTGCACACTCTTGGCATTCTCTCAACCAGCTTTACCTGGAATGCTTTTCCAACAGTCTTGAAGGAGTTCCCACATATGCTGAGCACTTGTTGACTGCTTTTCCTTCACTCTGCGGTCTGACTCATCCCAAACCATCTCAATTGGGTTGAGGTCAAGGGATTGTGAAGGCCAGGTCATCTGATGCAGCACTCCATCACTCTCCTTCTTGGTAAAATAGCCCTTACACAGCCTGGAGGTGTGTTGGGTCATTGTCCAGTTGAAAAACAAATGATAGTCCCACTAAGCCCAAACCAGATGGGATGGCGTATCACTGCAGAATGCTGTGGTACCCATTCTGGTTAAGTGTGCCTTGAATTCTAAATAAATCACTGACTGTCACAGGCAAAGCACCATCACACCTCCTCCTCCATGCTCCACGGTGGGAACCACACATGCAGAGATAATCCGTTCACCTACTCTGCATCTCACAAAGACACGGCGGTTTGAACCAAAAATCTCAAATTTGGACTCCAGACCAAAGGACAAATTTCCACCGGTCTAATGTCCATTGCTCGTGTTTCTTGGCCCAAGCAGGTATTTTCTTCTTATTGGTGTCCTTTAGTAGTGGTTTCTTTGCAGCAATTCAACCATGAAGGGCTGATTCACACAGTCCCCTCTGAACAGTTGATGTTGAGATGTGTCTGTTACTTGAACTCTGTGAAGCATTTATTCTAATCTAATGAACTTATCCTCTGCTGCAGAGGTAACTCTGGGTCTTCCATTCCTGTGGCGGTCCTCATGAGAGCCAGTTTCATCATAGCGCTTGATGGTTTTTGCGACTGCACTTGAAGAAACATTCAAAGTTCTTGAAATGTTCCGTATTGACTGACCTTAATGTCTTAAAGTTGTCATGATGTGACTTGCATTAATGTGATGACTGTTATTTAATCGAATCAACTAACTATGTTTAATTGTCACTCGATTAAATTATGTAACAATTAACTCATTAGGAATTTGGGGCAGCACAGAATAAGTTGTTTAACGAGTTACCATCTCCCGAATTAAAATCTTAGAAGATATATACAGTGGGGAGAACAAGTATTTGATACACTGCCGATTTTGCAGGTTTTCCTACTTACAAAGCATGTAGAGGTTTGTAATTTTTATCATAGGTACACTTCAACTGTGAGAGACGGAATCTAAAACAAAAATCCAGAAAATCACATTGTATGATTTTTAAGAAATTAATTTGCTTTTTATTGCATGACATAAGTATTTGATCACCTACCAACCAGTAAGAATTCCGGCTCTCACAGACCTGTTTTTCTTTAAGAAGCCCTCCTGTTCTCCACTACCTGTATTAACTGCACCTGTTTGAACTCGTTACCTGTATAAAAGACACCTGTCCACACACTCAATCAAACAGACTCCAACCTCTCCACAATGGCCAAGACCAGAAAGCTGTGTAAGGACATCAGGGATAAAATTGTAGACCTGCACAAGGCTGGGATGGGCTACAGGACAATAGGCAAGCAGCTTGGTGAGAAGGCAACAACTGTTGGCGCAATTATTAGAAAATGGAAGAAGTTCAAGATGACGGTCAATCACCCTCGGTCTGGGGCTCCATGCAAGATCTCACCTCGTGGGGCATCAATGATCATGAGGAAGGTGAGGGATCAGCCCAGAACTACACGGCAGGACCTGGTCAATGACCTGAAGAGAGCTGGGACCACAGTCTCAAAGAAAACCATTAGTAACACACTACGCCGTCATGGATTAAAATCCTGCAGCGCACGCAAGGTCCCCCTGCTCAAGCCAGCGCATGTCCAGGCCCGTCTGAAGTTTGCCAATGACCATCTGGATGATCCAGAGGAGGAATGGGAGAAGGTCATGTGGTCTGATGAGACAAAAATAGAGCTTTTTGGTCTAAACGCCACTCGCTGTGTTTGGAGGAAGAAGAAGGATGAGTACAACCCCAAGAACACCATCCCAACCGTGAAGCATGGAGGTGGAAACATCATTCTTTGGGGATGCTTTTCAGCAAAGGGGACAGGACGACTGCACCGTATTGAGGGGAGGATGGATGGGGCCATGTATCGCGAGATCTTGGCCAACAACCTCCTTCCCTCAGTAAGAGCATTGAAGATGGGTCGTGGCTGGGTCTTCCAGCATGACAATGACCCGAAACACACAGCCAGGGCAACTAAGGAGTGGCTCCGTAAGAAGCATCTCAAGGTCCTGGAGTGGCCTAGCCAGTCTCCAGACCTGAACCCAATAGAAAATCTTTGGAGGGAGCTGAAAATCCATATTGCCCAGCAACAGCCCCGAAACCTGAAGGATCTGGAGAAGGTCTGTATGGAGGAGTGGGCCAAAATCCCTGCTGCAGTGTGTGCAAACCTAGTCAAGACCTACAGGAAACGTATGATCTCTGTAATTGCAAACAAATGTTTCTGTACCAAATATTAAGTTCTGCTTTTCTGATGTATCAAATACTTATGTCATGCAATTAAATGCAAATTAATTACTTAAAAATCATACAATGTGATTTTCTGGATTTTTGTTTTAGATTCTGTCTCTCACAGTTGAAGTGTACCTATGATAAAAACCTCTACATGCTTTGTAAGTAGGAAAACATGCAAAATCGGCAGTGTATCAAATACTTGTTTCTCAATACTTTGTTATATACCCTTTGTTGGCAATGACACAGGTTAAACTTTTTCTGTAAGTCTTCACAAGGTTTTCACACACTGTTGCTGGTATTTTGGCCCATTCCTCCATGCAGATCTCCTCTAGAGCAGTGATGTTTTGGGGCTGTCGCTGGGCAACACAGACTTTCAACTCCCTCCAAAGATTTTCTATGGGTTTCCACCCCCATGCTTCACAGTAGGTATGGTGTTCTTTGGATGCAACTCAGCATTCTTTGTCCTCCAAACACGACGAGTTGAGTTTTTACCAAAAAGTTCTATTTTGGTTTCATCTGACGATATGACATTCTCCCAATCCTCTTCTGGATCATCCAAATGCACTCTAGCAAACTTCAGACGGGCCTGGACATGTACTGGCTTAAGCAGGGGGACACGTCTGGCACTGCAGGATTTGAGTCCCTGGCGGCGTAGTGTGTTACTGATGGTAGGCTTTGTTACTTTGGTCCCAGCTTTCTGCAGGTCATTCACTAGGCCCCCCCCGTGTGGTTCTGGGATTTTTGCTCACCGTTCTTGTGATCATTTTGACCCCACGGGGTGAGATCTTGCGTGGAGCCCCAGATCGAGGGAGATTATCAGTGGTCTTGTATGTCTTCCATTTCCTAATAATTGCTCCCACAGTTGATTTCTTCAAACCAAGCTGCTTACCTATTGCAGATTCAGTCTTCCCAGCCTGGTGCAGGTCTACAATTTTGTTTCTGGTGTCCTTTGACAGCTCTTTGGTCTTGGCCATAGTGGAGTTTGGAGTGTGACTGTTTGAGGTTGTGGACAGGTGTCTTTTTATACTGATAACAAGTTCAAACAGGTGCCATTAATACAGGTAACGAGTGGAGGACAGAGGAGCCTCTTAAAGAAGAAGTTACAGGTCTGTGAGAGCCAGAAATCTTGCTTGTTTGTAGGTGACCAAATACTTATTTTCCACTATAATTTGCAAATAAATTCATAAAAAATCCTACAATGTGATTTTCTGGATTTTTCTTTCTCAATTTGTCTGTCATAGTTCACGTGTACCTATGATGAAAATTACAGGCCTCTCTCATCTTTTTAAGTGGGAGAACTTGCACAATTGATGGCTGACTAAATAATTTTTTTCCCCACTGTATATCGATAACAGTCACTCATTAAATCATTACCTCATCAGTCTCATTCTGAATGTCGCATAATCCTTGAACCTGCAAGAACCCTAACCTCATTGACTAAATAATAACACAGGATGCAAACACACACACGGTATAGGTTACTGATTACCCCCCCCCCCCCCCCCCCGTTGGTTCGGTCCCATCTGTTGGTAGAATTCCATTTGCCCTGGAACACAGCAGAGGGCTCAGAGTTACTGAGTTGGCACTTACACACACACACACACAGAGGAGAGAGAGAGAGAGAGACTCCATTTTCAAAATGTATTTCAAGGACTTCTGTTGAACGCTTTTCTCTGACACCTGGGTCGTATTCACTAGGAACGTTTTACTACGGTGTGCGTTAATTAATATGACCCTAGCATACATTCAGTTCAACTCTCAAATACTGTAGACCTACAATATCAGAGTTAGGAAACCTTCACACAAAGTTGCATGTCAATCACGTTCTAGGCCATACATATCATCATTGTAAGACGCTGGTTGTGTTGTTGTGTGTGTCTTTCTTAACCTAATGTCTGTGACAGGTGGGTCTGAGGGCGTTCTTTGGGCGCCCGGGCCAGTGGTTCGAGGAGAATGATCTGGACGGGGATAAGAACTCCATCTTCCATGACGTGGACGGCTCTGTGACGGGCTACAGGGACGTGTATGTGGGCAGAGCAGACAACTACCTGATCCGTCACCCTGACT
Source organism: Coregonus lavaretus (assembly GCF_964263955.1). Lineage (NCBI taxonomy): Eukaryota > Metazoa > Chordata > Actinopteri > Salmoniformes > Salmonidae > Coregonus > Coregonus lavaretus. The sequence continues at coordinate 12,489,568 of NC_140004.1, forward strand.
GTGCCAGCATCACCCAGTGGAGCGGGTTGGTCTGCAGTGGCACCTACTCTCAGGTACGGGGGGAAGACATTTGCCAAAATGCCTATCACCAGTGACTTTATTCACTACTTAGGTAACAGTTTCCTGTGTCAGAAGGGCGGCTGGAACTCACTAAAGTCCTGTAGATCACTTCATTACTCTCTTCTTGTTTATAAAGCTCTGCTCCACAAGCTTCTTTGTTGAAATATAAAAATATGAGATTCCAAACCCGTTCGTAGGGTTGGTTAACTCTTGAGGTAGGATTGGGAGGTATCCAGATTTTTATATCGTCATACCGTCCTTCTCTCATACCGGGATATACAATATTACCGGCTTAGTACACAAGGGGGTGCCAAAAAAACACACAAAAACCTTTTAGCGTCTATTACCAGAACGCTAACAAAATGAGCACAAGTAATAGCGAATTTCAATAAACGTTTTGCAAAGACAGGCAACCCAGCTCATAAAGTTATACATATAGTGCAGTCGGAAAGTATTCAGACCCCTTTTTCCACATTTTGTTACGTTAAAGCCTTATTCTAAAATGGATAAAATAAAAAACAGAAATGCCTTATTAAGTATTCAAACCCTATGCTATGAGACTCGACATTGAGCTCAGGTGCATCCTGTTTCCATTGATCATCCTTGAGATGTTTCTACAACTTGATTGGAGTCCACCTGTGGTAAATGCATTTGATTGGACATGATTTGGAAAGACCCACACCTTTCTATATAAGGTCCCACAGTTGACAGTACATGTCAGAGCAAAAACCAAGCCATGAGGTTGACGGAATTGTCCGTAGAGCTCCGAGACAAGATTGTGTCGATGCACAGATCTGGGGAAGGGTACCAAAACATTTCTGCAGCATTGAAAGTCCCCAAGAACACAGTGGCCTCCATCATTCTTAAATGGAAAAAGTTTGGAACCCACAGGACTCTTCCTAGAGCTGGCCGCCCGGCCAAACTGAGCAATCGGGGGAGAAGAGCCTTGGTCTCCTCCCTGACCAAGAACCTGATGGTCACTCTGACATAGCTCCAGATTTCCTCTGTGGAGATGGGAGAACCTTCCAGAAGGACAACTATCTCTGCAGCCCTCCACCGATCAGGCCTTTATGGTAGATTGGCCAGACGGAAGCCACTCCTCAGTAAAAGGCATTAGACAGCCCGCTTGGAGATTGCCAAAAGACACCTAAAGACTCTCAGACCATGAGAAACAAGATTCTCTTTTATGACGAAACCAAGATTGAACTCTTTGGCCTGAATGCCAAGTGCCACGTCTGGAGGAAACCTGGCACCATCCCTACGGGGAAGCATGGTGTTGGCAAGAAAGTACAGAGAGATCCTTGAGGAAAACCTGCTCTAGAGCACTTAGGACCTCAGACTGGGGCGATGGTTCACCTTCCAACAGGACAACGACCCTGAGCACACAGCCAAGACAAGGCAGGAGTGGCTTCGGGACAAGTCTCTGAATGTCCTTGAGTGGCCCAGCGAGAGCCCGGAATTGAACCCGATCGAACATCTCTGGAGAGACCTGAAAGTAGCTGTGCAGCGATGCTCCGTATCTAACCTGACAGAGCTTGAGATGATCTGCAGAGAAGAATGGGAGAAGCTCCCCACATACAGGTGTGCCAAGTTTGTAGCGTCATACCCAAGAAGACTCGAGGCTGTAATCGCTGCCAAAGGTGCTTAATTAAAGTCTGAATATTACAGTTGAAGTCGGAAGTTTACATACACCTTAGCCAAATACATTTAAACTCAGATTTTCACAATTCCTGACATTTAATCCTAGTAAAAATTCCCTGTCTTAGGTCAGTTAGGATCACCACTTTATTTTAAGAATGTGAAATGTCAGAATAATAGTAGAGAGAATGATTTATTTCAGCTTTTTATTTCTTTCATCACATTCCCAGTGGGCAGACGTTTACATACACTCAATTAGTATTTGGTAGCAATGCCTTTAAATTGTTTATCTTGGGTCAAACGTTTTGGGTAGCCTTCCACAAGCTTCCCACAATATGTTGGGTGAATTTTGGCCCATTCCTCCTGACAGAGCTGACGTAACTGTGTCAGGTATGTAGGCCTCCTTGCTCGCACACGCTTTTTCAGTTCTGCCCACAAATGTTCTATAGGATTGAGGTCAGGGCTTTGTGATGGCCACTCCAATACCTTGACTTTGTTGTCCTTAAGCCATTTTGCCACAACTTTGGAAGTATGCTTGGGGTCATTGTCCATTTGGAAGACCCATTTGCAACCAAGCTTTAACTTCATGACTGATGTCTTGAGATGTTGCTTCAATATATCCACATAATCTTCCTTCCTCATGATGCCATCTATTTTGTGAAGTGCACCAGTCCCTCCTGCAGCAAAGCACCCCCACAGCATGATGCTGCCACCCCCGTGCTTCACGGTTGGGATGGTGTTCTTCGGCTTGCAAACTACCCCCTTTTTTCTCCAAACATAACGATGGTCATTATGGCCAAACAGTTTTATTTTTGTTTCATCAGACCAGAGGACATTTCTCCAAAAAGTACGATCTTTGTCCCCATGTGCAGTTGCAAACCGTAGTCTGGCTTTTTTATGGCGGTTTTGGAGCAGTGGCTTCTCCCTTGCTGAGTGGCCTTTCAGGTTATGTCGATATAGGACTCGTTTTACTGTGGATATAGATACTTTTGTACCTGTTTCCTCCAGCATCTTCACAAGGTTCTTTGCTGTTGTTCTGGGATTGATTTGCACTTTTTGCACCAAAGTACGTTCATCTCTAGGAAACAGAACGCGTCTCCTTCCTGAGCGGTATGACGGCTGCGTGGTCCCATGGTGTTTATACTTGCGTACTATTGTTTGTACAGATAAACGTGGTACAAACAATAGTATTGCTCCCAAGGATGAACCAGACTTGTGGAGGTCTACAATTTATTTTCTGTGATCTTGGCTGATTTCTTTTGATTTTTCCCATGATGTCAAGCAAAGAGGCACTGAGTTTGAAGGTAGGCCTTCAGATACATCCACAGGTACACCTCTGATTGACTCAAATTATGTAAATTAGCATATCAGAAGCTTCTAAAGCCATGACATCATTTTCTGGAATTTTACAAGCTGTTTAAAGGCACAGTCAACTTACTGTATGTAAACTTGGAATTGTGATACAGTGAATTATAAGTGAAATAATCTGTCTGTAAACAATTGTTGGAAAAATTACTTGTGTCATGCACAAAGTAGATGTCCTAACCGACTTGCCAAAACTATAGTTTGTTAACAAGAAATTTGTGGAGTGGTTGAACAACGAGTTTTAATGACTTCAACCTAAGTGTATGTAAACTTCCAACTTCAACTGTATGTAAATGTGATGTTTTCCATTTTGCAAAAAAATATCTAAAAAAACGTTTTTGTTTTGTCATTATGGGGTATTTTGTGTAGATTGATGAGGGATGCTACTGAATGTCATTTTTGGTGAGTTTGGACATTTACAAGCGAATGTGAACGAGAGAGATTGTGCAAATGAACAAAGTTTTGACGCATGCTTGTCTGAAGGAAAGTCAGTACTGGCCCTGGAGCAGCATGTGTAGGCTACATTCTGTGTATGTGTGGAGTCTGGAGCCGCTAGGGCAACAGGCCTGCCTGCTCTGCTCGGAGAAGAGGGAAGAGGAGAAGACTGCCGAAAACGTAAAGGCGAAAAAACTAATTCAGCCACTGGCAAGTTACATTTAGTGGTCTCCTTAATGCAGAAGTCTGCATTTCTCACGCAGGAAAAAAAGATAAAACGCATAAGAAATATCTTGCTGCCTTTTGGAAACGCAGATGTAAAATGCTTCATATAGTAATTTCTGCTCGGCATCAGACTAATTTCGTGCTTCAGTTGCACTTCTCCACAATTCACGAATGGGCATTCTAGCTTCTTTTCTCCTGCACTTTTCTCTGTGTAGCCAGCCTACTTTTCTCTGGTAAAATGCAAAACATTAGGAAATGTAGCTGGCATTCTTTCTATGATAAACATTAGTAATATGTTGGCCATGCATTGTTTTTGCAAAATAAACATGCTTTTTCATTGTAAGCTTATAGCGGTGCACTTCTGTTGTCGTCTGATGAAAATGAAGCTATTTTCTGCCAAATGTGTTGCTTTAATGTATTTTCTGTGAAGGAAAACCATAGTTGCACGTCCCTGATCACTCTATTGAAGAAAAAAACCACTGTTGACTTTCAATGTAAAATGCGACCCCTGTCAATACACAGCTGGACTCACTTGCTCCCGCTTTCTCCCTTTGTGCTATTTACAAAGAAACACGTGACTGGCTCAACCGTTCTGGGGAATTAAGGTAAGCTTCATAATGTAAAATAATGTGACAGGTGAAATGAAGAACGTGCTCTGCTTTATCTCCTCAGGTATTGCACATGTTGACTGCAGGTATTTACCTAAAAAGTAGCTACAAATATTAAAATGTATTGAAAAACTTCAAAGAAATAGTTTCAATTGTATGGAAGGTATTGAAAAACCATCTCGTGGCTATTTCCAAATACCCCGGTATACCGCCCAAGCCTATCTTGATGTCCCGCTTGTCTCCACAAAGTTAGGTAAATCCACCTTTTAGATTTAATGCACCACAGTTATGGAATACCTTACAAAACAAATGCCACCTGGATTCTCTGGTGCCGATAGGGCAGTTTAAAACTCTGTTGTTAAATTAATTAACTGAAGTGTGCAATTGTTTCAATTGATTATTATAACTTATTGTAATAATGTAATGTATTTATAGCTGTCTTGTATTTTTTTGTATTTTTGCTGTTGCTGTATTGATTTAGTTTTTGTCCTCAGGGCACCATTGGTCTCAATTGGGTTCGCCTGAATAAATAAAAATGAATACAAGTAGTTACCGAACTCTATTGGTCAACAATGTCTACTGTGTGTCCTCCAGGTGTATATCCAGACACAGAGAGCTCCCAGCCTCAGTCTGTCCATCAGTAGAGATGAGTACCCTGAGGCTCCTCTGGTGCTGAGAGGTATCAACAGCCAGGGGGCACTGTCACAGCAGTATCAGCCTATCCTCATGATGAGCAAGAGCTACACCCTGCACTGGGATGGCCCGGCTCCCAGAGAGATTGTCCTCTCCCTCATCAACTTCAACCAGTGAGTGACACATTGGGACTTGTGTGTGAGTGTGTTTTTTAAAGCTGGTTGGTCTGGGTCTTGCGCTGGGTCCTGTTTGTCCATAATGAAACCGGTCTTGGTCTCTTCTCATTTTTCTATACAGGGTCGAGGTCTGTGTCTGAAGGGCTTTGGTTTTGACTCTATCTCTGCTGTGTGTGTGTGATGAAAGGCTATGTTTGTGTTTGTCAGTGGGGTCAGTTCAAAAGCCAGATCTCGAACCTTCATTGTCACATGTTGTCTCCTCCTCTCTCTCCAGAGATGACTGGGTGCTGGTGGGCCTCTGCTACCCACCTGATACTACCTTCCAGGTCATGGCTGACATCAGCGACCGCCAGAGCAACACCTTCGATGACATCACCGACTACGGGCCCTTGTACTCCCTCGCCGAACTGGAGAAGAAGCCACTGGAGAGGAAGTACTTCTTTGACCGCATTGTGGGGTGAGAGAGTCACTTTACGCTGCTGTCTGTAAATCTGCTGTACCTGGCCCTCTCTCTCTGGGTCGAATCCTAACTTCCAATTAAGTCAAATTTTCACTTACTCATACATTGAAGTCATTGAGAGACTAAGTGAACATTTTACGCTCTGTCTGTCTCTGTCTCTGTCTCTGTCTGTCTGTCTGTCTGTCTGTCTGTCTGTCTGTCTGTCTGTCTCTCTGTCTCTCTTTCTGTCTATCCCTCACCTCTCACTCTCTCTCTCTCGATTGACACCAGCCTCTCTGCTCTGTTCTAGATTGCTGTGGCTGTATTTGCGGGCGAGGCAGGGACGCGACGGCCACAGCTACTGCTCGGTTAAGGGCTGCGAGAGGGTGAAAGTGATGGCCACCACGTCGTCCTCCAAACTGATCTGTAACTGCACGGCCAAGGCCTATCCCAAATACACCAAGACCCCCTCGGCAGTGGTCCCCATGCCCACCCTCAGCACCCAACCTTGCAGGGACTGTGGAGCTTCCCAGGTCAGTCTACTAGCCCCCCACACTGTCATTGTTACATTAGTATGCCATTATATTGGAAAAGGCATGAGCACATAAAAGCCCTGCTTTGAATCTGTGTGTTTTCTGGTAGCTGGTGTTTTCCAGTGACCCGTGGAATGCCTACCTCCAAACTCAGATCAAATCTCTCAGCAGCAAGGAACAGCATAGTGGAGACACACAGTCCTTTATTACTGTGAGTGCCACAGATTTGAAATATAACATATTATTACATTATATATTTTTGTTGAGTACATTGTCCCTGTAGGGAGTGTTGTTGGTGTGTAGATTTTTTCTGTTCTCAACGCAGATGTTTCTGTAAAACATTCATAATAATGTCCATCAAAAAGCCATTATAAATGTTTATTGATAGTATCAACACTATTTGTAAATACAAAAGCCACCCATGTTTTAAATATGTATGTGGTGTAGCATTCCAGCGTACTTCTTACCCCTTTTTTCTACAATGTCTTCTTATCTCAGGTGAACAGTGAGACATTCTCCTTCACACAACAAGGCTTCTTCCTGGTCTCTGTGGACGCCTGCTCTGGAAAAGTCACAAAGAAGTCGTCTTTCTCCAAAATGGACTCTAAAATGGAGCAGTATCTTAAAACTGGAATACCAAAAAGGTGAGGGGAAAGGATTAGGCCTTTGCTGGTTGGAGTTAGAACTCAATTGGTGGTCTGTTGTAGACTTTGGTTGAAATACTATTTAAAGTATTTCAAATACTTTGAGGGTTTGCTCTAGCCAGCCTGAAGTGCCAGATGGGTGGGGTTTGCACTTTTGGGACTTATCTGTTGATTTAATTGGAGAATTGTAAGAAGTATTTTTTTCTTCTTTGTCTGGTAGAACTTTTAGACATTTGGAATCCTAATTGGTTATATTCTCTCATGACTAGGTCAATAGTGCTTCTGGGAACGCGAGGGCAGCCTGATGGCTTAGCTGGTGTTGCACCGTATCTGGTCCCCCTGGGCATGGCCAAGGCAGCAGATCTGCAGAGTAAAGGTTGGTGTCACTTTCAGATGGTTCCCTCTCGCTGGTGCAATTACTGTAGGCCAGGTCTGGTTTTTCGATCCTATTGTCACTGTTTCCCTCTTTCATTCCTCCTCTCTTCCTGCTGTCTCTCCAACTGTCTCTTCTCTGCAATGTATACTTTTTCTTCTTTCTCTGCTCACTTCATTACAGTAATTTCCATATGAAACTTTGTGTTTCTCTCACAGAGAGCCTGGTGTTTTGGGGGTTCCAGGGTGGCTCTGCCCCCCCTCCGTGGGCCTCTATCCTGGCTGGGCAGGGTGAGGAGGGGCTGGGGCTGCAGGAGCGCTACCTCCCCCTGGGCCTGGAGGCCTATGGCTGCACACAGACCAGCACACGCAGAGACATGGAGCTACTTAGGACTGCCACAGGACCACAGTGACCAATGTGAACACAACTTACCCAAAACAGTACCAACCAGCGAATGAATGTGAACTGCTATTATTTATTATTTTATTGGCAAAGATGTTTACTATTTTGGGGGGTAATTTAGTGCGTGTGTGTGTGTGTGTGTGTGTGTGTGTGTGTGTGGACGTGCCTGCCTGGATGTGGTGTGTGTATGGGGCTTGGGGAGGGTCTGTAGAGGCATGGAAATATGCACTTTCCTAGACACAAATGATTTTGATCAGCCAGTCATCTCACTTATGGATTCATATTCATATTCAGCCTACAATGAAAACAACCAAAAAGACCCTGCACATCAGCCATATTTGAACAAATTAGACTGGGAACAGGAAATCAGTGGGGATGGAAAGCAGATGAAGCAAATGAACAAAGTAACCACATCAAACTCATGTGGTCTGTTACTCCTATCCAGTTCCCCCTGATGGGTTTTTGTTTCAGGCCAGCGTTTGACCTGTCTGCTGCTCACCACATCCATAGATGAAACGCATCATTAAGAAGAGGACTGAAAAAGCAAACCAAAGGAAAAACACTCATTATTACACTCATTTTTTTGTCTGTTTCCTCGCTACTTTTTTCTGCCGTTTTTGCACGTCCCTGGGGGTGTTTTGTTCAGCTACTAGATCTGTTAAAATTGGATTGTACTAAACAAATCATCAAAGTGCAGCTAGCTGTATTCGAATGAACAAATTTGGTATGGGATTACATTGAGACTGTTGCATTTTCAACAAACCTTTTTTTTTCTTCTCCAAGGATGTGTCTCTTTTTGTAACATATATTTATCTGATCTCTACACAGTGACACTTTCCCCAGGGCTGGCTATGTGTGCAGCCGAGATGGATTGTTTCTCTTCTTCTTCTTCTCATTATCTCACCATTTGAAACTGCGTTTCCAACTCATTTACCTTTTAGTATGGTTATGTGCACTCCCCTACGTATTTATTTGTACAATGAAGCTAAAACGTTTAATTTGGCTCTATTCTCCATTTTGGATTTGAGATCAAATGTTTTATGAAGCGACAGTCAGAATGTCACCCTTTATTTAAGGGTATTTTCATACATCTGTTATGAGGTTTAGAAATGAATGCTCTTTATGTACAGTATCTAGTCGCCCCCATTTGAAGTTGTCATAAGTATTTTGACAAATTCACTTATAGTGTATTCAATTTAGTCAAAAGTTGAGTATTTGGTTACATATTCATAGCACGCAATGACTACATCAAGCTTGTGACTACACACTTGTTGGATGCATTTGCAATTTGTCTTGGTTGTGTTTCGGATTATGTTGTGCCCAATAGAAATGAATGGTAAAATAATGTATTGTGTCATTTTGGAGTCACTTGTATTGTAAATAAGAATAGAAGGAGGTTAGCAATTTTGTGGGGTATGATATGGATGCCTTTAACTTTCTCACTCATCATTATTCATGATTCATTCATTATTATCCGTAATCATGGTAGCATCCAAGTGTTGAGATCATGTTCTATTCTTAATTACAATAAACGTGACTCCAAAATGACACAATACATTATTTACCATTCATTTCTATTGGGCACAACATAATCCGAAACACAACCAAAACAAATTGCAAATGCATCCATCAAGTTTGTAGAGTCACAAGCTTGACATAAACATTGCATGCTAGGAATATGGGACCAAATACCAAACGTTTGATTACAGGCCTCCTGTAGCTCAGTTGGTAGAGTATGGCGCTTGCAACGCCAGGGTTGTGGGTTCGTTTCCCACGGGGGGCCAGTATGAAAAATGTATGCACTCACTAACTGTAAGTCGCTCTGGATAAGAGCGTCTGCTAAATGACTAAAAATTTGGTTTTTCTAATGTTAAATGTAATGCACTATAAGTGAATTGTCCAAATACTTATAACACCTTTAAATGGGGGGACTAGATACATAAAGTGCATTCATTTCTAAACAGTAAAATATATATGTATGAAAATACCCTCAAATAAATGGTGGCATTCTGTACTGTGGCGTCATATAAAACATTTGATCTAAAATCCAAAATGTTGGAGTATAAAGATGAATTAAACGTTTTAGATTCACTATCCAAATAAATATCTAGGGGTATGTGTTGTTAATGTATCACTGCCAAAAGTATGTGTTTTATGAGAGTCGGAGGGAGGGGGACATTTTACAAGGTAAACATTGCCTTATAACGAACACAGACTAGTAGTCCATACCAAAACCAAGGCTTACTGTACCTCTCAGGCCTCCATATGTGATTTGAGCAGGGCTCCCCCACTGTGCCAGTGATTAGTGATTTTCTGGATGTGATTGGGTGTATTCTTTTTAGCTGGGGAGCTAGATTCCACATTAGGACCAAAGAAATGGTAGGAAATGTGCAAACTCTGCCTACCTGGTGCCCCCGGGAAAACTAAAACGAATGCAACCATTGTGTGCGATCCTCTGTGAAGGAGAAGGACCTGTTTTTTAACCACTGTACTGTTGTAAATAAATGTTTTTTGTTGTGCTATTTTTTTCAAGATACACAAACCAAGATTGAGCTCTTTTAATAGAAAATATTTAGACGCAGTCAAGGGTGAGTGTGTACACAGTGTGAGTGCCTTTCAATTTGGTGTTAGTTGTATTTGACATGTTGATTCACTACTCATGAGCGTTTCTTTCTTCAATCAAATTTCACATCATTGCTCTTCTGAAATTGGGGAGTTGATAACCATTTATACTTTGTGATAAAAAAAAGTGTCCTGTCATCATTGTTCTAGTCCTTATTTTAGCTGATGTATTCAACAAAATCAAGGATGCCTCTTCAATGAGGGGGTGGTGGTGTTGTTGTTAAGGGCCCGCTGGAGGTTGACCCACCTCCTACCCTCCCAGATATCATGAACACGTCAGTTGTGGGCCCCCTGGAGGTGGGGGTCCCCCAAATAGCATATGAACACGTCATAAGCCATCGCAAGATGTGTAGAATTACAGGAAATTAGCTTTAAAACTGCAAAATGTTCTCAGACTCATGGCAAAAAATACAGATTATCAGAAAAATTGGTAGCACTTTATAATAACTCCAAGTAATAAAGCATTTATAATGGATTAGTAAATAGTGTTTTCATTTATTAATCCTTACTTCATTCATATAGGTCATTACGTTTTTTTGCGTGGCCTTATCTAAAGTGTGGCCTATTTATACTTTATAAATGGGGCGGTTTCGTGGACACAGATTAAGCCTAATCCTAGACTAAATTGCACTTTTAAACTGGACTAACTGAAATTGCATTTCTCAGACATAGTTTCAAATGGCCTCAGACTTCCCCTAGTCTACAGTCGTGGTCAAAAGTTTTGAGAATGACACAAATATAAATTTTCACAAAGTCTGCTGCCTCAGTTTTTATGATGGCAATTTGCATATACTCCAGAATGTTATGAAGAGTGATCAGATGAATTGCAAAGTCCCTCTTTGCCATGAAAATTAACTTAATGTCACTGCATTTCAGCCTTGCCACAAAAGGACTAGCTGACATCATGTCAGTGATTCTCTCATTAACACAGGTGAGAGTGTTGACGAGGACAAAGCTGGAGATCACTCTGTCATGCTGATTGAGTTAGAATAACAGACTGGAAGCTTTAAAAGGAGGGTGGTGCTTGAAATCATTGTTCTTCCTCTGTTAACCATGGTTACCTGCAAGGAAACACGTGCTGTCATCATTGCTTTGCACAAAAAGGGCTTCACAGGCAAGGATATTGCTGCTAGTAAGATTGCACCTAAATCAACCATTTATCGGATCATCAAGAACTTCAAGGAGAGAGGTTAAATTGTTGTGAAGAAGGCTTCAGGGCACCCAAGAAAGTCCAGCAAGCGCCAGGACCGTCTCCTAAAGTTGATTCAGCTGCAGGATCGGGGCACCACCAGTGCAGAGCTTGCTCAGGAATGGCAGCAGGCAGGTGTGAGTGCATCTGCACGCACAGTGAGGCGAAGACTTTTGGAGGATGGCCTTGTGTCAAGAAGGGCAGCGAGGAAGCCACTTCTTTCCAGGAAAAACATCAGGGACAGACTGATATTCTGCAAAAGGGACAGGGATTGGACTGCTGAGGACTGGGGTAAAGTAATTTTCTCTGATGAATCCCCTTTCCGATTGTTTGGGGCATCCGGAAAAAAGCTTGTCCGGAGAAGACAAGGTGAGCGCTACCATCAGTCCTGTGTCATGCCAACAGTAAAGCATCCTGAGACCATTCATGTGTGGGGTTGCTTCTCAGCCAAGGGAGTGGGCTCACTCACAATTCTTCCTAAGAACACAGCCGTGAATAAAGAATAGTACCAACACATCCTCCGAGAGCAACTTCTCCCAACCATCCAAGAACAGTTTGGTGACGAACAATGCCTTTTCCAGCATGATGGAGCACCTTGCCATAAGGCAAAAGTGATAACTAAGTGGCTCGGGGAACAAAACATCTACATTTTGAGTCCATGGCCAGGAAACTCCCCAGACCTTAATCCCATTGAGAACTTGTGGTCAATCCTCAAGAGGCGGGTGGACAAACAAAAACTCACAAATTCTGACAAACTCCAAGCATTGATTATGCAAGAATGGGCTGCCATCAGTCAGGATTTGGCCCAGAAGTTAATTGACAACATGCCAGGGCGGATTGCAGAGGTCTTAAAAAAGAAGGGTCAACACGGCAAAAATTTACTCTTTAAATAAACTAAATGTAATTCTCAATAAAAGCCTTTGACACTTATGGAATGCTTGTAATTATACTTCAGTATACCATAGTAACATCTGATAAAAATATCTAAAAACACTGAAGCAGCAAACTTTGTGAAGACCAATACTTGTGTCATTCTCAAAACTTTTGACCACGACTGTAGATTGTAAAAGTCTGATTTCCAGAAAGACGATTAGGGTTAATCTAGATCTAAGTGAAGGCTTAAATCAAACCTGGCAAGAGGCATGTTTTACTTCAGAATAATGCAGGTTGACCTTGGCAATGGAGGAAAATGAATTACCTGGACTATTTCAATGATGATGATCAAAGAGCACCACGAAGGCCAGACAGAAGGACGGTTCTAGACAGGAGCAACCCACTGAATGATTTTGATAAAATCTATTTCCGTGACCGTTTCATGTTTCCGTATGAAATGCAGTTGATATTTGTTTACTTGAGCAAGGCTTTCATCTGAGTCTTTGGGGAAGGCCCTTCCCTACAAGTATTCACCACCTTGAGGTTTTTGGCATCTGGAACCTTCCATCGTGAAACAGGAGATATGTGTTGTGTAAGTGAACTGACTGTATGCAGAATAGTCCACAAAGTCTGCAAAGCGACAGTATATGTGACAATTACATCAAGTTCCCTGATACTGCTGCCCAAGCTAAGTACAAGGTGAGTTCTATGAATATGGGAACTTCCCTGGAGTCATTGGCTGTATAGATGGATGTCATATTCCCATCCAGTGGCGGCTCCTGAAAAAATTCTCAGGGGGGGAAATTTTTCTGATGATTTAGGTGACCTACACACATTTTAAAAAAGATATGTCCAGCAACAACATGAAGACAGGGGCAGCATATAAGTCAATACCAGAAGCATTTATTGACTGATCTCAAAAGTGTTGGCTTACCAGGGTTGGTGGAGCCCTCAGTTTCATCTTTGCCTCGCAAAGCTAACTCAAACACTCCGCAAAACTTCACACACTGGATTAGCCGGCTGAGGATGTGGCTGTTCTTGCTAATGTCGTAGTAAATATATTTGTTATAGTGAATATGGAATATGATATGTTGAGTAAAATGTTGTGCTAAGATCTATTTAGGTCAGGAGCTGGTTATAAGTTCTGTTCCTATCCAATAACAATGGACAAAAGGGTCCTATCTTGTCAGCCTTGTCAGCAGGTGGCCAAGGACAACACCCACGCCATAGGCCTCTCAGTTCTTCCAACTCACGAGTTCTTGCTCTGAGGACACACACACACACACACACAAACACACACACACACACACATCATCACTGTTAAACACACACACACACACACACACACATCATCACTGTTAAACACACACACACACACACACACACAAAAATCCCCTCTCTTAGGCTGAACATTTGAAGACAGAGAACCCGACTCAGAGCCAATGCAACAGTGACAGTAGCCTGGAGGGGACCTCGCCCAACTCATCAGGACCAATCAGAAGATCAGAACTACTAGATTCAACCTACTTCATGTATTGCATAAAATGTCTGCACACAATGTTTCGGGGCTCTCTTCAGATAATAATAATAATATGCCATTTAGCAGACGCTTTTATCCAAAGCGACTTACAGTCATGCGTGCATACATTTTTGTGTATGGGTGGTCCCGGGGATCGAACCCACTACCTTGGCGTTACAAGCGCCATGCTCTACCAGCTGAGCTACAGAAAGTGGATACTCATGGATGCGCATCGCAATTGTAAAATGTCAACACAATTGGAGACACCACGTCATTTTTGGAGACATGTTATTGACAGTAAACTATTGTAGATGCGACTGCTAACTAAATAAAACATTTTAGCTGGCTAGCTAATCATCTTAGCTAAATGTGGGGCAAACAATTCAGTTATTTACCGTTAATTTGAGGGATTGGGGTGAAAGAAATCGAGTTACATAGTGATACTTTACGATATACTGTATTGACAATATCGCAATATTTTAGCGCTAGTTGGCTGTACCTGCACCAAAACACCATTATTGTTCCTTCATAGCTTGTTCTCAATCTTTTCACATTGGGAGCCAATTTGTTTTCAGCACTTTTATTTCCATGACTGATCAAAACTCGTTCTCATGGCTTTCTGATCCCTCTGCAACAGACATATGGTGCGCAATAAAATCACAGTATCGAATCGCAATACGTATAGAATCATGAGACTCGCAATGCTGATGCATATATCTTATCGTGAGGTTCCTGGCAATTCCCAGCCCAAGTTCATTTGCCACAACAAATCTCTTCGCTAGCAAACGCGATGTCTTCTCCAAAACGGCAATGTGTCTCCAGCAATGTTTACTTTTTTGACGTTCTATGGCATCTCCACTTTCCAAGCATATATGACCACATGTAATATTTTGGTAAGTGATGCAAATAGTGAACTATGTAGGGCCAGGATGTAAAATATATGTAGCTGCAGCAATTTCTCTTATCTGATATGGTAAGTAATGGGGCTTAATTTATAGCTCCCTAAGAGTTTGACGAACGGGTCCGTGCACGCGATTCCAGATATCTTTACCTCTGAATAAACTGCCTTTATTATACCATATCCACCCTGTCCAAAGTCTCTACTTGGTCTCAGTTCTCCAGTAAACTTGTGATTATCAACACTAACCTCATCGTTGTGGCGGCGGACAGCTAGCCTGTATCCCTCATCAAGTTGAGTGGCAATGTTATTTTTCCGTTCGTACCAATTTTTGGAAAATCCTCGGGTGTAGGACTTTCCGCCTTTAGTAGAAACCTGTTGAATTATTAAATTTGGTCTGGGAGGTCCTAATTGTTTCGTTGCCAATTTATCTTCATTTGTTCGCCGACAAAAAGGAACTTCTTTCAAAGACACAATCCGCTCTTTTCTCAGTTACGTTCATGGTTACGTTACGTTACGTATGACGAAAGCGCGTAAGTGCAAGCCCTCAGACACCCATAGAGATTGTATTGAAGGCTCTGAAATTTGAAAAAAATAGATTTTACATGGGAGTCTATGACAGACTTCTGGGCGATTTTCAACCTGACTGAAATCGCCCCAAAAGGGGGGGGAGCCATTTGAAGCACGACTTTAGCCTGATTCGACATTTAGTGGCAGTGTGGCACTGTGGCAGATCAGACGTATAGATTACAACACTGATAACTACTGTTGCCGTGATATAATTGATTAGAAAAAAAATCCCTTCCTTTTCCCGTTTGGCAGTGCGTCGCCCATATCGCCCTATTGAACAGGCCGCCCCTGTTCCCATCAAGTGTCCCTTTACAGCAAATGCTGAGGAGTACAGAAATCTTAAACTGGTTTTCAATAAATGTACAAAGTGTGTGCACTCCCAATTTGCAGTGCTCCAACATTGTTGCACATTGGAAAGGTGCAACTCATGACTCAAGGATTTTCCAAAACTATGCTCAGCTTGAAGGAGGACAACATAGTGGAACCCCCCCCCCCCCCCCCCCTATCTTCATGCAATAGGACCTGAGCAACAACAGTACAACCAAGCTCATATCCATACCAGAGGTGTAGTGGAGCGCATGTTTGCTGTACGAAAGAGTTGTTTCCAGTGTCTCAGAAACACATTGCGCTTTCAACCTAGAAGATGCTGCATTGTCATAATTGCAACAGCAGTGCTTCACAATTACCTCAAACAGCATGGCTATCCAGATCATTGCATTGAAGATGAGGATGACCCAGATGTTCCCATTGTTGAGGCAGACAATGACAGAAATGGACAAGCCTGCAGAGATGCATTCACTATTCAGCACTTCTCACAACAAAGACAGTTCAAGTATATTGAAGCAAGCAATAGCCATGGATTGATAACAAAAAGGTTTTTAATTCACAAATGGAAATATCGGGATCCCGGTGGTGCTGGTTCAAGAAGAACATTGGTACTGCTGCTGCTTCCTGTTTCTCCCCTCCTCCTTCATCACCAACTCAACATGAAGGATCTGCATCTTCATATCATGCTCTTCTTTTAAATACATTGGTTCGAGCTCATGAAATTCCGTGGCCAGTTTCATGCATGCTCAGCCTCTTTGTCTTTGCCCTCCGGCCCGGGTTAGTGACACAATCTTCCGTCCTGGCTGCTGCAGATGTACAGTCCCTTGCAAAAGTATTCATCCCCCTTGGCGTTTTTCCTATTTTGTTGCAGTACAACCTGTAATTTAAATTAATTTTTATTTGGATTTCATGTAATGGACATACACAAAATACTCCAAATTGGTGAAGTGAAATGAAAAAATTAACTTGTTTCAAAATATTATAAAAAATAAATAACGGAAAAGTGGTGTGTGCATATGTATTCACCCCCTTTCCTATGAAGCCCCTAAATAAGATCTGGTGCAACCAATTACCTTTAGAAGTCACATAATTAGTTAAATAAAGTCCACCTGTGTGCAATCTCAGTGTCACATGATCTGTCACATGATCTCAGTATATATACACCTGTTCTGAAAGGCCCCAGAGTCTGCAACACCACTAAGCAAGGGGCACCACCAAACAAGCGGCACCATGAAGACCAAGGAGCTCTCCAAACAGGTCAGGGACAAAGTTGTGGAGAAGTTCAGATCAGGGTTGGGTTATAAAAAAATATCTGAAACTTTTAACATCCCACGGAGCACCATTAAATCCATTATAAAAATTTTTAAAGAATATGGCACCACAACAAACCTGCCAAGAGAGGGCCGCCCACCAAAACTCACAGAACAGGCAAGGAGGGCATTAATCAGAGAGGCAACAAAGAAACCAAAAGATAACCCTGAAGGAGCTGCAAAGCTCCACAGTGGAGATTGAAGTATCTGTCCATTGGATCACTTTAAGCCGTACACTCCACAGAGCTGGGTTTTATGGAAGAGTGGCCAGAAAAAAGACATTGCTTAAAGAAAAAAATAAGCAAACACGTTTGGTGTTCGCCAAAAGGGATGTGGGAGACTCCCCAAACATATGGAAGAAGGTACTCTGGTCAGAGGAGCTTTTTGGCCATCAAGGAAAGCGCTATGTCTGGCGCAAATCCAACACCGCTCATCACCCCGAGAACACCATCTCCACAGTGAAGCATGGTGGTGGCAGCATCATGCTGTGGGGATGTTTTTCATCGGCAGGTACTGGGAAACTGGTCAGAATTGAAGGAATGATGGATGGCGCTAAATACAGGGAAAAACTTGAGGGAAACCTGTTTCAGACTTCCAGAGATTTGAGACTGAGACGGAGGGTCACCTTCCAGCAGGACAACGACCCTAAGCATACTGCTAAAGCAACACTCGAGTGGTTTAAGGGGAAACATTTAAATGTCTTGGAATGGCCTAGTCAAAGCCCAGACCTCAATCCAATTGAGAATCTGTGGTATGACTTAAAGATTGTTGTACACCAGCGGAACCCATCCAACTTGAAGGAGCTGGAGCAGTTTTGTCTTGAAGAATGGGCAGAAATCCCAGTGGCTAGATGTGCCAAGCTTATAGAGACATACCCCAAGAGACTTGCAGCTGTAATTGCTGCAAAAGGTGGCTCTACAAACTTTGGGGGGGTGAATAGTTATGCACGCTCAAGTTTTCTGTTTTTTTGTCTTATTTCTTGTTTGTTTAACAATAAAAAATATTTTGCATCTTCAAAGTGGTAGGCATGTTGTGTAAATCAAATGATACCAACCCCCCAAAAATCAGGTTGTAAGGCAACAAAATAGGAAAAATGCCAAGGGGGGTGAATACTTTCGCAAGCCACTGTAGTTGGCTGACCTTCATCCTGTTGAGACTGTCCCATCCAACCTATGGTGATCATATGCTTCTAGAAAATTATTACATTGCTGCATTGGAGAACATTATTTCTTCAAGACTTAAGTACATTACATCATTTTTATTATGGGAGTGCAAGAGATGACTGACAATTTTACGTATTCCCTGCAGTCCGGGGATGGCACATGTTGAATGAATGTGTCCTACCAAAAAGGATTGGAACGGTACCCCAGCTGAACTGTCCAAATGGTCATCATCAGGCTTCCAGGGGCTACTGGCTACCAATGATCCTGGTCAACAAGTCCCCCAGCTCAACTGTCTCTGGTCTTACCAGTCTTGAAACGCTCCCTACGAGCAACAGCATTTGTCTTCTTTAAGTGGATTTTTATGTTTTTCCGCAGGACCTTAGAAAGACAAGACAATATAGAAATGATATTAGTAATTAAAAAAAAATATGTATTCACTCACTAACTGTAAGTTGCTCTGGATAAGAGCGTCTGCTAAATGACTAAAATGTAAAAAAAAATTACATACAGTGCCATCGGAAAGTATTCAGACCCCTTGACTTTTTCCACATTTTGTTACGTTACAGCCTTATTCTAAAATGGATTTTTTTTAAATAATCTACACACAATACCCCAGAATGACAAAGTGAAAACACGTTTTTAGAAATGTTTGCAAATGTATTAAAAATAAAACGCAAATACCTTATTTACAGAAGTATTCAGACCCTTTGCTATGAGACTTGAAATTGAGCTCAGGTGCATTCTGTTTCCACTGATCATTCTTGAGATGTTTCTACAACTTGGTTGGAGTCCACCTGTGGTAAATTAAATTGATCGGACATGATTTGGCCCCGTGTAGCTCAGTTGGTAGAGCATGGCGTTTGCAACGCCAGGGTTGTGGGTTCGATTCCCACGGGGGGCCAGTATGAAAAAGTGTATGCACTCACTAACTGTAAGTCGCTCTGGATAAGAGCATCTGCTAAATGACTAAAATGTAAATGTAAAATTTGGAAAGGCACACACCTGTCTATAAAAGGTCCCACAGTTGACAGTGCAGGATTGTGTCGAGGCACAGATCTGGGGAAGGGTACCAAAACATTTCTGCAGCATTGAAGGTCCCCAAGAACACAGTGGCCTCCATCATTCTTAAATGGAAGAAGTTTACAACCACCAAGACTCGTCCTAGAGCTGGCCGCCGACATCAAACAGACATCAACTGGGAAATGATCACTGCCTAATGTGGATTCTAAATTCACATATACCAGCAATGGCGGAAGACACTAATGTAAGATTTAAACCTGACGATGTACCTCTCCTCACATTGACCCTAGTCCCCCGACCATCATTGATACAAACTAGTCTCCTCCCCTCCATACAATCTTCAACCACTAAACCATTGGCATCCCTGGCAGTGCTACCCCACTGGGTACACCACGTCATTTCAATGTGGATAGTTGGGTAACATTTGGTTGAGACATTATTCAATGAGTTAACAACCTATATTCACCCACTCAAAAAAGACAGTCAAAAGTTATTTGAATTTCCAATGTGTTATCACTATGCTTTCAACTATCTAAAAGCACAACCAAATTCCAATGGAAAAACAATGTCGGATTTTTGGGTTAGTTTTGGTTTAACCTTAACGTCGATTATCTAAAAATACATATGCTTTTTTCATATTCGCATATGTTGTAGTTTAGACCCTATTTTACATCATTCAGTTTTTGTGTTGTGCCCGCCATCAGTTGAGACACAACATGCTCTTGAATAAAGGGTGGGTGTCATGTTTTGGCTGATAAATGTACGAAAATGGGAATACAATTGACATTTTCAAATGGTACCACAAAGATGGTTGGAGGGCCACACATCAGAGAATGTTGACTTGAATGGGAATATACTGTTGTTTTAAATTATACTGTCAATCTTCCATAGGAAACCTATAGAAATCATAGAAATATACATAATAGAATAGACATGACCATTTAAGTTGACATTCGACGGTGGGTGGACCGGCGGCCATCTTTGTGGTAGATTTACATTTACATTTACGTCATTTAGCAGACGCTCTTATCCAGAGCGACTTAGAAATTGGTGCATTCACCTTATAGCCAGTGGGATAACCACTTTACAATATTTGTTTAATTTATTTTTTTTAATTTGGGGGGTGGGGTAAGGGGGGGTAGAAGGATTACTTTATCCTATCCCAGTTATTCCTTAAAGAGGTGGGGTTTCAAGTGTCTCCGGAAGGTGGTGAGTGACTCCGCCGTCCTGGCGTCGTGAGGGAGCTTGTTCCACCATTGGTGTTTCCTTCCCGGCCCAGTGCATGAAGGGAAATAAAATGCTCAATGTTTTTTATGTTTTCTTTTACAGTGCTCAACTGCTCATACTGTAGAGGCCACCTCACCACTGTGTAGACATATATCATGTTTTAATTGGTGAATGTTTCTCTACCTAAGATGTTTTCGAGATGCAATCTGCTCTAGAGGCATATTAAAATAACCATATCTGTAGAATCATAACAAGTCTGCCAGTCCACTGAGATTCTTTGAGTAAATTTGAGATAATATGACTACTCTGTCTTGACTACATAGACACTTTTGGCCTTTTTTGCTACTATTTTAATTTATTTGTCGTGAACTGAAATATTTTTTGGCCATAATTATTAACGATAATTATGTGGGTGTTGGGTGTTGGATTATCATGGGGTGATTGTCAGCGGCGAAGCGTGGCGCTGTTGCCTTTATTTTGAAACATTCTACTCGGCTGACTAGTGCAAGCATTAGCAGGACACATCAATCACAAATGCAGGTTATACAACACAACTGAAATGCAGGATTGGCAGCCAGAGAGAGAGAGAGGGAGTATGATCTCTGGCTGAACTGGTAGTAACACCAGTTCAGCCAGAGATCATACTCCCTCTCTCTCTCTCTCTCTCTCTCTCTCTCTCTCTCTCTCTCTGTTTAACGCCTATGCAGGTCAAAGGACCTTGACATATGACGCAATATAGTACACAGGTATACAACATTGATTTCAATGGTCTGGTGCAGGGATGGACAACTTGAAGACAATTTTTTTTTTTTTGGGGGGGGGGGGGGGGGGGGGGGGGGCATTACTATTGCGAGTTAGAATAGTAGAATACACAAGGTGCAATTTCGAAATTTGGTTGTGCATCAGCAGTTTTTCTCTTGTTATGTCAGTCACTGATAGTCACTCAATTAGCCGATGACATCTAAAAAATTTTAAATTGGTAAGTTAGTCTAGCCGGCCAGATATCTAAACAGTAATCATGGTGGAGTTACTGGCCGCGAGGCCCGAGATCAACTGCGGCCCCTGATGATGAGTTCAGATGTATTGTGGCCCCCACCCCCATCAAAGTTGCCCATCTCTGGTCTAGTGGTAGCGCTGGGTGCAGACTCTGTACCACACACTCCCTGGTGACAGGGCCGGACTACTACATCTGGAGCTTAGGGGCACTTACATCCTGTTTTTGGGAAATGTTTTTTTATATATAGGAAAACAGGTAATTGCCATGAGGCTGAGAGAAAAATGTGCTAATTTAAAGCTATTTCCTGCAATTCTACACATTTTGCCATGGGGCAGACATAAAAATGTGCAGTTTTAAAGCAATTTTTTTGGTATAATAACTCAACGTAATAAAGCATTGAGAATGGATTAGTAAATAGTTCATTCATAATTATATTACCTTTAACATCCTGTGTTGTGTGCTTACTCTTTTACCATTGATATGTTCTAGGCTATTTTGAGACCTTGAGGAGCATTGCTGGAATGTCTACCAATGGCATGTTCATCTTTTTGTGAGAAATTACACTGGTCACTCAAAACATTTATGAAGTATTTATAGGGGTGGTATCGCGGACAGAGTTTAAGTCAGGACTAGGCTAATTCTACTTAATATTTCTGACTAAGGTAAGTAAGGACTAACCGGTTAATCTTTGTGAAGCCTGATAAGCTTAACGATGTAGACTTGGTGCTGACCTGAGGATGCTTCAAAAACCAGGGATAGGCCACTAATACATAAGCATTGTGTGGAATTGGAGCAAGTCACCTGAACCAAACAATGGATATAGGTAAAATAAAACGTTCAAAGAATTTCAGTGACTTAAAAGAAACAACTCTTGAAGCAAATTGTGTCAAACCACCCAATTATCGAGAACAAACAGCATGATTCATCAACAGAAAACAAGAAAGGGAAACAAGACTACCATTTGCAATGAATTCAACTCAAATTAAAAAGTAAACAAAACAACTTCAGGTAAGATACTGTATTTATTGTTGGCTCAATTTTATAAATCAGAGTCACTTTGAAATGTTAGTTTTCGTGTGTAACAACACAGTGGGGCCTAAATGTATTTTTGTGACAGAAATGTAACACAAACAATATCATACATATAATGCATTCAGAAAGTATTCAGACCCCTTGACTTTTTACACATTTTGTTACGTTACAGCCTTATTCTAAAATTGATTTTAAAAAAGAAATCCCCCTCATCAAACTACACACAATACCCCATAATGACGAAGCAAAAACTGGTTTTTAGACATTTCTACGAATTTATAAAAATAAAATAAACTGAAATATCACATTTACAGAAGTATTCAGACCCTTTACTCAGTACTTTGTTGAAGCACCTTTGGCAGTAATTACAGCCTCAAGTCTTCTTGGGTACTATTATACAAGCTTGGCGCACCTGTATTTGGGGAGTTTCTCCTATTCTTCTCTGCAGATCCTCTCAAGCTCTGTCAGGTTGGATGAGGAGAGTCGCTGCACAGCTATTTTCTCCTTCCAGAGATGTTCGATCAAGTTCAAGTCCGGATTCTGGTTGGGCCACTCAAGGACATTCAGAGACTTGTCCCGATGCCACTCCTGTGTTGTCTTGGCTGTGTGCTTAGGGGCGTTGTCCTGTTGGAAGGTGAACCTTCGCCCCAGTCTGAGGTCCTGAGCGCTCTGGAGCAGGTTTTCATCAAGGATCTCTCTATACTTTGCTCCGTTCATCTTTCCCTCTATCCTGACTAGTCTCCCAGTCCCTGCCGCTGAAAAACATCCCCACAGCATGATGCTGCCAACACCATGCTTCACCGTAGGGATGGTGCCAGGTTTCCTGCAGACATGACGCTTGGCATTCAGGCCAAAGAGTTCAATCTTGGTTTCATCAGACCAGAGAATCTTGTTGCTCATGGTCTGAGAGTCCTTTAGGTGCCTTTTGGCAAAATCCAAGCGGGCTGTCATTTGCCTTTTACCTTTTACTGAGGAGTGGCTTCTGTCTGGCCACTCTACCATAAAGTCCTGATTGGTGGAGTGCTGCAGACATGGTTGTCCTTCTGGAAGGTGCTCCCATCTCCACAGAGGAACTGGAGCTCTGTCAGAGTGACCATCGGGTTCTTGGTCACCTCCCTGACCAAGGCCCTTCTCCCCCGATTGCTCACTTTAGCCGGGCAGCCAGCTCTAGGAAGAGTCTTGGCGGTTCCAAACTTCTTCCATTTAAAAATGATGGGGGACCTTCAATGCTGCAGAAATGTTTTGGTACCTTTCCCCAGATCTGTGCCTTGACACAATCCTGTCTCGGAGCTCTACGGACAATTCCTTCGACCTCATGGCTTGGTTTTTGTGTAGGTGGACCCCAATCAAGTTGTAGAAACATCTCAAGGATGATCAATGGAAACATGATGCACCTGAGCTAAATTTCGAGTCTCATAACAAAGGCTCTGAATACTTATGTAAATAAGGTATTTCAGTTTTTTATTTTTAATAAATGTGCTAAAATGTCTAAAATTAATTAATTTAATCCATTTTAGAACAAGGTTGTAAAATGTGGAAAAAGGGAAGGGGTCTGAATACTTTCCGAATGCACTGTATGTCATGGAACGAGCAAGTGTCCTTAATGTGTTGTATACTCAGTTGTATACGAGCAATGTCAGAGTCTGGAATATATATATATATAAATAAATACATATATAGTAGCATATTTTGATATTGAAAAAGCATATGACACTATGTGGCTGGAAGGTAAACTGATTAAATTAAATAGACTGGGTATTGTTGGGAGAATGTATAACTGGATTATGGATTTCTTATTTGATCAAACATTCCAGGTCAGGGTGAGATCGGAGCTATCAAAGTATATGAGGTGGAAAATGGAACTCCACAGGGTAGCACCATTAGTCTTATTTTATTCACATTGATAATATATTTTGGAATGTTGGACAGGGTATAGGGTCGGTCTGACATGCAGATGATAAAGGGATAGAAAAATGCAAGGTGCCATTTGAGCAGTAGGGGAATGGTCATTATCAAGGAGTTTCAAGCTATCTGTATCTAAATCATGCCACATGTTGTTCTCTAACAAAAATATAAAAGAAGATGTCAGTGTTTGATTGAATGGACAACAATTGGTTAGGGTATCAGAATTTAAGTATTTGGGGCTATGGTTTGATGAAAAACGTACATGGAGGCGACATAATTACAGGTATAGAGACTAAATGTAAGAAACTATTACATCTTATGAGGACAATAGTTGGACATGACTTGTGGGCAGATAGGCAATCTTTACTGAATATATATATTGTACTTTGATCAGATCGTTCATTGACTATGGGTGCTTTGTATATTGCTCGGCAGCAATCACATTGCTTTTGGGCCTTTAATAGGATACAAGCGAGGGCACTCAGGATATGCGATGGTACACCGGCTTTACAAGTAGATACTGGGGAAATGCCACTATCCCTTAGACGGGTTAAGCTATCCCTGGCATACTGGGGCGAGACTAAAGGGTAGTACTGCAGATCATCCTACACTGGCAGTATTGGAAGACTGCTGGGTATATGAACAATATCAAAAGAGGGGTTTTGGCCCAGAGATTGGGAAAAGGGTAGATGAACATGGACTCAGGGACCTTGATATAGGGCCATCTCCGACAATACGAAATACACCATGGTTTTATACAAGGTCATATGTTGATCTTAGCCTGATCGAAGAAAATAAACAGTGGTGTGAAGAAGATAATATAGGAACAATAGTGGATCAATATATTAGTAACCAGTTTTATTATTGGTTGGCAGTGTACACAGATGGTTTGAAGGATCCCATGAACGGGAAAAAAAGAGCATGTGTATTTTTTCCTGAGTTCCGAAAGTATTCATACCTCTTGACTTATTCCACATTATGTTGTGTTACAGCGGGAATTCAAAATTGATTAAAATGTTATCCAATACCCCAAAATGACTAAGTTAAAACATGTTCTTTTAGATTTTTGCAAATTTATTGAAAATGAAATACAGAAATATCTCATTTACATAAGTATTCACACCCCTGAGTCAACAATACATGTTAAAATCACGTTTGGCAGCGATTAAAGCTGTGAGTCTTTCTGGGTAAAATCTCTAAGAGCTTTGCACACCTGGATTGTACAATATCTGCCCATTATTCTTTTCAAAAGCTCTGTAAAATTGGTTGTTGATCATTGCTAGACAACCATAGATTTTGCCTGTGATTTGCTCCATTACATTTATTTTTTATCCTTTAGAACTCCCCAGTCCTTAACGACTACAAAGATACCCATAACATGATTCAGCCACCACTATGCTTGAAAATATGGAGAGTGGTACTCAGTAATGTGTTGTATTGGATTTGCCCCAAACATAGCACTTTGTATTCAGGACCAAAAGTGAATTGCTTTAGCAATTTTTTTGCAGTATTACTTTAGTGCCTTATTGCAAACAGGATGGATGTTTTGGAATATTTTTTATTCTGTACATGCTTCCTTCTTTTCACTCTGTCATTTAGGTTTGTATTGTGGAGTAACTACAATGTTGTTGATCCATCCTCAGTTTTCTCCTATCACAGCCATTATACTCTGTAACTCTTTTCAAGTCACCATTCGCCTCATGGTGAAATCCCCTCGCGGTTTGCTTCCTCTCCAGCAACGGATTTAGGAAGGACGCCTGTATCATTGTAGTGACTGGGTGTATTGACACACCATCCAAAGTGTAATTAATAACTTCACCATGCTCAAAGGGATATTCAATGTCTTAATCCCATATAAAATCTGTGGAGGGAGCTGAAGGTTCGAGTTGCCAAACGTCATGCTCGAAACCTTAATGACTTGGAGAAGATCTGCAAAGAGGAGTGGGACAAAATCCCTCCTGAGATGTGTGCAAACCTGGTGGCCAACTACATGAAACGTCTGACCTCTGTGATTGCCAACAAGGGTTTTGCCACCAAGTACTAAGTCATGTTTTGCAGAGGGGTCAAATACTTATTTCCCTCATTAAAATGCAAATCAATGTATAACATTTTTGACATGCGTTTTTCTGGATTTTTTTGTTGTTATTCTGTCTCTCACTGTTCAAATTAACCTACCATTAAAATTATAGACGGATCATTTCTTTGTCAGTGGGCAAACGTACAAAATCAGCAGGGGATCAAATACTTTTTCCCCTCACTGTACATAAGACTGGTTTGGATTGCTGGCAGAGGCAATGAGATGCAAGTAAAAAGGGGATGCATTTTTATAGTACAAAGAAATCTGTACAAGAGATAGTGTCTTGTAGTGGGAACAGAAGAGAGGAAGTTATGTTATCTAGGATGAGATTAGGGCACATGGGATTTAATTATTATTTAAATTGATAGGGAAGCATGGTACTGGAATGGGTGATGGGTGTATGGTAAAATAAATGGTTGAACATGTAGTATTATATTGTGAATTGTATGATGTTGAAAGGGAGAGTTTGTTTTCTAGGGTCAGAGAGGTTGGACGGGCATGGGATTTGGGTGGTATTTTGGGTGGGGGGATGGTAGTAGTGAGGTGTGTATGGCTTTATTTTATTTGATTAGAAATGCAGGCCTCACACACCAGTACAGTAGGTGGCGGTGTATGCACCTGTCAGTTGGCTGCAATCTGCCAATACAATTTCAAGATGAAGAAAAAGATTGTATAGTATGTAGGGTTGCAAAGAAAGGGTATATTACTGGAAATTTAGGAAATGTACCAGTAAAATACCAGAATTTTGATATCTTTCAAGGATTTTATGTAATCTATCACAAGACCCTTTTGGGTACTCCAGATTATCACAGGTGTCTGTAATTATCTCTTACCACATGTAAAATATATTAAATAATTAAATACGATGATAAAAGAAAAGAACGACATAGCTGTAAAACATCCTAAATATAAACCATAAACTTAGTGAATACCACTGGTGTTTAATATGATGGTTTCAGAATGAAATACCCTTTCAAATTTTTTTTACACACTTTTATTTTACTATGTCAATATGTATTGGTTGTCAATGTTTTGGCATCAAACTGGCGGCAGTTGTGAAGAAAAAACTATAGTTGAAAGCATGCCATTGTTGATTAGATGCTTTTTTCATTAATTAGGCTATTTTCTCTTTAACCAAATCGTCTATCTATTAGAAACTCTTGGAAAATATGGACAAAAAATAATTTTGGTTTTCCTGGAAAGCTGTTTGTTATTAAATGATACAATATCAATACTTGTTGCATTTACAACTTGTCTAAGTCCTATCATCAACTGATTTTTTCCAGTGTAGGGTTGTGGATTGACTGCATTGTTGTTATGGAATGTTGGCATTTTGGCAGTTTAATCTTTCTACTAAAACTGTCTGGATAGCTAGCTAACAAACATACAGTGCAGATAATCTTCAAATTCATTGTTTTACACAATATCCTATCACAGACTGGCTGACCATGGTTGACCAACTCTATTTCCAAAATGGCTGACCTTTTACAGTGCATTCTGAAAGTATTCAGAGGTCCCCAAGAACACAGTGGCCTCCATTATTCTTATTGGAAGAAGTTTGGAACCACCAAGACTCTTCCTAGAGCTGGCCGCCCGGCCAAGCTGAGCATTCAGGGGAGAAGGGCCTTGATCAGGGAGGTGACCAAGAACCTGATGGTCACTCTGACAGAGCTCCAGAGTTCCTCTGTGGAGATGGGAGAACCTTCCAGAAGGACAACCATCTTTGCAGAACTCTGCCAATCAGGCCTTTATGGTAGAGTGGCCAGACGGAAGCCACTCTTCAGTAAAAGGCACATGACAGCCCGCTTGGAGTTTGCCAAAAGGCACCTAAAGGACTCAGACCATGAGAAACAAGATTCTCTGGTCTGATGAAACCAAGATTGAACTCTATGGCCTGACTGCCAAGCGTCACGTCTGGAGGAAACCTGGCACCATCCCTATGGTGAAGCATGGTGGTGGCAGCATCATGCTATGGGGATGTTTTTCAGCGGCAGGGACTGGGAGGCTAGTCAGGATCGAGGGAAATATGAACGAAGCGAAATACAGAGAGATCCTTGATGAAAACCTGTTCCAGAGTGCTCAGGACCTCAGACTGGGGCGAAGGTTCACCTTCCAACAGGACAACGACCCTAAGCACACAGCCAAGACAACACAGGAGTGGCTTCGGGACAAGTCTCTGAATGTTCTTGAGTGGCCCAGCTAAGAACCCGGACTTGAACCCGATTGAACATCTCTTGAGAGACCTGAAAATAGCTATGCAGCGACACTCCCCATCCAACCTGACATTGCTTGAGAGGATCTACAGAGAAGAATGGGAGAAACTCCCCAAATACAGGTGTGCCAAGCTTGTAGCGTCATACCCAAGTAGACTTAAGGCTGTAATCGTTGTAAGGTGCGTCAACAAAGTACTGAGTAAAGGGTCTGAATACTTATGTATATGTACATTTTTCCGTTTGTTATTTTTAATACATTTGCAAACATTTCTAAAAACCTGTTTTTGCTTTATCATTACACGGTGTTGTGTGTAGATTGATGAGGGGAAAAAACAATTTTATCCATGCACTGTATACTGTTATAAGAAGGTTCTGTCACGGATCCCCCCCCGGTACTGCTGCTCATTCCGTTCACCAGCTCCGGAGGTCTACGTCACCGGCCTTCTAGGCATCACTGACCTGGATCATTACCACCAACCCCGGACTGTCTTGTCTCATTACGCACACCTGGTTCCCATTCCACCTGATTAGTATGTGTATACAGTTGAAGTCGGAAGTTTACATACACTTAGGTTGGAGTCATTAAAACTCGTTTTTCAACCACTCCACAAATTTCTTTTTAACAAACTATAGTTTTGGCAAGTCGGTTAGGACATCTACTTTGTGCATGACACAAGTAATTTTTCCAACAATTGTTTACAGACAATTATTTCACTTATAATTCACTGTATCACAATTCCAGTGGGTCAGAAGTTTACATACACTAAGTTGACTGTGCCTTTAAACAGCATGGAAAATTCCAGAAAATGATGTCATGGCTTTAGAAGCTTCTGATAGGCTAATTGACATAATTTGAGTCAATTGGAGGTGTATCTGTGGATGTATTTCAAGGCCTACCTTCAAACTCAGTGCCTCTTTGCTTGACATCATGGGAAAATCAAAAGAAATCAGCCAAGACCTCCGAAAAATAATTGTAGACCTCCACAAGTCTGGTTCATCCTTGGGAGCAATTTCCAACCTCCTGAAGGTACCACGTTCATCTGTACAAACAATAGTACGCAAGTATAAACACCATGGGACCATGCAGCCGTCATACCACTCAGGAAGGAGACGCGTTCTGTCTCCTAGAGATGAACGTACTTTGGTGCGAAAAGTGAAAATCAATACCAGAACAAAAGCGAAGGACCTTGTGAAGATGTTGGAGGAAACAGGTGCAAAAGTATCTATATCCACAGTAAAACGAGTTCTATATCGACATAACCTGAAAGGCTGCTCAGCAAGGAAGAAGCCACTGCTCCAAAACCGCCTTAAAAAAGCCAGACTACGGTTTGCAACTGCACATGGGGACAAAGATCATACTTTTTGGAGAAATGTCCTCTGGTCTGATGAAACAAAAATATAACTGTTTGGCCATAATGACCATTGTTATGTTTGGAGGAAAAAGGGGGTTGCTTGCAAGCCGAAGAACACCATCCCAAACGTGAAGCATGGGGGTGGCAGCATCATGCTATGGGGGTGCTTTGCTGCAGGAGGGACTGGTGCACTTCACAAACTAGATGGCATCATGAGGAAGGAAAATTATGTGGATGCAGTGGGGAAAAAAGTATTTAGTCAGCCACCAATTGTGCAAGTTCTCCCACTTAAAAAGATGAGAGGCCTGTAATTTTCATCATAGGTACACGTCAACTATGACAGACAAATTGAGGGAAAAAAATCCAGAAAATCACATTGTAGGATTTTTAATGAATTTATTTGCAAATTATGGTAGAAAATAAGTATATGGTCAATAACAAAAGTTTCTCAATACTTTGTTATATACCCTTTGTTGACAATGACACAGGTCAAACGTTTTCTGTAAGTCTTCACAAGGTTTTCACACACTGTTGCTGGTATTTTGGCCCCTTCCTCCATGCAGATCTCCTCTAGAGCAGTGATGTTTTGGGGCTGTCGCTGGGCAACACGGACTTTCAACTCCCTCCAAAGATTTTCTATGGGGTTGAGATCTGGAGACTGGCTAGGCCACTCCAGGACCTTGAAATGCTTCTTACGAAGCCACTCCTTCGTTGCCCGGGCAGTGTGTTTGGGATCATTGTCATGCTGAAAGACCCAGCCACGTTTCATCTTCAATGCCCTTGCTGATGGAAGGAGGTTTTCACTCAAAATCTCACGATACATGGCCCCATTCATTCTTTCCTTTACACGGATCAGTCGTCCTGGTCCCTTTGCAGAAAAACAGCCCCAAAGCATGATGTTTCCACCCCCATGCTTCACAGTAGGTATGGTGTTCTTTGGATGCAACTCAGCATTCTTTGTCCTCCAAACACGACGAGTTGAGTTTTTACCAATAAGTTATATTTTGGTTTCATCTGACCATATGACATTCTCCCAATCCTCTTCTGGATCATCCAAATGCACTCTAGCAAACTTCAGACGGGCCTGGACATGTACTGGCTTAAGCAGGGGGACACGTCTGGCACTGCAGGATTTGAGTCCCTGGCGGCGTAGTGTGTTACTGATGGTAGGCTTTGTTACTTTGGTCCCAGCTCTCTGCAGGTCATTCACTAGGTGTGGTTCTGGGATTTTTGCTCACCGTTCTTGTGATCATTTTGACCCCACGGGGTGAGATCTTGCGTGGAGCCCCAGATCGAGGGAGATTATTAGTGGTCTTGTATGTCTTCCATTTCCTAATAATTGCTCCCACAGTTGATTTCTTCAAACCAAGCTGCTTACCTATTGCAGATTCAGTCTTCCCAGCCTGGTGCAGGTCTACAATTTTGTTTCTGGTGTCCTTTGACAGCTCTTTGGTCTTGGCCATAGTGGAGTTTGGAGTGTGACTGTTTGAGGTTGTGGACAGGTGTCTTTTATACTGATAACAAGTTCAAACAGGTGCCATTAATACAGGTAACGAGTGGAGGACAGAGGAGCCTCTTAAAGAAGAAGTTACAGGTCTGTGAGCCAGAAATCTTGCTTGTTTGTAGGTAACCAAATACTTATTTTCCACCATAATTTGCAAATAAATTCATTAAAAATCATACAATGTGATTTTCTGGATTTTTATTTCTCATTTTGTCTGTCATAGTTGACGTGTACCTATGATGAAAATTACAGGCCTCTCTCATCTTTTTAAGTGGGAGAACTTGCACAATTGGTGGCTGACTAAATACTTTTTTTCCCCACTGTATGTATATATTCTTAAATTCCATTCCTTACTTTTTTGTGTGTATTGGGTATATGTTGTGTAATTGTTAGATATTACTGCACTGTCGGAGCTAGAAGCACAAGCATTTCGCTACACCCACTATAACATCTGCTAAACACGTGTATCTGACAAATAACATTTTATTTTATTTTATTTGTGTTCTTGTTATTACGGGTCTCATCCCATGTATGTATTTAGAGGTTTACACCTCGCTCTTTTGTTTGGGTTACAGCCCTGTGTTATATATATATATATATACGTGTTTGTTTTGGGCTTCGTCCCCATCGTTTTTATGACTTATCTTGTGTTGGGTGGAGAAATAAAACCCCTAATACGTATTCCTACGCTTGTCTTCCTATCATTATACAACGTGACAGGTTCATGTCCATTTTAGTATTCAAATTCCTAATTCTATGCCTTCATTTGTAGCCTAATTGTCCTCCTAATCATGAATGTTCTGTTGCCAAGGTTCCAATTAGGCTTTTGAATTATCTGCGAAATGAGAAATGGGTTAAAAATACAACATGATAATCATGTCACGTGCAGCTTAAGTGTGGGCTGCAGCCCCACCCCACAAGTGAACAGTTGCACGAACATGCCATGTAGAATACTGAACAAAACACACACCCACACACACGCAGGTTAGCGTTTTCCATCATTCATCTTGTTCTGGGGATAGCTCTGCAGAGTGGTCACTAGCTGGCATAGCCACAAAGTCATAAAATCTGACTTGAAACCTAACCCTAACCTTAACCACACTGCTAAACCTAACTGTACATTAAGACTAAAAAACACATTTTAGTTTTCATGGCTCATCCCAATAAACGTCATCCTTTACCTACATTTACCTAGGACTTTACCTACCTTTACCTAGGACTTTACCTACCTTGTGATAAGCGTGGTGTTATCATCTGTCTTTGCATATAAAAAAGGCAACCACAGGTTTTTTATATTATACACTGAATACAGTATTTTAGTAATATAAAAACTAGGGGCCTATCCACTGATTTCTACACAGAATTTCCTGATATCTCGCCACTCATATGTGGGGGTATTCACAGTTAAGCTATTTCTGTACTGTAGACTATTATAGCTTAGTGTCTGTATTTGTTTTTAGGTTGTTGTTATGTATGCATATTTGTGAGTGTATCAGGCAGTGGTTTCAGCGTTTCCTAGCTGATGTGTGAGGTGCTGAATAATTAAACGGTTTTGACATCAACACAGGGGTGCGTTACCATGGTACCCCCTCACCATGGACATGCCACACTGAGGGGTAATGTAAATCTCTTCCCTGCTTAATGTCAGAGGAGGGTTGTTCTCTGGAGCAGGGCACAGAATGGCATTATGGCAGTCTGTAGCTCAATTGGTAGAGCATGGCGCTTGTAACGCCAGGGTAGTGGGTTCGATCCCCGGGACCACCCATACGTAAAAATGTATGCACACATGACTAAATGGCATATTATTATTATTGTAGCCAACCCACGCACAGCTTTAAGTGTACAATGAGTGGAGTAAGACATGTCATATAGTCAAAGCATAAATCCTTTCATACCCACTACACAAATTAGGCTAGATAAAGAACTAGGCCTGACAGTGATTACATAAATCTCAAGATTGATTCTTCAGGAAGTATATCTGGGTAGTTGCCAAATGCCCAAAACAAAAGTGAAGAAAATAATTTATTCTAAAATTATAGTAAAAAACATATAGTTGCAAACAATTGTCTAAACAACACTAAATGTTATGTGGCCACCTTCGATTAAAAATGTATATCCAATTGAATGAACCATTTCATGCATTACAGTTTTGAATTTGTCCTCTGCTGTGACATCATTATTAATGTTAATATAAAGGTTTACTGATTCCCAAGTAGACAAGAAGAATATTTGTATTCATTTTTAGTTACTTCTGTCTTTAAATCAGTCATCATATTCTGGAATTTCAATTGAAAAACACACAATGTTGATAACCAAGTGTCTTCCCATTACATTTTCAGTAAGATTTACCGTTATTTACCAAATCTAGATAAAAAGGAATAATTGACTTGTGTGTTATGATGATGTTACCTGCCATATGCTTAAAGGGGCAGTGCAGTTAAAAACGTGATGTTCCTGTGTTTTCAATGATATTTCCACACTATGAGGTCGAAATGACACTTTGAAATTGTGAAAATGATGATATTGCCATTTTGTGTAAGAGCTGTTTGAAAAAAAGGGATTTCAGCCTGTTCAGGTAGAATGGAGTTTTTGACCCAAATCATGACATCACAATCTGATCTGATTATTCTGACCAATCTTTTATTTGCATATGTATCCTCCTACTATAAAGGGGTAAGCGGGGTAGGGTCTAAGGTTAAAATATTCAAATTTGTATCAACATGCCCACATGATCAGACTGAGCATTTCAATGGCAAAATAATGCTCAGGGAAATAAATGATACAAAATATATTTTGATTTATTTTCATGAAATAAACACACACAGTGATTTATTAGACATACAGTGATGATTTAAAAATTTAAAAGACGGCATGTCCTTTCATTTATCAGAGTCACCCCATAGGACAAAACACAACTGGCAGTCAAATGTTACAGTTAAAACATATTAATGACGCTTCCAGAAGTTTCAGACCATTGTAAAATGTAACTTCTAAACATTAGTAATGGATCCTTGTTAAAGAATTTAAAGTGTACTCATTCCAATTAACGACCCTTGAGAGAGTCCTGTTTTTACATTTTTGGTGTACCTCCCCGAGTTGGCAGTGGGTAATTTGCATGCCTGCTGCCTTAATCCTTGGGTATGGTAACCATTTCTCAGGCTCACTCTCTGGAATCGAACCCTTATTCCCTGTTACCCATGGTCACCGTAGTAGGCACAGAAGTACCATCGAAAGTTGATAGGGCAGACAATAAAATGAGACGTCAATGCCTTGAAGGGCACGCGATCAGTTCAAGACTATCTAGAGTGACAAAAAGTGTCCGGGCGCCCGAGAGGCCCCTACATGGGTTTTGGATTTGATAAATGCATGTATCCTCGAAGGTCAACATTCCTTGGCATGTATTAGCTCTAGAATTGCAACAGTTATTCAAGTAACGTTGGAGTGATCAAAGGATCCATAACTGATGAGCCATTAGCAGTTTCACTGTACTGGCCATGTGTACTTAGACTTACATGGCTTAATCTTTAAGACAAGCATACAGTGCCTTTGGAAAGTATTCAGACCCCTTGACTTTTTCCACATTTTGTTACGTTACAGCCTTATTCTACAATGGATAAAAAATATATTAAAAAATCAGCCATCTACACACAATACCCCATTTTTATTAAAAATTAAAAACAGAAATACCTTATTTACATGAGTATTCAGACCCTTTGCTATGAGACTCAAAATTGAGCTCACTTGCATCCTGTTTCCATTGATCATCCTTGAGATGTTTCTACAACTTGATTGGAGTCTACCTTTTCCATGATTTGGAAAGGCACACACCTGTCTATATAAGGTCCCACAGTTGACAGTGCATGTCAGAGCAAAAAACTATCCATGAGGTCAAAGGAATTGTCCGTAGAGCTCCGAGACAGGATTGTATCGAGGCACAGATCTGGGGAAGTGTATCAAAAAATGTCTGCAGCATTGAAGGTCCCCAAGAACACAGTGGCCTCCATCATTCTTAAATGGAAGAAGTTTGGAACCACCAAGACTCTTCCTAGAGCTGGCCGCCTGGCCAAACTGAGCAATTGGGGGAGAAGCCTTGGTCAGGGAGGTGACCAAGAACCCAATGGTCACTCAGGACCTCAGACTGGGACGAAGGTTCACCTTCCAACAGGACAACGACCCTAAGCACACAGCCAAGACAACGCTGGAGTGGCTTCGGGACAAGTCTCTGAATGTCCTCGTGTGGCCCAGCCAGAGCCTGGACTTGAACCCGATTGAACATCTTTGGAGAGACCTGAAAATAGCTGTGCAGCAACGCTCCCAATCCAACAAGGATGGAGAGGATCTGCAGAGAAGAATTGGAGAAAGTCCCCAAATACAGGTGTGCCAAGCTTGTAGCGTCATACCCAAGAAGAATCGATGCTGTAATGCTTCGTCATTATGGGGTATTGTGTGTAGATTGATGTGGGGAAAAAACAATTTATTCCATTTTAGAATAAGGCTGTAACGTAACAAAATGTGTAAAAGGTCAAGGGGTCTGAATACTTTCCGAATGCACTGTATAGCAACACCAGGTGTAAAATAGTAAATAGCGGCTACTTCTTAGAGATGTTTTTATTGTCAAGATGAGTTAAACAAGGGTGTCTGCTGTCATCGTATCTATTGGTTATGGCTATCGAAATGCTAGCTATTAAAATCAGATCAAATAACAACATTAGAGGATTAGAAATCCAAGGCTTAAAAACAAAGGTGTCCATGTATGCCGATGACTCAAGTTTTATATTAAGTCTGCAAGCTAGATCCCTGCAATGTCTCATGAAGATAACTTTTCTGGACTCTCTGGACTAAAACCTAATTATGATGTGCGCAATATTATGTATTGGATCTTTAAAAAATACAACTTTTACATTAGCCTGCGGTTTACCTATAAAATGGGCTGATGGTGAAGTAGACATACTTGGTATTCATTTCACAAAATTAATTTAAACAGAAAACTTGTAAAAGTAGACTAGATCCAGCAACCATGGAGAGGTAAATACCTGTCTATTTATGGAAAAATTGCCCTGATTAACTCCTTAGTCATATCTCAGTTTACTCACTTACTTATGGCGCTGCCTACTCCTGATGATTCATTTTCAAATCATATGAGCAAACATTTTTTCGCTTTATCTGGAATGCTAAACCAGACAAGATAAAGCGTGCCTATCTATATAATGAATATGAACTGGGTGGGTTGAGATGACTAAATATAAAAGCAGTAAGCCTCTCTCTAAAAGCTTCACTTATCCAAAAGTTGTACTTGAACCCTAAATGGTTCTCAAGTAGATTACTAAGAAAAGCTCATCCATTGTTAAAAAAGTGCCTTTTTGCCTTTGTGCAGATTGCCATGTCTCATTTTCGTATCTCTCTTTTTCAAACAAGCATTGCAGAGCTGGCTACAATTTCAATTTCATCCCCCTGAAAAGATAGAACAAATATTACAACAAATATTAAGGCTGAACTCAAATGTGCTGGCTGATAAAATACCTGTATTTATGGAAAATATGTTTGAAAAGGGTATTTTGTTTTTAAATGATATTGTAAATTGGAATGGTAGAGTTATGTCTTTCATGGAGTTATCAGAATTGTATGGGAAGGTCTGCTCAATCCGATTACAACCAATTGATTACAGCATTACCCCAAAAATGGAGGAGGCAGGTGGCAGTGAGAGGAGGTAGGGAACTGGTCTGTCTGCCCAATATAAAGGATCAAAACTGGCAGAGGAATAAAAATAGCATAAATAGGAAAGTATACCAGTTTCATTTGAGGACCAGGATGTTGACAGCTGTGCCATACAGATTGCAAATAGTTGGGGAGAGATTTTTGATGTTCCGATTCCATGGTACAGGGTGTATGAGTTGATATATAAAAGACTTCGTGCTTTTCAGCTAAAATGATTGTACAGAATTCTTGCCACCAACAAAATGTTGAATATTTGGGGCATACAATCATCGCAGCTCTGCAGATTTTGTTGTGAGGATACAGAATCAATAGACCATTTGTTTTGGTATTGCCCTCAGGTAGCCTGTTTCTGGTCTCAAGTTCAGGAATGGCTGAAAATGCATAACATTGATCTAAAATTGACCCTTGAAATAGTATTGTTGGGAGATCTGGAGAGACCTGGTCAGTCAATTACTAATATACTAATACTTTGAGTAAAAGTATTTATCTTCAACTCGCAATCTCTGGATTCTATTTGATTAGATAGATTCAAATTGTATGGTAAACATCACAGCATAGTTGATAGATATATGGTGCGTAGAAATCCGAAGAGGGGGGCCAGCAGAGATAGGTGGGATGGGCTGAGGGAAGCTGAGGGTTGGGATGTGGAATTGGAGACAAGTGGGAGTGGAGTTGCTGGGCAGGGGATATAATGACAGTCAAAGATAAAAGTAAAAATAAATAAAGTGAAAATAAAACAAAACAAAAGTAAGTTTGAATGACACTGAGGGGCATTCAACTATTGAGGTGCTGTTACAGCTATTGCCTGTTTGCCTGAGGCTGATGCCACGCAGGTGTTTGTACACATGCATATACACACACTCTCATTCAAATGCATACAGGTGCACATACACGGACACACAGACACACACACATGTAAATAGTGCCATACATGCACTCAAACATATTCAGTTGAAATGGAATGGAATTATTAAATTTTTCTCGGGGGGGGATCTTGTAGGGCTGCTGGCCTGGCGGTTGTGAGCTTGGGCCGGTGGCTGATGGGTTGTTGGTTCTGGTCCCCGTTTTCGACGTGCCCTTATGCAGGGCGTTGATCCTGGCTGCTTCTGTGGGTCGCTCTGGATGGGAGTCTGTTAGATGACTGAATGTGATGTAGATGTTGAGCAAGTAGATTGTATGTTTCAATAAAAAATAAAAAATAAAAAATATATAAAAAATTAACAGCACAGCAGCACGGAGACAACGCAGATGTGTTATCACATCTGGTTCAATTATCATGTTTGGTTCAAAATGGTAAGAAAACATATATTATTCAGTGCATGAATTAACTTGTGATCCATGTTAAAAACAGAGCTTTAAGTAATATATATTACAATTAACCTATTTAAATTAAGTTATATTTGTGTTTGCCATTATGAACAAATAGAAGGGCCGTAACGTCAAAAACAAATATCCAATCAAAGTTTATTGGTTGCATACACAGTTTAGCAGATATTATAGCGGGTGCAGGGAAATGCTTATGTTACTGGCTCCTAACAATGCAGTAAAATGTCAATCAGGTACACAAATAATAATAAAGAAAGAAAGAAACATCGGAACAAATATAATTAACAACTCAAATAGCACTGACATCAGCAAACCGCTCGCCCACAAGACGCTACACACACTGTCTGCCATCTGCCCAGTATAGTTGAAACCGGGATTCATCCGTGAAGAGCACACTTCTCCAGTGTGCCTGTGGCCATCGAAGGTGAGCATTTGCCCACTGAAGTCGGTTACGACACCGAACTGCAGTCAGATCAAGACCCTGGTGAAGACGACGAGCACGCAGATGAGCTTCCCTGAGACGGTTTCTGACCAATTAGGCACTGAGAAAATTTCAGGTCTGCTGAGCGCAAACTTTGTGAAAATTCTGTACAACTTCCAGTGTAGAGGAGGAGACGTAAATGCCCGTGCCTGCGCACACAATGTAAACTAGATGGATGGGGAAGAAATGTGGGGTGTAATGAACTAAAATAACCAGACACAACAACCAGAACTCAATGTTAGCCCTCGGGGACATTTAGTAAAGTAATTAAACAGAATTATACAACACCCTTAAAGAAACAGTAAATAAAACAAAAACCAATCAAACAAACCAGGGAAGAGAAGGGAATGTTTGGGATCGGGGTCCAAGTAATGAAAATAAACAAAAGGTCCCTTCTCTTCTACACACCTAATCCTTCCTATCACACTCTAATCCTTAACCATCTTTCCTACCTGTTACCACAAATACAGGAGTGACACCCGCCCGGCTAACCTAGTGTGTAAAACAGTGGGTTATCTACGTGTGAATGTACACCCATGGGCAGAACTAGAGTGGGGAAAAAAAGTATTTAGTCAGCCACCAATTGTGCAAGTTCTCCCACTTAAAAAGATGAGAGAGGCCTGTAATTTTCATCATAGGTACACGTCAACTATGACAGACAAATTAAGAAAATATTTTCCAGAAAATCACATTGTAGGATTTTTTATGACTTTATTTGCAAATTATGGTGGAAAATAAGTATTCGGTCACCTACAAACAAGCAAGATTTCTGGCTCTCACAGACCTGTAACTTCTTCTTTAAGAGGCTCCTCTGTCCTCCACTCGTTACCTGTATTAATGGCACCTATTTGAACTTGTTATCAGTATAAAAGACACCTGTCCACTACCTCAAACAGTCACACTCCAAACTCCACTATGGCCAAGACCAAAGAGCTGTCAAAGGACACCAGAAACAAAATTGTAGACCTGCACCAGGCTGGGAAGACTGAATCTGCAATAGGTAAGCAGCTTGGTTTGAAGAAATCAACTGTGGGAGCAATTATTAGGAAATGGAAGACATACAAGACCACTGATAATCTCCCTCGATCTGGGGCTCCACGCAAGATCTCACCCTATGGGGTCAAAATGATCACAAGAACGGTGAGCAAAAATCCCAGAACCACACGGGGGGACCTAGTGAATGACCTGCAGAGAGCTGGGACCAAAGTAACAAAGCCTACCATCAGTAACACACTACGCCGCCAGGGACTCAAATCCTGCAGTGCCAGACGTGTCCCCCTGCTTAAGCCAGTACATGTCCAGGCCCGTCTGAAGTTTGCTAGAGTGCATTTGGATGATCCAGAAGAGGATTGGGAGAATGTCATATGGTCAGATGAAACCAAAATAGAACTTTTTGGTAAAAACTCAACTCGTCGTGTTTGGAGGACAAAGAATGCTGAGTTGCATCCAAAGAACACCATACCTACTGTGAAGCATGGGGGTGGAAACATCATGCTTTGGGGCTGTTTTTCTGCAAAGGGACCAGGTAGACTGATCCGTGTAAAGGAAAGAATGAATGGGGCCATGTATCGTGAGATTTTGAGTGAAAACCTCCTTCCATCAGCAAGGGCATTGAAGATGAAACGTGGCTGGGTCTTTCAGCATGACAATGATACCAAACACACCGCCCGGGCAACGAAGGAGTGGCTTCGTAAGAAGCATTTCAAGGTCCTGGAGTGGCCTAGCCAGTCTCCAGATCTCAACCCCATAGAAAATCTTTGGAGGGAGTTGAAAGTCTGTGTTGCCCAGCGACAGCCCCAAAACATCACTGCTCTAGAGGAGATCTGCATGGAGGAATGGGCCAAAATACCAGCAACAGTGTGTGAAAACCTTGTGAAGACTTACAGAAAACGTTTGACCTGTGTCATTGCCAACAAAGGGTATATAACAAAGTATTGAGAAACTTTTGTTACTGACCAAATACTTATTTTCCACCATAATTTGCAAATAAATTCATTAAAAATCCTACAATGTGATTTTCTGGAGAAAAAAAATCTCATTTTGTCTGTCATAGTTGACGTGTACCTATGATGAAAATTACAGGCCTCTCTCATCTTTTTA
This sequence comes from Coregonus lavaretus, assembly GCF_964263955.1. Lineage (NCBI taxonomy): Eukaryota > Metazoa > Chordata > Actinopteri > Salmoniformes > Salmonidae > Coregonus > Coregonus lavaretus. Next base: position 12,530,519 of record NC_140004.1, read on the forward strand.
AGTGGGAGAACTTGCACAATTGGTGGCTGACTAAATACTTTTTTTCCCCACTGTACCTTTCCCTTCTCCAGGACCCAGGTAGGGTGGAATAAAGCAGGAGGACAGGCTGGAACACAAACAAAGATACATTAAACCAACCAATAACCAAATCCTCAGCCAAACAAAAAGTACCTCCTCTTTTTCTCGAGCTCACACGGCAAACAGTTTATACTCTAGTCAATCAGCCACAGCTGCCAGGACTCCGGACCGAAGCCACGGCCACCATCGTCAGCCGCAACTCAGCACACCTGTAATGACCAGAACCCACAAACAGAACAACCACTCTGAACCACACACACACACCACAAAGGAAGATTGGGAGAAAGAAAAACATGTCACACGTAACACTATCCAAGGATATGAACAAAATGTGCACACATGCCTACATGCAGCTCTCGCTTTGATCTCAAAACAAGTGCATCTACTCACGACCGCTCATGCTGTAAACACAGTCCAGTTCGAAGTAAATGGCACAGATCCATATATGGCAATGGTCTATTTGCATATAGGCCTACTGCAGCTCTGATTGGTTATTCCACACCGGTCTGTGTAGAGTACGGGCTGAGCATGTCAATGCAATAGAATCCTACTCCGATGCATTCTGCCCAAACAAAAATTCTTGCATAGTTTGTTTTGTTTCGATATATTGCATTGAAAGTGGCAAATATTGTGTTGATTCGATCACAATTGCCACTTGAGGTAGGCTATATGATCACACCAGTAATAGATCCGTTGTTGCATTACTTGTGAGGCACAGCTGAGTAAGCATACATTCAAATAATTTGCTTTTTATTTCTATTTTACTGGGCTGATGGTGCCTGCATCTCTGGTCAGTCTCAGCAGAGGGAGAGAACAGCAGACTGAGGGTCCGCCTCAACATCCCTCCAGTCTTCCTTTCCTCCACTGACACTGACCAAAAAGGAACACCATCTTCCAGCTGATGGCAAAACTCGAGTCGCACCACATAATTTTTGCTTCATGCACAAATTCATGTTGTTACTCCTATGAACAGAGAAAGTGAAATATTCCTTGATATTAAAAAAGACCCAAGCCACTAATAATAACAATGCAAGCCTATCGATACACTTTCCTACTCATTCATTACTGCAGTGCTTGTTGTAGCGCTGAGTGGAAATAGGAAGAACGCTCATTTTATGGCTTATAAAAGCGTTGAATACAAAGTGTTGACAGTGCTAAGTAAGAACTTAAATATGAACTCACTCATTAAAACAGCAGCTCTTTGCTGTATTCGTTGACAGTCTCTCTCTAGTCATGGTTGTAAACATTTTGAAATCTCACAGTATCAACTTTGCTGTAGCTTTCTTTTATGCCTGTTACATTACTGCAGACACGGTAATCTGAGCCATCCGATTGGCCAGCAGTAGGCCTATAGTGCACTTGAATTGCACTGCGGGCCCACCAGGAAGACAGAGTTTATACCTTCAGATAATTGAAATTGTTCAAAATGGCAACAGTTCGCCTACCCGGCTCGCAGGGCAGCTGAATCGGGTGCACCTTCCGCCAACAGCCTGAGACCAATAAAAAGGAATAGGACACAAGGCTTTATCGTTGGGTTTTTTACAAAAATGTTTGGAAATCGACTAGGAATGCCTTGGAGATCGACCAGTCGATGACTGCTCTAGAAAGTTGAGTGAAGTTCAATCTTATGCTTCTCTCCATGGGCTGATATTTATTCTGCGCAATAGTCCTGGGGGAGCTGTGCAGCAGTCTCTGGGCTACTGCGCACACGTGCACGCGCGCAGCTTAGAGGGATCATTGTTTCTGACAGTTTGTTCAGAAATTATTTTGTTGTGCAAACCCACAATGTAGAGGTCCTGGGCTGGCATGCCAAATTCTCTAAAACGACGTTGGAGGTGGCTTATGGTAGAGAAATTAACATTAATTTCTCTGGCAACAGCTCTGGTGGACATTGCTGCAGTCAGCTTGCCAATTGCACGCTCCCTCAAAACTGTGGCATTGTGTTGTGTGACAGAACTGACATTTTAGAATGGCCTTTTATTGTCCCTAGTGCAAACCCACAACGCACCTGTGTAATGATCATGCTGTTTAATCAGCTTCTTGATATGCCACACCTGTCAGGTAGATGGATTGTCTTGGCAAAGGAGAAATGCTCACTAACAGGGATGTAAACAAATTTGTGCACAACATTTGAGAGAAATAAGCTTTTAGTTCGTATGGAACATTTCTGGAATCTTTTATTTCGCTCATGAAACATGGGACCAACATGTTGCATTTATATTTTTGTTCAGTATAAAATGCAATGTACAGTAGTAGAAGTATTAGAATGAGCTATCGAGAATACATGATTTGTGTGTGTTCGTGCGTGTGTTGTGTGTATGAGGTGTGTGTTTTGTGTGGGTGAGTATGCATCACCTGGTAGATGGCTAGTGATGGCTGTTCAACAGTCTGATGGCCTGGTAACAAAAGCAGTTTTTTAGTCTCTCAGTCTTGGCTCTGATGCACCTGTACTGTCTCTGTCTGCTAGACGGTAGCGGAGTGAACAGTCTGTGGCTCGGGTGACTGAGGTCCTTAAAATACCTTCTTGGCCTTCCTTTGACACCGAGTGCTGTAAATGTCTTGGAGGGCAGGCAACGTGCCCCCGGTGATTGCGTTGGGCTGACCGCAACACTCTCTGGAGAACCATGCGGTTGAGGGCGGTGCAGTTGTCGTACCAGCCCGACAGAATGCTCTCAATGGTGCATCTGTAAAAGTTTGTCAGGGTCTTAGGGGCCATGCCGAATATCTTCAGCCGCCTGAGGTTGTATAGGCGCTGTTGTGCCTTCACCATGGTGTCAGTGTTGCAAGACCATTTCAGGTCCTCAGTGATGTGCACGCTGAGGAACGAAGCTTTTGACCCTTACTACATGATTCCATATGTGTTATTTCATAGTTTTGATGTCTTCACTATTATTCTACAATGTAGAAAATAGTAAAAATAAAGAAAAACCATTGAATGAGTAGGTGTGTCCAAACTTTTAACTGGTACTGTCTCTGGAGCGTGCAATCCTCGTAAGCAGAGGGGCCCACGTCGGCAGCTCTGTGTTGCTTTCTTCGAAGCGGGCGAAAAAGGTGTTTAGCTTGTCTGGGAGTGAGGTGTCTGTGACGTGGCTGGTTTTCCCTTTATAATCTGGGATTGTCTGATGTCCATGCCACATGCGTCTCGTGTCTGAACAATTGAATTGCGACTCCACTTTCTCCCTATACTGTCTTTTTGCCTCTTTGTCATATGTGGCCTGCTTGTACTCATCCATGTTTCCAGTCACCTTACCATGGTTAAATGCGATTGTTCACGCCTGTAGTTTTCCTCGAATGCTGCCATCTATTCATGAAGAATGTTTCAAACTTTCAAAGGAGACTTGTTCAATTCATATCTTGTTCTACTGTACATACACACATTTTCACTTCATAGCGCACGTGCACACACACCGCACCTCTCTGATTCAGAGGGGTTGGGTTAAAGGCAGAAGAGACATTTCGGTTGAATGCATTCAGTTGTGCAACTGATTAAGTATCCCCTTTCCCACTTCCCAGAAGAGAGAGAGAGAGAGAGAGAGAGAGAGAGAGAGAGAGAGAGAGAGAGAGAGAGAGAGAGAGAGAGAGAGAGAGAGAGAGAGAGAGAGAGAGAGAGAGAGAGAGAGAGAGAGAGAGAGAGAGAGAGAGAGAGAGAGAGAGAGAGAGAGAGAGAGAGAGAGAGAGAGAGAGAGAGAGAGAGAGAGAGAGAGAGAGAGAGAGAGAGAGAGAGAGAGAGAGAGAGAGAGAGAGAGAGAGCTACTCTATTACCTTTTAACATCAAATGCCTCATCAGTTCCCCGATCCCCATTAGCCAGTGCCTTATCTACACTCTTAGAAAAAAGGTGATATCTAGATCCTTAAATGTTTATTTGGCTATCCCCATAGGAGAAACCTTTGAATAACCCTTTTTGGTTGCAGATAGAACCCTTTTGGGTTCCATTTAGAAGCCTTTCAACAGAGGGGTTCTACCTGGAACCAAAAAGAGTTATCTTATGGGGACAGCCGAAGAAACCTTCTGGAACCTTTTTTTCTAAGAGTGTACCTGCTGGGACACTAATAGCACAGCCAGTGTAACTGAAAGGGCTCAGGCTGTTAAATACTTTACCCTGTCCTTAAAAAAGATGAGACCAGTTTCACTTAATAAAAGTTTGTCACCACTCTGTCGACAGTGCTGAAAGCAGGGTTGTTGTGATTCTTTCTAAAAATACATCTACAGTATGTCACTTTGTAGTGTATGATGAATTATGACTTTGCTAATGTTTTCAAGTGGAACCTGAGAGGATGTTTATTCAGTGTTAGAGGGAGTAGTTTTGTGGTGACACACCATAGAACAGAGGAAGTCTGTTAGGTGTCCTCCTGGGATTGGTCTGTAGGGGAACACCCATATCAGATTACATAGCATATATACCACAGTTGGGAGAAAGGAAGACAGAATAATCATATTAGAGATGGGGCGATTATTCTCTGGGTATCTGCAGGTATCTGTAAATCGACGCTGTAACCCTTTGTTATGAATAAACCTTATGATGGAAATACAACGTCAGCGGGTCCTCCTTGTCGCACAGCATAATTAGCAACGTTAACTCGACACTACAACTTCTACCAACTCGGACATCATAACTGTAAATTCAACCCGTAACCTACTTGAAACAGCAAACCATCCAATCCATGTCACAAACTAACTGTCAGCCAAATCACTTTCCCATCCCTCTGAAAGAGACCACCATTAGCTGCAGTATGTTTATCCTAAACGTATTTGAAAAAGCCGTCATATCCTGATCGACTGGCTTGTGATACCATGCTAGTAACTGACTCAGGGTCCCCCGTTGCTATGACAATCCGGCGATGGTGATGTAGTGCAGTTTCGGTGTGTGGTCGCCTCATACATTTGGCCTGGTTAATCATCAGACCCTCTCTGATTAGATATTGCTTTTCTGTGGCATTAGGTGTATGACCGAGAAAGAGAAAAAAGCCTACACTTTGTGTTGATTAGGTTCCAGAGCCAGTCAGATCAGTGACCAGGCTTTCCTGTAGTGTTGGGGTCTCCATCAGGCCCTCCGTCACATGGCCCCAATCAGTTCCCAGAGCAAAGGCAATTGAGTCATTGCATCATCTCATTATCCCTAACGTTATCACGTCATTTGTTATTGCTGACAGGCATCTGGCTGTTCTCACACACAGAGCCACAATGGGCCAGGTTCTCTGGAATAGGCCATTTATACAAACCTAGGAAGAATAGTTAGGTCCATGATTGAAGAAAGAAAGTGTAGAATCAATAGCTCATATAGCAGGAATTCCAATGGCTGTCTGTTGTGCTGAATCCACTAGTAAGCTATTTGCCTGTTTGTTTGTTTACCTTTCACGTTACAAAGTCACTATCATCAGCGATGGTAAGCTATAGCTATATACACTACATTACCAAAAGTATGTGGACACCTGCTTGTCAAACATCTCATTCCAAAATCATGGGTATTAATATGGAGTTGGTCCCCCCTTTGCTGCTTGTGTTCGGCTGCTCGGCCATGGAAACCCATTTCATGAAGCTCCCGACGAACAGTTTTTGTGCTGACGTTGCTTCCAAAGGCAGTTTGGAACTCGGGAGTGAGTGTTGCAACTGAGGACAGACGATTTTTACGCGTTCGAAGGGGGTCTCTATATTCTGTGAGCTTGCATGGCCTACCACTTCGCGGCTGAGCCGTTGTTGCTTCACAATAACAGCACTTGACCGGGGCAGCTCTAGCAGGGCTGAAATTTGACGAACTGACTTGTTGGAAAGGTGGCATCACATGACAGTACCACGCTGAAAGTAACTGAACTCTTCAGTAAGGCCATTCTACTGCCAAAGTTTGTCTATGGAGATTGCATGGCTGAGTGCTGGATTTTATACACCTGTCAGTAACGGGTGTGGCTGAAATAGCCGAATCCAGTCATTTGAAGGGGTGTCCACATACTTTTATAAATATAGTGTATATCTCAGATCTTTAATCTGCCTACGAGCCAGGACACAGCCTGAGATCCTCTGTCAAGGCACTTTTGACCATTCCAGAGTCTAGGTTGAAAACAAAAAAGAGACTGGGCATTTGCCATTAGGGCCCCTAGACTTTGGAATGGTCTGCCAGAGGAGATCAGGCTTACAGATTCAGGGCCTCTTTTTAAATCCCTGCTGAAGACACACTTTTACAAAGATGCTTTTGATTTATTTATTATTTTTTCATTCTCCTTCCTCCTGTCTTTGTTTCTTTGTTAGTACTTTTATGTAATGAAATTATTTTTGGATGTGAAGCACTTTGTTACGTATTGAAAAGTGCAGTACAAATAAAGTTATTATTATTTTTTGTTTCATTTTTTTTTTTTTTTTTTTTTGGGGGGGGGGGAATGGATCAGCTTAATATTGCAGATAGATTGTATCTTCTATCAATGTAATTGTCTGCATCACTTCCAATCCCCCATATTTTTTTTGATATATATACTCCCCTTTATTACTTTTCAACCCCACCATCCTTTCCCTACTTGGAGTAAATTAGTGAACAACAATGCCCAGGCCTCTACTTCCGGTCTATACGTACTATCTACACCTTATGGACAGAGTTAATTTTACAATAATTATATATATATATATATATATATATATATATATATATATATATATATATATATATATATATATATACACACATATATATATATATACATATTTTTATTTTATTTATTTTTTCTTTGCTCCTGAACTTCTTCTACTCTCAACCTCTCCGATCATTTTCATGATGTCCATCCGGTTTGCTTCTATATGCCATATCTTTCTAACTGTGCTCTTTCCCAAAAGCTCCCAACATACAACCTATATACTTATTATGGACACAGTATGCTTACATTATTAGCTATCTTTGTTATTATTTGTTGTTATTTGTTATTAGTCCCATCCGTCAACTCTATTCAATACCTCCCATCTATCTCTTAACACCATCCATATAGGAATTCTATTTGCCATATATATTTTAACCGTACTGTGATGTTTTACAAAAGTTCTGAACCTTTCTATTCTCATTGCTTCTACAGATTGTGAATTAAAAATAAACATTTTTGCTAAAAGTATTATTATATTATTGATTGATTGACTATGACTTTTTAGATCACCCAGTAATGCTATCTGCAAGGTTAGCTCCAGGTAAATATTGCAATCCTTTAGCCATTCCTGGACCTGTGTCCAAAAACAAGCTACAAATGGACAGAACCAAAACAAATGATCTAATGATTCTGTCTCTTCACAGCAAAATCTGCAGAGCTGGGAAGATTGTATCCCCCATATAAATAACATTCTATTGGTAGCAAGAATTTTATATAATAATTTAAATTGAAAGATTCAAATTTTTGAATCCGGTGTCGTTTTGCGTGTCAGTTCATAAACATTATTATTATTATTAGTGCCAGCTGAAAATGGAGCCCATTATGTTGGATTGAAAATGCTGAGTTTTGCTTTGAGTGAGATGTTTGTGTTTTTCCAAGTTGGCCTGAGCGTTGTCATGTGCCTTTCCTATACTTGTTTTTAAGTCCTCATCTGCTCCTCCGCTTTTAGTTATAATACTGCTACTATAACATGGACCCCCGCGAAGCTGCTGACTATGGGCAACAAAAAACTGAGGTTCTGTCCCGGTACCAGCTGACCCCCCATGATTCAGCCGTAAAGTTCCATCAATGGACCTATATGGCAGACCAACCCGTGCGGGCCCAGATCTTCGTGCTTATACGACTCACGAAGCAGTGGCTGGAACCCGGAAAGGGAGTAGGACATGTTGTAGAGACTCTCGTCGTGGACAAGATTTTGAGGGAATTACCCATGGACTTAAAAAGGGTTGTGGGGCAAACTAACCACTTGTCAGCAGACAACATAGCCCAGGCTGTGGAAATGTACCGATCTACATGGGAGTTGTTAAAAGGGGGCAAGGAGGACCGGAAGGACACTACCAAGAACGTTCCCCGAAACAACCCTGGCACGTCCACCAGCGAAACGACCGAACCCTCTCCGGACGGGGGAGAAGTCATCACCCATACAACAGGGTCGGTGCTATAAATGCCAGTTTCCGGACCATTACGCCCCACAATGTCCCAGAAATGATGAGTCCATGCCCACAGAGTCACCACTGCCCGTACCCACACGTCCCTATATGAGAGAACATGATCACCCCTGTTGGTTGGCAGAAATAGCCACAGCCCCAGAGATTCCGGTTCGAATAGAAAGACGTGGTAGCCATTCTCGACTCAGGAAGTATGGTTACATTAGTGGAGGAGCAGATGGTGACCACAGAGACAAAGTAGCCGTGTCCTGTATCCATGGAGACATACTATTACCTCACCGTGAGTCTGTCCATTCTCACCCCAAAAGGAAGGTGTACAGTCAGTGCGGGGAAAGTACCCCAGCTGAAGGTGCCATTATTGATCGGGAGAGACTGTCCCCTATATAAGGAGCAGCGGCAGACAACTTTACGCACCGAACAAAGGGGACCATGTCTCACTATCACATCCCAAGGTCCGGCCCACCACAGGTTAACAGGAAAGCAGAGGGAAAAAACGACAAAGTCCAAGCCCGAGGTAGTAGCCCTACAAGGGAACGTAGCCTCAGCCTCGTCCTCTGGAGCAGAGGAAGAAATACAGACCCAATGCTTCAGACAGCTATTCCAGGAAACCTCTGATGAAGACACCTACGAAGGGTTGCACATGACGGAGGGAGGAAGGAGCGAACAGAGGCTAAGGGATATGTTTGAAGCACCATCAGAGGAGGGAACATGCCGGTGCCCCCGCACATTGACTCTGCAACGGTACCCCCCTGTATATATAGCCTCCCTACTGTCACTTTATTTTACTGTATATATAGCCTCCCTACTGTCACTTTATTTTACTTCTGCTCTTTTTTTCTCAACACTTTTTTTGTTGTTGTTTTATTCTTACTTTTTTTGTTTAAAATAAATGCACTGTTTGTTAAGGGCTGTAAGTAAGCATTTCCCTGTAATGTCTGCACCTGTTGTATTCGGCGCATGTGACCAATAAAATTTGATTTGATTTGATTTGATTCTCCTCGGGCACCCCCGACGGCGATTGGGAACAACCTCCACCCCCCTCTACAGAGGTTGACCTGCCCCAAGAATTAAAGGGACAGTTCGGCACCGCTCAGCATAGAGACCCAGACATACAGGACGCCATGAGGAAGGTGAAGGTGATCGACATGAGAAACGTTGACGGATCAGGTGAGCCCTTTCTTTCCTACTATGCGGTCAGGCGGGGTCTCTTGTATTGGGTCATGCAACGAAGGGGGGGAAACAGGAATTGCTAATGGTGCCTAGACCATATAGGGATACTGTCCTACAGCTATCCCATTCCCACGTCCTAGGAGGACACCTGGCATGGGACAAAACGATCAACAGAATCATGCAGAGGTTCTATTGGCCCCGTGTCACTCGAGATGTGGCCAGGTATTGTAGGACGTGTGATCAATGTCAGCGTACGGCCCCACGGCCACACCTGCGTAATCCTTTGATTCCACTTCCCATTATAGAGACCCCCTTCGAACGCGTAGCTATGGACCTCGTGGGACCCCTCCCGACATCCGCCAGAGGGCACGAGTACATCCTTGTTGTTGTAAATTACGCTACCAAGTTCCCGGAGGCCATACCCCTTCGCAACATGTCGTCAAAGGGAATCGCCAAGGAATTGTTCATGCTGTTTTCCCAGGTGGGCCTTCCCAAGACGATACTGACCGACCAGGGTACCCTGTTCATGTCCCCGTTGATGAAGGACCTGTGTCGGTTATACCAGGTTCAACAGATACGCACAAGCATATTTCACCCACAGACAGACGGTTTGTGTGAACGCCTGAACAAGACGATTAAAAGCATGTTGAGAAGAGTTGTGTCCAGAGATGGGAAAAACTGGGACATGCTTCTCCCCCACTTAATGTTCGCCCTGCAAGAAGTACCACAGGCGTCCACAGGGTTTTCCCCTTTCTAATTGCTGTACGGCAGACGATGTCGAGGGATCCTCGACTTAGCCAAGGAGACCTGGGAGGCCCAACCCTGCACATTCCGGTCGACGATAGAACGTTACCCTGATGCGGGACCGATTGTCGACAATCTGGCCCATAGTAAAGGAGCATATGGAGAAGGCGCAACAGACTCAAGTCTGAACCTATGATAAGTCGGCGACATCCAGGGAGTTCGCCGTGGGAGAGAAAGTAATGGTACTCGTGCCCACAGCCGAACATCGCTTGCTGGCGCAGTGGAGGGTGCCCTATGAGGTAACAGAGAGGGTCTCACCGATCAATTACCGCATCAAGCAACCCGACAGGAGGAAGAAGTACCAACTCTATCATATCAACCTGCTGAAGAAGTACCATGAAAAAGAGGAGGGTGTGGCTTTGATGGCAGTGGAGAATGAGGGAAAAAAGGAGGCCCCTCTACAGGTACGCCGTGGCCAAAATCTCCTGCCGGAGCAGTCGAGACAGCTAGACAAGCTGATTATGCAATTCGGCAGGGTATTCTCTTCCTCCCCAGGACAAACAGAGGTCCTGTTTCACCATATCCACACCGAGCCAGGCAAAAAGGTGCATATCCGGCCATCACGAAGAACGAAGTAAGTGAGATGCTGAGGATGAGGGTGATCGAGCCATCTACGAGCGAGTGCTCCAGTCCCATAGTCCTGGTCCCCAAACCCGACGGTAGTATGAGGCTCTGCAATGACTTAAGGGGCTTAAACGCCATCTCTACGTTCGACGCATATCCCATGCCCCGCATGGATGAACTCTTGGAGCGCTTGGGAAAGGCCAAGTTCATCCCCAGCCTGGATCTGCCGCAGGGATATTGGCAAGTGCCGGTGGCTCCGGAGGACCGCCCAAAGACTGCCTTCGCCATACCGGAGGGGCTTTTTCAGTATGTGAGGATGCCCTTCGGACTGCATGGCGCCGCAGCGACTTTCCAACGCCTCATGGATGCCATTCTACAGCCCCATCAAGAGTATGCACCGGCGTACATAGATGTGGTCATCCACAGTGAGGACTGGGATAGCCACCTCCGGCGACTGCGGGTGGTGCTCGTGAACTTGGAGGCTACAGGGCTAACAGCCAATCCAGAAAAAATACGTCCACGGGCAGAAAAGACCAGGGCTATTCGGGACTGGCCTCGGCCCCAGACGAAGCGAGACGTCCACCATTGCCACCCCCCTCACAAATCTCATCAAGAAAACCCTGCCAAACCGTGTAGCCAGGAAGGAGGAGACGGAAAACGCCTTCCAGTCGCTAAAAGATAGCCTATGCTCTGATCCCGTCCTGCAGGCTCCTGACTTCTCCCGAGAGTTCATTGTGCAGGTATACGCCTCGTATACGGGGCTCGGGCCGTCCTGGCTAAGGGTGAAGGAAGCTCAGTGACCGGGAACAAAGATATGCTACCATAGAGAAAGAGGCCCTAGCCATTAAGTGGGGCCTTAATTATCTCCGGTACTACCTACTCGGGCGTAGGTTCGCCCTCGTTATTGACCACGCTCCCTTCACGTGGATGGCCGGTAAGAGAAACAATAACAACAGAATAGCCAGATGGTTTCTTGCATTACAACCATTCTCTTTCCGTGCCATCCACAGGGCCGGATCGAGGAACAGGAATGCGGACGCATGGTCACGACGCGACCAAGACGACGCGACCAAGACGGCGCATCTGGTGCACGGCCCACTGGTCCAGTCCTGAGGAGGGAGGTATGTGGAAGGACCACCAGGGGGCAGGCTGTGCCCACTGATAGTAGCCCAGCCCAGCATGTGAGTAGAGGGGATAAGAGGCAGTTAAGCACACCTGGCGGCACTAATCACCTATTCTCTCCCTCCTACATAAGATACGGGAGAACCAGTAGTACGGGGGAGCTCGGTGGAAAGAGGGCGTGTTGATTCTCCAAACGGATTACTTACCTGACAGACGACAGAAGAAAGGAACGGACTACCTCTTGGGAATGGCAAACACTGATTCTCACCACCACCAGAAATGAGCTCTGCACGAACATATAGTTAAGACGGTGACACACCTGTGATTTATGTTATAGTTAAAAGTTACTCACCTTGTTGTCCTTATTCCTGTAAAGAAGAAGATTTGTGTTATCCTTTTGAGAACATCCTTGGTTGTGTGAGCATGTTTGAGAAGAAAAGATACCTCAATAGAGAACTTCGTTCTATGTCAAAAACCTGCTCCCAACTCGTTTATTGCACCTTTCCACTTTAGTGCAACTGACAGAATACTTGGTCCCCTCACACTTTATTTAACTAGGCAAGTCAGATAAGAACAAATTCTTATTTACAATGACTGCCTACCAAAAGGCAAAAGGCCTACTGCAGGGACTGAAATATAAATATAGGACAAAACACACATCACGACAAGAGAGACACCACAACACTACATAAAGAGAGACCTAAGACAACAACATAGCATGGCAGCAACACATGACAACACAGCATGGTAGCAACACAACATGACAACAACATGGTACAGTAGCAACACAACATGGCAGCAGCTGTATGGTGGAGATAGCATCATAATTGAAAAGTCCCTGGAATGGCTGTGTGTTGCTATCATTTCAATATTTCAATGCAGGACCTTCCAGCTCGGAAAACCACCTTGTTCCTCTCATAGCCTGGAGTTTACGACGGTCTTAATCCTTTCTAGGATCAGTCTTGTGAATACTTTGCTAGGTAGGGACAGGAGTTGTATTCCCCTTCAGTTCTGTCAATCACTAAGATCTCCTTATTTGGGGAGCTTGATGATGTACCCTTTCCTCCATTTTTCTGGCACTTCCTCACTCTCCAATATTTTGTTGAAGAGGTCAAGCATTGTATCTGCTGCTGTTCTTGGATCCGCCTTCAGAGCTTACACTGGGATGCTGTCTGAGCCAAGAGCTTTGCCATTCTTGGCTTTTATGATGGCGTCCATAACTTCCTCCTTAGTGAAGGGTTCCAGATGGATGTCAATTTCTGGTGTGTCCTCAATTGTGGGTGGGTTCTTGACTTGTTTGTTAGTGAGCAGGCTGCTAAAATGGTCCTTTCATCTCGCCAACTGTTCGTCTGGTTTTCTTAGGATTCTCCCGTCCACTAGGTTGGTGGCAGCTTAATTGGGGAGAATGGGCTCGTGGTAATGGCCAATCTTTTTTGCAGTTGCGATCTTCACCCTCATCTTCGCCACTACTAAAGTGTGGTCTGATGAGACATCTGCTTCTCTGCAAGCCCTCACGTATTGAGAAGAGGATGTGGTCTATTTGGTTCTCTGTCTCAAGGTTGTGGGATGTCCCATAACCTTGAGTTACCCCATAATGACGAAGCGAAAGCAGGTTTTTAGACATGATTTACATAAGTATTCAGACCCTTTGCTATGAGACTCGAAATTGAGCTCAGGTGCATCCTGTTTCCATTGATCACCCTTGAAATGTTTCTACAACTTGATTGGAGTCCACCTGTGGTAAAGTCAATTGATTGGACATGATTTGGAAAGGCACATACCTGTCCCACAGTTGAGAGTGCATGTCAGAGCAAAAACAAGCCATGAGGTCAAAGGAATTGTTCGTAGAGCTCAGAGACAGGATTGTGTCGAGGCACAGATCTGGGGAAGGGTACCAAAAAATATCTGCAGCATTGAAGGTCCCCAAGAACACAGTGGCCTCCATCATTCTTAACTGGAAGAAGTTTGGAACCACCAAGACTCTTCCAAGAGCTGGCCACCTGGCCAAACTGAGCAATAGGTAGAGAAGGGCCTTGGTCAGGGAGGTGACCAAGAACCTGATGCCAGATTTCCTCTGTGGAGATGGGAGAACCTTCCAGAAGGACAACCATCTCTGCAGCACTCCACCAATCAGGCCTTTATGGTCGAGTGGCCAGACGGAAGCCACTTCTCAGTAAAAGGCATGAAAGCCCGCTTGGAGTTTTCCAAAAGGCAACTAAAGGACTCTCAGACCATGAGAAACAAGATTCTCTGGTCTTATGAAACCAAGATTGAACTCTTTGGCCTGAATGCCAAGCTTCATGTCTGGAGGAAACCTGGCACCATCCCTACGGTGAAGCATGGTGGTGGCAGCATCATGCTGTGGGGATGCTTTTCAGCGGCAGGGACTGGGAGACTAGTCAGGATCGAGGGGAAAGATGAACGGAGCAAAGTACAGAGAGATCCTTGATGAAAACCTTCTGCAACACTACAGTTGAGGAACAATGGGAAAGTAATTCTGCTTTGAAAGTTGATAAACTTGCAACCCCACTTATGAGTAAATGGGCCTTGAATGTTTTGGTACACCTACTGGAGAGCTCTACTTTGTCTACACCCATTCAGCATCATTCACACCCTCTTAAGCCTTAGCCCCGCCCATCTGTTTAAGGATTCACATGTGAGGCCATGTACTAAACAGAGGGAGTACGGTAGTGTACTAAACAACCAAATATTTCTAGACTAAAGGCTGGTTTATACTAAGTCTATCGTCTGTGGACAGTTGTCGCAGTGACATCATGAACATTCTACTGTCGTCCGACATCAAACTTGTCTTTGTCGCTATGAAAAATGACAAACACAAAACTGCAGCTGCATGACATCAGCAGCCTGGTGGTCCAAAATAGCATAACTGGTGTATTTCAACACCAATAAACCCATCTTGTTAAAACATAATTGAGTATATGTCAATGTAGTAAACCAGGCAACTTTCTAAACAATGTTTTGGTTAGTTTCTAGCTTGTTAGCTAGCAAGCTAACGTTAAGTTAGCTGTCTAGCTAGTTCAAATAAGGACCATATCATATAGCTGACAACGTTTTAACTTTAGCTAATTTGTATTCATTATTACAGGAAAATAAACTCACAACAAGATCATTATTTACAAGTTAATGGCGAGCTAATTACAGAAAATAGCTTATGGTTGTGACTGTGATGAAATAAAAGCAGGGCATTCTACTGGATAATTTTTTAACTTGGACACATGTCTCATTGGCCTAATGTTATATCCTAATTTGACTTTGGTGCAGGTCATGTTATTTTTCACATTACCGTCTCTGGTAAACACACACTATATCAAATAAAATCAACGTTTATTTGTCACATGCACAGGATACAGAAGGTGTAAACGGTACAGTGAAATGGTTACTTGCATCGTGAAGACTTTTGTTCAAACATGTAGCTAGCTAAACAATGAACCATAATCCCAACTCATAATGTTACTACCCAGCATGAATCTGCAGGTAGCTAACCAACTAGGTTCAATGTTTGCTAGCTAGCTATTAGGCTATAACTAGCAATGCAAATGATTCTGAGATATGAATAATATTCTGTGCTTAATTTGTAAATCGGTAGGTGCCGGAACAAAAAGTTAGCATGAGAAGGGGAGTTCTGAGGTACCTGAACACATGAAGAAAAAATCTGTTTTATGATAAGCATTGCCTCATCGCATTTGCGTAGTGGCATAGAGCAGTAGAGTAGAGGCACTTACAGATGTTGCACTTATGGGGAACATTTTTAGTAGCCTATGGTCCATGAAAGAATTGTCCTTTTAGAAACGTTCATGCAATTCTACGTCATTTTACATGACTGGAGACTTTGGCAGAATCTTTTTTTAATACCTCACAAATGATCGAAATAGCAGGCTACTTTGACACTGATAAACTGAGAATCTGAGATCAATAAAAACGACCTTGTCTTGAATCCATCAGTAGCCTAGGCCTAGGTGTGTGGAGACACATTCAGTATTGTAGGCTACAATATGAGGAGGAAATTATAGTAATAAAAATGCTTTCCAGTTTCACTGACTCACCCAATGATGCGCAGATCACTTGCTGGTGATGGCCAATGTGCTCGTGCCAAAAGCCTATCTCTCCCTCTCTCTTTTGTAAAACAATATTTGGAAGTTGATCAAATATTTTGGTCTTCTGTTTTCAGCAGGAGCTATTTCCTTTCCAACCTGTTTTCCCTCGATTGTATATGAAATATTGCGAAAGGCCTGTTTTGTCTGATTTGCTGCACGTTCCCAACTGTAGGCTATTCCTTGTTATTGGGCTACAATCCACAGCTAAGCTATTTAAAAAAATAAGCTATTGATCCTCTGTGGCTATATTATAGGCCTTCTCATGGTGTAGTAGGCTATTCTGAATGATTTGATTTATTTCTGAACAGACAGCGGTTATTCTGTAACTTTGGCAAATGTATTAAAATGTATGAGTGGTGCTGCAGTTCCTTGATAAACTTTCGCGCGGCTATGATTCTGTAAGGAAATAAATGATAAAGTGCAACACTGGAGAGATGAGAGTTGCAGGCTCATGTCTATCAGAGCAGAGAGGGAGAGAGATCGTAGTTATGTGAGTGATACTGGTGTGCTTCTCACACAGCCACGACCACACGTTGGGTCTCAAACAACGTTGCGCAAACCATAAACCGGGCCGGCCCAATCAGAATCAACTCTTAGAATATTAGGCCCAGCTGAAAATCTACTTTTTCACATTACGTTTTTTTTGTGGGGGCAGGAGAATTAATGAAGAGGCAACTCGAATGAACTTTGATCGCTTTTATTCAAATTTTTACATAATCATGCCAGGAGAGGTACTGGAGCTGGCCAAATAGGTTCTGGAACAAAACAGTCCAAAACGGAGAGGTGCCGGATCCTGTTCCGGCAAGATCTGGCTTAAATTAAGCACTGATAATATTACTACGCAGATCATACACGTAACGTTAGCTAGCTAACAGTACGCTTTAACTCGTAATAAAAACAACTTTCTGACAAACTTTCTCACGGATGCCATGGTTGCCCTTAGTTTGAAGATGAAATCCGGAGACAAATGTTTTATACAACAGCTTTCCGTTTGTTCTCTTTTCAACTCTTTTCGCATATTTGCAATCAAACTTTTGCAGTTCTTGGTGATATCTTCAAAAAAAACTGACCAGCTCATGTTATAGACAGAAGTGTGCTACATGGCAGACCAATCCAAACTCATCTCTCGGCAAGTCCAGCCCATCCATTATCTCAGCCAATCATGGCTAGCGAGAAGGTTTTTGTCTTTTTCTGTGGCTAAACCAACTATGCTCGTAATTTAACAATTGTATTGGTATTTTCAGATGGCATACAAGTTTGTTATGAAGGCACACGAAAGTTCACATGTTACAGAAGGCATTTCTGCCAAAAATGCATTTTGATAAAAAATACATGTTTACGTTCAAATGCCTCTCCTGTGACGTAGTGACGCGCGACATACGCCTAGATTCCTGAAACGAGTCACATTTAACCATTTCTGCCCTCTGAATTAATATTCATTATATAAATAGGCCCGTTTAATTTTGTATGGCTTGCCGTTCCAAATAAAGTGGAATATTGTTAGCTCATATCATTTAAAAAACAAGTCGTTAGGTGTAGGCAGGTGTTATCACTGCCCACTTTAGCGTTCAGGTCGCCCATGACAGTTATGATGTCATCTTGGTAGCTTGTGAAGCACACCTTGCAGTTCCTCGTAGAACTCAGTTTTGGCTTCATGTTCAGCAGGGTTAGTTGGTGCAAAATACTGCACTATGCTGAAGTTTCTGAACTTTGAATGGAAGCGATTCTATCATTTATGGGCTCCCATTCAATCATGCTTCTTGTTGTTTTCTTTGTCAACATGAGACCTACTCCATTTCTGTGGTTGCCATCTTTGTTTGGTGGTCCTGAGTATTGGAGGTGATGCCCTGATGCTAGAGTGACTTGTCCTGATGTTGTCAATCATACCTCGGTTAGGCCTAATATCTCCAACCTGTATCTATCTATCTCACTTGTAGTGTTCTGACTTTCCAAAATCCAATCCTTGTCACAGTCTTGGAGGAGAGATGATCTCCCCCGGGTCGTTGCCTTTGATCAAGTCAATTTCTTTGTTTAGTATAGGTTTCTGTAACCAGCTCTTTTTTATGTGGGGCTGTGGCGGTCACGAAATTTAGTCAGCCGGTGATTGTTAAGCAAATAACTGTCGGTCTCAATGTAATTGACCGTTAATTAACATTAACACATTTAGCATCTCCTGGCTTCCACACATAGCCTACAAGCCACTGATGCAGACATTCGGAACATCTACAGTCTAATAAATCCATGTAATATAGCCTACTCCTTCACAATAAATCCATTATTTATTTTAGACAGGTCTAAAGAAGAATTCTGTGGCATTATTGTATATTATTTTATAGTATGAAGAATACAATTGAACAAAGCTGAATAAAATAGAAAGGATATTTTCTCCAAACGATTTGAGGGAGTGCGCACATGCGGCTGTTCTGTGTTGAGCGGTTAACAAATAAATAGGTAAGCTATGAGCTTAATTTAGAGTTATTAATGTAACTTTGGTTGTCCTACAAACGTTAGGCTATATGTTTTGATTTTTAATACATAGTAAGGCTGCATGATGCGACTAATGATAATTTGAAAAAAGTCGCTTCAAAGGCATGAGCTCGGCTTTGTTTTTTGCGCAGGCTGTACACACTTTATCAGTCTCTCATTCACAATTTGACAAGCATTTCCTCGAATTTCATGGTGGCATCCCCTTTTGCGGCCAGTGGCTGTTGTGCCCTTGGCCCGGAGTGCTGCTGCGTTGTGCCCTTCTCCCTGAGTGCTGCGCGCTCCGAAGCACCTCTCACTCACATGGCTCTCCATCACGTGATAGGGTTTTTCTCACAGGCTACAAGTGAAGAAAGACACATCGGGAACGCAACTGCGTGTGTCCTTATCCAATTCCGAGGTGCATATTGAAGATATTGGAAGAACTGTCCACATTAACTTTTCGTCAGCCAACAAGATGAGTAGGCCTAACGAACAGCAAAAGCACTATGTCAATCTACTATCCCCCATAGTACAAAAGTTGAACTATTCTATTCTGTGCGAGTACTGAATATTCTAAACATAGTCTGGGACAGTTGGGGATACGATCGTTAATACAACCACTAGCATCAAAAAAATTGTTTTACACAATGTGGCTGACGCAACAGATCAGAATGTTTAGCTTAAAATGTTGATAAACTATTAGGCTGTTTCTTCACATTATAAGCACAGCAATGCGCACATGGCAGTAGCCTATTAGCGCGAATGTTCCATTAGCAGGAAAATACTATTATCAAAAGTAACCGCAAATGCGATTATACAGTGGGGAGAACAAGTATTTGATACACTGCCGATTTTGCAGGTTTTCCTACTTACAAAGCATGTAGAGGTCTGTAATTTTTATCATAGGTACACTTCAACTGTGAGAGACGGAATCTGAACTTCTTCCATTTTCTAATAATTGCGCCAACAATTGTTGCCTTCTCACCAAGCTGCTTGCCTATTGTCCTGTAGCCCATCCCAGCCTTGTGCAGGTCTACAATTTTATCCCTGATGTCCTTACACAGCTCTCTGGTCTTGCCCATTGTGGAGAGGTTGGAGTCTGTTTGATTGAGTGTGTGGACAGGTGTCTTTTATACAGGTAACGAGTTCAAACAGGTGCAGTTAATACAGGTAATGAGTGGAGAACAGGAGGGCTTCTTAAAGAAAAACTAACAGGTCTGTGAGAGCCGGAATTCTTACTGGTTGGTAGGTAATCAAATACTTATATCATGCAATAAAATGCAAATTAATTACTTAAAAATCATACAATGTGATTTTCTGGATTTTTGTTTTAGATTCCGTCTCTCACAGTTGAAGTGTACCTATGATAAAAAATTACAGACCTCTACATGCTTTGTAAGTAGGAAAACCTGCAAAATCGGCAGTGTATCAAATACTTGTTCTCCCCACTGTATATGCTATGCCTTTATTATAAAGGTGCATTTACATGGTGAAAATGATCTTCCCCAAACTTGAAACTCTCGTGCTGCTTATGTATGCCAGTTAGGCTCTACAACATTTGTAAAGCGTATTGATGTGCTTAATTTTAAGAAGTTATTTGGCTACTTTAGTTGTGAAACAAACCTTATCAAAACATATAGGTCTATGGGCTTGGCTACATGAGGTGTGTGACTATGATTTGAAAAAGTCGCAAAAAAAGGCATTGTTTCTTTTCTTATGCTGGGCATCATTCATTGATAATATATCATTCACAAGTGATAGGCTAATATTGTCACCAATCAGACTATTCTTAATTAAACTATTCTTGATTTAATCTTGTCTTTACATATCCTAAATAATATATGTGTGAAATTTGTTTTGATTGAGTATGGACCATTATCATGCACCTGTCTCGAAACAGGGGCAGCAGGAAAAAATATGTAATCTATGCACTTAAATAGCGAATGGAAGAAGCTTTTCCCGTGGTTCATTTTCATGCCAGCCAGGTTGGCTATACTCCTGTTGTAAAGATAAGCAATGTGCTTAATATTAGGAAAGTTGATAAATAAATATATTAGGCCTAGCCTATAGAAAGCTGATGGGATCCTCCTCTTTTTAATAGAGGTCATCACTCTGTCTTCTCGCGCAATTGCATAGCCTATAGAAATGTTACGCAACATGAGCTCATGGGCTCTCATTAAGTGTTTGATTAGATTTTTGATCGCATTTGCATTGATGTCAGAATGATTAGAGGGACAATAGAGTGCTGAGAACCAGGCAGTTAGCAAGTTTGTTAGGCTACTAATGACCATCAACAGCATCAGAGCTTGGAGAAGCCTAATTATCGTGACTAAACGGTCACGTGGAATTTGACTGCCTTCATCACTCGTGACCGCCGGTGTGGCGGTAATACGGTCACCACAACAGCCCTAGCCCCACGCACAACCCCCAACCTGAAGGCCAAGGGACTGTTTTGTTTGCCTCCCACCCTTCGACCTATCTGGCTTGGTTGCACCTGATGGGGGTATACACCCCCTCCGGCTTACCTCTCAGGGTCATTGGAGTATGCCAGCCTCTCCACTGCGGCAAGGTGACAGTCTAGGAGAGGTGTAAGGAGTACAGTCTATATCTTATACTTTGTCTCTTTAATGGAAGGGATGTCTCAGCATCTAGGCTAGGTCATGTCTATCGAGATATTTTTTTCTCTCCATTTCCCTGGTTTCTTTCTCTGCGCCAGTTGTTCAGAGCAGTGGGAGTGAACCGCAGCAGAGATCCAGCATGGCTCTTCATTCAAGGACATCTCCACAACAACTACCCTCCACCTCCAGATGCTCAGTAGCATCAGATATGGCTGTTCCCTCACCAACTGAGGAGCCACGTAGAGTGTGTAGGGTATGATGTCATTACTAAGAGTCCAGCAGGTTATCACATAATTGAGCCCAAGAGTGAAACAATGTAAAAATGAGTGATTATCCTGTAACTCCTGTCATGGGCTTTAATTATTTTTCCTACCTGAGCAGAAATAATGTATGGGAAAGGTGTGAGAAGGGAACATTTATTTTATTCTAATAATGTGTTTGGTGTGCTATGAGGCTTTTTGGGGTTTCTTTACCCCCTCCCCTCACCCCCTCAAACTCAGGACCCAATCAGCCAGCTCAGCAGTTTAAAGTGGTAAAATGGTGGGTTGGGTAATGATTCTAATAATCTCTCCTCCGTGTTGTGTGGAGGAAACTTTAATCACAATGTCAGAGAGAGCCACCCCCTCACTTTTGGTTGGGGCCTAATTGAACGGTATATAGGCCCAATTGTTACACTTCAATGTGGTGTTGTCTGTTTCTTAACATCTCTTCATGGTTCTGCAGTTCTCTGGCAAATTAATAACCTTGTCAGCTTGTACAAATACACACACACACTGAGTCTATTTGTGAAATAGGTAAGAGGGGACTAACTGTCAAGGTATGACAGATAAGAGTAAAGCTGTAGGGTTTTAGTTTGTTGTTCATTTGACTTAAGGATGAGTAATGGCTCTAAAGAAGTAGCATGGCAGTGAATGGGCCTAATTCTGGGTTTTGGTTGTGACAGCCCACATGTGTCAAAATCAGTCTGCTGTGGACCTGTCAGAAAACGGACAGGCCGTGACAACGGAAGGGGATGAGAGACAGAAGAAGAGGCTGAGGATGACGGTGGAAAGGAACGAGAGAGACAGAATAAGAACGACATAGGATGATTGAAATGTTGGGGCAAAGAGAAGATACAGTGAGGGAAAAAAATCATCCCCTGCTGATTTTGTACGTTTGCCCACTGACAAAGAAATGATCAGTCTATAATTGTAATGGTAGGTTTATTTGAACAGTGAGAGACAGAATAACAACAACAAAAATCCAGAAAGACGCATGTCAAAAATGTTATAAATTGATTTGCATTTTAATGAGGGAAATAAGTATTTGACCCCCTCTCAATCAGAAAGATTTCTGGCTCCCAGGTGTCTTTTATACAGGTAACAAGCTGATATTAGGAGCACACTCTTAAAGGGAGTGCTCCTAATCTCAGCTTGTTACCTGTATAAAAGACACCTCTCCACAGAAGCAATCAATCAATCAGATTCCAAACTCTCCACCATGGCCAAGACCAAAGAGCTCTCCAAGGATGTCAGGGACAAGATTGTAGACCTACACAAGGCTGGAATGGGCTACAAGACCATCGCCAAGCAGTTTGGTGAGAAGGTGACAAGTTGCAATGATCATGAGAACGGTGAGGAATCAGCCCAGAACTACACGGGAGGATCTTGTCAATGATCTCAAGGCAGCTGGGACCATAGTCACCAAGAAAACAATTGGTAACACACTACGCCGTGAAGGACTGAAATCCTGCAGCGCCCGCAAGGTCCCCCTGCTCAAGAAAGCACATATACATGCCCGTCTGAAGTTTACCAATGAACATCTGAATGATTCAGAGGAGAACTGGGTGAAAGTGTTGTGGTCAGATGAGACCAAAGTCGAGCTCTTTGGCATCAACTCAACTCACCGTGTTTGGAGGAGGAGGAATGCTGCCTATGACCCCAAGAACACCATCCCCACTGTCAAACATGGAGGTGGAAACATTATGCTTTGGGGGTGTTTTTCTGCTAAGGGGACAGGACAACTTCACTGCATCAAAGGGACGAAGGACGGGGCCATGTACCATCAAATCTTGGGTGAGAACCTCCTTCCCTCAGCCAGGGCATTGAAAATGGGTCGTGGATGGGTATTCCAGCATGACAATGACCCAAACCACACGGCCAAGGCAACAAAGGAGTGGCTCAAGAAGCACATTAAGGTCCTGGAGTGGCCTAGCCAGTCTCCAGACCTTAATCCCATAGAAAATCTGTGGAGGGAGCTTAATGACTTGGAGAAGATCTGCAAAGAGGAGTGGGACAATCCCTCCTGAGATGTGTGCAAACCTGGTGGCCAACTACAAGAAACGTCTGACCTCTGTGATTGCCAACAAGGGTTTTGCCACCAAGTACTAAGTCATGTTTTGC
This sequence comes from Coregonus lavaretus, assembly GCF_964263955.1. Classification (NCBI taxonomy): domain Eukaryota; kingdom Metazoa; phylum Chordata; class Actinopteri; order Salmoniformes; family Salmonidae; genus Coregonus; species Coregonus lavaretus. The sequence continues at coordinate 12,553,903 of NC_140004.1, forward strand.
AGAGGGGTCAAATACTTATTTCCCTCATTAAAATGCAAATCAATGTATAACATTTTTGACATGCGTTTTTCTGGATTTTTTTGTTGTTATTCTGTCTCTCACTGTTCAAATAAACCTACCATTACAATTATAGACTGATCATTTCTTTGTCAGTGGGCAAACGTACAAAATCAGCAGGGGATCAAATACTTTTTTCCCCTCACTGTACTGAAAACTTAAGAGTCAGTTGGAGAGAGTACATGACAGGAATTCAGAGAGGTAGTGGATATTGACAAGGGGTTGAGGGAAGCGATGAAGATATATTGACTGGAGGAGAAGAGAGAGGGGGGCCATCATTCCTCAGTATCCAGACAACAGAGCTCTACCCCCCGGCCCTAAAGTGATTGCCCCTCAGTCATCCTAGCAGACCCCCTATCCCGATGTTGCCCTGGCGTCAGTGGGATCTCGTCATTAATTCATAACGGAACGCAGGCTAAATTAGCGCTCGTTAGCCTCCTGCTGTTTACTTTATTTTATTTGCTGTCATTACTCCCTTACCTCACCTAGCAACCTGCACCAGGGAGATGCTCAAAGGATCTGGACCCTTCTGGCCCTCACATCACACCTCCATCCTGCTCAGCATTCCCCAGAACAGTGGTGCCACCGCTGGTGACTCAGGTGCCTCCCCCAATGACGTTCTGCGTGTCACAAGCCAGTGAGGTCCAACAGACAGACACACAGACAGACAGACAGACAGACATGAGAAGTGTTTTCTTTCTGCCTCTCATTATTTTACTCTCTTTCTTTGACTTCTTTGGCCTTGGTCATTTTATCTTCAGACAAACAGTTCAATTTGACCAATGAGGGATAAGAGATCTATGGTATCATTTGAGGAAGAGTGACAGGATCATCATCATCATTGTCATTATCATCACCATTCTCCTCTGTATTGTTTTTGTCATCATGGTCGCCAGCCTTGAGGAGAAGTGATCAGCTATTTCCCAAAGGAGGGGCTACCAGTTTTCAAGTAGAAGATAGGAAATCAAGGGATTACTCACCTGTGGATCCTGGACCAATACATTTTCTTACAGTGCCACTCTCTCCATTGGAATTGGAGGGGGTCCATTTCCTTCAGCAAATAAAGTATTTTTCCATAATAAGATTCAGAGGCCACTCAAGAAAAGCAGGAAGGAAAGTCAGCGGTCACTCACAGACCATTTAAACGGTAAGAGATGCACTATTTTGATGGACAAAGTAAGACAAGTGGTCAAACATCAGACTCTACTGATCACGCTATTCTGTTAGAGAATAATATCTGGGAATAACCACATTTTTTTAGGCTAAAGTTACTTTTTTTAGGTTGATATATATTTTTAAATACTTTTTATTAATCAATATTTCATTAGGCTTATTCGTTTTCAAGAAGGCTTTCTCATATATAATTCTAGATTCTAGATCTGTTGTGATTGTGACTTGGCTTTTTGGCAGTTTATGGTGGGTTTGGCAAGATAATCTCTTTGGTTGCTTGGACTGATACAGTAATTCAAGGACAGTGGTTAGCCATACTGTACATTATAGGTTACACAATCCTGCCATGGCTGTTGGATTTCTTTATAACTGCTTAAAAGGCCAGAGATGGTGTGTGGACATGAATAGCTGCACCTACTGTAAATTGATGCTGTACTGAACTATCCTTGCTGGATATGATGGTCTGTTAAATTATACTGTTTTTAGCTGCACTGTACTTTGTTGTACTATGCAAAAAGGTGTCAGTTGTTGTGATGGACTAGTTGAATGGAGTTTACTTAATAGCGGAAAGATTTTGTGGGTTGTTACTATACTAAATAATGATACCAAGCAGGTCATGGTAAGACTTGGTAGGACTGCCGGTGTTGTGAATAAATTAAAACTTTTTCACATTTTCCATCTGTTGGCTGTTAGACAGTGAGGCAGCCAACACCATATGCTCTATCTGTATAAATCATTGACAATTCTCCTCTCCTCTCGCAATCTGTGTGCTCTCTCTCTCTCTCTCTCTCTCTCTACACAAGTCATTTTTCCAACAATTGTTTACAGACAGATTAATTCACTGTATCACAATTCCAGTAGGTCAGAAGTTTACATACACTAGGTTGACTGTGCCTTTAAACAGCTTGGAAAATTCCAGAAAATGATGTCATGGCTTTAGAAGCTTCTGATAGGCTAATTGACATAATTTGAGTCAATTGGAGGTGTACCTGTGGATGTATTTCAAGGCCTACCTTCAAACTCAGGTCCTCTTTGCTTGACATCATGGGAAAATCAAAAGAAATCAGCCAAGACCTCAGAAAAAAATTGTAGACCTCCACAAGTCTGGTACATCCTTGGGAGCAATTTCCAAACGCCTGAAGGTAACACGTTCATCTGTACAAACAATAGTACGCAAGTATAAACACCATGGGACCACGTAGCCGTCATACCACTCAGGAAGGAGACGCGTTCTGTCTCCTAGAGATGAATGTACTTTGGTGCGAAAAGGGCAAATCAATCCCAGAACAACAGCAAAGGACCTTGTGAAGATGCTGGAGGAAACAGGTCCAAAAGTATCTATATCCACAGTAAAACGAGTCCTATATCGACATAACCTGAAAGGCCGCTCAGCAAGGAAGAAGCCACTGCTCCAAAACCGCCATAAAAAAGCCAGACTATGGTTTGCAACTGCACATGGGGACAAAGATCGTACTTTTTGGAGAAATGTCCTCTGGTCTGATGAAACAAAAATAGAACTGTTTGGCCATAATGACCATCGTTATGTTTGGAGGAAAAAGGGGGACTTGCAAGCCGAAGAACAGCATCCCAACCGTGAAGCACAGGGCCAAAATTCACCCAACTTATTGTGGGAAGCTTGTGGAAGACTACCCGAAATGTTTGACCCAAGTTAAACAATTTAAAGGCAATGCTACCAAATACTAATTGAGTGTATGTAAACTTCTGACCCACTGGGTATGTGATGAAATAAATAAAAGCTGAAGTAAATCATTCTCTCTACTATTATTCTGACATTTCACATTCTTAAAATAAAGTGGTGATCCTAACTGACCTAAGACAGGGAATTTTTACTAGGATTAAATGTCAGGAATTGTGAAAACTGAGTTTAAATGTATTTGGCTAAGGTGTATGTAAACTTCTGACTTCAACTGTATGTTTACATTGCCAAAGCAAGTGAAATAGATAATAAACAAAAGTGAAGTAAACAAAAAATTAACAGTAAACATTACACTCACAAAAGTTCCAAAATAATAAAGATAATTCAAATCTCTCTCTCTCTCTCTCTCTCTCTCTCTCTCTCTCTCTCTCTCTCTCTCTCTCTCTCTCTCTCTCTCTCTCTCTCTCTCTCTCTCTCTCTCTCTCTCTCTCTCTCTCTCTCTCTCTCTCTCTCTCTCTCTCTCTCTCTCTCTCTCTCTCTCTCTCTCTCTCTCTCTCTCTCTCTCTCTCTCTCTCGAAACTGCACCCGCTGATTTGGCCTCGTTTTTTTGGTTTGCCCTTCAAGAAATGCTGACAGCCATGACAGAAGCCAAACATCAGTTGGCTTGTGGGTGTGGTTTGATGGGGGTGTTTCTTGGGTGTGTCCTTGCCACCACCAAGACAGATCTGTCAGAACCTTTCCCGCAGCTGTTTCCCCCCACTCAATCACAACAAACAAACCTCCTGCAGGTTGAGTTCAATAACTACAGACAGATCTATGGTGGAGGAAGCTTTGAATAGGTCAATAGCCTACAGAGCAGTGGAGGCTGCGGAGGGGAGGACGGCTCATAATAAATGGTTATTTACTCTACATACATGGACCTGTTACTACATTTGAAAGGTATCAAAACACTTACTTTAGAATATCTACATACATTCAGCAATTGCATTCTTCTCATATTACTCTGTAGCAGTGGAGGCTGCTGAGGGGAGGATTGCTCATAATAATGGCTGGAATGGAGTCAATGGAATGGTATCAACCACATGGAAACCATGTGTTTGATGTGTTTGATACCATTCCATTGACTCCATTCCAGCCATTATTGTGAGCCGTCCTCCCCTCAGCAGCCTCTACTGCTACAGAGTAATATGTGACTGACCGGCTCGATCTTATGTAGCAAAATTTGAAATTTTGTTTTTTACATTGGATAAAAGTAGAGACTCAGAGCTAGAAAATGGTATATCATACACTACAGTTGAGGAACAATGGGAAAGTAATTCTACTTTGAAAGTTGATAAACTTGTAACCTCACTTTTGAGAAAATGGCCCTGCAATGTTTTGGTAAACCTACTGCAGAGCTCTTCTTTGTCTACACCCATTCAACATCGTTCACACCCTCTTAAGCCTTATTCCCACCCATCTCTTTAAGGATTCACATGTGAGGCCATGTACTAAACAACCAAATATTTCAAGACTGAAGGCTGGTTAATACTATGGGTTTGTTATTAAATTCAATCTAGAGTGCTCGAGTGCGATCAGAGTGCGCTCTGGGCATTCGTAAACTCAGAGCGTTGTCAGATTGTCAGTTTGTAAATTCAGAGCGTTTCGCTCTCGAAGCGTTCAGAGCGCACACTGGACGCTCTGTCCGAGGGTTGATCCGAGCGATCTGACCTAACAACAGCAGTCAAGCACCCAAGCTAAATGGCTAACTTGCTAGCTACTTCCAGACACAAATGAGAGAACAGCTCACTCTGACCATTTTACTTGCCCTAGCAGAGCTGGTTAGGCTGCTTTTATGTTATACATTTACATTATTATTATTATTTTTTTTTTTTACATTACATTTACATTTTAGTCATTTAGCAGACGCTCTTATCCAGAGCGACTTACAGTTAGTGAGTGCATACATTTTTCATACTGGCCCCCTGTGGGAATCGAACCCACAACCCTGGCGTTGCAAACGCCATGCTCTACCAACTGAGCTACACAGGGCATGAATCTGCAGGTAGCTAACCAACCAGGTTCAATGTTAGCTAGCGAGCGAACATTAGGCTATAACGAGCAATGCAAATGGCTCTGAGATACAAATAATATTACTACCCAGATCATACACGTAACGTTAGCTAACGAGCCAGCCAGCTAACGTTAGCTAGGTAGCTAACAGTACGCTTTAACTTGAAATGAAAACGACTTTCTGACAAAATTAGAAATGTGTAATATCTGAAAATGTAGCTAGCTAGACCATCTTACCCATATACATGGATGGACGCTTCTTCCTCTCTGTCACGGATTCCATGGTTGCCCTTAGTTTGAAGATGTAATCCGGAGACAGGTGTTTTATACAATAGCCTTCTGTGTGTTCTCTTTTCGACTCCCTCTGCATATTTGCAATCAAACGCCAGAATCTTCTCCATCCCCTTAGCTATCATACTCTAATTCCACTGATTTCAAAACAGAAAGTGGAGAGCAACACTTTTGCAGTTCTACTACTTGATGTATATTTTTAAAAAACTGTGTTAGAAAGGATTACCTACACATGCTGACCAGCTCATGTTATAGACAGAAGCGTGCTACATGGCAGACCAATCCGAACTCATCTCTCGGCATATCCAGCCCACCCATTATCTCAGCCAATCATGGCTAGCGGGAAGGTTCCTGTCTCTTTCCGTGGTTAAACCAACTAGGCTCGTAATTTAACATATTTTTTGTATTTACAGATGGCTTACACGTTTGTTATTAAGGCACATTAAAATTCTGTGATGAGTGTGATTAGAAGGAGTCAGGCGCAGGAGGGTAAATCACCGAATACAGAGTTTATTCCGTCGTACACAGTTGCGCTGGATAGCGACAACAAAATACAGGCACAGGGGAACAATCTACCCCGGCAATACAAGGTATGGGAAGTTCCAACAAAATACAGACACAGGGGAATAATCTATCCCGGTAACACAAGGTACGAGTAGCTCCACCGAGCTACACTGAACTCACATAAAACAATCACCCACAAGGACAAGGGGGCAGAGGGAACACTTATACACAGAATCATGAGGGGATATGAACCAGGTGTGTGAAATTGACAAGACAAATGAAATGATGATATATGGAGCGGCAGTGGCTAGTAAGCCGGTGACGACGAACGCCGAAGCCTGCCCGAACAAGGAGGGGAGGCATCCTCGATCCCCCCCCTTGACGCGCAGCTCCAGCAGCGCGCCGACCCCGGCCTCGGGGACGGCCAGGAGAACGCGGAGCAGGGTGGAAATCCCGCAACAGAGAGGGATCGAGGATATCCCTCACCGGGATCCAGCACCGTTCCTCCGGACCGTACCCCTCCCACTCCACGAAGTACTGAAGGCCCCCCACCCGACGCCTCGAATCCAGGATGGAATGGACAGAGTACGCCGGGGCCCCCTCGATGTCCAGAGGAGGTGGAGGGACCTCCCGCACCTCGAATCCTGGAGCGGACCAGCCACCACCGGCCTGAGGAGAGACACATGAAACGAGGGGTTAATTCGGTAATCAGGGGGAAGTAATAACCTATAGGTGACCTCGTTGATTCTCCTCAGGACTTTTAACGGCCCCACAAACCGTGGGCTCAGCTTCCAGCAGGGCAGGAGGAGGGGCAGATTCTGGGTCGAGAGCCAGACCCGATCCCCCGGTACGAAGACCGGGGCCTCACTGCGGTGGCGGTCAGCGTTGGCCTTCTGACGACGCAAGGCACGTTGGAGGTGAACGTGGGCAGTGTCCCACGTCTCCTCCGCACGCCGAAACCAGTCATCCACCGCAGGAGCCTCGGTCTGGCTCTGGTGCCAGAACCGGTTGGTAACCTAAAACAAATTGGAATGGCGTTAGGTTAGTAGAGGAGTGGCAGAGAGAGTTCTGGGCATATTCTGCCCATGGCAAGAACACCGACCACTCCCCCGACCGGTCCTGGCAGTAGGACCGCAGTAACCTACCCACATCCTGATTTACCCGTTCCACCTGCCCATTAGACTCGGGGTGGAACCCAGAGGTCAGGCTGAATATGGCCCAATTACCACCAGACAAAATGCCAATAGGCACAGTATTTGTCTCGGCTGGGAATGACAATGAAAGATGACTGGTGCACCTTGTTATATTAGCAGAACACTGCTTCTATGGTATTATGTAAAGGTTATTTATTCTACATGGACCTGTTACTACATTTGAAAGGTATTAAAACACTTAGTTTTGAATATCTACATACATTCAGCAATTGCATTCTTCTCATATGTGACTCGTTTCAGGAATCTAGGCCTATGTCGCTCGTCACTACTTCACATGAGAGCCATTTGAACCTAAACTTTATTTTAAAAATCTAAATGTGTTTTTTGGCAGAAATGCCTTCTGGAACATGTGAACTTTCATGTGCCTTAATAAGAAACTTGTATGCCATCTGTAAATATGAATACAATTGTTAAATTACGAGGCTAGTTGGTTTAGCCACGGAAAAAGACCGGAACCTTCCCGCTAGCCATGATTGGCTGAGATAATGGGTGGGCTGGACATGCCGAGAGAGGAGTTTGGATTGGTCTGACATTTAGCACGCTTCTGTCTATAACATGAGCTGGTCAGTATGTGTAGGTAATCCTTTCTAACGCAGCTTTTTTGAAAGATATCAAGTAGTAGAACTGCAAAAGTGTTGCTCGAGTTTTGAAATCATTGGAATGCCCAGTGGAACTAAAGTATGATATCTAAGGAGATGGAGAAAATTCTGGCGTTTGATTGCAAATCTGCAGAGGGAGTCGAAAAGAAAACACACAGAAGGCTATTGTATAAAACGCCTGTCTCCGGATTACATCTTCAAACTAAGGGCAACCATGACATCCGTGACAGAGAGGGAGAAGCATTCTCCATGTATATGGGTAAGATGGTCTAGCTAGCTACATTTTCAGATGTTACACATTTCAAATTTTGTCAGAAAGTTGTTTTCATTTCAAGTTAAAGTGTACTGTTAGCTTCTAGCTAACGTTAGCTGGCTGGCTAGCTAGATAACGTTTTGTGTATGATCTGTGTAGTAATATTATTCGTATCTCAGAGCCATTTGCATCGCTCATTATAGCCTAATGTTAGCTAGCTAACATTGAACCTGGTTGGTTAGCTACCTGAAGATTCATGCAGGGTAGTAACGTTATGAGTTGGGATTATGGTTCATTGTTTAGCTAGCTAGCTACATGTATAAACAAAAGACTCCACTATGCAAGTAACTATTTCAATAGAATGTTTATGATGTTACTGCGACAACTGTCGATAGACATAGCTGGTACATTCGCTCTGGCTATCGACTCCAATTTCAGATCACTCTCGTCTGAGTGTGCCATAAAAATAGCCTAACCAGCTCTGCTAGGGCAAGTAAAAGTAAGTGTTCTATCATTTGTGTCTGGAAGTAGCTGGCAAGCTAGCCAATGTTAGCCAGTTAGCTTGGGTGCTTGACTGCTGTTGTGAGGTGCAGAACGCTCGGATCAAACCTGCTTTTCTGCCAGAGCTTCCAGTGTGCGCTCTGAGAGCGAAACGCTCTGAATACGAATGGCCAATCTGACAATGCTCTGAATTTACGAACGCCCAGAGCACACTCTGGCACTCCAGATTAAATTTACGAACACACCCGTAGTATAAACCATCCTTTAGTCTTGAAATCTTTGGTTGTTTAGTACATAGCCTCAAATGTGAATCCTTAAAGAGATGGGTGGGGCTAAAGCTTAAAAGGGTGTGAACATTGCTGAATGGGTGTAGACAATGAAGATCTCTCCAGTATGTACCAAAACATTCAATAACCATTTTCTCAAAAGTGAGGTTACAAGTTTATCAACTTTCAAAGCAGAATAACGTTCCCATTGTTCCTCAACTGTAGTGTATGATATACAATTTTCTAGCGCTGAGTCTCTACTTTTATCCAATGTAAAAAACACTATTTCAAATGTTGCTACATAAGACCGAATCGAGCCGGTCGGTCACATATACTATGTTGAAGTTTGAACAGGTCAGACTAAACCTACCTAATTCTGTTCTCCCCATTGACAACCGTTGGTGAGCAGGCAACAGGTGGGGCTGGAGGTGAGGTCTTTGCCATAGCCCTATTGATGGGCATAGCAGCATAGATCAGCTCCTAGCCCCTCATCAAAGATACTGGTCGGTCACATACACACACACACACACACACACACATTATCAATGGTGGTTATGATTAGCCTGGTGGAACCAACCAGATCGCTGCATTCACCTTTCTATTTCACTTCAAATATCATCAAATGTGAAGTGAAATAGAATGGTGAACATAGCGATCAGGAATTAGCCTACTAGTTTATCAAGCTGGGTCTTTTTTAATACAACTTTTCACTAAACACACTTTACCTGTCATTGTTGAAGCCGTCTGTGCGATCAGGGCAGTAACTCGGGTCACTATCAGAGGCCTCGTAATGGTGTGTCCTTTTCATAGGAGTCGAGGGAGACTCTGGCAACAAGATTTTTGGAAGTCGCTAAACCATTGCAATCACATTGCTGGACATGTTATGATACCCACCTTTGCTGTTTATGGTAGGTCCTGGCATCTGTTCATGACCAGGGGATCAGTCAGGCACCCAACTGTGCACTTTGTCTAACGGAAAAACAGGGTCAACGATTGTCATCATCCCTCAATTATAAACATAGCTTGAGAAATAACGTAATCTCATTTGGAAGCTTTTTCTATGCTTTACAGATGTAGACTGACTGGCTCCAAATTAGATTAGATTTAGGCCGATGATGCCGTCACACTATGTAACCAACTGTGACATGTTTTACTATGGCCCTGGGTTGGTTTGAGTTTGTTGCTGCTAGTTAGTACACTGTTGCAGTCATACATGAGTTAGCTTGTACCACCATAGCTGCATCCAATATTTATTTGTGCCCTAGACATGGGTTGCACCTTGGTGGCTAATGTGACTGTTTCATCTAAATTACACTAACTTAGAGTGGCATGGCAATACAATGACATTGCTAAAGTAGGCAAATAATTAGTAGGCAACAATTTTGCCATATTATGAAGTCCTCAAATTTACTTTAGAGAGATGGCAATGTTGCCATTACTGTTTCTAGCAAAGTTCGTCAAAAATAGCTACGTGACAGAGCCTGGGGAGAGGCCAATACCACGGACCAGAGCTAAGTGGGTCTCAGGGTACAAAAGCTCAGTAAGACAAACGGTTCAAACTTAGGTTTTATTTCATAATTGACCAACAGAAATGCTTACAAATAAGAAACTTAAAGTATAACTTCAAATAACAGGTCGGCAGGTAGCTTAGTGGGTAAGAGCGTTGTGCCAGTAACCGAAAGGTCGCTGGTTCTAATCCCCGAGCCGACTAGGTGAAAAATCTGTCGATGTGCCCTTAAGCAAGGCACTTAACCCTAATTGCTCCTGTAAGTCGCTCTGGATAAGAGCGTCTGCTAAATGACTAAAATGTAAATGTAAACAACAGTTCTCTTAAGAGTCTTTCAGCCCCAACCTGTCTGCTGCTGTCTCCAGTCCTCTACCTCGAATGAGCGCAGCAGCAGCCTAATCAACTGTTGGGGCTGATTGTCCAGCCAATCACACACTTGATTGACTTATTAGCCTCCAAACAGGGAAGGTGCCGGAATGGCGCGGCAAGAGGGCTTGCCTCCTCCAGCGCCACACTTCTTTCCCCCCATGAAGGAGGCCATCGACCGACTGAAGATTGGCCATTCCACATTCGCCCCTCCCAAAAATGTTTGCCCTTGGGCCAAGGAGGCAGTGGCAGCTCTTTGGAGTGCCCCAGCAGGTAAAGTGCCTCCTCCAGCGCCACAAGCTAGTAATGCTTATCTTAGCTAAAATACGGTGGTCCCCTCAATCTTACTTAGCTGGCTAAAGTTATACTGCATTTAAAGTCAATCTGCCGAAATCACAATCATGACAAAAGGTTTTCCTACTAATTATTTGCCTTGTTTTTGTTGTAAATTGCGTAATTCAAATCTGGTATTGGAATAAGAAAAATCAAGAGATATTCAATCCAAGCTAAATTTATTATATGCAAAATGTATGTATGATAAGTATGAAGGTTCGTATACGGGCTCACTGACAAACCACGCAGGGCCGACAGAGAACTAAAATTATTGTTTACAGATTCTTTCTCAAATACTCTGACAGAAAGTCTCCACCTCTTCTGTTGGCCAACCAGAGCAAAGGACTGAGTGTGGTCCAGACTCCATTTCAGCCAATCCGTTGGCGCGGGGGTTGGTCTCAACTCCTTGGCACTCCAGTTGTTGCCAGGCATGGTTGCTATGATAATAACCTGCAGAGTCAGCACCGAGAATACACAAAATCCACTGTAGCCAGGTTCAAGGACAGTTTCACAGAATACAAAGAGGCAGTGAGGTCTAGTACTTTGAGACACAAGTTCTTATCTCCCCCTACTCCCTAAAACAGCTCCTCACATTAATCACAGCTTGTACAGTACAAACCCTTCATGCTTAATCAATAATGCATTCCTTCTAAGCTATTCATCACATACAAATCCAATTATGTGTCACGATCGTCTGAAGGAGGAGACCAATGCGCAGCGTTGCGAGTGAACATGATGACTTTATTAACTTAAAGCAACCACGAAGAAAACAACAAATGACGATCCGTGAAGTTCTAATACTGAATACTACTAACAGCAACAAAGAAACAATAACCCACAACACAAAGGAGAAAACACACAGAATATATATGGCTCCCAATCAGAGATAACGAGCCGACAGCTGACACTCGTTACCTCTGATTGGGAGTCATCGACCAATCACCACATGACACAAACAAAAAGAAACTCACCCATCCCCAACACCACCAAATGAAATACACCCAAACACAAGAAAATGAACAACCCTGGCTCAATATAAACGTCCATAGAGCCAGAGTGTTACAGTACCCCCCCCTAAAGGTGCGAACTCCGGGCGCACCAACATCAGGACTAGGGGAGGGTCTGGGTGGGCGTCTGTCCATGGTGGCGGCTCTGGCCCCGGTCGTGATCCCCACCCCACCACAGTCACAACCTGCTTCGGTAGCCTCCTCCCAATGACCACCCTCCACCTAACCCCACCTGGACTAAGGGGCAACCCCGGACTAAGGGGCAGCATCGGCCTAAGGGGCAGCACCGGGATAAGGGGCAGCACCGGGATAAGGGGCAGCACCGGGACAAGGGGCAGCACCGGACTACGGGGCAGCACCGGACTAAAGGGCAGTACAGGACTAAGGGGCAGCACCGGGCTAAGGGGCAGTACCGGACTAAGGGGCAGCACCGGACTAAGGGGCAGTACCGGACTAAGGGGCGGCACCGGACTCAGGGGCAGCACCGGACTCAGGGGCAGCACCGGGCTAAAGGGCAGCACCGGGCTAAGGGGCAGCACCTGACTAGATGGCGGATCCTGGCTGGCTGGCTCTGGCGGATCCTGGCGGGACGGCTCTGGCGGATCCTGGCGGGACGTCTCTGGCGGATCCTGGCGGGACGGCTCTGGCGGATCCAGGCTGGACGGCTCTGGCGGATCCTGGCGGGACGGCTCTGGCGGATCCTGGCTGGACGGCTCTGGCGGATCCTGGCTGGACGGCTCTGGCGGATCCTGGCTGGACGGCTCTGGCGGATCCTGGCTGGACGGCTCTGGCGGATCCTGGCTGGACGGCTCTGGCGGATCCTGGCTGGACGGCTCTGGCGGATCCTGGCTGGACGGCTCTGGCGGATCCTGGCGGGACGGCTCTGGCGGATCCAGGCTGGACGGCTCTGGCGGATCCTGGCGGGACGGCTCTGGCGGATCCTGGCTGGACGGCTCTGGCGGATCCTGGCTGGACGGCTCTGGCGGATCCTGGCTGGACGGCTCTGGCGGATCCTGGCTGGACGGCTCTGGCGGATCCTGGCTGGACGGCTCTGGCGGATCCTGGCTGGACGGCTCTGGCGGATCCTGGCTGGCTGACGGGTCTGGCTGCTCATGGCTGGCTGACGGATCTGGCTGCTCATGGCTGGCTGACGGATCTGGCTGCTCATGGCTGGCTGACGGATCTGGCTGCTCATGGCTGGCTGACGGATCTGGCTGCTCATGGCTGGCTGACGGATCTGGCTGCTCATGGCTGACTGACGGATCTGGCTGCTCATGGCTGGCTGACGGGTCTGGCTGCTCATGGCTGGCTGACGGATCTGGCTGCTCATGGCTGGCTGACGGATCTGGCTGCTCATGGCTGGCTGACGGGTCTGGCTGCTCATGGCTGGCTGACGGATCTGGCTGCTCATGGCTGACTGACGGATCTGGCTGCTCATGGCTGGCTGACGGACCTGGCTGCTCATGGCTGGCCGACGGATCTGGCTGCTCATGGCTGGCCGACGGATCTGGCTGCTCATGGCTGGCTGAAGGATCTGGCTGCTCATGGCTGGCTGACGGATCTGGCTGCTCATGGCTGGCTGAAGGATCTGGCTGATCCTGTCTGGCAGAAGGCTCTGGCTGATCCTGTCTGGCAGAAGGCTCTGGCTGATCCTGTCTGGCGGAAGGCTCTGGCTGATCCTGTCTGGCAGAAGGCTCTAGCGGCTCCGGTCTGGCGGACGGCTTTGCAGGCTCAGTACAGACGGGCGGCTTATGCAGCGCTTGGCAGACGGGCAGTTCAGACGCCCTAGGGCAGACGGCAGACTCTGGCCGGCTGGCGACGCACATCGTGGACCTGGTGCGTGGAGTAGGAACAGACCGGTCCGTACCGGGAACACCCACCACTGGCCTTAACTGGGGATCAAGAACGGACCGGACCAGACTGGGAACACACTTCAGTCTCTCATGCCGTGCCACAACAACTTCCCTCCCTCTACTCGCCAATGGCTCCCGTAATCCGATAGCCTTCTCTCCAGCTCTACCTGTGGCAGCCTCCTGCTGCCCAGGCGCCCAAGCCATGTGCCCCCCCCCAAAAAATTTTTGGGGAGTAACCACGGGCTTCCAGCCTCGACTCCGCGCTTCCTCTTCATACCACCTCCTCTCGGCTGCAGCTGCCTCCAGCTCTTCACGAGGGCGGTGATATTCCTCCTCATACCACCTCCTCTCGGCTGCAGCTGCCTCCAGCTCTTCACGAGGGCGGTGATATTCCTCCGGTTGTGCCCAAGGACCCTTTCCAGCCCGAATCTCCTCCCAAGTCCAAAAATCCTTAGGAGGCGTCCATAAATCCTGCGTAGGTAGGTCCTGTTGCCGCTTGTTACGCCGCTTGGTCCTCTTGTGGTGGGTTATTCTGTCACGATCGTCTGAAGGAGGAGACCAATGCGCAGCGTTGCGAGTGAACATGATGACTTTATTAACTTAAAGCAACCACGAAGAAAACAACAAATGACGATCCGTGAAGTTCTAATACTGAATACTACTAACAGCAACAAAGAAACAATAACCCACAACACAAAGGAGAAAACACACAGAATATATATGGCTCCCAATCAGAGATAACGAGCCGACAGCTGACACTCGTTACCTCTGATTGGGAGTCATCGACCAATCACCACATGACACAAACAAAAAGAAACTCACCCATCCCCAACACCACCAAATGAAATACACCCAAACACAAGAAAATGAACAACCCTGGCTCAATATAAACGTCCATAGAGCCAGAGTGTTACATTATGAGAAAAATAAAACCCAACATTTTGAAATGTTATCCTTTTTCCCATCCAAAAAAAATCCGAGTTGTATTGAGGTAGGCTAATGTTAGCCCTAGCTAGCTAGCTAGCTAGCTAGCTAACGTGTTGTCAGCTATGCTAGTGATAGTGATAATGATTATCAAAATATACAGTACATAACCAAATACGTAACCAGCAGTCTGTGATCTAGTTACTGGCATACTCACCGCCACTGGGGACCAATGTACTCCAACCACCTATTCCGCATGATAGGGTCCTTTGGCAGGGCATGCAAACCATTTGGCTGTGCATTTTACAGGAAGTGTGCATTACATGGTCAATCCGTATAGGGCTTTTCAGTCTAAAACGACTGTGATCCTTTGAACGTGTTGGGGGCGATGAAACAAAGGCGTCCCATTCAATGAAGGGAAGCGAAGGTGCGATTTACACGTTGAGTTTGGCAAAAGGGGGCATGATTTGTTGACATACTGTACTTGTAATCCAAACCCAACCTTCATTTGCTCTTTGTGAGGTTCCAAACTCCGTTTTAGAAGAGACTGACTTTATGACCAAAATGCAACAAGCGCTCACAGCCTCAGTGCCGAATTAAACGTTCATCCACATTCTCCAAACGTCAAATTTAGAAGTTTTTCCTAACGTCAAATTTCAAGGTGTTTTTGTTGCTCCTGCTGCTCTGTATCATTCCATTTCTCCAAATGTCAAATTTCGAAATTAAAGTTTAGGCACTCATTCCGAATGGTTAAGGTAAGGGTTAAGACTGGCATTGAACAATCAACCTTCTAATCTAGATACATGGGATTACACCCATCCACCACCCCTGTCCATAATATCCTAGTAAAACCCAAGCCTACTTGATGGTAATAGCGTTCACTATTGCCCCTAGTGGCCAGTTTTGAAGGCATTTCCTGATGTTCTCAGAACATAGATCGATATCCAATTTCGTTGTCAATCTTGAACGACCTGGCTGCAAAAATGATCCTATTTACACATTGTAGTCAAATTTGAAACTAGAATAAATGTTTGACTCATATTGATTCCACATAGGTCGTTTTCAAAGGCATTAGTTTGTTTTTAGGGGCAGTTGCTCTTTAAGGGCTTCTTCAACCAACTTTTTGTCACAATGCAATTAACACTATCATGTCTTCTTTCTTCCATTGTCTCAGCTGTTCCCTTCATAATCATGGAGCAGGTGTCCATGATGCATTAGACCAAACATGTACAGTGGGGAGAACAAGTATTTGATACACTGCCGATTTTGCAGGTTTTCCTACTTACAAAGCATGTAGAGGTCTGTAATTTTTATCATAGGCACACTTCAACTGTGAGAGATGGAATCTAGAAAATCCAGAAAATCACATTGTATGATTTTTAAGTAATTAATTTGCATTTTATTGCATGACATAAGTATTTGATACATCAGAAAAGCATACCTTAATATTTGGTACAGAAACCTTTGTTTGCAATTACAGAGATCATACGTTTCCTGTAGGTCTTGACCAGGATTGCACACACTGCAGCAGGGATTTTGGCCCACTCCTCCATACAGACCTTCTCCAGATCCTTCAGGTTTCGGGGCTGTCGTTGTGCAATACGGACTTTCAGCTCCCTCCAAAGATTTTCTATTGGGTTCAGGTCTGGAGACTGGCTAGGCCACTCCAGGACCTTGAGATGCTTCTTACGGAGCCACTCCTTAGTTGCCCTGGCTGTGTGTTTCGGGTCGTTGTCATGCTGGAAGAACAGCCACTACCCATCTTCAATGCTCTTACTGAGGGAAGGAGGTTGTTGGCCAAGATCTCACGATACATGGCCCCATCCATCCTCCCCTCAATACGGTGCAGTCGTCCTGTCCCCTTTGCAGAAAAGCATCCCCAAAGAATGATGTTTCCACCTCCATGCTTCACGGTTGGGATGGTGTTTTTGGGGTTGTACTCATCCTTCTTCCTCCAAACATGGCGAGTGGAGTTTAGACCAAAAAGCTCTACTTTTGTCTCATCAGACCACATGACCTTTTCCCATTCCTCCTCTGGATCATCCAGATGGTCATTGGCAAACTTCAGACGGGCCTGGACATGCGCTGGCTTGAGCAGGGGGACCTTGCGTGTGCTGCAGGATTTTAATTCATGACGGCGTAGTGTGTTACTAATGGTTTTCTTTGAGACTGTGGTCCCAGCTCTCTTCAGGTCATTGACCAGGTCCTGCCGTGTAGTTCTGGGCTGATCCCTCACCTTCCTCATGATCATTGATCCCCCACGAGGTGAGATCTTGCATGGAGCCCCAGACCGAGGGTGATTGACCGTCATCTTAAACTTATTCCATTTTCTAATAATTGCGCCAACAGTTGTTGCTTTCTCACCAAGCTGCTTGCCTATTGTCCTGTAGCCCATCCCAGCCTTGTGCAGGTCTACAATTTTATCCCTGATGTCCTTACACAGATCTCTGGTCTTGGCCATTGTGGAGAGGTTGGAGTCTGTTTGATTGTGTGGACAGGTGTCTTTTATACAGGTAACGAGTTCAAACAGGTGCAGTTAATACAGGTAATGAGTGGAGAACAGGAGGGCTTCTTAATGAAAAACGAACTGGTCTGTGAGAGCCGGAATTCTTACTGGTTGGTAGGTGATCAAATACTTATGTCATGCAATAAAATGCAAATTAATTACTTAAAAATC
This sequence comes from Coregonus lavaretus, assembly GCF_964263955.1. Lineage (NCBI taxonomy): Eukaryota > Metazoa > Chordata > Actinopteri > Salmoniformes > Salmonidae > Coregonus > Coregonus lavaretus. Next base: position 12,571,134 of record NC_140004.1, read on the forward strand.
ATAATTTGATTTTCTGGATTTTTGTTTTAGATTCCGTCTCACAGTTGAAGTGTACCTATGATAAAAATTACAGACCTCTACATGCTTTGTAAGTAGGAAAACCTGCAAAATCGGCAGTGTATCAAATACTTGTTCTCCCCACTGTATATAAAGTGTATCTACAGTTGTGGTCAAAAGTTGAGAATGACACAAGTATTGGTTTTCAAGTTCGCTGCTTCAGTGATGAGATTTTTGTCAGATGTTACTATGGTATACTGAATTATAATTACAAGCATTCCATAAGTGTCAAAGGCTTTTATTGACAATTACATTAAGTTTATGCAAAGAGTCAATATTTGCAGTGTTGACCCTTCTTTTTCAAGACCTCTGCAATCCGCCCTGGCATGCTGTCAATTAACTTCTGAGCCACATCCTGACTGATGGCAGCCCATTATTGCATAATCAATGCTTGGAGTTTGTCAGACTTTGTGGGTTGTTTGTTTGTCCACCTGCCTCTTGAGGATCGACCACAAATTCTCAATGGGATTAAGGTCTGGGGAGTTTCCTGGCCATGGACCCAAAATGTCAATGTTTTGTTCCCCGAGCCACTTAGTTATCACTTTTGCCTTATGGCAAGTTGCTCCATCATGCTGGAAAAGGCATTGGTCGTCACCAAACTGTTCTTGGATGGTTGGGAGAAGTTGCTCTCGGAGGATGTGTTGGTACCATTCTTTATTCATGGCTGTGTTCTTAGACCACACATGAATGGTCTCAGGATGCTTTACTGTTGGCATGATACAGGACTGATGGTAGCACTCACCTTGTCTTCTCCGGACAAGCTTTTTTCTGGATGCCCCAAACAATTGGAAAGGGGATTCATCAGAGAAAATGACTTTACCCCAGACCTCAGCAGTCCAATCCTTGTACCTTTTGCAGAATATCAGGCTGTCCCTGATGTTTTTCCTGGAGATAAATGGCTTATTTTTCTGCCCTTCTTGACACCAGGCCATCCTCCAAAAGTCTTCGCATCACTGTGCGTGCAGATGCACTCACACCTGTCTGCTGCCATTCCTGAGCAAGCTCTGCACTGGTGATGCCCCGATCCCACAGCTGAATCAACTTTAGGAGACGGTCCTGGCGCTTGCTGGACTTTCTTGGGTGCCCTGACGCCTTCTTCACAACAATTGAACCTCTCTCCTTGAAGTTCTTGATGAGCCGATAAATGGTTGATTTAGGTGCAATCTTACTAGCAGCAATATCCTTGCCTGTGAAGCCCTTTTTGTGCAAAGCAATGATGACGGCACGTGTTTCCTTGCAGGTAACCATGGTTAACAGAGGATGAACAATGATTTCAAGCACCACCCTCCTTTTAATACTTCCAGTCTGTTATTCTAACTCAATCAGCATGACAGAGTGATCTCCAGCCTTGTCCTCGTCAACACTCTCACCTGTGTTAACGAGAGAATCACTGACATGATGGCAGCTGGTCCTTTTGTGGCAGGGCTGAAATGTTTTGGGGGGATTAAGTTCATTTTCATGGCAAAGAGGGACTTTGCAATTAATTGCAATTCATCTGATCACTCTTCATGACATTCTGGAGTATATGCAAATTGCCATCATCAAAACTGAGGCAGCAGACTTTGTGAAAATTAGTATTTGTGTCATTCTCAAAACTTTTGACCACGACTTGGGATTTGATAGTGTATGTGTTATGGTAGCGATGTCCTCGCCTGTCATCACGGTTTATACATAATGGCATTCGTGTCATATGTATTTTGCAAGGCAAAGAGTTAACACTGTAAACAAAGGAAACAGTGAAGACATCCCAATTTAGTTTTCCCACTCATTTTAGGAACAAGGTTGTTTGTTGGGATGACAAACCTAAGCCTAGTTGTGAGTTGTATTGACATGAAACCTAGTGATAAATTCCAGGCTAATCTAAAGTACATCTGCAAAGTTTCTCAATTCCCGTTATGACTCGGTGATTAGTTAGGCTACATGTCTCTGTCTGCCTCGACACAGACGAGCCATCCCAGTTGTGCGCACGCATATTCCCGCAGGAGAGGAGGCTCCTCAAAGCAGGATGGGGAAGACCATCTTACTTAGTGAATTCCATAAAAATAAAAATAGTGAAACATTTAAAAAAGTTCATTTTTTTGGGATAAAACTATACTAAATATATTCAAGTCACTAACTAACTGATTTAAAACACACTGTTTAGCAATGAAGGTCTACAGTAGCGTCAACAGCACTCTCTGGGGTAGTGCCATGGTGTAGCCAGAGGACAGCTATTTTCCGTCCTCCTCTAGGTGGCTCATGGTTCTCACCCCCCTTCCGGAGGACGTCCTCCAAACTATGAGCTTTTACAGCATTACATTTTTACATTTTAGTAATTTAGCAGACGCTCTTATCCAGAGCGACTTACAGTTTAGTGAGTGTATTCATTTTTCATACAGCATGAACTGACATGTTGTCCACACAATCAAAGGATTAGAGAATGAATCATAAGCATAAGCTACAGCTAGCTAGCACTGCATTACATAACGTGGTGAGTAGTTGACTCCAAGAGGGAGAAAATACTTGAACAATTTTGAACAAATTAATTTCTTCAAAAATTAAGGAGAAGCAACAGAAAGAGAGCAAGAGAGCTATATTCCGTAGAATTTTTTTCACTTACTTAGCTAGCTAATGCAGCTAGCTAATTTAGCCTAGTCAAACATTCGGCTCAAACAGAGACGAATGCTATTTATATTAGCAAGCTGGGTAAGGCTAGCCAACACTGGAACTATTCCAAGTCAAGGTAAGTGTTCAGTTTGATTAATTAATTGCCACTGGGGCCCGCCAGTGTCACTGCTAAACTGCTTGCTGTAGACTGTACTGTGTGATTGTAGTGGGTTTACTAACGCATTTGTTGTAGTAGCTATGTTGGTTATGATGTTAGCTAATATGGTGACAACGATGTAGGCTGTGTGTAACGGTTAGCGGTTATGGTATGAAGGTTTGGCTTGGAACGTTTTTTTTCGCCTGATCACAGACAGCTGTTGTGTTATGCAGTGAAGTCCACAAGCAAAGGGAAAGGTGCGAGGAGGAGAATGCGTAGATGCGAGAAGTGATGATGCTGTTTGTATCAGTAGCCCTTTTCTGCAGTCAAATGACCAAAGTCTTCTAGTGGCCTCATGGGTGGAATGTTATTAATATTTTTCATAATTAATAAAACATTAAATTTTTTACACCAAAAATCCAGTGTTTCTATGTCAAACGGTTTTGTTACATTTCAGTCTTCTGTGATGTGTATGAAGTGTAATATTGCGAAGCAAACTCAATGTAATACATTTAAACTTATTTTTTTTAAGCCCATAACCATGTGTGTGAGGTGTATACTTTTGTTTCAAAGTAGATTTGTTTAAGACTACCAAGAAACACTGTGTGACCCTGATTTAGTCCACTGCGGTAAAAGGTTAAATGGCACCAACCGCCACTGGAGCCCGCCCTCCCCAATTAAGGTGCCACCAACCTCCTGTGACACACAATCTCTGAGTTCAAATCTATTTACTGTGTCATCAACTTGCTGTAATTTAGGATATTGTGAAACAGAGACTGACTCTACCACATTATTGCTGAGGAATGAGTGAGGATAGTGTCACTGGTAAAAAATACTCTGGTGGCTCCTCACAACAGGGTGCCATGTATGTCTCACATCAAGTAGTGCAGTGTGACAGCTAGTTAGCTTCCAGCTTAGTGCTCTAGTTCATCTACTGAAACTCTTCCTTCTATTGTGAAGAAACATTAGAGATTCATGTTCTAATGTTACATTGGTTTTTTGGAAGCCTGGGATACTGTCACGATCGTCAGGGAGAGAAGTAGACCAATGCGCAGCGTGATGAACGAACATGTTACTTTATTATATTAAAGCACGAAACAAAACAATAAACGACTCGTGAAGTCCACGGTGACAATGACCGAACACGGAACAAAAACCCACAAACACAAAGTGAAAAACAGACAGTTAAATATGGCTCCCAATCAGAGACAACCAGCCAACAGCTGACACTCGTTGCCTCTGATTGGGAGTCACTAAGGCAAACATAGAAAACGACAAACTAGAACCCCCAACATAGAAATAAATCACATAGAATGAACACACCCTGGCTCAACATATAGAGTCCCCGAGCCAGGGTGTGACAGTACCCCCCCCCTAAAGGCGCGGACTGCGACCGCGCCTCAATAAGAGCAAAACAGGGGAGGGCTGGGTGGGCATACCTCCTCGGCGGCGGTTCTGGCTCCGGCCTTGCCCACCACCCTCCAATAAACCCCCCATAGCGCCCCTGGTCCGGTCTGGCCCCGCTGGCTGGAGCTGACCTGGACGTAACAGGAGCGGCTAGCTTCAGCTCCGTTGTGGAGCAGTTGAGCGGTACCTGATTTGGCACCGATGACCCAGGCACGGGTTGTGCCGGACTGACGACGCGCACCCCTGGCTTGGTGCGTGAGGCAGGGACTGACGACGCGCACCCCTGGCTTGGTGCGTGAGGCAGGAACTGACCGGACCGGGCTGACGATGCGCACCCCTGGCTTGGTGCGTGGAGCAGCAACGGGCCGGACCGGGCTGACGATGCGCACCCCTAGCCTGGTGCGTGGAGCCGGAACGGGCTTCACCGGACTGACGACTCGCACCCCTGGCTTGGTGCGTGGAGCCGGAACGGGCCTCACCGGACTGACGACTCGCACCCCTGGCTTGGTGCGTGGAGCCGGAACGGGCCTCACCGGACTGACGACTCGCACCCCTGGCTTGGTGCGTGGAGCCGGAACGGGCCTCACCGGACTGACGACTCGCACCCCTGGCTTGGTGCGAGTAGCAGGAACGGGCCTCACCGGACTGACGACTCGCACCCCTGGCTTGGTGCGAGTAGCAGGAACGGGCTGGACCAGGCTGACGACTCGCACCCCTGGCTTGGTGCGAGTGGCAGGAACAGGCCGGGCAGGGCTGGCGACGCGCACCGTAGACTTGGTGCGAGTGGCAGGAACAGGCCGGGCCGGGCTGGCGACGCGCAACTTAGACTTGGTGCGTGGAGCAGGGACAGGCCGGGCTGGGCTGTCGACGCACACCGTAGGCTTGGTGCGTGGAGCAGGGATTGGCCGGACTGGGCTGGCGACGCACACCGTAGGCTTGGTGCGTGGAGCAGGGACAGGCCGAACCGGGCTGTGGAGACGGATAGGAGCCCTGGAGTGAAGAGCGGCCACAACCCGTCCTGGCTGAATGCCTACCCTCACACACTCTGTGTGAGGCATCCGCACAGGACGTACAGGGCGGTGTATCCGTAACCTGGTGGCCTCCAGAATCCGCCCCTCTTTTGCCTCCGTCAGCCCCGTCGTCCATGCCGTGTGCCCCCCCTAAATTTTTTTTGGGGTTGCCTCTCGTCAGTCTCACTCCATGGCCGGCGATCCTCCCATGTCCAGTCTGCCTGCTCCTGGACACGCTGCTTGGTCCTAGTATGGTGGGTTTTTCTGTCACGATCGTCAGGGAGAGAAGTAGACCAATGCGCAGCGTGATGAACGAACATGTTACTTTATTATATTAAAGCACGAAACAAAACAATAAACGACTCGTGAAGTCCACGGTGACAATGACCGAACACGGAACAAAAACCCACAAACACAAAGTGAAAAACAGACAGTTAAATATGGCTCCCAATCAGAGACAACCAGCCAACAGATGACACTCGTTGCCTCTGATTGGGAGTCACTAAGGCAAACATAGAAAACGACAAACTAGAACCCCCAACATAGAAATAAACCACATAGAATGAACACACCCTGGCTCAACATATAGAGTCCCCGAGCCAGGGTGTGACAGATACAGGATTTTTGCCTTACTGCCTTTAGTTTCACCTTTAAACAGGAAATTAATGATGAGTCTGCCGCTAAATGTCCTTGACTCGGAATTCCAATATTAATTAGCACACACTGAAAGAAGTCCAGACTTTTTCCTACCTTTTCAGGACATTCGGGTGAATTGTTATCCTTGTTAAATTAATGTCCTGAAGACAACTCTCTGATACGCACACACACTTTATTTCATGACATTTCTCTACTTTTTGGGGGAGTAAAAATGTTTGACCATTAAAAATCCTATTTTCCCTAACCCTTGACCTAACCTTAACCACAAAAAACCTAACCCTAAACCTAACATGAACCCTAACCCACACTCCAAAACCCTAATTTTAACCCTTAAGATTAAAATAGCTTTTTAACAAATTCAGGACATTAGAGAAGTCCTGACTTTTCAAAATTGTTCTTGTTTTCCTACCTTGTCAGGACATTCTGGTGACTTGTGATCTGGACATTGTGATCCTTATAATGTAAGAAAACATGTACACACACATTGTCAAAGGGCAATGATGTCTCTAATTCCTCTAGATTGTATTTCTCTATTCCTAAACTCTACCTGATAGGGATGATGAGAATGAGAGTTATCATTCTTTTTTTTTTATGGACTTAGAGGAGGATAGGGGGAGGGATAGGATAAAATAATATTGAGGGAGTGAGAGGGCAAGAGGGGGTAATAGTCAGACAAGGTGAGTAACCATGTGAAAGGGAATGAAACGGGCAGCATTAGAAAAGGCCCAGGTTAATAAACTAGATAAAGCCACTTTACAAAATGCATTAGCTTCTCATACAGAACATGCCTCTGAATTCATTAAACAGGTATTTGCATGTAGAATTCTCCATCTCCCTTCCTCGTCGGAATAACAGATCATTTGGGTGAGGGGCAGAGCATTAATTGTGCCTTGGTTATAAGACACTTTAAGCCAAGGAAGACAGCTAACACTTAGTGGTAGAGGATGGATAATATAACAAAAGAGGGAAGACCTAGGAAAAAGAAGGGGGAAAGAGGAAGTCAATGAGCAAGAAGGATGTTATGAACATTTATACAATTGCTAGGCCTACTTAAATTTGAAGGGACTGTTGATTCCCAAATCGAAGTTTCTCCAATCTTCAGACCTCTGATGAGATGCTGTCACGATCATTGAGAGACGGGTCAGACCAAGATGCAGCGTGAAAAGCGTACATGTTTATTTAACTCAATAAACGAAACACTGTGACGTCCTCAGGCTATACACATACAAGCCTGAACACAAACAAGATCCCACAACCCAGGCAGGAAAACTGGCTGCCTATGTATGATCCCCAATCAGTGACAACGAACGACAGCTGCCTCTGATTGGGAACCACACCCAGCCAAACATAGAAATACAAATACTAGAATGTCCACATAGAAATTCCCACACAAAATATTCACACCCTGACTCACCAACTAGCCAACTCTATGTCAGGGCGTGACAGATGCGTACACATTCCAGGTCATCTGTTGTGCGGACCCAACTATTTGGCACAATCCTGATTTGTATTTGGTTCTAACTTTTCCCATCCTTTTGGGGTTGAGGCATATATCTGGATCTGTACAACTGATCTCATGGGACGTGGATTTATCATGACATTAGACTACTTTTGAGGTATGAAAACATTTGACTGACTTTTATTTTGGTGTGAACTGTCACTAAGTAGAAATTAATCATAGCAACAAAACAAATCCCCACTTCTAAACATTGGACTGACTGAATGATGGCACTGGAACACTCAATTGGCATATATCTTTTTTTATTGAACATGTACTGCAAACTGTAATGAATACTCAGGGAGAAAAAGGTGTAGATTCACGCGCAGAGCGCGGAAGGTGTTCATTTCGCCTTCTCAGAAGGCAGGAATCGTGGTAACAGGCAGGCAATGGTCATACACAGGTAGGCAAACAGGCAGGTGAAACAAAACTAGGACTGAAGGCTATAACTGGTTCTCACAAACGAGCTAGGAAAAGGCTTAGTAGAGTCAAAACGAAAAGGCACAAACAGAATGAACTGAACTAAATACGGAGCTGATGAGACCAGGTGAGTAACTAACACAGGTGAAATCAATGAACAAAAATAAAAGACAGGGCTACGTTCAAGAACACAAAGAAACAGGGCTACGTTCAAGAACACAAAGAAACAGGGCTACGTTCAAGAACACATGGTTGACCAAGAAAATAAATACAGAACCTTACACATACGTCCGTCTGTCAGACCAGTCCCTTTCCATTCAAACAAGTGGAAGAGTATGGTGTGCCCCAGCATCACTACTCAGAGTTAGCCCAATATTTGACAGTGACCTGGATATGGTTTATTACTAATTGCTGCATTAGCTCCTGTCCTCTTTATTTCCCCTGTCCCTCATTTCCATCTCTACTCTACCATCTCTTACCTCCTGTCTTCATCCCTGTTTCATGCTCTCTCTTTCCCATCTCCTATCCCTCTCTCTTCCTCCCTCATGCTCGTTCTCTCTATCTTTCTTTGTGTGGGAGTGCCTCATGAATACTGAGGTCAGAAGACCAGAGAGAAGAGATGTGGCGTGGACAACCTCTTCCACCAGACCTCCATTACTTCTTCATCAGCCCCTGTGATCAGTGTCAGAGATATTACCTCTTGAGCTGTCAATAAAGCCTACCTCGGCAGGAAAGCCAAGCACACGTAACGAAATCAAGTCAATTTAGTGTCATCGTCAAGTAAGGATTAGATCAGTTTCAGGTCAAGTGAGGTTATATTTTTATTTTATTAGGATCCCCATTAGCTGTTACAAAAGCAGCAGTTACTCTTCCTGGGGTCCACACAAAACATGAAACATTACCTAATACAGAACAATAATAGACAACAGCTCAAGGACAGAACTACTGTACATAAATAAGGTCAAGTGAGGTAGGCTTCATTGTAAAAGCTCACACACATTATTGGAATAGCCATAAACTCATGTACACAAATATATGCCCACTCATTCGTTCTCCTTAGAATGCAATCATGATGCCTGTCAACATTAGTTGCATGACATTTTGTAATGGTACAGTTTTACAGTTGACTAATAATTTGTAATGACCATCAGAATATGACATACTGTTGCTTTAAAGGTAGGCTACTGTAATTATTATCTCCTCTCCATGGGAGAACTCAGGGGAAATGTTGCCTTTTGAGTTAAATAAGCATGAAGTCGTGCTGTGAAGTAAAGTTTTTCATTTCAGAGTCAGAACTTTTTACCCAATTAAAAAAAAAAAAAAAAAAAAGTTCTGATTGTGGACTTGAGTGTGGTCCGTCTACTGAATACTCCCAGAGACTTACCCAGAAAGACTCACACCTGTAATCACTGCCAAAGGTGATTCTAACATGTATTGACTCAGGGGTGTGAATACTTATGTAAAATAGATATTTATGTATTTAATTTTCAATACATTTGCAAACATTTCTAAAAACATGTTTTAACTTTTTCACTATGGGGTATTATTATTTGTTTATTCCATTTTGTATTCAGGCTGTAACACAACAAAAAATGAAGGTGTATGAATACTTTCTGAAGGCACTGTATGCTGTGATGCCTGTAATGCGTTCTGCTTGTTATTTTGATAATTAAATTCATACAATTTAATCCTTCCATCTGAGGACAAAAAACAAAATACTTTTATCTTTGCAAAAACTTTGGTTGCTTGCTATGCCTAACAAAAATGGTTGCTAAGCAGGCTGGCTAACGTCTTCTCACTTAGGCAACTAAAGTTAACAACTGTACAGCTGGAAGGGCATCAAATGCTCAATTATCCTCTGTTTTCATAGCTTTTCTATTGACATTTAATTGGATATATCCATTATAATATTGTTGCATGATTTCGCCTGGATCAGAAAAGGCGACGTCTCTTTCGTTCACAGCATTATATACAAGGGCTAGATTTAATTTAAAAAGGGAAACATTGTTTCTGAGGTTGGACAGGCAGACAGCAAGGTTTTATAAAAACCATCACTATAGGAAATAAAATCCTAAACTAGAAGCAAAAGGAAATTGTGTTAATGTCTTATTGCACATTGAGATAGAATGTTGGTCGCATGTTGTGTTCGTCCGTTAGCCCAGGGCTTTGGAATACAAGTGTGAATCTTTAGCCTAGGGCTAAAGCTTAGCCCAGGGTTAACAAATTATTGCGTGAACACAGGCTAAGCTTGCCCAAGATCAGTCTATCCTGGGGCTAAGACAGCCCGGGGCTAAGAACAATGCACTGTGAAAAGGCCTTTTAAGTATGTGAAGTCAAGTTTCGAAAGACTTGAAGAGATCAACATGGTCAGTGTTTTTCAGACAAGGGCTATTTTGTAACCGCTTTTTTAACAACACATTTATTTTGAACAGCCATTTAGAAAACTGCTGTGAGGAAAAACTGTCAAATGTTCAATAACTGATGATTCACTGCTAGTTTCTTTACATTTTAAATTTGAGTCATTTAGCAGACGCTCTTATCCAGAGTGACTTAGTTAGTGAGTGCATACATTTTTCATACTGGCCCCCCGTGGGAATCGAACCCACAACCCTGGCGTTGCAAGCACTATGCTCTACCAACTGCGCTACAGGAGGCCTTTAGATACAGATGCAGTAATTTATATGTCAACTCCAACTTCTGTTTATATCTATTGTTGTCTTTCTTTCAGACGACCATGATGAGGAAAGCCCACAACAGAAGAGTTCTAACGCCACTGTGCACAGAGATGAAGGTAGGAACGCACTTCCTGTTTCTCACTGTGTATTTCCTTCCCCATCACCAACCACTCTGATGATACACTGCTGTAAGAAGACTACGAATCCCCTGGTTTTTAGCCATTCATACGCTTCACCCTAGACTACAGAACACGTTATATAGGCCAGATCTTGTGGGAGATGTGTATTGGGGGAGGGTTGGCACTTTTCTTATGGGCCATCTCTGGCTTGAGGTATGAGTGTGTGCCACATCTCCTTGCCAGGCAAGGTCTGGTTTTTACATGATGAGGATCTGGTTGAGGTATGGCAACCAGATCTGGTGTATTACTACCATAAACCACAAATCCAAGTTGTAACTGGGCCAAGTGGTTACTTTGTAGATGTGGTCTGGATTTGGGCCATAATCAATTTGCTGTCAGGAAGGATCTGGTTATAAATCGTATCGTGATATATTATTAACATGTAAAAGTTCTGTTGTGTTGAATGTCTTCGAATCTTTAAACCAAACAGGATAATTGCTTATAATTGGTAATTTGTTGGCACCTGCAGTTTCCCAGGGAGTGCAGGGTAAAGTATTTGCAGCCTCAAAGCCACAGAATTTCGGGTTAAGTTTTAAAGTTATAAACCTGAGGTGTTCATTATTCCGGAGGTTCAATTACCAGCTAATCTGAGAGGAGATGCAGAAAGTGTTTTGGAGATAAGAAAAAGGAACATACTGTACATTAATAGTTTAAGACATACTTGCAATTTTAGGGTGAAAGTTAACAGGTTTAGACGTTACAGATTTTAGATGGTGTGTGTGACATGTGCTAGTTGTTCTTTCCTGTTTCAGGCCTGATGGTTAGGCTAATGTTCCAGAGTCATCTGGTTGTTGATTTTGGCTGCAAAGACGGACCTGTGAAATGATAGTAGCGTAGCACTTTACATTACAGCATGGGATAAAGTAGTTGCTCAGATACCCCTTAATTTCAGTAAAGTGCTGTAATGTAAAGTGCACAAGAATGACAATACTGTACGTCACTGGATTGTTATTGGATATCGTATATGTTGTTGTTTTATGTTGCTGATGACATGAATAGATGCTTGTTGGTACGTGAATCCACAACACTCAATATGCCCCAAAAAAGGATGATATCAGTGTACTTTTTTATTTTATTAAAAAGCATTACATTTTTTGTTATACCATCAGCAAATAGCTACAACTCATGATAGACTACATGTTTCTTCTTCTCTCAGAATTTCAGGCTGAGGAAGTAATCATACACCTGGAAACAGTATCCTATTAATCAGGGAGCCAGTTTAATTTATTCTTGGGGGGGATATACTCATGAACGGAATGAGAAATGCAATCTCTTGCAATAACTAGAATTCCAACATTAGTCTCTGTGTGCAACATATGGTTTTACGTAATCTACAGTTGCTTCAAAGTAAGACTGAAGAGACAAGATTTTAATTGACTGAGATTTTGTTGAGATGTTGATAAAGAATTACAGACTCATAACAATTACATTTTGAAATTATATTGGAATGGATTCTAAACCCTTCTTTTCCTAAAGTGAGTACGTATTTCTTTTAGGTTTATGGTTTCACAGATTCACAGTAAAGTGGTCTCCTGAGTCTTTGAAGAGAAGATGAAAGTTCCTCTAGTCGACAGTTGTGTGGTATGAAACATTACTAACTGTAAAGTCGCTCTGGATAATAGCGTCTGCTAAAATGACTAAAATGTAAATGTAAACGTAGAAAACAAGATGTCCATATACTGTATGTTCCAATAACAATCTGTAGTCCCGTGTAGTTCAGTTGGTAGAGCATGGCGCTTGCAACGCCAGGGTTGTGGGTTCGATTCCCACGGGGGGCCAGTATGAAAATGTATGCATTCACTAACTGTAAGTCGCTCTGGATAAGAGTGTCTGCTAAATGACTAAAATGTAAATGCACATTTCGTTCTGAGGATATTTCCTGTACATGCATGATGGATACCAAGGGTGTATAGTGGTATGATACTCATTATTCCTAAATATATCTTACTTACTGTATTCCTCTTAGAGTGGTGGTGTGATGAATACACAGTGTGTGTGTGTTCTTCAGTGGTGGGTTGATGTGAAGCATTGATGATGTAAGATAAAAGTTTTCTTGGCAGAAACCATGGCAACTACATGGCCTCGAGTGGGCGTATTGTAAATGGGGGCACAACGGCGTGATAAGGGGAGAGGGCCGCATGGGAACGCAGGGGAAGGGTTGAGAGGGGGAGAGGGGGGGGGGGGGGGGGGGGTTGGTTCAATTAATTTATAACCTAGGAAAAACTAGCGTTCCTATGCTGTCATAAGAAGCTCAAAATAAGTTGTACGTGTGTAGAAGTCGCTATGAATATGCTATATGCTTGGTGTATGTAATGGCAGTTTGGTTGTTAGCCAATGTCAAACCTCTCTCTCGCTCTCTCTCTCTCCTGTTTATTCAGTTCAATTCAAACTGCTTTATTGGAATGACATACTGGCAAGTACATATTTGTATTGCCAAAGCAACATGTTGAACAATACAAAAAACAAGACACAAAATACATTTAGGAACATAAAGATAATTTGTAATTACATACATACTTTCTTGGTATGATTTTATTTAATATTTTATAAACAATACAAAACATACACATACAAACGACAACATCATACAAAGATCAACTATATCACACCTGCCCAGACCCACTAGCACACACACCCATCTCTGTGTCTCTGTGTGCAGTGACTAGCACACACCCTCATCTCCACCGCCTGCATCACTTCCCTACCTAAGAATAGTAAAGCCCCCTTTACTTGCTCAAATAGCCAACCAATCAGCCTGTTACCAACCCTTAGTAAACTTTTGGAAAAACAAATGTTTGACCAGATACAATGCTATTTTACAGTAAACAAATTGAAAAAAGACTTTCAGCACGCTTATAGGGAAGGACATTCAACAAGCACAGCACTTACACAAATGACTGATAATTGGCTGAGAGAAATTTATGAGAAAAAGGGGGGTTTCTTTAATGGAAGCCTATCCAACATAATCCAGGTAGAATCAGAAATTCCCCTGGGCAGCTGTCTAGGCCCCTTACTTTTTTCAATCTTTACTAACTTTGAGTAAAGCCAGTGTTTCTATGTATGTGGATGACTCAACATTATACACGTCAGCTACTACAGCAACTGAAATGACTGCAACACTTAACAAAGAGCTGCAGTTAGCTGCAGAACAATGGGGACTGAGAAGCAACACTAAACATAGGCACATACACATGCAAACAAACACATGATAACATACGCACTATACACACACATACACATTGATTTTGTGTTGTAGATATGTGGTAGTAGAGTAGGGGACTGAGGGCACACACTTAATGTGTTGTGAATGTATTGTAATGTTTTTTTTAAATTGTATAACTGCCTTAATTTTGCTGGACCACCAGAAGCATAATGGGGATCCATAATAAATACAAATAGTTTCCGCCACATGGCCTGAAGCTGCACCATTTTGTTTCTCTCCGTAGCCCACACACTTTCAATATTGAAATAATAAACTCATCAAAAAACTGCATTTGTCAACTGCATTTATTTTCAGCAAACTTAACATGTGTAAATATTTGTATGAACATAACAAGATTCAACAACTCGGACATGAACTGAACAAGTTCCACAGACATGTGACTAACAGAAATTGAATAATGTGTCCCTGAACAAAGGGGGGCTGGGTCAAAAGTAACAGTCAGTATCTGGTGTGGCCACCAGCTGCATTAAGTACTGCAGTGCATCTCCTCCTCATGGACTGCACCAGATTTGCCAGTTCTTGCTGTGAGACATTACCCCACTCTTCCACCAAGGCACCTGCAAGTTCCCAGACATTTCTGGGGGGAATGGCCCTAGCCCTCACCCTCCAATCCAACAGGTCCCAACACTGACATTCCTGTCTTGCAGAAAATCACGCACAGAACGAGCAGTATGGCTGGTGGCATTGTCATGCTGGAGGGTCATGTCAGGATGAGCCTGCAGGAAGGGTACCACGTGAGGGAGGAGGATGTCTTCTCTGTAACGCACAGTGTTGAGATTGCCTGTAATGACAACAAGCTCAGTCCTATGATGCTTTGACACACTGCCCCAGACCATGACGGACCCTCCACCTCCAAATCGATCCTGCTCCAGAGTACAGGCCTTGGTGTAACGCTCATTCCTTCGACGATAAACGCGAATCCGACCATCACCCCCGGTGAGACAAAACCGCGACTTGTCAGTGAAGAGCACTTTTTGGCAGTCCTGTCTGGTCCAGCGACGGTGGGTTTGTGCCCATAGGCGACATTGTTGCCGGTGATGTCTGGTGAGGACCTGCCTTACAACAGGCCTACAAGCCCTCAGTACTGCCTCTCTCAGCCTATTGCGGACAGTCTGAGCACTGATGGAGGGATTGTGCGTTCCTGGTGTAACTCGGGAACGCACAATCCCTCGGGCAGTTGTTGTTGCCATCCTGTACCTGTCCCGCAGGTGTGATGTTCGGATGTACCGATCCTGTGCAGGTGTTGTTACACGTGGTCTGCCACTGCGAGGACAATCAGCTGTCCGTCCTGTCTCCCTGTAGCACTGTCTTAGGCGTCTCACAGTATGGACATTGCAATTTATTGCCCTGGCCACATCTGCAGTCCTCATGCCTCCTTGCTGCATGCCTAAGGCACATTCACACAGATGAGCAGGGACCCTGGACATATTTTGGTGTTTTTCAGAGTCAGTAAAAAGGCCTCTAAGTTTTCATAACTGTGACCTTAATTGTCTACCGTCTGTAAGCTGTTAGTGTCTTAATGACCGTTCCACAGGTGCATGTACATTAATTGTTTATGGTTCATTGAACAAGCATGGGAAACAATGTTTAAACCCTTTACAATTAAGATCTGTGAAGTTATTTGGATTTTTACGAATTATCTTTGAAAGACAGGGTCCTGAAAAAGGGACGTTTCCTTTTTTGCTGAGTTTACATCATTTGATTTTTCCATTTTCTTAATGATGGCGGAATGATTGATTTCCACATTTTTAGTACAGTGGGGGAAAAAAGTATTTAGTCAGCCACCAATTGTGCAAGTTCTCCCACTTAAAAAGATGAGAGAGGCCTGTAATTTTCATCATAGGTACACGTCAACTATGACAGACAAATTGAGAGAAAAAATTTCCAGAAAATCACATTGTAGGAATTTTTATGAATTTATTTGCAAATTATGGTGGAAAATAAGTATTTGGTCACCTACAAACAAGCAAGATTTCTGGCTCTCACAGACCTGTAACTTCTTCTTTAAGAGGCTTCTCTGTCCTCCACTCGTTACCTGTATTAATGGCACCTGTTTGAACTTGTTATCAGTATAAAATACACCTGTCCACAACCTCAAACAGTCACACTCCAAACTCCACTATGGCCAAGACCAAAGAGCTGTCAAAGGACACCAGAAACAAAATTGTAGACGTGCACCAGGCTGGGAAGACTGAATCTGCAATAGGTAAGCAGCTTGGTTTGAAGAAATCAAATGTGGGAGCAATTATTAGGAAATGGAAGACATACAAGACCACTGATAATCTCCCTCGATCTGGGGCTCCACGCAAGATCTCACCCCGTGGGGTCAAAATGATCACAAGAATGGTGAGCAAAAATCCCAGAACCACACGGGGGGACCTAGTGAATGACCTGCAGAGAGCTGGGACCAAAGTAACAAAGCCTACCATCAGTAACAGACTACGCCGCCAGGGACTCAAATCCTGCAGTGCCAGACGTGTCCCCCTGCTTAAGCCAGTACATGTCCAGGCCTGAAGTTTGCTAGAGTGCATTTGGATGATCCAGAAGAGGATTGGGAGAATGTCATATGGTCAGATGAAACCGAAATAGAACTTTTTGGTAAAAACTCAACTCGTCGTGTTTGGAGGACAAAGAATGCTGAGTTGCATCCAAAGAACACCATACCTACTGTGAAGCATGGGGGTGGAAACATCATACTTTGGGGCTGTTTTTCTGCAAAGGGACCAGGACGACTGATCCGTGTAAAGGAAAGAATGAATGGGGCCATGTATCGTGAGATTTTGAGTGAAAACCTCCTTCCATCAGCAAGGGCATCGAAGATGAAACGTGGCTGGGTCATTCAGCATGACAATGATCCCAAACACACTGCCCGGGCAACGAAGGAGTGGCTTCGTAAGAAGCAGTTCAAGGTCCTGGAGTGGCCTAGCCAGTCTCCAGATCTCAACCCCATAGAAAATCTTTGGAGGGAGTTGAAAGTCCGTGTTGCCCAGCGACAGCCCCAAAACATCACTGCTCTAGAGGAGATCTGCATGGAGGAATGGGCCAAAATACCAGCAACAGTGTGTGAAAACCTTGTGAAGACTTACAGAAAACGTTTGACCTGTGTCATTGCCAACAAAGGGTATATAACAAAGTATTGAGAAACTTTTGTTATTGACCAAATACTTATTTTCCACCATAATTTGCAAATACATTCATTAAAAATCCTACAATGTGATTTTCTGGATTTTTTTTTCTCATTTTGTCTGTCATAGTTGACAAGTACCTATTATTAAAATTACAGGCCTCTCTCATCTTTTTAAGTGGGAGAACTTGCACAATTGTTGGCTGACTAAATATTTTTTTTCCCCACTGTATATGTTTTTTCAAGATGAGTGATGAGAAGAGAATCTTCAAAACCATCGGTATCTCACTATACCCACATATGCCATGTCTTGAAATATGCAGAAGACGGATTAAAAGTATGTTTAAATTGTAATACAGTGAGGGGAAAAAAGTATTTGATCCCCTGCTGATTTTGTACGTTTGGCCACTGACAAAGAAATGATCAGTCTATAATTTTAATGGTAGGTGTATTTGAACAGTGAGAGACAGAATAACAACAAACAAATCCAGAAAAACGCATGTCAAAAATATTATAAATTGATTTGCATTTTAATGAGGGAAATAAGTATTTGACCCCCTCTCAATCAGAAAGATTTCTGGCTCCCAGGTGTCTTTTATACAGGTAATGAGCTGAGATTAGGAGCACACTCTTAAAGGGAGTGCTCCTAATCTCAGTTTGTTACCTGTATAAAAGACACCTGTCCACAGAAGCAATCAATCAATCAGATTCCAAACTCTCCACCATGGCCAAGACCAAAGAGCTCTCCAAGGATGTCAGGGACAAGATTGTAGACCTACACAAGGCTGGAATGGGCTACAAGACCATCGCCAAGCAGCTTGGTGAGAAGGTGACAACAGTTGGTGCAATTATTCGCAAATGGAAGAAACACAAAAGAACTGTCAATCTCCCTCGGCCTGGAGCTCCATGCAAGATCTCACCTTGTGGAGTTGCAATGATCATGAGAACGGTGAGGAATCAGCCCAGAACTACACGGGAGGATCTTGTCAATGATCTCAAGGCAGCTGGGACCATAGTCACCAAGAAAACAATTGGTAACACACTACGCCGTGAAGGACTGAAATCCTGCAGCACCCGCAAGGTTTCCCTGCTCAAGAAAGCACATATACATGCCCGTCTGAAGTTTGCCAATAAACATCTGAATGATTCAGAGGAGAACTGGGTGAAAGTGTTGTGGTCAGATGAGACCAAAATGGAGCTCTTTGGCATCAACTCAACTCGCCGTGTTTGGAGGAGGAGGAATGCTGCCTATGACCCCAAGAACACCATCCCCACCGTCAAACATGGAGGTGGAAACATTATGCTTTGGGGGTGTTTTTCTGCTAAGGGGACAGGACAACTTCACCGCATCAAAGGGACAATGGACGGCACCATGTACCATCAAATCTTGGGTGAGAACCTCCTTCTCTCAGCCAGGGCATTGAAAATATGTCGTGGATGGGTATTCCAGCATGACAATGACCCAAAACACACGGCCAAGGCAACAAAGGAGTGGCTCAAGAAGAAGCACATTAAGGTCCTGGAGTGGCCTAGCCAGTCTCTAGACCTTAATCCCATAGAACATTTGTGGAGGGAGCTGAAGGTTCGAGTTGCCAAAAATCAGCCTCGAAACCTTAATGACTTGGAGAAGATCTGCAGAGAGGAGTGGGACAAAATCCCTCCAGAGATGTGTGCAAACCTGGTGGCCAACTACAAGAAATGTCTGACCTCTGTGATTGCCAACAAGGGTTTTGCCACCAAGTACTAATTCATGTTTTGCAGAGGTGTCAAATACTTATTTCCCTCATTAAAATGGAAATCAATTAATAACATTTTTGACATGCGTTCTTTTTTGTTGTTGTTATTTTTGTTATTCTGTCTCTCACTGTTCAAATAAACCTACCATTAAAATTATAGACTGATCATGTCTTTGTCAGTGGGCAAATGTACGAAATCAGCAGGGGATCAAGTACTTTTTTTCCCTCACTGTACTTCTGACTGCCAACTTTCTCGCTCCTCCCACAAATTCTGGACTTTATAGCATTCCCAGAAAGCATAGATTATTGAGTCATTATTAGTTTTACACTAAAGACATGACTCTGCCGTTGTGCTGTAGAACTTGTGAATATTGCCCTTTTGTATAATAAATTCTACACATTAGCTTATACTGGATTAAGCGTAGATTTTAGTTAGTTATGCTCCAACTTTCCCTCCATCTTGTGTCAACATCAATTCTTTTTAACTCTTGGTTCCAACAGTTTATATTTTTTTCTAAGAGATTGTCTCTGCAAGGTTTTGTGTATATATTCCCCATTATATTAACATCCTTTTCTGACTCAAATCAGATTCCCTTTAAGGTTGCTATGATTTCAATTATTTTGTTGTGATATCTAACTTTTAAGTTGCATGTATTTGAAACTATCTACATTGGTCAGTTCGAGTATACTTTTTAAAAGAATGCCTTCGGTAGGGTAATTGGTAGTACCAAAAATAAATAGAAATACTTTGGCAGCCATGCCATTCTAAAGAGGTTTATTCTATCTGGAAGATTATTCAATTTAATGAAATCTGCTTTCATATTGTTAATGGAATAAAGTTATTTTTATATATTTATTGTTTGTCACTTATTAAGCGGCCTAAGTATTTCATGTTTATCGTGGTCTTTCTGTAGATCGTGAGTTTTTTTTTCTCCTTCTATTCCATGTGATGAGTTGGATTTTGTTAGTTAACCTTATCTGTTCCATCTATCATTGAAGAACCAAGTAAAATATTTTAGCAAACATGACATATGAGGCTGGTGGGCATTCCATGGGAGGATCACAGTATAAATACTTAGTTATTGTATACATATACAGTGCATTCGGAAAGTGTTCAGACCCCTTGACTTTTTCCACATTTTACAGCCTTTTTCTAAAATTGATTAAATAGTTTTTCCCCCTCATCAATCTACACACAATACCCCATAATGACAAAGCAAAAACTGTTTATTTTTATTTTTTTGCAAATGTATTAAAACTAAACTGAAATATCACATTTACATAAGTATTCAGACCCTTTACTCAGTACTTTGTTGAAGCCCCTTTGGCAGCGATTACAGCATTTGAATCTTCTTGGGTATGACGCTACAAGCTTGGCACACTTGTATTTGGGGAGTTTCTCCCATTCTTCTCTGCAGATCCTATTTTCAGGTCTCTCCAGAGATGTTTGATCGGGTTCAAATCCGGGCTCTGGACATTAAGAGACTTGTCCCGAAGCCACTCCTGCTTTGTCTTGGCTGTGTGCTTAGGGTCGTTGTCCTGTTGGAAGGTGTACCTTCGCCCCAGTCGAAGGTCCTGATTGCTCTGGAGCAGGTTTTCATCAAGGATCTCTCTGTACTTTGCTCCGTTCATCTTTCCCTCGATTCTGACTAGTCTCCCAGTTCCTGCCGCTGAAAAACATCCCCACAGCATGGTGCTGCCAACACCATGCTTTACCGTAGGGATGGTGCCAGGTTTACTCCAGACGTGACGCTTGGCATTCAGGCCAAATACTTCAATCTTGGTTTCATCAGACCAGAGAATCTTGTTTTTCATGGTCTGACAATCCTTTAGGTGACAGATGTGTATGCCTTTCCAAGTCATTCCCAATCAATTGAATTTACCACAGGTGGACTCCAATCAAGTTGTAGAAACATCTCAGGGATGATCAATGGAAACAGGATGCAACTGAGCTTAATTTCGAGTCTTATAGCAAAGGGTCTGAATACTTATGTAAATAAGGTATTTCTGTTTTTTTATGGGGTATTGTGTGTAGATTGATGGCATTTGTATTTATTTAATCCATTTTAGAATAAGGCTGTAACGTAACAAAATGTGGAAAAAATCAAGGGGTCTGAATACTTTCCGAATGCATGTGGGCTGATCAGACATTTAACAAAAAACACATTACAAAAATTAAAATAATAAAGCAAAGAACGTCATTGTACTTGAGGCGCTATGCCTTTTTTAGGGCTTTTTAGCTCCAATTCCTCTCCTAATTTACCACATACAAAAACAGTGGATTCATACATTTGAAGAAAGACTGCCACTTAAGTACTGTATTTTGATTTGTATTACCTTAAACATGTAAGTATAGTGGCTGGTAGGGGTCTACTTGGGGTCAGTGGGTCCTCCAAGAGACTGAAATGGGTGTAGGCCCCCCGCTCACCTCAGAAGGGTCTGATGCCCTCCCAGTCACCCCATCCTAATTTCCCGGATATAGCCCCTCTCCATTCTCACCAATAACCACCGTTAAACCTGTAGTTGTAATGACAAATAATAATAATGTTTCAACATCCTTTCCTAATCTGTCCAGAACTCTTATTCATTTTACAATGGGTTTACAAGTCATACAAACAAGAAATACAATTATATATTGTAATGTAATTAATTCCTTCTCTCTCTCTCTCTCTCTCTCCCAAACCAAATCATCCCTCTCCACCACAACCTCCCTGTTCTCCCCCCTTCACCCCACCCAAGCCAAGCTTATCCCCACCTCCCATCTTTACTCCCCCTTGCCTGCCCAAGCCAAGCTTGTCCCACCCTTGCCCCTCTCTCTCTCTCCCAAACCAAATCATCCCTCTCCACCACAACCTCCCTGTTCTCCCCCCTTCACCCCACCCAAGCCAAGCTTATCCCCACCTCCCATCTTTACTCCCCCTTGCCTGCCCAAGCCAAGCTTGTCCCACCCTTGCCCCTCTCTCTCTCTCCCAAACCAAATCATCCCTCTCCACCACAACCTCCCTGTTCTCCCCCCTTCACCCCACCCAAGCCAAGCTTATCCCCACCTCCCATCTTTACTCCCCCTTGCCTGCCCAAGCCAAGCTTGTCCCACCCTTGCCCCCCCCCCCCCCCCCCCCCCCAAGCCAAGCTTATCACCACCTCCCCTTCTTGCCCTCCCTTACCAACCCAGGCCCAATTTATCCCAACCTCTGTCATTTACCCCCTCCCTTATTCTCAAAGACATTTACACCCCTCTATACATCTACTTACGCATCCATTCTGCTTCATTCACACACAACAAATACCCTATGCCTCCACACACCCATTCTCTTCCGTCCTCCTACACATATTCATATTCACCCTCCTTCCCATTCATATGCACAGACACATACTCACACATACTCCCACCCACTCCCCCTCCCCCCACACACATCCATATAACAATTCATGACTTACATGCTATATTTCCTCGTTTCTATTGTCTTTTCAGTGTCCACGTATCTCATTGGGTAATTCTATCGTTACTTCCTAGAGAAGAACAGTTACTTGGTGCCAATAGTCTAGATTGTATTCGGGGGAGGGGGAAGGAATATTGTCTCAATTTATGATAAGCTGGTCTTAGGCATCACTGTATGTAGCCTAGTGTGCTTATCAGTTTTTACTGTGTCTGCCTCTCCATAGGGCACTGGGCTCTCTTTCAGCCTGTTCAGGGCTTCATCAGCGCTTGTGAATGTAGACCTTTCCTGCAGTCGAATGACCAAAGCCCCCTCTAGTGGCCTCATGGGTGGAATGTCATTAATATTTGTCATAATTAATCAACATTTATTTATTTTTTAAACGCTGAAGAGCTGGTATTTCTATGTCAAACGGTTTTGTTATATTTCAGTCTTCTGTGATGTACTGTATATAAAGTGTCATTTTAAAGTACATTTGTTAAAGAATACCTAGAAGCACTGTGTAACCCACTGCAGTTTAAACTATGTTGTCTGGCTTCTACATATAATCACAGTTTTGACGGTACAAAACGGAGCTACTATCTCCCCATGCGTCCTACCGGTACGCGCATGCGCCTCTGGCTAATTAGATTCATTCAATCAAAAGGTTGGATGAAAAAATAAACAAGAGACTCTGTCTTTTTCTGGTAGTTGGTTGAGGCCCTCAGGCCCTCAGTCTCAGTTGCAGGTGTGGTGGCTGGTGAAATGTACAGCGACAGAATTCAGAACATGCGACGTTCTTACTTTATTCTACCTGTACACCAAGTCAGAACTGTAGGATAAATAAAGGTGGCATATGAGCAGACAATGAAAGCTATTACAATATTCTATGATATTTCTCTAAAACAGGCTATAGGCTACATGTGCACCACCAAGTCAGAACAGTAGGCTAAGTTATGAGGGGAAAAAATGTTGTCATCAAAATGTGTCATCAAAGTCTGGCATTCTCTGGATTTATGGTGTTTTCAAGACAACTGGGAACTCTGGGGGAATAAAAAGGTTGAATCATGATGTCAGTGATCTTCAGGTTGGAGCTCTAGAAAGAGGCCCCAGTTCCCGACTTGGAATTCCGAGTTGGATGACCATTCAAAACGTATTTTCCCAGTCTGAGCTAGTTTTCTTTCAGAGTTCCCAGTTGTCTTGAACTCACTGAAGTCTGAGATTTCCAAGTTTCTAGTTGTTTTGAACGCAGCAGAAGTCATGCTGGATTGACAGCATGGCCAATGTTGAATGTTTATCCTTTTAAGTTTTGAAAAGAGACCCTTAAACCCAGACTTGGACCACACACCCACTCCACTGAATAGCAGGCTAGTTTTTGCTTGGAAATGCTTGCAGTTAGCCACTGATTCTTTCCAAACCACTCATTGTTGAATTTGTGATTTCTAAATTGTTGTGTAATGTTTATGTCCTATGGCCGATGAGCACCGATACGTTTTATCTATAATTTCTCTTGAAAAGGATTTGCCAGTAGATTGTCGACTTGATTCATGATGATGACTGCTAGCTTGCTAGCTACGATTTTGAAAGTATGATGTTGACATGATCATTCCAATCAACGCTACGGTAAATATAAAGTGAATTGATGTCATTTTATCTGTGACCAATGACCTTGAGCCTTCTTGGATGGGCACTTCCAACGTAACTCTATTGCAGCACCCTAGGGGCTTGAATTTTCGAGCTCTCCCCATAGATTTTGTGGTGACGTAGTGTCCCCATGAGTGACAGAACAGTGAGCCAATCACGGCGCAACTAGAGAACATTACCAACCCCTACGCTCCGTATTTTTCGCTGGCTGCCCCACCACCACAGAAAGCACTGAGCTAGGTTGAAACGCCTGCATTTTGGAGCTGCCTTACTCAAGAGAGCAAAAAAGAGACCATGTTTGTATACGGCTTTATTAACTCAATGATTTTTTTAACATTTTGTTTACAAAACGGGTAGACCTGCAAAACCATATTTTAATTATTTTAGCTAAACAGGTGGGGCTCAAAACAGGTGGGGCTCTACCTGCCCTGAATGATGGGTCGCCACTGGCTGAGAACCAAAGCAGTAAGGGAGAGAGGAGCTAGTGTGGACTGTGGAGGCAAGGGGGGAGTGTGTAAATGGGAGAACATGGAGGGGAGGGGGTGCCGCGTTCAAAGCGAGAGAGTGACTTACTGAACGCAACATTTGTCTCTTTGCCTCTCTCACAAGAACCAACACAGCACTCCACTCAACAGGAGGAGCCACACGCTGACAGAAGCCACACCGTTATAGAAAGCTGTTTCTATCCCTTTCTCTCTCACTATTTCCCTCCATTCTCTCTGTCTCTACCTCCCCGAGAGAAGAAACAGCAACAACGACAGAGGCAGCAGCATCATATGCAACAGGGTGCAGACAGCGTCCTTTGTCATTCCTCAAGAGAAGAGAAAAGGAGTTGAGAAGATAACCGAAGGGAGATGACCTGACACCTGTAGCAGGTTGAAGAGCTTTGTGCACTGAGTAGCTAACTGTCTCAGGCTCTCTCATATCTATTGTGGCCGTAGCTTCTTCTGGGCTTTGGTTGCTTTTTCTCAGGCTTCTATATGGCTTCTAAGAAGAAGTGGGGTGATAGTCGGAGAGAGGGCATTCGCAGGGACCGGGCGTGCTCCACACGGGAGGAGTCATCAGAGGGGCTGGGATGTCCCACAACCAGAGGGCGCTTCTCTGAGTCCTGGAAGAGGCTTAGCTCCAGGGGGGGCTCCACCAAGAGGGGTGTGCTCAACTCCCAGCAGCCACTGGTAAGATTTGGAGAGGACTTACTGAGCCCTCTCCCCCCTCCAGGATCAATCAATACCATGGGCCCTGAGAGTGGAGGTGGTTGGGCCTAGGTTGGGGAAAGTAGGGGATAGTGAATTTGGTGGTATGGGTACAGATGGAGATGTGGCCAGTTTGATAATTAAGACAGTGTTTAGGAGGTAGTTGAGGAGATTGGAAGGTGAGAAGTGGCAAAAGTGGTATTGGGAATAGTAGAGAAGACACTGTTTT
Source organism: Coregonus lavaretus (assembly GCF_964263955.1). Taxonomy (NCBI): domain Eukaryota; kingdom Metazoa; phylum Chordata; class Actinopteri; order Salmoniformes; family Salmonidae; genus Coregonus; species Coregonus lavaretus. The sequence continues at coordinate 12,596,345 of NC_140004.1, forward strand.
TTCCCCAGAAAAGTAGAGGACGTTCTGGTTTTGGAAGTATTCATGAGATGGTTCCAAGTGTAGAAGAATGGGAACTTGTTTTGGGAGACTGGAATATGGAAAGAGGAGATGGGTGTAGTTTTGGGAATGCTGAGTAGCCCATGAGCTGGTTAGTTTGGAGTTGCTATAGAGTTGGGCCTGGTTTAGAGAAAGAGAGCAGCTTGTGACGAGGATATGGGTTAACCCCACCACGCGTCTTTTCCTCCTGTGGTATCTGCTCCAAGGCTTCAGAGTGTGTGCTTAAAGTTTCATAAGTGTTTGGCCAGGCATGTATGACTGAAGGGAGGTTCTCCACGGTGGGTCTGGGAGCAGTCAGGCACCACTCTGGATAGATCTGGTTAAGGGGCTGGTCCTCCGTTCTATTTTCGAAATGTAGAACTTTATTGATATTTTTGGATTGAGGTCAACAAGAAGAATGCTAGGGACTATGTTAACCCATCAGACATCCTACAACAGTATCAGCCCAAATGCAGAGCGTGGAGAGATCAGGGGCTGTTGATCTTGGGTGTTGATCTTGTGTGATCTTGGGTCTAGCAACGGTCATCAAAATTGTTAAAAGGTTTTAAAATCTATTCTAATAAATGCAACAGCTGGACAATGAATATGAAGATACAATTTTAAAATCAATCAGATATTGACTGAATTATAGCACATAAAACATTGTACTGACACAGACAAATAATGAATGGAGTTTGGGCATTTTGGTGGAAATTCAGGTATTACATTTATGTAAAATTTCCCTTTTTTTCTTATAATGATTTAGATTAGATTTTAGTCATTTAGCAGACGCTCTTATCCAGAGCGACTTACAGTTAGTGAGTGCATACATTTTCATACTGGCCCCCTATGGGAGACGAACCCACAACTCTGGCGTTGCAAGCGCCATGCTCTACCAACTGAGCTACAGGGGACTGTAATGCACTCATATATACAATTTCTTAGTATAAAATAAAGAACATGATATATGCTAATTTGCATATATACATTGGGTGTATTTGAATATGTGAATAGAAAATATAAAGGGGTGGAACAAGGCTGCAACCACCAACAACTTGCTCTGTCTCTAGGCCTACCTGCACTCACCCGCGCTGTCTCGACTGCCTCGTCAATTATTCGTTACAGAAGTTGTCACGTTCTCTTGCATAATTCAACAAGTGTGTCAAGAGAAGGACACCCATGCAATTTAACAATTTAAAGTAAAAATGCTTGGCTCTAGATTATCTATACATACTTTACATCATTACAAAATCAAAACCCACCAAAAAAAGTTTGCTTTTTCTCTTTCTTGTGATGTAACTGTCAAGACTGCGTTAAATCTCAGATAGATGCAACGGAAAGCAAATGTGTTCCACTGAGCCCATTTCAGCCATGACTGGAGTGTGTTTGACAGGTCATTACAAACATTTCCGCAGTCATTACGTTTAATGGGAAAAAACTAATGGCACAAGCAAGAGTGGGAAAGAGTCACCAGAGTAAAATTAAAGCAATCCAGCGAGATTTAAGTGACAAGTGGATTTTGCACCCCTCAAACACAGGAAATAGATATCCTCACGTGGGCGGGGCATGTGTGTTGCTATTGGATCAGGTCCATCCTGTCCATGTAATCTTATACATTATGATCTAAAAGGAAAAACTAGATCCTAGATCAGCACTCCTACTCTGAGACACTTTATGACTAATGCCCCAGAGCTACAACTGATAATACAATACCATGCCCAAAGGGAAATGAGACATGCTGAAACAATAAGTGCTGTTTTACATTTTTTAAAAACATTTTAGTCATTTAGCAGACGCTCTTATCCAGAGCGACTTACATGAGCAATTAGGGTTAAGTGCCTTGCTCAAGGGCACATCGACAGATTTTTCACCTAGTCGGCTCGGGGATTAGACCCAGCGACCTTTCGGTTACTGGCACAACGCTCTTAACCACTAAGCTACCTGCCGCCCAAGTTTTACCAGCCAGATTGAGATGATTGTGTCAGTGTACACAGAAGCATAGAAAGAAAAGAATGGGAGAGGTGACAATTAAAAAGTGTATGTAAGAGATGTTACTGTAGGTGCATTAGCCACATAGGGATTTGTTGCCTGTATATGGACCACAGTGATGATCTCAAAGCTTTGCCGAGTGACCCTGCATCGTTATGATTTATTATGATCATGAGTGTCTGAGTGATTGTGTGTTTGTGTGTGTGTGTGTGTGTGTGTGCTTCCGTGTATGTTTGTGGTGAGTGCGTGCGTGTCTGCCATCTCGTTGAGAATGCCCTGCAGGTTATACAGCCATCTGTGTGGCGCAGTTGCCTTCTGCTCAGCATATTTAGGTCATAACTATACCCTCTCAACTTTCTACTGAAAACACTAGTGCGTGTACGTTATTGTTTTGTTTTTGTGGATGTGTGTTCGTGCATTTGTATCTGTGGGATGTGTTGTAGTGGTGATCGTAATGTCAGATTCCTCGCCAGCAGCACATTCATTTTCTCTGATGGTACTTGACTGTAATGAGCATCATTTAATCTCACAGTGGGATGATGATGGTGGATGAAAATCATCCCACACACAACACCCCCGGCAACCCCATCCCTTCATCACACCCAATACCACCTGATCTCATTCACCTTAATGTTTATACATTCCCTTACAGACTCAGGTTAACCTGTTGAAATCTACCAGCCAGTAAGAGACATGCCAGGGTAGTAAAAGGGATGGAGGGGGGTGGGTTGACAGAAAGATACATTCCTGATCAAACATACAGAGACAGCAACTGAGTTATATATCATTATTTAAAGTTCAACCATATTTATTTTTTGTCAGTCTTGTGTTGGGAGGGAAGGATCATCTGTGAATATATTCTCATTACAATGAATCCAACTGTGATATTAGTTTGTAGGGTGCCACAGAGGTTGCATCGAGTTCTTTGTGTTGCTGGTTCCATCAACCCAGTTCTGGGAAGTTTTAGGCTAGCGTTCCAGGAGAATAGGTCCCCTCAAATGTGGACCTGAATCAAGACAGATTATAACTACTTTTTCAAACTCATCAGGTTTCATTTTCACATTGCTGTGTGTGTAAATGATTTAAATTATTTGATGAATTACTTAATTTAGTAACACAGGGACCTAGCAGGGGCATCAGAAAATGTACCATTGCATATTTGGAACCTTTTGGAATGAAAGGGTTGCTATGAAGCTGAGGGATAGTAACCAATGTTTATTTAACCCTCTAGAGTCTGAACCCGGTCTAAACTGGGATAGTTTGTTCTGAAGTGTCTGTTCTGTATCTTACAGATATAAGAAAGATCAGGAAACATTTTATATCAACAAAAAAATTCACATGTATTTATCCCCTTATTTTAGGCACTAAACTATCTCCATATATCCTACTTCCATTGATTTTTTTAAAAACTGGTACTGGGGACCTTCAGACAAATCGAGGCTTGTGGGCGTCATAGAGTGGTAAATTCAATTGATTGGACATTATTTGGAAGGGCACACACCTGTCTAGATAAGGTCCCACAGTTGACAGTGCATGTCAGTGCAAGAACCAAGCCATGAGGTCAAAGGAATTGTCCGTAGAGCTCCGAGACAGGATTGTGTTGAGGCACAGATCTGGGGAAGGGTACCAAAACATTTCTGCAGCATTGAAGGTCCCCAATAACACAGTGACCTCTATCATTCTTAAATGGAAGAAGTTTGGAACCACCAAGACTCTTTCTAGAGCTGGCCGCCCAGCCAAACTGAGCAATCGGGGGGGAAGGGCCTTGGTCAGGGAGGTGACGAAGAACCCAATGGTCACACTGACAGAGTTCCTCTGTGGAGATGGGAGAACCTTCCAGAAGGACAACCATCTCTGCAGCACTCCACCAATTACGCCTTTTATGATAGATTGGCCAGATGGAAGCCACTCCTCAGTAAAAGGCACATGACAGCCCACTTGGAGTTTGCCAAAAGGCACCTAAAGGACTCTCAGACCATGAGAAACAAGATTCTGTGGTCTGATTAAACAAATATTGAACTCTTTGGCCTGAATGTCAAGCGTCACGTCTGGAGGAAACCAGGCACCGCTCATCACCTGGCTAATACCATCCCTATTGTGAAGCATGGTGGTGGCAGCATCATGCTGTGGGGATGTTTTTCAGCGGCAGGGAATGGGAGCAAAGTACAAAGAGATCCTTGATGAAAACCTGCTCCAGAGTGCTCAGGACCTCAGACTGGGGCGAAGGTTCACCTTCCAACAGGACAACGACCCTAAGCACACAGCCAAGACAACACAGGAGTGGCTTCGGAAAACAAGTCTCTGAATGTCCTTGAGTGGCCCAGCCAGAGCCCGGACTTGAAGCCGATCAAACATCTCTGGAGAGACCTGAAAATAGCTGTGCAGCGACGCTCCCCATCCAACCTTACAGAGCTTGAGAGGATCTGCAGAGAAGAATGGGAGAAACTCCCCAAATACAGGTGTGCCAAGCTTGTAGCATCATACCCAACAAGACTCAAGGCTGTAATCGCTGCCAAAGGTGCTTCAACAAAGTACTGTGTAAAGGGTCTAAATACTTATGAAAATGTGATATTTCTGTTTTTTTATTTTTATGAAATTTGCAAGAATGTCTAAAAGCCAATTCTTGTCATTATGGGGTATTGTGTGTAGGGGAAAAAACTATTTAATACATTTTACAATAAGGCTGTAATGTAACAACGTGGAAAAATTGAAGGGGTCTAAATACTTTCCGAATGCACTGTATCTATAGCTTTTTTGTATATGTTAATTAGTTTTCTGCGGGGGCGCGACAATTTATGGCTAACGGTTAACAAGGGAGTAAAACCATGGTATATTTGGGATTATGATGGGGTTAAGATTAACTACGTTTGCGGTATTCATAATCATAAGTGCTATTCTTCATATCATATGTCTGCTAATATCACAGATTGGGACTTTTTCAAGAAACTGTATGAGACAGATTTCAATTAAACAGTATTTCACTGCGGAGGAAGATTAGCCAGTTTGTAAATCTTTAGCCTCAAGGAACGCTCCTCTCTAATTAAAGGGGAAAATCTGGCTAATCGAAGCATGACCACCCATACGTAAAAATGTATGCGCACATGACTGTAAGTCACTTTGGATAAAAGCGACTGCTAAATGGCTTATTATAATAATAATAATAATAATAATAATAATAACAGTGATAGCCATCTGGAGATAGCGCAAAGAGACAGATTACTGGCAATCCCCAACCATCCTCTGACTACAAACGAGGCAAAGCAAACAAACAAACACCTCATCCTTTCTGAACCAAATTAATTTCTGATGAAATACACTGATTTCTTTGTAAACAAGCAGACATGTTTCATTTCAAGCTCCAGTGATGATCGGTGGCTCTTTCAAAAGTGAACGCACCGAGCACAGCACTGCACCACTAGGATTGGAAAACAGCTATGTTCTAACTAACATCTTAATCGCCTTACACCACACATGCTTTTAGAACATGGTGCTCGGATGGTAGTGCTTGGATTGGAAGGTGGGGGGTTGTCCATGGACACCCTTGGCAACAATAACTTGGAAACAGAAGTTATTTATCCATGAGGGTTTGTTTTAGCATCAATGCTTGGTGGGAGGTGTTATATGGTTGGAGAATGTGCTGAGAAGACATCATGCCATATTGGAGAGAAGGAAGGAAGTCAGAATGTGTTGAATAAATGTATAAATACGGTAATGATATGGGGCATGGTTCTGAATGGAGCTCACTCTGAAGGGCTGGATCCACTCAACAACAAAAAAAAAGGGTTCCAAAAGGGTTATTTGTCTGTCCCCATAGAATAACCCCTTTGGTTCCAGGTCGAACCCTTTTGGGTTCCATGTAGAACTCTCTGTAGAAAGGGTTCTACATGGAACCCCAAAGGGAGGTTCTACATGGAACCCAAAAGGGTTCTACCTAGGGCTGTTATGGTGACTGTATTACTGCCACACCGGCAGTCACGGTAATTAGGCTTATCCAAGCTCTGATGCTGCTGATGGCCATTAGTAGCCTACCAAACTTGCTAACTGCCTGGTACTCAGCACTCTATTGTCCCTCTAATCACTCTGACATCAATGCAAATTTACATTTACATCATTTAGCAGACGCTCTTATCCAGAGTGTGACGACCCTCCCACTCTGTCTGCCGTATTCTCTCTTTGCTCTTGTTTCCTTATTAGGATGCCGGTGGGCGGAGTTGGGAGGGTCGTCAGCTACATGGGAAACACCTGGGCCGGGTGTGTCCCAGCATAAATGGACCTCTTCCACATTCATTGAGGCTCTCTCCAGGCAGATACTTTGATTTTGGTTGTGGTATTTTTGTGGCTTTTTGGTTGTTTGCTTTGGCACCTTTCAACACCTTTCCATATGACATTTATGCATGCTAACACTCACTTACACTACTGATTACTGATTACACACACCATTGTTATTTGATTTAGTTTACTTTGGTTAATAAATATATACTTTGAGTATTCCTTGTCTCCACGTGTCTCCCTTTTGTTACGAACTTGAGCCGGTTCGTGACAAGTGGGGGCTCGTCTGGGATCTTGAACTGGTTGTGTTTGGGAGAACGTGGAGTTAAAGTCAAATTCTGTAGGGTCTTTGTAAATTTTGTTAGTTTGTTTGAGTTTGATAGGCCCAGTATTGGTTGCCTTTGGGTTTTGGGTTGTGTACTGCGTTGGAGAGAATACATTGGTTAGTTTCCAGGCCCTGCCCAGCCTGGAAACTCTTGCTCTACTCGCTGTTAGGACATTGGTCGGAGGTGAGTACAATCGGCTGTGTACCTCAGTGGGAGATTGGGTAGGGTAGTGACATTTGCTACCCGGAGCTATAGCTTTTTCCCCTGATAGGCTTAGTGACGTGTTTTGTTTTGGAATATGTTGGGCATGGTTAAATGTTTATTTTTGTGTGGTGTCTGTGGACTGAGCATTTGTCTCGGGGGCACATCCGTGGCTTGGGGGAATCTACCAGCGTGCTGGGGGGTTTAATTCCTTGCCAGCGGGCTACAGTGCGTAATTACCCACCGCGAATCCGCACGAAGACTAGGGTTCAGGTATTGTAGGTTGGGGAAGCTCCATATCCCATCTCTCTTCTGTGGTGCTCAGTGTGATTGTCATTTCTCTTGTGTCTGGTGTGCTCAGCAGAGGGGTTGAGCGAGATTATTATGATATATATATATATATATATATTTTTATTTTTATTTTCTTTCTTCTCCTGATTATGGCGTCTAATGTAGACGAGTTCATTCGCTTTCCATCAGAAGAACTGTTAGAATTATGTACTAAAGAACAGCTGTTGAAGGTTGCTGAACACTACAAGGTTGAAATGAGTGATAAACGTCTAAAAAATTCTATTAGGTTAATATTGAAGGCCAATTTGATGGAGAGTGGTATTCTTGAAGTTACCACTGGGGCAGCCTCTGCTGAGGACACGTTGTCTCCCCGATATGTTACAATGACCGCTCCATCGGTTAGTCATAGTAGTCTTCTTTTTGAACAGCAGAAAGAACTGCTTATGTTACAGCTATGGCATGATCGTGTAAAATATGAAAGGGAATTGGAATTTAAACAGGATATGGAGCGTGCTAAAATCAAGCTGCAACAAGAGCGACTAGAGTTGGTTAGGGAAGGAAAGCTCTCAGGGGAGAGTTTGCTCTGGGAAGGTGATCCAGAGTTACCTAGGGGTCGTTCCTCTTTTGGTCGTAATCCAGACACATTTGATATTGTTGGGAATTTACGGTTGTTGCCCCAGTTTAATGAAAAGGACCCGGAGACATTCTTTTCGTTGTTTGAGCGTGTTGCTGACGCTAGGAGTTGGCCTGATTCTGATCGCACTTTGATGTTGCAGTGTGTGCTGACTGGTAAAGCGCAAGAAGCATATTCAGCTCTTAGTGTAGCCGACAGTGTTAGTTATGATAATGTTAAAACGGCTGTGTTACAGAGTTATGAATTGGTCCCTGAGGCTTACCGCCAACGATTTAGAACTTAAATTTAAAAAGGGATGATCAGCAGACTCATGTTGAGTTTGCGCGAATATTATCTTCACAGTTTAATCGCTGGTGTTCCGCCTCTGCAGTTATGACTTTCCAAGGGCTGTGTGATCTGATTATGTTAGAACAATTTGAGGACACAATCCCTGATCGTATAGCGACGTACATTAACGAATGAAAAATAAAGACTGTCGCTGAAGCTGCGGTTTTGACAGATGAATATGTGTTGACTCACAAATGTTTTTGCAGAACCCCGTATTCGGAGTGAGTGGGGGCGTTCGCAGAGATTTGGGCCTCGCTCGCCGAGATACTTCGGTTCCCGGGCAGAGTTTCATTCAACTAGGGTTGAGCCTGATACCCGTGGTAAAACTGACTTTGGTCAAGAGTGTCACTACTGTCAAGAATTAGGTCATTGGAAAAATGAATGTCCGATTCTTAGGTCTAGGGGTAAATTCAGTACAGTGCTTATGGTAAATCGAGGCCTACAGCGTTAGCAGCGCCTGTTCCACATCAGTTCACTCCTGACGCATTGTCTCATGCCCAGGGCCATGTGAAAGGCTATATTGATCCCGACTATTTACCTTTCATTACGGAGGGTTTTGTGTCTATGTTAGGAAGTAAGAACCTAGTGCCAGTAAAGATCCTAAGAGACACAGGTGCCTCTGAATCATTTGTGTTGGAATCTGTGTTACCCTTCTCTGCGGAGACTGATTCGGGGAATAGTGTTCTAATTAGGGGAATAGGTTTGAACACTCTGTCAGTTCCATTGCATAAACTGATGTTGGATTGTGGACTGGAGGGTATTGACGTGATCCTTGGAAATAACTTGGCTGGGGAGCGTGTGTGGCCTATCGTGTTTCCATCTTTAGTGGTTTCCACTAAGCCTTCAATTGTAGGGATTCCTGATGAGAGTGCGCAGAATTTCCCAGAGGTGTTCTCTGCATGTGCAGTGACGCGTTCTATGATCCATGACGACCTGGTCACGGAACTGGCTAACGAGAATACCACAAAGAAGTCTGTTACTGTTTTCCCTGTCATCCCGTTATCTGTATCCCGCTCCGATTTAATCGAGGCGCAACGGACTGACCCTACATTAGAAGAGTTGCGGGACCAAATTGTGCCTGTGGAACAGTTGGGAGATGTCGCACAGGGCTATTTTCTCCAAGAGGAGGTCCTGATGAGAAAGTGGATGTCTCATGGTAGTTGTTTTCTGGGGGAGGCGATTAGTCAGGTTGTGGTACCAGTTAAGCTTCGTGAGTTGGTGTTGACAACTTCTCACAATGACGTTGCTGGACATATGGGTGTGAGAAAAACCTACAATCGCATATTACGACATTTCTTTTGGCCAAGATTAAAGAGGGATGTTTCTGATTTCATCAAAACTTGTCACACCTGTCAATTAACTGGTGAACCTAATCAAGCTATTAAGCCGGTACCACTGTTCCCTATTCCTGTACTCAGTAAACCTTTTGAGTATCTGATTATTGACTGTGTTGGTCCTCTGCCTCGTTCTAGAAAGGGTAGTAATTATTTGTTGACTGTGATGTGTCAGACCACTAGGTTTCCTGCTGCCTATCCTCTCCAGTCTATCACGACTAAGTCTGTGTTAAAAGCTTTGACTCAGTTTCTCTCACTGTTTGGAATCCCTAAGGTCATTCAAAGTGATCAAGGATCTAATTTCACCTCTAATCTCTTTGGTCAGGTTCTCCAACAACTCCATATTAAACACAACTTGTCTAGCGCCTATCATGCCCAAAGTCAAGGAGCACTGGAACGTTTCCATCAAACACTTAAGTCTTTGTTGAGAGCTTATTGTACTGAGATGGATAAGGATTGGGAGGAGGGGTTGCCTTGGTTACTGTTAGCTGCTAGGGAGGTTTCACAGGAGAGCACGGGTTTTAGCCCAAATTACCTTGTGTTTGGACATAGGGTGCGTGGGCTTTTATCTGTTCTCCAGGATGACTGGAAGTCTCCCGAGCCTCCTCAGTCCCTGTTATCATATGTGTGTGATTAGCCTCCCACTCTGTATGCCGTATTCTCTCTTTGCTCTTGTTTCCTTATTAGGATGCCGGTGGGCGGAGTTGGGAGGGTCGTCAGCTACATGGGAAACACCTGGGCCGGGTGTGTCCCAGCATAAATGGACCTCTTCCACATTCATTAAGGAGACTCTCTCCAGGCAGATACAGTGGGGAAAAAAAGTATTTAGTCAGCCACCAATTGTGCAAGTTCTCCCACTTAAAAAGATGAGAGAGGCCTGTAATTTTCATCATAGGTACACGTCAACTATGACAGACAAAATGAGATTTTTTTCTCTCCAGAAAATCACATTGTAGGATTTTTAATGAATGTATTTGCAAATCATGGTGGAAAATAAGTATTTGGTCAATAACAAAAGTTTCTCAATACTTTGTTATATAGCCTTTGTTGGCAATGACACAGGTCAAACGTTTTCTGTAAGTCTTCACAAGGTTTTCACACACTGTTGCTGGTATTTTGGCCCATTCCTCCATGCAGATCTCCTCTAGAGCAGTGATGTTTTGGGGCTGTCGCTGGGCAACACGGACTTTCAACTCCCTCCAAAGATTTTCTATGGGGTTGAGATCTGGAGACTGGCTAGGCCACTCCAGGACCTTGAAATGCTTCTTACGAAGCCACTCCTTCGTTGCCCGGGCGGTGTGTTTGGGATCATTGTCATGCTGAAAGACCCAGCCACGTTTCATCTTCAATGCCCTTGCTGATGGAATGTTTTCACTCAAAATCTCACGATACATGGCCCCATTCATTCTTTCCTTTACACGGATCAGTCGTCCTGGTCCCTTTGCAGAAAAACAGCCCCAAAGCATGATGTTTCCACCCCCATGCTTCACAGTAGGTATGGTGTTCTTTGGATGCAACTCAGCATTCTTTGTCCTCCAAACACGACGAGTTGAGTTTTTACCAAAAAGTTCTATTTTGGTTTCATCTGACCATATGACATTCTCCCAATCCTCTTCTGGATCATCCAAATGCACTCTAGCAAACTTCAGACGGGCCTGGACATGTACTGGCTTAAGCAGGGGGACACGTCTGGCACTGCAGGATTTGAGTCCCTGGCGGCGTAGTGTGTTACTGATGGTAGGCTTTGTTACTTTGGTCCCAGCTCTCTGCAGGTCATTCACTAGGTCCCCCCGTGTGGTTCTGGGATTTTTGCTCACCGTTCTTGTGATCATTTTGACCCCACGGGGTGAGATCTTGCGTGGAGCCCCAGATCGAGGGAGATTATCAGTGGTCTTGTATGTCTTCCATTTCCTAATAATTGCTCCCACAGTTGATTTCTTCAAACCAAGCTGCTTACCTATTGCAGATTCAGTCTTCCCAGCCTGGTGCAGGTCTACAATTTTGTTTCTGGTGTCCTTTGACAGCTCTTTGGTCTTGGCCATAGTGGAGTTTGGAGTGTGACTGTTTGAGGTTGTGGACAGGTGTCTTTTATACTGATAACAAGTTCAAACAGGTGCCATTAATACAGGTAACGAGTGGAGGACAGAGGAGCCTCTTAAAGAAGAAGTTACAGGTCTGTGAGAGCCAGAAATCTTGCTTGTTTGTAGGTGACCAAATACTTATTTTCCACCATCATTTGCAAATAAATTCATTAAAAATCCTACAATGTGATTTTCTGGAATGTTTTTTCTCATTTTGTCTGTCATAGTTGACGTGTACCTATGATGAAAATTACAGGCCTCTCTCATCTTTTTAAGTGGGAGAACTTGCACAATTGGTGGCTGACTAAATACTTTTTTCCCCCACTGTACTTTGATTTTGGTTGTGGTATTTTTGTGGCTTTTTGGTTGTTTGCTTTGGCACCTTTCAACACCTTTCCATATTACATTTATGGATGCAAACACTCACTTACACTACTGATTACACACACCATTGTTATTCGATTTAGTTTACTTTAGTTAATAAATATATACTTTGAGTATTCCTTGTCTCCACGTGTCTCCCTTTTGTTACGAACTTGAGCTGGTTCGTGACAAGAGCGACTTACAAATTGGTGCATTGACCTTATAGCCAGTGGGATAACCACTTTACAATATTTATTATTATTACTTTTTTTGGGGAGTTGGGTAAGGGGGGGGGTAGAAGGATTACTTTATCCTATCCAAGGTATTCCTTAAAGAGGTGGGATTTTAAAGTGTCTCCGGAAGGTGGTGAGTGACTCCGCCGTCCTGGCGTCGTGAGGGAGCTTGTTCCACCATTGGGGTGCCAGAGCAGCGAACAGTTTTGACTGGGCTGAGCGGGAACTGTGCTTCCGCAGAGGTAGGGGGGCCAGCAGGCCAGAGGTGGATGAACGCAATGCCCTCGTTTGGGTGTAGGGACTGATCAGAGCCTGAAGGTACGGAGGTGCCGTCCCCCTCACAGCTCCGTAGGCAAGCACCATGGTCTTGTAGCAGATGCGAGCTTCAACTGGAAGCCAGTGGAGTGTGCGGAGGAGCGGGGTGACGTGAGAGAACTTGGGAAGGTTGAACACCAGACGGGCTGCGGCATTCTGGATGAGTTGTAGGGGTTTAATGGCACAGGCAGGGAGCCCAGCCAACAGCGAGTTGTAGTAATCCAGACGGGAGATGACAAGTGCCTGGATTAGGACCTGTGCCGCATCCTGTGTAAGGCAGGGTCGTACTCTCCGAATGTTGTAGAGCATGAACCTACAGGATCGGGTCACCGCCTTGATGTTAGCGGAGAATGTAATCGGAAATCTAATCAAGCGCTTCATGACAGCCCATGAGCTCATGTTGCTAAACATTTCTATAGGCTATGCAATTGCGGGAGAAAACAGAGTGATGGCCTCTATTAAAAAGAGGAGGATCCCATCAGCTAGGCCTGCTATATTTTATTTCTCAACTTTCCAAATATTAAGCAGATTGCTTCTCTTTACAACAGGAGTATAGCCTACCTGGCTGGCATGAAAAGGAACCATGGGAAAAGCGTCCTCCATTCGCTATTAAAGTGCATAGATTACATGCATTTTTTTCCTCTGCCCCTGTTTCGAGACAGGTGCATGATAATGGCTAATTCTAAATCAAAACCAAATTTCACACTTTTTTATATTATTTAGTGTATGTAAATACAATATTAAATCAAGAATAGTCTGATGGGTGACAATATTAGCTTATCACTTGTGAATGATGCCCAGCTTGTGTGCAGTAAGGCAAGAAACAGAGCATGCCTTTTTTTTGCAACATTTTCAAATCATAGTTGCAGACCTCATGTAGCCTAGCCCATAGGCCTATATGGTTTGATAAGGTTTGTATCACAACTAATAACAAATAACTTCTTAAAATTGAAGGACATTAATCTGCATTACAACGGGGGTAGAGCCTAACTGGAATGCATATGCAGCGCGTGAGTTTCAAATTTGAGGAAGATAATTTTCACCATAAAAATGCACCTTTATAACAAAAGCATTACATGCTTAATAATAATAATATAATAATATGCCATTTATCAGACGCTTTTATCCAAAGCGACTTACAGTCATGTGTGCATACATTTTTACGTATGGGTGGTCCCGGGGATCGAACCCACTACCCTGACGTTACAAGCGCCATGCTCTACCAGCTGAGCTACAGAGGACTTAATCGCATTTGATTGCATTTAGGAACTTTCTCGCTTATAGCCTACTGCCGTGTATGCATTGCTGCGCTTATAATGTGATGAAATAGCCTAATAGTTTATCAAAATTTTAAGCTAAACGTTCTGATCTGTTGTGTCAGCCTCATTGCTTAAAAAATGTTTTTTGATGCTAATGCTTGTATTAATTTGGTAGCTATCGCATCCCACAACTGTCCCAGACTATGTTTGGAATATTTATTTCTCGCACAGAATAGAATAGGTCAACTTTTGTACTATGGAGGATAGTAGATTGACTAGTGCTTTTGCTGTTCGTTAGGCCTACTCATGTTGTTTGCTGACAAAGTAAATGTGGACAGTTCTTCCAATATCTTCAATATGTGCCTCGGAATTGGATAAGGACGTGCGCAGTTGTGTCCCCGATGTGTCTGTCTTCACTTGTAGCCTGTGAGAAAGACCCAATCACTTCACGGGTATTAGCTAATGAGAATTGAGTTATCTGAGAGAGCCATGTGAATGAGAGATGCTTCGGAGCACGCAGCCGGGAGAAGGGAATTATAATTATTATATTCAGCCCAAGGGCACAAGACACTGGCCGCAAAAGGCATGGATTTTTTAGGCATGCTCTCTGAATTCCTTCTGTCAATTTATTCCCCAACATAGGGAGAGAGCAGACATTAAGAGATGCTCAGCCATGCTCCATTCCAAGCTGCTTGCATTACACAGACAAGTAGTGGAGAAGTTCAGCATTTTACATAAAAGTTTGGGGTATGCTCCTTCAATTATTTTATTGGGCTTTTCATCAGGGTGCATTCTTTCACCCTGATTTAAAGAGAAGCGCGGATATCCCCACCTATAACTTTTCTATCATTCACATCATGTACTGTATGTATTATCATGATATTTCCCCCTGACCCTCCACCAATTTGGTGCCTTTTGCATGTAACCTATAAATAAAGAAATCTATTTCACCTAATTTGAACGTTCTGTCATAAAGATCACATGTTCAACTTCATAAAAGTTTTCCCATGCCAAGAGGTTAAATAAAAAATTACTATAGAAAGTGCCAAATAAAGTAACAGGATTAACCGTAACAGGGTTGACGATTTCAAGTGGCAATTGGAGGCAAGCTTGGTAGCCTAGTGGGAAAGCGTGTTGGGCCAGTAAGTGAAAAGTTGCTGGTTCAAATTCCTGAGCTAACTAGGTGAATAATCTGTTGATGTGCACTTGAGCTAGGCACTTAACCCAAATTGCTCTAGATAAAGGCGTCTGCTAAGTGCTTTTAATTTTTAATTTTTTTTTTACATTCTAGCCTGTTGATTTTTTATTTTTTATTTTTTATGTCATTTAGCATACGCTCTTAACCCTAATTGCTCCTGTAAGTCGCTCTGGATAAGTGCCTTGCTCAAGGGCACATTGACAGATTTTTCACCTAGTCAGCTCTGGGTTTAGAACCAGCAACCTTTCGGTTACTGGCACAACGCTCTTAACCACAAAGCTACCTGCCATTTATCTAGGGCAGGGATTGGCAACTTTGATGGGGACCACAAAAAATATGAACTCATCATGAGGGTCTGCGTACCCACATCCATACCTCACACTGCGAGCAAAACATTTGAGTTGCCCCCCTCTTGACAATGGAGAGAATGTTTAAGTTTTAGAGTTAATTTCGTGCAATTCTACACATTGTGCCATGTGGAGAGAAATGTTAGCAGTTTTTAAAGGGATACTTCGGGATTTTGGCAATGAGGCCTTTAATCTACTTCCCCAGAGTCAGATACCAGAGGTAGTTTCGCGAGCCAATGCTAACTAGCTTTAGCGCAATGACTGGAAGTCTATTGGTATCTGCTAGCATGGAATTGACCTGAGGGCCTTCAAAAGGGGGATTTGGGGATTAAGTGGGTTAAAATCTTCCTAGAAGTGACACAGGGTTGATGGAGGGGCATGTCAAAATGCAGAATTGTGGTCTTTATTCATATAAAAAATGTGATGTATTGAATTTTCCATGTGATCACTTCAGGGGCACTCATTTAATACAACAGGCTTCTAAAATTCAATATTGGTGCTTTATTTCTACTTAAAATATCAAATGGATGCAAACCTTTTCATGGAATGACCCAGGGATGTCCTGTCTTGTGTCATGTTCATTAGGGAACACAGCAATGTTTCAAAAGTTCAGATTGTACCTCACGCCATTTCAATCCGTTGTGCCAAATGAACATGACCCCGGTGTCCTAGGAACACATCTGAAGCACGCTCTGCTTCAGGCTGCTGGCTGCATGTGGCGAAGCATGTCCTGGTGCGATGGCCGGGAAGTAAATGCTGTCATAAAGGCTATTAGCTTAGCTCCGTGCCCCAGGGTCCACTTTTATTACACCCATTCCTATAAGATGCTAAATACGCGGTCGCCCTGGCAACGCCGGGGTCTCGACGACTAATGCAGAATGAATGTCAGGCGAGCGTGGCATTTTGTTTTTATCCAGAGTGCGGTAGGCTAGTGATATTGCTGGGGCACAGGGATGAGAGTGGGAGTGATGACAGAGAAAATAGATCAATTTTCTCAGTACCAGGGGTTTTATTACGGTAACCATTCGTTTCACCTGACTGGCTGAGTTCATCCAGATCAGTGGGCAGGAGCTACCCCAGAGGCAGCAAGGCCTTAAACTAAACACTAAAAAGCAATATCTCACCAGGCTGAATCAGACTGAGCCTGACTGAGCCAAGCTGAACCAGACTTGACCAGCTTGACCCCATGGAATTTGGGTTGAAAAAACATTCCATTCCAGATTTCGTAAAGTACTTGTCACAATGTCATTGTCACAGAAGGCTCTGCCAAAATACCCGTGGTCTAAACCCTTTCACCAAGTAAGCAATGAATAACAGGAACAGAGGAAAACCATGTAAGGTTTAACCATTATTTTACCAGGCAAGTAAGTTTTCCAGAAAGAGTTAGAATTATATCTTCAATTGATACAGTAGTTGTTGTGCATTATTACAGTAGCCACTCACTCTGCATTACAGTGGCTTTAGTTAAGAGCTCTCTAGTCTTAAAGAGCACTCTATGCCACTGTAACTTCAGTGCTAAACTGAATGACTTTTCATTACTGGATCCCTGATCTAGAGCTATATCCGGATATGGTCTGTTGACTCAGGAGATTAAATCAGCCGTAGCAGTAAAGCTAATCTGCCATTTATGGCTCTATTCCCTGTGTTTTTATAAATTCCATTAGGTGACAAGGGATATAGCTTAGCATTGCCATTCCAGATGGGCACATCACTGATCCACCTCTCTAGGGGAAAGGAGAGTTGACATCCTGACGCAAGGTACTAGCCACCTACCTCCGCCTCCTCCACCACACCTCACTGCTGAATGTTGGAGTCCCATCACACACACACCTAATGGAGCTACTGAAAACATATGGCACATATCCATCAAACAGTCAAAACATCAATACAGGACTAAGCTCAAATCCTACTACGCCGGCTCTGACGCTCGTCGTGTGTGGCAGGGCATACAAAGAGAAACCCAGCCGCGAGCTGTTTAGTGACACAAGCCTACCAGACAAGCTAAATTACTTCTATGCTCGCTTTGAGACAAGCAACACTGAACCATGCATGAGAGTACCAGCTGTTCCAGACGACTGTGTGATCTCGCTCTCCATAGCCGACGTGAGTAAGACCTTTTAAACAGGTTAACATTTACAAGGCCGCAGGGCCAGACGGATTACCAGGACGCGTACTCAGAGCATGCGCTGACTAGCTGTCAAGTGTCTTCACTGATATTTTCAACCTCTCCCTGACCCAGTTTGTAATACCTAAATGTTTCAAGCAGACCACCATAGTCCCTGTGCCCAAGAACGCCAAGGTAACCTGTCTAAACAGGTGGTGAGGGTAGGCAACAATACATCCGCCACATGACCCTTAACACAGGGGCCCCCTCAGGGGTGCATGCTTAGTCCCCTCATCATGAGGCAGTTGCTCGCGTGTCTGCGTACCCACATCCATAGCCCCTCTCCCCCTGACATAAAGAGCAAAACATTTTAGTGGCCCCTTCTTTTTTTGTTTGTTTTACAGCTTACTGCAATTCCACACATTTTGCCATAGTGTGGAGCGAAATGTTTGCAGTTTTTAATATGATATCTGAGTGAAACTGACTAACAAAATTAATGGGGGCCCCCCCGGGCGGTAATTCGACCATGATAATAAGTTTAGATAGTTTAACTGCCAGCTAATTTAGCAATCTAAAACATTTTAGCTGACATGGCCTAACTGACTGACTATCAGTGACTGACATAACAAGAGAAAAATTGCTGATGCACAACCACATTTCTAAATTGCACCTTGTGTATTCTACTATTGTAACTCGCAACAGTAAGTTGAGACCCTGACTGATTTCCCCCCCCCCCCCCAAAAAAAAGTTTAATAAATTATATACAGTACCAGTCAAAAGTTTGGACACACCTACTCATTCCAGGGGTTTTCTTTATTTTTACTATTTAATAGTGAAGACATCAAAACTATGAAAAAACACATATGGACGAAAAAAATAACCAAAAAAGTGTTAAACAAATCAAACAATTTTATATTTGAGATTCTTCAAATAGCCACTCTTTGCCTTGATGACAGCATTGCACACTCATAACATTCTCTCAACCAGCTTCATGAGGTAGTCGCCTGGAATGCATTTCAGTGAGCCTTGTTAAAAGTTAATTTGAGGAATTTATTTTCTTAATAAGTTTGAGCCAATCAGTTGTGTTGTGACAAGGTAACGGTGAAATTCAGAAGTCCATATTATGGCAAGAACAGCTCAAATAAGCAAAGAGAAACGACAGTCCATCATTACATTAAGACATGAATGTCAGTCAATACGGAACATTTCAAGAACTTTGAACGTTTCTTCAAGTGCAGTCGCAAAAACCATCAAGCGCTATGATGAAACTGGCTCTCATGAGGACCGCCACAGGAATGGAAGACCCAGAGTTATTCATTAGAGTTACCAGCCTCAGAAATTGCAGCCCAAATAAACGCTTCACAGAGTTCAAGTAACAGACACATCTCAACATCAACTGTTCAGAGGAGACTGTGTGAATCAGGGCTTCATGGTTGAATTGCTGCAAAGAAACCACTACTAAAGGACACCAATAAGAATAAAATACTTGCTTGGGAGATGTTTGGTTCCAACCGCCGTGGCTTTGAGACGCGGTGTGGGTGAACGGATGATCTCCGCATGTGTATTTCTCACCGTAAAGCATGGAGGAGGAGGTGTTATGGTGTGGGGGTGCTTTGCTGTCTTTCATTTATTTAAAATTGAGGCACACTTAACCAGCATGGCTACCACAGCATTCTGCAGTGATAAGCCTAAGTTTGGGCTTAGTGGGACTATCATTTGACCCAACACCCCTCCAGGCTGTGTAAGAGCTATTTTACCAAGAAGGAGAGTGAGTGCTGCATCAGATGACTTGGCCTCCACAATCTCCTGACCTCAACCCAATTTGAGATGGTTTGGGATGAGTCGAACCGCAGAGTGAAGGAAAAACAGCCAACAAGTGCTCCGCATATGTGGGAACTCCTTCAAGACTGTTGGAAAAGCATTCCAGGTCAAGCTGGTTGAGAGAATGCCAAGAATGTGCAAAGCGGTCATCAAGGCGAAGGGTGGATATTTGAAGAATCTCAAATATAAAATATATTTTGATTTGTTTAACAGTTTTTTGGTTACTACATGATTCCAAATGTGTTATTTCATAGTTTTGATGTCTTCAATATTATTTTTCTATTATTTCTCTTTTCTTCTCTCAGCATTGCTGTAAGTTAGTCTACACCTGTTGTTTACGAAGCATATGACAAATACAATTTGATTTGATTTCACACACACACACACACACCGTTTCCTACAGCTTTCCTCATGGTTCTATTTAAAGTAATGTTCTCACATTGTTCCGAGAACGTTAAGAAACAACGTTATTCTGTGGTAATTTCAGTGCTTCTTCAGGTTTCGTCACGGTTCTATTTAATAGTTTTTTTTTTCGTTTCGTTTTTTTAATGTTCAGAGAACGTTAAGAAAACCACCAGAAAAATGTAGTAACAGAGTTGCAAAGAAGAAGCCATTCCTCAGACTGGCCAATAAAAATAATAGATTAAGATGGGCAGTCTGAGATATGGCTTTTTCTTTGCAACTCTGCCTAGAAGGTCAGCATCCCGGAGTTGCCTCTTCACTGTTGACGTTGAGACTAGTGTTTTGCGGGTACTATTTATCAAAGCTGCCAGTTGAGGACCAGTGAGGCGCCTGTTTCTCAAACTAGACACTCTAATGTATTTGTCCTCTTGCTCAGTTGTGCACCGGGGCCTCCCACTCCTCTTTCTATTCTGGTTAGAGCAAGTTTGCGCTGTTCTGTGAAGGGAGTAGTACACAGCGTTGTACGAGATCTTCAGTTTCTTGGCAATTTCTCGCATAGAATAGCCTTCATTTCTCAGAACAAGAATAGATTGACGAGTTTCAAGAAAGTTATTTGTTTCTGGCCATTTTGAGCCTGTAATCGAACCCACAATTGTTGATGCTCCAGATACTCAACTAGTCTCAAGAAGGCCAGTTGTATTGCTTCTTTAATCAGCACAACAGTTTTCAGCTGTGCTACCATAATTGCAAAAGGGTTTTCTAATGATCAATTAGCCTTTTGAAATGATAAACTTGGATTAGCAAACACAACGTGCCATTGGAACACAGGACTGATGGTTGCTGACAATGGGCCTCTGTACGCCTATGTAGATATTCCATAACAAATCAGCCGTTTCCAGCTACAATAGCCATTTACAACATTAACAATGTCTACACTGTATTTCGGATCAATTTGATATTTTAATGGACAAAAAAATTGCTTTTCTTTCGAAAACACAGACATTTCTAAGTGACCCCAAACCTTTGAACGGTAGTGTATAGTGTGTTTAGTGGTACCTTGAAAAGCAGACATTAGCATCTCCTAACCATATACAGTGGGGAGAACAAGTATTTGATTCACTGCCGATTTTGCAGGTTTTCATACTTACGAAGCATGTAGAGGTCAGTAATTTTTATCATAGGTACAATTCAACAAAAATCCAGAAAATCACATTGTATGATTTTTAAGTAATTAATTTGCATTTTATTGCATGACATAAGTATTTGATACATCAGAAAAGCAGAACTTAATATTTGGTACAGAAACCTTTGTTTGCAATTACAGAGATCATACGTTTCCTGTAGGTCTTGACCAGCTTTGCACACACTGCAGCAGGGATTTTGGCCCACTCCTCCATACAGACCTTCTCCAGATCCTTCAGGTTTCGGGGCTGTCGCTGGGCAATACGGACTTTCAGCTCCCTCCAAAGATTTTCTATTAGGTTCAGGTCTGGAGACTGGCTAGGCCACTCCAGGACCTTGAGATGCTTCTTACGGAGCCACTCCTTAGTTGCCCTGGCTGTGTGTTTCGGGTCGTTGTCATGCTGGAAGACCCAGCCACGACCCATCTTCAATGCTCTTACTGAGGGAAGGAGGTTGTTGGCCAAGATCTCGCAATACATGGCCCCATCCATACTCCCCTCAATACGATGCAGTCGTCCTGTCCCCTTTGCAGAAAAGCATCCCCAAAGAATGATGTTTCCACCTCCATACTTCACGGTTGGGATGGTGTTCTTGGGGTTGTACTCATCCTTCTTCTTCCTCCAAACACGGCGAGTGGGGTTTAGACCAAAAAGCTCTATTTTTGTCTCATCAGACCACATGACCTTCTCCCATTCCTCCTCTGGATCATCCAGATGGTCATTGGCAAACTTCAGACGGGCCTGGACATGCGCTGGCTTGAGCAGGGGGACCTTGCGTGCGCTGCAGGATTTTAATCCATGACGGCGTAGTGTGTTACTAATGGTTTTCTATGAGACTGTGGTCCCAGCTCTCTTCAGGTCATTGACCAGGTCCTGCCGTATAGTTCTGGGCTGATCCCTCACCTTCCTCATGATCGTTGATGCCCAACGAGGTGAGATCTGGATGTCATGAAATAGGTTAGAAAATAAACATCTAAGGACTTTATAAAGGCACCAGTGGCGCTCAGTGCCATTTAAGATGAGGAAGGACAAAAAAATAATATTCTCACGAGCATTGCCTTATTTCTATAACAGCATATTGGATGACTGTCATTCATATTCCATTCGATCAGTTCAATGTAACATCGAGAGGTTTAGACTACCACATGATACTGTTATTTTCCTTATACCCAACATGAGGTTGCTACAACCTAGCCTATGAATGAAAGTTTACAATGTAGGTGCACACAGGTCGAGAGAAAGATTTGAGGTGACACAGTGACACACGGACAGACAGTGACATGTTCAATACCGCCTTGCACACTCTTGCCTACATCTAGCTGATCCAGGGTGTAATCATTCCAACAGTTACAAAGGAGAGTTTCTATTGGACAAGTCCAGGTATGTTTATCCCCATTTGGTTCAGCTTGCTTCTGTTTTTAAGAAACGTTTTACAACAGAATCTGAGGAATGAATACACCCCTGATCACAGGTAAACACACTTCACTTTCTTAGCAGCGACATTGTATTCCTTCTTGCATCTATGCACTCTCCTCCTCTCACCTTTTCCCTTTGCTTGTGGACTTCAATGCACAACATATCAGCTGTATGTGACCAGGCAAAAAACATTTTCCAAGCCAAACCATATCATAACCGCTACACACAGCCTACATTTGTTGTCACCATATTAGCTGACGTAATGTCATAGTCAACATATCTAATAGAACTAACGCGTTAGTAAACCTGCTACAATCACGCAGTAACGTTAGTGTACAGTCAGTAAGCAGTTCAATAAGCAGTTTAGCAGTTACACCGGCGGACCCCGGTGGCAATAAATTAGTCAAACCAAAAGCTTACCTTGACTTGGAAGAGTTGCAGTGTTGTGTTGGCAAGTCATTGCCAGCTAACTAACATAGCATCCCTCTGTTTGAGCCGGGTGTTTGAGTAGGCTAAACTAGCTAGCTAGCTGCATTTGCTAGCTAACTAAGTGAAAGTGAAAGTAACAAAAAAAGACAATATAGCTATCTCTCTCTCGCTCTTGCATTTCCTTCATTTTTGAATAAATTAATTTGTTCAAAACTGTTCAACTATTGTCTGTCTCTCTCTTTGAGTCAACTACTCACCACATTTTATGCACTGCAGTGCTAGCTAGCTGTAGCTTCCAGTACTAGATTAATTATCTGATCCTTTGATTGGGTGGACAACATGTCAGTTCATGCTGTGAGAGCTCTGATAGGTTGGAGGACGTCCTCCGGAAGCTGTCATAATTACTGGGTAAGTCTATGGAAGGGGGTGAGAACCATGAGCCTCCTAGGTTTTGTATTGAAGTCAATGTATCCAGAGGAGGACGGAAGCTAACTGTCCTCCGGCTACACCATGGTGCTACCCTACAGAGTGCTGTTGAGGCTACTGTACACAATTATTTTGTGACGTGAATATATTTAGTATAGTTTTATCTAAAAACTATAACTTTTTAAAATGTTTTACTATTTGTATTTTTATGAAATTCACTGAGGATGGTCCTCGCCTTCCTCCTCTGAGGAGCCTCCACTGAAAGGCACAGATCTGATTTAAAATCATATTCTGATTTAATAAAGCCATGATTGGATTTTTATAATGATCATAACCTGTTGTCAAATATGATCATGTAAAATATTTGAATGGTTATGACTTTAATTGAAGAGTTTATTCAAATAGATTGCCAATACAAGTAATTACTGAGTTAATTTCATCTCATATTCCATAATATACAGTGCCTTCGGAATGTATTCAGACCACTTGACTTTTTCCACATTTTGTTAGGTTACAGCCTTATTCTAAAATGGATTAAATTGTTTTTTCCCCTCATCAATCTACAAACAATACCCCATAATGACAAAGCAAAAACAGGTTTTTAGAAATTGCTGCAAATTTATATTTAAAAAAAAATATGGAAATATCACATTTATATAAGTATTCAGACCCTTTACTCAGTACTTTGTTGAAGCACCTTTGGCAGCGATTACAGCCTTGAGTCTTCTTCGGTATGGCGCTACAAGCTTGGCACACCTGTATTTGGGGAGTTTCTCCCATTCTTCTCTGAAGATCCTCTCAAGCTCTGTCAGGTTGGATGGCAAGCGTTGCTGCAGAGCTATTTTCTGGTCTCTCCAGAGATGTTCGATCAGGTTCAAGTCCGGGCTCTGGCTGGGCCACTCAAGGACATTCAGAGACTTGTCCCAAAGCCACTCCTGCCTTGTCTTGGCTGTGTGCTTAGGGTCGTTGTCCTGTTGGAAGGTGAACCTTCGCCCCAGTCTAAGGTCCTGAGTGCTCTGGAGCAGGTTTTCATCAAGGATCTCTCTGTACTTTGCTCCGTTCATCTTTGCCTCGATCCTGACTAGTCTCCCAGTCCCTGCCGCTGAAAAACATCCCCACAGCATGATGCTGCCACCACCATGCTTCACTGTAGGGATGGTGCCAGGTTTCCTAAATACATGACGCTTGGCATTCAGGCCAAAGAGTTCACTCTTGGTTTCATCAGACCAGAGAATCTTGTTTATCATGGTCTGAGAGTCCTTTAGGTGCCTTTTGGCAAACTCCAAGCGGGCTGTCATGTGCCTTTTACTGAGGAGTGGCTTCCGTCTGGCCACTCTACCATAAAGGCCTGATTTGTGGAGTGCTGCAGAGAAGATTGTCCTTCTGGAAGGTTCTCCCATCTCCACAGAGGAACTTTAGAGCTCTGTCAGAACTACCATCTGGTTCTTGGTCACCTCCCTGACCGAGGCCCTTCTCCCCCAATTGCTCAGTTTGGCCGGGCAGCTCTAGGAAGAGTATTGGTGGTTCCAAACGTCTTCCATTTAAGAATGATGGAGACCACTGTGTTCTTGGGGACCTTCAATGTCGCAGAAATGTTTTGGTACCCTTCCCCAGATCTGTGCTTTGACACAATCCTGTATCGGAGCTCCATGCACAATTTCTTCGAGCTCATGGCTTGGTTTTTGCTCTGACATCCACTGTCAACTGTGGGACCTTATATAGACCGGTTTGTGCCTTTCCAAATCATGTCCAATCAATTGAATTTACCACAGATGAACTCCAATCAAGTTGTAGAAACATCTCAAGGATCATCAATGGAAACAGGATACACCTGAGCTGAACTGAGTCTCATAGCAAAGGGTATTTCTGTTTTTAATTTTTAATAAATTAGGAAACATTTCTAAACCTTTTTTTTTCTTTGTCATTATGGGATATTGTGGGTAGATTGCTGAGGATAAAAAATAAATAATCAAGTTTAGAATAAGGCTGTAATGTAACAAAATGTGGAATGGTCAAGTGTTCTGAATACTTTCCGAAGGCGTATTGGAGACTTAATTAAAGTTTAACATACGGTTTGAAATATGTACCATTTTGAAAATACACACACATCGCATACATAATAATGGAATTTATCCCATATTGGAGACTCAATTAAAGGACCGTTTAAAATATGTCAGTGGGCGAAAAGGGTCCATCCATCGGGATATCTTTACATGACAGGCTTTTGATGTTCTACAGAATGCAGACCATTTCAAATGCATACTTTGAGTTTTGTGGATATGCACCATATCCTGACAAATTCTGAATCAAGATGTGTCTTTTAGACATATACAGTGAGGGAAAAAAGTATTTGTTCCCCTGCTGATTTTGTATGTTTTCCCACTGACAAAGACATGATCAGTCTATAATTTTAATGGTAGGTTTATTTGAACAGTGAGAGACAAAATAACAACAAGAAAATCCAGAAAAACGCATGTCAAAAATGTTATTAATTGATTTACATTTTAATGAGGGAAATAAGTATTTGACCCCTCTGCAAAACATGACATTACATTTTTTGTCATTTAGCAGACGCTCTTATCCAGAGCGACTTACAGGAGCAATTAGGGTTACGTGCCTTGCTCAAGGGCACATCGGCAGATTTTTCACCTAGTCGGCTCGGGGATTAGCCTTTCGGTTACTGGCACAACGCTCTTAACCACTAAGCTACCTGGCAATCACAGAGGTCAGACGTTCTTGTAGTTGGCAACCAGGTTTGCACACATCTCAGGAGGGATTTTTGTCCCACTCCTCTTTGCAGATCTTCTCCAAGTCATTAAGGTTTCGAGGCTGACGTTTGGTAACTCGAACCTTCAGCTCCCTCCACAGATTTTCTATGGGATTAAGGTCTGGAGACTGGCTATGCCACTCCATGACCTTAATGTGCTTCTTCTTGAGCCACTCCTTTGTTGCCTTGGCCGTGTGTTTTGGGTCATTGTCATGCTGGAATACCCATCCACGACCCATTTTCAATGCCCTGGCTGAGGGAAGGAGGTTCTCACCCAAGATTTGACAGTACATGGCCCTGTCCATTGTCCCTTTGATGCAGTGAAGTTGTCCTGTCCCCTTAGCAGAAAAACACCCCTCAAAGCATAATGTTTCCACCTCCATGTTTGAAGGTGGGGATGGTGTTCTTGGGGTCATAGGCAGCATTCCTCCTCCTCCAAACACGGCGAGTTGAGTTGATGCCAAAGACCTCGATTTTGGTCTCATCTGACCACAACACTTTCACCCAGTTCTCCTCTGAATCATTCAGATGTTCATTGGCAAACTTCAGACGGATCTGTATATGTGCTTTCTTGGGCAGGGGGAACTTGCGGGCGCTGTATTTTACCCCTGCTGATTTTGTACGTTTGCCCACTGACAAAGAAATTATCAGTCTATAATTTTAAATGGTAGGTTTATTTGAACAGTGAGAGACAGAATAACAACAAAAAAATCCAGAAAAAACGCATGTCAAAAATGTTATAAATTGATTTGCATTTTAATGAGGGAAATAAGTATTTGACCCCCTCTCAATCAGAAAGATTTCTGGCTCCCAGGTGTCTTTTATACAGGTAACGAGCTGAGATTAGGAGCACACTCTTAAAGGGAGTGCTCCTAATCTCAGCTTGTTACCTGTAGAAAAGACACCTGTCCACAGAAGGAATCAAACTATCAGATTCCAAACTCTCCACCTTGGCCAAGACCAAAGAGCTCTCCAAGGATGTCAGGGACAAGATTGTAGACCTACACAAGGCTGGAATGGGCTACAAGACCATCGCCAAACAGCTTGGTGAGAAGGTGACAACAGTTGGTGCGATTATTCGCAAATGGAAGAAACACAAAATAACTGTCAAGCTCCCTCGGCCTGGGGCTCCATGCAAGATCTCACCTCGTGGAGTTGCAATGATCATGAGAACGGTGAGGAATCAGCCCAGAACTACACGGGAGGATCTTGTCAATGATCTCAAGGCAGCTGGGACCATAGTCACCAAGAAAACAATTGGTAACACACAACGCCGTGAAGGACTGAAATCCTGCAGGGCCGCAAGGTCCCCCTGCTCAAGAAAGCACATATACAGGCCCGTCTGAAGTTTGCCAATGAACATCTGAATGATTCAGAGGAGAACTGGGTGAAAGTGTTGTGGTCAGATGAGACCAAAATTGAGGTCTTTGGCATCAACTCAACTCGCTGTGTTTGGAGGAGGAGGAATCCATCGTGTATGGGTATTCCAGCATGACAATGACCCAAAACATACGGCCAAGGCAACAAAGGAGTGGCTCAAGAAGAAGCACATTAAGGTCCTGGAGTGGCCTAGCCAGTCTCCAGACCTTAATCCAATAGAACATCTGTGGAGGGAGCTTAAGGTTCGAGTTGCAAAACGTCAGGCTCGAAACCTTAATGACTTGGAGAAGATCTGCAAAGAGGAGTGGGACAAAATCCCTCCTGAGATGTGTGCAAACCTGGTGGCCAACTATAAGAAACGTCTGACCTCTGTGATTGCCAACAAGGGTTTTGCCACCAAGTACTAAGTCATGTTTTGCAGAGGGGTCAAATACTTATTTCCCTCATTCAAATGCAAATCAATTGATAATATTTTTGACATGCGTTTTTCTGGATTTTGTTGTTGTTATTCTGTCTCTCACTGTTCGAATAAACCTACCATTAAAATTATAGACTGATCATGTCTTTGTCAGTGGGAAAACGCACAAAATCAGTAGGGGATCAAATACTTTTTTCCCTCACTGTATGTGTTTTCTTAGCACATTCAAGTTATGAAGCTACAGTGGGGAAAAAAAGTATTTAGTCAGCCACCAATTGTGCAAGTTCTCCCACTTAAAAAGATGAGAGAGGCCTGTATTTTTCATCATAGGTACACGTCAACTATGACAGACAAATTGAGAAAGAAAATCAAGAAAATCACATTGTAGGATTTTTTATAAATTTATTTGCAAATTATGGTGGAAAATAAGTATTTGGTCACCTACAAACAAGCAAGATTTCTGGCTCTCACAGACCTGTAAGTTCTTCTTTAAGAGGCTCCTCTGTCCTCCACTCGTTACCTGTATTAATGGCACCTGTTTGAACTAGTTATCAGTATAAAAGACACCTGTCCACAACCTCAAACAGTCACACTCCAAACTCCACTATGGCCAAGACCAAAGAGCTGTCAAAGGACACCAGAAACAAAATTGTAGACCTGCACCAGGCTGGGAAGACTGAATCTGCAATAGGTAAGCAGCTTGGTTTGAAGAAATCAACTGTGGGAGCAATTATTAGGAAATGGAAGACATACAAGACCACTGATAATCTCCCTCGATCTGGGGCTCCACGCAAGATCTCACCCCGTGGGGTCAAAATGATCACAAGAACGGTGAGCAAAAATCCCAGAACCACACGGGGGGGACCTAGTGAATGACCTGCAGAGAGCTGGGACCAAAGTAACAAAGCCTACCATCAGTAACACACTACGCCGCCAGGGACTCAAATCCTGCAGTGCCAGACGTGTCCCCCTGCTTAAGCCAATACATGTCCAGGCCCGTCTGAAGTTTGCTAGAGTGCATTTGGATGATCCAGAAGAGGATTGGGAGAATGTCATATGGTCAGATGAAACCAAAATATAACTTTTTGGTAAAAACTCAACTCGTCGTGTTTGGAGGACAAAGAATGCTGAGTTGCATCCAAAGAACACCATATCTACTGTGAAGCATGGGGGTGGAAACATCATGCTTTGGGGCTGTTTTTCTGCAAAGGGACCAGGACGACTGATCCGTGTAAAGGAAAGAATGAATGGGGCCATGTATCGTGAGATTTTGAGTGAAAACCTCCTTCCATCAGCAAGGGCATTGAAGATGAAACGTGGCTGGGTCTTTCAGCATGACAATGATCCCAAACACACCGCCCGGGCAACGAAGGAGTGGCTTCGTAAGAAGCATTTCAAGGTCCTGGAGTGGCCTAGCCAGTCTCCAGATCTCAACCCCATAGAAAATCTTTGGAGGGAGTTGAAAGTCCATGTTGCCCAGCGACAGCCCCAAAACATCACTGCTCTAGAGGAGATCTGCATGGAGGAATGGGACAAAATACCAGCAACAGTGTGTGAAAACCTTGAAGACTTACAGAAAACGTTTGACCTGTGTCATTGCCAACAAAGGGTATATAACAAAGTATTGAGAAACTTTTGTTATTGACCAAATACTTATTTTCCACCATAATTTGCAAATAAATTCATTTAAAATCCTACAATGTGATTTTCTGGATTTTCTTTTCTCATTTTGTCTGTCATAGTTGACGTGTACCTATGATGAAAATTACAGGCCACTCTCATCTTTTTAAGTGGGAGAACTTGCACAATTGGTGGCTGACTAAATACTTTTTTTTCCCACTGTAAGGTTAATAATATTATATTTATAGTATACTAACAGGACACATTTTTTTTTTTAAAGTACACTTTTAAAGTTTGTTGAAGTGTGATATTATATTTATAGTATACAATATGACTGAAAAAGCAATTAATTTAAAGTACACTTTTAATGTGTTGAAGTGTAAGATACACTAGGAAAGTACATATCATATTTGAATTATATTATTTGAATTTGTAGTGTATTTAAGTCTACTTGTAATATATTAAAATATAATTGTATTTAGCTTGGGGAGAGAGATAAATAGAGAGAGAGAGAGGGTCGAAACAGCAGGTCCGGGACAAGGTAGCACGTCCGGTGAGCAGGTCAGGGTTCCAACTACTCCACTATCTACAGTATGTTATGCACTAAAACCATTTTTACTGTACAATTATGAAAATGCACCCCTCCAAACCTACTTATATTGCATACATATTAGACTCAAAGGACAATTTCAAATATGTACAAAGCAAACTCAATGGATTAATGTTCTACAACTACTCCACTATTAATGTTACATTAGAAGCATTTTTACTGTACCATTTTGAAAATGTAGCCCTCCAAACCTACTTACATCACATACCTGATAATGGCATTTATCATATATTGGAGACTCAATTAAAGGACCGTTTCAAATATATAGTCAGCCAACTCAGTGGATTAATATAGTACAACTACTCCACCATCTATACTGAACAAAAATATAAACGCAATATGTAAAGTGTTGGTCCCATGTTTCATGAGCTGAAATAAAAGATCCCAGAAATGTTCCATACATACAAAACAATTCTCAAATGTTGTGCACAAATTTGTTTATATTCCTGTTAGTGAGCATTTCTCCTTTGCCAAGATAATCCATCCACCTGAGAGGTGTGGCATATCAAGAAGCTGATTAAACAGCATGATCATTACAAAGGTGCACCTTGTGCTTGGGACAATAAAAGGCCACTCTAAAATGTGCAGTTTTGTTTCAGAACACAATGTCACAGATGTCTCAAGTTTTGAGGGAGCATGCCATTGGCATGCTGATTGCAGGAATGTCCACGAGCTGTTGCCAGTGAATTGAATGTTAATTTATCTACCATAAGCCGCCTCCAACGTAATTTTAGAGAATTTGGCAGTACGTCCAACTGGTCTCACAACCGCAGACCACGTGTAACCACGCCAGCCCAGGACCTCCACATCCGGCTTCTTCACCTGCGGGATCGTCTGAGACCAGCCACCTGGACAGCTGATGAAACTGTGGGTTTGCACAACTGAATAATTTCTGCAGAAACCATCTCAAGGAAGCTCATCTGCGTGCTATTCATCCTCACCAGGGTCTCCACCTGACTGCAGATTGTCATCGTCGTAGCCGACTTCAGTGGGAAAATGCTCACTTTTGATGGCCAATGGCACACTGGAGAAGTGTGCTCTTCGCGGATGAATCCCGGTTTCAACCATACCAGGCAGATGGGAGACAGCATGTATGGCGTCGTGTGGGCGAGCTGTTTGCTGATGTCAACGTTGTGAACAGAGTGCCCCATGTTGGTAGTGGGGTTATGGTATGGGAAGGTATAAGTTACGGACAACGAACACAATTGCATTTTATCAATGGCAATTTGAATGCCCAGAGATACCGTGACAAGATCCTGAGGCCCATTGTCGTGCCATTCATCCTCCACCATCACCTCATGTATCAGCATGATAATGCACAGCCCCATGTCGCAAGGATCTGTACACAATTCCTGGAAGCTGAAAATGTCCAAGTTCTTCCATGGCCTGCATACTCACCAGACATCATTGAACATGTTTGCGATGCTCTAGATCGATGTGTACGACAGCGTGTTCCAGTTCCCGCCGATATCCAGCAACTTCGCACAGCCTTTTGAAGAGGTTCGGACAACATTCCACAGGCTACAATCAACAGCCTGATCAACTCTATGCGAAGGAGATGTGTCACACTGCATGAGGCAAATGGCGGTCACACCAGATACTGACTGGTTTTCTTATCCAAGCTCCTACCTTTTTTTTTTAAAGCTATCTGTGACCAACAAATGCATATCTGTATTTCCAGTCACGTGAAATCCATAGATAAGGGCCTAATGAATGTATTTCAATTGACTGATTTTCTTATATGAGCTGTAACTCAGGAAAATCTTTGAAATTGTTGCATGTTGCGTTTATGTGTTAAGTGTATGTCAGGGATAGGCAACTGGCGGCCCCCCTTCTGTAGGCCCACGGATCAACCCCCCCCCCCCCCCCCCCCAAAAAAAAGAAAGAAAAAAAAAAAGAAAAGAAGTTGGGGTCTCAACTTAATGTTGAGAGAATAGCAGAATACAAAAGGTGCAATTTTGAAATTTGGTTGTGCATCAGCAGTGTTTCTCTTATGTCAGTCACTGGCAGTCACTCAATTAGCCCATGTCAGCTAAGATTTCTAAGATTGGTAAATTAGTCTAGCCAGCAATATAAACCTGTAGTTATCATGGTGAAATTACTGACTGGGTGCCCCACATTGTTAGTCACTCTCACTTAGATATCATATTCAAACATTTCTCTCCACCCTATGGCAAAATCAGTAGAATTGCAGCAAACTTTCTTAAAAACGGCAACATTTTCTCTACGCTCCATGGCAAAATCAGTAGAATTGCAGGAAATTAACTCAAACTCCTCCGCTGTCAAGAGGGGCAAAAATGGTTTGCTCTCAAGGTGAGGGTGTGCTCTGCAAAATAATTTCACTAAGGGCCTCCTTAAGGCTAGGGCCAGCTCTGACTGCTTGTGTGGGTATGGATGTGGGTATGCAGACCCACGAGCCAATGCGGCCCCTCATGAGTTTTTATTTTTTGTAGCCCCCACCCCTATAAAAGTTGCCCATCCCTGATTTATGTTATGGATTAGAAGCATTTTTACTGTACCATTTTGAAAATGCACCACTCCAAACTTACTTACATCAAAATGGTACAGTAAAAATTATTCTAATCCATAACATAGATAGTGGAGTAGTTGTACTACATTAATCCATTGAGTTTGCTGACAAAGTATTTGAAACAGTCCTTTAATTGAGTCTTTAATATACAATAAATGCCATTATTGCGTATGCGATGGTTTGAAGGGTCCATTTTCAGAATGGTACAGTCAAAATGCTTGTAGTCCTTAACATCAATAGGTGAGTAGCGGTTCTCTATTAATCCATTGAGTTTTCTGTCTATATATTTGAAACTGTCCTTTTAATGGAATCTTTAAGTAAGGGATAAATGCACACGTTCTGTACATTACCTTGGAAATAAGGTAATTTACAGTAAGGTAATGTAATGTCCAAGGTAATGTACAGAACGGAAGCGTTTATCCCGCTTATACCACAGTTGCCAAAGAAAACAATATGAAAGCATTTACTGGTAGAAATACTTTTTTATCGTTGATATTTTAATTTTTATAAGCGAATCCATACTAACCCAGACGTTCATTCGATTAGTTCGTTCTTTATGTTCCATTGACATGGCGGCAGGTAGCTTAGTGGTTAAGAGCGTTGTGCCAGTAACCAAAAGGTCGCTGGTTCTAATCCCCGAGCCGACTGTGAAAAATCTTTCTGTGCCCTTGAGCAAGGCGCTTAACCCTAATTGCTCCTGTAAGTCGCTCTGGATAAGACCGTCTGCTAAATGACTAAAATGTAAATGTAATGATCGCTAGCCAACTAGCTTCGGCTACACAGTCACAACTTCTGCAGCCAGAATAACAGCAACTTTTATTCCGTTGTGTTTGTTTAAGCTGTTTATCTTGCTTATACCACAGTTGCCAAAGAAAACAATACTATAAGCAAACGTTTGTTCGATATTTATGGACGCGAACTAGTTGTTCATTCTTTATGTTCCATTGCCATGCTCGCTGGCAATGTTCGTATCCTTTGCTTGCTACCTAGCCAGCTAGCTATGACTACACAGTCACGACCTCTGCAGCCAGAATAACAGCAAAGTAGCTGTTTTCTATTGACATTCGTTTGGACACATCCATAATAATGAGCTGATAATGCCCGATGTTGCCTGGCATAGCTACAGTGAGGGAAAAAAGTATATGATCCCCTGCTGATTTTGTATGTTTGCCCACTGACAAAGACATGATCAGTCTATAATTTTAATGGTAGGTTTATTTGAACAGTGAGAGACAGAATAACAACAACAAAATCCAGAAAAATGCATGTCAAAAATGTAATAAATTGATTTGCATTTTAATGAGGGAAATAAGTATTTGACCCCCTCTCAATCAAAAAGATTTCTGGCTCCCAGGTGTCTTTTATACAGGTAACGAGCTGAGATTAGGAGCACACTCTTAAAGGGAGTGCTCCTAATCTCAGTTTGTTACCTGTATAAAAGACAGCTGTCCACAGAAGCAATCAATCAATCAGATTCCAAACTCTCCACCATGGCCAAGACCAAAGAGCTCTCCAAGGATGTCAGGGACAAGATTGTAGACCTACACAAGGCTGGAATGGGCTATAAGACCATTGCCAAGCAGCTTGGTGAGAAGGTGACAACAGTTGGTGCGATTATTCGCAAATGGAAGAAACACAAAAGAACTGTCAATCTCCCTCGGCCTGGGGCTCCATGCAAGATCTCACCTCGTGGAGTTGCAATGATCATGAGAACGGTGAGGAATCAGCCCAGAACTACATGGGAGGATCTTGTCAATGATCTCAAGGCAGCTGTGACCATAGTCACCAAGAAAACAATTGGTAACACACTATGCCGTGAAGGACTGAAATCCTGCAGCGCCCGCAAGGTCCCCCTGCTCAAGAAAGCACATATACAGGCCCGTCTGAAGTTTGCCAATGAACATCTGAATGATTCAGAGGAGAACTGGGTGAAAGTGTTGTGGTCAGATGAGACCAAAATTGAGCTCTTTGGCATCAACTCAACTCGCTGTGTTTGGAGGAGGAGGAATGCTGCCTATGACCCCAAGAACACCATCCCCACTGTCAAACATGGAGGTGGAAACATTATGCTTTGGGGGTGTTTTTCTGCTAAGGGGACAGGACAACTTCACCGCATCAAAGGGACGATGGATGGCGCCATGTACCGTCAAATCTTGGGTGAGAACCTCCTTCCCTCAGCCAGGTTATTGAAAATGGGTCGTGGATGGGTATTCCAGCATGACAATGACCCAAAACACACGGCCAAGGCAACAAAGGAGTGGCTCAAGAAGAAGCACATTAAGGTCCTGGAGTGGCCTAGCCAGTCTCCAGACCTTAATCCCATAGAAATTCTGTGGAGGGAGCTGAAGGTTCGAGTTGCCAAACGTCAGGCTCGAAACCTTAATGACTTGGAGAGATCTGCAAAGAGGAGTGGGACAAAATCCCTCCTGAGATGTGTGCAAACCTGGTGGCCAACTACAAGAAACGTCTGACCTCTGTGATTGCCAACAAGGGTTTTGCCACCAAGTACTAAGTCATGTTTTGCAGAGGGGTCAAATACTTATTTCCCTCATTAAAATGCAAATTAATTTATAACATTCTTGACATGCATTTTTCTGGATTTTTTTGTTGTTATTCTGTCTCTCACTGTTCAAATAAACCTACCATTAAAATTATAGACTGATCATGTCTTTGTCAGTTGGCAAACGTACAAAATCAGCAGGGGATCAAATACTTTTTTCCCTCACTGTATATACAATATATTATGGAATATGAGATTGAACTATCCCAGTAATTAACATAACCATTCAAATCTTATACATTATCATACAGTATTTGACAATAGGTTATGATCATTACACAAATTGAATTTTGGCTTTAATAATCAGAATATGATTTGAATCAGATCCGTGCCTTTATAAAGTTCTTAAATGTTTCTTTCCTGCAAGTCTGTATTTCTGACCTGTTTCATGACATCCAAATCACTGGCGTAACGGAGTATCTCTGGACCCCTGCAAGGTCAGAATCCCCCCCCCCCCTTTCCTAAAATGTAAATTATAATAAAACGCGTCAGCCAGACATCCACTCACAAAGTATGGACTACTACCATCACTGTCCATGGTGCTAAAATTGTGACATGTCTATGCGGCTCCCATTTCGAATCGCTGATAGGGTTTCTGTGGTGCCAGGGCATGTAACCTATAGCTAAACAGATATAGACGTACAGAAGGAGGTTATTTCGATCTGTCCCTAAATGACGTAGAATTGCATGAAATGCGTTTTTTAAAATAAAAAAAACGCTTCTGCTCAACTGTAGCCTATACCACATTGCAAATGTTATTATGGCTTTATTATAAAGAGGCTTTTTCTTCAACAGTAAATTGACCATTCATCGAATTGCATCTTGGTGCACGGATTTGTTTATGGAAAATTATGGTGTGATGGGAACGCCCTGCTTAGTATTGACAACCCAGACAGTCTTTCCTGAGACATTGTGCATTAGGTTATGTCCACTGCGCTGCACACATATTAAAATGAGTCTTGAATTATATATGCCAAGATATACCAGAGATAAGGGACTGTTGATATTGCAACCACACAACTCAAATGCCGGTTCACCAGTATGTGTCACGGATTCAGCCGAGGCTGCTCCTCCTCCTTGCTCGGGCAGGCTTCGACGTTCGTCGTCCCCGGAGTACTAGCTGCTGCCGATCGATGTTTCGGTGTTTGTCTTGTTTGGTCTTTATTGTTTACACCTGTTTCCCATTATGTTTTGTGTTCCCTTTATAACCCTCTGTTTCTCATTGTGTATTGTGCGTTATTGTTTTGATCTTTGCGGCAGTTGCCCATGTGTGCGGGTCTTTTTATTTCCTCGCTGTTTGAGGTTGCCTGTGTACTTTGTATTTTGCACTGCATCCAGTAAAGTTTCTGCCAGTAGCTCGGTGTCCTGCTCTTGACTTCGCCTACCGCATACACGTCGCTGTGACAGAATAACGCACCTTTAGACATGGAGTCAGCAGGAGCGGCGGTGCCAGCTGCATCAATAGAAGAGCGCGTAGAACAACATGCGGCTATGATCCAGGCTCTCGGCACCGCCATGGAACAGGTGGTGAAAACCGTGGAGCAATGGGAAAGAAGAAGTTGGTCTACACCTCCTCCGACGATACCACCACCATCAGCTATGCCCATCGCTTCATCTGCGGGGTCCAGTGGGATTCGGCTCTCGCTCCCGAGGGCTTATGATGGCACAGCTGCCGGGTGTCAGGGTTTCCTGCTCCAGGTGGAACTCTACCTGGCAACCATCCACCCGGCGCCCTCGGGATACGAGAGCGTGTCCGCCCTCATCTCCTGTCTGTCCGGCAAGGCGCTGGAGTGGGCCAACGCCGAGTGGGGGGGAATAGACGCCGCTACAGTCAACTATGCGGAGTTCACCCGCCGGTTCAGGGCAGTATTCGATCATCCACCAGAGGGTAAGGCGGCGGGTGAACGTCTATTCCACCTTCGACAGGGGAGGAGGAGCGCGTAGGAGTTCGCACTGGACTTCCGGACACTGGCTGCCAACGCGGGATGGAATGAGAGGGCCCTCATCGACCACTACAGATGTAGCCTGAGGGAGGACGTGCGTCAGGAATTGGCCTGCAGGGACACCAACCTAAACTTCGATCAACTGGTGGACATGTCGATTCGCCTGGACACCCTGTTGGCTACCCGCGGACGTCCGGACTCGGGGCCGTCCATTCCATCCCCCAGCACTTCCGAGCCAACCCCGATGGAGCTCGGAGGTGCTGGTACTAGGAGAGAGACCAGGAGAGAGGCCGTCCCCTGCACCAACTGTGGCCGCAGAGGACACACTGCTGGTCGGTGCAGTAGGCCGCGCACTGATGAGTCATTCCAGGTGAGTAGGCGCCCAACTCACCCAGAGCTCCCTGTTGCGCATATGTGTATTAAAGTTGTGTTTCTCCTCATTCCCAGCATAAGGCGCTAGTCGATTCAGGCGCAGCTGGGAATTGTATCGATCGCCATTTCACCCATAAGTTAGGGATTCCTATAGTTCCAGTGGATGTGCCCTTCCCTATCCATGCCCTAGATAGTCACCCTTTGGGGTCTGGGTTGATTAGGGAGGTCACGGCGCTGCTCAGGATGAAAACGCAGGAGGGCCATGAGGAGATAATTTGGTTGTATTTGATTGACTCTCCTGCGTTTCCCGTGGTGTTGGGGCTTCCCTGGTTGACGTCTCATGACCCCAACATTTCATGGCAACAGAGGGCTCTCAAGGGATGGTCTGATCAGTGTGTCGGGAGGTGTGAGGGGGTTTCCGTAGGGGCCACGACGGTGGAAAGTCCGAACCAAGTTCCAACCATTCACATTCCACCTGAATATGTCGATTTGGCTCTCGCCTTCTGTAAAAAGAAGGCGACTCAATTACCACCCCATCGACAGGGGGATTGTGCGATAAACCTCTAAGTAGGCGCTGCGCTTCCACGTAGCCATGTGTATCCTCTGTCTCAGGCGGAGACGGCGGCTATGGAAACATATGTCGCCGAATCGCTGAGACAGGGATACATACGGCCGTCCACTTCCCCTGCTTCCTCGAGTTTCTTTTTTGTGAAGAAGAAAGATGGGGGTTTACGCCCGTGTATTGACTACCGTGGTCTCAATCAGATCACCATCAAATATAGCTATCCTCTCCCTCTGATTGCTAGTATGACGGAGTCATTGCACGGGGCGCGATTCTTCACAAAATTGGATCTCAGGAGCGTGTACAACCTGGTGCGCATTAGGGAGGGAGATGAGTGGAAGACAGCATTCAGTACCACCTCGGGTCACTATGAGTACCTCGTCATGCCATACGGGTTAATGAATGCTCCTTCAGTCTTCCAATCGTTTGTGGATGAGATTTTCCGGGACTTACATGGACAGGGTGTAGTGGTGTATATTGATGACATTCTAATATACTCCGCTACCCGCGCAGAGCATGTGTCCCTGGTTCGTCGGGTGCTTGGTAGACTGTTGGAGCATGACCTGTATGCAAAGGCGGAGAAATGTCTGTTCTTCCAGGAGTCCATCTCCTTCCTGGGACACCGGTTGTCCGCGTCAGGGGTGGAGATGGAGATTGACCATGTTTCAGCCGTGCGCAATTGGCCGACTCCCTCCACAGTGAAGGAGGTGCAGCGGTTCTTGGATTTTGCCAATTACTACCGGAGGTTTATCCGGGGCTTTGGGCAGGTAGCAGCTCCCATTACCTCCCTGCTAAAGGGGGGTCCGGTGCGTCTGCAGTGGTCGGCTAAGGCGGACAGGGCTTTTAGGCATCTGAAGGACCTGTTTACCTCGGCTCCGGTGCTGGCACATCCGGATCCCTCTTTGGCGTTCCAAGTTGAGGTGGATGCGTCCGAGGCTGGGATCGGTGCTATACTGTCTCAGCGCTCGGGTACGCCACCTAAACTCCACCCCTGTGCTTTCTTTGCTAAGAAGCTCAGTCCGGCGGAGCGCAATTATGATGTGGGGGACAGGGAGCTGTTAGCTGTGGTGCAAGCCCTGAAGGTGTGGAGGCATTGGCTTGAGGGGGCTAAACACCCTTTTCTCATTTTGACTGACCATCATAACCTGGAGTACATCTGGGCGGCGAGGAGGCTGAACCCTCGCCAGGCTAGGTGGGCTATGTTTTTCACCCGATTTGTATTTACGCTCACCTATAGACCAGGGTCACAGAACGCTAAGGCAGATGCCCTGTCCCGACTATATGACACAGAGGAGAGGTCCACTGAGCCTACTCCCATACTTCCGGAGTCTTGTCTGGTGGCACCGGTGGTATGGGAATTTGATGCGGACATCGAGCGGGCGTTACGTACCGATCCTACTCCCCCACAGTGTCCAGAGGGTCGGAAGTACGTGCCACTCGAGGTTCGTGATCGATTAATATATTGGGCTCACATGTCACCTTCCTCTGGCCATCCTGGTATTGGACGGACAGTGCACTGGCTTAGTGGAAAGTACTGGTGGCCCACTTTGGCTAAGGACGTGAGGGTTTATGTTTCCTCCTGCTCGGTGTGCGCTCAGTGTAAGGCGCCTAGACACCTACCCAGAGGGAAATTACAACCCCTACCCGTTCCACAACGACCGTGGTCTCACCTCTCGGTGGATTTTATCACGGACCTTCCCCCCTCCCAGGGTAAAACGATGATCTTGGTCGTTGTGGATCGTCTGGGGGTCTCGATTAGCCTTACCTCAGGGTTTCACCCTGAGAGTAATGGGCAGGTGGAGAGAGTGAACTAGGGTGTGGCTAGGTTTCTGAGGTCCTATTGCCAGGACCGGCAGGGGGAGTGGTCGGAATATATCCCCTGGGCAGAAATAGCCCAAAACTCACTTCGCCACTCCTCAACTAACCTTACGCCTTTTCAGTGTGTGCTAGGTTATCAGCCGGTCCTGGCACCTTGGCATCAGAGCCAGATCGAAGCCCCTGCGGTGGACGAGTGGTTTCGGCGCTCGGAGGAAACCTGGAACGCTGCGCATGTCCATCTACAGTGAGCGATCAGGCGGCAAAAGGCGAGCGCCGATCGCCACCGCAGTGAGGCTCCGGTGTATGCACCGGGAGATCGGGTCTGGCTCTCGACCCGAAACCTGCCCCTTCGCCTGCCCTGCCGGAAGCTGGGTCGGCGGTTTGTGGGGCCATTTAAAGTCCTGAGGAGATTGAACGAGGTATGTTATAGGTTACAACTGCCCATTAATTACCGCATTAACCCTTCGTTCCATGTGTCTCTCCTCAGGCCGGTAGAAGCTGGTCCACTCCAGGAGAGTGAGGTACGAGAGGCTCCTCCGCCCCCACTGGACATCGAGGGGGCTCCGGCGTACTCAGTCCGTTCCATCTTGGATTCGAGGCGTCGGATGGGGGGCCTGCAGTATCTCGTGGAGTGGGAGGGGTACGGTCCGGAGGAACGGTGCTGGGTCCCTAGGAGGGACATCCTAGATCCCTCCATGTTGAGGGATTTCCACCGGAGTCATCCGACTCGCCCTGCTCCGCGTCCTCCTGGCCGTCCCCGAGGCCGGGGTCGGCGCACGGCTGGCACCGCACGTCAAGGGGGGGGTACTGTCACGGATTCAGCCGAGGCTGCTCCTCCTCCTTGCTTGGGCAGGCTTCGGCGTTCGTCGTCCCCGGAGTACTAGCTGCTGCCGATCGATGATTCGGTGTTTGTCTTGTTTGGTCTTTATTGTTTACACCTGTTTCCCATTATGTTTTGTGTTCCCTTTATAACCCTCTGTTTCTCATTGTGTATTGTGCGTTATTGTTTTGATCTTTGCGGCAGTTGCCCATGTGTGCGGGTCTTTTTATTTCCTCGCTGTTTGAGGTTGCCTGTGTACTTTGTATTTTGCACTGCATCCAGTAAAGTTTCTGCCAGTAGCTCGGTGTCCTGCTCTTGACTTCGCCTACCGCATACACGTCGCTGTGACAGTATGAATGAAATCACAAACAACTTTTTTGAGCCCTCAAGAACTATTGTCTGCTAAAGATGATAATATGTTTGTATCTGCCAATTTATTGGCAGTATCCAGACAACCTGTCCCCAGAGGTTCTTATAGCCTACAGTTAATCTCTTTCCGTAACGTGTCGAGGCTGGCAATTAAGGATAATGTGAGATGCTCAATTAAAGATGATGCAGAACTGCTGTATTTGAAGTGCCACTAACCTTCTGCCCAGTTTCCCTGATGTTGCTACAGCAATCAAGCTGTTTTTAACCATCCCTGTATCTGTCACTTCTGCAGAGAAATTATTTTCTAAACTATAACTCATAAAGAATTACATAAGAAGCATTAGGCTCTCGGTCTTCTTTGTGCATTTGAACACCCGAATAAGCTCAGCTCATTTCACTGGCGCCGTTGTAGCCTTGACCATGGCATTTGTTCACCGATATCCCGCTACTTCAATCAGTTCAATTATTTATTTTTCAAGGACTGGGGCACTTTGATCAGTCACATTCTTGAAGCCAAGAAACAAACACAGCTTCCTAGTGAATATGGAAATTAAAAAGGTTTATGAATGACTTTTTGGAGGGTTACTGTCAAAATTATTGCAAAAAAATAATTAATAATAGACATCGATGATGGGCGCATGGGCCCCCAGAGCTTGTCGGCCCCCCGTCTTGCGCGGGCTGCGGGGGTGTCCGTTACACCTGTGATCCAAGTGCAATTATAGTTATGTGGAATCTCAATCACTGAAGAGGTGAGTGCTGCTAGCAAACCTATTCTTTTTATGTTTTTATCAAGGCAATACTTTTTGCCTCATTTCTTAAAATGAAGTTACTGGGTATAAACATATCACACAATTCACAGGCGAATGGCGACAATAAATCTGTTTAGAAGAGATTCTGAGATCAGAGCATCTCTCCCTGTCAAGCATACAACTTCTACAGCGCAGATGGCTTGACCAATGATTTTCTTTTGCAGGATAGGTTGACCACAGTCACTGTAGCTGCTAAGTGAACCCAGCCTTGTGCTCTAATTGGTGCTGTTGGGCTGAACCTGCAGCTAACCTTTTCACAGTAAGGTGGCTATTGAGAATATAAGAATATAACTTAGCTTAGTTCAACCTTCTTACACCATCAGAACCCCAAATTTGTGCTTGTTTTACTTCTTTGTTTGTAAACAATATAATTGTAAACAAACACCACATAGCTTCAAAACATGGTTAACTACAATTGGAACACGCCCAGCTTATAGTTGAAAGCATATTTGCCTTTTTACTTTCACTTTCGTTTTCTTGTGGGGGATGCGCCCACACACTCTAGGCTCATAGTTGAAAGTCATTACTAACAGCAAACAAAGATTCTTCGTGTTGAATCTGGACAAAACAGCCCCTACTCAAGTTGCGACCACCCAGTAGGTCGTGGTCCCTGGACAACACCACAGGGACTGCAGATGATTATCATCCACTCACTCTTTTTTAATGTGCTTGGACCATAGGCATCAAAACCAGTAGATATTGATAGCGATGACGTCATCCACGTATTCCTATGGATACTCCCGATGGCGCATGAAGCTGGAAGTATTTGAATTTGAAGTGCGCAATGGCACCAAAAAATCGCTAAGGATCATGGTGAAAGTGGTCATAACTTAGCAAAGGATCATGGTCAATGTAGTCGTTTTCATCCTGCCTGAGAGATTCAACCGGGAGCCTCCTTGTAGCCTGCGGGCCCATGTTTGGTCTGTGTCAGCACGTGGTCCTGTGTGACGACAAATGTAATAGTCAGAATGGATCACTATTTTGTTCCATTTTGTCTCTGCCCGTGTTCACCTCCCACTCATTCTGACATAAGCCTTGGTGACACACCTGGCTGCCTCTCACTGGTGACCTTTGATGATGTCATGGTTGTCCCACATGCCCATTTTGATGAAGTCAGTGTGACAGAGCATGCTAGCCAGTAGAGCAGCGTTTCCCAAACTAGGGGTCGCGACCCCATGTGTGGTCGCCTGATTGGAAAATGGTGTCACGAGAGAAACTCTGGAAAATAAAAAAATCATGCTGGGTTCATAGAACCGGGGTTATGTCAGGAACCACCGGTAGCTGCGGTTGTATTAAAAAGAGTGGTTTGTTTTCTTCCTACAAATGTGGCTCTATCTTTTGAACCGTTTAAGGGGACAGGACA
Source organism: Coregonus lavaretus (assembly GCF_964263955.1). Classification (NCBI taxonomy): domain Eukaryota; kingdom Metazoa; phylum Chordata; class Actinopteri; order Salmoniformes; family Salmonidae; genus Coregonus; species Coregonus lavaretus. The sequence continues at coordinate 12,639,268 of NC_140004.1, forward strand.
ACTTCACAGCATCAAAGGGACGATGGACGGGGCCATGTACCGTCAAATCTTGGGTGAGAACCTCCTTCCCTCAGCCAGGGCATTGAAAATGGGTCGTGGATGGGTATTCCAGCATGACAATGACCCAAAACACACGGCCAAGGCAACAAAGGAGTGGCTCAAGAAGAGGCACATTAAGGTCCTGGAGTGGCCTAGCCAGTCTCCAGACCTTAATCCCATAGAAAATCTCAGGAGGGAGCTGAAGGTTCGAGTTGCCAAACGTCAGCCTCGAAACCTTAATGACTTGGAGAATATCTGCAAAGAGGAGTGGGACAAAATCCCTCCTGAGATGTGTGCAAACCTGGTGGCCAACTACAAGAAACGTCTGACCTCTGTGATTGCCAACAAGGGTTTTGCCAGCAAGTACTAATTCATGTTTTGCAGAGGGGTCAAATACTTATTTCCCTCATTAAAATGCAAATCAATTTATAACATTTTTTACATGCGTTTTTCTGGATTTTTTGTTGTTGTTATTCTGTCTCTCACTGTTCAAATAAACCTACCATTAAAATTATAGACTGATCATGTCTTTGTCAGTGGGCAAACGTACAAAATCAGCAGGGGATCAAATAAGTTTTTCCCTCACTGTATGTGTCTGTTTCCCTCTACATTGCCCACAAGCCTCATTAGAACAGAGTGGACAAGACTAGTCACTAAATCAGACCGGGGGGAAAATAAAATAATATTATATTAATATAAAATTATTACCTGATGATCTTCTGAACTTCCCAATACCTTTCTGATGCATTTCAGTCACTTCAAACCATACTTCCTTTATATTGAAATACGGTCAAAAGTACTGTCCGACTGATTTGTAATAAACTGTCATAGCCCCAATTAAAAAAGTTAACATTGGCCGTTGATTACATCACCGTTTTTACACGGTGGGGTTGCAAAATCTTTTGATATCAAAATGGAGTCATGGGCAAAAAAAGTTTGGGAACCCCTGCAGTAAAGGTTGATTCAGTCCAAACATCAACAGGAGTGGTGTTATCACAGATCACTGAGCCTTGCTGTGCCAACCCTGCTGTTTGAGGAATGAGGCCTGCCAACAATCACTATAGCCAAGCTTTGATGAGTTCCCTGATAGACATTCACTGTGGGAGATTGCTACTGAGGCCTAGCACTGGCACGGAATGACAAGTCTAACAATCATTCATTTCAGGGACAGAGAGGAGGGGAAAGTGGTGAACTCTGGAGGTAGAGTTGGGGATAAAACGAGATGGAGTGGTGAACATGTCATGATGATCGTCAAATATCTCTTTTCTCACATGGTTGATGTGGATGCTGTCTCAGGCTTAAGTGCAATTTTTTTTATTGTTACCGATGATGTCTAGAGGTGGAAAAATGGTAATGGCATGTTGCCATGGTGACCAGGTTCTCATGTAACACTTGCCAGAAGATACCAACCCTACTGCTATGCTTGTTTACACTGAGCTGCACTTGGGTCGGAAAGCAATCATGGTTACATTAAGACACCATGGAGCCGGCGCGAGATATGGGATGAAAAACGTACCTCAATCCAGGGATGGAATATGCCACTGTACTCAATTTTACCTCTATCCACACTGCTCCATCGACAAGATTTAAATTCTGCTAGTTTTCCCAGAAAACTGCCCTTTTTGTCCTCATGCTAGCTAGCAGTAGCTACAGCAAGCCATTTTGGAATGGCACATGGTGTTGAACAACAAAGGAGCTGATTGGCTGATACTGCCATTTCAAAATTGTTGCTGTGGCTACTGCTAGCTAGCATGAGGACGAAAAGGGCAGTTTTCCGGCAAAACAAGCATTATTCCAATCTTCTCGATAGAGCAGTGTAGATAATGCTAAAATTTGCAGTACATTGCATATCCCATTCCTGCATTGAGGTATTTTGTTCTGACCCATATCTCACGCCTTAATGTTCCAACCCCCGTGCAGCTCAGTGTAAACAAGCGTAACTTTAGGTTCAATATCTTCTGGCAAATTTAACACACCACTGGCAATGACCATTATCTGTATGTTTTTGAGTAAGTATGTTTGTGTTCATATCATTGTCATTTATGTACGTGTGCGCAAGCGTGAGAGAAAGTCAGAGCGAGATTGTGGGAGATTAAGGACAGTTTAGATTGATGGTTGGTCTGCATGATTGTGGTGATTACATGAAGGGCAGTGGAATCCCATTCTCTTTTTTCATGCTTAGGCAACAGTGGAAACAGATAAGTGGGAGGGTGGTGTGGATGCAGGAATTGAACCCCGGTCTTCGGGGTTGTAATATATGCGCTTGGAGCCAGTCGTGTTGCCACTCATCCACAGGCTCTTGCCAATTTTGAAGGCTTTGTGATAGAAGGATGTGCAATAGGAGCTCTGTCCTGGGGGCTAATCGCTCCCTCTCCAGATGGAGAAAGCCCAGCATAGGTCTTCCTGCCTCAAGGTGAGAGATGCGGGTGTGGAGGAAGGAGCGCATGGAGGGCTGAAAGAGAGGGGTGAGGCTGGGGCATTAAGCTATGTTCACGCAGCACCTCCAGGGATAGAGCAGCTTAGAGAGGAGTGCAGAGACAGTCTGCCCCCTAACTCGGTTTGGTTCACAGAGAAGATGCACATTTTCAATGACTGTAATTAGGTGTTTGAGGGATGTATAAGCACAATCTCTTCCTAGTGAGTGACAGGTGGAAATTGCTTCTATATTCATGCCAGATGATGTGCTGGATATTGACCTGATTATCTTCTCCTAAACAAAAGTAGACCTATAATTTAGTATGACTAGGAAGAAGAATGTTTGGGGAATAGGGTTAGAAATAGCGCTGAAAGGTGTACATTAGGCTAGCCTCTGTTTCACTCCTGGAGAAGGCAGAATGTGTCAAAAGCAGGTTGCAGCAGAGATGTCATCTAAAAGGGTTCGTCTAAATCGGGCTATTTCGTTGTAATGCTTGGCTCCAGACCAGGGATTACATTAGGAAAATGTGGCGCCAGACATTTAACCGGCAACATTTTAATTTACTGGACATTTGAGAAATGTACTGTACCCATATGCATTGGGTGTGTAACCTGGTTAGGGCGTCCACCCATGATGCTCAGAATGCCAGAAATCACATTTAGAATATGGTAATAACTCATATTAACAGAACATGCAAGTTGAGGATGCAACGATGTGCGGTCCTTCTTACCGAATTCTGATGTGCACTTTGAACACGTTAGAATAACTGTCCACATGTACTTTTTCTCAGACAACAAGACAAGTAATGAACAGCAAAATCACTAGCCTATGTCAATCTACTATAGTAGAAAAGTTTAGGCTACCTATTCTATTGATCAGCTTGTCGAGAAAGAAATAGCCTATTCCAAACAGACTCTGGGACAGTTGTGGGACGATAGATCCCAAATTCATACAACCAGTAGGCCTAGGCTACATAAAAGTGAAAAAGCAATGAGTCTGATGCAACAGATCAGAATGCTTAAAATGTTGATAAACTATTATTTCTTCACATTATAAGCGCAGCAATGCGCACATGTCAGTAGCTACGCGCAAACGTTCTTTCCATAATGCAATTAAACGGTAAAACACCATTGTCAAAAGGGCACTGCACATGGGAGCGGTATCATGTGACAGAGATGAAAATACCCATTATAAATGTAGAAAGACAGGAGATCTAATAGGCTACTTTGAAGCAAGGTAATATGCCTCATAATATGTATTAAAACGTTAAAGTTTCAAACAATTAAAAGCAATTTTCAAATGCATACTGCCTCCAGCTCATTGCAAAGTGGTGTCTGATGAAGCCTGCCTTACATTGCCGTTTGATGCCGTGTTCAAAACAACTGGGATATCGGAAATCTTAGACTGCGTTCACTACAACTGGGAAGAAACTAGCTCCGACTGTGAAAAATTGGTTTGAACGGTCATCCAACTCGGAATTCTAACTCGTGAACTCGGGCTTCTTTCTAGAGCTCCAACTTTTCCACATGAAGATCACTGAAGTCGTATTTGTCAGGGTTCCCAGTTGTCTTGAAAGCACCACAAGATGCTTCAGCAGCACTTGCCTGTCTGTCAGATTTTCCACTCAAATACTCTATCTGTATGCTGTATGCGTGAGATAAATAAGATAGCCTACATAAAGAATATACTGTACACATGAGCCAATTTAATTCCACAAAATTATGCAAATTTACCTATAGACTGATAAGCATGACCAGTCAATTGTATTTCTATCAATGAATAGGCTTACATTTCCCAATGTGATTGTTTTATTTTGCTCCCGGACAATTGGCCAGTGCCAATTTTATTTATCTGCTTTTCAAAAAAAATGTATGGACAATAGCCAGCTATTACCGGCTAACTGAAAACCTGCTCCAGACAAACCTTTTCCCACCTTTGCAAAAGAAAATCTGTCACGGACATCACACAATAGAAAACAAATCTTAGGATTTCACTTGCCATTGCATTCAGAGATTTTGTATAGATTTGGTATCAAATGTCCAATCTTGTACAAAGACCAATTTCCATCCGACCCTTTTTCACCTTAGAGGGAGAGTAAAAGAGTGATACAGGTGATTGGCATTCATTGTGATGTTTGCACACGCACTGCTCAATACTAAAATACTTAAGTCATTCACTGTAAATTGCCTCACCGATTTCCTCCCTAAGCCATACTCAAGGTTCCTTTAGGGAAAATAATCAGTCTGAGATGGTAAAATTCGGTCTGTCTGGTCTTGTTCACTCTGTCTTTTTAATGTCTTCTGAGTGCAGTGGTAATTTGGTTGTCAATGGGCTTTGCCCTTCTTACTTACAAGAAGCGGAAAACAGAATAAAACGTATTGCACTCCATAGTAGTGGACTAATGGTATGTTGGACTGAGGTCCTCTGGTGGCAAACGTGTGCGCTCCAATTGGATTTAGACAAGCGTGTGGGAATGTGTTGCTGGGACAATCCACTTCTCCCATGGGAAGCCTTCTGGCAGCAACATCTTCCTCCGGAAGTCCATTTGTTCTCTGGAGCGCAGTGATGAGGATTGTGAAGTGATCACTGAAAAACATCTAAAAACATAATTATTATGAAGTAGTGGGGCTGGAGCTGGAACTACTGATCTGTATTAGAGGGTTGCCATCTAGTGCTTGTACAGGGGCAGCGCAGGACCGTGACCCCAGTGTGCTGTGTGTGAGGTGGACGCCAACAGGGCTGCCGAGAGCTGGAAAAGCAACAGGATCACAATCAGGAATGATTGAATGAAGGAGCGATCAAGCGGAGGGAGAAGAGGAAAGGGAGGATGAGAGCGAGTGTCTGACACTTCTCTGTTGGTGGTTCCATTGCCTTGCAACACACACACACACACCCGAAAACACACGAGGTGCGTTCAGTTTGCTTGAACGTTGCGGAACGGTTTGTAATGAACGACACGTTTCCCCAAAACGTTCTTGTACATTCTTGAACAGACTTTGAGGTATGTTTGCTCCCATTTGGTTGGTGTGGCGAGGTTTGGCTTGAAGCAATGACTGACGTATTTAAAGGGCAGTGGCCATGCTGACAGCGTTCCCCAACCCACAACCCAACCCCTCCCTGCTTTTCAACTGGTTGTTCACTACAGCACTGTTTCCATTCACCACAGTACTCTTTTTGTTCAATTAAACGTTCCAGAATGTAAAAACGTAGTGAACGCAGCTATGAACACACACGGACATGGACACTGTGTATATAACACTGTGCAGTTGGATCATAGAGGTGTCATTCAATATACAAACTAGATTTGATTTGACATCTGAGAGATTGGCTGAGGTGACTTAGTCTGGCTGATACCAAACTCGAAGTCCTCCTGACTTCAGAGTCTGGAAAGGCTGTTTTGATGTCAGCACGATGTGTTGATAATGTTGGGGCAGGGCTTTTACCGGTTGGTTCTCCTCCGTGTCTTTCTCACTCAAACACCTCTTCCATTACAACTGTTGAATTTTCAAATCCAAACAACGAGCGGTCTCAAACCGCCGGGAAAAAAAACCTTTGCAAGAACCAATCAATGTGTCTGCTCAATTTCTGAGCGAATACTACAGTCGTGGTCAAAAGTTTTGAGAATGACACAAATATTAATTTTCACAAAGTCTGCTGCCTCAGTTTTGATGATGGCAATTTGCATATACTCCAGAATGTTATGAAGAGTGATCAGATGAATTGCAATTAATTGCAAAGTCCCATGAAAATGAACTTAATCCCCAAAAAACATTTCCACTGCATTTCAGCCCTGCCACAAAAGGACCAGCTGACATCATGTCAGTGATTCTCTCGTTAACACAGGTGAGAGTGTTGACGAGGACAAGGCTGGAGATCACTCTGTCATGCTGATTGAGTTAGAATAACAGACTTGAAGCTTTAAAAGGAGGGTGGTGCTTGAAATCATTGTTCTTCCTCTGTTAACCATGGTTACCTGCAGGGAAACACGTGCCGTCATCATTGCTTTGCACAAAAAGGCCTTCACAGGCAAGGATATTGCTGTTAGTAAGATTGCACCTAAATCAACCATTTATCAGATCATCAAGAACTTCAAGGAGAGAGGTTCAATTGTTGTGAAGAAGGCTTCAGGAGATGACAGGACCGTCTCCTAAAGTTGATTCAGCTGCGGGATCGGGGCACCACCAGTGCAGAGCTTGCTCAGGAATGGCAGCAGGCAGGTGTGTGTGCATCTGCACGCACAGTGAGGCGAAGACTTTTGGAGGATGGCCTGGTGTCAAGAAGGGCAGCGAGGAAGCCACTTCTCTCCAGGAAAGACATCAGGGACAGACTGATATTCTGCAAAAGGTACAGGGATTGGACTGCTGAGGACTGGGGTAAAGTCATTTTCTCTGATGAATCCCTATTCCAATTGTTTGGGGCATCCGGAAAAAAGCTTGTCCGGAGAAGACAAAGTGAGCTCTACCATCAGTCCTGTGTCATGCCAACAGTAAAGCATCCTGAGACCATTCATGTGTGGGGTTGCTTCTCAGCCAAGGGAGTGGGCTCACTCACAATTTTGCCTAAGAACACAGCCATGAATAAAGAATGGTACCAACACATCCTCCGAGAGCAACTTCTCCCAACCATCCAAGAACAGTTTGGTGACGAACAATGCCTTTTCCAGCATGATGGAGCACCTTGCCATAAGGCAAAAGTGATAACTAAGTGGCTCGGGGAATAAAACATTGAAATGTTGGGTCCATGGCCAGGAAACTCCCCAGACCTTAATCCCATTGAGAACTTGTGGTCAATCCTCAAGAGGCGGGTGGACAAACAAAAACGCCACAAATTCTGACAAACTCCAAGCATTGATTATGCAAGAATGGGCTGCCATCAGTCAGGATGTGGCCCAGAAGTTAATTGACAGCATGCCAGGGCGGATTGCAGAGGTCTTGAAAAAGAAGGGTCAACACTGCAAGTATTGACTCTTTGCATAAACTTAATGTAATTGTCAATAAAAGCCTTTGACACTTATGGAATGCTTGTAATTATACTTCAGTATACAATAGTAACATCTGACAAAAATATCTAAAAACACTGAAGCAGCAAACTTTGTGAAGACCAATACTTGTGTCATTCTCAAAACGTTTGACCACGACTGTACGTTAAAAAACAGCCTCTTTTCCAGACCAGTGAGTCTCAGCTCTTCCTCGCTGTGTTGTCACGTTGGTTGCGTCAGCCAGGTTAGAGATGACTGGGGTTAGAGTATGTCACAATTGGCCTCAGAGGACAATTCCACCACTTTATAACGAGTTATATGCAACTATGCTGTTAGTATACATGCACTACTGTGAGATTTGATACACATTTTTGATGTTTTATCATTTCTGTTAGTCATACTGCATGATTCCCCAGTTTTGTCATTTTTCTAAGCTTCTGCCTTGCCCTCGACTACAGTATACTACAATCCCCAGCTTATATCATAAGTTATGAGTGCATTTCACATTACTTTTGATTTTTAATCATATTATAATGCTTGCATGAATATCATGCTGAATATATGTTCAAGTCATTGTCACCAATCAACTGCCATACACAAAAAAACTTATTTGAATTTAGATTCTAATGAATGCTAACCATAAATTACTGTATCGGATGGTTAGCTAACATGCTAGCTAGCCCAACTGCTACATCCGAAATAGTGTTTGAAACAACAATAACAGCCAAGTTTAATCTTAGTGAATGTCTTATACAACAGTCCAAACAACATGTATGCCTGTTGGAACACAACATTTTTTAATGAAACATTTACAGTCAAATCACTATGGAATCCTAGTCTCATGATTTGAAGCCTGTATCTTTGGTGCTAACATTAGCACTGCTAGCCAGCTAAGTAGCTAACCTTGCTGCATCTGAAATAAAGTGTTTTCAACAATAACAATAACAGCCAAATACAGCCTTAGAGACTGTCCAAGCAACCGTTCAAGCAATCATTCAACAACACCTATTGGAACTAATAAGTGTTTGAAGTTTACAAGTAATTAACTTTGAATATATAGGCTATTTGGAAAGGGCACAATGGCCACCGGAGCTGCAACTTCGTTGGTAATGGCGGGAGTGGTTTTCCGAATGGAATCATGGGAGTTTGATCTTTGAACAACAGAAAAGTATTGGAGTAAGCTGACTATAACTATCATTCTATAGGTTTTTGAGAGTCTATTGTAAATATTTACAGGTGTTATTAGACAAAGACAACCAGAGCAACATATAGCAGTGAGTTCCAATATGATCAGAAAAATACAGAAGGGTTATATTCAGTAGATTGCTGAAAATTACTGTCCATAATTTATTTTTATTAGTCATCTCAGGGATCCTCCTTGAAAACGTCACAGAGAAGCAATTTCCGATTGTGCTCATCAATGAACAGTCAATAGACATTAAATCATAAAATTACACTAAAACTGTGTAGGACATCACTAAATGTTAAAAGTGGCGTAGTTGCCCTTTTTAAGCTTTTCTCTTGTTAGGATGAATGGTGAATTCAATTCAGTCAGTCTTTGTTCTGTTTAAAAAATAATAATAATGTGTGTATGGCCCCTGTTTGTGGCTGCCGTCGACTTGTGGGTCTGAGGGCATACTGAGTGTGTGGTGTGATATTGTACTGGTGTAACTGGGGAGTAATACTGTGTGTGTGTGTGGTGTGTGTTTGTACTGGTGTAACCCAGGGGTGAAAGTAAGCCGGTACAGAGTACCTGTAAAATAAAAAGTGGCGGTGTGCCGTACCGGTAAAAGATTAGCCTATCACAATAATACCACCCCCTGGTTTGCGCACCTTTTTAAGTTCAGATGGGAACAGTAATAGTTGAATAGTAACTGAAGTCTGGACACTGACTGTAGGCTTCACATGTAGCCTATTATAATATTTACTCCTGCAGAATTAAGTGTTTCTTGCAGTAAAATGATAGACCAAAATATATTTTTTAAGGGGTTAGGTCAGCTATGAAATTAGCAGATATAAAAGTCTATCAAATATAGACATCAATAAAGTTGATTTCCTAATCACACTGGACTCCAAGTGTATCTGACAATCAACCAATCACTCCAATCTTATACTGAACAAAAACATAAACGCAACATGCAACAATTTCAAAGATTTTACTGAGTTACAGTTCATATAAGGAAATCAGTCAATGGAAATAAATTCATTAGGCCCTAATCAATGGATTTCACATGACTGGGAATACAGATATGCATCTGATGGTCACAGATACTTTAAACAGGTAGGGGTGTGGATCTGAAAACCAGTCAAAATCTGGTGTGACACATCTCTTTCCGGAAACATCATCTCTTTCGCATAGAGTTGATCAGGCCGTTGATTGTGGCCTGTGGAATGTTGTCCCACTTCTCTTCAATGGCTGTGCAAAGTTGCTGGATATTTGCAGGAACTGGAGCACGTCGATCCAGTTCGGTGACATGTCTGGTGAGTTTTGTAGGCCATGGAAGAACTGGTAAATGTTTTGCTTCCAGGAATTGTGTACAGATCCTTGCCACATGCTGAAACATGAGGTGATGGCGGCGGATGAATGGCATGATAATGGGCCTCAGGATCTCGTCACGCTATCTCTGTGCATTCAAATTGCCATCGATAAAATGCAATTGTGTTCATTGTCCGTCGCTTATGCCTGCCCATACCATAACCCCACCTCCACGATGGGGCACTCTGTTTACAACGGTGACATCCGCAAACCACTCGCCCACACAACGCCATACACGTGGTCTGTGGTTGTGAGGCCGGTTGGACGTCCTGCCAAATTCTCTAAAACGACGTTGGAGGCGGCTAATGGTAGACAAATTAACATTAAATTCTCCAGCAAGCGCTCTGGTCGACATTCCTGCAGTCAACATGCCAATTGCACGCGCCCTCAAAACTTGATATATCTGTGGCATTGTGTTGTGTGACAACTTCGTAGTCTAGAGTGGCCTTTTATTGTCCCCAGCACAAGCTGCACCTGTGTAATGACCATGCTGTTTAATCAGTTTCCATCCACCTTCTTGTCAGGTGGATGGATTATCTTGGCAGAGGAGAAATGCTTACTATCAGGGATGTAAACACATTTGTGCACAAAATTTGAGATAAATATGGTTTTTGTGCGTATGGAACATTTCTGGGATGTTTTATTTCAGCTCAGGAAACATGTGACCAACACGTTACATGTTGCGTTTATATAAATAAATAAAAAATGTTTACCTAAGAGTATAATATTTCCCATTGATTGATCATGGTTTTTCAGATCTCCTAACAGTACTGTTTGTAGGTCCATCTGAACACAGACATTATGACTTAACAACCACTCCTAGACCTGACTCCAAAAAACGAGCCACCCGAAGGACAGAACCAAAGAGATTATCTATTGGTTCTGTTTCCTAGTGGCAGTCTGCACAGGGATGACTGTTCAATGCCCCATATATTGAGCCTTCTTTGTGTGGCGTTAATTGAAAAGAACGGATTAATGCGTCAATTGTTGTTTTTGTATATCAGTTCATAAACCCGATGCCATGGTATTGGAACATAAAAATCTGTTCCCAACTATCTTGAATTTTATATGGCATAGTTGTCAAGGACACACCAAGAAACACCCACATCAAACCACACCCCCAAGCCAATTCACGTTTGGCTTCTGTCATGGCGCCAGCATTTCTTGAGGAGCAAGCCAAAAATAAAGCCCAAATCAACGGGTGCAGTTCCCCTTTAATATTTAATGGTTTGAACCCTCCAAACGCATGTTCGTTATATAAATATACCCATTGAACTTTATCTGGTTTGCCATTCCAAATAAAATGAAATATTTTTTTCTTGCATGATTTGAAAGACGATTATCCTGGAGTCAGTAGAGCAATGAATAAATATGTAACCTTTTTTTATGGGGTAAATCAGCTTTAATATTGCAGAAAGATTGTAACTTCCATCAATGTATTTGTCTGCATCACTTCCAATCCTCCATGTTTTTTTTTATCGCAAATACAGTGGGGAAAAAAAGTATTTAGTCAGCCACCAATTGTGCAAGTTCTCCCACTTAAAAAGATGAGAGAGTCCTGTAATTTTCATCATAGGTACACGTCAACTATGACAGACAAAATGAGAAAAAAAAATCCAGATTTTTAATGAATTTATTTGCAAATTATGGTGGAAAATAAGTATTTGGTCAATAACAAAAGTTTCTCAATACTTTGTTATATACCCTTTGTTGGCAATGACACAGGTCAAACGTTTTCTGTAAGTCTTCACAAGGTTTTCACACACTGTTGCTGGTATTTTGGCCCATTCCTCCATGCAGATCTCCTCTAGAGCAGTGATGTTTTGGGGCTGTCGCTGGGCAACACGGACTTTCAACTCCCTCCAAAGATTTTCTATGGGGTTGAGATCTGGAGACTGGCTAGGCCACTCCAGGACCTTGAAATGCTTCTTACGAAGCCACTCCTTCGTTGCCCGGGCGGTGTGTTTGGGATCAAGACCCAGCCACGTTTCATCTTCAATGCCCTTGCTGATGGAAGGAGGTTTTCACTCAAAATCTCACGATACATGGCCCCATTCATTCTTTCCTTTACACGGATCAGTCGTCCTGGTCCCTTTGCAGAAAAACAGCCCCAAAGCATGATGTTTCCACCCCCATGCTTCACAGTAGGTATGGTGTTCTTTGGATGCAACTCAGCATTCTTTGTCCTCCAAACACGACGAGTTGAGTTTTTACCAAAAAGTTCTATTTTGGTTTCATCTGACCATATGACATTCTCCCAATCCTCTTCTGGATCATCCAAATGCACTCTAGCAAACTTCAGACGGGCCTGGACATGTACTGGCTTAAGCAGGGGGACACGTCTAGCACTGCAGGATTTGAGTCCCTGGCGGCGTAGTGTGTTACCAATGGTAGGCTTTGTTACTTTGGTCCCAGCTCTCTGCAGGTCATTCACTAGGTCCCCCCGTGTGGTTCTGGGATTTTTGCTCACCGTTCTTGTGATCATTTTGACCCCACGGGGTGAGATCTTGCGTGGAGCCCCAGATCGAGGGAGATTATCAGTGGTCTTGTATGTCTTCCATTTCCTAATAATTGCTCCCACAGTTGATTTCTTCAAACCAAGCTGCTTACCTATTGCAGATTCAGTCTTCCCAGCCTGGTGCAGGTCTACAATTTTGTTTCTGGTGTCCTTTGACAGCTCTTTGGTCTTGGCCATAGTGGAGTTTGGAGTGTGACTGTTTGAGGTTGTGGACAGGTGTCTTTTATACTGATAACAAGTTCAAACAGGTGCCATTAATACAGGTAACGAGTGGAGGACAGAGGAGCCTCTTAAAGAAGAAGTTACAGGTCTGTGAGAGACAGAAATCTTGCTTGTTTGTAGGTGACCAAATACTTATTTTCCACCATAATTTGCAAATAAATACATTAAAAATCCTACAATGTGATTTTCTGGAGAAAAAAAAATCTCAATTTGTCTGTCATAGTTGACGTGTACCTATGATGAAAATTACAGGCCTCTCTCATCTTTTTAAGTGGGAGAACTTGCACAATTGGTGGCTGACTAAATACTTTTTTCCCCAACTGTATGTGTGTGTGTGTGTATATATATATATATATATATATATATATATATATATATATATACAGTGGGGAGAACAAGTATTTGATACACTGCCGATTTTGCAGGTTTTCCTACTTACAAAGCATGTAGAGGTCTGTAATTTTTATCATAGGTACACTTCAACTGTGAGAGACGGAATCTAAAACAAAAATCCAGAAATTCACATTGTATGATTTTTAAGTAATTAATTTGCATTTTATTGCATGACGTAAGTATTTGATCACCTACCAAGCAGTAAGAATTCTGGCTCTCACAGACCTGTTAGTATTTCTTTAAGAAGCCCTCTTGTTTTCCACTCATTACCTGTATTAACTGCACCTGTTTGAACTCGTTACCTGTATAAAAGACACCTGTCCACACACTCAATCAAACAGACTCCAACCTCTCCACAATGGCCAAGACCAGAGAGCTGTGTAAGGACATCAGGGATAAAATTGTAGACCTGCACAAGGCTGGGATGGGCTACATGACAATAGGCAAGCAGCTTGGTGAGAAGGCAACAACTGTTGGCGCAATTATTAGAAAATGGAAGAAGTTCAAGATGACGGTCAATCACCCTCGGTCTGGGGCTCCATGCAAGATCTCACCTCGTGGGGCATCAATGATCATGAGGAAGGTGAGGGATCAGCCCAGAACTACACAGCAGGACCTGGTCAATGACCTGAAGAGAGCTGGGACCACAGTCTCAAAGAAAACCATTAGTAACACACTACGCCGTCATGGATTAAAATCCTGCAGCGCACGCAAGGTCCCCCTGCTCAAGCCAGCGCATGTCTGAAGTTTGCAAATGACCATCTGGATGATCCAGAGGAGGAATGGGAGAAGGTCATGTGGTCTGATGAGACAAAAATAGAGCTTTTTGGTCTAAACTCCACTCGCTGTGTTTGGAGGAAGAAGAAGGATGAGTACAACCCCAAGAACACCATCCCAACCGTGAAGCATGGAGGTGGAAACATCATTCTTTGGGGATGCTTTTCTGCAAAGGGGACAGGACGACTGCACCGTATTGAGGGGAGGATGGATAGGGCCATGTATCGCGAGATCTTGGCCAACAACCTCCTTCCCTCAGTAAGAGCATTGAAGATGGGTCGTGGCTGGGTCTTCCAGCATGACAACGACCCGAAACACACAGCCAGGCAACTAAGGAGTGGCTCCGTAAGAAGCATCTCAAGGTCCTGGAGTGGCCTAGCCAGTCCCTAGACCTGAAACCAATAGAATATCTTTGTAGGGAGCTGAAAGTCCGTATTGCCCAGCGACAGCCCCAAAACCTGAAGGATCTGGAGAAGGACTGTATGGAGGAGTGGGCCAAAATCCCTGCTGCAGTGTGTGCAAACCTGGTCAAGACCTACAGGAAACGTATGATCTCTGTAATTGCAAACAAAGGTTTCTGTACCAAATATTAAGTTCTGCTTTTCTGATGTATCAAATACTTATGTCATGCAATAAAATGCAAATTAATTACTTAAAAATCATACAATGTGATTTTCTAGATTTTTGTTTTAGATTCTGTCTCTCACAGTTGAAGTGTACCTATGATAAAAAGTACAGACCTCTACATGCTTTGTAAGTAGGAAAACCTGCAAAATCAGCAGTGTATCAAATACTTGTTCTCCCCACTGTGTATATATATATATATATACTGCTCAAAAAAATAAAGGGAACACTTAAACAACACAATGTAACTCCAAGTCAATCACACTTCTGTGAAATCAAACTGTCCACTTAGGAAGCAACACTGATTGACAATAAATGTCACATGCTGTTGTGCAAATGGAATAGACAACAGGTGGAAATTATAGGCAATTAGCAAGACACCCCCAATAAAGGACTGGTTTTGCAGGTGTTGACCACAGACCACTTCTCAGTTCCTATGCTTCCTGGCTGATGTTTTGGTCACTTTTGAATGCTGGCGGTGCTTTCACTCTAGTGGTAGCATGAGACGGAGTCTACAACCCACACAAGTGGCTCAGGTAGTGCAGCTCATCCAGGATGGCACATCAATGCGAGCTGTGGCAATAAGGTTTGCTGTGTCTGTCAGCGTAGTGTCCAGAGCATGGAGGCGCTACCAGGAGACAGGCCAGTACATCAGGAGACGTGTGGAGGAGACCGTAGGAGGGCAACAACCCAGCAGCAGGACTGCTACCTCCGCCTTTGTGCAAGGAGGAGCAGGAGGAGCACTGCCAGAGCCCTGCAAAATGACCTCCAGCAGGCCACAAATGTGTGTGTGTCTGCTCAAACGGTCAGAAACAGACTCCATGAGGGTGGTATGAGGGCCTGACGTCCACAGGTGGGGGTTGTGCTTACAGCCCAACACCGTGCAGGATGTTTGGCATTTGCCAGAGAACACCAAGATTGGCAAATTCGCCATTGACACCCTGTGCTCTTCACAGATGAAAGCAGGTTCACACTGAGCACGTGACAGACGTGACAGAGTCTGGAGACGCCGTGGAGAACGTTCTGCTGCCTGCAACATCCTCCAGCATGACCGGTTTGGCGGTGGGTCAGTCATGGTGTGGGGTGGCATTTCTTTGGGGGGCCGCACAGCCCTCCATGTGCTCGCCAGAGGTAGCTTGACTTCCATTAGGTACCGAGATGAGATCCTCAGACCCCTTGTGAGACCATATGCTTGTGCGGTTGGCCCTGGGTTCCTCCTAATGTAAAATAATGCTAGACCTCATGTGGCTGGAGTGTGTCAGCAGTTCCTGCAAGAGGAAGGCATTGATGCTATGGACTGGCCCGCCCGTTCCCCAGACCTGAATCCAATTGAGCACATCTGGGACATCATGTCTCGCTCCATCCACCATCGCCACGTTGCACCACAGACTGTCCAGGAGTTGGCGGATGCTTTAGTCCAGGTCTGGGAGGAGATCCCTCAGGAGACCATCCGCCACCTCATCAGGAGTATGCCCAGGCGTTTTAGGGAGGTCATACTGTGGTCCTCTGTAGCTCAGCTGGTAGAGCACGGCGCTTGTAACGCCAAGGTAGTGGGTTCGATCCCCGGGACCACCCATACACAAAAAAAAATAAAAAAATGTATGCACGCATGACTGTAAGTCGCTTTGGATAAAAGCGTCTGCTAAATGGCATATTATATTATTATTATACAGGCACGTGGAGGCCACACACACTACTGAGCCTCATTTTGACTTGATTTAAGGACATTACATCAAAGTTGGATCAGCCTGTAGTGTGATTTTCCACTTTAATTTTGAGGGTGACTCCAAATCCAGACCTCCATGGGTTGATAAATTTGATTTCCATTGATCATTTTTGTGTGATTTTGTTGTCAGCACATTCAACTATGTAAAGAAAAAAGTATTTAATAAGATTATTTCATTCATCCAGATCTAGGATGTGTTATTTTAGTGTTCCCTTTATTTTTTTGAGCAGTGTGTGTGTATATATATATATATATATATATATATATATATATATATATATACACACACACATACATACATACATACATATCCTTTTAAAACATATATTTCCCTTTATTACTTTCCAACCCCACCACCCCTTCCCTAATTGGAGTAAACTAGTGAACAACAATGCTTAGGCCTCTACTATATACATTTTATGGACACTCTCAATTTTACAATAATTATATTTTGTTTGTTTTTACTCCTGAATTTCCTCAACCTCTCCAATCATTTTCATGATGTCCATCCGGTTTGCTTCTATATGCCATATCTTTCTAACTGTGCTCTTTCACAAAAGCTCTCAACCTATAACCTATATACTTATTATGGACACAGTATGCTTACATTATTAGTTATCTTGTTGTTATTAGTTGTTAGTTGTTATTAGTCCCATCCTTCAACTCCATTCAACACCACCCATCTATCTCTTAACACCATCCATATTGGATTTCTATTTGCCATATATTTTTCAACTGTACTGTGATGTTTTACAAAAGTTCTGAACCTTTCTATTCTCATTGTTTCTACAGATTGTAAATTGAAAATAAGCATTTTTGCTAAAAGTATTATTATATTATTGAGCGATTGACTATGACTTTTCAGATCACCCAGTAATACTATCTGCAGGGTTAGCTCCAGGTAAATATTGCAATCCTTTAGCCATTCCTGGACCTGTGTCCAAAAACAAGCTACAAATGGACAGTACCAAAACAAATGATCTAATGATTCTGTCTCTTCGCAGGAAAATCTGCAGAGCTGGGAAGATTGAATCCCCCCATATAAATAACATTCTATTGGTAGCAAGAATTTTATATAATAATTTAATTTGAAAAATTCTAATCTTTGAATCCGGCGTCGTTTTGCGTATCAGTTCATAAACACTATGCCATGGGATCGGTACGTCAAAAATGTCTTCCCAACTATTTTGCAATCTATATGGGATGGCTGTCAATCCTTTGGTCCTTAAATGAAACTGGTATACTTTTTTATTTATCACAGTTTTCTTTAACCAATTATGTTCTTTAATGTAAGGCCGACAGACATTTACATTTTACATTTTAGTCATTTAGCAGACGCTCTTATCCAGAGCGACTTACAGTTAGTGAGTGCATTCATTTTTCCATTTTTGCGGTAATGCTGCAATTATTTAGTTGTAATTTTGGGTTATGTGCGACATAACTTCACCAGTTCTACCGATGATATCATTTACAAAGATTATACCTTTAAACATTTTGTAAAAAAAAAGTTTTTTTATCAATAAGTATATTTGAGTTTAACCACAATATTTGTTGCATTATTTGTTCTGTCGTTTCTGGAGGACTACATTGAAATTGCAACCAACTTTCTATGGCTTGTTTTAGAAATAGTGATATTTGGGAGATTAATTCCTTTTCAAATAACTGAAAGTGAGAGGTTGTAATCTGAGTAAAGGGAAAAAGGCCATTCTTGAACATTGGGTGAGACAATCTTACTAATTTGCTAGAGAACCAGTTCGGATTTAAGTATAACTTTTGACTGAAGCTTTTAGTGATAGGTCTAATGCTTTAATATTTAATAATTTCTGTCCTCCAAATTCATATTCATTATATAAGTAGGCCCGTTTAATTTTGTCTGGCTTGCCGTTCCAAATAAAATTGAATATTTTTTTCTCATATCATTTAAAAAACTGTTCGCTAGGCGTAGGCAAGACCATAAGCAAATAGGTAAACTGGGATAATACTAAAGAGTTAATCAAGGTGATTTTTCCACAAATTGACAGGTATTTACCTTTCCATGGTAGCAAGATCTTATCTATTATTGCTAACTTTCTATTAAAATGTATTAGAGTGAGATCATTTATTTCATTTGGGATATGTATTCCGAGTATATCCACATCACCATCAGAACATTTTATTGGTAAACTACATGGTAATGTACAAATTGTATTTTTTAGTGATCCAATACGTAATATTTATCATAATTTGGTTGTAATCCAGATAGGTTAGAACATTTATCTAGATCCTCTATGAGGCTGTGGAGGGATTCAAGTTGTGGATTTAAAAGAGAACATGAATCATCAGTGTACAATGACACCTTTGTTTTTAAGCCCTGGATTTCTAATCCCTTGATTATTGTTGGATCTGATTTTAATAGCTACCATCTCGATGGCCATAATAAATAGATATGCCGATAGTGGACAACCTTGTTTCACTCCTCTTGACAGTTTAAAACTTTCTGAGAAATAGCCATTATTTACTATTTTACACCTAGGGTTACTATACATGATTTTAACCCATTTTATAAGAGATTCTCCAAAATTGAAATGCTCCAGGCATTTATATATAAACCCCAGTCGTACTTTATCAAATACCTTTTCGAAGTCTGCTATGAATAGCAGGCCTGGTTTCCCAGATTTTTCATAGTGTTCTATTGTTTCCAGTACTTGCCTTATATTATCTCCTATATATCTTCCATGTAAAAAACTTGTCTGATTATATAGACCAAATGTTAATTTTGTCTCTGGAATGGGAGTGGAGAAATATCAGTTGTTTCAGCATCTTGATAGAATTCAAATGCACGCTTAGGGACCGTTGTGTAGCCTAAACGTGCAATATTATTCAGCTACATAAAAGTCGACAGTATTTAATTTTCAACCACAGAAAATAGGCCTATGCATCCAAAACTAACTGAAATAATATCAGAAACATACTGGATTTTTTACACATTTTCCTTTCCTTAAAAACGGTCAAACTGATTTAGCAAATTAAAAGCAGAAAAATATCTAAATGAGGCGTAAATACTTTTTTTCCCCGCACCCCCTGTCAAAAAATTGCTTTTTATTTTATTGAATGACTGCTTATTGAATCGGTCTGCACTCTAAATATGTGGGGTTCAACAAGCGTTCTTCCAAGAACCCCATAGGAGGTGGGGTTAATCGAGGAACCTCCTTAGTTGGTGGGGGTTCTTGCAGGAACCTAACTGCCCAACTGAAACATTTGGATCTGAATTTGAAAGGACTGCAGGTGCAGGAACATAATTGAAAAATTAAAAGATCTCCTCAATTTAAGGTAAGGTTTGTCCCTTCTATGATCTAAATTGATATTGTTTTATGATGATACCATCTAGCTGTTCATATTTTTGCAAATCTTTCTAAAACAGAAAATGGACACAATTCAATGGATATCAATCAACAAAGAGGTAAGAATATGTATGCTATAAGAATATGTTGAAGGCTAGCTGTATTGGGTGCAGATGACTGAACTGTTCACTTTTTTGTCTGTGTCTGCAGGTATACAGATGAGGAGGCATACAAAGGTATGTCAATTAGTAATGGTATGTTATGCAGAACACATGTACCATCCTCCTCCCTTAACGCTTCAATTAAAATCCCATAGGCCTCTACATTATGGACAAGGTATGTGTATGAAAACCATTATGAAAACTGTTTTTTTCATTCACATTTACCACAAAAGACAAGGTATGAATACTGTCGTGTGCATGTTTTGTTAATCATCTATATAATTACTGATTTTTTTTTATTCACCCTCCCTACACCTCTGAATATAACAGGAAACCTGTTTGATCACCATGCAATGCAAAATTAATTATGGCTATGGATACGGAGAACATCAACACACCAGAGGATATACCCATTGGACGGGGCTCTGCTGGGAGTTCACCTCATATTTCTTTATTCTGCTTTGCCACTACAATCATAATAAACACTGACCACTAAAATATTGTGTTACTTGTGTTATTGTTATGCATATTATTATTATTATTAACAATAATTGGGGGGGTAGTTCAAAAATTAACCCCAAAAGGTTCTTCAAAAGGTTTATCGAGGATCCATTAAAAGGGGTTCTTTGAAGAACTTATAGGGGTTCCCCACAGTTTCAATTTGAAGAACCCCTAAAGGATACTCCAGGAACCTTTTTCTTTTTAGAGTGTGTACTAGTCTGAACTTGTGAAGGCTGCCACTGAGGAGATCATCACATTAGCATCACATGTTTTATGAAGGTTTCTATTATTGGCTAATGAGAGTTTTCCCAGCTTGTCCCTGTGGGCAAGGTGTTGTTGTGGTTATGGGGTGTAAATCAATAGCATTCGCTAGGGAGGGGCTATTGAAGTCTTCGCCCAGGTGAAGAGGATGTTGATTAAAGAATCCCTTTGAGCTGTGGTAGGGAAGGTTAGAGAGGACTCAATTCCAGAGCATGGTAAGAGTCCTCTCAGAGAGAGAGAGAGAGCGAGAGATCGAGAGAGAAAGATCTACAGTATGGACATTGTTACTCAATATTTGCTACAAGATATTATTTTAAAAAATGTAAAATGCTTGCTTTAGCCATTCTGATGATTTACCAACATACTGTAGATTCCTGATGTATCCAGTATTGCAAATATACTGATTTTAATGTTCTATTTTGTCCTATATTCTATTAATCTCCATTCCAAATGAAGGGAGGTGTATCTGTGACACGCACTCCTCTCGTTGCATCTTTCTTACACGCCATACCTCTCTCCATCTCTCCCCTCTCTCCCTTACTTGCTCGCTCACTGTCCTCTCTCTTCTCTAATCTCCCTTTCTCTCTCCTTCTCTTTCTGCTTGTGCTCAAGCTCTGCTCTCCCTCTTGCTCTCTCTTTATCTAATTTCTTTATTTTCTCTCTTTCAATCAGCCTTATCCATTATCTACCTTGTCCATTTTCTCTCTCTCTCTCTCTCTCTCTCTCTCTCTCTCTCTCTCTCTCTCTCTCTCTCTCTCTCTCTCTCTCTCTCTCTCTCTCTTTTCGTCTTGGAGACGGTGCTGTGCTGCTCCCTGTCACTCTGCTCAGTTTACGTGCTATGCTCTGAGCTGCCGTGCTGTGCTGCGCTCCTCTCCTCTCCTTTTTGCGTCTCTCATCTCTCCTCTTTCTCCATCGCCTTCTGTTTGTTCTTTACTCTGTTCTGCTCTGCTGGTTTGGAACATATGCACCGGGTTGACTGGGATACTGCATGTGGAGAGAGGGCTGGATGCTTCAGGTGCTCGGAACTCGGCCGTCGGACCCCGTGGATCTGTGGGGTGGGGAGGGAGGGGTGGGGGAGAGAGAAAGAGGGGAGGAAGGGCACCCAGGTGAAGGAAGGGCTGAGCTGCCGGGGAACAAGGATGAAGGTGGTGGTCTGGTGTTGGGGGTCATGCTCTGCCGGGATCTGAGTTGTTCTATTTGGCTGGAGACGCCACTGCTTTGCCCCCTCGGAGGGGCTCTTTTCCTGGAAAAGCCGGGAAAAGCAGAGCGGGAACCATGAACCAGCAGCTGGATCCTCCGCGGCCAATCAACTGGACCATCAGGAAACTGTGTGCCGCAGCCTTCCTACCATCCGTACGCCTGCTCAAGGTATGGGTACCAGAGGGGTCTGGGCTGGGGAGTGGGGAGAGGTGGAGTAGGAGAGGAGGATGTGTAGGAGGAGAGGGACGGTGAATGGGGGGCAGGTGGGGGAGGTTGAGATTGACATAAGAAGAGGGTGGTTAAGAAAAATCTAAAAGTACAGTTACACAGGAATATGCTGCTCCCAGATCTGTTTGTGCTGTCTTACCAACTCCTATTTGGTCATTGGCAAGACAACCCAAACAGATCTGAGACCAGGCTGACACAGGAGGGGGTTGCGAGGAAGAACGGCGGCCATTAGGGGATTATACTGTGTACAGGGACTGTTTGGTGAAGATATCTATTTGCACATCATCTCTTGCACATATATCATTCCAGTGTTAATACTAATTGTAATTATTTTGCACTATAGCCTATTTATTGCCTTACCTCCATAACTTGCTACATTTGCACACACTGTATATATATTTATTTCTGTTGTATTTTTGACTTAGTTTTGTTTTACCCCATATGTAACTCTGTGTTGTTGTTTTTATCGCACTGCTTTGCTTTATCTTGGCCAGGTCGCAGTTGTAAATGACAACTTGTTCTCAACTGGTTTACCTGGTTAAATAAAGGTGAAATAAAAATAAAAAATAAAAAAAATATCTGAGCTATTAGCTTCAGATAGTGTTATATCCAATCTACACCGTCCTGTTTCCTCTTTGGCATTTTTGCTACACTGTTAGGAGCTGGTAACACAAGCATATTGCTGCACCCGCTATATCTGCCAAACTGTGTACACGACCAATAAACTTTGATTTGATTAGATTTGCATTCGATTCTTGATGTGCCTTCCTTGAGGTTTTGCTTAGCTGGGTGAAAGTGACCACACTGTAACAAGCCTTCTCTGGCGTTTTTCTGTGGCGGTGGGTGCTGTTTAAGATTAGGGAGGACGTATTTTTTTAATATATATTTTTTTATGAGCATGGCCTTATTTCTATTACAGCATATTGGAGCTCAATATAATGAATCCACCCCTGATCACCCGCACACACAGTTCACTTTCAAAGCAGCCATACAAACAGCATCATCACATCTACTGCTCTCCTCCTCTGACATTTTCCCTTCGCCTGTGGACTTCAGTGCACAACACAACAACTGTCTGGGACCAGGCAACAAAAAAAACTCTAAGTTTACCTTCATACCATAAGCCCTAACGTCATAGTCAACATAGCTACTATAACTAACCAATGATGTACTGTATATAAAGCCTGTACAGGGGGCACTGTATTAAAGCCACCTTGACGCCATCTTGGTACTCCTCCTCCATTGGAAAAAAATATTTTGGAAGCTATAGAAATGCATTTATTAATGTTTACATTAATCTTTGACACATTTATTCCATTACAGACACCTTAATGGATACTTTTAAATTATATTACAAATATGTTACATAAATACAAAAATGTTACATATAACTTTTTTTTTTTGAGAATACTAATGTTACTGTCCACACTACAACAAAAAGTACTTAAATACATGTAATTCTGTCCTTGAAGCACTAAATTGAAATATTCTAAAATTCCATTCATTCCTATGGAGGACTGCTCCTACTGAAGAATGCCAATATGGCCGATCGATGGCTTTAAAGCCTCTCAATGGCCAAAACATAGCATCAGCAATCCAGGGTTTATACACATCATTGTAACTAACCCACAATCCAATCCATGTGTACAGCAGTTTAATAGTTACACCGGCGGGCCCCGGTGGCAATAATTTAATAAAACTGAAAGCTTACCTTGACTTGGAAGAGTTGAAGTATTGTATAGCATTAACCAGCTAGCTAACATAAATAGTATTCTTCTCTGTTTGAGTCAGGTTGGTGAGTAGGCTAAATTAGCTGCATTAGCTAGCTAAGTAAGTGAATGTGAAGTTCTCTCTCTCTGCTGCTTCTCCTTAATTCTTTTAGAAATTAATTTGTTCAAAACTGCTCAACTATTGTCTTTCTCTTTTTGAGTCAACTACCCACCACATGTAATGCACTGCAGTGCTAGCTGGCTGTAACTTATGTTTTCAGTACTAGATTCATTCTCTGATC
Source organism: Coregonus lavaretus (assembly GCF_964263955.1). Taxonomy (NCBI): domain Eukaryota; kingdom Metazoa; phylum Chordata; class Actinopteri; order Salmoniformes; family Salmonidae; genus Coregonus; species Coregonus lavaretus. The sequence goes on from NC_140004.1 coordinate 12,663,179, forward strand.
CTTTGATTGGATGGACAACATGTCAGTTCATGCTGCAAGAGTTCTGATAGGTTGGAGGACATCCTCCAGAAGGGGGTTAGAACCATGAGCCTCCTAGGTTTTGTATTTGTATTGAAGTCAATGTACCCGGAGGAGGATGGAAAATAACTGTCCTCCGGCTACACCATGGTGCTACCCTACAGAGTGATATTCAGGCTACTGTAGACCTTCATTGCAAAACAATATGTTTTAATTTTTTTACAATTATAATTTTTATGAGATTCATGGAGTAGGATGGTCCTCCTCTGAGGATCCTCCACTGGTTTGGCTGTGTTCCTGTGTGCACTGTATGTGCACATGCGTGTGTCCATTGTATGAGAGAAGTGATAAATTGTATGAGGCAATTTATTGGCTGTCACAGGATATTTATAGACCTGGTTATAAACTGGCTTTATTCATTGCCTGGTGTGAACATGCGAAAGGCTGTTTATAACCAGGCGTTTGATACACATTATTATACAGCTCTTGTCTGTATTCTCCCCAGTCTTCTTTTGATCTATCAGCATCAAAGTCTCATAGCAAGTACTGTATCTCTATGATGTTAAACCAGGCCAGTTGAATGTGTGTGTGTGTGTGTGTTTGTGAAAGTGTTAGCATTTGCATGTGTATAGCTCAGTCAAATGTTCTATTGTAATCAATGATGGGGTCTGTGTGCATGAGTGTATAAGGCATTGACAGAGAGCGGGGGAACGTGTGTGTGTGTGTGTGTGTGTGTGTACAGTGCCTTGCAAAAGTATTCAGCCCCCTTGGCGTTTTTCCTATTTTGTTGCATTACAACCTGTAATTTAAATTGATTTTTATTTGGATTTCATGTAATGGACATACACAAAATATTCCAAATTGGTGAAGTGAAATGAAAAAAATTACTTGTTTCAAAAATTTCTAAAAAATAAATAATGGAAAAGTGCTGCGTGCATATGTATTCACCCCCTTTGCTATGAAGCCCCTAAATAAGATCTGGTGCAAACAATTACCTTCAGAAGTCACATAATTAGTTAGATTGCACACAGGTGTGTATATATACAGTATCTCACAAAAGTGAGTACACCCCTCACATTTTTGTAAATAGTTGAGTATATCTTTTCATGTGACAACACTGAAGAAATGACACTTTGCTACAATGTAAAGTAGTGAGTGTACAGCTTGTATAACAGTGTAAATTTGATGTCCCCTCAAAATAACTCAACACACAGCTATTAATGTCTAAACCACTGGCAACAAAAGTGAGTACACCCCTAAGTGAAAATGTCCAAATTGGGCCCAATTAGCCATTTTCCCTCCCCGGTGTCATGTGACTCGTTAGTGTTACAAGGCATCAGGTGTGAATGGGGAGAAGGTGTGTTAAATTTGGTGTCATCGCTCTCACACTCCCTCATACTGGTCACTGGAAGTTCAACATGGCACCTCATGGCAAAGAACTCTCTGAGGATCTGAAAAAAATAATTGTAAAGATGGCCTGGGCTATAAGAAGATTGCCAAGACCGTGAAACTGAGCTGCAGCTAAAGTTAATTGAGGGAACCATGAAACATGTACTGTTACATACTGAAGCAGAGCATGATCCCCTCCCTTCGGAGACGGGGCCGCAGGGCAGTATTCCAACATGATAACGACCCCAAACACACCCCCAAGACTACCACTGCCTTGATAAAGAAGCTGAGGGTAAAGGTGATGGACTGGCCAAGCATGTCTCCAGACCTAAACCCTATTGAGCATCTGTGAGGCATCCTCAAACGGAAGGTGGAGGAGTGCAAGATCTCTAACATCCACCAGCTCCATGATGTCGTCATGGAGGAGTGGAAGAGGACTCCAGTGGCAACCTGTGAAGCTCTGGTGAACTCCATGCCCAAGAGGGTTAAGGCAGTGCTGGAAAATGATGGTGGACACACAAAATATTGACACTTTGGGCCCAATTTGGACATTTTCACTTAGGGGTGTACTCACTTTTGTTGCCAGCGGTTTAGACATTAATGGCTGTGTGTTGTGTTATTTTGCAAGCTGTACACTCACTACTTTACATTTGTAGCAAAGTGTCATTTCTTCAATATTTACAAAAATGTGAGGGGTGTACTCACTTTTGTGAGATACTGTATATATATATAGAACACCTGTTCTGAAAGGCCCCAGAGTCTGCAACACCACTAAGCAAGGGGCATCACCAAGCAAGCGGCACCATGAAGACCAAGGAGCTCTCCAAACAGGTCAGGGACAAAGTTGTGGAGAAGTACAGATCAGGGTTGGGTTATAGAAACTTTGAACATCCCACGGAGCACCATTTTTAATATCGTTTATTAAAAAACGGAAAGAATATGTCACCACAACAAACCTGCCAAGAGAGGGCCGCCCACCAAAACTCACGGACCAGGCAAGGAGGGCATTAATCAGAGAGGCAATAAAGAGACCAGAGATAACCCTGAAGGAGCTGCAAAGCTCCACAGCGGAGATTTGAGTATCTGTCCAGCTGGGCTTTACGGAAGAGTGGCCAGAAAAAAGCCATTGCTTAAAGAAGAAAATAAACAAACACGTTTGGTGTTTGCCAAAAGGCAAATGGGAGACTCCCCAAACATATGGAAGAAGGTACTCTGGTCAGATGAGACTAAAATTTAGCTTTTTGGCCATCAAGGAAATCGCTATGTCTGGCGCAAACCCAACACCTCTCATCACCTCGAACATCATCCCCACAGTGAAGCATGATGGTGGCAGCATCATGCTGTGGAGATGTTTTTCATCGGCAGGGACTGGGAAACTGGTCAGAATTGAAGGAATGATGGATGGCGCTAAATACAGGGAAATTCTTGTGGGAAACCTTTTTCGGAGTGCACAAAACATTTATTTGATGTTGCAATAATGTTGACAAAACAGCCTTTCTGAGTTATTTTAAAGGTTCCCAGAACATGTAATTAGGTTATGGGAACAGTGTGAGTACATTACAAGAGAGGTTCCCAAAACACAAAATATGCGCAGTTGTGCGGATGATTCTACAATGTTTATTTTAGTGTGCAAGAAACAATCACCTGATGTTACAAGAACTTTCCCAGAATACAGCGGGGTTACATGTAGCTTAGTCAGTGTATGGAGAAGTCGGAGCTAGCCAGCCAGACACTTCAGAGGATGTGGGCTACTTGGCCTGGGTGGATTGAAGCAACGGGCAGTACAGGGAGGTGTGCAGCGGACACTGTAGCCTCCATAGAAATAAGAATGAGAATGAATATTTATATGGTAGCGTAGCACCTTGTATGACAGGCAGAGATGGTGTGACAACTTTTTCTCACAGGGATGTAGTAAGAAATACACTTAAGCCTAATTTTTATATTTATCTGCTTATAATTTCGGCAACCAAGCACCGATCATCATGTCACCAGAATAAGACCCCCGATATTCATTGGAAAGGAGCACCAAGCTCATTTTGCACTTTCACCATTCTGTGAATTTCATCATACCTTATTTCATCTGTAGCCTAAAAAACTCCATTCTTTCCCGGGTGGGAGGACCACACAACATGTAATCGCCTGAATCCAAGTTTACTTCAATATGCGTATAAAAGCGAATGGATGGAAACCTGATTAGTGATTCATATTTTACATGGTTGAATTACTGACAGTGTCATGTTCGCTGTGTAAAGGATCATACCAAGGTGCAGCGTGGTATGCGTACATAGTCGTTTATTTTAATAAACACAGACAAAATAACAAAATCCAACCGAACTTGAAGTTCAAGAGGCTAAACATCAAACAGAAACAAGATCACACAACTAAGGTAGGCAACATGGCTGCCTAAGTATGATCCCCAATCAGAGACAACGACCAACAGCTGCCTCTGATTGGGAACCACACCCAGCCAACATAGAAATATATAAAATAGATTTCACACCCTGACCAACTCAACTAGAGATCTCAATGTCAGGGCGTGACAGACAGCTGTTATGTAAAAGTTTCAATCACTGAAAACACACCCATATTTGCATTTGCTTGAGATACTGAAATAAATAAATCTTACCATATTGCGCCACTCCTTTTCCCGAGACAAAAAATAACATTAGGTGTATCATTGTACTGCAATAAATACTTAATTCTGCAGGAGTTAATTTCATAATAAACTACATGTGAGATGTTATTTGCCTGTCAGTGTCCAGATTTCAGTTAGTATTCCATTTAACCCATCTCAAGTTCAAAGGTATTATTTTAGCCCTCTCATTTCAGCTGTCTCATTTTGGCTCTCTCATTTGATGGCAAATTAAACATGTTATAATGTGATATATTAGTCTCTCACAATATCAGAATCTTTCACAATAAACAAGTCATTCACAATAATATTCAAAGTAGGCATAGTAATAGAGACATTAGTCTTTCACAGTGTCAAATATTTAAGTAGGCATAGTCATAAACTCAAAGTTTACATTGCACAATTAAATAGTAGCCGTACATACAGTAATGGCAGTGTAGTACAATACATGGAGTACTTGTACAGTTGTGCAATAAGAGGCAACAGAGTCATCTTGTGACAAGAACATGGAGAGAGTAGATACTTTATTGTCAATCGGTTAGAACGGAAATGTGTCTTCTGCTTTTCCCAACACCATGCAGTGCAGCAGCCCTGGTGGAGAGCAATTGTGGGGGGTTAAGTGCCTTAGTCAAGGACACAATGGCAGGAGATGGTACATGGGAGCCTTCCAGCTGCCAGTTCAGTTCCATACCCATTTTTGTGTCATCCTGTGCATGAACCATTGTAGTCATGACACCGCACTTATTCATTGCTCCTGTAGTAGCCTAGTGTTCGGACAAAAATAAGAATGTGCACCGCTTTGGTTTCCCAGGACCAGGATTAAGAAACAGAGGTTGGAGAGGCAGACCAGCAGCTGAAAGGTTGCTGGTTTAAGCCCCAGGCTGGGCAACACAAAAATGGGAATGCAACTGAACTGGCAGCTGCAAGGCTGTTGGTCATTGATCCCATGTACCATCTCCTGCCATTGTACCCTTGAGCAAGGCACCTAACCCCCCACAATTATTCTCCATCACTGGGGCCAAGCTTCCTGCCATCCAGGACCTCTAGACCGGGTGGTATCAGAGGAAGGCCCTAAAAATTGCCAAAGACTCCAGCCACCCTAGTCATAGACTGTTCTCTCTGCTATTGCACAGCAAGTGGCAACGGAGCGCCAGGTCTAAGTCCAAAAGGCTACTGAACAGCTTCTAACCCCAAGCCATAAGACTGCTGAACAGCTAATCAAGTGGCTACCCGGACTATTTGCATTGACTCCCCCCAAATACTTCCAGACACAAATGAGAGAACAGGTCACTCTGACCATTTTACTCTCCCTAGCAGAGCTGGTTAGGCTTTTTTTTATGTTATACAGAGTGTTGATAACTGCAACTGTGCTGCTGGCAACAATTTAATTAAGCTTTTTTTGCCAACGTTTACTGACACTGGCCATAGGAGAATTTGTAAATTTGTCAGTTATTCTGAGCTCTGGCACACTCAGATGAGAGTGCTCTGAAATTGGAGTAGATAGCCAGAGCGAATTTACCAGCTACGTCTATTGACAGTTGTCGCAGTGACATCATAAACATTTTATTGAAATAGTTACCTGCATAGTGGAGTCTTTTGTTTAGACATGTACATTTTACATTTTAGTCATTTAGCAGACGCTCTTATCCAGAGCGACTTACAGTTAGCACATACATTATTTTTTATCGAACCCACAACCCTGGCGTTGCAAACGCCATGCTCTACCAACTGAGCTACATCCCCTGCCGGCCATTCCCTCCCCTACCCTGGACGACGCTGGGCCAATTGTGCGCCGCCCCATGGGTCTCCCGGTCGCGACAGAGCCTGGATTCGAATCAGGATCTCTAGTGGCACAGCTAGCACTGCGATGCAGTGCCTTAGACCACTGCGCCACTCGGGAGACAATGTAGCTAGCTAGCTAAACATTGAACCATAATCCAAACTCATAACGTTACTACCCTGCATGAATCTGCAGGTAGCTAACTAACCAGGTTCAATGTTAGCTAGCTAACATTAGGCTAAAACTAGCAATGCAAATGAGATACGAATAATATTACAACACAGATCATACACGTAACGTTAGCTAGCTATCCAGCCAGCTAACATTAGCTAGCTAGCTAACAGTACACTTTAACTTTAAATTAAAATGACTTTCTGACCAAATTTGAAACGTGTAATATCTGAAAATGTAGCTAGCTAGAGACTCTGACCTGTATACATGGATGGACGCTTCTCCCTCTCTGTCACGGATGCCATGGTTGCCCTTAGTTTGAAGATGTAATCCAGAGCTTTCTGTGTTCTCCTTTTGACTCTCCTGTGTTCTCCGCATATTTGCAATCAAACGCCAGAATTTCCTCCATCTCCTTAGCTATCATACTCTAATTCCACTGATTTCAAAACTTGGTCATCCAGAAAGTGGAGAGCAACACTTATGCAGTTCTACTACGTGATATATTTCAGAAAAGCCTCCTTAGAAACGATTACCTAAAGTACTGACCAGCTCATATTATAGACAGAAGTGAGCTACATGGCAGACCAATCCGAACTCATCTCTTGGCATGTCCAGCCCACTTATTATCTCAGCCAATCATGGCTAGGAAGGTTGCTGTCTTTTTCCATGGCTAAACCAACTAGGCTCATAATTTAACAATTGTATTAGTATTTACAGATGGCATACAAGTTTGTTATTAAAGCACATGAAAGTTCACATGTTCCAGAAGGCATTTCTGCAAAAAAATGCATTTAGATTTTTTGAAAAGTTTACGTTCAAATGGCGCTCCTGTGAAGTAGTGACTCGCGACATACGCCTAGTTTAGCTCAATTACCTAGACCCACCTGTACCCCTGCACATTGACTCGGTACCGGTACCCCCTGTATATAGCTTCGTTATTGTTGCTCTTTTATTTTTTTACTCTAGTTTATTAAGTAAATATTTTTCTTAACTGCATTGTTGGTTAAGGGCTTGTAAGTAAGCATTTCACGGTAAGGTCTATTGTATTGCCTGTTGTATTTGGCATATTTGATTTGATTTTATCAAGGGGCTCTGCTACGCAACCTGTGTCAACTTGTGTGTGTTTGTTGGTGTTGGGAAAGGGAGACACATTTTCCATCCTAAACAATGGATTATAAAGTTGTATTAAATTCCTCTTTGGAGTCATCCATGTCTTTATCCAGCTTATTGTTCATCTAGAGAGGGATAGACAGCCCTGACGACACAAGCTGGCTCCCCATGTAGTCCACTCCAGGAAAAATATCTGTCTGCCATCGAGCATTATTGACTGAAAAAAGGACAACACATTTGTTGAAGTATATCAGCACAATATTGATTGGACACATTTCACTTTGATTATAACCCACCCCAGTGGGCATACGACGTGATAAAGACTGGTCAGGACGTCTTATAACCAGGTCACAACCAGATTAAGACGTATTTTTCCTGACGTGTTTTTGATGTCATGAAAAATACGTCTTATTTTGGTTGCTATCTGAGGTGGATGAACGCAATGCCCTCGTTTGGGTGTAGGGACTGATCAGAGCCTGGAGGTACGGAGGTGCCGTTCCCCTCACAGCTCCGTAGGCAAGCACCATGGTCTTGTAGCAGATGCGAGCTTCAACTGGAAGCCAGTGGAGTGTGCGGAGGAGTGGGTTGACGTGAGAGAACTTGGGAAGGTTGAACACCAGAGGGGCTGCGGCATTCTGGATGAGTTGTAGGGGTTTAATGGCACAGGCAGGGAGCCCAGCCAACAGCGAGTTGCAGTAATCCAGACGGGAGATGACAAGTGCCTGGATTAGGACCTGTGCCGCTTCCTGTGTAAGGCAGGGTCGTACTCTCCGAATGTTGTAGAGCATGAACCTACAGGATCGGGTCACCGCCTTGTTGTTAGCGGAGAACGACAGGGTGTTGTCCAGGATCACGCCAAGGCTCTTCGCACTCTGGGAGGAGGACACAACGGAGTTGTCAACCGTGATGGCGAGATCATGGAACGGGCAGTCCTTCCCCGGGAGGAAGAGCAGCTCCGTCTTGCCAAGGTTCAGCTTGAGGTGGTGATCCGTCATCCATACTGATATGTCTGCCAGACATGCAGAGATGCGATTCACCACCTGGTTATCAGAAGGGGGAAAGGAGAAGATTAGTTGTGTGTCGTCTGCGTAGCAATGATAGGAGAGGCCATGTGAGGATATGACAGAGCCAAGTGACTTGATGTATAGCGAGAATAGGAGAGGGCCTAGAACTGAGCCCTGGGGGACACCAGTGGTGAGAGCACGTGGTGCGGAGACAGCTTTTCGCCACGCCACTTGGTAGGAGCGACCGGTCAGGTAGGACGCAATCCAAGAGTGAGCCACGCCGGAGATGCCCAGCTCGGAGAGGGTGGAGAGGAGGATCTGATGGTTCACAGTATCAAAGGCAGCAGACAGGTCCTTGATGATCTTTTTGGCCTTCTTGTTACATCGGGTGCTGTAGGTGTCCTGGAGAGTGGGTAGTTTGCCCCCGGTAATGCGTTCGGCAGACCGCAACACCCTCTGGAGAGCCCTGCATTTGCGGGCGGTGCAGTTGCCGTACCAGGCAGTGATACAGCCTGACAGGATGCTCTCAATTGTGTATCTGTAAAAGTTTGTGAGAGTTTTAGATGTCAGACCTTAAATGCTGCAGAAATGTTTTGGTACCCTTCCCCAGATCTGTGCCTCGACACAACCCTGTCTCAGAGCTCTACGGACAATTCCTTCAACCTCATGGCTTGGTTTTGCTCTGACATAAACTGTCAACTTTGGGATCTTATATAGACAGGTGTGTGCCTGTCCAAATCATGTCCAATCAATTGAATTTACAACAGGTGGACTCCAAATTGTAGAAACATCTCAAGGATGATCAATGGAAACAGGATGCACCTGAGCTCAATTTCGAGTCTTATAGCAAAGGGTCTGAATAAGGTATTTCTGTTTTTTATTTTAAATACATTTGCAAAAAAATCTAAAAACGGTTTTCGCTTCGTCATTATGGGGTATTGTGTGTAGATTGCTGAGGATTTGTATTTATTTAATCAATTTTAGAATAAGGCTGTAACGTAACACAATGTGGAAATAATCAAGGGGTATGAATACTTTCCGAAGGCACTGTATTTCGCGAAGGTTACCTGAACATTGTTACACATTATCTTTTCCATGCAATACATTGATAAAGGAAGAGAGGAAATTAATGTACAGTTGATTTGTTTGAGTTGCATACTGAATACTGTATAAAAAATGATTTTTCAATACTATTAATATTTGAAAATAAACTCACTCCCTCTTTCCCTCAACCACAAGCTCCATCTTTCTCTCATTCCCTCATTCCATCCCTTCCTCACTCACTCACTCACTCACTCACTCACTCACTCACTCACTCACTCACTCACTCACTCACTCACTCACTCACTCACTCACTCACTCACTCACTCACTCACTCACTCACTCACTCACTCACTCACTCACTCACTCACTCACTCACTCACCCATATAGGGAGTGCCAGGGCACACTGGACATACCTAAAGGATTTAGTGTCAAATTAGCTCTGGAGGCAACAACAGAACATCATGGAAGAAAAAATGTACCCCCCTGAAATAGAGAAGGGGCTATAGATGTTGCATTTGATTGATAAATTATGTATTATTTTTTGTAGGCTGCCACCTTCGCCATCCTGGGTAAGCAAAGCTTACATACAGTGAGGGAAAAAAGTATTTGATACCCTGCTGATTTTGTACGTTTGCCCACTGACAAAGAAATGATCAGTCCATCATTTTAATGGTAGGTTTATTTGAACAGTGAGAGACAGAATAACAACAAAAAAAATCCAGAAAAACGCATGTCAAAAATGTTATAAATTGATTTGCATTTTAATGAGGAAAATAAGTATTTGACCCCTTCTCAATCAGAAAGATTTCTGGCTCCCAGGTGTCTTTTATACAGGTAACGAGCTGAGATTACGAGCACACTCTTAAAGGGAGTGCTCCTAATCTCAGCTTGTTACCTGTATAAGAGACACCTGTCCACAGAAGCAATCAACCAATCAGATTCCAAACTCTCCACCATGGCCAAGACCAAAGAGCTCTCCAAGGATGTTAGGGACAAGATTGTAGACCTACACAAGGCTGGAATGGGCTACAAGACCATCGCTAAGCAGCTTGGTGAGAAGGTGACAACAGTTTGTGCGATTATTCGCAAATGGAAGAAACAGAAAATAACTGTCAATCTCCCTCGGCCTGGGGCTCCATGCAAGATCTCACCTCGTTGAGTTGCAATGATCATGAGAACGGTGAGGAATCAGCCCAGAACTACACGGGAAGATCTTGTCAATGATCTCAAGGCAGCTGGGACCATAGTCACCAAGAAAACAATTGGTAACACACTACGCCGTGAAGGACTGAAATCCTGCAGCGCCCGCAAGGTCCCCCTGCTCAAGAAAGCACATATACCGGCCTGTCTGAAGTTTGCCAATGAACATCTGAATGATTCAGAGGAGAACTGGGTGAAAGTGTTGTGGTCAGATGAGACCAAAATCGAGCTCTTTGGCATCAACTCAACTCGCCGTGTTTGGAGGAGGAGGAATGCTGCCTATGACCCCAAGAACACCATCCCCACCGTCAAACATGGAGGTGGAAACATTACGCTTTGGGGGTGTTTTTCTGCTAAGGGGACAGGACAACTTCACCGCATCAAAGGGACGATGGACGGGGCCATGTACCGTCAAATCTTGGGTGAGAACCTCATTCCCTTAGCCAGGGCATTGAAAATGGGTCGTGGATGGGTATTCCAGCATGACAATGACCCAAAACACACGGCCAAGGCAACAAAGGAATGGCTCAAGAAGATGCACATTAAGGTCCTGGAGTGGCCTAGCCAGTCTCCAGACCTTAATCTCATAGAAAATCTGTGGAGGGAGCTGAAGGTTCGAGTTGCCAAACGTCAGTCTCGAAACCTTAATGACTTGGAGAAGATCTGCAAAGAGGAGTGGGACAAAATCCCTCCTGAGATGTGTGCAAACCTGGTGGCCAACTACAAGAAACGTCTGACCTCTGTGATTGCCAACAAGGGTTTTGCCACAAAGTACTAAGTCATGTTTTGCAGAGGGGTCAAATACTTATTTCCCTCATTAAAATGCAAATCAATTCATAAAAATTTTGACATGCGTTTTTCTGGATTTTTTTGTTCTTATTCTGTCTCTCTGTTCAAATAAACCTACCATTAACATTATAGACTGATCATGTCTTTGTCAGTGGGCAAAAGTACAAAATCAGCAGGGGATCAAATACTTTTTTCCCTCACTGTAGCATCACCTCTCCTGTGCTTGAAGGAGAACTGTTCACACACATCACGTTATGTCTCGAACTAAACAGTTATTTTAGCAATTTTTTAAAATCTTCCGACCATCATCATTAAGTTTGTATGCACAGCTTAATTTGATTGGCCTGTATTGGTGCGATGAGTGACATTTGATTCGATTAGTCACTGACTAAACAACGATGAGCTGTTTTTTTCTAGCTCTGAGGGGCACTTGCAAACTTTTCGTGCCCTCATGATCTACTGTTATAGATAGCAGCTACTCTTCCTGGGGTGCAGCAAAATTAAGGCAGTTATACAGTGGGGGAAAAAAGTATTTAGTCAGCCACCAATTGTGCAAGTTCTCCCACTTAAAAAGATGAGAGAGGCCTGTAATTTTCATCATAGGTACACATCATCTATGACAGACAAAATGAGAAAAAAATTCCAGAAAGTCACATTGTAGGATTTTTAATGAATTTATTTGCAAATTATGGTGGAAAATAAGTATTTGGTCAATAACAAAAGTTTCTCAATACTTTGTTATATACCCTTTGTTGGCAATGACACAGGTCAAACGTTTTCTGTAAGTCTTCACAAGGTTTTCACACACTGTTGCTGGTATTTTGGCCCATTCCTTCATGCAGATCTCCTCTAGAGCAGTGATGTTTTGGGGCTGTCGCTGGGCAACACGGACTTTCAACTCCTTCCAAAGATTTTCTATGGGGTTGAGATCTGGAGACTGGCTAGGCCACTCCAGGACCTTGAAATGCTTCTTACGAAGCTACTCCTTCGTTGCCCAGGCGGTGTGTTTGGGATCATTGTCATGCTGAAAGACCCAGCCATGTTTCATCTTCAATGCCCTTGCTGATGGAAGGAGGTTTTCACTCAAAATCTCACGATACATGGCCCCATTCATTCTTTCCTTTACACGGATCAGTTGTCCTGGTCCCTTTGCAGAAAAACAGCCCCAAAGCATGATGTTTCCACCCCCATGCTTCACAGTAGGTATGGTGTTCTTTGGATGCAACTCAGCATTCTTTGTCCTCCAAACACGACGAGTTGAGTTTTTACCAAAAAGTTCTATTTTGGTTTCATCTGACCATATGACATTCTCCCAATCCTCTTCTGGATCATCCAAATGCACTCTAGCAAACTTCAGACGGGCCTGGACATGTACTGGCTTAAGCAGGGGGACACGTCTGGCACTGCAGGATTTGAGTCCCTGGCGGCGTAGTGTTACTGATGGTAGGCTTTGTTACTTTGGTCCCAGCTCTCTGCAGGTCATTCACTAGGCCCCCCTGTGTGGTTCTGGGATTTTTGCTCACCGTTCTTGTGATTATTTTGACCCCACGGGGTGAGAACTTGCGTGGAGCCCCAGATCGAGGGAGATTATCAGTGGTCTTGTATGTCTTCCATTTCCTAATAATTGCTCCCACAGTTGATTTCTTCAAACCAAGCTGCTAACCTATTGCAGATTCAGTCTTCACAGCCTGGTGCAGGTCTACAATTTTGTTTCTGGTGTCCTTTGACAGCTCTTTGGTCTTGGCCATAGTGGAGTTTGGAGTGTGACTGTTTGAGGTTGTGGATAGGTGTCTTTTATACTGATAACAAGTTAAAACAGGTGCCATTAATACAGGTAACGAGTGGAGGACAGAGGAGCCTCTTAAAGAAGAAGTTACAGGTCTGTGAGAGCCAGACATCTTGCTTGTTTGTAGGTGACCAAATACTTATTTTCCACCATAATTTGCAAATAAATTCATAAAAAAATCCTACAATGTGATTTTCTGGAAAATTTATTCTCAATTTGTCTGTCATAGTTGACGTGTACCTATGATGAAAATTACAGGCCTCTCTCATCTTTTTAATTGGGAGAACTTGCACAATTGGTGGCTGACTAAATATTTTTTTCCCCCACTGTACATTTGCAAAACATTACAATACATTCATAACAGATTCACAACATGTTAAGTGTGTAGATTTATAGGTCATTCAAAATAATGATGAATGTCCGTCAAGGTGGGTGTGAACAGTGAAAATAAAGATGACATTTTGAGATAGCCAAAAGTGTTGGACGCTCATGGGCCCAGCGTGCGATGGTAATTCAATAAGTCTATGCCATGATTAATTCAGAGCCGAACTGGCAATTAATCATGTTCTCTGACGTTTTCAACCAGTAATTAAATCCCCCATTAAAACAGAGTTTCCGTTTGACCTTTAACATTTTACTGCAGTGGGCTAAATCAGGGTCACACAGAGTGTCTTAAACACATTTACATTGAAACAAAGGTATACACCTCACACACATGGTTATGCGCTTAAAAAAATAAGACACCTGTACCATGTCAGATATACAGTTAAAATGTATAAAATGTTGAGTTTGTATCCCAATATTACACGTTATATACATCACAGAACACCGTTTGACAAAGAAACACCGGATTTTGGACTTTTAAAAAAATACATGTTTATTAATTATGAAATTTTTAAAAATGTGACCGACCGCCTTGATTCGGTCTTATGTAGCAAAATTTGAAATGTTTTTTTTTTTTTTACATTAGATAAAAGTAGAGACTCAGAGCTAGAAAATGGTACATCATACACTACAGTTGAGGAACAATAGGAAAGCAATTATGTTTGAAAGTTGATACACTTTTGAGAAAATGGCCCTTTAATGTTTTGGTACACCTACTGGAGATCTCTTCTTTGTCTAAACCCATTCAGCATCGTTCACACCCTCTTAAACCATAGCCCCACCCATCTCTTTAAGGATTCACAAGTGAGGCCATGTGGTAAACACAGGCTATATAAAAAAAATACACTTTATCTAGTCCCTGGCCTATATCCTAATCTGACTTTGGTGCAGGTCATGTTGTTCTTCACATTACTTTCTCTTGTAAACACTCACTATATCAAATAAAATCAGAGTTTATTTGTCACATGTACATGGTACAGAAGGTGTCAACGGTACAGTGAAATGGTTACTTGCATAGTAGCAATATCAAAAACAAAGTGTCCGGATAAAAATATTGTATAAATATTTTATCATTACTAGATGATGGTTACCCGACACACTTGTCTAAATTGATTGGTCATGTGAAGAAAATGCTATAACCACCCCCCAGCCACATCTAGCTAAGTGGATGGGTCACTATTGTCTAGACATGTACACATGTTCATGAAATAAGAGTGTGCAAAGCTGTCATCAAGGCAAAGGGTGGCTATTTGAAGAATCTCAAATATAAAATATATTTTGATTTGTTTAAGACTTATTTGGTTACTACATGATTCCATATGTGTTATTTCATAGTTTTGATGTCTTCACTATTATTCTACAATGTAGAAAATAGTAAAAATAAAGAAAAACCCTTGAATGAGTAGGTGTCCAAACTTTTGACTGGTACTGTACTTACATTCAATAATATTGCTGTGATTTGTCATCCTAAGGGTCCCAGAGATATAATGTAGCATAGTTTTGTTTGATAAAATCCATTTTTATTTTCAAATGTAGGAACTGGGTTCTACAGTTTGAACCCCTGCTGTCTCTGGCCATCTAGATGTGTGATAGTTAGTTTATAAGCTAATGATCCATCATGTATGACATTCCTAGGAGCGTGTAAACTTACATTTTGTATTACCATTTCATCTTTGTATGTTCTCTATAGTTATGTACTTGAAAATGTATCAATTGACCAATTCGGCACATTTGGGCAGACTTGATACAAAATAGTCCAGTATTGCAATGCTTCACTGGATCAATCTGAAACTTTGCACATACACTGCTGCCATCTAGTAGCCACAAATTGCGCCTACATTGCAATATTATATTGTGGCCTTTCTCTTTTTTTGTGTGTTTTTTTCTCCTCCAGATCTCCTACCATCTCTCACTGTTTTTGGCATATCCTCGTCACTCACACCCAATACTGGCCTTTTAGAGGTTAAAGCCTGGGCTTATCGTGACAGATTACTTAGTAAAAAGTGTGACACACAAAAAGACAGTTGCCATGTAACAGAATACCTGTTCCCCTTCAATATGCTGTTATTATATTCTTCATATCTTATATTACATTTTTCAGCGATTTCATCTCGTCCTTTTATCCCTTTTCCCTCTGTCCCTCTTATGAGAAAGGATACTTCTGTTCTGTGACCATCTATATTTTCTCTTTTCTTTTTTCTTGGTGCCTTTCTCATCCTCTGTTTCCTCTCCCTCTCTTTAGGAGAGAGAATTAGATAGTGAGTGTGTGAATCATTACTGAATTGTCTTCATGCCCCCTGAAGTTTCACAACTAGTGTGAAATGCTCTCCTTTCTTCGCTCAGTGTCTCCGACTTTCTCCCCCTCATCTCTCTCCCATCATGCTCCATATACTGTAAATGAAGCCTTTCAAAGAAATACATCTTTAAAAATAAATGTGCATATCAGTGTAGCAGTTTTAAAGCTCTAGCTGACAAATGGAACTGCAGAAGAATAGTCTTATACATTTACATTTACATCATTTAGCATACGCTCTTATCCAGAGCGACTTACACATTATACAACACCTCAGATGCATATTTATCATTTTCATGTGCCTATTCTCAGAAAATGGAAGAAGTTCAAGATGACGGTCAATCACCCTCGGTCTGGGGCTCCATGCAAGATCTCACCTCGTGGGGCATCAATGATCATGAGGAAGGTGAGGGATCAGCCCAGAACTACACGGCAGGACCTGGTCAATGACCTGAAGAGAGCTGGGACCACAGTCTCAAAGAAAACCATTAGTAACACACTACGCCGTCATGGATAAAAATCCTGCAGCGCACGCAAGGTCCCCCTGCTCAAGCCAGCGCATGTCCAGGCCCGTCTGAAGTTTGCCAATGACCATCTGGATGATCCAGAGGAGGAATGGGAGAAGGTCATGTGGTCTGATGAGACAAAAATAGAGCTTTTTGGTCTAAACTCCACTTGCTGTGTTTGGAGGAAGAAGAAGGATTAGTACCACCCCAAGAACACCATCCCAACCGTGAAGCATGGAGGTGGAAACATCATTCTTTGGGGATGCTTTTCTGCAAAGGGGACAGGATGACTGCACCGTATTGAGGGTAGGATGGATGGGGCCATGTATCACGAGATCTTGGCCAACAACCTCCTTCCCTCAGTAAGAGCATTGAAGATGTGTCGTGGCTGGGTCTTCCAGCATGACAACAACCCGAAACACACAGCCAGGGCAACTAAGGAGTGGCTCCGTAAGAAGCATCTCAAGGTCCTGGAGTGGCCTAGCCAGTATCCAGACCTGAACCCAATAGAAAATCTTTGGAGGGAGCTGAAAGTCCGTATTGCCCAGCGACAGCCCCGAAACCTGAAGGATCTGGAGAAGGTCTGTATGGAGGAGTGGGCCAAAATCCCTGCTGCAGTGTGTGCAAACCTGGTCAAGACCTACAGGAAACGTATGATCTCTGTAATTGCAAACAAAGGTTTCTGTACCAAATATTAAGTTCTGCTTTTCTGATGTATCAAATACTTATGTCATGCAATAAAATGCAAATTAATTACTTAAAAATCATACAATGTAATTTTCTGGATTTTTGTTTTAGATTCCGTTTCTCACAGTTGAAGTGTACCTATGATAAAAATTACAGACCTCTACATGCTTTGTAAGTAGGAAAACCTGCAAAATCGGTAGTGTATCAAATACTTGTTCTCCCCACTGTATATATGTTTACACATGCCTAGCTGTGGATTGTGTGTAGCCCAGTCACAAGGTACAGTGCCTTGCAAAAGTATTCATCCCCCTTGGCATTTTTCCTATTTTGTTGCATTATAACCTGTAATTTAAATTGATTTTTATTTGGATTTCATGTAATGAACATACACAGAATAGTCAAAATTGGTGAAGTGAAATGAAAAAAATAACTTGTTTCAAAAAATTCTAAAAAATAAATAACAAAAAAATTGGTGCGTGCATATGTATTCACCCCCTTTGCTATGTAGCCCCTAAATAAGATCTGATGCAACCAAGTACCTTCAGAAGTCACATAATTAGATGGCACACAGGTGGACTTTAACTAAGTGTCACATGATCTCAGTAAATATACACCTGTTCAGAAACGCCCCAGAGTCTGCAACACCACTAAGCAAGGGGCACCACCAAGCAAGCGGCACCAGAAAGACCAAGGAGCTCTCCAAACAGGTCAGGGACAAAGTTGTGGAGAAGTACAGATCAAGGTTGGGTTATAAAAAAATATCAGAAACTTTGAACATCCCACGGAGCACCATTAAATCCATAATTAAAAAATTGAATTGAAAGAATATGGCACCACAACAAACCTGCCAAGAGGGGGCCACCCACCAAAACTCACGGACCAGGCAAGGAGGGCATTAATCAGAGAGGCAACAGACACCAAAGATAACCCTGAAGGAGCTGCAAAGCTTCACAGCGGAGAATGGAGTATCTGTCCATAGGACCACTTTAAGCCGTACACTCCACAGAGCTGGGCTTTACGGAAGAGTGGCCAAAAAAAGCTTAAAGAAAAAAATAAGCAAACACGTTTGGTGTTCGCCAAAAGGAATGTGGGAGACTCCCCAAACATATGGAAGCAGGTAAGACTAAAATTGAGCTTTTTGGCCATCAAGGAAAATGTCTGGCGCAAACCCAACACCTCTCATCACCCCTAGAACACCATCCCCACAGTGAAGCATGGTGGTGGCAGCATCATGCTGTGGGGATTTTTTTTATCGTCAGGGACTGGGAAACTGGTCAGAATTGAAGGAATGATGGATGGCGCTAAATACAGGGAAATTCTTGAGGGAAACCTGTTTCAGTCTTCCAGAGATTTGAGACTGGGACGGAGGTTCACCTTCCAGCAGGACAATGACCCTAAGCATACTGCTAAAGCAACACTCAAGTGGTTTAAGGAGAAACATTTAAATGTCTTGGAATGGCCAAGTCAAAGCCCAGACCTCAATCCAATTGAGAATCTGTGGAATGACTTAAAGATTGCTGTACACCAGCGGAACCCATCCAACTTGAAGGAGCTGGAGCAGTTTTGCCTTGAAGAATGGGCAAAAATCCCAGTGGCTAATGTGCCAAGCTTACCCCAAGAGACTTGCAGCTGTAAATGATGCAAAAGGTGGCTCTACAAAATATTGACTTTGGTGAGGTGAATAGTTATGCACGCTCAAGTTTTCTGTTTTTTTTGTCTTATTTCTTGTTCGTTTCACAAGAAAAAATATTTTGCCTCTTCAAAGTGGTAGGCATGTTGTGTAAATCAAATGATACAAACCCCAAAAAAATCAATTTTAATTCCAGGTGTTAAGGCAACAAAATAGGAAAAATGCCAAAGGGGGTGAATACTTTCGCAAGCTACTGTATGCCTACAGTCTGGAACCTGTGGCAAATCTGTCAGTGAACAGCATGCAGCCAAAACCTTTCGCAATATTTAAAATATAATTGCGTGAAAACACAGGTTGGAAAGCACAGGTTGAAAAGCAAATGGACTCTGCTGAAAATAGAAGATGAATTTGTCTGTAGGCTATCAAATATGTTATCAACTTCCAAATAGGCCATTTGAGCGAGCAGCATTCTTTTACAAAGTAAAACGACAGAGCGATAGGCTTTTGGCACGAGCGCATCGGCCATCACTGGTGAGTGAGCTGCGCATCATTGGGTGAATCAGTGAAACTGGAAAGATTTTTTAGGACTATAATTTCCTCCTCATATTATACAATATGTCTCCACACACCTAAGCCTAGGCTACTGATGGATTCAAGACGCGGTCGTTTTTATTGATCTCAGATTCTGTTTGTCAGTGTCAAGTAACCTGTCATTTTGATTATTTGTGAGGTATTAAAAAATATTCTGCTAAAGTCTCCAGTCATCTAAAATGATGTTGAATTGTGTGAAATGTGTTCCTAAAAGGAAACATTTTTCCTGGACCCTAGGCTTAAAAATAAAATCCCCATGTGTGCAACTTCTGCAAGTACCTCTACTCTACTGCTCTATGCCAACATGTAAAAGTTATGATATGCATGCAATGCTTTATTATAAAGGTTATATTTTTTCATGTGTTCCGGTACCTCAGAGGGCCCCAGGTTACCCCACTCTCGCGCTCACTTTTTGTTCCGGCACCTCCCAACTTACAAATTAAGCACTGAACAACTCCCTCTGCAACTGGATCCTGGACTTCCTGACAGTATGGTGGATGGTAGGCAACAAAACATCCGCCACACTGACCCTCAACACGGGGGCCCCTCAGGGGTGCGTGCTTAGTCCCCTCCTTTACCCCCTGTTCACCAACGACTGCGTGGCCGCGCACGACTCCAACACCATCATTAAGTTTGCCGACGACACGACGGTGGTAGTCCTGATCACAGACGACGATGATACAGCCTATAGGGAGGAGGTCAGAGACCTGGCAGTGTGGTGCCAGGAAAACAACCTCTCACTCAACGTCAGCAAGACAAAGGTCTGATCGTGAACTACTGGAAACGGAGGCCAGAGCACACCCCCATTCACATTGACCGGGGCTGTAGTGGAGCGGGTCGAGAGCTTCAAGTTCCTCGCTGTCCACATCATGAAGGATCTATCGTGTGTGTGTGTGTGTATGCATATTTTGCTTGGTTGACCACTGGCCCGTGGTCCCAGAAGTAATCGCCTCCTGTCCTGACTCTCTTATGCACTCTATATATACACACACACACACACACACACACACACACACACACACACACACACACACACACACACACACACACACACACACACACACATTCTGGCTTCCCTGTATTTCAACATGAGGAGCTGGCTGCTTGATGACAGTAAAAGGTTTTGGTTGAGTGCACTTAGCATTATTAAAACAGTCTAATCAATTAGTCTAAGTGCTACCTTCTTACTGTGTGCTTAGAATGTGGAGTGAGGCACTTCCACCTGGGTGTAAGTAGTTGTGAGTGTGTGTCTCTGCATGTATGAAGGTGTGTGTGTGTGTGTGTGTCTTCTAAGGTGTGTTTATTCTTGAATATTTAAATGGTGTTGGTCTACATGCCTGTTAGTTTGTGCGTTCATTGTGGGGTAAATGTTTATGGGTTATATTACACTCAAGGCTGTTAGAGTAATGAAGATGTAAATTAGGAGAAGCAAGAGGATAAGTATGTACATTTCCACTTGTTCACACTTTTGGCTTGTACCAAACGGATTTGAAGCCAAGCTGTATTGTGATTCTAGTCCCAGATAAGGGGTATCATTTGGTCTAATGAGACGAAGCCACTAACTGCTTTGTAAGGAGTATTACCGTTGTAGAATGTGTCCATACAAAAAAATAATACATTTCAATATATTTAACATCACGTAAAATGTACACTACATGACCAAAAGTATGTGGACACCTCCTTGTTGAACATCTCATTCCAAAATCATGGGCATTGATATGGAGTTGGTCCCCCCTTTGCTGCTATAACAACCTCCACTCTTCTGGGAAGGCTTTCCACTAGATGTTGGAACATTGGTGCATTAGTGAGGTCGGGAACTGATGTTGGGCGATTAGGCCTGGCTCACAGTCGGCGTTCCTATTCATCCCAAAGGTGTTCGATGGGGTTGAGTTCAGGGATCTGTGCAGGCTAGTCAAGTTCGTCCACACCGATTTTGACAAACCATTTCTGCATGGACCTTGCTTTGTCATGCTGAAACAGCCAAGAACCTTCCCCAAACTGTTGCCACAAAGTTGGAAGCACAGAATCGTCTAGAATGTAATTGTATGCTGTAACGTTAAGATTTCCCTTCACTGGAACTAAGGAGCCTAGCCAGAACCATGAAAAACAGCCCCAGACCATTATTTCTCCTCCACCAAACTTTACAGCTGGCACTGTGCATTCGGGCAGGTAGCGTTCTCCTGGCATCTGCCAAACCCAGATTCGTCCGTCAGACTGCCAGATGGTGAAGTGTGATTCATCACTCCAGAGAAAGCGTTTCCACTGCTCCAGAGTCCAATGGTGTCGAGCTTTACACCACTTCAGCCGACGCTTGGCATTGCGCATGGTGATCTTAGGCTTGTGTGTGGCGGCTCGGCCATGGAAACCCATTTCATGAATCTCCCGACAAACAGTTATTGTTCTGACGTTGCTTCCAGAGGCAGTTTGGAACTCGGTAGTGAGTGTTGCTACCGAGGATAGATGATTTTTACGCGATACGCACTTCAGCATTTGCCATTCGCGTTCTGTGAGCTTGTGTGGCCTACCACTTCGCGGCTGAGCCGTTGTTGCTCCTAGACGTTTCCAGTTCACACTAACAGCACTTACAGTTGACCGGGGAAGCTGTAGGAGGTCAGAAATGTGATGAACTGACTTGTTGGAAAGGTGGCATCCTATGATGGTGCCACATTTGAAAGTTACTGAGCACTTCAGCAAGGCCATTCTAATGTCAATGTTTGTCTATGGGGATTGCATGGCTGTGTGCTCGATTTTAATACACCTGTCCGCAACAGGTGTGGCTGAAATAGCCGAATCCACTCATTTGAAGGGGTGTCCACATACTTTTGTATATATAGTGTATTTCAAATACATGTAGATACATTTTCCATCTTCGCTAAAGTGCATGTAATGCCTGACAATATTCCAGAAATGCATGACTATGCATAGTCTATACGGTGGTCAAAGTGGTTCCTAATTTGGCTTCTTAAATTACTCTTTACCTATTGATCAATACAAATATATTTTAAAAAATCACAAGGCTGTTTTTATACTTTTTTTTATTTAAGTTTTTATTGAGTTTAACAAAAACTATACTTTGTACAACACTCCACAATATGTCAAAGTGTAGGTATAGGTATTGTGCTTCCAATGAGTTAGCGGTGTTATGGTGCGTTTGTAAACCAAATGGATATTGGGAATTTACCACATCTTGCAAAAATTCATTTGAACGCCCCTCCAACTGGTAATTAAAACACCACAAAATGGCAAAAAATAGTAGAACCACCTCCCCTGATTTTACACGATAATTCGACTATTAGATGTTCAATTATTATTTTGAAACTATATTAAAATGAGAGTTCAGTTCATGTAACAGAGTTGACCTTAAAAAATCTGACAAAGCAACAAAATAACTAGAGCTTTACAACTATTTTTTTTTTGGGGGGGGGGGGGGGGTATTGGGCTTCATATACAGTGCATTCGGAAAGTATTCAGACCCCTTGACTTTTTCCACATTTTGTTACATTACAGCCTTATTCTGAAATGGATTATATAAATATTTTTCCTCATCCATCTACACACAATACCCCTTAATGACAAAGCAAAAACAGGTTTTTAGACATTTTTGCAAATGTATAAAAAATATATTTTAAAAATACCTTATTTACATAAGTGTTCATTGCATTTGCTATGAGACTGGAAATTGTGATGTGTGATTTGAAGGAGTCAGGCGCAGGAGGGTAAATCACATTATAAAGAGTTTATTCCGTAATCCAGCGTAACCAGTCCAGTGCGCAAAACAGGCGCACTGGAACAAACATGCAGACAGGGAAAATTCCCCGGCAATACAAAATACTGAGCTCAACCGAGCTACTAATCCTCAGGATGAACAATCACCCACAAGGACAAGGGGGGCAGATGGAACACTTAAACACGTACTAATTAGTGGAATATGAACGAGGTGTGTGAAATTGACAAGACAAGACAAATGGAATGATGAGATGTAGAGCGGCAGTGGCTAGAAGGCCGGTGACGACGAACGCCAAAGCCTGCCCGAACAAGGAGGGGAGGCAACTTCGGAGGAAGTCGTGACAGTACCCCCCCCCTTGACGCGCAGCTCCAGCAGCACGCCGACCCCGGCCTCTGGGACGGCCAGGAGGACATGGAGCAGGGTGGAAATCCAGCAACAGAGAGGGATCGAGGATATCCCTCACCGGGACCCAGCACCGGACCGTACCCCTCCCACTCCACAAGGTACTGAAGGCCCCCCACCCGACACCTCGAACGGACTGAGTACGCCGGGGCCCCCTCGATGTCCAGAGGAGGTGAAGGGACCTCCCGCACCAGACTCCTGGTGCGGACCAGCCACCACCGGCCTGAGGAGAGACACATGAAACGAGGGGTTAATACGGTAATCATGGGGGAGTAATAACCTATAGGTAAGCTCGTTGATTCTCCTCAGGACATTGAACGGCCCCACAAACCACGGGCTCAGCTTCCGGGAGGGCAGGCGGAGGGGCAGATTCCGAGTCGAGAGCCAGACCCAATCACCCAGTACGAAGACCGGGGCCTCACTGCAGTGGCGGTCAGCGTTGGCCTTCTGACGATGCACGGCGCGTTGGAGGTGGACGTGGGCAGTGTCCCACGTCTCCTCCGCGCGCCGAAACCAGTCATCCATCGCAGGAGCCTCGGTCTAGCTCTGGTGCCACGTTGCCAGAACCGGTTTGTAACCTAAAACATATTGGATTGGCGTTAGGTTAGTGGAGGAGTGACGGAGAGAGTTCTGGGCATATTCGGCCCATGGCAAGAACACCAACCACTCCCCCGGACGGTCCTGGCAGTAGGACTGCAGGAACCTACCCACATCCTGATTTACCCATTCCACCTGCCCATTAGACTGGGTGGAACCCAGAGGTCAGGCTGACCGAGACCCCCAGACGTTCCATGAACACCTTCCAGACCTTGGATGTGAACTGGGGACCCCGGTCAGACACTATATCCTCTGGTACCCAGTAGTGCCGGAAGACGTGTGTAAACAGGGCCTCCGCAGTTTGCAGGGCCGTGGGGAGACCGAGTAGAGGAAGGAGAAGGCAGGACTTGGAAAAGCGGTCCACAACGACCAGGATGGTGGTGTTACCTTGGGAGAGACCATGATCGTTGTGGAACTGGTAAAGGTTGTAACTTACCCGCTGGGAGGTGCCTGGGTGCCTTACTCTGGGCGCACACCGAGCAGGAGGAGACATACACCCTCACGTCCTTAGCCAAGGTAGGCCACCAGTACTTTCCGGTCAGGCAGCGCACTGTACGACCGATATCTGGGTGACCCGAGCGTTGAGATAGGACAGTGCCTATCCCTACCTCGGACGCATCCACCTCCACTACGAACGGTTGTGATGGATCGGGGTGGGCCAGTACCAGGGCTGAGGTGAACAGACCCTTCAGGTTACTGAAGGCCCTGTCCGCCTCAGCAGACCAGCGAAGCCGGGACGGCCCACCCTTCAACAGAGATGTAATGGGAGCTGCGACCTTGCCTTGACCAAAGCCCCGGATAAACCTCGGATAGTAGTTAGCGAAGCCAATAAAGCGCTGCACCTCCTTAATCGGGGTTGGTGTCGGCCAATTACGCACGGCTGAAATGCGATCTCCCTCCATCTCCACACCTGAGGTGGTAATGCGGTATCCGAGGAAGGAGATGGACTGCTGGAAAAACACACTTTTCTGCCTTAGCATAAAGGTCATTTTCCAACAGTCGGGCCAGCACTTTGCGAACCAGGGACACATGCTCGGTACGCGTAGTGGAATATACCAGAATGTTGTCGATGTAGACCACTACACCGCGACCAAGCATGTCCCGAAACACCTCATTCACAAAGGACTGGAAGATGGATGGAGCATTCATCAAACTGTAGGGCATCACCAGGTATTCATAATGCCCCGTGGTTGTGCTGAATGCTGTTTTCCACTCATCCCCCTCTCGGACACGCACCAGGTTGTACGCACTCCGGAGATCTAATTTGGTGAAGAAGCGCGCCCCATGCATTGACTCGATCACTGAAGGGATGAGGGGGAGAGGATAACTAAATCGTATCGTCTCCTTGTTCAGTGATCGATAATCAATGCAAGGGCACAGACCGCTGTCTTTCTTCTTCACAAAAAAGAAACTAGAGGAGGCGGGTGAAGTGGAGGGACGTATAAACCCCTGGCACAGGGACTCGGTGACGTATGTTTCCATAGCCTCCGTTTCAGCCTGTGACAGGGATATACATGACTCCTGGGAGGCACAGCGTCTACCCGGAGGTTTATCACGCAATCCCCCGCCCGATGAGGTGGTAACTTGGTCGCCTGCGTTTTGGAAAACGTGTGCGCCAAATTGAGGCATTCGGGGGGGGAATGCGCATGATGGAGGTACTGTCTGGACTTTCCACCGTGGTTTCACCACGGAAACACCGAGACACCTACCCTGACACACTCATGACCACCCTGTGAGAACCCTCTACGGCCATGAGAATGTGGGGTTGTGGAGTGCTAACCAAGGGATACCTAGTACCACAGGGAAAGCAGGAGACTCAATGATAAAAAACGTGACTTGCTCGCAATGAGTCTCGTGGGTAACCATGGTGATTGGTACGGTACCTTCCCTAACAAACCCGGACCCTAATGGTCGACGGTCAAGTGCTCTGATGGGGAGTGGAATGGATAGGGGAACCAATGAAATGCCTAGACTGTGTGAGAATGCCCTGTCCATAAAGTTCCCAGCTGCGCCTGAATCGACTAGCGCCTTACACTGGGGAACTACAATGTGATCAGGAATGTGGATGGGTAGGGTACAGTGCGCAGCAGAGGGCTCTGAACAAGTGTGGGTGTTCGATACCTGGGGTGATGCGAGAGTGCCCTGCCTGCCACCTCCAAACCCAAAAAAACGCTGACGACATTGTGCGGTGTAATGTCCCTTCGTGCCACCGGAGTGACACTGGCGCTGTCGTCCTCCACTCTCTCGGATGACGGCTTCACCCTGCTCCATCAGCTCGTGATCCGAGACGGCCGGGGTTGGAACGGGCAGACCCCCTCCAGGACATCCTCTGGCCGCCAGCAGGTTGTCCAAACGGATGGCCAGGTCCACCAGTTGGGTGAAGGACAACATGGTGTCCCGGCAGGCTAGCTCCTGTCGGACGTCCTCCAGCAGACAGCCCCCGGAAGTGGTCGATAAAGGCCCGCTCGTTACACCCGGACCCAGCTGCTATAGTCAGAAACTCCAAGGCGAAGACCTGCGCGGTCCTCATCCCCTGACTCAGGTGGACCAGCCACTCACCCGCCTCTTGACCTTCGGGTGGGTGATCGAAGACAGCCCGAAAGAGGCGAGCGAACTCCCCATAGTTGCCTAACGCGGCTCCTCCTTCGTTTTAGACTTCGTTGGCCCACTCCAGGGCTTTCCCCGAGAGGCAGGAGACGAGGGCGGACACCTTCTCCCGCTCCGATGGGGCCGGCCTGATGCTGGAGAAGTAGAGTTCCAGTTGGAGGAGGAATCACTGGCAGAGAGCAGCTGTCCCGTCGAATTCCCGTGGTCGGGATATATGGATCCCTCTGGGTGCTGGGGTGGGGGTGGCTGGATCTGGTTGCCCAGCTGGTCTCGGCAGATCAGGTCCTCTCCTCTCCAGGCATTGGATGACCTGGAGAACCCGATCCATCGCTTCTCCCAATTTGGCTAGCATTGTTGAATGCTCCTGGACCCGTACCACGACTCCAGGCATGCGCTCCTCTCCTGCTGACTCCATTTACGGGTGGGTGATTCTGTGATGCGTGATTTGAAGGAGTCAGGCGCAGGAGGGTAAATCACAGTATGAAGAGCGTAACAGGCGCACTGGAACAAACATGCACACGGGGAACATTTTCCACCAATACAAAATACTGAGCTCAACCGAGCTACTAATCATCACAATGAACAATCACCCACAAAGACAAGGGGGCAGAGGGAACACTTAAACACTTACTAATGATATCTAATGATATCTAGAATTCTAACTCTACGGTGGCCAGTACGCCTCTTTCGTGTGTATCTTTGCATAGTGATCCAACAGAAACATATTTTTTCAGTGGTCATTGCTCAACTCAGACAGTGTTTTGGTCTCTAATGCTTCGGCTCAGAGATTGTTTTTCTCTTAATGAAAGTCTTTATGGGGAATCAATAACCTGGCCTTTTTTGGTCCCAAGCTTGTAGAATACCTGAATCACTTGCTCTGAATAGGAGTTGGGTTTTTGGTTTGGCTTTTGGTTTTCCATTTTACTCCTCCTCTCTCTCTGTCTCTCTGTTTCTCTGACTCTCTCTCTAAAATGCTTTTTATCTCTCTTCATCACCACTCCAGCAAATCGTATTGTCTTAGTGGTGATGGTTTCTCTTAGGTCATTAGCAGTGAGTGGCGGCGTCTTAAATCACTGTAGAGCAGCTTTATTACTCTGCTGATTCCATATTTCCCAAAGCCAACACACGCTCCCAGCACACAAGAGCACACACACACACACAAACTCTGCAGTCAGTTATCTGCTCTGTTCTGTAGAGAGTATTGTTTTGTTGTTTTTGTGTACTCATGTTTAGCGTAGCTCTCTGGAGCCGGGAGATAATGACCCAGTAATATAAGTGGATCAGTTGTATACCCTCTCCCTCAATATGGACTTAATGGTTAAGTGTCTGTCCCCGTTGGAGACATAACAGCATATCCAATACAGCCAGTCAATATTTTGTTAACGCTCATACGCACGCACGCACCCAGCACACAAGAGTACACACACACACACGTTTGTTTTACTATCCACGATTCCCAAATATTCAAAATATTTTTTTCCCTAAGCCTAACTCCTAACCTAATTGTAACCCTAACCCTAATTGTAACCATAACCCTAAACCTAACCCCTAAACCTAAAATAGCGTTTTTCTTTGATGGGACTGGCGAAATGTTCCCACTGGTCTGAATCTTCAATGTTTTACTATCCTTGTGAGGACTTCTGGTCCCCAAATGGATATTAAAACCACACACACACACACACACACACACACACTCTCTTAGTGCAGAGCTCGGCTGGCCTTTGAAACTGTGCTGCAGTGTTAAGCCTTCTTCCTCCTTAATAGCTGCTGTTAAATAGGCTTGATATCCGTGTCAGAGAGGCCCTCTCAGGGTATAACGGCGAGCTAAGAAATTGTTTATTTTCTCTTACTCGTTCTCCTCTCCTGTGTTGGGAAATGGTGCTTTCATTCTCCAGACAAACCAATAGGACAAACCATTTGGGAGTTCTGTCAACGATAATGTAGGTGTTGTGTGTGTGTTTGTTTTGGGTTGGTTCTTCTATCCTTGTGGGGATAATAAAACAATGAAAATTCTCCCTCATTGGGACATCACCCACGTCCCCATGAGGACAAAGGCTATTTTATATTTAGGGATTAGGTTTAAGATTAGGGTTAGAATTAGGGTTAGGGTAAGGGGTTAATGGTTAGGTTTAGGGTTAGGAGTTAGAGTTGAAGTCGGAAGTTTACATACACCTTAGCCAAATACATTTAAACTCAATTCCTGACATTTAATCCTAGTAGAAATTCCCTGTTTTAGGTCAGTTAGGATCACCACTTTATTTTAAGAATGTGAAATGTCAGAATAATAGTAGAGAGAATGTTTCTTTCATCACATTCCCAGTGGGTCAGAAGTTTACATACACTCAATTAGTATTTGGTAGCATTGCCTTTTAAATTGTTTAACTTGGGTCAAATGTTTCGGGTAGCCTTCCACAAGCTTCCCACAATAAGTTTGGTGAATTTTCCCCATTCCTCCTGACAGAGCTGGTGTAACTGAGTCAGGTTTGTAGGCCTCCTTGCTCGCACACGCTTTTTCAGTTCTGCCCACAAATGTTCTATAGGATTGAGGTCAGGGCTTTGTGATGGCCACTTCAATACCTTGACTTTGTTGCCGTTAAACCATTTTGCCACAACTTTGGAAGTATGCTTGGGGTCATTGTCCATTTGGAAGAACCATTTGCAACCAAGCTTTAACTACCTGACTGATCTCTTGAGATGTTGCTTCAATATATCCACATAATTTTCCTTCCTCATGATGCCATCTAAGTGCACCAGTCCCTCCTGCAGCAAAGCACCCCCACAGCATGATGCTGCCACCCCCGTGCTTAACGGTTGCGATGGTGTTCTTCCTCTTGCAAGATACCCCCTTTTTCCTCCAAACATAACGATGGTCATTATGGCCAAACAATTCTATTTTTGTTTCATCAGACCAGAGGACATTTCTCCAAAAAGTACGATGTTTGTCCCCATGTGCAGTTGCAAACCGTAGTCTGGCTTTTTTATGGCGGTTTTGGAGCAGTGGCTTCTTCCTTGCTGAGCGGCCTTTCAGGTTATGTCGATATAGGACTCGTTTACTGTGGATATAGATACTTTTATACCTGTTTCCTCCACATCTTCACAAGGTCCTTTGCTGTTGTTCTGGGATTGATTTGCACTTTTCGAACCAAAGTATGTTCATCTCTAGGAGACAGAATGCGTCTCCTTCCTGAGCGGTATGACGGCTGCGTGGTCCCATGGTGTTTATACATGCATACCATTGTTTGTACAGATGAACGTGGTACCTTCAGGCATTTGGAAATTGCTCCCAATGATGAACCAGACTTGTGGAGGTCTACAATTTTTTTTCTGAGGTCTTGGCTGATTTCTTTTGATTTTCCCATGATGTCAAGCAAAGAGGCACAGAGTTTGAAGGTAGGCCTTGAAATACATCCACAGGTACACCTCCAATTGACGTCAATTAGCCTATCAGAAGCTTCTAAAGCCATGACATCATTTTCTGGAATTTTCAAAGCTGTTTAAAGGCACAGTCAACTTAGTGTATGTAAACTTCTGACCAATTGGAATTGTGATACAGTGAATTATAAGTGAATTAATCTGTCTGTAAACAATTGTTGGAAAAAATTACTTGTGTCATGCACAAAGTAGATGTCCTAACCGACTTGCCAAAACTATATTTTGTTAACAATAAATTTGTGGAGTGGTTGAGAACGAGTTTTAATGACTCCAACCTAAGTGTATGTAAACTTCCGACTTCAACTGTAGGTTTATGGTTTGGGTTAGGGTTAAGGGTTAGGGAATACATCAATTGTACACGAGATGGCGTGCTAAATGACATTTTTAGCACGGCTGTGCTGCGGTCATAGGTACAAGGTGGAGCCTAGCACCATAGATCAGCATAGCCGTGCTAAAACAGTAGTTTTGCACAACCTCGATTGTACAATTGCTTTTCTACAACGGGCCACCAATTAAATAAAAAAATGTTATTTTGATGGATGTATTCATAGGCTACTACAGTGCATTTGGAAAGTATTCAGACCCCTTCACTTTTTCAAAATTTTGTTACGTTACAGCCTAGATGTTTCCTCATCAATCTACACACAATACCCCACAATGACAAAGCGAAAACAAGGTTAATGAAATTTTAGCAAATGTATTAAAAATAAAAAACAGATCTTATTTAAATAAGTATTCCGACCCTTTTCTATGAGACTCGAAATTGAGCTCAGCTGCATCCTGTTTCCATTGATCATCCTTGATGTTTCTACAACTTGATTGGAGTCCACCTCTGGTAAATTAAATTGATTGGACATGATTTGGAAAAGCACACACCTGTCTAAGGTCCCATAGTTGACAGTGCATGTAAGATCAAAAACCAAGCCATTAGGTCTAAGGAATTGTTCGTAGAGCTCTGAGACAGGATTGTGTCGAGGCACAGATCTTGGGAAGGATACCAAAACATTTCTGCAGCATTGAAGGTCCCCAAGAACACAGTGGCCTCCATCATTCTTAAATGAAAGAAGTTTGGAACCACCAAGACTCTTCCTAGTGTCGGTGAAACTGAGCAATCGCGGGAGAAGGGCCTTGGTCAGGGAGGTGACCAAGAACCCGATGATCACTCTGACAGAGCTCCAGAGTTCCTCTGTGGAGATGGGAGAACCTTCCAGAAGGAAAACCATCTCTGCATCACTCCACCAATCAGGCCTTTATGGTAGAGTGGCCAGGCGGAAGCCACTCCTCAGTAAAAGGCACATGACAGCCCCCTTGGAGTTTGCCAAAAGAAACCTAAAGACTCTCAGACCATGAGAAGCAAGATTCTCTGGTCTGATGAAACCAGAAGTGAACTCTTATGCCTTGAATGTCAAGTGTCAAGTCTGTATGAAACCTGGCACCATCGCTAAGGTGAAGCATGGTGGTGCAGCATCATGCTGTGGAGATGTTTTTCAGCGGCAGGGACTGGGAGAGTAGTCAGGATCGAGGGAAAGATGAACGGAGCAAAGTACAGAAAGATCATTGATGAAAACCTGCTCCAGAGCGCTCAGGACCTCAGACTGGAGCGAAGGTCCACCTTCCAACAGGAGAACGACCCTAAGCACACAGCCAAGATAACGCAGGCGTGGCTTCGGGAAAAGTCTCTGAATGTCCTTGAGTGGCACAGCCAAAGCCCGGACTTTAACCTGATTGGACATCTCTGGAGAGACCTGAAAATAGCTATGCAGCGACACTCCCCATCCAACCTGACAGAGCTTGAAAGGATCTGCAGAGAAGAATGGGAAAAACTAAAATACAGGTGTGCCAAGCTTGTAGCGTCATACCCAAGAAGACTCGAGGCTGTAATCGCTGCCAAAGGTGCTTTAATAAGGTACTCAATAAAGGGTCTGTAGTAGTTTTTTTTTTTTATAAATTTGCACACAAAAGAAAAAACAGTTTTTGCTTTGTCTTTATGGGGTATTGTGTGCAGATTGATGAGGGGAAAAAAATTGTATTAACTTTAGAATAAGGCTTTAATGTAACAAACTGTGGAAAAAGTCAAGGGGTCTGAATACTTTCCGAATGCACTGTACATATAGAGTGGATGAAACATTATGTAAACATTATTAAAGTGACCAGTGTTCAGTGACTCTATGTACATAGGGCAGCGGTCTCTTAGGTGCAGTGTAAAATACCGGGTGTTGAATGTTTAATTAACAGTCAGATGTCCTGGAGATAGAAGCTGTTTCTCAGACTCTCGGTCCCAGCTTTGATGCACCTGTACTGTCTCCGCCTTCTAGATGGTAGTGGGGTGAACAGGCCGTGGCTCGGATGGCTGAGGTCCTTGATGATCTTCTTGGCCATCCTGTGACACCGGGTGCTGTAGATGTCCTGGAGGGCAGGCAGTGTGCCCCTTGTGATGGGTTGGGCTGACCGCACCACCCTCTGGAGAGCCCTGCGGTTGGGGATGGTGCAATTGCTGTACACGGCGGTGATACAGCCCGAAAGGAGGCTCTCCATGGTGCATCTGTAGGGGTTTGTGAGGGTCTTAGAGGCCAAGGAGAATTTCTTCAGCCTCCTGAGGTTGAAGAGGAGCTGTTGCGCCTTCACCATGCTGTCTTTGTGAAGGGGCCATTTCATGTTGTCAGTGATGTACAAGCTGAGAAACGTGAAGCTTTTTAACCTCTCCGCTGCGGCCCCGTCGATGTGGATGGGGGCGTGCTCTCTCTGTCGTCTCCTGTATTCCATGATCAGCTCCTTTTGTTTTGTTGACGTTGAAGGAGAGGTTATTTTCCTGGCACAACTCCGCAAGGGCCCTCACCTCCTCCCTGTAGACTGTCTCATCATTTGTAATAAAGCCTACCACGGGTGTGTTGTCAGCAAACTTGATGATTGAGTTGTAGATGTGTGTGGCCACGTAGTCATGGGTGAACAGGGAGTACAGGAGGGGGTGAGCACGCACCCCTGTGGTGCCCCTGTGTTGAGGATCAGCGTGGTAGAGGTGTTGTTGTCTACCTTCATCACTTGGGGTCGGTCCGTCAGGAAGTCCAGGACCCAGTTGCACAGGGATGGGTTCAGACCCAGGGCCCTGAGCTTAGTGATGAGCTTGGAGGGCACTTCGGTGTTGAAGGCTGAGCTATAGTCGATGAACAGCATTCTTATGTAGGTATTTCTCTTGTCCAGGTGGGATAGTGTGCTGTGCAGTGCAATGGCGATATGCAAATTGTAGTGGGCGTCGGGTAAGGTGGAGGTGACATGGTCCTTAACTAGCCTCTCAAAGCACTTAATGATGACAGAAGTGAGTGCTACGGGGCGATAATCATTTAGTTTAGTCACCTTTGCTTTATTGGGTACAGGAACAATGCTGGAAATCTTGAAGCAAGTTGGGACAACGGACTGGGATATGGAGAGATTTAATATTTCCGTAGATACTCCAGCCAGCTGGTCTGCACATGCTCTGAGGACGCGGCTGGCTTTCCTTTAATAATCTGTGATTGTCTGAAGTCTCTGCCACATATGTCTTGTGTCTGAGCTGTTGAATTGCAACTCCACTTTGTCCCTGTACTGTACTTTGCTTCTTTGATTGCCTTACGGAGGTCATAGCTGGACTGTTTGTACAAGTCCATGTTCCCAGTCACCTTGCCATGATAGAATGTGGTGGTTTGATGCATTCAGTTTTGTGCGAATGATGCCATCTATCCACATCTTTTGGTTCTCATCGTCACAGTGGGAACAACATCCTCTATGCACTTCCTGATGAACCCAGTCACAGAGTCAGTTATACGTCGATACTATTCTCAGATGTGACCTGGAACATTTCCCAGTCCATGTGCTCAAATCAATCTTGAAGCATAGATTCTGATTGGTCTGACCAACGTTGAACATTCCTTACCACCGGTGCGTCCTGTTTAAGTTTCTGCCTATAGGTGGGGAGGAGGAGAATGGAGGCGTGATCTGATTTGCCAACGGGAGGGCGTGGGAAGGCCTTGTGGCCATCCCAGAAGGGAGACTAGCAATGATCCAGGGTCCGTGTTACACATGTAGCACATGAGATGTGTTTATAGAAATTTGGTACGATTTTCCTCAGATTTCTTTATTAAAGTCCCCAGCTACAATAAATATGTGCCTCAATTCGCTCTTATGTACCAAAATTTGAAATGTTGTTTTTTACATTGGATAAAAGTAGAGACTCATACACTGCAGTTGAGGAACAATAGGAAAGTAATTCTGCTTCGAAAGTTCATAAACTTGTAACCCCACTTTTGAGAAAATGAACCTTCAATGTTTTGGTGCAACTACTGGAGAGCTCTTCTTTGTCTACACCCATTCGGCATCATTCACACCCTCTTAAGCCTTAGCCCCACCTATCTCTTTAAGGATTCACATGTGAGGCCATGTGCTAAACAGAGAGAGTAGTGTAGTAAACAACCAAAGATTTCAAGACTAGAAGTGGTAAAAGTAGTAGCCTACAGTATGAATCTGGAGGTAGATCTCGGCTTGCATTTTGACTAAGAAAGTGATCTTGACTCAGAAAAGATCGGTGACCACCGCTTTAGTGCCTTATTGCAAACAGGATGCATGTAATGGAATATTTTCAATTTATAACATTTTTGACATGCGTTTTTCTGGATTTATTTGTTGTTACATCAGACGTACGCCTAGTTTCCTGAAACGAGTCACATATATGCACATCTTTTTTTTTCATTTGTGTATTTGCTGAATACATTTATCCAATATATTAACATATATATTTGATTTGATATATATATATATATATATATATATATATATTATATACATTCCAATATATATATATATATATATATATTTTTTTTTTCCTATATGGGACACACACATGCACCCATACATAAACCATCTCTCTTCTCTCTCTCTTTCTCGCCTCCGTACATATTTGCATGTTTGTTCCAGCTTCTCCCCATGGAATTGAATAGATTGATAGGAAGGGGGGCAAGGGTGTGGGATGGAAAAAAAGCTATTAAACTTCCAGACAAATTACCACGGCGCATAAGTGTTGGAGCATGGGATGGAGTCAGTCCCAGGATTAATTATGTGCTAGCATTGCCATGAGACAAGTCATCTCTGCACCAGCGAGACACGTGAGGCTATTCTACATGGTAATGTCTGCGCCTGTACTCTGTACTGTTACACTATTACATGTAATGGCCATATTTAATCTGGGTTCATGCATTGCAGCAATTGACAGAATTTCTCTAGGCCATAACTGCTATTACGGTCATCGGATAGAATTACAGGGATCTCACTCTCACCCTTTCTCCACCAACTGTCTTTCTCTCTTTCTCTCCCTCCCAACTCTCTCTCCTACCCTCTCTCCCCTTCTGTAACTACATTCAGACACTTTTCACAAGTGAACGCGCAGGTTGCCATTGGGTATCATGGGTCAACTCCCAATGCCTACATTGCGTCTGCTATTGTGGAGCGCGAATAGGAAGAAAATAGGACAGTGCTATTTTTTATTCTTCTGTTAAGCGGTGAGCCAGTCAGCGCAATGCAGGCAATTCAATAGGTTCGCTCTTAGAGGCAGTACCACTGGATTTGTCCTTGAATATAGTTACATTCTAGAAATATTGGGAAGGAAATGGTCAATGTTGCAGGTGGCTATTATAGCTAGCTACACAGATGAAGCAGGATGATCTGTTATGTTTGAACGTTACTGATGTGATGTGTATAACAACTTTGTTGACTATAGCCCTCATAAATCAATGGAGCTAATGTCAGTAGTTGTCTCCCGCTTTGACTTGTGTAATCAAAAATGAACATTTTGTGTGATCATGGTCCCCCTCTTGCTCCCTCTCTACATGGGCAGCCTTTCCCTCTAATCCTGTAACTGAGACACTTCCTCATTTCCATTCATTCTCAGCTTATCATCCTGGGAGCCAAGCTCTTGAGAGAGATGGAGGGAGAGAGAGATCCAAGTCAGAGGGAGGAAAATAGAGAGAGAAATGACACTGGAGGAAAAGTGGTACCAGAACAAGCAATCTCGGAACTCAGAACCAAATCTCACGTGCACTGTCCAGCTACTCAATTTGGCTTTCAGGGCTGAGATTTTCAAATTTGTACGGAACAGAGGTAGCAGAACAGTAGGCTTACCACCCCCTCTAAAGTCTCTGCCAAAGCCCGTCCCGCAGCCACCTACCATTACAACAGTGGCGGCTCCTGAAAAAATTCTCAGGGGGGGCAATTTTTCTGATGATTTAGGTGACCTACACACATTTAAAAAAAGATATGTCCAGCAACAACATGAAGACAGGGGCAGCATATAAGTCAATACCAGAAGCATTTATTGACTGATCTGGGGAGATGGATTCCAGTTTCTGTGACAGATTATAAATAATCTCTGATGCCTTTGTTATATTAGCTTTTGGTTGAATGTACACAACGGTAACAAACAATTGGGGGAACTCACGGGGCAGATAGTAAGGTCGCAGTGACACAGAAAGCAGTTCAATGTCGGGGGTACAGAGTCGCTCTCTTACCAGGATCGATTTTCCCTGTGACTGTCAGATCGCGGTCCGCTCTGACCAGGGTGAAGCCGGCCGGCTCCACTTCTCTGTCCGGGACTCTGTCATCCAGCCAAGTCTCAGTAAATGCCAGCAAACAGGCCTCCCGATATTCGTGTTGGAAGCGCAGATTCGCTGACAACTCATCCGCTTTCCCCCTCAGTGACTGGGCATTAATCAGCAAGGTGGTGGGTAAGGGAAGTTTGTTCTTAATTTTTTTAAAGTCGTTGTCTGATTCCCCCGCGTTTTCCACGTTTGCATTTGGGTTTGTAATCCACTCGCAGACAATCAGGTATTAGATGGGCCATTGGGATATCCATCGCGTTCGTATTTGAGTTGCATTGTAGTAAAAACTCCCTGCTGTATTGGATTCTGCTGCCAGCAGCGTTTTCATTATTTAGTCCGTTCGTAGCGGGTATGTACACGATCAACAAGATCAGTCCAAAACCCACCACTGGAAATCCATGGTTGGCAGAATGTTTGTAAACTAAGTGTACAAATTAAAAACATAAAATAACGCCACTAAGTGTACAAATTAAAAACATAAGATAACGCCACACTGCAGGTCGCAACAGAGACGCTGCTACCCGCTATTTTCTTAGTTACGTTCATGGTTACGTTACGTATGACGAAAGCGCGTAAGTGCAAGCCCTCAGAAACCCATAGAGATTGTATTGAAAGCTCTGAAATTTGAAAAAAATAGATTTTACATGGGAGTCTATGACAGACTTCTGGGCGATTTTCAACCTGACTGAAATCGCCCCAAAAGGGGGGGGGGGGGGGGCATTTGAAGCACGACTTTAGCCTGATTGGACATTTAGTGGCAGTCAGATCAGATTAGAACACTGATAACTACTGTTGCCGTGATATAGTTGATTAGAAAAAAAATCCCTTCCTTTTCCCGTTTGGCAGTGCGTCGCCCATATCGCCCTATTGAACACACCGCCCCTGCATTCCAATGTTTTCATAACCAGTGCCACCTCTGCAAAATCAGGATTTGTCAAAAGAATCAGTGACACTAAACCATTGCACAAGAATAATTCACCACACATCACAGACTCTGCACGAGGCGGACAGACGTTCACATGTATATTAACAGTCTGTCGCAAGAGACTACAGAACGAGATTAAAAATACATTTGTGAGGGAGGCAGTACAGAAGAAGGGCAGCGGAGGACAACGAACAAAATAGAGAAATACAGGTCAAAAGACCTAGTAGGGGAAGGAGAAGTAAAAAGAGATAAGGATGGAGGGGTGGGGGGGGGGTGGGGGGTAGAAGAGGTTTGCCCCCACTGATCCTGCGCCAGCTCTCCCTTGTCTTATCTGTCTCGGCCAGACATGGAAGACACATGTACCCACAATGCAGTGTGGTTCTTACCTATCAGCATGGAAAGCGGCCCTAACCCCATCCCATCAGCGAGATGAGGTTGCCTGCCAAGGCCCGGGGTTCTCCAGCTCCAGTTCCAAAGGTCTAAGAGCTTTACTTGCCCTACAGACACATGGCTTGATTCGGATTTGTGTTGCATCACAATTTGTGCCATTATCACTGGCTGCAAACACAGTCATTCAGAAATAGAACTTACTGTGTTACACTTCTAACCATAGGCCACTGATAAGAAGGCTATGCTGCAGTGCACATGTAGATCAGCACCACTTGTTTGTGTAATGTCCATTACATTAAGACTTTCAAATGTTTGGCTATATACTATACAGTTTGTGCAACAGGTGGGTCACGTTGTAGGCGTCGTGTTTGCATTGTCTGAGGTTACGATGTGTAACACAATTACTGATGAAGATTAACCCCTGGGTTGATGGGTTTTAGAAGCCACTCCCCAGGGGCCAAAGTCACTGGTGTGTGTGATGTAATTTTGCCCACCATAGGCGTGAAAAAGGCATAAAGGGATATCAAATCGTTCCTTTTTCATTTGAAATTAGATATTTTAAACAGTTTGAATTGTGAGAGAGAGAGTGTTATGGTTAGCCACGTAAAATTTGCAGGTTGATGTATATTGGGATGAATCTTGTCCTGGAGGCGGAGCGATTTCCTCTAGATGGGCCAGCTGCAAAGTCAAATTAGCCATATATTGTAAAAAGTAGAAAAACTTTCATTTTTTGTC
This sequence comes from Coregonus lavaretus, assembly GCF_964263955.1. Taxonomy (NCBI): domain Eukaryota; kingdom Metazoa; phylum Chordata; class Actinopteri; order Salmoniformes; family Salmonidae; genus Coregonus; species Coregonus lavaretus. The sequence continues at coordinate 12,701,629 of NC_140004.1, forward strand.
TTCATCAAATATAAGCAACCACTTACAGTTATTATTATTTATTTATTACAAACATTGTCCACATGTCTCACATTGGGAGCTCAGAACTGGGGACATTGTTGCATTTAATTTTGCCCAGCACCTAAACCAGCATCATGAACATGTAAAGATGCTTACATATAAGCATTTTACTATGTCACTTAAGCAGAAAAAATTAACATCTGATCATTTTAACGTGTGGTTACAGGGAGGCTATTGCACTAGCTTAGCTGTGCTTTAGAACAAATCTACTAGCTGGTGGTTCCCAAACATTTTTTTTTTTTAATTGCTAGCAACAACAGATTAAACTAATTTGGCAAAGGGGTCTGTGGAACAAGTTTAGAGAGTACAATACAATGTAATATTATTCATCTACAATATATGCTACCGTTAGATGCACAACAAGGTCTGGGAGGCTCACATGGATCCACAGTACTCCATCAATGATACATTTTTCAACTCAATACTTCTTGTATTCCCTAGAAATGTTGTTTTGAAAATAAATGCACTCTAATTCAAGCTTTAAAACTGTGAAATGTTATCTCTGTCCCATGGCAAAATGTGTAGAATTGCAGGAAATTAACTGCTACATTTTCTCTCCGATGTGAAGAGGGGGGCCTTTAAAATGTTATTTCCCAGGGCCCGAGACTTGGTTAATTTGTCCATGTGCTGCAGCAGTCATAGTAAAACTCCTTGTATGCTATTTCTATGGCATTCTAAAGTCGGAGTTGTGTTCTGATTTTGAGGGGTCCCTGATGAATTGGCCACATGGGGGCGCTTTTGTATATAGCTGCCATATTGTTTGAGCTAGAGTCTTGGAAAATATTGCGTTTGAAGATGTGCATCTATAGATGCTATCTACCAAAGTTGGTGCCGATGGGTCAGCGGTTCTGGAAAATAAGTTTGAAGTAGTCAAATCATTAAAAAAGTGTCCAAAATAAATCAAAAGCATACAGCATGATCTGTTTGATTTTTGAGTTCTGATATTTGGCAAGTGTGGTAAAGACTCAGAGTACAGAAGTCGCTCCTTTTAGGGCGATGTGTCCAATTTGGCCTGATGGTTGCACTGTGGGGCTACAGCTGGAACCCCACCATGGCTGCTTGAAGCTATATGGAAATTATTGATATTGTGTATCTACTGTTAAACCAAAAAAAGTAACGGTTTATATAGTCTCCTTCTGTTCCGTTTTAAACCTCTTCAATCGATAAAAAACAACAACATTTAGCTCAACATTCAAATACTTCTGAAATCAGTGTGGATAGAGCAGCTTGTTATGGAGCGGGCAAGCTATAGTTGTTTACATGCACGATGGACAGACAAATGTAGGCGTGAGATGTGACTGAAATGTTGTGGGTGGAGACAGAGCGAGAGAGGGTGGAGGAGGCTTGGCTTAAAGCACTGGGCATCTTGTTATGACATGCATTATCTCAATTACAGTAGCTAGGCCCACAGAATTATATCTTTGGAGGAGTGGCTTTTATGGAGGAACTTTGAATGTCTTTGAACTTCAGAGAGTTGGCGTAACATGCTTGAGTGTGCAGAGCGGCACCAGAATTAAAAACACGTCTTACCTTTCTGTATTTAATCAATCCAATGTGAAACGTAATTAAATTTCTAAATCTTTGGGCTGCTAGACGTTCCCATTTTACGCCGACCCAACCATCCTATTTTTGTTTTTGCCTTAAGTAACCATACCAAACGTTAACATATCACACTAATTTGAGTGTGACGTATTTACGTTTACTATGTTACGTCTAGTCTATGAGACCAGGCTGATTGACATGCATGTCATTGACATTCGCCCTCCGTGTGCATAAGTGCAATACGTGCTACTCTTTTTTTAGACCAACTGCAATTTGCCTATGTCCTTCTTTGCCACACCTGACCACACAACTGGAAAGTAGTCCAGGTGCGACAAAACTAGGGCCTGTTGGACCTGTCTGGTTGACTGAGATTTCAAGAAAGTAGAGCAACGCTTTATCATGGACAGACCTCTTCCCGTTTTAGTAACCATTGAATCTATATATTTTGACCGTGATAGCTTGCTATCTAGTGTGACACCCAGCAGTTTAGTCTCTTCAACTTGCTCAATAGCCAAATTATTCAATAATAGATCCAGATGAGGTTTAGGGTTGAGCGAGTGATTTGTCCCAAGATCCCTTTCCATCCCAGTTCTGATTCTGTTCCTTGAAAATTGTTTGTTTTGTTCCCTGAACCGGTTCCAACCCCTAGTCATCTTGCAATTTCCCAGATAGTCATTTGGATATGAATCCGCTAGAAATGAATGACTTGAAGGCACTTTCAGTACTACAATAAACATTCTCCCATTGCAAAGGACATACAGTATGCTGTACAGTGCAGTGACTGCATCCTTCTGTAGTCTTGTTGTTTCTACCATCTGTTTTCCATTAGCCCAGTCTTTCACCCTGGCCATCCCACTCCACTGTCGCTATGGCTCTGACCCAGGCCCACCTGTTGCATCATTGCAACATCTAGGCTACGTGGTCTGCTTGGTCTAGTGTGAGACCCAGACAGTTATGTATGGGGTCAGAATAATAATAGTGTACATTGCTATTCAGTTGTGAAGGGTTGCACTTGATGGGCATATTTCGAATGCAGAATAGAATGTCTGTGTGTGTAAAAAATGTTGTGGGTGTGTTGCTACAAGAGTATGTGTCAAAGAGAGTGTGTATGTCTGTGCTGGCAAGCGCATGTATTTTGATTTGATAAACTAGGATCCCTATTAGCCGACACCAATGGCAACAGCTAGTCTTACTGGGGTCCGAAATATAAAAAAAAGACATTACAGACAAAATACTTTACAATTTACATACAGTGTTTGTGCATCTATCAGTTGCACATTCATGTCAGTACATACACACAACAAGTAGGTCACATGGGGGAGAGGCGTTGTGCCGTGAGGTATTACTATTTTTTTATTTTATTTTTTATTTTATATATTTTTATTTTATTTACCAGGTTTACTGTTCACTTGTGCTATAGAATTTTTACATTTTAGTCATTTAGCAGACACTCTTATCCAGAGAGACTTACAGTTAGTGAGTGCATACATATATTTTTTCATACTGGCCCCCCGTGGGAATCGAACCCACAACCCTGGCGTTGCAAGTGCCTTGCTCTACCAACTGAGCTACAAGGGACTATGTAAGATGGAAGGGAGTTTCCTTGAATTTGTGTCAGTGCTGTGTGTAAATTGCCTATGCAAACAATTTGGAATTTCCAACACATTGTTTCTTATAAAAACAAGAAGTGACACAGTCAGTTTTTCCTCAACTCTTAGCCAAGAGAGACTGGCATGCATAGTATTAATATTAGCCCTCTGATTACAATGGCCAGCTATAGCTTATCTAGGTCTTTCTTTGCAGCACTTGGCCATATGACTGGACAATAAACAAGATAAGATCAAACTAGAGCCTGCAGGACTTGCTTTGTGGAGTGTGGTGTCAAAAAAGCATTGCATCTCTTTATTACGTACAGAACTCTCCCCATCTTTACAGCCATTGAATCTGTATGTTTTGACCATGACTGTTTACAATCTAAGGTAAAACCAAGTAATTTATTCTCCTCAACTTGTTCAACAGCCACACCATTCATTACCAGATTCAGCTGAGGACTAGAACTTAGGGAATGATTTGTACCAAATACAATGCTCTTAGTTTTAGAGATGTTCAGTACCAGTTTATTACTGGCCACTCATTCCAAAACAGACTGCAACTCTTTAAGGGTTTCAGTGACTTCATTAGCTGTGATTGCTGATGTGTATATGGTTGTATCATCACCATACATGGACACTCATGCTTTGTTTAATGCCAGTGACAGGTCATTGGTAAAAATAGAAAAGAGTAGAGGGCCTAGAGAACTGCCCTGCGGTACACCACACTTTAGATGTTTGACATTAGAGAAGCTTCCATTAAAGAAAACCCTCTGAGTTCTATTAGATAGCTCTGAATCCACGATATGGCAGAGGTTGAAAAGCCATAACACAAGTTCTCTCAACAACAGGTTATGGTCAATAATATCAATGGTGCAGTGCTTAATTTGAGCTGGATCCTGCCGGAACAGGATTCGGCACCTCTCAGATTTGACTTTGTTTGTTCCGGCACCCATTTGCCCAGATCCGGTACCTCTTGCAGCATGATTTAATAACCGTTTCAATATTTGCACTGTAGACGTTCTAATAAAAGTGATCAGCATTAAAATCAAGTTGCCTCCTCGTTAATTCTCCCACCCCCCAGAAAGGCCATCATGTAAAAGCACGGTGATCCTTCTGTGTAATCATCCTATCCTGCCACACTGATTCCAGACCTGCTCTCTTATTTGTACATAGAGGTTATAGGGAGGGCCGCTGGGGTAAGTAACTGATCTTGACACAGGTCTTGGTAGTGGTGGTCAGCTAGTGAAGAGGTCCCTACGTAATCACGCCAGTTCAGCGTCACCACCGGCACCTCCACTAGCTAGTAGGCCTACTAGCAAGTCAGACTCAGCGGGAGAGGGAGACAGGGAGCTTGGGGAGAGGGGGGTGCAGTGCATCTACTGACGAAGTGCTCAGAGCAGGTCTAATTTGCAGTTCAAGAACAAGCAAATGTGTAACACCTGGCTTGTCATGCAGAATTCAAAGTTGCGCTTTACAACATGCAAAAAGGCAGGGAGCTTGGGTCTAGAAATTACTGGAGGAATTAAAGTATTAAAAGAGTGGGTGGAATGTACAGTAAGTTAACATCCTCTGCCTCAGACGTAAAAAGAATAACAACAAAGAGCCCTCAGAATTTTTTTTCTTCAACATGCCCAAACCAAGGTGGCAGCAAGCCTTGTAGATAGGGCTAAATAGGACACCCAGGTTGTACAGTGAGGGAAAAAAGTATTTGATCCTCTGCTGGTTTTGTACGTTTGCCCACTGACAAAGAAATGATCAGTCTATAATTTTAATGGTAGATTTATTTGAACAGTGAGAGACAGAATAACAACAAAAAATCCAGAAAAATGCATGTCAACAATGTTATAAATTGATTTGCATTTTAATGAGGGAAATAAGTATTTGACCCCCTCTCAATCAGAAAGATTTCTGGCTCCCAGGTGTCTTTTATACAGGTAACGAATAGAGATTAGGAGCACATTCTTAAAGGGAGATTCCAAACTCTCCACCATGGCCAAGACAAAAGAGCTCTCCAAGGATGTCAGGGACAAGATTGTAGACCTACACAAGGCTGGAATGGGCTACAAGACCATCGCCAAGCAGCTTGGTGAGAAGGTGACAACAGTTGGTGCGATTATTCGCAAATGGAAGAAACACAAAATAACTGTCAATCTCCCTCGGCCTGGGGCGTGCATGATCTCACCTCGTGGAGTTGCAATGATCATGAGAACGGTGAGGAATCAGCCCAGAACTACACGGGAGGATCTTGTCAATGATCTCAAGGCAGCTGGGACCATAGTCACCAAGAAAACAATTGGTAACACACTACGCCATGAAGGACTGAAATCCTGCAGCGCCCGCAAGGTCCCCCTGCTCAAGAAAGCACAGGGCCGTCTGAAGTTTGCCAATGAACATCTGAATGATTCAGAGGAGAACTGGGTGAAAGTGTTGTGGTCAGATGAGACCAAAATCGAGCTCTTTGGCATCAACTCAACTCGCCGTGTTTGGAGGAGGAGGAATGCTGCCTATGATCCCAAGAACACCATCCCCACTGTCAAACATGGAGGTGGAAACATTATGCTTTGGGGGTGTTTTTCTGCTAAGGGGACAGGAAAACTTCACAGCATCAAAGGGACGATGGACGAGGCCATGTACCGTCAAATCTTGGGTGAGAACCTCTTTCCCTCAGCCAGGGCATTGAAAATGGGTTGTGGATGGGTATTCCAGCATGACAATGACCCAAAACACACAGCCAAGGCAACAAAGGAGTGGCTCAAGAAGAAGCACATTAAGGTCCTGGAGTGGCCTAGCCAGTCTCCAGACCTTAATCCCATAGAAAATCTGTGGAGGGAGCTGAAGGTTCGAGTTGCCAAACATCAGCCTCGAAACCTTAATGACTTGGAGAAGATCTGCAAAGAGGAGTGGAACAAAATCCCTCCTGAGATGTGTGCAAACCTGGTGGCCAACTACAAGAAACGTCTGACCTCTGTGATTGCCAACAAGGGTTTTGCAACCAAGTACTAAGTCATGTTTTGCAGAGGGGTCAAATACTTTTTTCCCTCATGAAAATGCAAATCAATTCATAACATTTTTTACATCCGTTTTTTCTGGAATTTTTTGTTGTTATTCTGTCTCTCACTGTTCAAATAAACCTACCATTAAAATTATAGACTGATCATGTCTTTGTCAGTGGGCAAACGTACAAAATCAGCAGGGGATCAAATACTTTTTTCCCTCACTGTAATTAACACTCAAAATGAAAAAAATAGACGCTACAGCCAGAATCTTCAGAAAAGCCTTAGGAGGCTAAACGTCACAGCCACAGGCCCTGGAAGAAATTGACTCTCAGGAGTTATATGGACTTGACATGGGGAAAGTCATTGTGGCAGGTTTTGAAAACTAAGGTAGGACATTTTTTCCCCTTACAAACTTGTTCTGTACTGTGAAGGTAATCTCTATGTGCTTCATATTATCACATAGGCAGGAGGCATATATATTCTCATATGTGTGTTCTGCTGTAGCCTACATTGATTTATTTTATTTGAAGTTATATTCCGATATTGTGATGTTTGTTCTACTGCTACATTGATGTCTTAAAAATTATATGAAATTCGGGTCTTGTAAGCCCCACAACTGAGTATGTGTGCATATGCATAGGGCGGGTGTTCTACAGTGTCGTCTAAATTTTTCAATGAATCAGCACCTTGGCGAGTGGTGTCCGTTTCACCACCATAGATAGTAGGCTACTTGGCTGTTTACTCTGTCTGCTGCGCTGCTACGTTTAGTTTGACACTTTTTTTTTTGACACTCTTGCGCTCACTATGTGTTCCGGGACCTCCCGATTTACAAATTAAGCACTGCAAAGGCTGCACTGAAATCTAACAGTACAGTTCCCGCAATCTTCTTATCAATTTTCTTCAATAAATCATCAGTACATGTTGAGTGCCTTGCTCTATAAGCATGATGAAAGTCAGTTGTTAATTTGTTTACAGAGAAATAGCATTGTATTTGGTCAAACACCATTTTCCCAACAGTTTGCTAAGAGCTGGCAGCAAGCTGATTGGTCTGCTGTTAGAACCAGTAAGGCCACTTTACCACTCTTGGGTAGCGGAATGACTTTGGCTTCCCTCTACGCCCGAGGACAAAGACTTTCCTCTAGGCTCAGATTAAAGATTTGACAGATAGGAGTGGCTATAGAGTCAGCTACCATCCTCAGTAGCTTTCCATCTAAGTTGTCAATGCCAGGAGGTTTGTCATTTTCCACCTCTCCCACACTAACTTTACAAAATTCAAACTTACAATGCTTTTCTTTCATTATTTGTTTTTTTATGCATGAGTACGATGGCTCACTGTTCGTTGTTGGCATTTCCTGCCTAAATTGGCCACTTCGCCAATGAAGTAATCATTCAAATAAATGGCAACATCAAATGGTTTTGTAATGAATAAGCCATTTGATTCGATGAAAGATGGAGTTGAATTTGTCTTTCTGCCCATTTCATTTAAAGTACTCCAAAGTTTTTTTGGATCTTGGCTTCATAATACAGTTTCTTCTTCTTTTCGTATGTGTGTGTGTTATTGCAGGCGTGTGTCTATTTGTGTCTGTACTGAGCACGTGTATGTGGGTGTGTAGGAGTGTTGTGTGGCCTCACTGGTTGGCCGGAGTGATGAGGATGGTGCTGTCTGCTTAAACCTGGCTGGGCTGACAGTTCATTTTTGGGGACACAGCATCGGCGTCACACTGCTAATCTCTGCAAATCAAGTCGACCAGTGATACACAACACATATGGGAGGAGGGAATGGGGACGGAGTGAATATAAACGGATGGCCTCTCTTCATCTTCTTCATCCCTGTCTTAAAGCCTTAAATGGGGAATCTTGGATTTGTACACTTTGTTATTTGAATCCCAGATTGCCGCTTTAAAGCAGATAATTGCAATATACACTACAGGTCAAAAGTTTTAGAACACCTCATTCAATGGTTTTTCTTTATTTTTACTATTTTCTACATTGTAGAATAATTGTGAAAACATCAAAACTATGAAATAACACATATGGAATCATGTAGTAACCAAAAAAGTGTTCAAATCAAAGTGTATTTTATATTTGAGATTCTTAAAAAAGCCACCCTTTGCCTTGATGACAGCTTTGCACATTCTTGGCATTCTCTCAACCAGCTTCAGATGGAATGCTTTTCCAACAGTCTAGAAGGAGTTCCCACATATGCTGAGCACTTGTTGGCTGCTTTTCCTTCACTCTGCGGTCCAACTCATCCCAAACCAGCTCAATTTGGTTGAGGTCGGGGGATTGTGGAGGCCAGGTCATCTGATGCAGCACTCCATCACTCTCCTTCTTGGTAAAATAGCTCTTACACAGCCTGGAGGTGTGTTGGGTCATTTTCCTGTTGAAAAACAAATGATAATCCCACTAAGCCCAAACCAGATGGGATGGCGTATCGCTGCAGAATGCACACACACTCAAACAATGTGGATGTGGAACAACCCTATGGTATTTGAGGTTGTCAGGATGCACGGTAAAACAGAGACTATTATTATTATTATTATTATTATTTCTCATCTACACAACAAGATAAGGATCCATGCCAAACCTGGTTCAAGGACATGTCATCATCGCTGACATTTGGCTGCCAGGAGAGACGTGTTAATCCTGCTTTAAATCGAACGTCTGTCAAGCTCTGACGTATCACTATGTGCAAGGGAAACATTAAGCAATCGTGGGAAAAAGGTGTGATGCATTGCTTTGTGGTGTGTGTGTGTGTGTGTGTGTGTGTGTGTGTGTGTGTGTGTGTGTGTGTGTGTGTGTGTGTGTGTGTGTGTGTGTGTGTGTGTGTGTGTGTGACAAGCCTGATGATGAGACACTAATAGGTTAGTAAACTAAACATCTGTTTCTTCTCCTGATTTAAGAAGAGTAGGATGGTGAGAGAGAGAGGGAGAAGAGAGAAAGAGAGACTGGTTAGAGTGGTTTTATCTGACCATGTTTGTTGTTTTGCTAGCCCATCAAATAAAATGTTATTTGTCACATTCTTCGGAAACAACAGGTGTAGACTAACAGTGAAATGCTTACTTACGGGCCCTTCCCAACAATGCAGAGAGAAAGAAAATAGAGAAATAATATAAAAAGAATAACACATAATAATAAATACACAATGAGTAATGATAATTTGGCTATATACACGGTGTACCGAATCGATGTTCAGAGGTATGAACTAATTGGGTAGATATATACATATAAGTAATAATAATATGCCATTTACAAGACGCTTTGACTTACAGTCATGTGTGCATACATTTTTACATATGGGTGGTCCCGGGGATCGAACCCACTACCCTGGCGTTACAAGCGTCATGCTCTACCAATTGAGCTACAGAGGACCAATTGACTAGGCGACCAGATAGATAAACAGTAGCAGCAGCGTACAGTGTATTCAGAAAGCCTTATTCTAAAATTGATCAAATAAAATACAAATCCTTAATCTACACACAATACCCCATAATGACAAAGCTAAAACAAGTTTTTATAAATTTTTGCAGATGTATAAATGATATAAAACAGAAATATTCAGACCCAGTGAAAATCTTACTTTTAAAAGTTACTTTTCTGTTAACTCATACCCAAATAATTATGTTGACTTGTCCAATACTGGTATGTGGCCAAAGCATAAATTGGCAGTTGTGTAAAGTAACAAAGTAGAAATACTTCGTTACTGTACTTCAGTAGTTTTTTGGGGTATCTGTACTTAACCTTACTATTTATATTTCTGTCAACTTTTACTTTTACTTCAATACATAAAAAATAAGTATACTTTTACTCCGATACATTTTCCCTGACACCTTCGTTACTCGCTACAAAATCAAATCAATCTGAAGCTGGAAGTAAAAAACCAATCATTTTGGAAAAAAGATGCAAAGTGCAAACCCCCAACCACCGGGAGCCTGTCACTTGCAAAACAGTCATCCACTCAGTAGCACTTTGCACAAGCGTGTCCGACACCGCTCTACCACCACCTCCTGATGAGGACGAACACCCTTGGCTGTATCTAAAATACATGTTTTATTTTATCGAAATGAAGGATTCATCCTACCGGATGAAATGTCTGTTATGTTCAGGAAATACTAGCGTTCAAGAACTCTACTTCGAACCTAAAAAAAACACATTGAGGTAAGCCTACTAGCTAGAATAACGGTAACATGCTAGCTAACATTAGCTAATGCAACAAGCAGTGTTAGTTAATGCTAGCTAATCCCATATACCCAAATAGTTCACTAGCTAGTAACATTTAAGTCATTTAGCAGACGCTCTTATCCAGAGCGACTTACAGTTAGTGAGTGCATACATTTTCATATTGGCCCCCCGTGGGAAACAAACCCACAACCCTGGCGTTGCAAGCGCCATGCTCTACCAACTGAGCTACAGGGGACTACCTAGTAGCTACCTACGTTAGCTGGCTAAAATGTGCCCAGATTCGGAAGCTTTGTTAGCTAACGCAATCTAACTAAACTGACACGAGCTAACAAGCTTGTTAACTAGCAGTTTCTGAATCTGGGCACATTTTAGTCAGCTAACGTTAGTCTAGCCAAATAGCTTTTCTCTAAACACCTGGTCAAGCTAGCTAACTAATGTTAGCTTTCTGGTGTTAGCTAGACATTTTATTCCTTGTGTTAGTTGATAAAATTGTTCTTACCTAGTTAATTACTGTAGACTTAAGTTAATGACGTAACCTACTAGCTAGATCAATTAACAGTTTTTTCATTGTAATATTAAATGGTGGTCACAAACTCTTACTTAACTAATGTTGTTTATAGCTTTAAAATTAGGATCCTATATGTTAAGTATTTGGTGATGTTAGTTATGTAGCTAAGTAACTGTCTTTCTCTTTTCCTTTCCTTCTTATTTCAGAGAAAGCATATACACCATAATAAGTATGGAGAACTGATGGCAAACACACTGAAGAGAAAACATGCCCCTAAGACTCCCTCCACCATCAAGCAGAGCACATAACATGCAGCCCTGGCCTGTAAACGGTTGAGGGGATCGCACACCTTTGATGTGTTGGCAGGCGCCCTAAATTACATCCATTCTGAGTTTGAAATCCGGGGTAAGATTGTGAGAACAACAACAGAGAATGGCTCTAACGTCTTGAAAGCTTTCCAAGTTTTTGGAGAAGATAAAAACAGAGGCAGTGGAAGCAGTGGGTGGTGAAGCAGCTCAGCCAGGACAGGAAGATGGTGAAGAGGAACAAGAGGAGTGAAGAAGTGGAGTTTTTTGATGTGGCAACGATCCTGAAAAATGATGGTTTTGAGTAGCAGCTGCCGAAGCACCAGTGCTGTGCTTGCCACCTACTCAACTTAGTATCTACAGTCGATGCCCTGAAAGCAACATCCAGTGAGGCTTACAAAAAAGTGTCCCGTTCAACATTTGGCAAGTGCCAAGCACTTTGGAACAAATGCGGAAGATCCACACTTGCAGCCGAAACGGTTGAAGACACTTGCGACCTCCAGCTGCTGTGCCCGAATGCTACAAGGTGGAACTCCTGGTTCATGGCTGTAGAAAGACTCCTAAGGATCGTCAAAGACAAAGGAGAGGCGGCCGTCAAGAGTTCTCTGCACAGACTTCGAGGTTCCAATGTAAGTAAGGATTATGTATTATTTTGTCATAATTTAAGGTCTTGAATGTTGTCTAAATCTGTTGCAGTGTTTCCTGACCCTTTGCCTGGGGATTAATAACTGTTTCCCATGTTGTAGCCATACACTATCATTGATCCATTTAGTCAACTACTCATCCAGCTAACTACTGTAGTTAAATCAAGTGAAATGGTTAGTGGTCCCCTTTGTATAGGGTTAGGAAACAGTAGTGTTATTATTATTATTTTAATTTTTTAATTTTTTCATAGGTTCAATTCAGCTGAACTCACCTTCCTTACAGAGTATGCTGCCACCATGAGCCCAGTTGCAAAGGCCATCAACATCCTGCTGGCTGAAACCAATGTCCAGATGGGGTGGCTACTTCCAACTATCAACCTGCTGATCACAAAACTTGACCAAATCAAGTTGTCCCTGAAGTACTGTAAGCCTCTGGTGGATGCGCAACAACTGGAACTGAAGAAGCGCTTCAGCCACGTTTCACGACCCTGAGCTGATCGCAGCTGCAATCCTTCTCCCCAAATTCAAAACAGCGTGGACAAAGGATGACGCCACCATCAGAATGGGTAAGATAACATGGTTAATTAATAGTATTTTATTATTCATAAACAACTGTGTATAGTGTACATTTTGACACTTCATAGATTTGAGAACCTCTCATTTAAACTACAATCCTGACTTTGTGGTTCAGTCCAATGGGTAGCCTACTTAGCCCTGTTGCTTGGGGATGGATTAATGTAGGCTCATAACGGCATGATTTCTATTGTCATCTTCCTTGTATTTCAGGAATGGACTACATCAAGGACCAACTGGCTGCAGCTAGGTGATGGCACCAGTTCATCAGATGAGGAGGACTTCTTCTCCGCCATGAAGACGTCTCAAGCACAAGAAAGCTCCAAACAGCTGGACGGATACCTGGCCTGTTCAGCTGATCATATGGAGTTGCTCAAGTCCTTCCCGGCAGTCTGTAAGCTGTCTCTGAGGCTAAACACACCCTTAGCTGCATGTGAAAGGCTGTTCAGCATTGCAGGACTTGTTTTCAGCCCCAGGAGAGCAAGGCTGGATTCCAGAAACTTTAAAAACCAGCTTTTACTGAAGATGAACCGTAAATTCTTCAACTTCAAGTAATGACAGCTTAACGCTAGCAAGCCCAAGGACACGGATGCCTTATGCGTTTTGTTAATTTATGTTTAAAATTCACAAGTTATAGTTGTCCTTGTTACAAAGGCATGACCTGACACACTGATTTCTAATACAGTTCTATCAGTGGTGATGTCCTCATATTCCTACAGTGAGGTTGTGTGCAGTTCTGTACATGTACTTTTGATTTAAAAAATAAATAAATGATGAGCTTATGTATAGGGTTCTATTATAGGATGTTTTTTCTAAAGCAAAGTGACTGTGATTGTAAGTGGGTACGTTTACTGGCTATATTCCTTCATTATTAAGGCATAATTGTATTTTGTCTGTAAGAGATGTATTCTGAAGTGTTACCTATTTGAGAATCCACTTTTTGTATCCGTAAGACTTACCTTTCAGAAAAGCTCAAACCAAATAAAAGGTCAGGCTGTTTTGCTTTTTGAATTTACGTTTCATACTTTTACTTTTGATACTTAAGTACATGTACCTTACGGCTATTTAATATCAGGTACTTTAAGACTTTTACTCAAGTAGTATTCTAATGGGTGACATTCACTTTTACTTGAGTCATTTTCCAGTAAGGTATCTTTACTTTTACTCAAGTATGGCTTTTGGGTACTTTTTCCACCACTGCTTAATATAAGGAATTTGATGTGTAACATTTACTTTTACTCAAGTATGATGATTGAGTACTTTTTCCACCACTAAATTGGAGAAAAAAAATGAAAGACCATTAATAAAACGCTTGCTATGATGGATGGAATACTCCTGAGGATGCGTTCGAGTCAATCAGCAGTCCACTTGCATTAACATTTGTGATGAACGGTATATACCTACCCAACATTACAACAAAGAAAAGCTGCTTTTAACATCCTTAATTTCCATGTTTTGGAGGGGAAACTATTTCACTCATATTCATAAAAATCCGTAAATACTGGGCAGTTACTTTATGAACTAATCATGTTTTTATTTCAACAACAACAAATACATTTTTTTTAAACAAGCACTGGACATGGTTTCATTTCAACAATAAGCAAGGTAAGACGAATAAAAAAAAAGCAAAGTTGCATACGAGTTGGACATGTTCAGTTCAACAACAAAATGTACTGTACACCATGTTTACATTGATAAAGCAACCTACTCAAAGTTGCAATAGGTGACAGTGTGGAACCACATAGCACAAATAATTTGATACATAAGCCATCTGTAAATCAAATGATTTGTAGTACGGTACCTTGCAAAAGTATTAATCCCCCTTGGTGTTTTTCCTATTTTGTTGCATTACAACCTGTAATTTAAATGGATTTTTATTTGGATTTCATGTAATGGACATACACAAAATAGGCCAAATTGGTGAAGTGAAATGGAAAAAATAACTTGTTTCAAAAAATTCTAAAGAATAAATAACGAAAAAGTGGTGCACGCATATGTATTTATCCCCTTTGCTATGAAGCCCCTAAATAAGATCTGGTGCAACCAATTACCTTCAGAAGTCACATAATTAGTTAAATAAAGTCTGTCACATGATCTCAGTATATATATATATATATATATATATATATATATATATATACACACACCTGTTCTGAAAGGCCCCAGAGTCTGCAACACCACTAAGCAAGGGGCACCACCAAGCAAGCGGAACCATGAAGGCCAAGGAGCTCTCCAAACAGGTCAGGGACAAAGTTGTGGAGAAGTACAGATCAGGGTTGGGTTATAACAAAATATAAAAAACTTTGAACATCCCACGGAGCACCATTAAATCCATTATACAAAAATTGAAAGAATATGGCACCACAACAAACCTGCCAAGAGAGGGCAGCCCACCAAAACTCACGGACCAGGCAAGGAGGGCATTAATCAGAGAGGCAACAAAGAGACCAAAGATAACCCTGAAGAGCTGCAACGCTCCACAGCGGAGATTGTAGTATCTGTCCATAGGACCACTTTAAGCCGAACACTCCACAGAGCTGGGCTTTACGGAAGATTGGCCAGAAAAAAGCCAATGCGTAGTGAAAAAAATAAGCAAACACGTTTGGTGTTCACCAAAAGGCATGTGGGAGACTCCCCAAACATATGGAAGAACGTACTCTGGTCAGATTTGGCCATCAAGGAAAACACTATGTCTGGCGCAATCCCAACACCTCTCATCACCCCGAGAACGCCATCCTCACAGTGAAGCATGGTGGTGGCAGCATCATGCTGCGGGACTGGGAAACTGGTCAGATTTGAAGGAAATACTTGAGGGAAACCTGTTTCAGTCTTCCAGAGATTTGAGACTGCAGGACAATGACCCTAAGCATACTGCTAAAGCAACACTTGAGTGGTTTAAGGGGAAACATTTAAATGTCTTGGAATGGCCTAGTCAAAGCCCAGACCTCAATCCAATTGAGAATCTGTGGTATGACTTAAAGATTGCTGTACACCAGTGGAACCCATCCAACTTGAAGGAGCTGGAGCAGTTTTGCCTTGCTGCAAAAGGTGGCTCTACAAAGTATTCACTTTGGGGGGATGAATAGTTATGCACGCTCAAGTTCTGTTTTTTTGTGTTATTTCTTGTTTGTTTCACCCCCAAAAATATTTTGCATCTTCAAAGTGGTAGGCACGTTGTGTAAATCAAATGATACAACCTGGAATTAAAATGGGGGTTTGTAAGGCACAAAGTAAGAAAAATGCATACTTTCTCAAGCCACTGTACATAATGTCATTGACATCAAATACCTTACAGTCCACTTCGCTTCAATATGACTTTAAATGCATGGAAATGGTCATCAAAACAAAGAGTTTCAAGGGGTGAGCCACCCAATAGAACTTGCTCATCTTTCACAAAAATGTCCTTGAGTTTGTAAAACAATGGCACGTCGACGATGACTTCAACCTATACTGTACGATCAAGCCAAGGTGATAGTCAGCACCTTGATGCTTTAACCATTTCACTGAGATAACGTTTGTGTGCACTGAGACATTCAATCTAGTAGCAATCTCAGGACTTTCTTTCATGGCATTGAGCTGTACAATCTTCCCTGGACCTATGACTAATCTGTCCTGGCTTAAAGGTTCCCCTTTATATGCCATGTGATATTGGTGCTTTTTGGCTAGTGTCATGGTGATATTTTTGAAACTCTTTGGCTCTGTTTTAAAGAAGTTGTGTTTCGCTTCATAATGCATCCACCTTGTGTGAAGAATCGGCCCAATATTCCTTATACACTGAAGATAATGTATCATGAAATTATGTTTAGGCAAAAGATTCCAATTAGGAAACAAATACTTGAAGAGCCTAGTATGTCCTTCCAAATATCTTCATCCAAAACGAGGTTAGTGATCACTGTTCTGATGTCCGAACTTCTTTTTGGACATAGGAAATGATGGCGGAAACATAATGTACAACAAATGTTAAGATCAACGCAAAACCCCCCACAAAATAACAGAATTGGTCAGGAGCCTGTAAAATGGCAGCTATCCATTGCAGCGTCATTCTTCGATCTTGTCTCTGCTTAGGCAACACACGATTCCTGTAGTCGTGCCAATTATGCTGTTTTATTCAAGGGGGAGAGAGACAGAGACACAGTCAAATAACAGATGAAGGGACCCATAGAACTGATCCGATACATGGAATGAATGAGTGGCTAGATACAGAGGAGAGAGGACACTAAATCACCGTCAACATTTCCTTCATTAAAAAACAGACACATATCCAGTTATAAACCCATTTAGAAAACACTGGGGAACAGCACTCCAAGCATTGCCACAAGTATTGGGCTAAGCCCGTCGTACATAAACACAGTCATCTTCTCACTTGATTGCTTTTCATGTTTGCTAATAACTTTTTATGCTGAAGCCCACAGTAACAAGTAATCTAGACAAGTTGGAAACACAGCAACGTTTCACCACCGTCCATGCATGGCTCATCAAAGCTTGATGTATTCTGAAATATGTAGTGAAATCCTACATCTGAAACCTAGCAGATGAATCATACTGATAGCTTCTAGATTTAATCTACAGTATGTACAGCATACTGATGGAAGACTGCAGGTAGAGTGGTAATATCTCCTGGATGGATGATGATGGATCTGACAGGGCCGTGTTGAGGTGTTATCTCTTTTCTCCTTAAGGCCTTCCCACACATGCCACACTGTGCAATCTGACCAAATTAATATATTGATATCAACCTGGCCAGATTGTACAATTTGCTTCAATTTTGTCCTCACATTCTGTGATTGGCTTGTGAAGCTACATCAGCTGGGCATATCAAGCATGGCGTTGAAAGAAAACATCAAGCTGTTGCTGTGTTCCTATTGGTCAGTCACCGGGATCAGCTCGTAACACCAGCCACACTACACGATAAAGGCTCAAAATTCCGGACACTGTCAGAACTTCGTCAGAGCCTACAACCGCACCTAGTGGTACTTAATTTGCAGACCTTGTCACACTGAATGGGCCAAGAAGTCCAGCAATCGTTTACGACCTAAGAATTTGCCCATGATGTGGAAATTTTGTCTGTGACAGCAAAATTGTGAAGTCTGTGCAGGCCTTTACTCAACAAAGGTCATTCCCACCCGTGTGATATCATCTGTCTTTCACTCCAGATCTCTCCTCTGACGTGCATGGCCAAAGCCTTTATAGTTTAGGTGAAAACGTGTGTGTGTGCGTGTACGTGTGTGTGTGTGTCTGCATGTACCGTAGAGTGCTGTCCTCACAGCAGATGTGGCAACAGAGCTGACAGGTGTGACAGATGGTGGCAGTGAATGACGTCACAGAGGTGACAAAAATACTTTTATCAAATGATCATATAAATCCTGCAAGGTTCTCTATCTCTCTCTTCTTTCTGTCTCTCTTCTCCCTCTCTTTTCGCCCTTTCTCTCTTCCCTGCCTGTGCTGTAAAAGTCTTTAAGTCTGAGTTGTGTAAAAGTGTGGGAGGGACATTGTTTTAATAAGCATTAGCTGTGTTCCACCTACCAAGCAGCCTCATCTATAGACCTGGGTTCATCCTAATTTAGCTAATGGGAGGGAATGTGTGGGACCACGGCAGCATCTCCAGCACACAAGAGGAAAACCACCCACAGACAAATAGAATAGAACCAGCCACCCCGCAAATACAAAGAGAGAGCCAGCAGTGCACTATAACGAAAAACGGGTATTATCAACAGAAAAAAAAGACTGAAACGTTTTTACTGCAGCATACTGTAAGTTATTGTGCATTGTGGGGAAATGTTGTGGGCGTGGAAAGAATTGCTGTATTTCAAATGGTACTATAATTCCAACCCACAGAATACAGTATCTTACCGAATTTGTGGAGCGCCAAAAACCTTTTGACCACTAGTGGGTGAATAGTATTGTTGTTTCTGGCTAATTAACATCCTTTGCCTTGTAAGAGGTTATATTTGTTGCACCCATGAGTGAGAATGCTGTACCAATTTAACTATGTGGTTATAGTGCCCCATCAATTTAAAATGTAAAGGGGACAGATTGGAGTGTCATCAAGTCTTAAACCTGAAATGGTTGAGCATTTTGCAATGTCATTTTGGTCTGTTTTGCCCTGTAGTTGCTGCCAGTTTGGAATCCTTTGTTATGGCCTCTAGAAGTGATATAAAACACAAAATATTAATTCATATTCTGTAATGTTTGTAACCATTTTACCTAGCAGCCAACCTGATTGTACCAATCTCTTGTAATTATAGTAAAATACTGTGAAATACAAACCCCTCCCCTCAACAAATGTCATTCATTCATCCATTAATTAATTAATTAAATAATTAATTCATTCATTCATTCATTCATTCATTCATTCCGATTAAGGTAGCATGTTCTTATTTTAACAGTATAATAAAGTCAATTTTACAGTATTGTACTGCGTATAATTACACAGTACTTGCTTTAATACTGTATTTATATTACAGTAGTGTAATATGAAATACAGCATTTTACTTGCCACCAAGCTACCTGCAGGCTACTGTCAAATTCATGGTAACCCCTTTACAGTGTGTGTGTGTGTGTGTGTGTGTGTGTGTGTGTGTGTGTGTGTGTGTGTGTGTGTGTGTGTATGACCAGGCACCGCGCAAATGGAGAGTGAGCCAGAAGATCTGCAAACAAGATGTACTCTTCATGTTTAGTCCCCCCCACCCCGCCTCGCCCTGCTCAGCTTGACAAAGACAAAAGTTCCTCTTTAGAAACTCAGAGGCAAGCTCTGATGCTATCGGAAAGTCGGGACACCATTAAAAAAAAGTTGACTTTATTGAAATTACACTCTCCATACCCAGATTGCAGTTGTCAAAGTGTGTGTGCAAGTGTGTGTGGGTGTGTCATGATGACACAATATCTGATTGTCACGGACCTAAATGGCATTTGCTCTCCAATATTGATATCATCAGATATCCCCTCCCCCTCTGTATGTGTGTGACTTCCTGATCTACCTATGTCAGCAGGATATCCATGGAAGCCAAACGTTCTACTGTATGTCCTAAAATATGTTGGCAGCAGCTGCAAAAGTTTCCCACAGGTTTCATCTACAGCGTAAACCTCTACATGTTTAGCCTTGTGTACCAAACAATACACTGACTGTGTTAATTAATGAGAGGCTACAGGTTAGGTGTTGATCAAACATTAAATTATCGATTTTAAATTGCATATGTTAGCCTACATTCCTGATAGAAATGTACTCCCACCGTGAATATGGTCTATATAGTACACTCTGTACTATACAGTATATTGAACATTCTGTCTACACCCTCTCTCTTTACTCTCCGTGTCTATCTCTGTCTCTCTCCCCTGTCTATCTCCTCTATATCTCTCTCTGTATCTCTCCACCTTCCATCCTAGATTAGAGGAGATTGATATTCGATACATCGGATGCTTTTCCATAGTGGAGCGGAGGCTGGGAGGACAGAGAGAGACAGGACATCAGATCATGCCCCGGTCTCAGCAGGGAGATACAGTACATGTCAGGATGGGTCTAAGCATGGATATGTCATAGCAACGTTGAGCCAACACAGATAGAGCGGAGCTCTGATGGAGAGTGATCGGAGCCCACTCTCTATGATAGTTCCATGGGGAGTTCACACACATTACTGTCCCCACATATCCTCTACAATCACCTAAAGCCATGTCCCTAATCAGTAGAAACTTTTAGATTATATGACAATCAGAAATCATGAATGTCAGATCATTGGGTTTTGCCTCACCACAATGTACAGTTGAAGTCGGACGTTTACATACACTTAGGTTAGAGTCATTAAAACTCGTTTTTCAACCACTCCACACATTTCTTGTTAACAAACTATAGTTTGGCAAGTCGGTTAGGACATTTACTTTGTGCATGACACAAGTAATTTTTCCAACAATTGTTTACAGACAGATTATTTCACTTATACTTCCCTGTATCACAATTCCAGTGGGTCAGAAGTTTACATACACTAAGTTGACTGTGCCTTTAAAGACCTCTGAAAAAAAATTGTAGACCTCCACAAGTCTGGTTCATCCTTGGGAGCAATTTCCAAACGCCTGAAGGTACCACGTTCATCTGTACAAACAATAGCACGCAAGTATAAACAACATGGGACCACGCAGCCGTCATACCGCTCAGGAAGGAAACGCGTTCTGTCTCCTAGAGATTAACGTACTTTGGTGCGAAAAGTGCAAATCAATTCCAGAACAACAGCAAAGGACCTTGTGAAGATGCTGGAGGAAACAGGTACAAAATTATCTATATCCACAGTAACCTGAAAGGCCGCTCAGCAAGGAAGAAGCCACTGCTCCAAAACCTGCATATAAAAACCAGACTACAGTTTGCAACTGCACATGGGGACAAAGATCATACTTTTTGGAGAAATGTCCTCTGGTCTGATGAAACAAAAATAGAACTGTTTGGCCATAATGACCATCGTTATGTTTGGAGGAAAAAGGAGGATGCTTGCAAGCCAAAGAACACCATCCCAACCGTGAAGCATGGGGGTGGCAGCATCATATACTAATTGAGTATATGTAAACTTCTGACCCACTGGGAATGTGATGAAATAAATAAAAGCTGAAATAAATAAATTCTCTCTACTATTATTCTGACATTTCACATTCTTAAAAGAAAAGTGCTGATCCTAACTGACCTAAGACAGGGCATTTTTACTAGGATTAAATGTCAGGAATTGTGAAAAACTGAGTTTAAATGTATTTGGCTAAGGTGTATGTAAACTTCCGACTTCAACTGTATAAAGCAAAAGCACGGAGTGAGTGTGAGTATATCTAGTTCACAATTCACCAGCTATTGTTGTTGATGCGGGCATTGTGGTCTGATCAGGAATATAAATGAATGGGCCTGGGTCATTCTACTCAATCACTGGTTAACTGTGGGCTGTTCTATGCCTAGTTATTCTTTTAAATCAGGTTAAATAGGTTAATGAACCTCTTCATTGGTACAGTCAAAAGTGTTTTAATTTAGGATGAAGGTACTGTGTTTTTGCATGAATAAGGTAGTACACACATGCAAGCGCATGCCTGCGCACACACACACACACACACACACACACAGATGTTTCATTTTTTAACTTTTTTTGACAAAATCTTTATTTGTTTGTTATTTTTTGTTGGGGCGGGTTACAGGTACATTATCCATTTCAAATTATACATTTATAAAACATGTACCTTAGGCTGCCACTCAAAAAAATAAAAATAAAAATAAAAATAATACATACAGAGTTTAAGGGTGGGTTGCACCAACATGGTTTAAATTAATCTAGGATGAGAGCTAATCTAGGTTTTGTAAATCTAGGTTTATAATTAATCAGAGATGTGTTGCAGCACTTAATTTTAAATCTGGATCAGTAAATCTATGATTAACGGTTTTAAACTATGATTAGTGACATGTTACACCAATATATGAGGTATTTTGTGAGTTGAAACGAAGTAGCTAACCTACTTGACAAAAGAGGCCACAAAGTTGCTGTTCCTTGATAAAATACTAACAATGTAATAGAAAGATTCAGAACTTTTGTAAAACATCACAGTACAGTTGAAAAATATATGGCAAATAGAAATCCAATATGGATGGTATTAAGAGATAGATGGGAGGTGTTGAATGGAGCTGATGGATGGGACTAATAACAACAAATAATAACAACAAGATAACTAATGTAAAGCATACTGTGTCCATAATAAGTATAAAGGTTATAGGTTGAGAGCTTGTGTGAAAGAGCACAGTTAGAAAAATATGGCATATAGAAGCAAACCAGATGGACATCATGAAAATGATCGGAGGACGTGCAGGAGTAAAAACAAACAAAATATAATTATTGTAGAATTTGACTGTGTCCATAAAATGTCTATAGTATGTATGGGCTGGAAGTAGAGGCCTAATCATTGTTGTTCTCTAGTTTACTCCACTTGGGGAAGGGGTGGTGGGGTTGGAAAGTAATGAATGGAAATATAATTTAAAAAAGGATATGTGTGTGTGTGTATGGATGTATGTATGTATGTGTGTATGTATATATATATATATATATGTGTGTGTATATATATATATATATATATATATATATATATATATATATATATACAGTGAGGGAAAAAAGTATTTGATCCCCTGCTGATTTTGTACGTTTGCCCACTGACAAAGAAATGATCAGTCTATAATTTTAATGGTAGGTTTATTTGAACAGTGATAGACAGAATAACAACAAAAAAATCCACAAAAATGTATGTCAAAAATGTTATGAATTGATTTGCATTTTAATGAGGGAAATAAGTATTTGACCCCTCTGCAAAACATGACTTAGTACTTGGTGGCAAAACCCTTGTTGGCAATCACAGAGGTCAGATGTTTCTTGTAGTTGGCCACCAGGTTTGCAAACATCTCAGGAGGGATTTTGTCCCACTCCTCTTTGCAGATCTTCTCCAAGTCATTAAGGTTTTGAGCCTGACGTTTGGCAACTCGAACCTTCAGCTCCCTCAAAATATTTTCTATGGGATTAAGGTCTGGAGACTGGCTAGGCCACTCCAGGACCTTAATGTGCTTCTTCTTGAGCCAGTCCTTTGTTGCCTTGGCCGTGTGTTTTGGGTCATTGTCATGCTGGAATACCCATCCACGACCCATTTTCAATGCCCTGGCTGAGGAAGGAGGTTCTCACCCAAGATTTGACGGTACATGGCCCCGTCCATCGTCCCTTTGATGCGGTGAAGTTGTCCTGTACCCTTAGCAGAAAAACACCCCCAAGGCAAAATGTTTCCACCTCCATGTTTGACGGTGGGGATGGTGTTCTTGGGGTCATAGGTAGCATTCCTCCTCCTCCAAACATGGCGAGTTGAGTTGATGCCAAAGAGCTCGTTTTTGGTCTCATCTGACCACAACACTTTCACCCAGTTCTCCTCTGAATCATTCAGATGTTCATTGGCAAACTTCAGACGGCCCTCTATATGTGCTTTCTTGAGCAGGGGGACCTTGCGGGCACTGCAGGATTTAAGTCCTTCACGGCGTAGTGTGTTACCAATTGTTTTCTTGGTGACTATGGTCCCAGCTGCCTTGAGATCATTGACAAGATCCTCCCGTGTAGTTCTGGGCTGATTCCTCACCATTCTCATGATCATTGCAACTCCACGAGGTGAGATCTTGCATGGAGCCCCAGGCCGAGGGAGATTGACAGTTATTTTGTGTTTCTTCTATTTGCGAATAATCGCACCAACTGTTGTCACCTTCTCACCAAGCTGCTTGGCGGTGGTCTTGTAGCCCATTCCAGCCTTGTGTAGGTCTACAATCTTGTCCCTGACATCCTTGGAGAGCTCTTTGGTCTTGGC
This sequence comes from Coregonus lavaretus, assembly GCF_964263955.1. NCBI lineage: Eukaryota > Metazoa > Chordata > Actinopteri > Salmoniformes > Salmonidae > Coregonus > Coregonus lavaretus. The sequence goes on from NC_140004.1 coordinate 12,725,374, forward strand.
CATGGTGGAGAGTTTGGAATCTGATTGATTGATTGCTTCTGTGGACAGGTTTCTTTTATACAGGTAACAAGCTGAGATTAGGAGCACTCCCTTTAAGAGTGTGCTCCTAATCTCAGCTCGTTACCTGTATAAAAGACACATGGGAGCCAGAAATCTTTCTGATTGAGAGGGGGTCAAATACTTATTTCCCTCATTAAAATGCAAATCAATTTATAACATTTTTTACATACGTTTTTCTTGATTTTTTTTGTTGTTATTCTGTCTCTCACTGTTCAAATAAATTTACCATTAAAATTATAGACTGATCATTTCTTTGTCAGTGGGCAAACCTACAAAATCAGCAGGGGATCAAGTACATTTTTCCCTCACTGTATATGTGTATGTGTATGTATATATATGTATGTATGTATGCATATATATATATTTGCAAGAATCAAACAAATGGGGGATTGGAAGTGATGCAGACAATTACATTGATGGAAGTTACAATCTATCTGAAATATTAAAGCTGATCTACCCCCTAAAAAAAACAAAAAAACAAAAAAAACTATGTAACGTTAGAACTACTGCAACTCCATCGTGAAAGGTTCTCATGGGTTGGCTGATTTGAAATACAATCTGTTATTTACCAGTACTAGACAGAAAACTAATTAGTTCGCTAACGTTAGCTACTGTAGCTAGCTAGTTTATAAACCAAGCTAGCTAGCATAAAATAGAATGTATTATTGTCATTACCTAACGTTATTTAGCCATTTATTATTTGTCCGCTAGCCACCTGATCATGTCACGTCAAAAAAGTTCAAATTTTTCCGCTTATGAAAATAACCTCTTGTCGGAGCTGATGGAGGAATTTAGGAACATTCTGGAGAATAAAAAGACTGACAACACGACTGTCAAAAAGAAGGAAGACACCTGGGCCATTTTACACAACAGATTTAATGGATCGACACGGATTAAAGAGAAGAGGGACACAGATCGGATGAAGGCATGCTGGAAAAACTTAAAAGCGAAAGCTGAAAGGATGCGGCTGAGGAGAGGCGGGGGCTATTTCAGACCGGTGGGGGGCCTCCGTCCAAGGGAATTGATCCTCTCTCCCAGAAGATATGCGAGATGGTTCCCCAGCAGTTTGCCCCTCTCCTTAACCCCTATGATGACGACGGGCAACTCGACCCACCTATATTTAGTAAGCATAAATAACTGGTAAATATCAATGACTATAATACACGTTAAAACTAACGTTAATGCTACTTCACTACAATGTTACCGTTAACAGGCCCATTACAGCATGTTGCATAACATCATAATTTGTACCAAGGCTGGGCATGTCATAAGCCCCAATTCAATTGTTGTACGTAAATAGCCTACTAATAATGAGTTCATTTTATTTCCTTTCCTGTAGTTGAGCTGACACCCTGTGCCGTGGAGAAACAGCAGTGCCTGGATCTTGCACCAGCAGCAAAAACACCAGACAGGCCAAGCAAACGCCCCAGAACTGACATGAACCAAGCTCATATTGATGTTTTGGAGCTGGAGAGAGAGAAAAATCTACTGCAGAATGAGATTCTGAATTTACAAAAAGAGCTAATGCAAATTCAGAATAAATAATAATATGCCATTTAGCAGACGCTTTTATCCAAAGCGACTTACAGTCATGTGCGCATAATTTTTTAAAACGTATGGGTGGTCCCGGGGATCGAACCCACTACCCTGGCGTTACAAGCGCCATGCTCTACCAATTGAGCTACAGAGGACCACAGAAACTCCTTCAGGGAAACAAATGCCACTGTGTAAAAATGCTGACTTTTTATTTATTCAAGCAATTATTTATTAAAACAATGCTTTCCCAAGCAATTTGGTGTCCTCCAGTCTTGACCCCACTCTTGTGTTCTGGTGCTTCCAGTTCCAACCTGTATGGTATTGAAAATAACAAAGTCTAAATAATACATTTGAATACAGATAGCCTAATTAGGAATTGTATGTGTCGATCAAAATATAATATTGCTTTTTACATGTTACCAATGTTACATTATATACACCTTTGGCTGCAAAATGGTTCTCAATCAAGGTTCTCCTCACAGCATTCCCATTTGCATTGGCAGCATGTTGCACCTGGCCATCTTCTGCATTCTCCTCAGGTAGGTCCTCCTCAGCTTCCTCAGGTAGCTCGTCTCCTTGTCTCTTGCCAAAGTTATACAGAACTGCCACTGCAATGATGATTGTCAGTGTAGTGTCCATCTTCGTGCGGAGCCCCTCCTTTAGGCACAGGAATCTTTTTTTCTCCAAAAACTCTCTCTATGAGACCTCTTGCCAGGATATGAGTGGTGTTGTATTCTCTCTCTTACATTTACATTTTAGTCATTTAGCAGACACTCTTATCCAGAGCGACTTACAGTTAGTGAGTGCATACATTTTCATACTGGCTGCCTGGAGGAAACAAACCCACAACCCTGGCGTTGCAAGCGCCATGCTCTACCAACTGAGCTGCACGGGGCCCCTTTTCAGGTGTCTGGGGATTTAAAAGAGTCATAAGGTACCCACGACAGGCATATCCACTGTCACCTAGTAGGTGTCCGTCATATGCCCCCCTTTCCAGCATTAAACACAGACGACTATTGTCAAATATTCTGCTGTCATGGGTGGATCCTGGCCATCTACAGTGAGGGAAAAAAGTATTTGATCCCCTGCTGATTTTGTACGTTTGCTCACTGACAAAGACATGATCAGTCTATAATTTTAATGGTAGGTTTATTTGAACAGTGAGAGACAGAATAACAACAAAAAAATCCAGAAAAACGCATGTCAATAATGTTATAAATGGATATGCATTTTAATGAGGGAAATAAGTATTTGACCCCTCTGCAAAACATGACTTTGCCCTTGTTGGCAATCACAGAGGTCAGACGTTTCTTGTAGTTGGCCACCAGGTTTGCACACATCTCAGGAGGGATTTTGTTCCACTCCTCTTTGCAGATCTTCTCCAAGTCATTAAGGTTTCGAGGCTGACGTTTGGCAACTCGAACCTTCAGCTCCCTCCACAGATTTTCTATGGGATTAAGATCTGGAGACTGGCTAGGCCACTCCAGGACCTTAATGTGCTTCTTCTTGAGCCACTCCTTTGTTGCCTTGGCCATGTGTTTTGGGTCTTTGTCATGCTGGAATACCCATCCACGACCCATTTTCAATGCCCTGGCTGAGGGAAGGAGGTTCTCACCCAAGATTTGACGGTACATGGCCCCGTTCATCGTCCCTTTGATGCGGTGAAGTTGTCCTGTCCCCTTAGCAGAAAAACACCCCCAAAGCATAATGTTTTCACCTCCATGTTTGACGGTGGGGATGGTGTTCTTGGGGTCATAGGCAGCATTCCTCCTCCTCCAAATACGGCGAGTTGAGTTGATGCCAAAGAGCTCGATTTTGGTCTCATCTGACCACAACACTTTCACCCAGTTCTCCTCTGAATCATTCAGATGTTCATTGGCAAACTTCAGACGGCCCTGAATATGTGCTTTCTTGAGCAGGGGGACCTTGCGGGCGCTGCAGGATTTCAGTCCTTCACGGCGTAGTGTGTTACCAATTGTTTTCTTGGTGACTATGGTCCCAGCTGCCTTGAGATCATTGACAAGATCCTCACGTGTAGTTCTGGGCTGATTCCTCACCGTTCTCATGATCATTGCAACTCCACGAGGTGAGATCTTGCATGGAGGCCGAGGGAGATTATTTTGTGTTTCTTCCATTTGTGAATAATCGCACCAACTGTTGTCACCTTCTCACCAAGCTGCTTGGCGATGGTCTTGTAGCCCATTCCAGCCTTGTGTAGGTCTACAATCTTGTTCCTGACATCCTTGGAGAGCTCTTTGGTCTTGGCCATGGTGGAGAGTTTGGAATCTGATTGATTGATTGCTTCTGTGGACAGGTGTCTTTTATACAGGTAACAAGCTGAGATTAGGAGCACTCCCTTTAAGAGTGTGCTCCTAATCTCAGCTCGTTACCTGTATAAAATACACCTGGGAGCCAGAAATCTTTCTGATTGAGAGGGGGTCAAATACTTATTTCCCTCATTAAAATGCAATTCAATTTATAACATTTTTGACATGCGTTTTTCTGGATTTCTTTGTTGTTATTCTGTCTCTCATTGTTCAAATAAACCTACCATTAAAATTATAGACTGATCATTTCTTTGTCAGTGGGCAAACGTACAAAATCAGCAGGGGATCAAATACTTTTTTCCCTCACTGTATATAGTATGTATAAGCTGGAAGTAGATGCCTAAGCGTTGTTGTTCACTAGTTTACTCCAATTAGGGGAGGGGTGGTGGGGTTGGAAAGTAATAAAGGAAAAAAAAATGTTTCTAAAGGATATGTATATATATGTATGTATATGTATTTACACTACCAGTCAATAGTTTGGACACACCTACTCATTCAAGGGTTTTTCTTTATTTGTACTATTTTTTATTGTAGAATAATAGTGAAGTCATCAAATCTATGAAATAACACATATGGAATCATGTAGTAACCAAAAAAGTGTTAAACAAATCAAAATATATTTTATATTTGAGATTCTTCAAATAGCCACCCTTTGCCTTGATGACAGCTTTGCACACTCTTGGCATTCTCTCAACTGCTTTTCCAACAGTCTTGAAGGAGGTCCCACATATGCTGAGCACTTGTTGGCTGCTGGGTCATTTTCCTGTTGAAAAACAAATGATAGTCCCACTAAGCCCAAACCAGATGGGATGGCGAATCGCTGTAGAATGCTGTGGTAGCCATGCTGGTTAAGTGTGCCTGGAATGCTTTTCCAACAGTCTTGAAGGAGGTCCCACATATGCTGAGCACTTGTTGGCTGCTGGGTCATTTTCCTGTTGAAAAACAAATGATAGTCCCACTAAGCCCAAACCAGATGGGATGGCGAATCGCTGTAGAATGCTGTGGTAGCCATGCTGGTTAAGTGTGCCTTGAATTCTAAGTAAATCACAGACAGAGTCACCAGCAAAACGCCCCCACACCATAACAACTCCTCCTCCATGCTTTAAGGTGGGAAATACACATGCAGAGATAATCCGTTCACCCACACCGCGTCTCACAAAGACACGGCGGTTGGAACCAAAAATCTCCAATTTGGACTCCAGACCAAAGGACACATTTCCACTAGTCTAATGTCCATTGCTCGTGTTTCTTGGCCCAAGCAGGTCTCTTCTTATTATTGGTGTCCTTTAGTAGTGAATTATGACAACTCAGTGACACAATGGTAGGGATTAACTGTGCTGGGCTTGGGTCATTGATAAGTAGTTGTCTCAACGCAGCCTTATAATGCTGTGAAAGTATCCAAGAACGCAAATTATTTGGGTTGATCCCATCCTCCTTATAAAACAAGCTTTCTTTCCAGAAGGTATCAAAATTGTCAATAAATATTACACCCACAGAGCTGCAATAGTCTCGTAGCCAGTTATGAAGGGCTAAAAGTCTGCTGAAACGTTCAATGCCATGATTTAGGGAGGGCATAGTGCCAGATATTATGGGGTCGTTGTTGGTGTCAAGCAGAGAGTTCTTTAAAATCCATCTTCAGCTTTTCTGAGCTGCCCTTCATAATGTAACTGAATCCCACTATGATAGACTCAATTTCCTGATGCTGGTTTAAAATGTTTGGGAGCAGCTTGTTGATGTCCATTACTTATGCTCCTGGATAGCACAAAGGTTTTGCTCCAGGGACTGAGACATTTCTCACCATTCAACTGCCCAATACGACAGCCGGAGAAGGGGATGGAGAAATCGGCCCTCACACAATTCGTTGAACCTTTCACGGGCCCACGAGAAGCGGGATAGAGTACGCCTGCTGCTCCCGGTGATAGGTCCAGACCTCCCACAGCAGGCAGTGCCCCATCAGATCCAGAGAGAGGGGAGGAGCCAAGCTTTACGATGAAGCCACTGCTGGAGTCAGCGTAGTTGGAGTCAGCACAGCCATCGCAGACACAGGCAGTCCCAGCGATGAAAGCACAGGTAGATCAGGCACCAGTGCAGTGAAGCTATTCTCCGACCCTCTCGCAGGCCCGAGCGGTGTCCAGCCACAGGAGTTTCCATTTCTGTTGTGGAAAGAAACCATGAACATTGCAGGTGGTCCGATCTGACATTTCAGCCACAATATTTTGCTCAAGACTGTGCATGTGCAAATGTGTTTGCTCCTGACATGCACTGTCCCCATTCCCCCAGCTATGCCTGAGGGGGTTTGAGAGGGAAGATAATGGGTGAGCTTCCTAGTTTTCAGTATCCATAGCAACACAGCACATAGCAGGGCAGGAGATGAAAGTAGGGAAGATGGGAGGGGACAGAGGAGAAGAGTTGATAGAGGAGAAGAGAGGAGAGGATGGTGGGTTACGAGGGGTGAGTGTGTTAGATAATATGAGAGCACCCCACCAGATCAGGGACCTGGTCCAGAGAGACACCCTGAGGGCTGGGGCTCAGCCAGTACAGGACCTCTCTCTCTCTCTCTCTCTCTCTCTCTCTCCGTCTTCTCTCTCTCACTTGCTCTAACTTTCTCACACTTTTCACATTCCCGGTTCTCCTCCCCGTTTTTCTCACTTCTCAATTTCCCTCTCCCTTGCTTTCTATCACTTTCACTGGCTCTCTCTTTCTATCTACCATACTCTCTTTTTCCCTCTTCCTCCTTACATCTCTCTATATCTCTCTCCCTGACAGAAGACTCAGAGGGTTAGTCTTGGCACTGACCACTCCACCAGTCTAGAGAGAATTACATTTAGCTTCCTTTCATAGGCGGACTGGGACCAAAAATCGGCCCTGGCATTTCTAACACCCCAGACCATTTTGTTCCTTGAGGCCCCCACACCAGCTATTTTTTTTCCTCAAGGCCCCCACACCTGCCCATTCTTTCCCTTGAAACCCCCATTATTAGCCATATAATTGTGGCCAAAAACAGTCTGTGGCCGACCATCATCTGCTGTATGTTTCAGGGACAACATTTACATTTGAGTCATTTAGCAGACGCTCTTATCCAGAGTGACTTACAGTTAGTGCATACATTACTTTTTTTCTTTTTTTCATACCCCCCGTGGGAATCGAACCCACAACCCTGGCGTTGCAAACGCCATGCTCTACGAACTGAGCTACATCCCCTGCCGGCCATTTCCTCCCCTACCCTAGACGACGCTGGGCCAATTGTGCGCCGCCCCATGGGTCTCCCGGTCGCGGCTGGCTACGACAGAGTGGGTGGTTGAGAGTGGTGGCCGCCTTTCCCCATTCAACATGTAGGCAAATATTTAGTAGAAAACAACTTTGCCATCATGATCATGTCGTAAAATCTACTTGAGACATATGGCAATGTTGTCATTAGCCAGTAAAGTTAATGAAAAATAGCTAATAATGCTAATGTTAGCTAGCTAAAATCCGGTGGTGTCCCCTCAATCTTAGCTAGCTAGCTAACGTTATACTGCATCTAAAATCAATCTGGCGACATCACTAAATGATGACTAAAGGATTTGCTACTAATTATTTGCCTCCTTTTGAAATGTAATTCTATTTCCAACCCACTGTAATGCACTTTGGATGAAATCTTAATCAGTGCCAATTGACAATGCATTGAGTAAAATGCTCAGTCAGGCATCAGTCCTAATACGAATGTTCAAAATAATATTGTGATGAAACGTGCAACCCATGAATGTCACGATCGTTACATGAAGACTCGGACCAAGGCGCAGCGTGATAAGCGTACATTTTATTAACCGTACTGCACACGAAACAAAACAACAAACCAAACGATACGTGAAGTCCTAGGTTATACAAACCAAACCAAACGGAACAAGATCCCACAAATGACTAGTGAAAACAGGCTGCCTAAGTATGGTCCCCAATCAGAGACAACAAGCTACAGCTGTCTCTGATTGGGAACCACCCTGGCCAACATAGATCAACACGATCTAGAAACAAAAACATAGAAAACAAAACATAGAAAATCCACACCCTGGCTCAACATATAAGAGTCCCCAGAGCCAGGGCGTGACAGTACCCCCCCACCCAAAGGATCGGACTGCAACCGCGCCACACAAACACAAGAGGGTAGGGGCCGGGTGGGCATTCCGCCTCGGAGGCGGATCCGGCTCCGGGCGTGACCACCACTCTCTCTCTACCCCCCCGTTGCGCCCCTGGTCTGGTCCCGCTGGCCGGAGCTGGACTGGACACCGGTGGAGCGGATTGCTCAGGCTCCGGTGTGGTGCAGCTGACCGGTGCCGGACCAGGGACCGGTGGAACAGGCACGGACCGTGCCGGACTGACGACGCGCACCACTGGTTTGGTGCGAGGGACAGGAACAGGCCGGACCGGGCTGGCGACGCGCACCACAGGCTTGGTGCGGGGAGCAGGAACAGGCCGGACCGGGCTGGCGACGCGCACCACTGGTTTGGTGCGAGGGACAGGAACAGGCCGGGCTGGACTGTGGAGACGCACCATTGGCTTGGTGCGGGGAGCCGGAACGGGCCGGGCCGGACTGTGGAGGCGGACTGGAGGTCTGGAGCGGAGAGCTGACACAACCCGTCCTAGCTGAATGCCTATCTCCACACAATATGTGTGAGGCATCAGCACAGGACGTACAGGGCTGTGCACTCATACTGGCGCTACAACACGTGGCACTGGCGCAGCATATCCGGGACGGAGGAGGGGTACTGGAGGCCACGAGCGCTGAGCCGGCACACTCCGTCCTGGCTGCATGCCCACCTTAGCACGACACGTGCGTGGTGCTAGCACAGGACGTACAGGACACCGCATAACACGGAGCCTGCCCAGTCTCACGCTTCCTAGCCTGAGTACGGGGAGTTGGCTCTGCTCTAACTCTAGGCTCCGCCAACCACCCTTTTAGCCCCCCCAAAAAAAATTATTGGGGCTGTCTCTCGGGCTTCCTCCTCGGCCGGTACCCTCTGCGTTGCCGCTGCTCCTCTCTGTAGCGCGCCTCCACAGTCTCCTCCCAAGGACGGCGATCCATTCCTGCCTGGATCTCTTCCCAAGTCCAGGATCCCTTCCCGTCCAGGATCTCCTCCCAAGTCCAGGCTGTCCGTTCCTGGACACGCTGCTTGGTCCTCCTTTGGTGGGATCTTCTGTCACGATCGTTACATGAAGACTCGGACCAAGGCGCAGCGTGATAAGCGTACATTTTATTAACCGTACTGCACACGAAACAAAACAACAAACCAAACGATACGTGAAGTCCTAGGTTATACACACCAAACCAAACGGAACAAGATCCCACAAATGACTAGTGAAAACAGGCTGCCTAAGTATTAACCCCAATCAGAGACAACGAGCTACAGCTGTCTCTGATTGGGAACCACCCTGGCCAACATAGATCAACACGATCTAGAAACAAAAACATAGAAAACAAAACATAGAAAATCCACACCCTGGCTCAACATATAAGAGTCCCCAGAGCCAGGGCGTGACAATGAATTAGGATTGAAACGTGAAACTGACTGGTTATTACTGTACAACAGAAGAAGTAAACTGGTTTAATGTCAAGGAGAATAGTTAATAGAATTGTGAATGTTGTAGAGTAGCTATCAAGTTCTCAAATGTGATGTGGTATTATATTTCACAGTGAACGGCTACTGGGGCTGACAGTGTCATTTCTTGAAGGCTGTCTAGTCTGGTCTCTGAGGCACTTCCAATGGGGTGCGTCTTTGATGTCATTTGGCTTGGATCCACTGTGGTGTGTGATGCTCTCTGTCTGTCTACCCAGGGTCTCTAACACAATGATGTGGACATTTCTTTAAATCAGGGATAATTAAACCAAGCAGGGCATTCTATCGAACAAGGCCGATAAGGGGGTTTACAAACCATGCAGCCAAACTGCTTATCGATTGGAAACGTTCTGCCAAGAGCAGAATGGCACTAAATTCTATATTTTGCCTTTGATTATGTGATTAGAACACCAGAGTGGTTGAGACTTGCATTATTGTGTAAGGGTGTGAGAGTGTTCAGGGGGCTCTCAGGCAGTGTGTGTGCATGCGTGTGGGTGGATGTGTGTGTGTTTGGGTGTGTGTGTATGTGTGGGATATCATTGATGGTGTGCCATAAGATGAGATCTGTCAGTGTCAGCTGTTCCTGCTGTGCCACAGGGAGGCAGGTAACCTAGTGGTTAAGAGCGTTAGGCCAGTAACCGAAAGGTTGCTTTTTCGAATCCCAAGCTGGCAAGGTTGAAAAATCTGCCCTTCTGCCCTTGAGCAAGGCAGTTGACCCCCCAACAACACCTGCTCCCCAGCTTCTGATGACATGGACGTTGATTAAGGCAGCCCCTGCAGCTCTCTGAATCAGAGGGGTTAAATGCGGAAGACACATTTCGGTTGAATGCTTTCTGTTGTGTTACTGACTAGGTATCACCTTTCGAAGACGAACATAGAGTAATACACCTTTTAATGAATATCCCTGGGTGTGTGTGTGTGTACGTGCATGTGTATACGAACATGCTCGTGTGTACTTACATGCTTGTGTGTGCCAGAGGTGTACCAGAGGAGGCTATAGGAGAATGGGCTCATTGTAATGACTGAAATGGAATTTATGGAACGGAGTCAAACGTGGTTTCCATATGTTTGATGTGTTTCATACCGTTCCATCAATTCCATTCCAGCCATTACAATGAGCCCGTCCTCCTTTAGCTCCTTCCACTAGCAACCTCTGGTGTGTACGTGCATGTGTGTGTGTGTGTGTGTGTGTATGTGCGTTTATGTGTGTATGGCAAATTGATTTAGGCCTAGCTGTTTATCTCTGCTTTTGCGCAGCAATTCCAAATTCAAGTTTGGTTATGTCCACGAAATTCAAACTGCACTTTCACTTTAGTCCCCAAAATGAGACGTGGGATGGGGAATGTTCTGTGTTTTTCCTGCAAGAGACCCAGAAATAGAGCTTTTGTTCCAGAAGAAAAACATGCATTTCTGATCTACTCTATTTTGTTTTAGAAATGGTTTCCCTATACTCTAGTGATAATAATGATAATACATTATAAATCACCTATTTCTGATGATTTTATTGGACTCAAATGGGTCATAAAGGGCTTTTTGATAAAGGCTATTCTAGTGAGATTCATCTGGAAAATGTGGTGGTCCAAGTTTGATTTTCCTGTAGATCCTAAAGGTAGATTGGATTCTCTCCCAGTGAGATTTGTGACGGCTGTTCTGCCCCAAGGCTACGGTTAATGGCGTCAGATGCGAATCGCTGTGTGTCCTCGGCTAAACGTGTGATATTTAAAATGAATCACCACCTTGTGTACTTGACCTGCACCAATAGAATCATCATAAGCGAAAGAGAGAGAAAGAGCGAGAAAGAAAGAGAGAGAGAGAGACAGAGAGAGAGCAAGGTGATAGGGGAAGTATGTATTATGCCATTAATCTTTTTATTATCAAGAATGTATCCTCGCATTCCCTCACCCACCGAGTCTGACCGCATAAGAAGCAATTTCACAGCTCTCAGAGTCGTGCCACCTCAACACCTGAAACAAAATTGCTCACTGTTCTATAAAGCCATCATAGCATAGGACAGTACAGCACAGCACAGCAGAGCACACAGAGACCCATATAACAGACTGGAGCCACATCAGCACACAACTGTACACTATACATGGTGCAGCACAGCCCAGTCGTTAGCATTGTATCTCTGGTTGTATGGATGTGTTGTGTGTAATGCAGGGGAACCATGGTGAACAATTAAATTGTAAATCCATCAAAGGAGAAAATACTGTTTGTCTCATTGGCAGGGTAGTGTTCACAGAGCAACACAAAGCTTTTAAAATATTTTCGCAACAGAAGACGAAAATATGTGTTTCTTATTGGTAGTCCCTACCTGTTTCAGTCTATTTTCTTCCGTTTGGTGCCAAATGAACATGACCCAACGGGAGATATCTGTCATGTCATGCTGCAAGGACACTGATTATTTTATTTGTTTAATGTTGTCCAGGCCATATGCAGATGCAGGAGTGTGGGTGTGTAGGCTCATGTGTTATGTTTGATGTGTACTTGTTATCTTGTATGTAGGAATCCACATTGATTCCCTGCATGTCAGTTCAAGCACACACACACATACACACCAGGAGGGCTGTTTCCATGGTTTTTCCCACGTATTACCAGGATATGGTTATTCAGTATCTTTTTATCCTTTGGTCTTTTAACCAACCTTTCCCACCCCCATGCTGTTTCATAAGTAGGGTTACTCTCCCTGTCTCTCGTTTTCTCTTACATTCACTCAATCATCTCTCCTTTACTTTCTCTCACTCTCACACTGTACATTGTCTCTTTCTAACATCTCTCTCTCTCTCTCTCTCTCTCTCTCTCTCTCTCTCTCTCTCTCTCTCTCTCTCTCTCTCTCTCTCTCTCTCTCTGTTCTCTGTGATGGGTCAGGGTTAACCCCTCTCATGTTCTCAGACAGAATGGCCTTGCCACTCCTGATTAGTGGTCGCTTGGGCAAGCACCTAGCGCGGCTTAGTGAAGGCCTATGGGAAAGAGAGCTGCTTATTCTACCCTCAGGAGATGGATTGGAAACGACGGGGCTAAAAAAAGCACTCTATCACACACACACACACACACGTAAAAAAAAACACACACACATACACGCACACACACACACACACACGCAAACACACCACGTATTTCCTCTTCTTATCTTTCCATTTGATGTGGCATGGTACATTCATTGTAAGATGATTTAAGGGTCTGGCTAATCAGACCTTGTTGCCAAGGATTAATGTGTTTTTGTTGTGGTTGGAAAACAGCCTATAGTCAGGGTTTTAGTAAATGCCTTCCCCTCGTCTCTGAAAGAGGGTCTTTATGGCCTGTTCGGATTGCACGTGTTTGTTTATGACTAGCCAATAAAGTCTGTCTGTAACTCAGCATACACACAGGGGCTGACACAATGAGCACAGCTCTCTCTCACGCTTATGCTATTAGCTAGTCCACTGACAGATGTATGACTGATTAAGAGCACCAATCCTCCTCTCCTCTATCCATCGCTCCCTGCTTTTCTACAGTATCTTCACCTTCATATCACCAACTCAGTCCTCTTTACTCTTCCTCTCCTCTTTTCTCCACCTGTTTTTTCCGTCTGGTTCATCTCCTCTTTTCTGTTCGCCTCAGCAAATTAGAGAATCAGTTTGTGATATCTTATATGATAACACTTTACAGTACTTACAACATAACATTTTCCTGTGTATGTGTGGGTTTGTGTGTGTGTGTTCCCAGTGTATTTATATACTGAACAAAAATATAAACACAACGTGTAAAGTGTTGGTCCCATGTTTCATGAGCTAAAATAACAAATCCCAGAAATGTTCCATATGCACACAAAGCTTATTTCTCTCAAATTGTGTGCACAAATTTGTTTACATCCCTATTAGTGAGCATTTCTCCTTTGCCAAGATAATCTATCCACCTGATAGGTGTGGCATATAAATAAGCTGATTAAACAGCATGATCATTACACAGGTGCACCTTGTTCTGAGGACAATAAAAGGCCACTTTAAAATGTGCAGTTTTGTCACACAACAGAACACCACAGATGTCTCAAGTTTTGAGGGAGCGTGCAATTGTCATGCTGACTGCAGGAATGTCCACCAGATCTGTTGCCAGAGAATGTAATGTTCATTTCTCTACCATAAGACGTTGTTTTAGAGAATTTGGCAGTACGTCCAACCGGCCTCACAACCGCAGACCACGTGTAACCACGCCAGCCCAGGACCACCACATCCAGCTTCTTCACCTGCAGGATCTTCTGAGGGGGGTGGGGATGCTGAGGAGTATTTCTGTCTGTAATAAAGCCCTTTTGTTTGGAAAAACTCATTCTGATTGGCTGGGCCTGGCTCCCCAGTGGCTGGGCCTGGCTCCCCAGTGGGTAGGCCTATACCCTCCCAGTCCCACCATGGCTGCAACCCGGCCCAGTCATGTGAACTGTAACTCAGTAAAATCTTTGAAATTGTTGCATGTTGCGTTTATATTTTTGTTCAGTATATACATACCTTGATTAACTTTAGGTGATAGCCCAGCAAACCAAAATTGGTTCTGTGAAAGTTCCCAGAACATTCGTTAGGTCGCAGCAAATGTTCTCATAAGACAAAAACTGTCCAGCAGTGGTGATGATTATAGGTTGTATAAAACATTCACCAAATGTTACAAGAACTTTCCCAGAACACATTTATTCTGTTCTTTAAAGGTTCCTAGAATGTTTCATTAGGTTGTGGGAGCATTGTGTGAAAATGACAAGAGATGTGTCCCCAAAACACCAAAACTGCCCAGTCGTGCTGATTAATACAATGTTTCAATTAGGTTGCAAAGAACATTTGCCTAATGTTGCAAGAACAGTCCTAAAAGGACAGTTTTTTAATGTTATTTAAAAGTTCCTAAAACATTTATTTAGGTTGTGGGAACATTGTGGGTATATGACAAGAGATTCCCAAAACGCTAAAACTGTCCAGTTGTGCTGACATTCAGATAATGTTTGTATCACAGTGCATAAAACATTCCTTTGATGTTGCCAGAACATTTAATTAGGTTGTGGGAACAGTGTGGGTACATTACAAGAGATAGGTTACTAAAACACAAAATACAGTGCATTCAGAAAGTATTCAGACCCCTTCACTTTTTCCACATTTTGTTATGTTACAGCCTTATTCTGAAATGGATTAAATAAATACAAATCCTCATCAATCTACACACAATACCCCATAACGACAAAGCAAAAACAGGTTTTTAGAAACGTTTGGAAATGTATTAAAAAAAAAACAGAAATACATTATTTACATAAGTATTCAGATCCTTTTCTATGAAACTCGAAATTGAGCTCAGGTGCATCCTGTTTCCATTGATTGGAGTCCACCTGTGGTAAATTCAATTGATTGGACATGATTTGTAAAGCCACACACCTGTCTATATAAGGTCCCACAGTTGACAGTGCATGTCAGAGCAAAAACCAAACCATGAGGTCGAAGGAATTGTCCGTAGAGCTCCAAGACAGGATTGTGTTGAGGTACAGATCTGGGGAAGGGTACCAAAATATTTCTGCAGCATTGCAGGTCCCCAAGAACACAATGGCCTCCATCATTCTTAAATGGAAGAAGTTTGGAACCACCAAGACTCTTCCTAGAGCATGCCAAGCTGAGCAATCAGGGGAAAAGGGCCACAAAATGGTCACTCTGACAGAGCTCCAGAGTTCCTCTGTGGAGATGGGAGAACCTTCCAGAAGGACAACCATCTCTGCAGCACTCCACCAATCAGGGCTTTATGGTAGAGTGGCCAGACGGAAGCCACTCCTCAGTAAAAGGCACATGACAGCCCGCTTGGAGTTTATCAAAAGGCACCTTAAGGACTCCCATGAGAAACAAGATTCTCTGGTCTGATGAAACCAAGATAGAACTCTTTGGCCTGAATGCCAAGCGTCACGTCTGGAGGAAACCAGGCACCGTTCATCACCTGGCCAATACCATCCCTACGGTGAAGCATGGTGGTGGCAATATCATGCTGTGGGAATGTTTTTCAGCGGCAGGGACTGGGAGACTAGTCAGGATCGAGGGAAAGATGAACAAAGCAAAGTACAGAGAGATCCTTGATGAAAACCTGCTCCAGAGAGCTCAGGACCTCAGACTGGGGCGAAGGTTCACCTTCCAACAGGACAACGACACTAAGCACACAGCCAAGAAAACGCAGGAGTGGCTTCGGGACAAGTCTCTGAATGTCCTTGAGTGGCCCAGCCAGAGCACGGACTTGAACCCGATCGAACATCTCTGGAGAGACTTGAAAATAGCTGTGCAGCGACGCTTCCCATCCAACCTGACAGAGCTTGAGAGGATCTCCAGAGAAGAATGGGAGAGACTCCCCAAATACAGGTGTGCCAAGCTTGTAGCGTCATACCCAAGAAGACTCGAGGCTGTAATTGCTGCCAAAGGTGCTTCAACAAAGTACTGAGTAAAGGGTCTGAATACTTATGTAATTGTCATATTTCAGTTGTTGTTTTTTTATAAATTTTCAAAACTTGATAACCTGTTTCCGCTTTGTCATTATGGGGTATTTTGTATAGATAAAAACATAAAATAAAAAATAATAATACTTTTTTCGATTTGGCCTGTAATGTAACAAAATGTGGAACAAGTGAAGGGGTCTGAATACTTTCCAAATGCACTGTATGCTCAGTTGTGAAGACATTCATGCAATGTTTAACTTAAGTTGCACAGGACATTCCCTTAATGTTGTAAGAATTAAATAAGTCAGTTTTTATGATGTTCATAGCATATTTGTTTTAGGTTTAAGAAAATAGTCAATTGATGTTCACGAAATATAAATTTTACCTTGTTTTGGAGGTCCTCAGAACATGTTATCTTTACCTAATATTACCACAACATTCAAATGTGTTGCTCAAGCAGATTGGAATATATCCCCATTATGTTTCTCTCCAGGTTTAATGGCAATTTGCATTTGAGGACTATTGGTGGTGGTATTGTGACACATGGCAGTTTAATTTAATTCACAGGACAATTGAACAGCATTTAATCATACAAAGACAACCATAGTTTTTACACTTCATATGTTGACAATCTGTTGTGTCAACATTCTTGCAACATCGAAGGAATGTTTTGTGCACTCTGATACAAACATCTGAACGTCAGCATAACTGGATAGTTTTGGGGTTTTGGGAACTTATCTCTTGTCATGTCCCCACAATGTTACTACCAGACTGTTCCCACAACCTAATGAAACATTCTGGGAATCTTTAAAGAACAGAGCAAATGTCTTGTAGGAATGTTCTTGCAACATCAGGCAAGTATTTTATACAAACATTCTATATTAATCACCACGAATGGACAGTTTTTCATGTTTTGAGAACATTTGCTGCAACCTAAAGAATGTTCTGGGAACTTTAAAAAAAACAATTTTTGTTTGCTGGGAAAACATTACTGGATCATTTTGTTGTTACATTACCTGGAAACCTAATGAGAACTTCTGTGGAATGTTCTGTGGTGGTTGTTAAAGATGTTGTGCACAACATCTTTGGTCATTTAGCAGACACTCTTATCCAGATTGACTTAAGCCTTCCGCATACTTTGGTTCGGCTGGCAAGTTTTGGAATATTTTTTATTCTGTATATTTGTATTCTTCTTTTCACTCTGTCATTTAGGTCATCATTGTGGAGTCACTACAATATTGCTGATCCATCCTCAGTTTTCTACCATCAGACATTGGCCTCATGGTAACATCCCTGAGCACTTTAATCCCAGTTCAGAAGGACGACTATGTCTGGGTGGTTTAATATATAATCCACAGCATAATTATTAACTTGACCATGCTTAAAGACATATTCAATGTCTGATTTGTTATTGTTACCCATCTACCAATCACTGCCCTTCTTTATGAAGCTTTTGAAAAGCTCCCTGTTCTTTGTAGTTGAAATGTGCTTGAAATTCAATACTTGAATGAGGGACCTTACATATGTTGTGTGTATGGGGACAGAGGAAGGGTTAGTAATTCAAAAATCATGTCAACCCCTATTACGTCACACAGAGTGAGTCCATGTAACTTATTATGTGATTTGTTAAGCCACATTTTACTCCTGAACTAATTTAGGCTTGCCTGGACAAAGGGGCTGAATACTTACAGTGGGGAAAAAAAGTATTTAGTCAGCCACCAATTGTGCAAGTTCTCCCACTTAAAAAGATGAGAGAGGCCTGTAATTTTCATCATAGGTACACGTCAACTATGACAGACAAATTGAGAAAAAAAATCCTGAAAATCACATTGTAGGATTTTTAATGAATTTATTTGCAAATTATGGTGGAAAATAAGTATTTGGTCAATAACAAAAGTTTCTCAATACTTTGTTATATACCCTTTGTTGGCAATGACACAGGTCAAACGTTTTCTGTAAGTCTTCACAAGGTTTTCACACACTGTTGCTGGTATTTTGGCCCATTCCTCTATGCAGATCTCCTCTAGGGCAGTGATGTTTTGGGGCTGTCGCTGGGCAACACGGACTTTCAACTCCCTCCAAAGATTTTCTATGGGGTTGAGATCTGGAGACTGGCTAGGCCACTCCAGGACCTTGAAATGCTTCTTACGAAGCCACTCCTTCATTGCCCGGGCGGTGTGTTTGGGATCATTGTCATGCTGAAAGACCCAGCCACGTTTCATCTTCAATGCCCTTGCTGATGGAAGGAGGTTTTCACTCAAAATCTCACGATACATGGCCCCATTCATTCTTTCCTTTACACGGATCAGTCGTCCTGGTCCCTTTTCAGAAAAACAGCCCCAAAGCATGATGTTTCCACCCCCATGCTTCACAGTAGGTATGGTGTTCTTTGGATGCAACTTAGCATTCTTTGTCCTCCAAACACGACGAGTTGAGTTTTTACCAAAAAGTTCTATTTTGGTTTCATCTGACCATATGACATTCTCCCAATCCTCTTCTGGATCATCCAAATGCACTCTAGCAAACTTCAGACGGGCCTGGACATGTACTGGCTTAAGCAGGGGGACACGTCTGGCACTGCAGGATTTGAGTCCCTGGCGGCGTAGTGTGTTACTGATGGTAGGCTTTGTTACTTTGGTCCCAGCTCTCTGCAGGTCATTCACTAGGTCCCCCCGTGTGGTTCTGGGATTTTTGCTCACCGTTCTTGTGATCATTTTGACCCCACGGGGTGAGATCTTGCGTGGATCCCCAGATCGAGGGAGATTATCAGTGGTCTTGTATGTCTTCCATTTCTTAATAATTGCTCCCACAGTTGACAGGTGTCTTTTATACTGATAACAAGTTCAAACAGGTGCCATTAATACAGGTAACGAGTGGAGGACAGAGGAGCCTCTTATTGAAGAAGTTACAGGTCTGTAAGAGCCAGAAATCTTGCTTGTTTGTAGGTGACCAAATACTTATTTTCCACCATAATTTGCAAATAAATTCATAAAAAATCCTACAATGTGATTTTCTGGATTTTATTTTCTCAATTTGTACCTATGATGAAAATTACAGGCCTCTCTCATCTTTTTAAGTGGGAGAACTTGCACAATTGGTGGCTGACTAAATACTTTTTTTCCCCACTGTATGCAATTACTATTGTTTTGGTTATGAATTTCTTATTTATATATATTTTTAAAAAATCTTCCACTTTGACATTACAGAGTATTTTGTGTACATTGTTGACAAAAAAAAGACAATTAAATCCAAGAGGGTCTGAATACTTTTGCAAGGCACTGTAAGTGTCTTATGCTCTAGTGAGTGTGTGTACATGTGGACTTGAACTATCATGATGTATTTCAGATCATCTCTTGGAAATCTTCCCCATTAAAACAGCTTTCAGGTATTGTCACATGTTGTTGTCCACCTGTCCCCACTCTGTGTAAAAGCATTCAGGTCAAGGCAAAATCAAATGGATGGAAGACAACCGTTTGGTGTTTTGTTTGGGATAAAGGACCTTGAATTATCCTCCGTCGAGGCACATTGGATCCATTAGAAATTGAATTTCAACACGACAAACACATCATCCTAACACTCAGTCCATTAAAAGTCCATTAAAAGAAAACCAATGGAATTCTTAATCTGTTTGTGCATCCCGTTTCTAAATGCACGAACACAAACACTCATTCTCAGGAGGAATACGGAATACAGAGTAGATTTTGTTTTGATGTTAGCATCCATTTTGTGGCATATTGGCATCCATTTTGTGGCATATTGGAGTTGGAGTTTGGAGAATAGGCAAGGCTTTGTTAGAATTGTTTTATAATGTCCTTGTAATGTGCTTTGCCTATGTGTCATATCATTAGCTGCTATCTCCACTCCCAATCACAGTATTTACATGGAAGCTGGTGATGCTGGCCACCCTATGGATGAAACTGAGGAACTGAACTCATTCTATAGGACCATTAGGCGAGTGTGTCTGCAGGATTTCTCAGCTCTCATTGGCTATTTGAAAGTCATTGCTCGCAGATTAGCAGCCTTCCTCACCTCCCAAGAGACCTATCACATTCTGACTGTGGATTTTGACTGTCACAAATGCTGTATAATATTCGCAGTGGAAGTTGTAGTCTAAAGCTGAGTTCACACAGACCATCACACAGATAAAATATATACTCTCCTCAACTGGACTGGTTTAGATTTTGTCAGTTGGATTCAGATTTTAGAACTCTGAGTTCTGTCAAAATCTGAGACTCCAGATCAATTTAACACATTGAATCATCAAAACGGAGAACATTTTGACAGGATTTTGTCCATTATGTACCTGGCCACACTGCCATGCTCAGACTCATGGGTTGCGACGAGTCTAGATTTTCTCAGATGGTCTGAGAATGTAGCTAAGGCAGCCACTGCCATTTTATGCTGCCGTATATAAATAAAAGTGTATAGAGAACGTTTTTAAGTGATGCCTCTGTTCATTTAACTTGATGGGGTCAAGATGTTACCTTTACTTTTCCCAATTCAACAGGTATGTCAGAATGCTATGCTGATAATTATAATACACATAGGACAATGTCTATGGCTAATGCGGGATACGTTGTCAAATAAATATTTTTTCCCCCCAGCCATTTCTTCGGCTGGAAAGTTGCTCAGAGGGCAGGTCTGTTGGGGGTAGCTGTCGAGGTCAAGCTGTCACACTGCTCTTTTGAAGTGCTGGTTTAGAACCTGTCTGTGCTTGGTCTGCTAATCCAGGGATTATACAGCTTTAAAAGTAATATGGGCAGGTTTTAATTAGCCTGAACAGGGGGGAAACCAGTGAAATATCACTCTAATCATACTCTAATCTGCACTAAATTAAAATCCTACTCAAACAAACACACGTACACAGAGAATTGAGGGAAATACACAAACCACACATGCATACACTAAACACACTATTTGTGTACTATGGCCTTCTGAGTTACAACCTGCTTACACAAAAAAACAAAGAGCCACACAAATTCAAACACATGCACAAGCACAAACACATACACACATGTATGGAGGTAAGAGGAAAGAAAGATAATGCTATAATAATCTGCGCAAATATATATATATATTTTTTATTTGTTATTTGTTATATATATTTTTACCTTTATTTAACTAGGCAAGTCAGTTAAGAACAAATTCTTATTTACAATGACGGCCTACACCGGCCAAACCCGGACAACGCTGGGCCAATTGTGTGTATATATATATACAGTTGAAGTCTGAAGTTTACATACACCTTAGCCAAATACATTTAAACTCGTTTTGCGTATCAGTTCATAAACACTATGCCATGGAATCGGTACGTCAAAAATCTCTTCCCAACTATTTTGCAATCTATATGGGATGGCTGTCAATCCTTTGGTCTTTAAATGAAACTGGTATACTTTTTATTTATCACAATTTTCTTTAACCAACAAGTTCCTTACTTTTTCCCCCTTCCACTTTCCTCTTCCATTTTTGCGGTAATGCTGCAATTATTTGATTGTAATTTTGGGTAGAGCAGACATTTCCATATGTTTTTGATAGCTGCATGTGCGACAACTGCACCAGTCCTACCGATAATATAATTTATGAAAATTATACCTTTTTTAAATATTTTGTCAAAGAAAAATGTTTTTTTATCAATTAGTATATTTGAGTTTAACCACAATATTTGTTGCATTATTTGTTCTGTCGTTTCTGGAGGATTAAATTGAAATTGCAACCAACTTTATATGGCTTGTTTTAGAAATAGTGATATTTGGGAGATTATTTCCTTTTCAAATAACTGAAAGTGAGAGGTTGTAGTCTGAATAAAGGGAAAAAGGCCATTCTTGAACATTGGGTGAGACAATCTTACTAATTTGCTAGAGAACCAGTTCGGATTTAAGTATAACTTTTGTATGACTGAAGCTTTTAGTGATAGGTCTAATGCTTTAATATTTAATAATTTCTGTCCTCCGAATTCATATTCATTATATAAGTAGGCCCGTTGAATTTTGTCTGGCTTGCCGTTCCAAATAAAATGGAATATTATTTTCTCATATCATTAAAAAAACTGTTTGCTAAGCGTAGGCAAGACCATAAGCAAATAGGTAAACTGGGATATTACTAAAGAGTTAATCAGGGTGATTTTTCCACAAATTGACAGGTATTTACCTTTCCATGGTAGCGAGATCTTATCTATTTTTGCTAACTTTCTATTAAAATGTATTGGAGTGAGATCATTTATTTCATTCGGGATATGTATTCCGAGTATATCCACATCACCATCAGACCATTGTATTGGTAAACTACATGGTAATGTACATTTTTCATTTTTTAGTGATCCAATACGTAATATAGTATATTTATCATAATTTGGTTGTAATCCAGAGAGGTTAGAAAATGTATCTAGATCCTCTATGAGGCTGTGGAGGGATTCAAGTTGTGGATTTAAAAGAAAACATGAATCATCAGCGTACAATGACACCTTCACCTTTGTTTTTAAGCCCTGGATTTCTAATCCCTTGATATTATTGTTGGATCTGATTTTAATAGCTAACATCTCGATAGCCATAATAAATAGATATGCCGATAGTGGACAACCTTGTTTCACTCCTCTTGACAGTTTAAAACTTTCTGAGAAATAGCCATTATTTACTATTTTACACCTAGGGTTACAATACATGATTTTAATCCAATTTATAAGAGATTCTCCAAAATTGAAATGCTCCAGGCATTTATATATAAACCCCAGTCGTACTTTATCAAATGCCTTTTCGAAGTCTGCTATGAATAGCAGGCCTGGTTTCCCAGATTTTTCATAATATTCTATTGTTTCCAGTACTTGCCTTATATTATGTCCAAAAATGTATCGTCCATGTAAAAAACCTGTCTGATTAGAATGAACAATGTCCGACAATACCTTTTTAATTCTATGCGCTATACATTTTGCTAGAATTTTTGCATCACAACACTGAAGTGTAAGGGGCCTCCAATTTTTTTAATGGACTGGATCTTTATATTTTCCACTTGTATCCTGTTTCAGTAATACTGTAGTGTTGTTACAGTAAATAAACATCTGCAGTTGTGTTGCTGTCACACATGTACCAGTTGTGCATGTTTGTATGTGACTATTTGTGTGTGTGTGTGTGTGTGTGTGTGTGTGTGTGTGTGTGTGTGTGTGTGTGTGTGTGTGGAATGATGATGGAAATGTGTTGCTTTTGGGGCGTCTGATTTGACAGACCAGGGGGGTGAGAGAAAGGAGTTTGTCAAGGCTGTGGAGTTTCAGCAGTGGGTCTTTCTGATCAGGCTAATGCCCCTATAGTACCACACGCACACACACACACACACACACACACACACACACACACACGTGTACACACACACACACCAGAGGAGGCTGGTGGGAAGAGCTATAGGAGGACGGGCTCATTGTAATGGCTGGAATGGAATTAATGGAACTGTTTAACTAATTCCATTCATTCCATCCCTGCCATTACAATGAGTCTGTCCTCCTATAGCGCCCACCACCAGCCTCCTCTGACACACACACACACACACACACACATACACATTCCAGTGGACTCATAGGGCCACAGTGGCTCTGGTTTAGCCCTAAAGCCATTAGACTGTGGGGTGGACTGGACAGGACTAGTGTCAGGGTCCATTGAGAGCGTGAGGTTTAGAGAGATAGAGATGCCCTCAGCACTGGCCCTGCTTTTCACAGGACGGTCCCAGCAATGCAGCACAGCAACAAACTCAGGTAAGTGACTAAGGTGTCTTTTTCAGGTGTGCTGTGTTTTTCATATACCTTATTCTAACTCAACAGAGTCCCTAGTGAAGGTTCTGATGCGTAAACTTACTGGTTTCTAAAAATAAAGAAGCACTTTTTATTGAATTTTCATATAGTCTCATATAACAGCACAAAAATAACACATTCTCGGTGCAGAGACATGACAGGAGAAACTGTTGTGAATTCTCACAGGTGCTGGTTTTTATTGAAGGATATTTTGATGTAGCCTAGACATAACAACCACAAGAAAATGAAAATAATTGGTACCACTTAAACCAGAAGGGTATGTGTCTTAGATGGTCTTTAACCCACTGTCTTTTCTCTGTATCCCATTAACTTTTCTATATTCAGTCTATGTAAATTAATTGCTGTAATTTGTATTCATTAGGAAATTAAATGTTAGAGATTCTGTTTCATTTGAGGGATTACTTTTATTTATAGAATTCTCATTACCATTTCCTGTTCTCCATTGCCTCTAGTGGCCTTCATCTGAATAATTTATGTACCTTTCTACGTATATAATATATACAATATTATGTGAGCTTCAAATACTAACTGTTGTTGACACAGGAGAGAACATGAAAGATTATTATTATAAAAAAATTTAAGAGTCGTACTTTTAATATTTCACATACTGTTCTGACCATCATTCATTATTAAATCATCTATAGGTGTAATATTTTAATTTGATCACTTGTCGCAGAGCATTTTCCTGTGCAGCAGGAACTGCAGTATTGTAGTGTATTTGATTTTAAAAGGGCTTCTAAAGTTTGTAATTTCCAATTTAAAATGTCAAACTTGATTTGCCCTAACGAAAAATGTATCACCCCCAACACCCCCTGTGAAAAACCGGTCAGATTAAGATAATACATCTTCCCAAAACGTGTTTCACTATACAGTATGCTAAAGGGGATCTTCCTCAGTTATGAGTTGCAAAATTCCTGGACCTTTCAATAAATTCCTTTGTTTTACAGAAATACTGGTTCCAGATTTCCATCTTATTCCCTCCTGATTCCGGGAATCCTCCAACTGGGATTTCTGGAAAACCAGAGAATTTATTGAAAGTTCCAGGAATTTTGCAACCCTAGTCATGAGTTGCCTAACTTGGACAGTCAATTACAATAAGATGCTCAGCCAAGCAGTGTGTATTTTAGCCAGGACATCACGAAAGAAGCACAATGAAAATTGTGCTTTAAGGTTAATTGGAATCTTCCACTGTTTGCATTTGTCTAAAATAAAGGAAAAGTCATTGAAAAGACAAAGAAAAGTCCAAAGACATTTTGCTCTTTATTTTATGCACATAGTGATTAAAAGATTTGAAGTGCAATTGACACAAGTAGCTAAGCATCTAATCCTTTGGCTCACTGCTTCTGCCAGAGGTCCAATTAGTAAAACCAGGAGCACCTTACAAATTCAGTTTGACAGCAATTAAGTTATAGAGAATATCTTCACACAGTAACAAAACAGAGGAAGAGAAATCCATACTTTCAGTTCTATTTTTCATAAAGTTAAGTCAAAACTCATAAACAAGACCAGCAAGATGGAGACAGAGTGAGAGAAAGTCTGGGGGAGAGAGAATGTTCAATATACTGTACAGAGTGTAGTATATAGACCACAGATGAAAGGGAAAGAGCACAGAGAAAGGGGAGGGTAGTGGTGGGAGCTTGTGGTCTCTGTGCATTTTCTGTCCCAGTTATGGTTTTCTGTTGTTCAAGGATTTTTGTTGTGTTTTCCCTGTTGTGTGGTTTTCTGATCTTATCTTATGTTGTGTTGTGTTCCTCTGCTCCCACCGTGCTTTTACCGAGAACACAAAAACATTGTCAGTCCCATGCCATCGCTGTTACACCTACTCCTGTCAGAAACGGGAGGGATCTACTTTGTGCGCAGCAGCGTATGAACACATTGGTCCCAGCCTCTCGGCGCGGGGGTGGGGGAGCGGGGGGCCTGCTCACTGAGTCATCGTAGTCAGGTTGACCCATCTAAAGTAGCCCCCCTACCCCTCCCCTTCCCGTGTCTTGACTTGTTCAGAGTAATGGTTAATCGTGGGAAGTCTGGTGTCAGGGTAAGTGTGCCTGTGTGGAGTGCGGCCTGCCAGGCGACCGGGGGGTTGGAGGTCGTGCGAGGCAGGGGTTTTGGCATGCCGTGGGGTGACAGGGCCAGTCAAGCGGAGAGACAGCGTGTTGTTCTTTTTCCGACGGAGGGAAAAGCCCTGTACAAGCAGAGTGGGTTAGGAATAGGGGGATGGGAATTCTCCCGGAATAAAAGCCAGAAAAAAACCTAATATTTTGCTGTGTGGTGTTCCTGCCATAGCTGCTGTGGGTTGAAGGGAGGCTCTGTTCCCCTCCTGCTGTATCTTTTAGCCGTCCCATCCCGCAGTTGGGAGGCGTCGTGTTCCGGACACCCCTACTGTCATGCTCAGTCCGCAAAACCTCATGCCCACTAACACTTCCTGTGTGGATAGGGTCTATACAAACTTTTGCACAGGAAATAAAACACATTACTACTTCCTGTTTTCACATGATATCACCACCCCCCCAACACACACACACCTCCCTGAACATCAATTAATGTCATTGATGTGATTTTTTTTCTCACCCATCTACACACAATACCCCATAATGACGAAGTGAAAACAAGGTTTTCTAAATTTTTGCAAATTTATTGGAAATGAAATACAGAAATATCTATTTTAAATAAGTATTCAAGAGTCAATACATGTTAGAATCAACTTTGGCAGCGATTTACAGCTGTGAATCTTTCTGGGTAAGTCTGTAAGAGATTTGCACACCTGGATTGTACAATATTAGCATATTATTATTTTTATTCTTCTTCAAGCTCTGTCAAGTTGGTTGTTGATCATTGCTAGACAAACATTTTCAAGTCTTGCCATAGATTTTCAAGCCAATTTAAGTCCAAACTGTAACTAGGCCACTCAGCAAAATTCCATTTTGTCTTGGTAAGCAACTCCAGTGCATATTTGGCCTTGTGTTTTAGGTTATTGTGCTCATGAAAGACTGAACCAGGTTTTCCTCTAGGATTTTGCCTCTGCTTAGCTCTATTCCATTTATTGTTATCCTAAAAAAACTCCCTAGTCCTTGCCGATGACAAGCATACCCATAACATGATGCAGCCTCCACCATGCTTGAAAATATGAAGTGTTACTCAGTGATGTCTTGTGTTTGATTTGTCCCAAACATAACGCTTTGTATTCAGGACAGGAAGTTCATTTCTTTGCCACATTATTTGCAGTTTGACTTTAGTGCCTTATTGCAAACAGGATGCATGTTTTGGAATATTTTTATTCTGTACAGGCTTCCTTTTTTCACTCTGTAATTTAGGCTAGTATTGTGGAGTAACTACAATGTTGTTGATACATCCTCAGTTTTCTCCTTTCACAGCCATTAAACTCTAACTGTTTTATAGTCACCATTGGTCTCCGGCAAGTTAGGACGGACGCCTGTATCGTTGTAGTGACTGGGTGCATTGATACACCATCCAAAGTGTAATTAATAACTTCACCATGCTCAAAGGGATATTCAATGTCTTTTTAGTTGGGTGGGCTAATTACAGATGGGCTGTGTACAGCAATCACTAGCACATTAGAGGCTGCTGCCTATAGACATAGACTAGTAATCACTGGCCACTTTAAGAAATGGAACACTAGTCACTTTAATAATGTTGCATTACTCATCTCATATAAAAAATAAAAAAAAAATATATATATATATATGTATATACTGTATTCTATAATATTCTACTGTATCTTAGTCCATGCCGCTCTGTCATTGCTCGTCCATGTATGTATATATTCTTAATTCCATTCCTTACTTAGATTTGTGTGTATTGGGTATATGTTGTGAAATTGTTAGATATTACTTGTTAGATATTACTGCACTGTCGGAGCTAGAAACACAAGCATTTCGCTACACCCGCAATAACATCTGCTAAACACGTGTATGTGACAAATACAATTTTATTTTATTTGATGTATTATTGACCTCAGGTTACAAGACCTAGCTAGAGGTTTGTTTACATATAGTAAAGCTAGACTATAATACAAATGCACTGACCCCTACCTACATGTACAAATTACCTCGACTAACCTGTACCACCGCACATTGACTCGGTACCGGTACCCCCTGTATATAGCTTCGTTATTGTTATTTTATTGTGTTACTTTTTATTTTATTTTTTACTTTAGTTTATTTAGTAAATATTTTCTTAACTCTATTTCTTGAACTGCATTGTTGGTTAAGGGCTTGTGAGTAACCATTCCACGGTAAGGTCTACACCGGTTGAATTCGGCGCATGTGACAAATAAGATTTTATTTGACACCTAGTGGTGATAATTTTGAACTGCATATTAATTACACCAGGATGACACATAACATGAAGCAAACAAATTGCTACTTTATTTCAAGCAACATGTATTTTGAAATTAAATAAAATAACCTTCAAATATTCTTTTCTGCACACGGTCATGATAGTGATATTTGCTAATAATGTCTCTCTCCTTTGCATGTCATCCTTAAGGCCTACCTTCATTACATGACTTGCACTAATCAATTTCATGATGGAATAGCTGTAGCTGTAGAAGTCAAATCTCGTATCCTTCAACATGGTTAGCCTCATTAATTGTCTAATGAAAAAGAAAAACCCACACACTGATCTTGCCATTATCAGCCTTTTCTTTTTTTCAAGTTATTAGCAAATGATTCCCACTCACATAAGTTATCTCAGATGTGTGAGTACTTTTCCTATTTGTAATAGTATCATTTCAACTAGAGAAAACAACTCAACAAAATATAAACAATGTGTGAGGATTTTCTAATCCTGTTTGCAGCATAGAAATGACAAGCCACATGTACAAGTGCATTGGACATACCCACTGGGCCTCTACTAATCCCATCTTGTCTGTATTGAGCATGCATGCCATAAATAATCTCACATCCACTGTAACCAAAAGGGTAGAGCACGGATAGTGGAGGCAAGAGAAAAATACCCTGGAGAGTGACACAGTGAAGGCCATGTACAAAGTAGCTATGTAATGCGTTCCATCCCTGTATGGCTGACCGGGCCGGAATGCAAACCCTAATCAAATGACACTTATAGCTAGCATGCCAACCACTGGTGAAGGAGGACAGTGAGTGTAGCAGAATGAAGCAAATTGGCGCAAAATTGCAGGAGGAAATCCTGAGATACTTTCGATATTAAAATATAGATACATTCATAATAAACAGGTGGAGACATTACTTCAAGTCTCAGGGGGGATGACATCACATCACAGTGGCTACTAAAACTCACCTGCAGCTCACCTCTGCTACAGTCATACCCCTTTCACCTCCTCCTACGCCACCGAAAGTATAACTCAGCCGCCGACTGTGTGATCTGAGTCAATGTAGCAGAATTAAATACCCAGAAAATTAATTATGTGGGTGCTAGATTGACTCAGTTCACAAAGAGCTCTGCTGGCTGCTGAGGTTGATGTGGAGAAGGAGGAGGTCAGTGAGTGTAGCAGAGGGGTGAGTGTGTAGCACGTGAGCTACTTGACACTTGAGTGCTAGTTTCTTTCTCAATTCATCCTCGATTGCTCTCCTCACCTCCTTCTAAAAACCCATTTGAGAGGAAGGTCAGAGGGGATGGACCTTGTACCTTCTCCTCCAATACAGTTGCGATACAATACAGGTGAGGAGATAGAATGCGAGTAATCAAGGAAAGACAGTGAGACAAAGCTCTAGTAGCCATCGTTCGGTGATGTCACCCGCCCTGAGACCTAAAGTACTGTTATCCTAGCTCAACCAAGATCATGGTTTTGGTGGGATAATGGATGCTGCTTTGTGAGTATGAAGTGCTGTTGTGGACAGGGGTTGTATCGTTGGTCAGCCGTACAGGGATTGTTACACCCACACCAATGATCAAGGACTTAAAAAAAAAAAGTAATAATAATTTCACCTTTATTTAACCAGGTAAGCCAGTTGAGAACAAGTTCTCATTTACAACTGCGACCTGGCCAAGATAAAGCAAAGCAGTGCGATAAAAACAACAACAACACAGAGTTACATATGGGATAAACAAAACGTACAGTCAAAAACACTATATACAGTGTGTGCAAATGTAGTAAGTTATGGAGGTAAGGCAATAAATAGGCCATAGTGCAAAATAATTACAATTTAGTATTAACACTGGAGTAATAGATGTGTAGAAGATGATGTGCAAATAGAGATACTGGGGTACAAATTAGCAAAATAAATAACAATATGGGGATGAGGTAGTTGGGTGGGCTAATTACAGATGGGCTGTGTACAGGTGTAGTGATCGGTAAGTTGCTCTGACAACTGATGCTTAAAGTTAGTGAGGGAGATAAGAGTCTCGAGCTTCAGAGATGTTTGCATTTCGTTCCAGTCATTGGCAGCAGAGAACTGGAAGGAATGGCAGCCAAAGGAGGTGTTGGCTTTGGGGATGACCAGTGAGATTTAATTTAATTAATTTAATTTAATTAATCTTTAATTTTTTTAATTTAATTAATTTAAATATACCTGCTGGAGCGCATACTACGGATGGGTGTGCTATGGTGACCAATGAGCTAAGATAAGGCGTGGATTTGCCTAGCAGTGATTTATAGATGACCTGGAGCCAGTGGGTTTGGCGACGAATATGTAGTGAGGGCCAGCCAACGAGAGCGTACAGGTCACAATGGTGGGTAGTATATGGGGCTTTAGTGACAAAACAGATGGCACTGTGATAGACTACATCCAATTTGCTGAGAAGAGTGTTGGAGGCTATTTTGTAAATGACATCGCCGAAGTCAAGGATCGGTAGGATAGTCAGTTTTATGAGGGCATGTTTGGCAGCATGAGTGAAGGAGGCTTTGTTGCGAAATAGGAAGCCGATTCTAGATTTAACTTTGGATTGGAGATGCTTAATGTGAGAATGGAAGGAGAGTTTACGGTCTAACCAGACACCTAGGTATTTGTAGTTGTCCACATATTCTAAGTCAGACCCGCCGAGAGTAGTGATTCTAGTCGGGCGGGCGGGTGCAAGCAGCGTTTGATTGAAGAGCATGCATTTAGTTTTACTAGCGTTTAAGAGCAGTTGGAGGCTACGGAAGGAGTGTTGTATGGCATTTAAGCTCATTTGAAGGTTTGTTAACACAGTGTCCAATGAAGGGCCAGATGTATACAAAATGGTGTCGTCTGCGTAGAGGTGGATCTGAGAGTCACCAGCAGCAAGAGCGACATCATTGATATACACAGAGAATAGAGTCGGCCCGAGAATTGAACCCTGTGGCACCCCCATAGAGACTGTCAGAGGTCCAGACAACAGGCTCTCCGATTTGACACATTGAACTCTATCTGAGAAGTAGTTGGTGAACCAGGCAAGGCAGTCATTTGAGAAACCAAGGCTATTTAGTCTGCCAATAAGAATGCGGTGATTGACAGAGTCGAAAGCCTTGGCCAGGTCGATGAAGACGGTTGCACAGTACTGTCTATTATCGATCAGCGTTATAATATCGTTTAGGACCTTGAGCGTGGCTGAGGTGCACCCATGACCAGCTCGGAAACCAGATTGCATAGCGGAGAAGGTACGGTGGGATTCGAAATGGTCAGTGATCTGTTTGTTAACTTGGCTTTCAAATACTTTCGAAAGGCAGGGCAGGATGGATATAGGTCTGTAACAGTTTGAATCTAGAGCGGTAGCTTTCCAATCTCTGGGGATCTCAGATGATACGAAAGAGAGGTTGAACAGGCTAGTAATAGGGGTTGCGACAATTTCGGAAAGAAAGGGTCCAGATTGTCTAGCCCAGCTGATTTGTAGGGTCCAGATTTTGTAGCTCTTTCAGAACATCAGCTGTCTGAATTTGGGTGAAGGAGAAGAGGGGGGGGGGGGGGGGGGGGGCATGAGCAAGTTGCAGCGGAGGGTGCAGAGCTGATTGGCGGGGTAGGGGTAGCCAGGTGGAAAGCATGGCCAGCCGTAGCAAAATGCTTGTTGAAATTCTCGATTATCGTAGATTTATCGGTGGTGACAGTGTTTCCTAGCCTCACTGCAGTGGGCAGCTGGGAGGAGGTGCTCTTATTCTCCATGGACTTTACAGTGTCCCAAAACTTTTTGGAGTTAGTGCTACAGGATACACATTTCTATTTGAAAAAGCTAGCCTTTGCTTTCCTAACTGATTGTGTATATTGGTTCCTGACTTCCCTGAAAAGTTGCAAATCGTGGGGGCTGATCGATGCTAATGCAGTACGCCACAGGATGTTTTTGTGCTGGTCAAGGGCAGTCAAGCCTGGGGTGAATCAGGGGCTATATCTGTTCTTAGTTCTGAATTTTTTGAATGGGGCATTTTTATTTAAGATGGAGAAGAAGGAATTTTAATGAACAACCAGGCATCCTCTACTGACGGAATGAGGTCAATATCCATCCAGGATACCCGGACCAGGTCAATTAGAAAGGCCTGCTCGCTAAAGTGTTTTAGGGAGCGTTTGACAGTGATGAGGGGTAGTCGTTTGACCGCGGACCCATTACGGACGCAGGCAATGAGGCAGTGATCGCTGAGATCCTGGTTGAAGACAGCAGATGTGTATTTAGAGGGTAAATTAGTCAGGATGATATCTTTGAGGGTGCCCATGTTTACGGATTTAGGGTTGTACCTGGTAGGTTCCTTGATAATTTGTGTGAGTTTGAGGACATCTAGTTTAGATTGTAGGACGGCCGGGGTGTTAAGCATATCCCAGTTTAGGTCACCAAGCAGTACGAACTCTGAGGATAGATGGGGGGCAATCAATTCACATATGGTGTCCAGGGCACAGCTGGGGGCTTCAGCTGCAGCTGCAAATCTGTGCAATATCATCGGACAGAATGAGAGTGAGTGACAACCAAATAAACAAACGGAATGTTTAATGACCAAAAAATACACTATACTTAGATCAAAGAATCAACACTTTATTTCATATCATACAAAGAACACATATGTAAATAGTTAGTGGGTATAGACATTCATCTTACTCCAAAACAAGAGATGATTGAATAGTTAAATGAATAGTGTCTAATATAAATAATAAGCATCATGTCAGGGTTGGGCTGGAGCAGAAACCTGCACACCAAGTAACAAGATCTCAAGGAGCAAGTTTGGGCATGTATGTTCTAGGTCTATGCATTGTAATTTTTAACATTATTTTGTAGTCCTACAACAAATTCTAACAGTAAACCAATAGCATATATAACCCATTGGAGATATACCCTTCAGTCTCTCCAGGACTTGGGACTTTCTTTGGGACCCTCATCCGCAGAAATTAGACCAGGACCTGCTTCATTATTCTCAAGTGATATAATATTTGATATTTCATTGCAATTGTGTTTTTGTATTGTCATAGTTCTCTCTTTGGGTCTGGAAATATGTTCATTAGCTACCTAGCTTAGCTACTAGCTAGGTAGCTAACCTTGTTGTTTCTAGCAGATCAAGCTAATGTTTGTGTAATAAAAGAAAACTAATATTGGAAGGCTGTCTATCCTATTTATATGTAGCTAGCTAGCTAGCTGACGTTACCTAGAATAGATGGTTAACTTGATATTTTCAAAAATAGATTAGTCCCCAGACATAAGGACCATCTCACCCGTGAATACCATGGTAATTTTGACCTTGAGAAACAACTAGACCAAGTTAGCTAGCTAGCTGTTTACAGCCGCAACGGATCAGCTGTTGTTTACAAATTAATCTGAAGTTCTTTGGGGTTCCAGGGTTCACTTCCGCTCCTCCTCAAAAAGCTGTTTATAAAGGTATATTGTCAGTGGTGGATCCCAGTCCAGTGCTGTTGTTGTAGCTCTCTCCCTCAGACCCTGCAGTAGACATGACAGCAGCATCCCCCCGACACACACGCTTGTTTCCATTGGCTGTCAGTTATGCTGTAATCCCATGGAAATTAGGAAATGTTCCATATTTATGGCCTCCGTAGGAGCAGGATGAAGAAGTGCTCATATCTAAGAAACTCAAACAGAATTTACTGCCTGGTTGCACAGACCATCTGCTTACTCTCTACACTTGATCTCAATGGGGAAGTGCCTGTGTCGATAAATTACGTCAAATCTTTGCATTTGAGTGTGTGCTAGTTTGCATGGATGAGTTTGCGAGTTAAAATACGAGTGCATGTAAGTGTAAGTTTACGTTTCGCTATACTTCGGTGTGTGTGCGTGCACATGTTTGATAGTAATTTCCAACACTCGGTTTTAAGACATCAAATATGCTTCTTAAATAGTCGATAATAGATAGGAAACATGTGGCTATGTGGTTTATATGTACACGCTTCAAATTCTGCCAGAGCTAGCTACCTGGTCCTTGAAGATAATTGGTCTGTGTAGACAAACTAAATCCCCTAGGTATTGTGATGTTTAATATGGTGATCCTCCCTCCCACTCTAATGAAGTGCTTTGTCACTTGGTAGAGACATGCCTCTCATCCTCCCAGGTAATGAGTTGGGCTGGCTGGGCTCAGACTCAGACTGAGGGCTTAGCTTGGTACTAGCTGCCTGCATGCCTCTTGATGTGGCACCTGTAATGCTCTAGCCTCACTCTTTCACGTTAAGAGTCCTGTTGTTTAAGTTGAGGGACGAACTGACTGAGCATCTTCTCTTCTCTCTGCAGGCACAGAAATCGTGGATAGAAAGAGTCTTCAGCAAGAGAGAATGTGTTCATATCATAGTGAGCACCAAAGACCCCCATAGGTAAGTGAGTTTTAGAATACAACTTTGTCATCCAATGTGAATGGGAAATTATATTATTTCCAACCTCCCAGACACCACACATGGCACAGTTGATCAGCAGTGGCTGCTGATTGGCGGAATACCCGGGGCACGAGATGGTTGTTGTCAACAACGCAGCATGACAGAAATATGATGTCAAGTTTTCAAACTACCGGTAGTTTCTTTTTAGAAGATATATCAAGCGATCTGTGCATTTGAACAACAGCATGAATACACCTATCTCACTTTTGCATAACAAAAACTGAATGACCACTATTGCAGATGCAATAAGTGAAAACATACAGTGGGGAAAAAAAGTATTTAGTCAGCCACCAATTGTGCAAGTTCTCCCACTTAAAAAGATGAGAGAGGCCTGTAATTTTCATCATAGGTACACGTCAACTATGACAGACAAAATGAGATTTTTTTTCCAGAAAATCACATTGTAGGATTTTTAATGAATTTATTTGCAAATTATCGTGGAAAATAAGTATTTGGTCAATAACAAAAGTTTCTCAATACTTTGTTATATACCCTTTGTTGGCAATGACACAGGTCAAACGTTTTCTGTAAGTCTTCACAAGGTTTTCACACACTGTTGCTGGTATTTTGGCCCATTCCTCCATGCAGATCTCCTCTAGAGCAGTGATGTTTTGGGGCTGTCGCTGGGCAACACGGACTTTCAACTCCCTCCAAAGATTTTCTATGGGGTTGAGATCTGGAGACTGGCTAGGCCACTCCAGGATCTTGAAATGCTTCTTACGAAGCCACTCCTTCGTTGCCCGGGCGGTGTGTTTGGGATCATTGTCATGCTGAAAGACCCAGCCACGTTTCATCTTCAATGCCCTTGCTGATGGAAGGAGGTTTTCACTCATAATCTCACGATATATGGCCCCATTCATTCTTTCCTTTACATGGATCAGTCGTCCTGGTCCCTTTGCAGAAAAACAGCCCCAAAGCATGATGTTTCCACCCCCATGCTTCACAGTAGGTATGGTGTTCTTTGGATGCAACTCAGCATTCTTTGTCCTCCAAACACGACGAGTTGTGTTTTTACCAAAAAGTTATATTTTGGTTTCATCTGACCATATGACATTCTCCCAATCCTCTTCTGGATCATCCAAATGCACTCTAGCAAACTACAGACGGGCCTGGACATGTACTGGCTTAAGCAGGGGGACACGTCTGGCACTGCAGGATTTGAGTCCCTGGCGGCGTAGTGTGTTACTGATGGTAGGCTTTGTTACTTTGGTCCCAGCTCTCTGCAGGTCATTCACTAGGTCCCCCCGTGTGGTTCTGGGATTTTTGCTCACCGTTCTTGTGATCATTTTGACCCCACAGGGTGAGATCTTGCGTGGAGCCCGAGATCGAGGGAGATTATCAGTGGTCTTGTATGTCTTCCATTTCCTAATAATTGCTCCCACAGTTGATTTCTTCAAACCAAGCTGCTTACCTATTGCAGATTCAGTCTTCCCAGCCTGGTGCAGGTCTACAATTTTGTTTCTGGTGTCCTTTGACAGCTCTTTGGTCTTGGCCATAGTGGAGTTTGGAGTGTGACTGTTTGAGGTTGTGGACAGGTGTCTTTTATACTGATAACAAGTTCAAACAGGTGCCATTAATACAGGTAACGAGTGGAGGACAGAGGAGCCTCTTAAAGAAGAAGTTACAGGTCTGTGAGAGCCAGACATCTTGCTTGTTTGTAGGTGACCAAATACTTATTTTCCACCATCATTTGCAAATAAATTCATTAAAATTCCTACAATGTGATTTTCTTGATTTCTTTCTTCTCATTTTGTCTGTCATAGTTGACGTGTACCTATGATGAAAATTACAGGCCTCTCTCATCTTTTTAAGTGGGAGAACTTGCACAATTGGTGGCTGACTAAATACCTTTTTCCCCACTGTATTTTCTAACTGGGGATAGCTAGCTAACATAAAGTCACAAAGGATGATGCGCTAGCCAGTTAATGTTCATTCGGAAATAACTTCATATTTCTGACTTAGTCAGATATGAGTTTAAAAAGACTTGACATTGGCATGGGAGCTAACTATCTAGCAAGCTATTGCTAGCTTGCTGCTTATCAAAGATAGATAACTGGTTAATTTGACAAAAGAAAATCAACCAAACTATTTTTCTATATTTCTCAGAATTACTGTAGTTAATTAATTTGTTCCTGCTTTGCAATACACCCAGTTTTATGCTGTTTTTGTCCTTACAACATGTCGCCTTGTCACCTACAGTAGAACCTGACAAACAACATCAGGGGGTAACAAAATTATCCATGTTTCTTTCCCCTGAACAGATCCGCGATGAGAAGGGTCTAGCTAGTTTATCCCTCTGTCCTTCCAATCTTGTCAGATGTAGTTGTCTGGTTTATCAGGTCCCAGGCTCCTATGACTGTTTGATTATTTATTTACAAGTTAATTACAAATTTAGTTTTTGCTTTAGCGCCATGATGCAGATTTAGTCACGTCTAGGTTCCCATCTTCAACATAGAGTCACATGCGAAGTAAGCCGTCTGGTATGAGAGATTGATTGGGACGAGACTAGAGCGCAGCCCCAGAAGTTCTGACTGAACGCACATTTGAGCACCCCAGGACGGTCCATTTATTTGTGCTATTATAATTTATGCTATAGGCAGTTCCCCTCATAGCAAATAGCTGGCAACACAATCCAAGCAATGCTCGCAAGGCCTCTGTGCCCACAGAGGCGAAACTGCCGCTGCAGGCAGTCACTGTCCTCTCCTGGGGCTTGACCTTCCCCCGTCTGATCAGATACCCCAGGTACTCTACCACCTTGAACCCCAGCTTGTATTTCTTGGGATTCGCTGTCAACCCGGCTTGCCTGAGCGCGTCCAGTACCACCTGGAGGCACGTCAGGTATTCTTCCCAACCTTGGCTGTGGATGATGATATCATCCAAATAGGCCGCTGCATACTGTTGGTGGGGTCGGAGGACTCAGTCCAACAGGCGCTGGAATGTGGGCGGGGCTCCATGGAGACCGAACGGGAGGACCCGGTATTGGTATAAACCGTCCAGTGTTGAAAATGCAGTCTTCTCCCGGGAGGAGGCTGCCAAGGGTACCTGACAATATCCCTTGGTCAGGTCCAGGTAGCTGATGTACCAGGCCTTTCCCAACTGGTCAATGAGCTCGTCCACCCTCGTCATGGGGTAGGCATCGAACAAACTGATGTCGTTCAGCCCCCGGAAGTCATTGCAGAAACGCGGATTACCGTCAGGTTTGGACACCAACACGATGGGGCTGCACCATGCGCTGTTGGCCTCCTCGACGACTCCCATCCTTAGCATAGCCTCCACCTCCTGCTTCACGGCCTTCCTTCGGGCCTCGGGGATCCGGTATGGCCTCTTTTGTACCGTTTCTCCGGGCTGGGTGCGGACGTGGTGTTCAATGAGGGTCGTTCGGCCTGGTTTCTCGGAAAACATGGAAGTGTTTCCGATCGATGAGCTCCTGGAGAGCTTGCTTCTGGGCCGGTCTGAGGTCCTCATTGTTTTGACCACAGCACGTCCCAGGTTTTGACCACAGCACGGCCAAGGCTGTCCTCATGTGCCACCTCATCAATAGGTTCACGTTTTGGGATTTCCGTCTCCCCGGCTGCCGTACACAGTAATTTACGGGTCCCAGCTTCTCTGTCACCTTGTACGGCCCGTGCCATGTTGCTCCTGCGGTGGGGATTAAAACTAGCACCTTGTCACCGACCTGGAACTCTCTGGGCTGGGTCCCCCGATTGTAGACCTTGGCTTGGGTGCGCTGGGCCTTCTCCATATGTTCCCTTACCACTGGAAATATGTCTGTCATCCGCTCCCTCATTGTGTCTACGTGTTCCACCTCCTTGGCGAGATCCAGTAGGCCGTGTGGTCTCCTCCCGTACCTTATTTTGATGGCGCCGACGGAGATGGCGGCCTCGCGACTAGCTCTTAGGAAACTTTGCAGTATTTTGTTTTTTTTATGTATAATTTTTTACATTATTAGATCAGGAAATATTTTGTGTCATTGCATACAGCCGGGAAGAACTATTGGATATCAGAGCGGCGATAACTCACCAGAACTACCAGCATTACGACCAGGAATACGACTTACCCGAAGCAGATCCTTTGTTCGCTCTCCCCAGAGCAACTGAACTGATTCCAGAGGCCGACCCAAAACATCGCCGGTGGAGGAGAGGCACTCGAGGTGGCCTGCTGGTTCGACTTAGGAGGCACGCACATCACCCACCGCTTACGAGTATATTACTTGCTAATGTTCAGTCTTTAGATAACAAAGCTGACGAGCTCAGGGCAAGGGTTTCTTTCCAGAGAGACATCAGGGCCTGTAACATACTTTGTTTCACGGAAACATGGCTTTCTTTTCGGGATACTCGGTCCAGCCAGAGGGATTCTCAGTACATCGTGCAGATAGGAATAAATCTCGCTCCGGGAAGCAGAAGGGCGGAGGTGTGTGTTTCATGATTAACGACTTATGGTGTAATTGTAGTAACATACAGGAACTCAAGTCCTTGTGTTCACCCGACCTAGAATACCTCACAATCAAATGCCGACTGTATTATCTCCCAAGATAATTTCCCTCCGTTATAGCCACTGCCGTTCATATCCCCCCTCAAGCCGATTGTCACGGTTTCGGCCGAGGCTGCTCCTCCTCCTTGCTCGGGCAGGCTTCGGCGGTCGTCGTCCCCGGAGTACTAGCTATCACCGTTTGATGTTTTCGATGTTTGATTGGTTTTGTCTTGTGTGTACACCTGTTTCCTTTTTTGGTTGATTATGTCTCCTATAAGTTTCTCGTTTTGTTAGTCATGTGTTGTGTGTGATTGTTCGCCTGTCATCAGGTGCGGCTTGTCTTTTGTATTTTACATTTCCTTTCGTCGCACTGTACTGTTTTCGTGCGCTTTGGATTACTTGTGTTTTGCGCATTGTTGCGCATAGTCGGCCTCCTATTTTGTTTTGAGGCCAGTGTCGAGATTCATTGTGTTCAGTAAAGTCGGTTGGACTTAGCTTCTGTGTCCTGCGTGTGACTCCTCCACCACATCCACATCAGCCACTGTGACACCGATACCATGACGGCCCTCAAAGAATGCCAACTGGAAACCACATATCATGAGGCTGCATTTATTGTAGCTGGGGATTTTAACAAAGCAAATTTGTTCTATCAAGTTCTATCAACATATCGACTGTAATACTCACGCTGCTAAAACACTGGACCACTGTTATTCAAACTTCCGCAATGCTTACAAGGCCCTCCCCTTCCCTCCTTTCGGCAAATCTGACCACGACTCCATTTTGCTTCTCCCTTCCTATAGGCAGAAACTCAAACAGGAAGTACATGTGCTAAGGACTATTTAACGCTGGTCTGACCAATCGGAATCCACGCTTCAGGATTGTTTTGATCACGCGTATTGGGATATGTTCCGGGTAGCTTTTGAAAATAATTTAGACTAATACACCGATACGGTAACTGAGTATATCAGGAAGTGTATAGGATATTTCGTACCCACTGTGACTATTAAAACCAACCCTACCCAGAAACCATGGATAGATGGCAGCATTCGTGCAAAACTGAAAGCGCGAACCACGGCATTTAACCATGCCAAGGTGACTAGGAATATGGCAGAATACAAACAGTGTAGTTATTCACTCCGCAAGGCAATCAAACAAGCAAAACGTCAGTATAGAGACAAAGTGGAGTCGCAATTCAACGGCTCAGACACGAGACGTATGTGGCAGGGTCTACAGACAATCACGGACTACAAAAGGAAAACCAGCCACATTGCCGAGACCGACGTCTTGCTTCCAGACAAGCTAAACACCTTCTTTGCCCGCTATGAGGATAACACAGTGCCACCGACGCGGCCGCTACCAAGGACTGTGGGCTCTCCTTCTCCGTGGCTGACGTGAGTAAAACATTTAAATGTGTTAACCCTCGCAAGGCTGCCGGCCCAGACGGCATCCCTAGCCGCATCCTCAGAACATGCGCAGACCAGCTGGCTGGTGTGTTTCCGGGCATATTCAATATCTCCCTATCCCAATCTGCTGTCCCCACATGCTTCAAGATGGCCACCATTGTTCCTTTACCCAAGAAAGAAAAGGTAACTGAACTAAACGACTACCGCCCCGTAGCACTCACCTCTGTCATCATGAAGTGCTTTGAGAGACTAGTCAAGGATCATATCACCTCACCTTACCTGCCACCCTAGACCCACTTCAATGTGCTTACTGCCCCAATAGATCCACAGACGATGCAATCGCCATCACTCTGCACACTTCCCTATCCCAACTGGACAAGAGGAATACATATGTAAGAATGCTGTTCGTTGACTATAGCTCAGTATTCAACACCATAGTACCCTCCAAGCTCATCATTAAGCTTGAGGCCCTGGGTCTGAACCTCGCCCTGTGCAACTGGGTCCTGGACTTCCTGATTGGCCGCCCCCAGGTGGTGAAGGTAGGAAACAACACCTCCACTTCGCTGATCCTCAACACTGGGGCCCAACAAGGGTGCGTGCTCAGCCCACTACTATACTCTCTGTTCACCCATGACTGCGTGGCCAAGCACGCCTCCAACTCAATCATCAACTTTGCAGATGACACAACAGTAGTATGCCTGATTACCAACAATGATGAGACAGCCTACAGGGAGGAGGTGAGGGCTCTGGGAGTGTGGTGCCAGGAAAATTACCTCTCACTCAACGTCAACAAAACAAAGGAGATGATTGTAGACTTCAGGAAACAGCCGAGGGTGCACCCCCCTATCCACATCGACGGGACCGCAGTAGAGAAGGTGGAAAGCTTCAAGTTTCTTGGCGTACACATCACTGACAAACTGAAATGGACCACCCACACAGAGTGTGGTGAAGAAGGTGCAACAGAGCCAGGAGGCTAAAGAAATTTGGCTTGGCACCTTCAAACTTTTACAGATGCACAATTGAGAGCATCCTGTCGGGCTGTATCACCGCCTGGTATGGCAACTGTACCGCCCGCAACCAGAAGGCTCTCCAGAGGGTGGTGCGGTCTGCACAACACATTACCGGGGGCAAACTACCCGCCCTCCAGGACACCTACAACACCCGATGTCACAGGAAGGCCAAAAAGATCATCAAGGACATCAACCACCCGAGCCACTGCCGCTATCATCCAGAAGGCGAGGTCAGTACAGGTGCATCAAAGCTGGGACCGAGAGACAGTTTCTATCTTCAGACCATCAGACTGTTAAACAGCCATCACTAGCACATTAGAGGCTGCTGCCTATATACATAGACTAGGAATCACTGGCCACTTTAAGAAAGGGAACACTAGCCACTTTAATAATGTTTACATATCTGGCATTACTCATCTCATATGTATATACTGTACTCTATACTATTCTACGATATCTTAGTCCATGCCGCTCTGACATCGCTCGTCCATATATGTATATATTCTTAATTCATTCCTTACTTAGATTTGTGTGTATTGGGTATATGTTGTGAAATTGGAAGATATTACTTGTTAGATATTACTGCACTGTCGGAGCTAGAAGCACAAGAATTTCGCTACACCTGCAATAACATCTGCTAAACACGTGTATGTGACCAATAACATTTTGACAGATTTGATTTGATTTAGAGGAGTTCAAAAGGGGAAACCCAGTGGATGCCTTGGACACTTCTCGGATTGAGAACATTAGGTGGGGTAGTAGCTGGTCCCAGTTCTTCCCGTCCCGCTCGATGACCTTCCACAGCATTTGTTTGAGCGTCTTATTGAACCGTTCGACGAGCTCATCCATCTACGGGTGAAAGATAGAGGTCCAGATCTGCTTTATCTGTAGGAGAGCACAGAAATCTTTCGTCAGTCCGGACATGAACTCGGTACCTTGGTCTGTCAGGATCTCGTTTGGGATGCCCACCCGGCAGAAGAGTTGGAACAGCTCCCGGGCGAATCCCTTGGAGACTGTCGCTTGTAGGGGATTGGCCTTGGGATATCGGGTGGCATAATCTACTATTACCAGGATGTACCGGGACGTTTTTACCAGGGGACCCTCTATGTTCATGGCGATGCGTTCAAACGGCACTCCGATGATCGGTAAGGGAACCAGCGGGTTCCAGAAGTGTGCTTTTGGGGCGGTGATTTGATACTCCGGGCAGGTCCTCCAAGGTCTAGGGCATGCGTAGGCTCGCCGCCCTCTTCATGTCGTGAGGTAGCGCCCGTAAGAAGCGATCCATGACCACTTTGTCGATAACGGGGAGGGAGGCTATGTCGGTTAGGAGCCATGCCCTGGTGATGCACAGTAGGTCGCTCATCTGGGCACGGGGGAAGCATCGGCCACGAACCTCCAGTTGTTGACCAGCTGAGTAATTCGTAGTTAGCCGCCTGTTTGGTGTTGAGGTCAAAATACGCCTTTTGGGCGTCTCCGGACAGGAACGGGGCCAGCAGACTCGCCCACTTCATCTTGGGCCATCCTTCCCGGAGTGCTGTCCATTCTAACATGCAGAAGTAGGTCTCGATGTCGTCATCCTCCGTTAGCTTGATTAAAAACTGATTGGGATGCGAATCGGTCTGCGTTTTTCCTCGCAGATTCCTGACTTCCTCAAGCAGGCGGACATTCTGTAGACGCTGTTCTTCCAGCATTCGTTCCTGAATGTTCTGTTGCGCTTGTTGGGCCCGAAAGAACTGAGCTATCAAGTCGTCCATGCTGATACTGCGTAAACGTCAACCCTGGTGTGACCACGTTGTCAGATTGCCCGCGTTCTCCACCATTTGTGGCAGAGCAGGGGGTTTGATCTAAACGTTTACACAGATCAGACACAACACAAGTGTGATACAGTGGCTTGCGAAAGTATTAACCCTCCTTGGCATTTTTCCTATTTTGTTGCCTTACAACCTGGAATACAAATTGATTTTTGGGGGGTTTGTATCATTTGTTTTACACAACATGCCTAACACTTTGAAAATGCAAAATATATTTTCTTGTGAAACAAACAAGAAATAAGACCAAAAAAAAAGAAAACTTGAGCGTGCATAACTATTCACCCCCCCAAAGTCAATACTTTGTAGAGCCACCTTTTGCAGCAATTACAGCTGCAAGTCTCTTGGGGTATGTCTCTATAAGCTTGGCACATCTAGCCACTAGGATTTTTGCCCATTCTTCAAGGCAAAACTGTTCCAGCTCCTTCAAGTTGGATGGGGTCCGCTGGTGTACAGCAATCTTTAAGTCATACCATAGATTCTCAATTGGATTGAGGTCTGGGCTTTGACTAGGCCATTCCAAGACATTTAAATGTTTCCCCACTTGAGTGTTGCTTTGGCAGTATGCTTAGGGTCATTGTCCTGCTGGAAGGTGAACCTCCGTCCCAGTCTCAAATCTCTGTATTTAGCACCATCCATAATTCCTTCAATTCTGGATGGTGTTGGGTATGCACCAGACATAGCATTTTCCTTGATGGCCAAAAAGCTCAATTTTAGTCTCATCTGACCAGAGTACCTTCTTCCATATGTTTGGGGAGTCACCCACATGCCTTTTGGCGAACACCAAACGTGTTTGCTTATTTTTTT
The DNA here is from genome assembly GCF_964263955.1 of Coregonus lavaretus. Taxonomy (NCBI): domain Eukaryota; kingdom Metazoa; phylum Chordata; class Actinopteri; order Salmoniformes; family Salmonidae; genus Coregonus; species Coregonus lavaretus. The sequence goes on from NC_140004.1 coordinate 12,769,338, forward strand.
CTTTAAGCAATGACTTTTTTCTGGCCACTCTTCCGTAAAGCCCAGCTCTGTGGAGTGTACGGCTTAAAGTGGTCCTATGGACAGATACTCCAATCTCCGCTTTGGAGCTTTGCAGCTCCTTCAGGGTTATCTTTGGTGTCTTTGTTGCCTCTCTGATTCATGCCCTCCTTGCCTGGTCCGTGAGTTTTGGTGGGCGGCCCTCTCTTGGCAGGTTTGTTGTGGTGCCATTTTCTTTCTATTTTTTAATAATGGATTTATGGTGCTCCGTGGGATGTTCAAAGTTTCAGCTATTTTTTTATAACCCAACACTGATCTGTACTTCACAACATTGTCCCTGACCTGTTCGGAGAGCTCCTTGGTCTTCATGGTGCCGCATGCTTAGTGGTGCCCCTTGCTTAGTGGTGTTGCAGACTCTGGGGCCTTTCAGAACAGGTATACTGAGATCATGTGACATATCATGTGACACTTAGATTGCACACAGATAGACTTTATTTAACTAATTATGTGACTTCTGAAGGTAATTGGTTGCACCAGATCTTATTTAGGGGCTTCATAGCTAAGGGGTTGAATACATATACAGTGGGGGAAAAAAATACGAAAAATAAAAATTTTCTCCAGAAAATCACATTGTAGGATTTTTTATGAATTTATTTGCAAATTATGGTGGAAAATAAGTATTTGGTCACCTACAAACAAGCAAGATTTCTGGCTCTCACAGACCTGTAACTTCTTCTTTAAGAGGCTCCTCTGTCCTCCACTCGTTACCTGTATTAATGGCACCTGTTTGAACTTGTTATCAGTATAAAAGACACCTGTCCACAACCTCAAACAGTCACACTCCAAACTCCACTATGGCCAAGACCAAAGAGCTGTCAAAGGACACCAGAAACAGAATTGTAGACCTGCACCAGGCTGGGAAGACTGAATCTGCAATAGGTAAGCAGCTTGGTTTGAAGAAATCAACTGTGGGAGCAATTATTAGGAAATGGAAGACATACAAGACCACTGATAATCTCCCTCGATCTGGGGCTCCACGCAAGATCTCACCCTGTGGGGTCAAAATGATCACAAGAACGGTGAGCAAAAATCCCAGAACCACACGGGGGGACCTAGTGAATGACCTGCAGAGAGCTGGGACCAAAGTAACAAAGCCTACCATCAGTAACACACTACGCCGCCAGGGACTCAAATCCTGCAGTGCCAGACGTGTCCCCCTGCTTAAGCCAGTACATGTCCAGGCCTGTCTGAAGTTTGCTAGAGTGCATTTGGATGATCCAGAAGAGGATTGGGAGAATGTCATATGGTCAGATGAAACCAAAATAGAACTTTTTGGTAAAAACTCAACTCATCGTGTTTGGAGGACAAAGAATGCTGAGTTGCATCCAAAGAACACCATACCTACTGTGAAGCATGGGGGTGGAAACATCATGCTTTGGGGCTGTTTTTCTGCAAAGGGACCAGGACGACTGATCCGTGTAAAGGAAAGAATGAATGGGGCCATGTATCGTGAGATTTTGAGTGAAAACCTCCTTCCATCAGCAAGGGCATTGAAGATGAAACGTGGCTGGGTCTTTCAGCATGACAATGATCCCAAACACACCGCCCGGGCAACGAAGGAGTGGCTTCGTAAGAAGCATTTCAAGGTCCTGGAGTGACCTAGCCAGTCTCCAGATATCAACCCCATAGAAAATCTTTGGAGGGAGTTGAAAGTCCGTGTTGCCCAGCGACAGCCCCAAAACATCACTGCTCTAGAAGAGATCTGCATGGAGGAATGGGCCAAAATACCAGCAACAGTGTGTGAAAACCTTGTGAAGACTTACAGAAAACGTTTGACCTGTGTCATTGCCAACAAAGGGTATATAACAAAGTATTGAGAAACTTTTGATATTGACCAAATACTTATTTTCCACCATAATTTGCAAATAAATTCATAAAAAATCCTACAATGTGATTTTCTGGATTTTTTTCCCTCATTTTGTCTGTCATAGTTGACGTGTACCTATGATGAAAATTACAGGCCTCTCTCATCTTTTTAAGTGGGAGAACTTGCACAATTGGTGGCTGACTAAAAAAATTTTTCCCCACTGTACGCACCACTTTTCCATTTTATGAAACAAGTTATGTTTTTCATTTCACTTCACCCATTTGGACTATTTTGTGTACAGTGTGCAAAAAAGTATTTGATCCCCTGCTGATTTTGTACGTTTGCCCACTGACAAAGAAATGATCAGTCTGTAATTTTAATGGTATGTTTATTTGAACATTGAGAGACAGAATAACAACAAACATTTTATAAATTGATATGCATTTTAATGAGGGAAATAAATAATTGATCCCCTCTCAATCAGAAAGATTTCTGGCTCCCAGGTGTCTTTTATACAGGTAACGAGCTGAGATTAGGAGCACACTCTTAAAGGGAATGCTCCTAATCTCAGCTTGTTATCTGTATAAAAGACACCTGTCCACAGAAGCAATCAATCAATCAGATTCCAAACTCTCCACCATGGCCAAGACCAAAGAGCTCTCCAAGGATGTCAGGGACAAGATTGTAGACCTACACAAGGATGGAATGGGCTACAAGACCATCGCCAAGCAGCTTGGTGAGAAGGTGACAACAGTTGGTGCGATTATTCGCAAATGGAAGAAACACAAAAGGACTGTCAATCTCCCTCGGCCTGGGGCTCCATGCAAGATCTCACCTCGTGGAGTTGCAATGATTATGAGAACGGTGAGGAATCAGCCCAGAACTACACGGGAGGATCTTGTCAATGATCATAAGGCAGCTGGGACCATAGTCACCAAGAAAACAATTGGTAACACACTACGCCATGAAGGACTGAAATCCTGCAGCGCCCGCAAGGTCCCCCTGCTCAAGAAAGCACATATACAGGCCCGTCTGAAGTTTGCCAATGAACATCTGAATGATTCAGAGGAGAACTGGGTGAAAGTGTTATGGTCAGATGAGACCAAAATCGAGCTCTTTGGCATCAACTCAACTCGCCGTGTTTGGAGGAGGAGGAATGCTGCCTATGACCCCAAGAACACCATCCCCACCGTCAAACATGGAGGTGGAAACATTATGCTTTGGGGGTGTTTTTCTGCTAAGGGGACAGGACAACATCACCGCATCAAAGGGACGATGGACGGGGCCATGTATCGTCATATCTTGGGTGAGAACCTCCTTCCCTCAGCCAGGGCATTGAAAATGGGTCGTGGATGGGTATTCCAGCATGACAATGACCCAAAACACACAGCCAAGGCAACAAAAGAGTGGCTCAAGAAGAAGCACATTAAGGTCCTGGAGTGGCCTAGCCAGTCTCCAGACCTTAATCCCATAGAAAATATGTGGAGGGAGCTGAAGGTTCGAGTTGCCAAACGTCAGCCTCGAAACCTTAATGACTTGGAGAAGATCTGCAAAGAGGAGTGGGACAAAATCCCTCCTGAGATGTGTGCAAACCTGGTGGCCAACTACAAGAAACGTCTGACCTCTGTGATTGCCAACAAGGGTTTTGCCACCAAGTACTAAGTCATGTTTTGCAGAGTGGTCAAATACTTATTTCCCTCTTTAAAATGCAAATCAATGTATAACATTTTTGACATGCGTTTTTCTGGATTATTTTGTTGTTATTCTGTCTCTTACTGTTCAAATAAACCTACCATTAAAATAATAGACTGATAATTTCTGTCAGTGGGCAAACATACAAAATCAGCAGGGGATCAAATACTTTTTTCCCTCACTGTGTGTCCATTACATGAAATCCAAATAAAAATCAATTTAAATTACAGGTTGTAATGCAACAAAATAGGAAAAACGCCAAGGGGGATGAATACTTTTGCAAGGCACTGTACATCAGTTTCAAGGGTGTTTATTTAAAACAATAAAGAAAGGGAAACAGGTCTCCTCCAGGAGACCTCTTCCGGTTTACCGTCTTCTGGGCTCCGGGGAATGCTGTCTCCTCTGGGGTAGAACACCGAACCCCTTGGTTCTAGCAGACCGTGAGGACGTCTATCCGGTAGCAACCTCTCACAACCTCCAACCGCTGCCCTCCTGGCAACTTTATGGGCCCCGTACGGCTGGTGAGCAATCAGCCCCTTGATTACTCACCAGCCTCAATCAGCCCCAATTAGTCCTGGCCGGAGGTCCCGTCGAGACCTGGCACTTCCAGCAGAGGGAGCCACCACTGTGTGATGTAGCCTCTGTCACCAGGCCTCGATGAGTCTCCCCCTGGTGGCTTGTCCGCGGTGCGCACACAATATAAATGTATGTATATTATTTTATATAAAAAGGTTTGTACTTATTTTTTGGGACCAATCACAAGTGGGGCGCCATCCCTAATGCTCTAATGGGCGAGCCGCTGCTTTAGTTGACCCAGTATACATGGTTTCCGAGCAGCCAAGCAGCTGTGTTAAAAATGAGCACCAATGTTCAACAGTTCATGTCCAAATCAACTCAAAGACTTGGTTTGATTTTACTTAAAGGTGATTTGGCAAAACAATTAGAACATTACACGGTTGCTCCCAGCTCTCCCATTGATTTGTAGTTAGCAGTGGCTACAATTAGCTGCAGTTAAAGTTGCTGTTTAAATCAATCAGAGCCGTGCATTAGTCTCTCCTGACCTATAGACTAATATCAGGGTAAGGAAGCATACAGTATGAAAATGTATGCACTCACTAACTGTAAGTCGCTCTGGATAAGAGCGTCTGCTAAATGACTAAAATGTAAAAATACAACTGTTATGGCTAAAATACACTGAACAATACACCAAACATTAGGAACACCTTCCTAATATTGAGTTGCACCCACCCTTTTGACCACAGAACAGCCTCAATTCGTCGGGGCATGGACTCTACACGGTGTCAGAAGCATTCCACAGGGATACTGGCCATGTTGACTTCAATGCTTCCTACAGTTGTGTCAAGTTGGCTGCATGTCCTTTGGGTGGTGGACCATTCTTGATACACATTGGAAACTTTTGAGCGTGAAAAACCCAGCAGTGTTTCAGTTCCAGACACACACCGGTGAGCCTGGCACCTACTACCATACCCCGTTCAAAGGCACTTAAAGCTTTTATCTTGCCCATTCATCCTCTGAATGGCACACATACACAATCCATGTCTCAATTGTCTCAACGCTTAAAAATCCTTCTTTAACCTGTCTCCTCCCCTTTATTTACGCTGATTTGAAGTGGATTTAACAAGTGACATCAATAAGGGATCATGGCTTTCACCTGGATTCACCTGGTCAGTTTATGTCATGGAAAAAGCATGTTTTGTATACTCAGTGTTCACCAGATGTGCAATATCTATGAATGAGACTGAGTTTAATTTTTTTGTGGAAAGGGTTCAACATTGAACCCGAAATGGATCTACCTGGAACCAAAAGGTTTATACCTGGAACCAAAAAGGGTTATTCAAAGGTTCTACTATGGGGGCAGTTGAAGAACCCTTTTAGGTTCTAAATAGCACCTTTTTTTGTAAGAGTGTATGTGATATGTCACTCTAATGAATGAGAGGTGTATCTCTAAAGGATGTTATTAAATATTTGTTTTTATGAATCTGCCATATGTTCTGCCTAAGTGGGCATTCAGAACGAACATAATACACACACAATAAAATGTTGTGAATCACCAAAATCACTATTTCTAGGGAGTTACATCACACTGAAATAAAGCATGCAATTGTCAGAATGTAGCACAGAATTAGAAAAACTGACGTTTCCCATCCCCCTTCCCCTCTCTATCACTCTCAAAATGGTATTATGGAAATGTAGACTACTGCTATCACTCCGGGTGACAGATGGAGAGAAAACTGCCTGACTCGAGCACAACCCACACATCGCACTAGAAGCTACTGTTTGTAAGCTGTGGAGGAAAAATGAGGGTGCTCCAGGATGAAATTGTTACTTTTACATCTGTAAAACCTGGGTCGACGACGTGCAGGTGGAGATAAATATTTGTCTTTTATCTCAGGCGGGCGGTTACATCATCTCAGAATAAAGGTTCCAGTTGTCTGCCTTCAGGGGCTCCTGTCTGGACCTGTCACATTTCAACTCCATTTATGTCCTATGCATATGACTATTGACCACTAGAACCTGGCGCCGACGAAGATGGCGGCCTCGCGACTAGCTCTTAGGAAACTTTGCAGTATTTTGTTTTTTTATGTATAATTTTTTACATTATTAGCTCAGAAAGTGTTTTGCATCATTACATACAGCCGGGAAGGATTTATTTCCAGAGAGACATCAAGGCATGTAACATACTCTGTTTCACGGAAACATGGCTCTCTTGGGATATTCTGTTGAAATCGGTCCAGCCAGATGGGTTCTCAGTTCATTGCGCAGACAGGAATAAATATCTCTCCGGGAAGCAGAAGGGCGGAGGTGTGTGTTTCATGATTAACGACTTGTGGTGTAATTGTAGTAACATACAGGAACTCGAGTGCTTCTGTTCACCCGACCTAGAATATCTCACAATCAAATGCCGACCGTATTATTTCCCAAGAGAATTTTCTTCAGTTATAGTCACGGCCGTGTATATCCCCGCTCAAGCCGATACCACGACGGCCCTCAAAGAACTTCACTGGACCTTATGCAAACTGGAAACCACATATCCTGAGGCTGCATTTATTGTAGCCGGGGATTTTAACAAAGCAAATTTGAGGACTAGGCTGCTGAAGTTCTATCAACATATCGACTGTTGTACTCGCGCTGCTAAAATCCTCGACCATTGCTATTCAAACTTCCGGGATGGTTATAAGGCCCTCCCCCGCCCTCCTTTCGGTAAATCTGACCACGAAAAGCAATTTAGACATATACACTGAAACGGTGACTGAGTTTATCAGGAAGTGTATAGGTGATGTTGTGCCCACTGTGACTATTAAAACCTACACTCACCAGAAACCGTGGATAGACGGCAGCATTCGCACAAATCTGAAAGCGCGAACCACCGCATTCAACCATGGCAAGGTGACTGGGAATATGGCAGAATACAAACAGTGTAGCTACTCACTCCGCAAGGTAATTAAACTGGCAAAACATCAGTATAGAGACAAAGTGGAGTCGCAATACAACGGCTCAGACACGAGACGTATGTGGCAAGGTCTACAGACAATCACAGACTACAAAAAGAAAACCAGCCACGTCGCCGACACCGACGTCTCGCTTCCAGACAAGCTAAACACCTTCTTCGCCCGCTTTGAGGATAACACAGTGCCACTGACGAGGCCCACTACCAAGGACTGTGGCCTCTCCTTCTCAATGGCCGACGTGATTAAGACATTTAAGCATGTTAACCCCCGCAAGGTTGCCGGCCCAGACGGCATCCCTAGCTGCGTCCTCAGAGCATGCGCAGACCAGCTGGCTGGTGTCTTCATGGACATTTTCAATCTCTCCCTTTCCCAGTCTGCTGTTCCCACATGTTTCAAGATGGCCACCATTGTTCCTGAACCCAAGAAAACAAAGGTAACTGAACTAAATGACTATCGCCCTTTAGCATTCACCTCTGTCATCATGAAGTGCTTTGAGAGACTAGTCAAGGATCATATCACCTCTACCTTACCTGTCACCCTAGACACACTTCAATCTGCTTACCGCCCCAATAGATCCACATACGATGCAATTGCCATCACACTGCACACTGCCCTATCCCATCTGGACAAGAGGAATACCTATGTAAGAATGCTGTTCGTTGACTATAGCTCAGCATTCAATACCATAGTTCTCTCCAAGCTCATCATTAAGCTCAAGGTCCTGGATCTGAACCTCGCCCTGTGCAACTGGGTCCTGGACTTCCTGACGGGCCGCCCCCAGGTGGTGAAGGTAGGAAACAACATCTCCACTTCGCTGATCCTCAACACTGGGGCCCCACAAGGGTGTGTGCTCAGCCCCCTCCTGTACTCCCTGTTCACCCATGACTGCGTGGCCAAGCACGCCTCCAACTCAATCATCAAGTTTGCAGACGACACAACAGTAGTAGGTTTGATTACCAACAATAACGAGACCGCCTACAGGGAGGAGGTGAGGGCTCTGGGAGTGTGGTGCCAGGAAAATAACCTCTCACTCAACATCAACAAAACAAAGGAGATGATCGTGGACTTCAGGAAACAGTGGACCCTTATCCACATCGACGGGACCGCAGTGGAGAAGGTGGAAAGCTTCAAGTTCCTTGGCGTACACATCACCAACAAACGGAAATGGTCCACCCACGCAGACAGTGTGGTGAAGAAGGCGCAACACAGCCTCTTCAACCTCAGGAGGCTGAAGAAATTTGGCTTATCACCTAAAACCCTCACAAACTTTTACAGATGCACAATTGAGAGCATCCTGTCGGGCTGTATCACCGCCTGGTACTGCAACTGCACCGCCCACAACCGCAGGGCTCTCCAGAGGATGGTGCGGTCTGCAGAACATATTACCGGGGTTAAACTACCCGCCCTCCAAGACACATACAGCACCCGATGTCACAGGAAGGCCAAAAAGATAATCAAGGACATCAACCACCCGAGCCACTGCCTGTTCACCCCGCTATCATCCAGAAGGCGAGGTCAGTACAGGTGCATCAAAGCTGGGACAGAGAGAATGAAAAACAGCTTCTATCTCAAGGCCATCAGACTGTTAAATAGCCATCACTAACACATTAGAGGCTGCTGCTGCCTATTGAAATCACTGGCCACTTTAAGAAATGGAACACTAGTCACTTTAATAATGTTTACATGTCTTGCAGTACTCATCTCATATGTATATACTGCATTCTATTCTATACTATTCTACTCTATCTTAGTCCATGCCGCTCTGTCATTGCTTGTCCATATATGTATATATTCTTAAATAACATTCCTTACTTTTTTGTGTGAATTGGGTATATGTTGTGAAATTGTTAGATATTATTGCACTGTCGGAGCTAGAAGCACAAGCATTTCGCTACACCCGCTATAACATCTGCTAAACACGTGTATGTGACAAATACAATTTGATTTGATTTGTATGTCTAATGGCTATATTAAAATGTTTAACAGATTTGTAGGAAGGCGAGAGAGTCTGCTGCATGGGGTTTGTGTGGACAGCCTTTGAAATCTGTTCTCTCACAGTAGATGAAAGGGAACTTTAGAACAAACCGGATTGTCCGATATGTAGAAAACGGGAATCATGTCAGCTCTATTCATGACATGTCTATTGGCAATGTTCAGAATGTTTCACCTCACCTCTGAGTTAGACGAGGAGAGTGAGGAGGAAGACGAGGAGGTTGTGAAGGAAGATAAAGAGGAGGAGAGTGAGGAAGAGGAAGCCAGCCCCTCCTCTGACTACCTGTACACCTGTTCCCTCTCTCACCCCTCCCCAGATGCTGCTGCGGCCGTCTGATTGGTCAGCACGTTGGCCTGCCCCCCGGCATCTCCTCCAGTCAGAATGATAAGGCGGAGCGTCTGGCTAAGAATGACAGCCTATCAGAGAAATGGTCCGTCAGCAAACACACCCAGCTCAGCCCCACCGACGCCTTCGGAACCATTGAGTTCCAGGGAGGGGGCCACTCCAACAAAGCCATGGTGACCACTTTATACATGGGATTGAATGATATAACATTGCTTTACATAGACATAGGATGGATAGATAAATAAGGGCATAGTCACATAAGCGTTATCTACAGACAGATAGGACCTATCCACATGACTGCAGACAGATATCTTGATGCGAGTAAAACGAGTCCGATTCCAATGAGCTTATTATATGTATGTAATCAAATGTTTTGAACAGCTTTATTGTACTCTCTCATTTTAATCTATATTTTACATTGATTCAATACCAACAAAATTACGGCTATTGGTAGTATGATTATATTATATCAGACATTTCTTTGTCTGTTTCTTTACGTACAAGAAAATGCATTGTGATAGGAAAAGTGAGAAGACATCAAACATACAAATGTGTTTTGTTTGTGTGTTCATTTGCAGTATGTGCGTGTGTCCTATGACACCAAACCAGAACTCCTGCTGCACCTGATGACCAAGGAGTGGCAGTTGGACCTTCCCAAGCTGCTCATCTCAGTGCATGGGGGCCTGCAAAACTTTGAGCTGCAGCCCAAACTCAAACAGGTCTTTGGCAAGGGCCTCATCAAGGCTGCCATGACAACGGGAGCCTGGATCTTCACTGGCGGAGTCAACACAGGTGGGCTGGGTGGGTGGAGGAATAAACCAGGCCCACATAGCGGGCTGATAACAACCACGTGCTGTGTCGTTGTTACCCATTAACCCTATGCTTCTGGTTGTCGCTACTCTTGTTTTGTGTTGTGTTGTGTGTGAATAATCAAAAGGGTTAGGGTTACTGCATATATGGGAAAGGTTATGAACAGAAAGAGAAGAGAGAGGTGTGACAGAAAGTAGAGAGAATAGAGGGGCAGAGGTTGGATATAGAAGAGAAATAATGGGGGAAAGTGGATGGAGAGAAACAGAAGTAGAATAGAAAAAGGGAAGGAAAGAGGAGAATAGTGAGTGTCAGGCACTATGAGATAATAATAATTGATTGGATTTATATAGCGCTTTTCTACCAACTGAGGTACTCAAAGCACTTTACATAGTAGGGGGAAACTCACCTCATCGACCACCAATGCATAGCACCCACCTGGGTGATGCATGGTGACCCTCCAGGCATGACTGGGGAGAGATAGAGGGGGAGAGAGATTGAGAGAAGGGGGGGAGCGATATATACGGTACCTGTCCGTCTCCCTGTGTCTGGGTGCTGTGTTAGTGTCTGACTGTCTTTATCTTTTAGTAGTGGGTGAATCATTTATTTAAGATTACGTATCAATAATGACAAAATGCCACTCTTTCTTAATCTCTCTGTCTAAAACACATAAAACTCTCTCACTCACATGTACAATCTATTATTGCTCACACACCTCTCTCTCTCTCTCTCTCTCTCTCTCTCTCTCTCTCTCTCTCTCTCTCTCTCTCTCTCTCTCTCTCTCTCTCTCTCTCTCTCTCTCTCTCTCTCTCTCTCTCTCTCTCTCTCTCTCTCTCTCTCTCTCTCTCTCTCTCTCTCTCTCTCTCTCTCTCTCTCTCTCTCTCTCTCTCTCTCTCTCTCTCTCTCTTATATATCACAAACATACACTCAGGGGTGATCCGGCATGTGGGTGATGCGCTGAAGGACCATGCCTCTAAATCCCGGGGGAAGATCTGCACTATCGGCATTGCCCCCTGGGGCATTGTGGAGAACCAGGAGGACCTGGTGGGAAAAGACGTAAGTTACAGTGTGTGTGCATTCATGCGTGTGCCCCATACTGTATTTGTGTGTTTGTGCCTGCTACTGTATTTCTGTGTGTATGGGTGTTTCGATCTCAAGCACTACACCCAGGATACACTTGACCAGAGAATATATTGTCTTCGACAGTTTATTATCTAACCTTCTGAGTAAGCGGAACGTGTTGGTGAACACTTTGTCGTGGTCCAACAGGTGGTCCGACCGTACCAGACCATGTCCAACCCGCTGAGCAAGCTGACCGTGCTCAACAGCCTGCACTCCCATTTCATCTTGGCCGATAATGGGACCACAGGGAAGTACGGTGCTGAGGTCAAACTCCGTAGACAGCTAGAGAAACACATCTCCTTGCAGAAAATCAACACACGTGAGTGGAGCCTGCCCCTGTCAATCACAGCAAGAGCCAATGACAGGCTTAAAAGAAAAATACCTGCACAGTGCACACTGTTCAAATGATGACCTCCCAACGTTGCTGTATTCACCTCTGGGAGAGTGCGTTAATTAAATATTGTGCAGGTATTTTCCCTTCTTTTCATATTCCCTAAGTAATTTACACTGCATCTGTTAAATTTGCTGGATGTTGGTATTCTACTACGACCCAATGACAGACTCATTCATGTAGACAACCTGGTTAACATTTCATATTCATATTCATGGTGGTATTCTGTCAGAATAAGCCTGAGGTAATTCTCCTCAAAAGGCTTTGAAAGTGGCCCTCTCTATCTTGGAGATGTTTACCCTCAACCAAGTATTTAATCTCCTGACACAGGTCATCATCGCCTCAACTAAAGCCAGTAATCCTCCCTTTCCACTCCTTCTAGTGTGTGTGCGTGTGTGTGCGTGTGTTTGAGAGAGCTAGAAAACCTCAGCAAACAGTCAAAATAGTTCTGCCATGTGTTTCACTGATGCAGAGCTTGTATGTACAGGTACACAACACAGCCACTGCTGGTGATGAGAGCGCAATTAACTTTTTCAAATGATCTGTTAGTGATGGATACAGTTACATATCGGGACATTATTTTTAGAAATATCTCTCAATATTATTTTTGCGCTAGTCGGCTCTACCTGCGCAAAAACTCAAGTATTTTTCCTTCTCTTGTTCTCCATCTTCTTTTCAAATGGTGAGCCAATATGTTTTCAGCACTTTTCTCATGGCTCTCTCTTGTCCCTCTGCTGCAGACATAGTAAGTAATATGTTTAGAACATCATCGCAATAAAATTGCAGTATCGAATCGCAATTCATATAGAATCATTATACTTAAAGAATTGCAATATATATCGTATTGGCACCTAAGTATTGTGATAATATCGTATAGTGACATCCCTTGCAATTCCCAGCCGTAATATATGTCTGTTTGTTAGTGTATCCTCCACAACGGCATTATTTCTGAAGAAGGATTGTGAGCTTGTCTATGTTAGGCCCTTGTCACATCACATTCTCCTACTTGAATTTCCACTGTATTACGGAGCCTGAGAACCAAACTGATTTGCATAAATATAAAAAGTATGTTTTATGCACACACCTCATTGCCTCCACTCTTGAAATAGACTTCACAATCATTTGAAATGGAGCAAAGACAGAAATGAACCTGCAGTTATTTTTAACCACATTCTGGCTATGATTGATTGTACCTGTCAACTGGTTTTATCAACAAATCCCTGTATTCATTTATGACTATTTAAGTATTCTATGCTCATAAATAATTTATATTTCCCATTTTGCACAGTATACCTTATGGAAATACTGCTGTATCACATAATATGACTGCTATCCCCCATATTTTCCTGTAATTTATGTCCATAACAGTGAATCGGTTCCTCGGTAGGCTTATCCTGTTTTATTAAACTGATACATTTGCAGTCTTTTCTAATAATGCTGTTTAGCACAGTCATCCAAACTCCTTTATGTCTCCACCTTGAACCTAATGGCTCCATACAATGTCCTGTATAACCTACCATGTTCTGCACCATACATTACAATCACTTTATATGATGTGACACTGTTTTATCAGTATATACATTACCGGTGAAAAGTTTTCGAACACCTACTCATTCAAGGGTTTTTCTTTATTTTTACTATTTTCTACATTGTAGAATAATAGTGAAGACATCAAAACTATGAAATAACACATATGGAATCATGTAGTGTTAAACAAATCAAAATATATTTTAATTTTGAGATTCTTCAAAGTAGCCACCCTTTGCCTTTATGACAGCTTTGCACATTCTTTGCATTCTCTCAACCAGTAGTCACCTGGAATGCATTTCAATTAACAGGAGTGTCTTGTTAAAAGTTAATTAGTTGAATGTCTTTCCTTCTTAATGCGTTTGAGCCAATCAATTGTGTTGTGACAAGGTAGGGGTGGTATACAGAAGATAGCCCTATTTGGTAAAAGACCAAGTCCATATTATGGCAAGAACAGCTCAAATAAGCAAAGAGAAACGACAGTCCATCATTCATTTAAGACATGAAGGTCAGTCAATACGGAACATTTCAAGAACTTTGAAAGTTTCTTCAAGTGCAGTCGCAAAAACCATCAAGTGCTATGATGAAACTGGCTCTCATGAGGACCGCCACAGGAATGGAAGACCCAGAGTTACCTCTGCTGCAGAGGATAAGTTCATTAGAGTTACCAGCCTCAAAAATTGCTGCCTAAATAAATGCTAAACAGAGTTCAAGTAACAGACATATCTCAACATCAACTGTTCAGAGGAGACTGTGTGAATCAGGCCTTCATGGTCGAATTGCTGCAAAGAAACCACTACTAAAGGATACCAATAAGAAGAAGAGTCTTGCTTGGGTCAAGAAACACGAGCAATGGACATTAAACCGGTGGAAATTTGTCCTTTGGTCTGGAGTCCAAATTTGAGATTTTTGGTTCCAACCGCTGTGTCTTTGTGAGACGCGACGTGGGTGAACGGTTGATCTCCGCATGTGTATTTCCCACCGTAAAGCATGGAGGAGGAGGTGTTATGGTGTGGGGGTGCTTTGCTGGTGACACTGTCTGTGATTTATTTACAATTCAAGGCACACTTAACCAGCATGACTACCACAGCATTCTGCAGCGATACGCCATCCCATCTGGTTTGGGCTTAGAGGGACTATCATTTGTTTTTCAAAAGGACAATGACCCAACACACCTCCAGGCTGTGTAAGGGCTATTTTACCAAGAAGGAGAGTGATAGAGTGCTGCATCAGATGACTTGGCCTCCACAATCCCCTGATTGAGATGGTTTGGGATGAGTCGGACCGCAGAGTGAAGGAAAAGCAGCCAACAAGTGCTCAGCATATGTGGGAACTCCTTCAAGACTGTTGGAAAAGCATTACAGGTGAAGCTGGTTGGGAGAATGCCATGAGTGTGCAAAACTGTCATCAAGGCAAAGGGTGGCTATTTGAATAATCTCCAATATAAAATATATTTTGATTTGCTGCTCAAAACGACATTTAATTTATACTCTGGTTGAATGTCTGTAGACCGTCGCTGCGACTGTCAGTTTCCTTGTTGCACAGACATGAAAAAAGTTCAAGTCTCTGCGACGTCCGTTGTTGTGGTTACCGGACTGCCATAACAACCACTTCAAATACTCCTGTGACAAGATGATGCAGGAGTTTTAAAATTCTCAGATAGAATTGCCAACTTTTATTTCGTCACACTGTGGCAGTAAGTTATTTTCTGTAAGCTCGCCATTACCTTATAAATAATTATGTTGTTGTGGGTTTATTTTGCTGTAATAATGAATTAAAAGTAGCTAAAGTTAAGACGTTGTCAGCTATACTCTGGTTATTATTTGAACTGGCTAGCCAGCTAGCTAGCTAGTAAACTAGCTAACAACAAACCAAAATATTGTTTAGAAAATTGCCTTTAGTTGCCTGGCTTGCTAGGTTGACATTTACTGAATTCATTTTTAAACAGATGGGTTTATTGGTGTTAAAATAGAGAAAGTATGCTATTTGGAGCACCGGGCTGCTGTCATGCACAGGCTGTCATTTTGTGTTTATAATTTTTCATAACAACAACAACAAGTTTGATGTCGGACGACAATAGAATGTTCATGATGTCGCAGCAACAATTGTCTACAGACATGCGCTAGACGGACTGTAAACCAGCCTTTACTCCTACCTTTATGTACATATCTTCCTCAAATACCTCGTACCCCTGTACATTGATCTGGTACTGGTACTCCCTGTATATAGCTTCATTCTTGTGTAGTGCTGAGCAATTAACCGACATTAATCGCTCAGCACCAAGATGGATACACTTTTACGCCACCTTTACGCCACTTTTACGCCACTTTTACGCCTGCTATGTTTGGCTATATACACAAAGACCGCATAGACAGCATGAGAGAGGAATGTACACAACACAACTATGATAGAGAGGGATAGAGAGTTCGTGAAAGTATGCCTTATCTACTTTGAAGAACTAGTCAAATGATTTCGTCAGACAGCTCTGCAGCATGCTTAGGCAAGCTAGCCTTACTAAATAGGATGACTAAAGTCAGTACAGTAGGTGAGCACAGAGAATGTTGTGTGACTGTTTGGCTGCTACTGCCTGAGCAGAGAAAAGATGATGACTTTAACCCAGAAGAGTCTAAGCCCTGTCTAAGCCGGGGGAGAGGGGTTCTACTAAGTTATATGGAATTGTATTAAGAAGGTTACACCAAGGATTATTTAGCTATTTGATTTTGAGTTTTAAGACCCATTGAAGTATCAAAAGAAAATATAAAAAAATTATTTAATTAACAATTATTTTTGTCCTTACTGCTACAGTACAGTACATGACCAAAAGTATGTGGACATCTGCTCGTCGAACATCTCATTCCAAAATCATAGTTATTAGTATGGAGTTGGTCCCCCCTTTGCTGCTATAACAGCCTCCACACTTCTGGGAAGGCTTTCCACTAGATGTTGGAACATTGCTGCGGGGACTTGCTTCCATTCAGCCACAAGAGCATTAGTGAGGTAGGGCACTGATGTTGGGGCGATTAGGCCTGGCTCGCAGTCGGTGTTCCAATTCATCCCAAAGGTGTTCGATGGGGTTGAGGTCAGGGCTCTGTGCAGGCCAGTCAAGTTCTTCCACACCAATTAATGTTCTTAATGTTTTGTACCGTCAGTGTATAGCAGTCACTGCTCTGGTTTTTATCCTGTCAAACAGAAAAGGCTATAACCCTAGTCCAGAGGCTGAGATGACACCCACCAATGGCAACTGTGAAGTCAACAGGAAGCAGGTAGAGACTTGCAGCCTTTGTCCATCCTGTCATGTGACTTATCGGCTTCCCTTTGTCATCCTATGCCTGGGCTCATATAAAGGGGGCTGGGGAGGCAAAGGGACGCCCATTCGTCATAACAGCATCTTAACTGGCCATTCATAGCGTAATTAACAGCATCCTAACATACAAACCATCAACAACCAACTCACCATCCCCAAACCAATATTATAGCGATCAATAAAAGAGAATACTGTGCAGCCGTCTTCATCGACCTGGCCAAGGCTTTCGACTCTGTCAATCACCGCATTCTTATTGGCAGACTAAATAGCCTTGGTTTCTCAAATGACTGCCTCGCCTGGTTCACCAACTACTTCTCAGATAGAGTTCAATGTGTCAAATCGGAGGGCCTGTTATCTGGACCTCTGGCAGTCTCTATGGGGGTGCCACAGGGTTCAATTCTCGGGCCGACTCTATTCTCTGTGTATATCAATGATGTTGCTCTTGCTGCTGGTGACTCTCAGATCCACCTCTACGCAGACGACACCATTTTGTATATATCTGGCCCTTCATTGGACACTGTGTTAACAAACCTCCAAACGAGCTTTAATGCCATACAACACTCCTTCCGTAGGCTCCAACTGCTCTTAAACGCTAGTAAAACTAAATGCATGCTCTTCAATCGAACGCTGCTTGCACCCGCCCGCCCGACTAGAATCACTACTCTCGGCGGGTCTGACTTAGAATATGTGGACAACTACAAATATCTAGGTGTCTGGTTAGACCGTAAACTCTCCTTCCAGACTCACATTAAGCATCTCCAATCCAAAGTTAAATCTAGAATCGGCTTCCTATTTCGCAACAAAGCCTCCTTCACTCATGCTGCCAAACATGCCCTCGTAAAACGGACTATCCTACCGATCCTTGACTTCGGCGATGTAATTTACAAAATAGCCTCCAACACTCTACTCAGCAAATTGGATGTAGTCTATCACAGTGCCATCCGTTTTGTCACCAAAGCCCCATATACTACCCACCATTGTGACCTGTACGCTCTCGTTGACTGGCCCTCACTACATATTCGTCGCCAAACCCACTGGCTCCAGGTCATCTATAAATCCCTGCCTTATCTTAGCTCATTGGTCACCATAGCAACACCCACTCGTAGTATGCTCTCCAGCAGGTATATCTCACTGGTCATCCCCAAAGCCAACACTTGGCCGCCGGTCCTTCCAGTTCTCTGCTGCCAATGACTGGAACGAACTGCAAAAATCTCTGAAGCTGGAGACTCTTATCTCCCTCACTAACTTTAAGCATCAGTTGTCAGAGCTGCTTACCGATCACTGCACCTGTACACAGCCCATCTGTAATTAGCCCACCCAACTACCTCATCCCCATATTGTTACTTATTTTGCTCATTTGCACCCCAGTATCTCTATATGCACATCATCTTCTGCACATCTATCACTCCAGTGTTAATACTAAATTGTAATTATTTTGCACTATGGCCTATTTATTGCCTTACCTCCATAACTTACTACATTTGCACACACTGTATATAGATGTTCTATTGTGTTATTGACTGTACGTTTTGTTTATCCCATGTGTAACTCTGTGTTGTTGTTTTTATCGCACTGCTTTGCTTTATCTTGGCCAGGTCGCAGTTGTAAATGAGAACTCGTTCTCAACTGGCTTACCTGGTTAAATAAAGGTTAAATAAAAAAAATATATATATATAAAAGTATACTATCCACAAACCATTCCCAACCGTCCCTAAATTAACAGCATCCAAAATGACAATTTCCAAAATAAACCTTTTCAAAGCCTGGATACATTGAATTCATTAAGTTGGAATAGCCGACAACCAGAATGTTGAGTTACACTGTTGGTTTACTGCTCATTTACAGCACCAGGTTCCTATTTATTAGGGCACAATTAACGACATATAATCCAATAGAAAACAAAAATGAGTGTTTCTTATTCGACAAGCTCCAATAGTACCTCCCCATTTCAGACTGTTTGCTTTCATTTTGTGCCTAATGAATACCACCCAGGGCTTTAGACAGCGGACCATTTCTTTGTTTGATTACCTGTCCACGGTCAATAAATAAACACATCAATTTCTCTCTCAGCAGGGTCCTCTGGGATGTGTCATACCCCAAGGTTTCTCAGACAAAAGAGGATAATGACATGAGTAAAAAAATCATTTTAGTTTGAATGGCAACACATCGGAATGAAAGGAACATGGAGATAGATTTCCATGATCTACCCCCGAGGTTCCATCGTACTGTCTGTGCAAACATGTGGTTAGGGACTGTACGTTATTTATAATGAGGGATACCTGGAGAAAATCGGATCTATCTGAAATGAAAATGGAAGGCTCTTCCTTCAGTAAAATATATTTTTACATTTTTGTCATTTAGCAGACGCTCTTATCCAGAGCGACTTACAGTTAGTGAGTGCATACATTTTTCATTCTGCCCCCCCGTGGGAATCGAACCCACAACCCTGGCGTTGCAAGCGCCATGCTCTAACAACTGAGCTACAGGAGGCCTTACCCAACTCTCCCTGAACACTTGAAAAAAAAGGGACCCTCCCCTATACCCAAAATAATAATTAAATAAAGTATATAGCAGAGAACATGCCTAACATTTACCCTCAGTCCTAGGACAGACCAGAGCCTTAGATATGTAGTTTTAGAAACTGTTATTCGTTTTGTAAGCATTACATTGCAAAGTAGCCAGAAGGTTGTGGATTCGCAGACCACCGCGGACAAGTGTAGGGGTGAAAATATATCTATTATCATAAAAGCACTTCATGAATCTATCTTATTTGCGGTCTGAGAAAAATTGCCTTCATAAACAAATTTCATGCAATTCTACGTCATTTTACATCACTGGAGACAAGCAGAATCTTTTTTAAGTTGCAGCCCCGGAGATGTTTTGATTTCTATACAGGCTATTGTTAAAAAAGAGCATAGTCTAAGTTTGGAACAGTGCTAAAGTTGTCTATCGACTGTAAACATTTTGCGCAACAGAACCAGTTACAACTGAAGTATCTGACCATCAATGAATTTGAGAAAAAGCCATTAATTGTTTAACACAGCAGGCATGCATAGCTCACCACATGATCCTCAAACCAAAGACTGGACAAACTCGTGTTTCTAAAAGTGAATTCAAAGGCACTGTATAATGACTGACTATAGCTTAATAAGGCATTTTTTGTTTCATTATTATTTAATTATAAGTCATAATTTTTTACAATTTCATTTTATACAGCCTAAATGCAAAACGTATAGGCGTGTTGTTGAAGTCCTGTTGTTGATTTGTTGTTGAAATGCTAAATGCTCCTGCCAGCCTGTAGCGTGAAACAAATGCTTCACAATTGATTGCTTAAATGACAGGCTATAGCCTTGAAATAATAATAATATAGCCTAAATAATTCATTTTAGTTCCTTCTTGGCTACCTGGCTTGCTACTGACTGATTTAGAGTTAGTATGTTGTTTAATAGCGTGTAGAAATAACGTCAATATATGGTGACAGAATCACACATTAGGCAACTTCCCAAGCAAAGTACATGTTTTGTCTCTTATAGAAGGTTGTAGTGCAGCCTCTGAATATCATAGAGACAAACCAAAGATATCCGATATGCATCGGTCAAGTCTTTCCCCAGCATTTTACAGCTTGTTTCTAGCGGACTAAAGCGTCGTTATAGATCGCTTTATATAATCAGGTCCATTTATTTGTTTTCAAAATCTTAAGCTAACAAGGGGTAGGCCAATGCTTTTAGCCATTTTATTTAACAAAAGCCACAATACCCTCACATACCCCCTCAAATCTAGCCCTGGTTTTAACTTAACATAGAGTACCAAGCTCTTCACTGACACTGAGATATTTAAGGTGACTAGAGTTGAATAGCTGGAACCGGGTTACCGAGATGTACAGCCCAAACCCACTCCCTTTTCCTTGAATTAATAACTGCGAGAAACCGGTAAATTATAATACATTATTTATATGAACAGCATGACGTAAAATTCTACTGTTAAATTATGCTACTGTCATCAAGGCAAAGGGTGGCTATTTGAAGAATCTCAAATATAAAATATATTTTGATTTGTTTAACACTTTTTTGGTTACTACATGATTCCATATGTGTTCTTTCATAGTTTTGATGTCTTCACTATTATTATTATTAAAATAGTAAAAATAAAGAAAAATCCTTGAATGAGTAGGTGTTCTACAACTTTTGACCGGTAGTGTGTGTGTATATATATACTGATAAAAAATATAAATGCAGTATTGGTACCATATTTCATGAGCTGAAATTAAAGTGCATAAAATTATTTCTCTCAAATGTTTTGCACAAATTTGTTTACATCCCTGTTAGTGAGCATTTCTCCTTTGTCAAGATAATCCATCCACCTGTCAGGTGTGGCATATCAAGAAGCTGATTAAACAGCATGATCATTACACAGGTGCACCTTGTGTCGGGACAATAAAAGGCCACTTTGTCACACAACACAATGCCACAGATGTCTAAATTTTTGAGGGAGCATGCAATTGGCATGCTGACTGCAGGAATGTCCACCAGAGAGTATAATGTTAATTTCTCTACCATAAGCCACCTCCAACGTCGTTTTAGAGAATTTTGCAGAATGTCCAACCAGCCTCACAGCCGCAGACCACGTGTAACTACGCCAGCCCACGACCTCCACATAAGGCTTCTTCACCTGTGGGATCGTCTGAGACCAGCCACCCAGACAGCTGATGCTGTGGGATTGCACAAACAAAGAATGTCTGCACAAACTGTCAGAAACCGTCTCAGGGAAGCTCATCTGCGTGCTCGTCGTCCTCACAAGGGTCTTGACCTGACTGCAGTTCAGCGTCGTAACTGACTTCAGTCGGCAAATGCTCACCTTCGATGGCCACTGGCTTGCTGGAGAAGTGTGCTCTTCACAGATTAATCCCGGTTTCAACTCTACCGGGCAGATGGCAGACTGCTTGTATGGCATCGTGTGGGCGAGCGATTTGCTGATGTCAACGTTGTGAACAGAGTGCCCCATGGTGGTGGTTAGGTTATGGTTTGGGCAGGCATAAGCTATGGACAACGAACACATCTACATTTTATCGATGGCAATTTGAATGCACAGAGATAACGTGATGAGATCCTGAGGCCCATTTTTGTGCCATTCATCCGCCGCCATCACCTCATGTTTCAGCATGATATTGCATGGCCCCAAGTCGCAAGGATCTGTACACAATTCCTGGAAGCTGAAAATGTCCCAGTTCTTCCATGGCCTGCATACTCATCAGATATGTCACCCATTGAGCATGTTTGGAAGGTTCTGGATCAACATGTACGACACCGTGTTCCAGTTCCTGCCAATATCCATCAACTTTGCACAGCCATTGAAGAGGAGTGGGACAACATAAACAGCCTGATCAACTCTATGCGAAGGAGATTTGTCGCACTGCATGAGGCAAATGGTGGTCACACCAGATACTGCCTTTTTTTTCATCCACACCCCTATACATATGCATATCTCTATTCCCAGTGATGTGAAATCCATAGATTAGGGCCTAATTAATTTAGTTCAATTGACTGAATCCTTATATGAACTGTAACTCAGTAAAATCTTTGAAATTGTTGCAGGTTGCGTTTATATTTTTGTTCAGTGTATATATGTCCTAGACTACCTCTTTCAGGTAATACATTCAATGCAGTATTAGCCTTATATTTAGCTAATGAATGATGGGTTATTCATAATAAGCTAATAATTTATAGCCTCTTTCTCTTGTGCAATACGCACATGTCCTCTGCTGGCCTCTCTCCTTAAAAAAAGCTACTTAGCTCTTGGAGTTCCAGGAAAAGCTAGACTTGATATTGCGTGCCCAGCAGAGAATCAGGGATGAGGGGCATCATCGGGCACACATGAGATACTATAATAAGCAACTAATTCTCAAACCCTGAGCAATATGACATTTAATCGATAACAAATTGCATGACCCTCCCCTGGACTAAATAAAATATCAGTCTGTGTGATTAACGGGGGCTGAGCTAGAGCAGTGTTTGTGGGACAAGGACGGATCCCGAAAAGAGTTATTCTCACAAAAATGTATGTAAAGTCAGAATGGTTTGAGCTACAACCTATTATGAACCATCTATGAAAAGCTGAGACTCTCACAAATACGCACATTTGCTCTATGACACTCACAAGCCACACAAGAGTTAATAGAAAGTAAGAGGTTCTTCTACATATAAGATTATAGGAAATCCCAGGACATAGTGTCTATAAAACTGTAATAAGATCACATAGTTGCTGTCACAACTCCACACGCCACACAGTTGTCAGTGACTAGTTGGATATTCATTTCACACTGAGCAAACCATTTCTCTACTTTTCTGTAGCATACTTATGAATACATTTTCTATCCGTTTTTTGCTTGGCGGACCTTAGTTATTTATTGACATTTGAATGCTACTGTTTATGTTAAGGTATGTCTACTAGTAGCCCTGGTTGTCCTGAAAAGAAAATGGTAAAACACTTCAATGTGAGGCTAAATATAGTATGAGGGCAGAGCAAGCAGATGAATGAACGTGGTGAATTTCAGCTTTTTCACTGTGGGAGGCCTGGGACCAATGGAGTTAAGTCAAGGAAGAAATTGGCTCCTATTAGATCTAATGACTAAAACATTCTCCTCACATCTCTCCTGTAGCTTAAACTAAAACAGTGCTTATTTTTCAGCGAATACTCCCTCCCACTCCATATTACATGAGGCTGTGTCGCCTCGTGTGCTATTGTGAATGAATATCAAAGGGACAGCTCAGCTCCAGCTGAGGGTAAAGAGAATAAATAGATAGAGACAGGGCTTTGGGTGAAGTGCTGTTTATAGTGGCTGTGGCCAGCACATTCACATTCCAGATTAGATACAGTACATGCTTCTCTCCTCCTGACATTGTCTGGCAGCAGCTGGAGATGCAAATATCCCTGACCAGCTTCCTCTAATAACAACTGCACTGCATCAACATCCTCCCATCTCCTTCTTCCCGTCTTCCTCTTATCTTCTTACAGTATTCTTCAATCATCCCCTTGGTCTTTCTTACTGATAAAGTATGGATTATTGTTTTCAACATTGTGTTACAAACTACGTAAGAGAGATCCCTCAGTCTTCAACATCATAGTGCTCATCACTCTCATCACCTGGGTCTGAACCCCGCCCTGTGCAACTGGGTCCTGGACTTCCTGACGGGCCGACCCCAGGTGGTGAGGGTAGTCAACAACACCTCCGCCACACTGATCCTCAACATGGGGGCCCCACAAGGGTGCGTTCTCAGACCCCTCCCTGTTCACACATGACTGCGTGGCCACTCACGTCTCCAACTCAATCATCAAGTTTGCTGACAACACAACAGTGGTAGGCCTGATTACCAACAGTGACGAGACAACCTACAGGGAGGAGGTGAGGGCCCTGACTGAATGGTGCCAGGAAAAAAACCTCTCCCTCAAAGTCAACAAAATGAAGGAGCTGAGGGGCCTCCTGAGTGGCGCAGCGGTCTAAGGCACTGCATCGCAGTGTTTGAGGCTTCACTACAGACCCGGGTTCGATCCCAGGCTATGTCAGAACCGGCTTGGCCGGGGGGGCCTTACTTGGCTCATTCCGCTCTAGCGACTCCATGTGGCGGGCCGGGCACCTGTAGGCTGGCTTCCGGGTTAAGCGGGCGGGTGTTAAGAAGCGTGGTTTTGCAGGCCATGTTTCGGAGGACGCATGACTCGACCTTCACCTCTCCCGAGCCCGTTGGGGAGTTACAGTGATGAGACAAGATCACAATTGGATATCACGAAATTGGGGAGAAAAGGGGTAAATCAAAAAAAACATGAAGGAGCTGATAGTGGACTTCAGGAGACAGCAGAGCGAGCACGCCCCCATCCACATCGACGGGGCTGCAGTGGACAGGGTGAAAAGCTTCAGATTCTTCGGCGTGCACATCACTGACAACCAGAAATGGTCCATTCACACAGACAGTGTGGTGAAGGAGGCTGAAGAAATTCGTATTGGCCAGTAAGACCCTTCTACAGATGCACCATTGAGAGCATCCTGTCTGTCTGAATCACCGCCTGGTACGGCAATTGCACTGTCGGCAACCGCAGGGCTCTCCAGAGGGTGGTGCGGTCAGCCCAACGCATCACCGGGGGCACACTGCCTGCCCTCTAGGACATCTACAGCACCCAGTGTCACAGGAAGGCCAAAAATATCATCAAGGACCTCAGCCACGGCCTGTTCTCCCTGCTCCATCTAGAAGGCGGAGACAGTACAAGTGCATCAAAGCTGGGACAGAGAGACTGAGAAACAGCTTCTATCTCCACGACATCAGATTAAACACTCACCACTAGCCGGCCTCCGCCCAGTACCCTGCCCTGAACGTTAGTCACTGTTACTAGCCAGCTACCACCCGGTACTCTGCACCATAGAGACTGCTGCCCAATGTACAGTACATAGACACTGAACACTGGTCACTTAATTACATTTAAGTCATTTAGCGGACACTCTTATCCAGAGCGACTTACAGGAGCAATTAGGGTTAAGTGCCTTGCTCAAGGGCACATCGACAGATTTTTCACCTAGTCGGCTCGGGGATTAGAACCAGCGACCTTTCGGTTACTGGCACAACGCTCCTACATACTAAGCTACCTGCCGCCATACATATGAAGTGTTTTATCCACTTCATATGTATATACTGTATTCTAGTCAAGGCTCATCCTATATAACTACTGCTGTACTCACCTTTTCTATTCATATACTGTCCATACTGTCTATACACACCATTATATACATTTTGGGGATGTGTGTATTGTTTTGTATCGTTAGGTATTACTGCACTGTTGTAGCTACAAATATAAGCATTTCGCTGCTGTAATAAAATCTTTGTATGCGACCAATAAAAATTTATTTTATTTTATTTGATTCATATGAACATAGGAATAGCCGTTAGATCATCTAGCCATTGTCACGATCGTCTGAGGAAGCGGACCAATACGCAGCGCGTGGAGTGAACATGATGACTTTATTTAAATAAAGCAACCACGAAAAACAACAAATGACGATAGTGAAGTCCTCTGTAACACTGACAGAAACATGGAACAAAAACCCACAAACCAAGGAGAAACCACACAGTTTAAATATGGCTCCCAATCAGAGATAACGAGCCGACAGCTGACACTCGTTACCTCCGATTGGGAGTCATATGACTAAATCAACATCAAAACCAAACATAGAAATGAAACAACTAGATCCCACATAGAACTACACCCAAACGAAAATGACAACCCTGGCTCACTACTACGAGTCCCGGAGCCAGAACGTCACAGTACCCCCCCCTAAAGGCGCGGACTGCGACCGCGCCTCACAACCCCACAATAGGGGAGGGCTGGGTGGGTGTTGCTCCCCGGAGGCGGTTCCGGCTCCGGGCTTGACCACCACCCCACTATAGTTACTACCCGCTTTCTTAACCTCCTCCCAATGACCACCCTCCACTTAAACCCACCTGGATTAAGGGGCAGCACCGGACTAAGAGGCAGCACCAGGCTGAGGGACAGCACCGGACTAAGGGGCAGCACTGGACTAAGGGGCAGCACTGGACTAAGGGGCAGCACCTGACTAAATGGCGGATCCTGGCTGGCTGGCTCTGGCGGATCCTGGCTGGACGGCTCTGGCGGATCCTGGCTGGACGGCTCTGGCGGATCCTGGCTGGACGGCTCATGGCTGGCTGACGGATCTGGCTGCTCATGGCTGGCTGACGGATCTGGCTGCTCATGGCAGGCGGAAGGCTCTGGCTGATCCCGTCTGGCGGAAGGCTCTGGCTGATCCCGTCTGGCGGAAGGCTCTGGCTGATCCGGTCTGACGGAAGGCTCTGGCTGCTCCTGTCTGGCGGAAGGCTCTGGCTGATCCTGTCTGGCGGAAGGCTCTGGCTGATCCTGTCTGGCGGAAGGCTCTGGCTGATCCTGTCTGGCGGAAGGCTCTGGCTGATCCTGTCTGGCGGAAGGCTCTGGCTGATCCTGTCTGGCGGAAGGCTCTGGCTGATCCTGTCTGGCGTAAGGCTCTGGCTGATCCTGTCTGGCGGAAGGCTCTGGCTGATCCTGTCTGGCGGAGAGCTCTAGCGGCTCCGGTCTGGCGGACGGCTCTGAAGGCTCATGGCAGACGGGCGGCTTTGCAGGCTCAGTACAGACGGGCAGTTCAGACGGCGTTGGGCAGACGGACAGTTCAGGCCCCGTTGGGCAGACGGGCAGTTCTGGCCGTCTGAGGCGCACCGTAGGCCTGGTGCGTGGTGCCGGAACTGGAGGTACCGGGCTGAGGACACGCATCTCAGGGCTAGTGCGGGGAGAAGCAACAGGGCATGCTTGGCCCTGGGGACGCACCGTAGGCCTGATGCGTGGTGCCGGAACTGGAGGTACCGGGCTGAGGACACGCATCTCAGGGCTAGTGCGGGGAGAAGCAACAGGGCATGCTTGGCCCTGGGGACGCACCGTAGGCCTAGTGCGGAGAGCAGGAACAGGCCGGGCTGGGCTGGCGACGCGCACCGTATCTCTGGTGCGAGAGGCCGGAACAGGCCGGGCCGGGCTGGCGAAGCGCACCGTATCCCTGGTGCGTGGAGTAGGAACAGGCCGGGCTGGGCTGGCGACGCGCACCGTATCCCTGGTGCGAGTGGCCGGAACAGGCCGGGCCGGGCTGGCGAAGCGCACCGTATCCCTGGTGCGTGGAGTAGGAACAGGCCGGGCTGAGCTGGCGACGCGCACCGTATCCCTGGTGCGAGTGGCCGGAACAGGCCGGGCCGGGCTGGCGAAGCGCACCGTATCCCTGGTGCGAGTGGCCGGAACAGGCCGGGCTGGGCTGGCGACACGCACCGTAGGCTTCGTATGAGGCTCAGGAACAGGCCGGGCTGGGCTGGCGACGCGCACCGTACACTTAGTGCGAGGGGCCGGAACAGGCCGTACCGTACTGGGGACACACACTACTGGCTGTACCTCGGGATTAGGAACGGGCCGGACCGGACTGGATACACACCTCAGTCTCTCACGCTGTGCCTCTACATCTCCTTTCCCTACTTTGGCCAGTGACCCCCTTAACCTGGTAGCCTCCTGAATCCGTCCCTTCTCTGCCTCCGTCAGCCCCCTTAACCTAGTAGCCTTCTGAATCTGCCTTGTGGCAGCCTCCTGCTGCTCAGTCGCCCAAGCCATGTGCCCCCCCCAAAAAACTTTTTGGGGTTGCCTCTCGTCCTTCCGACGATGGCCCTGCCGATGCCGTTGCTCCTCTCGCCGTCGCCTCTCCACCGTCTCGTTCCATGGTCGGCGATCCATACCATCCAGGATCTCCTCCCAAGTCCAGGACCCTTTACCGTCCAACAGTTCCATCCATGTCCAGACCCTTTGTTCCTGGACGCGCTGCTTGGTCCCTTTATGGTGGGTTTTTCTGTCACGATCGTCTGAGGAAGCGGACCAATACGCAGCGTGTGGAGTGAACATGATGACTTTATTTAAATAAAGCAACCACGAAAAACAACAAATGACGATAGTGAAGTCCTCTGTAACACTGACAGAAACATGGAACAAAAACCTACAAACCAAGGAGAAACCACACAGTTTAAATATGGCTCCCAATCAGAGATAACGAGCCGACAGCTGACACTCGTTACCTCCGATTGGGAGTCATATGACTAAATCAACATCAAAACCAAACATAGAAATGAAACAACTAGATCCCACATAGAACTACACCCAAACGAAAATGACAACCCTGGCTCACTACTACGAGTCCCGGAGCCAGAACGTCACAGCCATGGTCATCCATCCCCCTGTCCTCTAGTCCACTCATGGACTCATCCCTTATTTATGCGCTTGTCATCTCCCCTTGTCCCCCTTTAAACAACTCTTCCTCACATACCCTTGTTCATATGTGTCCAAGGGCAGACGACTACAGGAAGCCTTGAAGAACAGTCTGACTCCCGTCTCTCCACATAGCCAGCCAGATAATAGAGTGAGACTGCAGATGGAAGCACAACTCTCCGGTCTCCGGTGGCGGCCACAGCTCTCTGTTGTTTGCAATCATGCACTAGTCTCAGAGAGAGAAAGGGAATGAGAGAGGAAGTGGAAAGAGAGGCGATGTGGTTACTTTGAGAGTACTCTTCTGAATAGGAGGATGAGAATATATGAGAGGAGGGAGAGAGGAGAGATATTTCTCATGCTGTGTCCTTTTCGTTCATGTATCCTTCACTTACTCTGTGACGAGGTGTGAATGAAGTCAGGCGCAGGAGGTAAAACACCGAAGTCCAGAGTTTATTCCGTTTACATAAATAAAACGCACCCAGCGTCAAAACGAAACTATAACAAGGGAAAATATTCCACCTTGGCAAATACAAATGGAAGAGTGGCTCAACCGAGCTACTCGCTCTCACAATAAACAATCACTAAAAAAGACAAGGGGAACAGAGGGAACACTTATACACATACTAATTAGGGGAATGAACACCAGGTGTGTGTGATTGACAATATAAGACATGACAAGTGGAGTGATGAGAATGGGATCGGCAGTAGCTAGTAAGCCGGTGACGACAAAAGCCGAAACCTCCCCGAACAAGGAGGGGAGGCAGCCTTGGCGGAAGTCGTAACAGTACACCCCCCCCCCCTTGACGCGTGGCTCCAGCAGTGCGCTGACCCCGGCCTCGGGGAAGGCCAGGAGGATGCGGAGCAGGGCGAGTAAGATGGCGACGGTGGAAATCCCTCAACAGGGAAGGATCGAGGATGTCCCTCCTTGGGACCCAGCACCGTTCCTCTGGACCGTACCCCTCCCACTCCACGAGATACTGAAGGCCCCCCACCCGACGCCTCAAATCCAGTATGGAACGGACCTTGTAAGCCGGGGCCCCCTCGATGTCCAGAGGAGGTGGAGGATCCTCCCGCACCTCAGACTCCTGGAGCGGACCAGCTACCACCGGCCTGAGGAGAGACACATGAAACGAGGGGTTAATACGGTAATCAGGGGGGAGTAACAACCTGTATGTAACCTTGTTTATCCTCCTCAGAACTTTAAACGTCCGCACAAATCGTGGGCTCAGTTTCCGGCAGGGCAGGCGGAGGGGTAGATTCCGGGTCGAGAGCCAGACCCGATGCCCTGGTACGAAAACCGGGGCCTCCCTGCGGTGGCGGCGCACGGCGCGCTGGAGGCGAACGTGGGCAGCGTCCCAAGTCTCCTCCGCGCGCCGAAACCAGTCATCCACCGCAGGAGCCTCAGTCTGGCTCTGGTGCCACGGTCCCAGGACTGGTTGGTAACCCAAAACACATTGGAAGGGTGTTAGGTTAGTGGAGGAGTGGCAGAGAGAGTTCTGAGCGTATTCTGCCCATGGCAGGAACACCAACCACTCCCCCGGCCGGTCCTGACAGTAGGTCCACAGGAACCTACCCACATCTTGATTCACCCTTTCCACCTGCCCATTACTCTTGGGGTGAAATCCAGAAGTCAGGCTGACTGAGACCCCCAGACGTTCCATGAACGCCTTCCAGACTCTAGAAGTGAACTGGGAACCTCGGTCGGACACTATATCCTCTGGTACCCTGTAGTGCCAGAAGACGTGAGTAAACAGAGCCTCTGCAGTTTGTAGGGCCGTGGGGAGACCGGGCAGAGGAAGGAGGCGGCGGGACTTCGAAAAGCGATCCACAACGACCAGGATAGTGGTGTTACTTTGGGAGAGGGGAAGATCAGTAAGAAAATCTATACTAAGGTGAGACCATGGTCGTTGTGGAACTGGTAAAGGTTGTAGCTTACCCGCTGGGAGGTGCCTAGGTGCCTTACTCTGGGCGCACACTGATCAGGAGGAAACATACACCCTCACGTCCTTAGCCAAGGTAGGCCACCAGTACTTCTCGGTC
Organism: Coregonus lavaretus; assembly: GCF_964263955.1. Classification (NCBI taxonomy): domain Eukaryota; kingdom Metazoa; phylum Chordata; class Actinopteri; order Salmoniformes; family Salmonidae; genus Coregonus; species Coregonus lavaretus. The sequence goes on from NC_140004.1 coordinate 12,799,710, forward strand.
AGGCAGCGCATTGTACGACCGATACCTGGATGACCAGAGGAGGGTGACATGTGTGCCCAGTAGATCAGACGATCACGGATAAGCGCAGGCACGTACTGCAGCCCAGCTGGACACAGCGGCGGAGATGGATCTGTGCGTAATGACTGCGCTATATCCGCGTCCATCGACCATACTACCGGCGCCACAATGCATGAGGCCGGGAGTATGGGGGTGTTGTCTCTGGGCCTCTCCTCTGTGTCATACAGCCAAGACAGTGCGTCTGCCTTCACGTTCTTCGTACCCGGAATGTATGAAAGTGTGAAATCAAACCGGGTGAAGAAGAGGGCCCACCTGGCCTGGCGAGGATTCAGCCTCCTCACTGCCCGAATGTACTGCAGGTTACGGTGGTCTGTCCAGACGAGGAAAGGGTGTTTCGCCCCTTCGAGCCAATGCCTCCACACCGTCAAAGCTTGGACAACAGCCAGCAGCTCCCGATCACCAACGCCGTAGTTCTGCTCCGCCAAGCTGAGCTTCTTCGAAAAGAAGGCACAGGGGCTGAGCTTGGGGGCGTGCCCGAGCGTTGGGATAAGACAGCGCCTATCCCTACCTCGGACGCATCCACCTCCACTACGAACATTAGGGATGGATCGGGGTGAGCCAGTACCGGGGCGGAGATGAACAGACCCCGCAATCTACTGAAGGCCAAATCAGCCTCAGCAGACCAGCGGAGCCGGGACGGCCCACCCTTCAACAAGGAGGTAATGGGAGCTGCGACCTTGCCAAAGCCCCGAATAAATCTCCGATAGTAGTTGGCAAAGCCAAGGAAGCGCTGCACCTCCTTCACCGTGGTTGGAGTCGGCCAATTACGCACGGCTGAAATGCGATCTCCCTCCATCTCCACATCTGTGGTAGTAATGCGGTATCTGAGGAAGGAGATTGACTGCTGGAAAAACTCACACTTCTCTGCCTTGGCATAAATATCATTTTCCAGCAGTCGGACCAGTACCTTGCAAACCAGGGACACATGCTCGGCGCGCATAGAGGAATACACCAGGATGTCATCAATGTAGACCACCACACCGTGACCAAGCATGTCCCGAAACACCTCGTTCACAAAGGACTGGAAAACGGATGGAGCATTCATCAAACCGTAGGGCATCACCAGGTATTCATAATGCCCCAAGGTTGTGCTGAATGCTGTTTTCCACTCATCCCCTTCCCGAATACGCACAAGGTTGTAGGCACTCCTGAGGTCTAATTTGGTGAAAAACGGGCCCCATGCATTGACTCAATCACTGAAGGAATGAGGGGAAGAGGATAAGTAAATCGTACCGTCACCTTATTCAGTGGTTGATAATCAATGCACGGGCGTAAACCGCCATCTTTCTTCTTCACAAAGAAGAAACTCGAGGAAGCAGGTGAAGTGGAGGGACGTATATACCCCTGGCGCAGGGACTCGGTGACGTATGTTTCCATAGCCTCCGTTTCAGCCTGCGACTCCTGGGAGGTACACCCAAAGGTTTATCGCGCAATCCCCCTCCCGATGAGGTGGTAATTTAGTCGCTTGCGTCTTGGAAAACGTGAGCACCAGATCATGGTAGTCGGGGGGAATGCGCACGGTGGGAGTGCCGTCTGGTCTTTCCACTGTGGTTGCACCAACGGAAACACCTAGACACCTACCCGGACACTCACGCGACCACCCCGTAAGAACCCTCTGCGGCCATGAAAAATTGGGGTTGTGAAGGGCTAACCACGGAATACCTAAGACTACAGGGTAAGCAGGAGACTCAATAATCAAAAAAGTGATCTGCTCAACATGCGTCTCCTGTGTAATCATGGTGACTGGTACAGTAACCTCCTTAACCAACCCGGACCCTAATGGTCGACTATCAAGTGCTCTGATGGGGAGTGGAATGGATAGGGGAACCAATGAAATGCCTTGACGGCGTGCAAATGCCCTGTCCATAAAGTTCCCAGCTGCGCCTGAATCGACTAGCGCCTTACACTGGGAAACTACCAGGTGATCAGGAAAGGAGATAGATAAGGTACAGTGTGCCGCAAAGGGCTCTGAACAAGTTTGGGTGTTCGTTACCTGGGGTGATGCATGAGTACCCTGCCTACCGCCTCCAGACCCAAAAGAACGTTGACTGCGACGTGAGGTGGATTGTCCCTTCGTGCCACCAGAGTGCCACTGTTGCTGTCCTCCTGCGCTCTCTCGACCGGCTGCTCCCCCCAGCTCCATCTGCTCGGGGTCAGAGTCGTCCGGAGTGGGAACGGGCAGACCCCTACCAGGACGTCCTCTGGCTGCTAGCAGATTGTCCAGCCGGATGGCCATGTCCACCAGTTGGGAGAACGATAGCATGGCATAACGGCAGGCTAGCTCCCGTCGGACGTCCTCCCTTAGGTGGCACCGGAAATGGTCGATCAGGGCCCGCTCGTTCCACCCGGACCCCGCTGCCAGCATCCGGAACTCCAGCGCGTCGTCCTGTGCGGTCCTCGTCCCCTGCCTCAGAAGGACCAGTCGTTCGCCCGCCTCTCGACCCTCAGGCGGGTGATCGATAACGGCCCGAAAGAGACAAGCAAACTCCTCGTAGTCCTCCAACGCAGCACCTCCCTCGTTCCACACTGCGTTGGCCCACTCGAGGGCTCTCCCACAAAGGCAGGAAACGAGGACGGATACCTTCTCCCGCTCCAGTGGCGCCAGCCTGATGCTGGAGAAATACAGCTCTAGTTGGATCAGAAATCCCTTACATCGCGCTGCCGTCCCATCAAACGCCGGTGGCCGGGATATCTGGATCCCTCCAGGGGCTGGGGTGTAGGTGGCTGGATCCGTTTGACCAGCTGGTCTCGATAGATCGGGTCCTCTCCTCTCTACCTGAAGAACCCGATCCATCGCTTCCCCCAAGCTGGCCAGCATCGAGGAATGCTCCTGGACCCTTGCCACAACTCCAGGCATGTCCAGAGTTGATTCCGTTTACGTAAATAAAACGCACCCAGCGTCAAAACGAAACTATAACAAGGGAAAATATTCCACCTTGGCAAATACAAATGGAAGAGTGGCTCAACCGAGCTACTCGCTCTCACAATAAACAATCACTCACAAAGACAAGGGGAAATGAGCACCAGGTGTGTGTGATTGACAAGACAAGACATGACAAGTGGAGTGATGAGAATGGGATCGGCAGTAGCTAGTAAGCCGGTGACGACGAACGCCGAAACCTGCCCGAACAAGGAGGGGAGGCAGCCTCGGCGGAAGTCGTGACATACTCCCTCGTCAGCACTGTGTTTTTCTTTTTTTTGGGGGGTGGGTAGATCAGCTTTAATATTGCAGATAGATTGTAACTTCCATCAATGTAATTGTCTTCATCACTTCCAATCCCCATATGTTTTTTTTCTCACAAATATATATACACTAACATTCAAAAGTTTGGGGTTACTTAGAAATGTCCTTGTTTTCGAAAGATAAGCAATTTTTTTGTCCATTAAAATAACATCAAATTGATCAGAAATACAGTGTAGATATTGTTAATGTTGTAAATGGCTATTGTAGCTGGAAACGGCTGATTTTTTATGGAATATCTACAAAGGCGTACAGAGGCCCATTATCAGCAACCATCAGTCCTGTGTTCCAATGGCACGTTGTGTTTGCTAATCCAAGTTCATCATTTTAAAAGGCTAATTGATCATTAGAAAACCATTTTGCAATTATGTTACCACCGCTGAAAACTGTTGTGCTGATTAACGAAGCAATAAAACTGGCCTTCTTGAGACTAGTTGGGTATCTGGAGCATCAGCAATTGTGGGTTCGATTACAGGCTCAAAATGGCCAGAAACAAATAACTTTCTTCTGAAACTCGTCAGTTTATTCTTGTTCTGAGAAATGAAGGCTATTCTATGTGATAAATTGCCAAGAAACTGAAGATCTCGTACAACGCTGTGTACTACTCCCATCACAGAACAGCGAGTTACACCAGATACTGACCCCCCTTTGTTCAGGGACACATTTTTACATTTCTGTTAGTCACATGTCTGTGGAACTTGTTCAGTTTATGTCTCAGTTGTTGAATCTTGTTATGTTCATTCAAGTATTTACACATGTTAAGTTTGCTGAAAATAAACACTGTTGACAGTGAGAGGATGTTTCTTTTTTTGCTGAGTTTACATACACATACATATACACTTATATACTTATAAATACATATAAATACATATATATACATATCCTTTAAAAAAATATATTTCCCTTTATTACATTCCAACCCCACCACCCCTCCCCTAATTGGAGTAAACTAATGAACAACGACGCTTAGGCCTCTACTTCCACCTTATACATACTAAATTATATGCCATATCTTTCTAACTGTGCTCTTTCACAAATGCTCTCAACCTATAACCTATATACTTATTATGGACACAGTATGCTTTACATTAGTTATCTTGTTGTTATTAGTTGTTGTTAGTTGTTATTAGTCCCATCCTTCAGCTCCATTCAACACCTCCCATCTATCTCTTAACACCATCCATATTGGATGTCTATTTGCCATATATTTTTCAACTGTACTGTGATGTTTCACAAAAGTTCTGAACACTTCTATTCTCATTGTTTCTACAGATTGTAAATTGAAAATAAACATTTTTGCTAAAAGTATTATTATATTATTGATCGATTGACTATGAATTTTCAGATCACCCAGTAGTGCTATCTGCAGGGTTAGCTCCAGGTAAATATTGCAATCCTTCAGCCATTCCTGGATCTGTGACCAAAAACAAGCTACAAATGGACAGTACCAAAACAAATGATCTAATGATTCTGTCTCTTCACAGCAAAATCTGCAGAGCTGGGAAGATTGTATCCCCCATATCAATAACATTCTATTGGTAGCAAGAATTTTGTATAATAATTTAAATGAAGTTTTGAATCCGGCGTCGTTTTGCGTATCAGTTCATAAACACAATGCCATGGAATCGGTACGTCAAAAATCTATTTTGCAATCTATATGGGACGGCTGTCAATCCTTTGGTCCTTAAATGAAACTGGTATACTTTTTTATTTATCACAATTTTCTTTAACCAATTATGGTCTTTAATGCAGGGCCGACAGACAAGTTCCTTACTTTTTCCCCCTTCCACTTTCCTCTTCCATTTTTGCGTTAATGCTGCAATTATTTGGTTGTCATTTTGGGTAGGGCAGACATTTCCATATGTTTTTGTTAGCTGCATGTGCAACATAACTCCACCAGTCCTACCTATGATATCATTTACGAAGATTATACATTAAAAATTTGTTATTTAAATCAATTAGTATATTTGAGTTTAACCACAATATTTGTTGCATTGTTTGTTCTGTCGTTTCTGGAGGATTAAATTGAAATTCAACTTTCTATGGCTTGTTTTCGAAATAGTGATATTTGGGAGATTATTTCCTTTTCAAATAACTGAAAGTGTGTCACGTTCGTTCAATGACTGGTCAGACCAAGGCGCAGCGTGATATATACGTACATGTTTATTAAACCAAATAAACACAACGACAAAACAACAAACTAAACGAAACGTGAAGTCCAAGGTAGCACACACAACATACCTTAAACGGAACAAGATCCCACAACCCACTAGTGCCAATAGGCTGCCTAAGTATGATCCCCAATCAGAGACAACGAGCGACAGCTGCCTCTGATTGGGAACCACACCGGCCAACATAGATCTACACATAATAGATCGAAGCATAGAAAACACACAACAAAGAATATACACACCCTGACTCAACATTTAAGCCTCCCCTGAGTCAGGGCGTGACAAAGTGAGAGGTTGTAATATGAATAAAGGGAAAATTTTAACCCATTTTATAAGAGATTCTCCAAAATTGAAATGCTCCAGGCATTTATATATAAACTCCAGTCGTACTTTATCAAATGTCTTTTCAAAGTCTGCTATGAATAGCAGGACTGATTTCCCAGATTTTTCATAGTGTTCTATTGTTTCCTTGCCTTATATTATCGTGGAAATTCAGTAAGAGTAATGTATATGCCAATTATATGATGGTCAGACCGCATTCTGTCCCCTATGAACACTAAATTTTTGGTGCCAATGAGAATTACATAAGAAAGAAGTCAAGACACACCATTTTCAATCACAGTAATATGTAAAGGATGGGAAATGGCCCCTATTGAAATTGGATTCTAATCAGATGCTATGAAGCCCTAATGAAGCCCAGATTCTATGAAGCCCACCTGGGACCCACAGGACTGATAATGAGTTATTGAAAGGGAGATGTAGCTGAAGAGATGATTGGAGTGGTTAGGACAGTGGACTCAAATCTAAAATCCTGGAGGACATGCAGGTATGCATATTTTGTTGCTCTGACCCAGCACTAACACAACCCATTCAACTCATCAACCAATCAAGATCTTCAATGGACACCTTCCTTGATTAGTTTAATGTGTTATGCTAATGCTGGGCTGGAACAAAAACATACACACTGGCCAGGTAGATAATTGAGTTTGAGACCACAGGGTTAGGAAGAGGTGAGTGAAAGACCCATCACCTGTCATCTGTCATGGTGGAAGTGCAGTGCTTGTTAAAGCGGCGGCTGAGGTGTGGCTATAAGCAGAGGGCAAACAGTGTGGAGAGAGAGAGATGGAACTTGGCTCACTGTCTGTACTGTCATCTCTGAGACTGCCAGGGAAAAGGAATCATACCAGGGACAGGTGATCCACGGGATCAGGAGTGTCTCTGTCACCATGTGCACTGACCAAAACCAGGGGGTTACGGGTGTCATTTCCCGGTAGACCAGACATACAGCTGAAGTCGGAAGTTTACATACACTTAGGTTGGAGTCATTAAAACTCGTCTTTCAACCACTCCACAAATTTCTTGTTAACAAACTATAGTTTTGGCAAGTCGGTTAGGACATCTACTTTCTGCATGACACAAGTCATTTTTCCAACAATTGTTTACAGACAGATTATTTCACTTATAATTCACTGTATCACAATTCCAGTGGGTCAGAAGTTTACATACACTAAGTTGACTGCGCCTTTAAACAGCTTGGATAATTCCAGAAAATGATGTCATGGCTTTAGAAGTTTCTGATAGGCTAATTGACATCATTTGAGTCAATTGGAGGTGTACCTATGGATGTATTTCAAGGCCTACCTTCAAACTCAGTGCCTCTTTGCTTGACATCATGGGAAAATCAAAAGAAATCAGTCAAGAACAATTGTAGACCTCCACAAGTCTGGTTCATCCTTGGGAGCAATTTCCAAACGCCTGAAGGTACCACGTTCATCTGTACAACAATAGTACGCAAGTATAAACACCATGGGACCACGCAGCCGTCATACCGCTCAGGAAGGAGACGCATTCTGTCGCCTAGAGATGAATGTACTTTGGTGCGAAAAGTGCAAATCAATCCCAGAACAACAGCAAAGGACCTTGTGAAGATGCTGGAGGAAACAGGTACAAAAGTATCTGTATCCACAGTTAAACGAGTCCTATATCGACATAACCTGAAAGGCCGCTCAGCAGGGAAGAAACCACTGCTCCAAAACCGCCATAAAAAAGCCAGACTACAGTTTGCAACTGCACATGGGGACAAAGATCATACTTTTTGGAGAAATGTCCTCTGGTCTGATGAAACAAAAATATAACTGTTTGGCCATAATGACCATTGTTATGTTTGGAGGGAAAGGGGGGTATTGCAAGCCTAAGAACACCATCCCAACCGTGACGCACAGGGGTGGCAGCATGATGCTGTGGGGATGCTTTGCTGCAAGAGGGGCTGGTGCACTTCACAAAATAGATGGCATCATGAGGAAGGAAAATTATGTGGATATATTGAAGCAACATCTCAAGACATCAGTCAGGAGGTGAAAGCTTGGTCACCATCTTTTTTATTTTACCTTTATTTAACTAGACAAGTCAGTTAAGAACAAATTCTTATTTACAATGACGGCCTACACCGGCCAAACCCAGACGACACTGGGCCAATTGTGCGCCGTCCTATGGGACTCCCAAGTTCGGCCGGTTGTGATACAGCCTGGAATCAAACCAGGGGGTCTGTAGTGACGCCTCAAGCACTGAGATACTATTATTCAGACATTTCACATTCTTAAAATAAAGTGGTGATCCTAACTGACCTAAGACAGGTAATTTTTTACTAGGATTAAATATCAGGAATTATGAAAAACTGAGTTTAAATGTATTTGGCTAAGGTGTATGTACATTTCCGACTTCAACTGTAGTTAACAGGCGGGCTGCTGTCAGGATCTGGACCCAGAACGGGTTCAATACAGACCGTGGGTCCATAAAGTTGTTGTTTTTTGTAGGGGGGCTTTCAATTTATTGAGAGTTGTAACAGTAGAATGCACAAGGTGCAATTTCGAAATTTGGTAGTGCATTTGCAGTTTTCCTCTTTTTATGTCATTCACTGACAGACCTTAGAGAGCTATTTATAACCTGAAATGTCCAGTTGATCAACTACTAGCCCATGTTAGCTAGATATGTAAGTTAGACTAACCAGCTATCTAAATCCTGTAGTTATCATGCCAGAGTACGGGCCCAGGGGCCTCGACCCCAGCGGGCCCCCGTTGATTTTGTTGAGTCACTCCAGCATCATATGAACACACATAAGACATGGCAAAATGTGTAGAATTGCAGGAAATAAGCTTTAAAACTTCTACATTTTTGAGCATGACTCGTTTTGGGTCACAAATCCGGCACGACGCAGCACAGCTGAAATAGAATCAGATGGATTATATCCAGAAGAGAACAGAAGAACAGACAAGTCAAAGCATGACAGAGACATAACTAATGGAAATGGAACAGCGGCTCTGTAGAATCGGACCTTTATAACCACCTCTGACCTTCTCTTCTCTACATTTCACAACGTAATACTTTCACAGCTCCAATTTGCCAGTCCTCTTTGGAGAAATAGGTGCTAGCGAGTGCAGTGGGGATGACGAGGGTAGGCCTAGATGTGTGAAAACGACCCACATAGAGAAACCTCCTCCTGCCATGCTAATGATTCTCTGGGTGTGAGTCAATGTGTCCCCCTTACAACCCCTCCCTCCCAGGCTAAAGATAGATATTGGGGGATGGTGAGGCTCTCACTTACTGCACTATTTCTCTCCTTCTCCCCTCTTCCGTGCTGTCTCTCGCTCTCTATCTCTCTTAATAGCTGTGAGCAGAGGCCATGGACGTCAAAGAGGGAGAGGTAGAGAGAAAGAGAGAGAGAGAGAGCGAAGGGGGGTGTGAGAAGAAAGTAGATACAGAGGGGTGGGTGGAGATAGAAAGAGAGATGGAGCGAGAGCATTCAAAGAGAGAAAGGGATCGATCTGCTCCAGTTACGAGCTCCTAGCACTAGTAAAGCATCCACTAATCTAACACAAAAAACTCAAAAGGATGTCTCTTATATTAACCGGATGGTAGTGAACATGTGATGTATTACATGTTAGTGATGGGGTAATGGTATCTGGAATGGAATCTATTTGACGTTGGGGTTGTAAATGCCCTGATTTCATTTCAGCAACATGACTGTGAGCTGTTGTGGAAACGTTATCAGAGGAGGTAAAGACACACAGTGTGTGCTGACAAAACTAATGAATTGTCTCGCAAAGCACAACGTTCTACTCCATAGACTCGAGTGTAATCTCCTCCAAAAAACGGATTCCATCTCCCCACACAACTATGACAGATTAGTTATCTTTTTCAGAAATTATTTTCCATTTTTGAAAGCTCTTTTCAAAGCTCTTCAAGCCTACTCAACAAAGAGCACAAAGCTAACTGTTTATATGTTACTAAATTGCTCTGAAATAAATAATACTGATGTCCATACTCTACCTGAGAGACCATAGATATTCAAATAATAACAATATAGCATGGTCATTTAGCAGACCGCTTTTATCCAAAGCCATTTGCAGAACTGCCAGCATTGACAGTTAAACAAATATTCAGTAGATGTGGCCCATGTGGGAATTGAAACCCACCACCCAGCACCTTGTTGCCAACACCTTGCTCTAACCCTCAGACATATGAACTAGCTTTAGGAGGAGACATACTGTAAGACATCCAGAGTTTGAGTGGTGTGGTGTGTTGTGGTGTATGCAGGCACCACTCTCTCGCTCTCTCTCTAGCCAATTAGCAACGACACAGCTGTGCTTTCCCTTCCTAGTCTGTGTGTTGGTGTCTTTCAATTGGAGCCTAATCCCTTCAGTTATGAGTGGTGTCCCTCAAACCGCAGTAGCCATCATCGCTTGCTCATAATACATGAAGAGGTAAAGAGAATAAGTAAATTAAAACCGTTATGAATAGATGAGACTGTACTTATTATCCTGCGCCTGTCTGATGTACAGTGTGGTGATGTTCTGAACTTTAAAGTATGCTAGGCCCTAAAATAGGTCCATTTTTATGTAACTTTGCCTGTAGCTAGCGAGACACAATGATGGCACATGTGTGAGCGAGCCCTGAATCAGTGGCCCACCTATCCCCAGTGAAATTATGCAGGCAAGGATGGGAGGGAGGATCCGGCAGGGACACGGCTTTTGAATTTGAGTGAAAACACTGACTGGTGGCAGCTAAATGAGAGACAGAGAGAGTGACAGAGAGAGAGAGAGTGAGAGAAGCTCAGAGAGAACTGGGCATCCTTGTGGGGGTTTGGTACTGTAGTGCTTATGTGCATCCTTTCTCTTTCCAAGCCCGTTCTCCCAGGCAGGCCTGTGTGAGCACCAGAACCCACCTGTTAATTACCTCTAATGACTCTTAAAGGGATAGTTCAGGATTTTGGCAGTGAAACCCTGTATGTACTTCCCCAGAGTCAGATGAACTTATGGATACTATTTTTATGTCTCTGCGTCCAGTATGAAGGAAGTTAGAGGTAGTTTCTCAGGCCAATGCTAACTAGCTTAGCGCAGGAGACTGTCTTTGCGCTAAGATAGCGCTAACACTAGTTAGGGCTTCATTGCCAAAATCCCGAACTATCCCTTTAATAGCTTCTGATTAGCCAGCTTGAGGCCGTCCCTCTGTGCAGCAGGAGGGTGCTCACTCCAGGGCTTCTATGCGGCTCAGTGCGGATCTGTGCTTCCGCTAGATGCTCAGTAAAACCCATAGAAATAGGAAACTCTCTCTGAATGCTGCTGGCCACTGACTATTTTTACCATGTGTGGCACAAATGTGTCTTTAAGCAGCATTTCTATTTTAGTTGAGAGGTGAGATGTTGGGGCACTTGTTGAATCATGGCACGCAACATGGAAATGTTGTCAGTTGAAATGTTGTCAGTCACACCTCCCTCATGGCTGTCTGTCAGAGTACTCCTGTGGGATTTAATGAGTGCTTTTTGTTTACACCTTTCTTTCTCTGTTTTCTGATTTCTTCCTTGTCCCGTGTTCCTTCATTCTCCCACCACTATCTCTCTCTCTCTTTCCACCCCTCCCCACTTCCTCCCTTTCTCTCTCTGTAGGTATTGGTCAGGGAGTGCCAGTGGTGGCTCTGATAGTGGAGGGGGGTCCTAATGTGATCTCCATCGTATTGGAGTACCTGAGGGACACTCCACCTGTGCCCGTGGTGGTGTGTGACGGGAGTGGGCGTGCTTCGGACATCCTGGCATTTGGACACAAGTACTCAGAGGAAGGAGGGTACGTGTTACATATCACATACACAGATTTGCTACAGTATTGCCGGGGATCCAGAAACAGTTCCAAAAAGCTAATAGTAAGATGCAGTAGTAGTGTTTCCCAAATACAGTCCTAACACTTAGGATAAATGTTAAAGGGATACTTTGGCAACGAGGACCCTTATCTACTTCCCCAGAGTCAGATGAACTTGTGGATACCATTTTTATGTCTAAGTGTCCAGTATGAAGGAAGTTAGAGGTAGTTTTGCAAGCCAATGCTAACTAGCGTTAGCGCAATGGCTGGAAGTCATTGCACTATTGCTAGTTAGCGCAACTACCTATAACATCCATCATACTGGACACAGAGACATACAATTGGTATCCACGAGTTCATCTGACTCTGGGGAAGTAGATAAATGGGATAATTGCCAAAATCCCGAATTATGCCTTTAATACTTCAACTTAAATTTAAATCTCTTTTACCCTTATCTGCCACAATTACTCATACCCCTTTTTTCTCTATCTCTCCTTTCTCCCTTCTACTCCCCCTCCCTGTTTCCCTCTCCTCTTTATCCTTTTCCCTCATTTTCACCAGGATCATAAATGAGTCTCTGAGGGACCAGTTGCTGGTCACCATCCAGAAGACCTTCACGTACAGCCGGACCCAGGCCCAACACCTCTTCATCATCCTCATGGAATGCATGAAGAAGAAGGAGCTGGTGAGTGTTCACGCTCGCTCACTCGTCACCTTGGAAACATCCCCTGCCCCCAACTCCCCAAGCCTCTACTGCAGGGCTCTCCAACCCTGTTTCTGGAGAGCTACCCTCCTGTAGGTTTTCGCTCCAACCCCAGTTGTAACTAACCTGTTTCAGCTTATCAACCAGCTAATTAATAGAATCAGGTATGCTAGATTAGAGTAGGAGTGAAAACCTACAGGACAGTAGCTCTCCAGGAACAGGGTTGGAGAGCCTTGCTCAACTGTGCAATGTCTCAAGCATCAGTGTGATAGGGATTAGGGAGAAAAAACAGAGATGTCAAAGTAGAGATAAGAAGGAGGTGACTTGGAAATAATGAGACTGTGGCCTTGTCCAGAAACAACCCCTTTAGCCCCTACACCCTACCCACTTGTGGAAATCTGAGAGGATATGATAGGTTTAAGCAATATTATAGCAGCTCCACCTTGCCCTCTAATAAGCTAGTGGAATTTTTGTCATATTGCTTACACCTGTATCTAGGGGATTGTGGCTGTGACAGAGCTGTGAATTTAAAGGCACTCTGATGTCATCCAGTGCCAACTGGTTTGGCTTTAGGCTGCTTTCTCTCCTGTCCATCTCTCATATCCATTTGAAACATAACCCCCAAGCTGTGTTTAGTGAACTGTCACTCACATTAATTAACCTTCCCTAGCTCAGGTGGTGACAGGGTCTCTTCAGATCAGTGTTTCTTGCAGAGAGAAGCTGCATGCTTATTATAGTGATCATCCTCAATGTGTAGTCGACGGTCCAACTACACAAAATGATACATATTATCACAGCACTATGCCTGGCACAGAGGGACATTTCACAGGGCGTGAAACAAGCTCTATGGTAAGTGGATAATGAAGGTAATCAGATGGCAATCAGTGAGTTTTGAGTTCCAGATAGACAGTATTAGTCTCACACACACACACACAAACACACACACACACACACACACACACACTGCTGTCTCCACTCCAAACCATGAGAAATAATCCTCATACATACTGTGCCTGAGATGAAAATAACACTCACTGTGTCTGTACTCATTATACACTTCAGCCTCCATTAGCTGGCATGCACCAAACAAACACATGCCTTTGCTTTACAATATTAGCTAATTTAACAGTTGGGTACACAAGCAAAAGCATAATGTCATGTGCATGGAAAGTCGGTCTCAATAAGCAAATGCACACTCTGGTATATAAAGGTTTTAAAATACACACTTTGTTTATAATACACACATTCAAAACTCAGTTGCACAATACATATGGAAAGTGGATTACATCACAATTCCACCTTGGTCAAGCTTGGCTGAGGCTAATGCAGGCCAATGCCAAGCACGGTGGTGTTGGGTAGATAAAGCTAGATCAAGTTTAGACCAAGGCAATGCTGTAAAATTTCTGATAACGTGGGACTAATGAGTTTGGATGATGGAATATGACTGAGAATCCTTGGACTTGTAGCCTATATGTCATCATGACATTCAAATCTATGTGGTTTCACACAGCAGGTTCGGTGCTCTTTCATGTAGTCAGTGTTTCGATGAAGATTCATATTAGTAGCCATCGCCATAGCGGGTCATGTGTAAGGAATGTGTAATGAATACTAAACTTTTGACTACATTTTATACATTATAAGTGAATTTGTCCAAATACTTATAACACCTTCAAATGGGGGGACTAGATACATAAAGTGCTTTAATTTCTAAACGGTAAAACAGATACAGTGGGGGAAAAAAGTCTTTAATCAGCCACCAATTGTGCAAGTTCTCCCACTTACAAAGATGAGAGAGGCCTGTAATTTTCATCATAAGTACACGTCAACTATGACAGACAAAATGAGGAAAAAAAATCCAGAAAATCACATTGTAGGATTTTTTATGAATTTATTTGCAAATTATGGTGGAAAATAAGTATTTGGTCAATAACAAAAGTTTCTCAATACTTTGTTATATACCCTTTGTTGGCAATGACACAGGTCAAATGTTTTCTGTAAGTCTTCATAAGGTTTTCACACACTGTTGCTGGTATTTTGGCCCATTCCTCCATGCAGATCTCCTCTAGAGCAGTGATGTTTTGGGGCTGTCGCTGGGCAACACGGACTTTCAACTCCCTCCAAAGATTTTCTATGGGGTTGAGATCTGGAGACTGGCTAGGCCACTCCAGGACCTTGAAATGCTTCTTACGAAGCCACTCCTTCGTTGCCCGGGCGGTGTGTTTGGGATCATTGTCATGCTGAAAGACCCAGCCACGTTTCATCTTCAATGCCCTTTGCTGATGGAAGGAGGTTTTCACTCAAAATCTCACGATACATGGGCCCATTCATTCTTTCCTTTACACGGATCAGTCGTCCTGGTACCTTTGCAGAAAAACAGCCCCAAAGGATGATGTTTCCACCCCCATGCTTCACAGTAGGTATGGTGTTCTTTGGATGCAACTCAGCATTCTTTGTCCTCCAAACACGACGAGTTGTGTTTTTACCAAAAAGTTCTATTTTGGTTTCATCTGACCATATGACATTCTCCCAATCCTCTTCTGGATCATCCAAATGCACTCTAGCAAACTTCAGACGGGCCTGGACATGTACTGGCTTAAGCAGGGGGACACGTCTGGCACTGCAGGATTTGAGTCCCTGGCGGCGTAGTGTGTTACTGATGGTAGGCTTTGTTACTTTGGTCCCAGCTCTCTGCAGGTCATTCACTAGGTCATCATTGTGATCATTTTGACCCCACGGGGTGAGATCTTGCGTGGAGCCCCAGATCGAGGGAGATTATCAGTGGTCTTGTATGTCTTCCATTTCCTGCTCCCACAGTTGATTTCTTCAAACCAAGCTGCTTACCTATTGTAGATTCAGTCTTCCCGGCCTGGTGCAGGACTACAATTGTGTTTCTGGTGTCCTTTGACAGCTCTTTGGTCTTGGCCATAGTGGAGTTTGGAGTGTGACTGTTTGAGGTTGTGGACAGGTGTCTTTTGTACTGATAACAAGTTCAAACAGGTGCCATTAATACAGGTAATGAGTGGAGGACAGAGGAGCCTCTTAAAGAAGTTGTTACAGGTCTGTGAGAGCCAGAAATCTTGCTTGTTTGTAGGTGACCAAATACTTATTTTCCACCATAATTTGCAAATAAATGCATTAAAAATCCTACAATGTGATTTTCTGGAAAAAAAATTCTCAATTTGTCTGTCATAGTTGACGTGTACCTATGATGAAAATTACAGGCCTCTCTCATCTTTTTAAGTGGGAGAACTTGCACAATTGGTGGCTGACTAAATACTTTTTTTCCCCACTGTATGTATGAAAATACCATGAAATAAAAGGTGACATTCTGTACTGTCCCCTCATATACAGTTGAGGACAAAAATATTGGCACCCTTGTACTTTTCTTAAATAATTCACTATTTTTTCTAAAATAAGTTGAGAAAAAAAGAATGTTGATGTCCACACCTTATTGGATTTTCAACATTACAGAACAAATTGTATTTTTGTAACCTTAAGTTTACAATTTTGATTTAGAAAATAAATACAAATTATTGGCACCCCGAAGCTACGACTTTGGCCAAGATTACTGCCAACAAATGCCTTTCTACTGGCAATTTGCCCCCTCTTCATTAGAAAACTGCTCTAGTTATTCAACGTTTGAGGGGTGCCTTCCATCACATGCTGTTTTAAGCTCTCGCCATAGGTTATGGATGTGACTCAGATCTGGACTCTTCACTGGCCACTCCAGAACAGTCCAGCATTTCTTCTTGAACCGTTTCAAGGTGCTTTTTATGTGTGTTTGGGGTTGTTGTTTTACTGGAAAACCCACAACCTTCAACAGAAATACAAGGTTGAACATTGCTCTCCAAAGCTCTTTTAATAATCTGCTGATTTCATAATGTCTTGCACACATTCAAGGCCCCCAGTACCAGAGGCAGCCAAGCAACCCAAAAGCATTATCGAACCTCCCCCATAATTGATTTTAAGGAGGGTGTTCTTTTCTTTGAAGTACATCTGAAACGTATTGCAAAATTGTCAGTAGAAAAGTGCAGCAAGCTCATTGATGGCTACAATAAGCATTTGTCTGCAGTTATATTGGCCAAAGGCTGTGCAACCAACTACTAGCTCCGGGGTGTCAAACATTTTGTCAATGCCATTTGTCTTTATTTTCTAAATTAAAATTGTAAACTTAAGTTTACAAAAATACAATTGGTTCTGCAATGTTGAAAATACAATAACAAGGTGTGGTGACCAAACCTTAATATTGTATTTGTTTTACTTATAGTGCCTTCAGAAAGTATTCATACTCCTTGACTTATTCCACATTTTGTTGTGTTACAGCCTGAATTCAAAATGTATGAAAAAAAATATATAATTATCACCCAACTACACACAATACCACATAATGATAAAGTGAAAAGTATTAGACATTTTTGCAAATGTATTGAGAATGAAATACAGAAATATCTCATTTACATAAGTATTCACACCCCTGAGTCAATATATGTTAGAATCAACTTTGGCAGCGATTACAGCTGTCAGTCTTTCTGGGTAAATCTCTATGAGCTTTGCACACCTGGATTGTACAATATTTCCACAATATTCTTTTTAAAAGCTCTGTCAAGTTGGTTGTTGGTTGTTGATCATTGGATTTTCAAGTCTTGCCATGGATTTTCAATCCGATTTAAGTCAAAACTGTAACTAGGCCACTCAGGAACATTCAGTGTCATCCTGGTAAGCAACTCCAGTGTATATTTGGCCTTGTGTTTTAGTTTATTGTCCTGCTGAATGGTGAATTTGTCTCCCAGTATATGTTGGAAAGCAGACTGAACCAGGTTTTCCTTTAGGATTTTGCCTGTGCTTAGCTCTATTCCATTTATTTGTATCACATTTTTACTCCTGAACTGATTTAGGCTTACCATAACAAAGGGGCTGAATAATTATTGACTCAAGACATTTCAGCTTTTCATTTTTTATTCATTTGTAAAAATGTCTAAAAACATAATTAATATATTTGGCCGCAACTGATCTCAAATAAAAAATGCTGGAGTATAGATCCAAATTAAAAGGTTTTGCTTCACTGTCCAAATAAATATGTAGGGGAGTATGTATAATACCAACAGTAAACACTCAAGCAAACGTTTCCCTGTAGGATACAAATGGAGAAGAGGAGTGGTGTATTTCTTACCCCTACAAAAGGACAAAAAATAAGCCCCTTGTGATCAAATTAGACACCTACCATTGACTAACACTAGCTGTGGCAACATAGTGCTCCCTCCCTAACACATGGCTCCACGGAGGGTCACCTTGGGGCTATGGTGGTTGGAGGAGGAGGAGGAGGAGGAGGAGGAGGAGGAGGAGGACAAGAAGGAGGAGGAGGAGGAGGAAAGGAAAAGAGAAGTAGATAGATAGATAGATTAGATAGATTAGATTAGATAGATAGATAGATAGATAGATAGATAGATAGATAGATAGATAGATAGATAGATAGATAGATAGATAGATAGATAGATAGATAGATAGATAGATAGATAGATAGATAGATAGATAGATAGATAGACAGACAAGTGGCAACATATTAAGGCTAAGCAGTAGGAGCAGTGATGTTGGTCATAGGGCTTGTGCTGAGACCGGTGGATGGGAGGGTATAGGAACCGACTTACAGGTACAGTTGGCGGGGACCTGGCTATGCATGGTATGAGAGGAAATCTTTCCCTGCTAAATTAAGATGAATGTGTTCCAATCAGCCTGAGCCATTTGGTCATGGAGAGCATCTCTTGATCTCCTAAGCATGTTGAGTGTTTAGATATGCACTAGCACCATGTTCAAACAGCGTCCATTCTCACTTAAAAGTGGTGCGTCCCACTAGTGACTAGTATGTCTCTTCTTCCTCTGCCCTCTCCTCAACGTGTGATGGTGTGACGGGCGGATGTCGATGGCATGTCATCAGTCATTGCCGAGTGGCACGTGTCAATCAATAGGCATGAAAGTGTTAATCATCTACAGAATGAGATATTCCCTTCACAAACACTGTAGACCAATCGGTATTAGAGGCTGTAGCATATCTGTGTGCAAGAGAAAAACGTATATGGAGGCCTGTGTGAAGCCAAAGCATGCATGCATCACTACTAAATATAACCATGTAATACCAACAGTAAGCACTCAAGCAAACATTTCCCTGTAGGATACAAATGGAAAAGAGGAGTGGTGTATTTCTTAACCCTGCATAAGGACAAAAAACTAAGCCCCTTGTGATCAAATTATACACCTACCATTGACTAAGACTAGCTGTGGCAACATACAGTGGCTTGTGAAAGTATTCACCCCCTTGGAATTTTTCCTATTTTGTTGCCTTACAACCTGGAATTAAAATTTATTTTTTGGGGGTTTGTATCATTTGATTTACACAACATCCCTAACACTTTGAAAATGCAAAATATTTTGAACTTGAGCGTGCATAACTATTCACCCCCCCAAAGTCAATACTTTGTAGAGCCACCTTTTGCAACAATTACAGCTGCAAGTCTCTTGGGGTATGTCTCTATAAGCTTGGCACATCTAGCCACTGGGATTTTTGCCCATTCTTCAAGGCAAAACTGTTCCGCTGGTGTACAGCAATCTTTAAGTCATACCACAGATTCTCAATTGGATTGAGGTCTGGGCTTACACTAGGCCATTCCAAGACATTTAAATGTTTCCCCTTAAAACCACTCGAGTGTTGCTTTAGCAGTATGCTTAGGGTCATAGTCCTGATGGAAGGAGAAACTCTGTACCAGTCTCAAATCTCTGGAAGACTGAAACAGGTTTTCCCTGTATTTAGCTCCATCCATCATTCTTTCATTTCTGACCAGTTTCCCAGTCCCTGCCGTTGAAAAACATCCCCACAGCGTGGTGTTCTCAGGGTGATGAGAGGTGTTGGGTTTGCGCCAGACATAGCGTTTTCCTTGATGGCCAAAAAGCTTTTCTTTAAGCAATGGCTTTTTTCTGGCCACTCTTCCGTAAAGCCCAGCTCTGTGGAGTGTACGGCTTAAAGTGGTCCTATGGACAGATACTCCAATCTCCGCTGTGGAGATTTGCATGGCCAGGCATGACTCCAACACCTTCATTAAGTTTGCCGATGACACAACAGTGGTAGGCCTGATCACCGACAACGATGAGACAGCCTATAGGGAGGAGGTCAGAGACCTGGCCGTGTGGTGCCAGGATAACAACCTCTCCATCAATGTGATCAAGACAAAGGAGATGATTGTGGACTACAGGAAAAAAAAGAGGACTGAGCACGCCCCCATTCTCATCGACGGGGCTGTAGTGGAACAGGTTGAGAGCTTCAAGTTTCTTAGTGTCCACATCACCAACGAACTATCATGG
Source organism: Coregonus lavaretus (assembly GCF_964263955.1). Classification (NCBI taxonomy): domain Eukaryota; kingdom Metazoa; phylum Chordata; class Actinopteri; order Salmoniformes; family Salmonidae; genus Coregonus; species Coregonus lavaretus. The sequence continues at coordinate 12,819,381 of NC_140004.1, forward strand.
TCCAAACACACTAAGACAGTCGTGAAGAGGGCACGACAAAGCCTATTCCCCCTCAGGAGACTGAAAACATTTGGCATGGGTCCTCAGATCCTCAAAAAGTTATACAGCTGCACCATCGAGAGCATCCTGACTGGTTGCATCACCGCCTGGTATGGCAACTGCTTGGCCTCCGACCGCAAGGCACTACATAGGGTAGTGCGTACGGCCCAGTACATCACTGGGGCCAAGCTTCCTGCCATCCAGGACCTCTATACCAGGCGGTGTCAGAGGAAGGCCCTCAAAATTGTCAAAGACTCCAGCCACCCTAGTCATAGACTGTTCTCTCTGCTACCGCACGGCAAGCGGTACCGGAGCGCCAAGTCTAGGTCCAAAAGGCTTCTCAACAGCTTCTGCCCCCAAGCCATAAGACTCCTGAACAGCTAATCATGGCTACCTGGACAATTTGCACTGCCCCCCCCCCACCTCCACCCCGTCCCCCTTTTTTACTCTGCTGCTACTCTGTTTATTATTTATGCGTAGTCACTTTAACTCTACCCACATGTACATATTACCTCAATTACCTTGACTAGCCGGTACCCCCCTGTATATAGCATCCATACTGTTATTTTAATTTACTGCTGCTCTTTAGTTATTTGCTTATTTTTTTTGCTTAACACTTTTTTTTATCTTTTTTTTTTTTACTTTGTATTGTTGGTTAAGGGCTTGTAAGTAAGCATTTCACTGTAATGTCTATACCTGTTGTATTCGGCGCATGTGGCAAATACAATTGTATTTTATTTTATTTGTAGCTCTTTCAGGGTTATCTTTGGTCTCTTTGTTGCCTCTCTGATTAATGCCCTCCTTGCCTGGTCCGTGAGCTTTGGTGGGTGGCCCTCTCTTGGCAGGTTTCTTGTGGTGCCATATTCTTTACATAAAAAAATTAATGGATTTAATGGTGCTCCGTGGGATGTTCAAAGTTTCTGATATTTTTTTATAACCCAACCCTGATCTGTACTTCTCCACAACTTTGTCCCTGACCTGTTTGGAGAGCTCCTTGATCTTCATGGTGCTGCTTGCTTGGTGGTGCCCCTTGCTTAGTGGTGTTGCAGACTCTGGGGCCTTTCAGAACAGGTGTATATATATTGAGATCATGTGACAGATCATGTGACACTTAGATTGCACACAGGTGGACATTATTTAACTAATTATGTGACTTCTGAAGGTAATTGGTTGCACCAGATCTTATTTAGGGGCTTCATAGCAAAGGGGGTGAATACATATGCACGCACCACTTTTCCGTTATTTATTTTTTTGAATTTTTTGAAACAAGTTATTTTTTTCATTTCACTTCACCAATTTGGCCTATTTTGTGTATGTCCATTACATGAAACCCAAATAAATTACAGGTTGTAATGCAACAAAATAGGAAAAACACCAAGGGGATGAATACTTTTGCAAGACACTGTAGTGATCCCTCCTAAAACATGGAAACCATGTGTTTGACGTATTTGATACCATTCCATTTATTCCGCTCCAGCCATTACCATGAGCCCGTCCTCCCTAATAAAGGTGTCACCAACCTCCTGTGGTGGGTTCATACGCAAGCAAGCACAATCGCACGCACGCATGCACACACACACACTTACTCATCTGTGTGTTCTTTTCAGTACGTCCACCCCTGTGTAGTTCAAGTGATGATTAGGTCTGTTTCTGTCCAAGTGGACAGGTGTGATTTGTGCACTAATTGTGTGGCATTACAGTCACACACTAACATTCAGTGATACAGTACACGCACAGCGCACACACACACCCTTGATTATGTGTTTAAGATGTTGAATTATGGTTAAGCAGATGGTTTGCAGGGTTGCTTGTTAGTGTCTTGCGTAGTGAAATGGCCACAGAAAGAGATGGGTGTGTGATGGTCCAGTCTTGGCCTGTCCTAAAACCACCACAGGAACACACACCAGGTCAAATAACCCTCACTGAAGTAATCTATCGCTGACCACACACTGGCCTTCTCTCTCTCTCTCTCTCTCTCTCTCTCTCTCTCTCTCTCTCTCTCTCTCTCTCTCTCTCTCTCTCTCTCTCTCTCTCTCTCTCTCTCTATCTCTATCTCTCACTCTCTCGCTCTCACACACAAACACATGCACACACACATGCACACACACACACACACACACACACACACAGACAGACAGACAGACAGATAGACAGACAGACAGACAGACAGACAGACAGACAGACCTGTCCTGTCCTGTCGTAAATCCACCACAGGAACACAGACCAGGTCATATAACCCTCACTGAAGTAATCTATCCCTGACCACACACTGGCCTTCTCTCTATCTCTCTATCTCTCTCGCATGCACATGCACATGCACGCACACACACACACACACACACACACACACACACACACACACACACACACACACACACACACACACACACAGAGAGACAGACAGACACACAGACACAACCATACAGACAACATGGACACACACATGAACACACACTGCAATAATTACCCTATCTGTCCTCAAACAGGCAATGAAGCCTGAGCGATACCATCACATCCCATTTACTCTCCAATTTCACCTGGAGGAAGGCCATTCAATTACTATTACACACACACACACACACACACCACGCACTCTCTCACATATGTATTTATATCATCCTAATATACAGTTGAAGTCGGGAGTTTACATACACCTTAGCCAAATACATTTAAACTCAGTTTCTCACAATTCCTGACATTTAATCCTAGTAAAAATTCCCTTTCTTAGGTCAGTTAGGATCACCACTTTATTTTAAGAATGTGAAATGTCAGAATAATAGTAGAGAGAATGATTTATTTCAGCTTTTATTTCTTTCATCACATTCCCAGTGGGTCAGAAGTTTACATACACTCAATTAGTATTTGGTAGCGTTGCCTTTAAATTGTTTAACTTGGGTCAAACGTTTCGGGTAGCCTTCCACAAGCTTCCCACAATAAGTTGGGTGAATTTTGGCCCATTCCTCCTGACAGAGCTGGTGTAACTGAGTCAGGTTTGTAGGCCTCCTTGCTCGCACACGCCTTTTCAGTTCTGCCCACAAATTCTCTATAGGATTGAGGTCAGGGCTTTGTGATGGTCACTCCAATACCTTGACTTTGTTGTCCTTAAGCCATTTTGTCACAACTTACTTTGGAAGTATGCATGAGGTCATTGTCCATTTGGAAGACCCATTTGCGACCAAGCTTTAACTTCCTGACTGATGTCTTGAGATGTTGCTTCAATATATCCACATCATTTTCCTTCCTCATGATACCATCTATTTTGTGAAGTGCACCAGTCCCTCCTGCAGCAAAGCACCCCCCCAGCATGATGCTGCCACCCCCGTGCTTCACGGTTGGGATGGTGTTCTTCGGCTTGTAAGTCTTCCCCTTTTTCCTCCAAACATAACAATGGTCATTATGGCCAAACAGTTATATTTTTGTTTCATCAGACCAGAGGACATTTCTCCAAAAAGTATGATCTTTGTCCCCATGTGCAGTTGCAAACCGTAGTCTGGCTTTTTTATGGCGGTTTTGGAGCAGTGGCTTCTTCCTTGCTGAGCGGCCTTTCAGGTTATGTCGATATAGGACTAGTTTTACTGTGGATATAGATACTTTTATACCTGTTTCCTCCAGCATCTTCACAAGGTCCTTTGCTGTTGTTCTGAAATTGATTTGCACTTTTCGCACTAATGTACGTTAATCTCTAGGAGACAGAACGCGTCTCCTTCCTGAGCGGTATGACGGCTGCTTGGTCCCATGGTGTTTATCATGGCATACTATTATTTGTAGAGATGAACGTTGTACCTTCAGGCGTTTGGAAATTGCTCCCAAGGATGAACCAGACTTGTGGAGGTCTACAATTTTTTTTCTTTTGATTTTCCCATGATGTCAAGCAAAGAGGCACTGAGTTTGAAGGTAGGCCTTGAAATACATCCATAGGTACACCTCCAATTGACTCAAATTATGTCAATTAGCCTATTAGAAGCTTCTAAAGCCATGACATCATTTTCTGGAATTTTCCAAGCTGTTTAAAGGCACAGTCAACTTAGTGTATGTAAACTTCTGACCCACTGGAATTGTGATACAGTGAATTATAAGTGAAATAATCTGTCTGTAAACAATTGTTGGAAAAATGACTTGTGTCATGCACAAAGTAGATGTCCTAACCGACTTGCCAAACTATAGTTTGTAACAAAAAATGTGTGGAGTGGTTGAAAAACGAGTTTTAATGACTCCAACCTAAGTGTATGTAAACTTCCGACTTCAACTGTATGTATGCAGATACTTACATTATTCATCATGTGAGGTGAAATGTGTATTTTTTGGGAGGTGAGCACTGTGTGCGGGCCTTCCTGTTCTTCACAAGTATTCTTAATTAGCCCAGCACCTACGTTTTTAAGGATGTGCATATGACAACAAACTTTGCTGCTTACATTACTCACAAATTAAACACAATCATGAATACTCATACACACACTCATAGAGACACACAGGACTAGAGATAACCCTTACACACACATATGCCAATTTCTCTCGCTACAGGACCCCATTCCAAGGGGGCAATGTGTGTAATCTCTTAGTAGCTGAAAAATAATGAACAAGCAATGAAATCCTAATGTTTTAATTGAATTATTTGTAATTTCTCTCGCCCCTTTGGTGTCTGAAGGGCTTGTAGAAAAAGGGAACGCGAGAGAAGGAGAGAGCTACTATATTGCATCATAGCTTGAGGGGAGGCAGGAGTGAAAGCCAGCTGAAATCCTGGTACTCACCTTGAAGCCATTTAGAGGGGGAGATGGGTTTGGAGATGTGATGGCGGGAGGAGGGGGGAGGGAGGAGGATGGAGGGATGGAGTGATTACAGGAATAGATTTATGACCCTGTCGCTGCGGTCCTTAGCACGCTCCAGCGTTCCGAACATGCAGCTCATACATGGACCTGCAAGGTGCCCTTCACACACATGCCGTCATGCGACAAAATCTGGAGGAACTGCCGCATTCCTTCGCTTTTACCCTCCCCCTGCTTTCTCTTTCTCCCTCCTTGCTGCTATCTTACCCTCTCTCTCCCACTGTCTCGCTCTGTACCCCTTCTTCCTTCTCTGTTTCTGTTGCCTACTGTGCTATACTCCAACAAAGGGTCTACAGTCACTCTAGATATCTCTCTCTCTCTCTCTCTCTCTCTCTCTCTCTCGCTCTCTCTCTCTCTCTCTCTCTCTCTCTCCTTCGCTCTCTCTCCTCTCTCTCTCACTCTCTCTCTCTCTCTCTCCCCCTCTCTCTCTCTCTCTCTCTCTCTCTCTCTGTCTCTCTCTCTCTCTCTCTCTCTCTCTCTCTCTCTCTCTCTCTCTCTCTCTCTCTCTCTCTCTCTCTATTCCATTCTATCTCTTCCCTTCTTTTCTACTGGGAGCACACTGCATACGAGCTACTTTACAGTTTCTGTTTCTCCAAAGTGTGTCAACTAGGGAGCATATATTATACTGTATATTGTAGTTTCCTCTGCTCAGAGCTTCAGACAGCAGCTCTTTACAGCTCATTCTAATCCCATGTATCAAAAGAACTGAGCTATGATGTGACTGGTTTACTCAGTGTTAATAATCTCTATCTGTAAAACATTTTCCTTCATTTATTTATTCACAAAGCAAGGAAGAAAGAAATTCCCAGTGAGTAATGATGTACAGATCACATACAGATTATGTAAATGTCTCCCTCTCTCGCTTCCTTTTTCTTTCTTTCTTTTCTCTCTGTGTATGTTTCAGATAACAGTTTTTCGGATGGGGTCTGAGGGACACCAGGACATTGACTTGGCCATTCTCACTGCTCTGCTAAAAGGTAACTGACTCATAGCTAATATTTAAAGAGGCTCCTTAAGTCAGACAGTGGACTTCAGAAGGTTATAAAACAAAAGCCTCCAATTGAGCCAATCCGTTCAGCTCTCTAGCCCCTGTTTCATTCCTCTATCCCTCCCTCCATCCCTCTCGTAATCCACAGTTTCGACTTGTTGTTTAGTGCATGGTATTGATCAGGAGCGTAGCACCCAACGCTGCTGGTTCCGAGGCCTACAGAGCAGAGTCCTTTGGGCCTGTTTTCCAATCTATACCAGGTGATTGACTCGCTCTGACTTCCTTCTCAGTGGAACGCTGTATCTGAGAGCACAGAGCGGGCCTCCATAATTCATGTTTGGCAGCATGTCTAGGCGATGCATGTTTCTAGCATGTTTACTCTCTCTATGCATCCTTCTCTCTCACACTCATTATTTTTTGCATCTCATGTCCTCCTATTCATATCTCTCTGTCCATCTCCCTCTCTCTTTCTGTGGTTGATCTCTGTATCTGGCATGATGGACTGTCACAAGCATGACCAGTATAGAGTACAGACTTTATTGTGCATTATGTGTGTTTTCAGAGAGATAGAGGTAGAATGAAAGAAAGATTGTGTGCGAGAGAGAATGACACACTGAAAGAAAGAGAGCGAGAGAGAGAGCGAGAGAGAGAGAGAGAGAGAGAGAGAGAGAGAATGACACACTGAAAGAAAGAGAGCGAGAGAGAGAGAGCGAGAGAGAGAGAGAGAGAGAGAGAGAGAGAGAGAGAGAGAGAGAGAGAGAGAGAGAGAGAGAGAGAGAGAGAGAGAGAGAGAGAGAGAGAGAGAGAGAGAGAGAGAGAGAGAGAGAGAGAGAGAGAGAGAGAGAGAGAGAGAGAGAGAGAGAGAGAGAGAGAGAGAGAGAGAGAGAGAGAGAGAGAGAGAGAGAGAGAGAGAGAGAGAGAGAGAGAGAGAGAGAGAGAGAGAGAGAGAGAGAGAGAGAGAGAGAGAGAGAGAGCGAGACAGGGTAATTGATGGGGGATAAGGTCCATAAACTCCAGCGACTACAGAGCTGCGGAGAGCGAAGTGTTATTTAAAACCAGTGATAAATGCGAGCAGTCCCTTTTAATACCGACTTCTCTATTAAACTCATATTACACTACTCTGGATCTCATTACCAAGCTCTTTAAAAGCTCCCATTATTAAGCCTGTGTAATATCTCTGCTGATCAACTGAGTCTGCTGAGTAGAACCGTCAGTCATCACAAAAGGTATGTAGCCTCAACCTTGCCTCCCTTCAGCATTTGAGTTTTCAAACTACCGGTTAAAGTGCTTTTCACAAAACAATTTATCACACCACCGACAGCTTGACAAATGTCTTTTCTCAAAAAGAAAGCAAGCGGTAGGTGTCGGAGACCAAGAACATCTGCCTTGGGCTTTCCTTTAAGAAGAACCGCACAAATACAGTAATCTCCTTTGTTGCTTGCTAAACAGTGATGTTCTGCCGGCCCACAGGAAAAAAAAGTAAATACCACCTTCCACCTCCAGCAGGAGAAGTAAATGTGCGAATTTGAGATTGCAGTCTGCAACTGCTGACGGAATGATCTACAAATCACCTTGCACTCCAAATAACTACTCGTTATTATTTGTTGATCGACTGAACAAAATTGATGCTCTCAAACACGTTTATTGTCCCCTCTCCTCCTCCTAGGCGCCAACGCATCAGCTCCTGACCAGCTCAGCCTGGCCCTGGCCTGGAACCGAGTGGACATTGCCCGCAGCCAGATCTTCATCTACGGACAGCAGTGGCCTGTAAGACCCAGCCTATAACTTCTCACTCCCTTGTTTACAGTATAGACTACAGACAGCATTGTCCAAGTGAAAATGTGAAATCTATGCTGTATCCATCCATATGCTGTTTCTTGATGGTTAAGCCTGAGTTAACTGACTGTGCCTTCCCTGTGTGTATGTTTGTATGGTAGGTGGGTTCTCTGGAGCAGTCTATGCTGGATGCGCTGGTGCTGGACAGAGTGGACTTCGTCAAGCTGCTGATCGAGAACGGAGTGAGCATGCATCGCTTCCTCACCCTCTCCAGACTGGAGGAGCTCTACAACACGGTACTACACTACAGCTCCACCATGCCTGACAGTTCTGAACTCTGACCTCTCACTGACTCCATGTCATATGGAATGTATCATACAGTCATAACGTTGTTGTAACAACTGCTATAACCCCTGGTATTTGTATAACAAAAGTTGTTATAAAACTATGAAACTATTATACTCCCTCCTGGTGTTCCTCTGTAAGGTATGCATTCCTAAAGCCTTTATAACAGCTACATAAGACGATATAACATCCTTCATACGTGTTCATTATGAACAACAGCATAATACTGTACCTACAGTTTGGTACTTGATTCAAATGAGCCATCTGTCATAGCTCTGCAACTTGCTGCAGGTCGTGGCGTGACTCACGGACTAAACTGTCCTTCTATTTGTTTTGTCAGAGGCATGGACCATCCAACACACTATACCACCTGGTCAGAGACGTCAAAAAGGTATAGTTAAGTGTGTGTGACTGCGTAGGCGTTTGTGTGAATGTTTGCTTGTGTGCGAATGCAAGGGCAGCACATTTTTTATTGGTCTAGACTTGTGTTGCTTTTGTTTGCAGATTGTGTGTAGCTCTGTAGATTGCTATTGTTGCTAACGGCACATCTAGGAGCCATATTTTCTCCTTTTCAGCTGGGGTTACAGCCGTGGCTGCGTAGAGATGTCTCCGTCTTTCGTCTCTCTCTACCCCTCCCATCTCTCGTTCTTTTGCTCTGTACATACTCACTCCATTTGAGTCCAACGCGGTATTATGTACCCATATGCACAACAACCCTAGATTGGTCAAACATTTTGTAGTCCTGCATGTCTGACATTAAACCAGGGAACTTACACCAAATTGGGTGTCTCTTTGAGTAGTGAGTGTGTACAACATCATCATGTCATTCATTATGGAGAGTCAGTCTGAGATTGGACTGTTCAAATCAAATCAAATGTTATTTGCCACATGCGCCGAATACAACAGGTGTAGACCTTCCAGTGAAATGCTTACTTACAAGCCCTTAACCAACAATGCAGTTTTAAGAAAAATAAGTGTTATGTAAAGAAATAGATAAATAATTTTTTTTAAATAATTAAAGAGCAGAAGTAAAATAAAAGAACAGTAGGGAGGCTATATACAAGGGGTACCGGTACAGAGTCAATGTGTGGGGGCACAGATTAGTCGAGGTAATTGAGGTAATATGTACATGTGGGTAGAGTTAAAGTGACTATGCATAGATAATAAACAGAGAGTAGCAGCAGCGTAAAAGAGGTGGTGGGGTGGGGTGACAATGCAAATAGTCTGGGTAGCCATGGTTAGCTGTTCAGGTCTCTTATGGCTTGGGGGTAGAAGCTGTTAAGAAGCCTTTTGGACCTAGACTTGGCGCTCCAGTACCGCCTGCCGTGCGGTAGCAGAGAGAACTGTCCCTGACTAGGTTGGCTGGAATGTTTATGGCCTTCCTCTGACACCGCCTGGTATAGAAGTCCTGGATGGCAGGAAGCTTGGCCGTACGCACTACCCTCTGTAGTGCCTTGCGGTCGGAGGCCAAGCAGTTGCCATACCAGGCAGTGATGCAACCAGTCAGGATGCTCTCGATGGTGCAGCTGTATAACTTTTTGAGGATCTGAGGACCCATGCCAAATCTTTTCAGTCTTCTGAGGGGGAATAGGCTTTGTCGTGCCCTCTTCACGACTGTCTCAGTGTGTTTTGACCATGATAGTTTGTTGGTGATGTGGACACCAAGGAACTTGAAGCTCTCAACCTGTTCCACTGCAGCCCCGTTGATGAGAATGGGGGCTTCCTCAGTCCTCTTTTTTTTCCTGTAGTCCACAATCATCTCCTTTGTCTTGATCACATTGAAGGAGAGGTTGTTATCCTGGCACTAAACGGCCAGGTCTCTGACCTCCTCACTATATGCTGTCTCATCGTTGTCGGTGATCAGGCCTACCACTGTTGTGTCGTCGGCAAACTTAATGATGGTGTTGCAGTCGTGCCTGAAGATCAGCGTGGCAGATGTGTTGTTACCTACCCTTACCACCTGGGGGTGACCCGTCAGGAAGTCCAGGATCCAGTTGCAGAGGGAGGTGTTTAGTCCCAGGGTCCTTAGCTTAGTGATGAGCTTTGCGGGCACTATGGTGTTGAACGCTGAGCTGTAGTCAATGAATAGCATTCTCACGTAGGTGTTCCTCCTGTCCAGGTGGGAAAGGGCAGTGTGGAGTGCAATAGAGATTGCATCATCTGTGGATCTGTTGGGGTGGTATGCAAATTGGAGTGGGTCTAGGGTTTCTGGGATAATGGTGTTGATGTGAGCCATGACCAGCCTTTCAACACACTTCATGGCTACAGACAGGTTATCTTAGTGTTCTTGGACACAGGGACCATGGTGGTCTGCTTGAAACATGTTGGTATTACAGACTCAGTCAGGGACATGTTGAAAATGTCAGTGAAGACACAGAGCGCATTCTCTGAGTACACGTCCTGGTAATCCTTCTGGCCCTGCGGCCTTGTGAATGTTGACCTGCTTAAAAGCCTTACTCACATCGGCTACGGAGACCGTGATCACATAGTCATCCAGAACAGCTGATGCTCTCATGTATGCTTCAGTTTTGCTTGCCTCGAAGCGAGCATAGAAGTGATTTAGCTCGTCTGGTAGGCTCGTGTCACTGGGCAGCACGCGGCTGTGCTTCCCTTTGTAGTCTGTAATAGTTTGCAAGCCCTGCCACATCCGACGAGCGTCAGAGCCGGTGTAGTACGATTCAGTCCTGTATTGACTCTTTGCCTGTTTGATGGTTCGTCGGAGGGCATAGCGGGATTTCTTATAAGCGTCCGGGTTAGAGTCCTGCTCCTTGAAAGCGGCAGCTCTACCCTTTAGCTCAGTGCGGATGTTGCCTGTAATCCATGGCTTCTGGTTGGGGTATGTACGTACTGTGGGGACGTCATCAATGCACCTATTGATGAAGCCAGTGACTGATGTGGTGTACTCCTCAATGCCATCGGAAGAATCCCAGAGCATATTCCAGTCTGTGCTGGAAAAACAGTCCTGTAGCTTAGCATCTGCATCATCTGACCACTTCCTTATTAACCGAGTCACTGGTGCTTCCTGCTTTAATATTTGCTTATAAGCAGGAATCAGGAGGATATAATTATGGTCAGATTTGCCAAATGGAGGACTGTTGAGTGTATATGAGGCATTCATTTCTCCACGACTCTCTGTCTCGGTGTGTGTCTTGCTTGTCCCTTAGCCCTCTAATACTGATTATATTCTATAATATACCAAAGGCACTAACATTTTATAAAACTTTAATGAACAAGCTATTATGCTCATAAATGCTTGTATTACAAATGTTATACATGCTTTTGAATTTTACGCTTATAATACTTACGCCCTATAAAGTATATGCTTATAAATCTGTATAATCTTTACAAATAATGGAATGTTTAGTTATTAATAGTTTATAAATCGTTCATTAATAAGTTATCATAAAAATTATGACATTGTTACCCAAAAGGATTTACATAAAAATCTGACCGGACTACAGTACCTATGTAACAAAACAATTGTACGCAAATTTGCTTTAATTAAATGTAATCCTTAATTCAAGATTATGACCCATTATGCTCTTTATCTAAATAGAAGGGAGGGCCTTCTAATGTTTGGGAAATATTTGGTGAAGTGGTAAAAGAGGATGATAGCGGAGGATGTTATGTGTGATGATTGTGAAGTGCTATACAACTTCAACAGTCACAAGACAGGGAATTCAAAATGGCACGTCAAGGGAACTGAGCTGTTCAAATGGGTTAAAGTAGCCTCACTGAAATCTGGAAACTGACTGTAAGTCTATAACCTCTCACATAACCTAATATAATATTGAATCCTGCAGAGTTAAGCATTTCTTGCAGTAAAATGATACACCAAATGTACATTTTTACTCTGGAACAGGAGTGGAGAAATATTGTTTATTTCTTTAAGCATTTTAAGAGAATGAATGCGTGGTTAGGGACCGTCTGTAAAGGATCTTTATCAGCATCATAAAAGCTGATAGTGTTTCAACCACTTAAAATATGCATCCAAGCTGTACTGAAATATTAACAAAAACATGTTGACAGCTTTTAATTTCCTTAAAACTGATTTCATTTGGAAATTTTGCACAGAAAATCGTTCCCTTTTTTTTATTACATTTTCTCCCTGGACCCTAAACATCTTTGCCATGTGAGAGAAGCAGAGATGAAAGAGGAAAGAGAAAACGAACTTTACAGAGTGGCGCAGTGGTCTAAGGCACTGCATCGCAGTGCTAGCTGTGCCACTAGAGATCCTGGTTCGAATACAGGCTCTGTCGTAGCCGGCCGCGACCAGGAGACCCATGGGGCGGCGCACAAATGCCCCAGTGTCGTCTAGGGTAGGGGAGGGAATGGCCGGCAGGGATCTAGCTCAGTTGGTAGAGCATCGCGTTTGCAACGCCAGGGTTGTGGGTTCGTTTCCCACGGGGAGTATGATTTTTTTATTTTTTATAAAAAAGAATAATGTATGCACTCACTAACTGTAAGTCGCTCTGGATAAGAGCGTCTGCTAAATGACTAAAATGTAAATGTAAATGTAACTAGATTGAAGCATTCATTCTATCGATTTATGACATTATTCTGGTGAGCAAGGGTTTATTTAGTCTTTTAGGGTAACAAGTAATGACAGAAGAGAAGCTGCATGTATACTAATTATTATAATTTTTCACTTTGTCACATATAGTTGGGCAGTTGCGGATGGGTTATTAGCAATTGCGGGTGAACAAATAGCTGACCCGCGCATCACTAATTCACACCAATAAACTGATATTGGAATATATATATTAAATATTTATATTTTCTATTTAAAAGGTTAATTAAAACACAAATATTTAACCGTAGTGCATGGCTCTCTAGCTTTTGCCAAATATCTGTGTTTTCCTCTCTTCCTCTTGTCCTGCTGTGTGAAGGTGTGGTAGTGAGTGTGGGGTATTGGTGTGCAGTAGTAGGATCCATTGCTTTCACCAGGGTGGCCCAAACATATTCTGTCCTCTTCCCCCATTCGCTCTCTGTAGGAAAGCTTAGACTGTCATTGGCTACATCACGATTCCCAACCCTTCTCTTGAAGTGTGCAATTGCCCATCACGGATTTAAAAGCATTGAATTGTTAGTGTAAGCATCAGATGAAGGGACACCATTATTAAATCCATGAGCGGGAGTGTGCAACTGCACACTTCGGCAGAAGAGTGAAGAATCGGGATTCAGGCATTATTGTTGGTGTTTGTTATTGGATTTAGTGTGTAACTTTAGTCCCTGAACTCTAACCCCTGGAGCCCCTGGTGCTGGAATGAGACAACCTCACGTTACTTGGAGTGATAAAAACTAGTTGGGTACAGCCTTTTGTACCTAGCATCATGAAAGCAAGTTGAGGTGTTACAGTAATTGTTACATATTTTTTTAATGAAGGTTAATCAGTTAGTTGACATATACAATGGGCCAATTCAATCAATTGAAGATAAAGGAGTAGGGCACTGTAGGTTTGATCAGAATGATTATGCTGTATCAGAGCATTGTCTTATGTCAGATAGCCCATGTACTAATCAAGATGCATCCAGCTGCAGCCCCGCATTAGCCTGTAACTAAAACTAGCTGTGACTAAAACTAGCCTGTTACTAAAACCAATACTATCGCCATCTACTGGCCGTGGTTAATTCCTACCACATACATGGGAACTCCTCCTTTTCTTTCCTAGATTCCTTTCCTCTCACCCTTTTCCTTTCTTCCTTTCCTAGCTTCCTTTCCTCCCTTCCTAACTTCCTTTCCTTATTCCTTTCCTTTCCTCCTTTCCTAATGCCCTTTATTTTACTCCTTTCCTAGCTTCCTTTCCTTTCCTCCTTTCCTAAATACGGCAGGAGGCGAGTAAAGGAAGGTAGAGAAGAAAAGGAAGCCAGGAAACAAGGAAAGGTAGCTGGGAAAGGAAAGGAAATAAGGAAAGGGAGATAGGGAAGGGGGAAAGGAAAGGAAGCTAGTAAAGGAGGAAAATAAAGGGATCTAGGAAAGGAGGAAAGGAAAGGGAGAGAGGAAAGGAGAGTGAGGAATCTAGGAAAGAAAAGGAGGAGTTCACATGTATGTGGTAGGGATTAACCACGGCCAGTAGAGAGGAAAGGAAGGAGGAAAGGAAGTTAGGAAAGGAAGCTATGAAAGGAAGAAAGAAAAGGGAGATAGGAAAAGAGGAAAAGAAAGGGAGCTAGGAAAGGAAAGAGAGCAAGGAAAGGAGGAAAGGACTTTAGGAAAGAAAAGGAGGAGTTCACATGTATGTGGTAGGGATTAACCACGGCCAGTAGAGGGGAAGACACACGCAGGATAAAACCACACCTGTCTAAAAAATGCAGAGTTAAACATTCCGAGTGAACCTGTAGTGTGCTTTTCCTTTATCTGCTCCCACAGTGCACTTTTCTCTTATCTGCAATTGATTAATTTGGGGGCCTATACATAATTAATATGATTGCCACTACTTTGGACAACCTTGTGAGAGTGTAAGCAGACCTGGTAAACAAATGTTATTTGTTTTCTTTCAACTACTTTAGCTTTGTTTGATTGAGCTTGTCTGGTGAAATGGAACCAATAAACTAGTCCCATAAGTGCAAACCCTGCCCATCTGGCATTCCAGACAGGCTCTCTCAAATGGCGAGGTCAGCTCACTCATGGTAGGGTTAGATTGTTTGAAGGTAATGGCAGGGGAGGACTCTGACATCGTAATAGATCTAATACTGTGAAGCCAATGTGGGATACCGTATGTTCACACAGCATGGTTTAGGCCGTTCAATGAAGGGGAAGGAGAAGGGTATAGTGGTGCATTTCAAATTAACATGTGAAAAAATACACAAGCACATCCTGCTTTGGGGTTCTCCCACTTCAAAGTGTTGCCTCTGATCTTTGGCTGGATAATTGTGAGGCTTTAGTGGGATAACAGAAACAAAATGGAGTGCTTTTTGACTAGGGGATGTAGGGAGCTTTCCACTAAAAGTGACCAGGGGCAGTGGATGAGATGGTATCAAATCATCCGTAGATGTATGATAATTGTCCCAGCCCATCCTCCATTTCTCCCTCCACCAGCCTCCACTGGTTTGGACCCAATGGCCTCCTGGTCATTACAGTAGGATCATAGAGCTCTGATTTCTATCTGAAGGGGATGATAAGGCCCATTTCTATCAAGAAACGCTCTATCATTTCTGTCTGTCTCTCTCTTCCAGCACTGAACCCCTGATACGATCTGGTCGTACATTACAAATGCAAATTAGCACAGAGTGATCAGGCAAATTAAGTCAGCATTAATCAGATTTTTATATTTTTCAATTTCCTCAAGATTTGTAATTTTCCATCTTCTCCTTAACATTTCTCCTATTTTCATGGTCTTCCTCCTCCTTCCTTTACTCCTCTACCCCTCTCCTCTCAGAGTACAGTATACTGATGTATATCTCAGTGCTGTTGAACTAAGCTAAGTTAAATTAAACTAAGGTCAGATAAATTAAGCTAAGCTTAGTTAAGCTAAGTTAATTTAAACTAGGTTATAAACTCTGTGGTCTTATCGGGGGTCTGTGTTTCCCATCTCTCCTTGGCCTTGTGCTGTATACTCACTGACCTTGTGTGTTCTTTCCAAGCAAGAATATCCAGGGTTCAGTTGGATCTACTTCAAGGTGAATCAACTAATCACGTATTATTTTTAGCACAAAACAAGTGTGTGGATGTGTGAAGTGAAGTGTGTATGATTTGTGTGGGGTGTTTTCCCTTCCTTTCACCTTCTAATGCTCAACTGTCATGGGTGTGTGCGGTTTTGTCTGACCAATCTCTTGGTCCCCAGGGTAACCTGCCACCAGACTACCGCATTAGTCTCATTGACATCGGATTGGTCATTGAGTACTTGATGGGCGGAGCTTACCGATGCAACTACACCAGGAAGAGGTTTAGAACTCTGTATCATAACCTCTTTGGACCCAAAAGAGTGAGTGGCAGAATAGCTTTACAGTTTCCTATTCTGCTAATTATACATGTGCATGTGTCTGCATGTCTACTTGTCTCTGTGGGATCAATTGAATCGAACATTCATTGTGGTACTGTATTTACGCAGTATCTCTTTTTCCCATGGTCAAATTAACTCCCAGACTGGTCTTCGGTACTATATAATTTACAAACCTACTATTATTAACCTGGTAGACTCCCCTCAGGTATGCTTTAAGTGTTCAGAATAAGACGAGAAGTGTGTGTCCATGTGGGGTGACGTTTGTAAACAAATGCACTGTGTAAATATTGCTATCTGTGTCTTTTTGTGTGTTATGCATATGGCTGTAATGCATTTACGCTACCGTTCAAACGTTTTGGGTCACTTAGAAATGTCCTTGTTTTCTAAAGCATTTTTTTTAACCTTTAAAATAACATCAAATTGATCAGAAATACAGTGTAGACATTGTTAATGTTGTAAATGGCTATTGTAGCTGGAAACGGCTGATTTTTTATGGAATATCTACATAGGCGTACTGAGGCCCATTATCAGCAACCATCAGTCCTGTGTTCCAATGTCACGTTGTGTTTGCTAATCCAAGTATATCATTTTAAAAGGCTAATTGATCATTAGAAAACCGTTTTGCAATTATGTTAGCACAGCTGAAAACTGTTGTGCTGATTAAAGAAGCAATAAAACTGGCCTTCTTGAGACTAGTTGAGTATCTGGAGCATCAGCAATTGTGGGTTTGATTACAGGCTCAAAATGGCCAGAAACAAATAACTTTCATCTGAAACTCATGTCTCAGACTGGCCAATAAAAATAAAAGATTAAGATGGGCAGTCTGAGATATGGCTTTTTCTTTGCAACTCTGCCTAGAAGGTCAGCATCCCGGAGTCGCCTCTTCTCTGTTGACGTTGAGACTGGTGTTTTGCGGGTACTATTTAATGAAGTTGCCAGTTGTGGACCTGTGAGCCGTCTGTTTCTCAAACTTGACACTCTAATGTATTTGTCCTCTTGCTCAGTTGTGCACCGGGGCCTCCCACTCCTCTACACTGTAATTCTGATCAATTTTATGTTATTTTAATGGACAAAAAAATTGCTTTTCTTTCGAAAACAAGGACATTTCTAAGTGACCCCAAACTTTTGAACGGTAGTGTACGTGTGTGAGCTATGAGGGTATGAGATTCAAGGTGTGGGATTAGGTTTTGACTGACAGTAGTGGGTTGTGTGGTGCTTTTATTGGTTTAATTTGGGCCTGCAGGTGATGGGATGGTTTGTCATATATTAAGAATGAAGCAGTAAAATATGAAGGTGCTGCTGTGCTTACAGATTCTGTGTAGAAACAGAAACAGAAACACAAACACTGCTTCTAATTACTGACTAGCAAACTAAAAGCCAACCTGAGCCTCACTTTTGGAGTGATGTAAATTTGGTAATTAGGTAACCTTTTTGTGTGTGATCAAGGAAGGATGCTGTAAAATAAAATAAATAAATATGAATGCAGGATGTAAATGCATATCACTCTAATTCTAAATCTGCACTAGGGATACGGTCTCATTTTCTCCCTCTGCAAACTCTCACAAACTAGTACTAGAAAGCAGAGATCCGTGCTAAACTGCACTGCACTATACTGCTAGGAACAACGGTTGTGAAATAGACGGGTTGATTGTTAAGCAACAAAACTGATGTGTGCGCAACTGTGGGGCAGAACAGACAGGGTTGGCTTAGATTGTTCACCACATGTAAACTATAGTTCGTCTCCAATGTTTATTGAAAACATAAATAAAGTTGCACAATGAGCACTTGTTCTCTCTCATATACATCGTTACAGTTGTTAGTTAGCTAGCTAGTGAATTTGAGCCATATTAGCATAGATGTGACATCAGTCAAAACACTTAAAAAACAGACATGGTATCAAGACCAAGATAAAACTAACTGAAACGAGCCACTTATGATTTCCCACATGGCATTTTCTTGTCATTGTTGCTAGCTATCTGGCCATCCAGAATCACAACAAGACAGGGCCTTGTGAAGCGTGCACATCATTTTTGTGATGTTCTCAGCTAACCCGTCTATAGATATGTTTGTTGTTGTTGATGTTTCAGTTTCAAAGCCTCCTCCTGCAAGGCTCCTTGAAGAACAGACTAAATGTAAACTATAGAACATCTTTATTCTAGGACTATTGTGTAGAGCAATGTCTATTCCATCAACATCACCCAATGACTATGCAGTGTGTATGCATGTGTGCATGAGGTTGAAAAGAGATAGCAAAAGTGAAGGATAGAAAAAGAGAGACAGAGGATGAAAGAAGAAGAGGTATACATCTAAATGATCTGTCACCTGTTTTAAAATGATTTGGGCACACTGACAGTCTCATCTTAGATGAAAAAGCAGTGTGAATACAGACACACACACACACACACACACTGTGGTAGGAACAAAGCCCTGAAATAGATGCAGATACCAACATCCCCACAGGAGGCCTGAGTTATTTTTACCAGCAGTTGGGGAAGCAGGTCACATGATGGCTCATTAATGCATAATTTGTACACAGCCTGCTTTAAAACGCATCCGAGTGCCTGCATAGAGCTCCACTTAGCCAGCCACCCCCTCACACACACAAACACACAGAGATTAAAGATATCAGGTTACAGTAACAGGTTACTATCTAAAGACAACAGATTACTGTTGATCTAGAACAGGTTACTGTTGATCTATAACAGGTTACTGTTGATCTAGAACAGGTTACTGTTGATCTATAACAGGTTACTGTCTGGTCTAGAACAGGTTACTGTTGATCTATAACAGGTTACTGTCTGGTCTAGAACAGGTTACGGTTGGTCTAGAAGAGGTTACTGTCTGGTCTAGAACAGGTTACTGTTGATCTGGAACAGGACACTTGTGTTGTTTAATTGTGTTGGAACATACAGTGCATTCGGAAAGTATTCAGACCCCTTGACTTGTTCCACATTTTGCTACATTACAGCCTTATTCTAAAATGGATTCAATCGTTTTTCCCCCCCTCATCAATCTACACACAATACTCCATAATGACAAAGCAAAAACAGGTTTTTAGAAATGTTTGCCAAATGTATTACAAATAACAAACTGAAATATGACATTTACATAAGTATTCAGACCATTTACTCAGTACTTTGTTGAAGCACCTTTGGCAGCGATTACAGCCTTGAGTCTACTTGGGTATGACGCTGCAAGCTTGGCACACCTGTCTTTGGTGAGTTTCTCACATTCTTCTCTGCAGATCCTATCAAGCTCTGTCAGGTTGCATGGGGAGCGTTGCTGCACAGCTATTTTCAGGTCTCTCCAGAGATGTTCGATCGGGTTCAAGTCTGGGCTCTGGCTAGGCCACTCAAGGACATTCAGAGACTTGTCCCGAAGCCACTCCTGCGTTGTCTTGGCTGTGTGCTTAGGGTCGTTGTCCTGTTGGAAGGTGAACCTTCGCCACAGTCTGAGCGCTCTGGAGCAGATTTTCATCAAGGATTGCTCTGTATACTTTGCTCTGTTCATCTTTCCCTCGATCCTGACTTGTCTCCCAGTCCCTGACGCTGAAAAACTTCCCCACAGCATGATGCTGCCACCACCATGCTTCACCTTAGGGATGGTGCCAGGTTTCTTCCAGACTTGACGCTTGGCATTCAGGCCAAAGAGTTTAATCTTGGTTTCATCAAACCAGAGAATCTTGTTTCTCATGGTCTGAGAGTCCTTTAGGTGCCTTTTGGCAAACTCAAAGCGGGCTGTCATGTGCCTTTTACTGAGGAGTGGCTTCTGTCTGGCCACTCTACCATAAAGGCCTGATTGGTGGAGAGCTGCAGAGTTGGTTGTCCTTCTGGAAGGTTCTCCCATCTCTACAGTGGAACTCTGGAGCTCTGTCAGAGTGACCTTCGGGTTCTTGGTCACCTCCCTGACCAAGGCCCTTCTCCCCCGATTGCTCAGTTTGGCCGGGCGTCGAGCTCTAGGAAGAGTCTTGGTGGTTCCAAACTTCTTCCATTTAAGAATGATGCAGGTCACTGTGTTCTTGGGGACCTTCAATGAAGTACAAATTTTTTGGTACCCTTCCCCAGATCTGTGCCTCGACACGATCCTGTCTCGGAGCTCTGTGGACAATTCCTTTGACCTCATGGCTTGGTTTTTGCTCTGAAATGCACTGTCAACTGTGGGACCTTATATAGACAGGTGTATGCCTTTCCAAATCATGTCCATTCAATTGAATTTACCACAGGTGGACTCCAATCAAGTTGTAGAAACATCTCAAGGATGATCAATGGAAACAGGATGCACCTGAGCTCAATTTCGAGTCTCACAGCAAAGGGTCTGAACACTTATGCAAATATGTTATTTCTGTTTTTTATTTGTAATACATTTCCTAAAAAATTTAAAACCAGTTTTTGCTTTGTCATTATGGGGTATTGTGTG
This sequence comes from Coregonus lavaretus, assembly GCF_964263955.1. Taxonomy (NCBI): domain Eukaryota; kingdom Metazoa; phylum Chordata; class Actinopteri; order Salmoniformes; family Salmonidae; genus Coregonus; species Coregonus lavaretus. The sequence continues at coordinate 12,839,707 of NC_140004.1, forward strand.
TAGATTGATGAGAAAAAACATTTAATTTAATCAATTTTAGAGTAAGGCTGTAATGTAACAAAATGAGGAAAAAGGGAAGGGGTCTGAATACTTTCCGAATGCACTGTATGCATTTCCAGACTGGTCTCAAAGACGTAACATAGTAAAAGTAAATCCGGGACACTCAAATTAGTATGATATGTTTGGTGTGGTTACATAAGATAGGAGGTTACTTAAGGCAAAAACGAAAGAAGTGTGGTTGGTCAGGGTGGATGGGTGGGCATATAATGCGGCCATCTAGCAACCCCAAGGTCGCTTGTTCAAATCTCATTACAGACAACTTTTAGTATTTTAAATAATAAGAAACTACTTAGCATGTTAGCTAACCCTTCGCCTAACCCTAACCTGAACCCTTTTAGGGAACCCTTCCCCTAACCCTTTAACCTAACTGCTAACCCTAACCTTGACCCCTAACCCTAACCCTAACCCCTATCCTAGCTAACGTTAGCCAGGTAGCTAAAGTTAGCATTAGACACCTAGCAACCCCTAGCTAACGTTAGCAACAACAAATTGGAATTCGTAACGTATCGTACGTTTTGCAAATTCGTAGAATTCTGTACGTTTTGCACATTCAAAAGACGTACAAATTGCAATTCTTAACATATTGTACAAATTGCAAATCGTAACATATCATACAAATTGTAATTCGTAACATATCATATGAAATGAATGATGGAGATCCACAAATTAATACATACCATACAAAACGTAACATATCATCCTAAATGGAGTGTCTCACATTTAAGTACAGAATAATATGAAATGCTCTGAGACCACGATGGCATTTCTCTCTGTACTTGAACACCTGGCCTGAGTGTGTGTAAGTGGGTCTGGCCTGTCTGTGTCCCTTTATGTGTGTGCATATTTTTTTATGTGACGAATTCCCCTTGACGGTGTTGCTTTCTCTATAACCATGTTTTGTTACTTTTCCAGCCCAAAGCCCTGAAACTGCTGGGGATGGAGGTGAGTCCGGGTCACAACATGGTTATTATTCGGTTACAGTTTGGTGTATTCTCCTGGTTTGAATAATGAGTGCCTGGTAACCCTTCATTTTCCAGCCCTGTAATTACTAGGTAATAACTAGGTAAATAACTAGTAACAAAAAGTAAATACATGTTAACAATTTAGTCCCAAATGTAATTACCAGGAACCAAGCAAGTAAGTACTACATGCTTAATTAGTGAATAAGAAATAAATAAATGTAATTATACAGTAGTCCCCTTTAGCCAAAAGGTAAGTATTGAAGTTACTTATTATGTAAATACCTAGTAACAACATCTGCAGATATTTTATTTATTACCAAATACTTACCACATTAATGCATTCAATCAATCAATCATCCTGACATTGGTATACCCTCAAGTTGTTTTTATGTACTTTGCCTTTAGTTACCATGTATGTTTGTATCAAAAGGGCTGTAAAATGAAGTTGTGTCTGTTTCCAGGTAGATACAACGTAGTTACTTGTGAAATACCACCACATTGGATGACTCCATCTCATGAAGACAACAACAAATCTGTCTGTGATCTTACCCTGTTGTTTCATGGGACCACCTTCACACTTACAGGGTAGGTACAAAGTAAGGGCTTTAAAATTAAGCCGTTGCTAAAACCATGTAAATACCAGATACTTGCAGGTCAACTAACGCTCTTAATGGTTTAGTCAAATTATTGTGTAGACATAATTTAATAAGTAATTTTCCTGTAGTTACTAGGTATGTACAGTGCCTTCAGAATGTATTCACACCCTTTGAATTTTTCCACATTTTGTTGCGTTACAGCCTGAATTTAAAATGGAGATTTTGTGTCACTGGCCTACACTCAATACCCAACATTGTCAAAGTGGAATAATGTTTTTCAAAATTTGTACAAATTATTAAAAAATGAAAAGCTGAAATGTCTTGAGTCAACAGGTATTCAACCTCTTTGTTTTGGCAAGCCTAAATAAGTTCAGGAGTAAAAATTAGCTTAACAAGTCATAAAATAAGTTGCCTGGACTCTGTGTGCAATAATAGTGTTTAACATAATTTTTTAATGACTACCAGATCTCTGTACTCCACACATACAATTATCGAACTGTGAATTTGAAACAGATTAAACCACAAAGATCAGGGAGGTTTTCCAATGCTTCGCAAAGAAGGGCACCTATTGGTAGATGGGTAAAAATTAAGCAGACATTGAATATCCGTTTGAGCATGGTGAAGTTATTTATTACACACTGGATGGTCTATCAATACAACCAGTCACTACAAAAATGCAGGTGTCCTGCCTAACTCAGTTACCAGACAGGAAGGAAACTGCTCAGGGATTTCACCATGAGGCCAATGGTGTGTTTAAAACAGTTACAAAGTTTAATGGCTGTGATAGGAGAAAACTGAGGATGGATCAACAACATTGTAGTTACTCTACAATACTAACCTAAATGACAGAGTGAAAAAAAGGAAGCCTGTACAGAATAAAAATGTTCCAAAACATGCATCTTGTTTGCAATAAGGCACTAAAGTAAAACAGGAAGAAATGTGGCAAAGAAATGAACTTTATGTCCTAAATACAAAAATTTATGTTTGGGGCAAACCCAACACAACACATCACATAACACTCTTCATATTTTCAAGCATGGTGGTAGCTGTATCATGTTATGGGTATGCTTGTCATCTGCAAGGAATATGGTGTTTTTTAGGATAAAAAGAAACGGATAGGGCTATGCACAGGCAAAATCCTAGAGGAAAACATGGTTCAGTCTGCTTTCCAACAGACACTGGGAGACAAATTCACCTTCAGTAGGTCAATAACTTAAAACACAAGGCCAAATATACACTGTAGTTGCTTACCAAGACGACATTGAGTGTTCCTGAGTGGCCTAGTTACAATTTTGACTTATATCAGCTTGAAAATCTATGGCAAGACTTGGAAATGGCTGTCTAGCAATGATCAACAACCAACTTGACAGAGCTTGAAGAATTTATTTAAGAATGTGCAAATATTGTACAATCAAGGTGTGCAAAGCTCTTAGAGACTTACCCAGAAAGACTCTAACATGTATTAACTCAGGGGTGTGAATACTTATGTACATTTTATATTTCTGTATTTCATTCTCAATAAATTAGCAAAAATGTCTATAAACATTATGGGCTATTGTGTGTAGATGGGTGAGGAAAACAATCTATTAAATCCATTTTGAATTCAGGCTGTAACACAACAAAATGTGGAATAAGTCAATATGTACTTAACTCTCCGGTTTTCAAATTTGTTTTTCAAAACAAAAGTCTGCAGTAAAATGCTGTGTTTGATACGAAATCAATTTTTTGTTTTGTCTTGCATATAATGCACAATTATACTTACATTGGGGGAAAAAGCTCATCTAAAAGTTTTGAACACTTTTCTACTATGACAAATTTCCGAAATTATGTTACCCGGAAGTTACTCGTTAGTGTTGCTATGAATACACTAGGCTAGCTACTTTTCAATGTCACCAGAGAGGTGGACAACAAATCCCATTGTTAGGGCGGAAACATAGGTATGTCATCATTATATCCAAATCTCTGATGTCACCAATGATGTACAAGCACACCACAATCCATAGCCATCCTTCTTTTTATAGCCTTAAAAGTGGCATCATCTATTAGTACACATATTGATTATCATGATGTGAGCATTAACATGTCGTTATTTGGTCAAAAATGTTACTTTTAAAGGAATTAAAAGATTGCTATTTATGAACGTATTAGCCGTCCATTCAAATTAATGGTGTTTAGCATGGCAGTTTGGTTTCTACATAGATATAAATGCAGTACACTTTTGTTGTGGTGCTAGCTTGTATGATTATATGATGTACAGTGGGGTAAAAAAGTATTTAGTCAGCCACCAATTGTGCAAGTTCTCCCACTTAAAAAGATGAGAGAGGCCTGTAATTTTCATCATAGGTACACGTCAACTATGACAGACAAATTGAGAAAAAATATTCCAGAAAATTACATTGTATGATTTTTTATGAATTTATTTGCAAATTATGGTGGAAAATAAGTATTTGGTCACCTACAAACAAGCAAGATTTCTGGCTCTCACAGACCTGTAACTTCTTCTTTAAGAGGCTCCTCTGTCCTCCACTCGTTACCTGTATTAATGGCACCTGTTTGAACTTGTTATCAGTATAAAAGACACCTGTCCACAACCTCAAACAGTCACACTCCAAACTCCACTATGGCCAAGACCAAAGAGCTGTCAAAGGACACCAGAAACAAAATTGTAGACCTGCACCAGGCTGGGAAGACTGAATCTGCAATAGGTAAGCAGCTTGGTTTGAAGAAATCAACTGTGGGAGCAATTATTAGGAAATGGAAGACATACAAGACCACTGATAATCTCCCTCGATCTGGGGCTCCACGCAAGATCTCACCCCATGGGGTCAAAATGATCACAAGAACGGTGAGCAAAGATCCCAGAACCACACGGGGGGACCTAGTGAATGACCTGCAGAGAGCTGGGACCAAAGTAACAAAGCCTACCATCAGTAACACACTACGCCACCAGGGACTAAATCCTGCAGTGCCAGACGTGTCCCCCTGCTTAAGCCAGTACATGTCCAGGCCTGTCTGAAGTTTGCTAGAGTGCATTTGGATGATCCAGAAGAGGATTGGGAGAATGTCATATGGTCAGATGAAACCAAAATATAACTTTTTGGTAAAAACTCAACTCGTCGTATTTAGAGGACAAAGAATGCTGAGTTGCATCCAAAGAACACCATACCTAATGTGAGGCATGGGGGTGGAAACATCATGCTTTGGGGCTGTTTTTCTGCAAAGGGACCAGGACGACTGATCCGTGTAAAGGAAAGAATGAATGGGGCCATGTATCGTGAGATTTTGAGTGAAAACCTCCTTCCATCAGCAAGGGCATTGAAGATGAAACGTGGCTGGGTCTTTCAGCATGACAATGATCCCAAACACACCGCCCGGGCAACGAAGGAGTGGCTTCGTAAGAAGCATTTCAAGGTCCTGGAGTGGCCTAGCCAGTCTCCAGATCTCAACCCCATAGAAAATATTTGGAGGGAGTTGAAAGTCCGTGTTGCCCAGCGACAGCCCCAAAACATCACTGCTCTAGAGGAGATCTGCATGGAGGAATGGGCCAAAATACCAGCAACAGTGTGTGAAAACCTTGTGAAGACTTACAGAAAACGTTTGACCTGTGTCATTGCCAACAAAGGGTATATAACAAAGTATTGAGAAACTTTTGTTATTGACCAAATACTTATTTTCCACCATAATTTGCAAATAAATTCATTAAAAATCCTACAATGTGATTTTCTGGATTTTTTTTCCTCATTTTGTCTGTCATAGTTGACGTGTACCTATGATGAAAATTACAGGCCTCTCTCATCTTTTTAAGTGGGAGAACTTGCACAATTGGTGGCTGACTAAATACTTTTTTTCCCCACTGTACATTAATACAAACGTGTTTCTACTGACTTCTGATTGATTTTAATTAAATACATTTGAAATGTTCCCACTTTTATATTGCAATGTAGTAAACTTGAAAGTATTTGATATTTACATGGTAATATGAACAGCTTCATTTTACAGCCCTCTTATCCCTTACCTACAATAAGGTACTATCATGGAACAACAGTGTAAGATCACAGACAGATTTGCTGTGGTCTTTGTGGGATCTAACTGGAATCTACCTGGAAACAGACACCACTTCATTTTGCAGCCCTGTTACAACATACATACCTAGTAACTCCAAGAAAATGACGTGGTACATTATGTCTACACAATAATTAGTGTCATAAAGAGCGTTAGTTGACCTGCAAGTATCTGGTATTTACATGATATTAGCAACGGCTTAATTTTACAGCCCTCTTACCGTGTACCTACCCTGTAAGTGTGAAGGTGGTACCATGAAACAACATGGTAAGATCACTAGTCATTAAAACATTATGTTAAACACTATTATTGCACACAGAGTGAGTCCATGCAACTTATTATGTGACTTGTTAAGCACATTTTTACTCCTGAACCTATTTAGGCTTGCCATAACAAAGAGGTTGAATACTTGTTGACTCAAGACATTTCAGCTTTTCATTTTTAATTAATTTGTAGAAATTTCTAAAAACATAATTCTACATTGACAATATGTGGTATTGTGTGTAGGCCAGTGACACAAAATGTCAATTTAATATATTTTAAATTCAGTCTGTAACACAACAAAATGTGGAAAAAGTCAAGGGGTGTGAATACTTTCTGAAGGCACTGTACATATTTATTTATTTATTTCACCTTTATTTAACCAGGTAAGCCAGTTGATAACAAGTTCTCATTTACAACTACGACCTGGCCAAGATAAAGCAAAGCAGTGCGATAAAAACAACAACACAGAGTTACATATGGGGTAAAACACAACATAAAGTCAAAAATACAACAGAAAATATATATACAGTGTGTGCAAATGTAGCAAGTTATGGAGGTAAGGCAATAAATAGGCCATAGTGCAAAATAATTACAATTAGTATTAACACTGGAATGATAGATGTGCAAGAGATGATGTGCAAATAGAGATACTGGGGTGCAAATGAGCAAAATAAATAACAATATGGGGATGAGGTAGTTGGGTGGGCTAATTTCAGATGGGCTGTGTACAGGTGCAGTGATCGGTAAGGTGCTCTGACAACTGATGCTTTAAGTTAGTGAGGGAGATAAGAGTCTCCAGCTTCAGAGATTTTTGCAATTCGTTCCAGTCACTGGCAGCAGAGAACTGGAAGGAATGGCGGCCAAAGGAGGTGTTGGTTTTGGGGATGACCAGTGAGATATACCTGCCGGAGCGCATACTACGGGTGGGTGTTGCTATGGTGACCAATGAGCTAAGATAAGGCGGGGATTTTCCTAGCAGTGATTTATAGATGGCCTGGAGCCAGTGGGTTTGGCGACGAATATGTAGTGAGGACCAGCCAACAAGAGCGTACATGTCACAGTGGTGGGTAGTATATAGGGCTTTGGTGACAAAACGGATGGCACTGTGATAGACTACATCCAATTTGCTGAGTAGAGTGTTGGAGGCTATTTTGTAAATGACATCGCCGAAGTCAAGAATCGGTAGGATAGTCAGATTTACGAGGGCATGTTTGGCAGAATGAGTGAATGAGCGAAATAGGAAGCCGATTCTAGATTTAACTTTGGTTTGGAGATGCTTAATGTGAGTCTGGAAGGAGAGTTTACAGTCTAACCAGACACCTAGGTATTTGTAGTTGTCCACATACTCTAGGTCAGACCCATCGAGAGTAGTGATTCTAGTCGGGTGGGCGGGTGCCAGCAGCGTTCGATTGAAGAGCATGCATTTAGTTTTACTAGTGTTTAAGAGCAGTTGGAGGCTACTGAAGGAGTGTTGTATGGCATTGAAGCTCGTTTGGAGGTTTGTTAACACAGTGTCCAATGAAGGGCCAGATGTATACAAAATGGTGTCGTCTGCGTAGAGGTGGATCTGAGAGTCACCAGCAGCAAGAGCGACATCATTGATATACACAGAGAAAAGAGTTGGCCCAAGAATTGAACCCTGTGGCACCCCCATAGAGATTGCCATAGGTCCAGACAACAGGCCCTCCGATTTGACACATTGAACTCTATCTGAGAAGTAGTTGGTGAACCAGGCGAGGCAGTCATTTGAGAAACCAAGGCTATTTAGTCTGCCAATAAGAATGCGGTGGTTGACAGAGTCGAAAGCCTTGGCCAGGTCGAAGAAGACGGCTGCACAGTACTGTCTATTATCGATCGCGGTTATAATATCGTTTAGGACCTTGAGCGTGGCTGAGGTGCACCCATGACCAGCTCGGAAACCGGATTGCATAGCGGAGAAGGTACGGTGGGATTCGAAATGGTCGGTGGTCTGTTTGTTATCTTGGCTTTCAAAAACTTTCGAAAGGCAGGGCAGGATGGATATAGGTCTGTAACAGTTTGGATCTAGAGTGTCACCCCCTTTGAAGAGGGGGATGAACGCGGCAGCTTTCCAATCTCTGGGGATCTCAGACATTATGAAAAAGAGGTTGAACAGGCTAGTAATAGGGGTTGCGACAATTTCAGTGGCTAGTTTTACAAAGAAAGGGTCCAGATTGTCTAGCCCAGATTATTTGTAGGGGTCCAGATTTTGCAGCTCTTTCAGAACATCAGCTGTCTGAATTTGTGTGAAGGAGAAGCGGGGGGGGGGGCATGGGCAATTTGCAGCAGAGGGTGCAGAGCTGGTGGCCGGGGTAGAGGTAGCCAGGTGGAAAGCATGGCCAGCCGTAGCAAAATGCTTGTTGAAATTCTCGATTATTGTAGATTTATCGGTGGTGATAGTGTTTCCTAGCCTCAGTGCAGTGGGCAGCTGGGTGGGGGTGCTCTTATTCTCCATGGACTTTACAGTGTCCCAAAACTTTTTGGAGTTAGTGCTACAGGATGCAAATTTCTGTTTCAAAAAGCTAGCCTTTCCTTTCCTAACTGCTTGTGTATATTGGTTCCTAACTTCTCTGAATAGTTGCATATCGCGGGGGCAATTCGATGCTAATGCAGTATGCCACAGGATGTTTTTGTGCTGGTCAAGGGCAGTCAAGTCTGAGGAGAACCAGGGGCTATATCTGTTCTTAGTTCTGTATTTTTTGAATGGGGCATGTTTATTTAAGATTGAGAGGAAATTACTTTTAAAGAACAATCAGGCATCCTCTGCTGACGGAATGAGATCGATATCTAACCAGGATACCTGGGCCAGGTCAATTAGGAAGACCTGCTCGCTAAAGTGTTTTAGGGAGCGTTTGACAGTGATGAGGGGTGGTCGTTTGACCGCGGACCCGTTACGGACGCAGGCAATAAGGCAGTGATCGCTGAGATCCTGGTTGAGAAGACAGCGGAGGTGTATTTAGAGGGTAAGTTAGTCAGGATGATATCTATGAGGGTGCCCATGTTTACGGATTTAGGGTTGTACCTGGTAGGTTCGTTGATCATTTGGGTGAGGTTGAGGGCATCTAGTTTGGATTGTAGGATGGCCGGGGTGTTAAGCATATCCCAATTTAGGTCACCAAGCAGTACGAACTCTGAGGATAAATGGGGGGAAATCAATTCACATATGGTGTCCAAGTCACAGCTGGGGGCTGAAGGGGGTCTGTAGCAAGCGGCAACAGTGAGAGACTTATTTCTGGAAAGGTGGATTTTTAGAAGTAAAAGCTCAAACTGTTTGGGCACAGACCTGGATAGTATGATAGAGCTCTGCAGGCTATCTCTACAGTAGATTGCAACTCCACCCCCTTTGGTAGTTATATCTAGACGGAAAATGTTGTAGTTGGGGATGGACATTTCAGAAGTTTTGGTGGCCTTCCTAAGCCAGGATTCAGACACTGCTAGAACATCAGGGTTGGCGGAGTGTGCTAACGCAGTGAATAACTCAAACTTAGGAAGGAGGCTTCTGATGTTAACGTGCAGAAAACCAAGGCTTTTACGGTTACAGAAGTCAACAAATGATAGCTCCTGGGGAGTAAGAGTGATACTGGGGGCTGCAGGGCCTGGGCTAACCTCTACATCACCAGAGGAACAGAGGAGGACTAGAATAAGGATACGGCTAAAGGCTTTAAGAACTGGTCTTCTAGTGCATTGGGTACAGAGAATAAAGGGGGCAGATTTCCGGGCGTTGTAGAATAGATTCAGGGCATTATGTACAGACAAGGATATGGAAGGATATGAGTACAGTGGAGGTAAACCTAAGCGTTGGGTAACAATGAAAGAGATAGCATGACTGGAGGCACCGATTGAGTCGGTCTCGGCGTGTATGGGGGGTGGAACAAAGGAACTATTTGAGGCAGTTTGAGAGGGACTTGGGTTCTACAGTGAAATTGTATAATAAGAACTAACTGGAACAGCAATAGCCAAGGCATACAGTGGGGAAAAAAGAATTTAGTCAGCCACCAATTGTGCTAGTTCTCCCACTTAAAAAGATGAGAGAGGCCTGTAATTTTCATCATAGGTACACGTCAACTATGACAGACAAATTGAGAAAATAAAATCCAGAAAATCACATTGTAGGATTTTGAATGAATTTATTTGCAAATTATGGTGGAAAATAAGTATTTTGTCACCTACAAACAAGCAAGATTTCTGGCTCTCACAGACCTGTAACTTCTTCTTTAAGAGGCTCCTCTGTCCTCCACTCGTTACCTGTATTAATGGCACCTGTTTGAACTTGTTATCAGTATAAAAGACACCTGTCCACAACCTCAAACAGTCACACTCCAAACTCCACTATGGCCAAGACCAAAGAGCTGTCAAAGGACATCAGAAACAAAATTGTAGACCTGCACCAGGCTGGGAGGACTGAATCTGCAATAGGTAAGCAGCTTGGTTTGAAGAAATCAACTGTGGGAGCAATTATTAGGAAATGGAAGACATACAAGACCACTGATAATCTCCCTCGATCTGGGGCTCCACGCAAGATCTCACCTCGTGGGGTCAAAATGATCACAAGAACGGTGAGCAAAAATCCCAGAACCACACGGGGGGACCTAGTGAATGACCTGCAGAGAGCTGGGACCAAAGTAACAAAGCCTACCATCAGTAACACACTACGCCGCCAGGGACTCAAATCCTGCAGTGCCAGACGTGTCCCCCTGCTTAAGCCAGTACATGTCCAGGCCCGTCTGAAGTTTGCTAGAGTGCATTTGGATGATCCAGAAGAGGATTGGGAGAATGTCATATGGTCAGATGAAACCAAAATATAACTTTTTGGTAAAAACTCAACTCGTCATGTTTGGAGGACAAAGAATGCTGAGTTGCATCCAAAGAACACCATACCTACTGTGAAGCATGGGGGTGGAAACATCATGCTTTGGGGCTGTTTTTCTGCAAAGGGACCAGGACGACTGATCCGTGTAATGGAAAGAATGAATGGGGCCATGTATCGTGAGATTTTGAGTGAAAACCTCCTTCCATCAGCAAGGGCATTGAAGATGAAACGTGGCTGGGTCTTTCAGCATGACAATGATCCCAAACACACCGCCCGGGCAACGAAGGAGTGGCTTCGTAAGAAGCATTTTAAGGTCCTGGAGTGGCCTAGCCAGTCTCCAGATCTCAACCCCATAGAAAATATTTGGAGGGAGTTGAAAGTCTGTGTTGCCCAGCGACAGCCCCAAAACATCACTGCTCTAGAGGAGATCTGCATGGAGGAATGGGCCAAAATACCAGCAACAGTGTGTGAAAACCTTGTGAAGACTTACAGAAAACGTTTGACCTGTGTCATTGCCAACAAATGGTATATAACAAAGTTTTGAGAAACTTTAGTTATTGACCAAATACTTATTTTCCACCATAATTTGCAAATAAATTCATTAAAAATCCAACAATGTGATTTTCTGGATATTTTTTTCTAATTTTGTCTGTCATAGTTGACGTGTACCTATGATGAAAATTACAGGCCTCTCTCATCTTTTTAAGTGGGAGAACTTGCACAATTGGTGGCTGACTAAATACTTTTTTCCCCACTGTATTGACATGGGAGAGAGGCATAAAGCAATCACAGGTGTTATTAGAGAGAGCTAAGACAACAACTGGTAATGGCGATAAAGTTTGGGCTGAGGCTAAACAGATAAACAGGACAGGGTACCGTGTAAAGAAACAGTCCAGCAGGCATCAGCTGTGCAGCTGAGTGATCATAAGGTCCAGTGAACAGCAATATGTGAGTCCAAGAGCAGTTCGAATTGGTGCTACAGCACAGCGAGCAGGAAGCACGGCTGTTGTTTGCGTGTGCTAGCGGGCCGGGGCTAGCAGATGGATCTTCGTGGTCGTCGCAACGGGAAGCGTGTTGAAACCACAGACGATTAAGTCGGCAGACCAGTCGTGATGGATCGGCGGGGATCTGTGTCGACTCTAGGCGGTCCCGTCCGGTTGACAGAGAGGTAGATAGCCGGACTCAAGGCTAGCTCAAGGCTGGTTAGCCAACAACAACGTACATTTGGTTGCAGCTAGCAAGTTGCGATTATCCAGTGTTAAAGGTCCAGTGATTCAGTGATTCCGCCAGAAAATCCGATAGGTTCTGGGTCGATAACGCACTGTGCAGACAGTGCAGACTGGCCGATAATAGTCCAGGCTAGAGCTGGCTGGTAGATAGTGCAGGCCACGGACAATGGTGAAAAACCGCTAACGGTGGCTAATAGCAAGTAGCTAGTTAGCTGGTTAGCTGGCTACTCCCGTCCGGTAGACAGAGAGGTAGATAGCCGGGATATGGGCCTGCTCGAGGCTAGCTCAAGGCTAACTCGTGCTTGCTTCGGGGGCAGTGGTGATTAGCCTACAGCAACATCCATTGCGGCTAGCTAGTTGCGATCCGGTGTTAAGGTCCAGTGATTCAGTTATTCCGGCATAAAATCCGATGTTCTGGGTGAAAACCGCTAACGGTGGCTAATAGCAAGTAGCTAGTTAGCTAGTTAGCTGGCTGGCTAGTTTCAACTGGAGATTCTAGATAAAGGTGAGTAAATAATATAATCCGTTCCACATTGAGTGAGGCGGGTTGCAGGAAAGTATATTTAGTAGAAGGATGAAAAGTGTGATAGGGAAATATATATGTAAAATACCAAAAAATACATAAAACAGGCTATTTACATGGACACACAAGAGAACACGACTGCACTGCTACGCTATCTTGGATCAAGCAAGTAACTACAGGAAAATAACTTGGTACATTATGTCTACACAATAATTTGACTAAATCATTAAGAGTGTTAGTTGACCTGCAAGTATCTGGTGTTTACATGGTATTAGCAATGGCTTCGTTTTAAAGACTTCTTACCTTGTACCTACCCTGTAAGTGTGAAGGTGGTCCCATGAAACAACAGGGTAAGATCACAGACAGATTTGCTGTAGTCTTCATGAGATGGAGTCATCCAATGTGGTGGTATTTCACAAGTAACCACGTTGTATCTACCTGGAAACAGACACAACTTCATTTTACAGCCCTTTTGATACAAACATACATGGTAACTAAAGGCAAAGTACATAAAAACAACTTGAGGGTATACCAATGTCAGGATGATTGATTGATTGAATGTATTAATGTGGTAAGTATTTGGTAATAAATAAAATATCTGCAGATGTTGTTACTAGGTATTTACATAATAAGTAACTTGTACTTATAAGGTCCTCAATACTTACCTTTTGGCTAAAGGGGACTTAAAGTACTTAGAAACAACGTGACTTGAATGTATTAATGTGGTAAGTGCATTGTAATAAATAAATTAAATATCACATACAGTGGGGAGAACAAGTATTTGATACACTGCCGATTTTGCAGGTTTTCCTACTTACAAAGCATGTAGAGGTCTGTAATTTTTATCATATGTACACTTCAACTGTGTGAGACGGAATCTAAAACAAAAATCCAGAAAATCACATTGTATGATTTTTAAGTAATTAATTTGCATGCTGGAAGACCCAGCCACGACCCATCTTCAATGCTCTTACTGAGGGAAGGAGGTTGTTGGCCAAGATCTTGCGATACATGGCCCCATCCATCCTACCCGCAATACAGTGCAGTCGTCCTGTCCCCTTTGCAGAAAAGCATCCCCAAAGAATGATGTTTCCACCTCCATGCTTCACGGTTGGGATGGGGTTCTTGGGGTTGTACTCATACTTCTTCTTCCTCCAAACACGGCGAGTGGAGTTTAGACCAAAAAGCTATATTTTTGTCTCATCAGACCACATGACCTTCTCCCATTCCTCCTCTGGATCATCCAGATGGTCATTGGCAAACTTCAGACGGGCCTGGACATGCGCTGGCTTGAGCAGGGGGACCTTGCGTGCGCTGCAGGATTTTAATCCATGACGGCGTAGTGTGTCACTAATGGTTTTCTTTGAAACTGTGGTCCCAGCTCTCTTCAGGTCATTGACCAGGTCCTGCCATGTAGTTCTGGGCTGATCCTTCACCTTCCTCATGATCATTGATGCCCCACGAGGTGAGATCTTGCATGGAGCCCCAGACCGAAGGTGAATGACCGTCATCTTGAACTTCTTCCATTTTCTAATAATTGCGCCAACAGTTGTTGCCTTCTCACCAAGCTGCTTGCCTATTGTCCTGTAGCCCATCCCAGCCTTGTGCAGGTCTACAATTTTATCCCTGATGTCCTTACACAGCTCTCTGGTCTTGGCCATTATGGAGAGGTTGGAGTCTGTTTGATTGAGTGTGTGGACAGGTGTCTTTTATACAGGTAACAAGTTCAAACAGGTGCAGTTAATACAGGTAATGAGTGGAGAACAGGAGGGCTTCTTAAATAAAAACTAACAGGTCTGTGAGAGCCAGAATTCTTACTGGTTGGTAGGTGATCAAATACTTATGTCATGCAATAAAATGCTAATTATTTACTTAAAAATCATACAATGTGATTTTCTGGATTTTTGTTTTAGATTCCGTCTCTCACAGTTGAATTGTACCTATGATAAAAATGACAGACCTCTACATGCTTTGTAAGTAGGAAAACCAGCAAAATCGGCAGTGTATCAAATACTTGTTCTCCCCACTGTAGATGTTGTTACTAGGTATTTACATAATAAGTACATTGTACTTTTTATAAGGTCCTCAATACTAACCATTGGAACTAAAGGGGACTACTACAGTGCATTCGGAAAGTATTCAGACCCCTTGACTTTTCCACATTTTTTTACATTACAGCCTTATTCTAAAATGGATTAAGTCGTTTTTTTTCCTCATCAACCTTTGGCAGCGATTACAGCCTCTAGTCTTTTTGGATATGACGCTACAAGCTTGGCACACCATTCTTCTCTGCAGATACTCTCAAGCTCTGTCAGGTTGGATGGGGAGTGTCGCTGCACAGATATTTTCAGGTCTCTCCAGAGATGTTCGACCGTGTTCAAGTCCGGGCTCTGGCTGGGCCACTCAAGGACATTCAGAGACTTGTCCCAAAGCCACTCCTGCATTGTCTTGGCTGTGTGCTTAGGGTTGTTGTCCTGTTGGAAGGTGAAGTTTCGCCCCACTCTGAGGTCCTGAGCTCTCTGGAGCAAGTTTTCATCAAGGATCTTTCTGTACTTTGCTCCGTTAATCCTTCCCTCGATCCTGACTAGTCTCCCAGTCCCTGCCGCTGAAAAACATCCCCACAGCATGAAGTTGCCACCACCATGCTTTGCTGTAGGGATGGTGCCAGGTTTCCTCCAGACGTGACACTTGACATTCAGGCCAAAGAGTTCAATTTTGGTTTCACCAGACCAGAGAATCTTGTTTCTCATGGTCTGAGAGTCCTTTAGGTGCCGTTTGGAAAACTCCAAGTGGGTTGTCATGTGCCTTTTACTGAGGAGTGGCTTCCGTCTTGCCACTCTGCCATAAAGGCCTGATTGGTGGAGTGCTGCAGAGATGGTTGTCTTTCTGGAAGGTTCTCCCATCTTCACAGAGGAACTCTAGAGCTCTGTCAGAGTGACCATCGGGTTCTTGGTCACCTCCCTGACCAAGGCCCTTCTCCCCCGATTGCTCAGTTTGGCCGGGCGTCCAGCTCTAGGAGAATGATGGTGGAGGCCACTGTGTTCTTGGGGATCTTCAATGCTGAATAAATGTTTTGGTACCCTTCCCCAGATCTGTGCCTCGACACAATCCTGTCTCGGAGCTCTACGGACAAGTCCTTTGACCTAAAGGCTTGATTTTTGCTCTGACATGCACTGTCAACTCTGGGACCTAATATAGACAGGTGTGTGCCTTTCCAAATTATGTCCAATCAATTGAATTTACCACAGGTGGACTCCAATCAAGTTGTGGAAACATCTCAAGGATGATCAATGGAAACAGGATGCACCTGAGCTCAATTTCGAGTCTCATAGCAAAGGGTCTGAATACTTATGTAAATAAGTTTTTTTTTACAAAAAATGTATATGTTTGCAAAAATGTATCAAACCTGTTTTCGCTTTGTCATTATGGGGTATTGTGTGTAGATTGATGAGGAAAAACATTTATTTAATCAATTTTAGAGCAATGTAACAAAATGTCGAAAGAGTCAAGGGGTCTGAAAACTTTCCGAATGCACTGTAAATAATTAGATTTTGTTACTTTGTATTTATTAAGTAAGTATGTAGTACCTAGTAAGTACGTTTGGGACAAAATAGTAGGTATTTACCTAGTTATTGCCTAGTACTTACCTGGATGTAAAATTAGTTTGGCACCCCTGGTTTATAGTAAAGACGATGCATGTCTTGTGCTAGCCTGGGTGCCAGTCTGTTTCTGCTTTCTTGCCAACTCCTTATAGAACTGTCATGGCATGTCAAGGAGTTGACATGATAGCACAAACAGATCTGTGACCAGGCTAGTCTTGTGGTATACCCTCCATGTTTGTGTGTCTGTCAGTGAAGCAGTCATTGCCATGGTGATACCGTTACCATGAAGATCTCTAAGCTAAAGGCTCAGTCTCTTGTCAATGGGGATAATTAAGAAAATCCCGGACCAAATCAAAATTGGAGACATTATTAATTCAAATATAATCTTCCTCATTTTCTCACTATTTAGCTGAGATAAGTTGAAATCTCTCCTTTATCCATAAATCAAATATTAATTCATCTTAATTCAGCTTAAATCTTACTGTTTAGATAGTTGAATGAGATATGGAAGTAATAGGGAAATATCTGAATACATTTTGGAATAAATGTCAGAATATCCTAAGCAAGCAGACAGACATAAAACACCAAGGCCTTTTCTCAGTTCTCAACTCTTTCTCAGTTCTCAACTCTCAGTACTTTTCATGCCATGGTACTTCATCCATCTCTCCAAGGCCATAACCTGTGTGAATAATATTACATGATCAAACTCTCTCTAAATGTACAGTAGCAGTCATAAATGTTGACATACCTACTCATTCAAGGGTTTTTCTTGACTTTTACTATTTTCTACATTGTAGAATAATGGTGAAGACATCAAAACTATGAAATAACACATATGGAATCATGCAGTAACCAAAACATTTTTAAACAACTGAAAATATATTTTATATTTGAGTTTCTTCAAAGTAGCCACCCTTTGCCATCATGACATCTTTGCACACTCCTGGCATTCTCTCAACCAGCTTCACCTGGAATGTTTTTCCAACAGTCTTGAAAGAGTTCCCACATTGTCCTGTTGAAAAACAAATGATAGTCCCACTAAGTGCAAACCAGATGGGATGGCGAATCGCTGCAGAATGCTGTCGAAGCCATGTTGGTTAAGTGTGCCTTGAATTGTAAATAAATCACTGACAGTATCACAGGCAAAGCACCATCACACCTCCTCCTCCATGCTCCACGGTGGGGACCACACATGCAGAGATCATCCATTCACCTACTCTGCATCTCACAAAGACACGGCGGTTGGAACCAAAAATCTCAAATTTGGACTCAGCAGACCAAAGTACAAATTTCCACCGGTCTAATGTCCATAGCTCGTGTTTCTTGGCCCAAGCAAGTCTATTCTTCTTATTGGTGTCCTTTAGTAGTTGTTTCTTTGCAGCAATTCGACCATGAAGGCCTGATTCACGTGGTCTCCTCTGAACAGTTGATGTTGAGATGTGTCTGTTACTTGAACTCTGTGAAGCATTTATTTAGGCTGCAATCTGAGGTGCAGTTAACTCTAATGAACTTATCCTCTGCAGCAGAGGTAACTCTGGGTCTTCCTTTCCTGTGGCGGTCGTCATGAGAGCCAGTTTCATCATAGCGCTTGATGGTTTTTGCGACTGCAGTTGAAGAAACTTTCAAAGTTCTTGAAATGTTCTGTATTGACTGACGTTCATGTCTTAAGTAATGATGGACTGTCATTTCTCTTTGCTTATTTGAGCTGTTCTTGCCATAATATGGACTTGGTCTTTTACCAAATAATCTTCTGACAGTCCCCCCCCCACACCCCCACCTTGTCACAACACAACTGATTGGCTCAAACGCATTATGCATTCCGCAAATTAACTTTTAACAAGGCACACCTGTTAATTGAAATCCATTCCAGGTGACTACTTCATGAAGCTGGTTGAGAGAATGCCAAGAGAGTGCAAAGCTGTCATCAAGGCAAAGGGTGGCTTCTTTGAAGAATCTCAAATATAAAATATATTTTGATTTGTTTAACACTTTTTTGGTTACTACATGATTCCATATGTGTTATTTCATAGTTTTGATGTCTTCACTATTATTCTACAATGTAGAAAATAGTGCCAGTCAAACCTTTGACTGGCACTGTATGTCTGTCTCCCTTAATGGGCCAAGGCTGAGCATCACATCCAAAAACCCATTCATCTATGTCTCTGGTCTCATCTTGTGTGGCCTGAGGCAGGATGACATGCCAATCCGAAGGAGTCGCCAGAAGACCACTCGTAAGCGGGAGGAGGAGGTGGACATTGACCTGGATGACCCTGAGATCAACCACTTCCCCTTCCCCTTCCACGAGCTGATGGTGTGGGCCGTGCTGATGAAGAGACAGAAGATGGCGCTGTTCTTCTGGCAGCACGGGGAGGAGGCCATGGCCAAAGCCCTGGTGGCCTGTAAGCTGTGTAAGGCCATGTTCCACGAGGCCTCCGAGAATGACATGGTGGACGACATCTCACAGGAGCTGAACCACAACTCCAGGTACTATAGACCACAAGACATATACACATAGAGTTGAAAACAAACACACACATGTAGTCAGCCAAGCAATCACACATAATCATTTGTAGAGTTTGCCACACATACACACATCTACATACCCACAACTGAACATACCCACATGCACACACACACACACACACACACACACACACACACACACACACACACACACACACACACACACACACACACACACGTACACACACACACACACACGTACACACACACGTACACACACACACAGAGAGAGACAGTCATCCATACACCCATACTAATAAGCATTCGGAGAGAGATGCTAACATAGCGTTCAGGCTATTTTCTAGGCTGTGCATCTTATATCAGGCAAAGTTTTCTTCTAAATGATTAAAGTTGAGTGAGCTGGGAGTCTGCACTAGAGCAGCATCCACACTCCTCCTCACATCGTGACCTGCTTTAGATAACACACAGATCTCAAAGGACCGCTATACATAAATGCAGCTAATAATACCTACACACATACTCTATCTAATGACACACATGTAGTTTAGCTAATGGTATGTGTGTGGGATGAAAGTGTATGTGTGTTCTTGCTCAATTAAAAAGACTGTTATGAAAATGTTGGAAGTTGGTTATAGGAAAGAACTCCCAGGTGCCACACACACACAAACACACACAAACACTGCCAAGTGCAAAACCATTTGGTGTGTATTTTCCGCAGAGAGTTTGACCAGCTTGCTGTTGAAGTCTTATCTTAATCCTTTGACTAGTGTTGTGTACATGCATTTATCTGTATGATACAACAGGTTACCTGTCACGCCCTGACTCAGGGGACTCTTATATGTTGAGTCAGGGTGTGAATATTCTATGTTGTGTTTTCTATGTTTCAGTCTAGGTGTTGTATATCTATGTTTGGCCGGGTGTGATTCCCAATCAGAGACAGCTGTCGCTCGTTGTCTCTGATTGGGGATCATACTTAGGCAGCCTGTTGGCATGCATTAGTTGTGGGATCTTGTTCCGTGTGGAGGCTTGTTTAGTGTTCAGTCTTATCAAATAAAATCAAATCAAATTTTATTGGTCACATGCGCCGAATACAACAGGTGCAGACATTACAGTGAAATGCTTACTTACAGCCCTTAACCAACAGTGCATTTATTTTAAACAAAAAAAGTAAAAATAAAACAACAACAAAAAAAGTGTTGAGAAAAAAAAGAGCAGAAGTAAAATAAAGTGACAGTAGGGAGGCTATATATACAGGGGGGTACCGTTGCAGAGTCAATGTGCGGGGGCACCGGCTAGTTGAGGTAGTTGAGGTAATATGTACATGTGGGTAGAGTTAAAGTGACTATGCATAAATACTTAACAGAGTAGCAGCAGCGTAAAAAGGATGGGGTGGGGGGGCAGTGCAAATAGTCCGGGTAGCCATGATTAGCTGTTCAGGAGTCTTATGGCTTGGGGGTAGAAGCTGTTGATAAGTCTTTTGGACCTAGACTAGGCACTCCGGTACCGCTTGCCGTGCGGTAGCAGAGAGAACAGTCTATGACTAGGGTGGCTGGAGTCTTTGACAATTTTGAGGGCCTTCCTCTGACACCGCCTGGTATAGAGGTCCTGGATGGCAGGAAGCTTTGCCCCAGTGATGTACTGGGCCGTACACACTACCCTCTGTAGTGCCTTGCGGTCGGAGGCCAAGCAGTTGCCATACCAGGCGGTGATGCAACCAGTCAGGATGCTCTCGATGGTGCAGCTGTAGAATTTTTTGAGGATCTGAGGACCCATGCCAAATCTTTTTAGTCTCCTGAGGGGGAATAGGCTTTGTCGTGCCCTCTTCACGACTGTCTTGGTGTGTTTGGACCATGATAGTTCGTTGGTGATGTGGACACCAAGGAACTTGAAGCTCTCAACCTGTTCCACTACAGCCCCGTCGATGAGAATGGGGATGTGCTCAGTCCTCTTTTTTTTCCTGTAGTCCACAATCATCTCCTTTGTCTTGGTCACGTTGAGGGAGAGGTTGTTGCCCTGGCACCACACGGCCAGGTCTCTGACCTCCTCCCTATAGGCTGTCTCATCGTTGTCGGTGATCAGGCCTACCACTGTTGTGTCGTCGGCAAACTTAATGATGGTATTGGAGTCATGCCTGGCCATGCAGTCATGGGTGAACAGAGAGTACAGGAGGGGACTGAGCACGCACCCCTGAGGGGCCCCCGTGTTGAGGATCAGTGTGGCAGATGTGTTGTTACCTACCCTTACCACCTGGGGGCGGCCCGTCAGGAAGTCCAGGATCCAGTTGCAGAGGGAGGTGTTTAGTCCCAGGATCCTTAGCTTAGTGATGAGCTTAGAGGGCACTATGGTGTTGAATGCTGAGCTGTAGTCAATGAATAGCATTCTCACGTAGGTGTTCCTCTTGTCCAGGTGGGAAAGGGCAGTGTGGAGTGCGATAGAGATTGCATCATCTGTGGATCTGTTGGGGCGGTATGCAAATTGGAGTGGACTTCATGTTTCGTTGTTTTGTCGTGTGTTTATCATTTTAATAAACATGTACGCCTTTCACGCTGCGCCTTGGTCTGACCCGTCCTTAAACGAACGTGACAGAAGGTCCCACCAAACACGGACCAAGCAGCATGCCCAGGAGGACCGTACACCCTGGACACAGGTGGGGAAGATGTGGTCGTGGGAGGAGATATTTGCGGGAAAAGGACCCTGGGCGAAGAAGGAAGCCCAGGCAGGAGAGGAGCAACGGCAACACAGAAGCCGGCCGAGCAGGAAGCCCGAGAAGCAGCCCCAATAAACATTTTTGGGGGGGCTAAAGGGGTGGTCGAGGAGCGAGAGAGAAGAGCCCCGACCACTGCACCTGGTGGGTTTCCAGATTGCGTCCCTACGACCATGGGAAGAAGAGTGGGAACAGTATTATACTGAAGAGTCGGAGGATGACGACGATGAGTTTCTGTTCCCTAACTCGTGGGGGCTCCCGGAGGAGTCCTCACTGGAGGAGGAGTGCCGAGAGAGAGAGAAGGATCGGATCTGCAGGGTAAGAGAGGAGGCCACCATATTACGGGGGCTGATATATAGAATAGAGCGGGAGAGATCCATTAAAGAGGAGGCACTGCAGGAGGCTTGTAGGGAAAAGGAGGAAGTCGAGGCACGGAGAGAGGAGCTGGTTAGGCAGCATAAGGAGCGGGGGTTAATAAAGGAACCCAGGTATGCGGAGATACGCACTGTGTCACCAGTGCACCTTCCCAGTCCGGTCCGGCCCGTTCCTGCTCCTCGCACCAAGCCAGTGGTGCGTGTCGCCAGTCCGGCCCGGCCTGTTCCTGCTCCTCGCACCAGGGCAGTGGTGCGTGTTCCCAGTCCGGCCCGGCCCGTTCCTGGTCCTCGCACCAGGCTTGTGGTGCGTGCTCCCAGTCCGGCCCGGCCCGTTCCTGTTCCTCGCACCAAGCCAGTGGTGCGTGTCGCCAGGCCGGCCCGGCCGATTCCTGCTCCTCGCACCAGGCCAGTGGTGCGTGTTCCCAGTCCGGCCCAGCCCGTTCCTGGTCCTCGCACCAGGCCTGTGGTGCGTGCTCCCAGTCCGGCCCGGCCCGTTCCTGTTCCTCGCACCAAGGCAGTGGTGCGTGTCGCCAGGCCGGCCCGGCCCGTTCCTGCTCCTCGCACCAAGCCAGTGGTGCGTGATCCCAGTCTGGCCCGGCCTGTTCCTGCGCCTCGCACCAAGCCAGTGGTGCGTTTTCCCAGTCCGGCCCGGCCTGTTCCTGCTCCTCGCACCAGGGCAGTGGTGCATTTTCCCAGTCCGGCCCGGCCCGTTCCTGTTTCTCGCACCAAGCCGGTGGTGCGTGTCGCCAGGCCGGCCCGGCCCGTTCCTGCTCCTCGCACCAAGCCAGTGGTGCGTGATCCCAGTCCGGCCCTGCCTGTTCCTGCTCCTCGCACCAAGCCAGTGGTGCGTGTTCCCAGTCCGGCCCGGCCTGTTCCTGCTCCTCGCACCAAGGCAGTGGTGCGTGTTCCCAGTCCGGCCCGGCCCGTTCCTGCTCCTCGCACCAGGCCTGTGGTGCGTGTTCCCAGTCCGGCCCGACCCGTTCCTGCTCCTCGCACCAGGCCTGTGGTGCATGTTCCCAGTCCGGCCCGGCCCGTTCCTGCTCCTCGCACCAAGCCAGTGGTGCGTGTTCCCAGTCCGGCCCGGCCCGTTCCTGCTCCTCGCAACAAGCCAGTGGTGCGTGTCGCCAGTCCGGCCCGGCCCGTTCCTGCTCCTCACACCAAGCCAGTGGTGCGTGTTCCCAGTCCGGCCCGGCCTGTTCCTGCTCCTCGCACCAAGCCAGTGGTGCGTGTGTCCAGTCCGGCAGGGCCCGTGCCCGTTCTACCGGTGCCTGATCCAGCTCCGGTCAGCTGCTCCACTCCGGAGCCAGAGTAGTCCGCTCCACCGGGGTCCAGTCCAGCTCCGGTCAGCGGCTCCACTCCGGAGCCAAAGCAGTCCGCTCCACCGGTGCCCAGTCCAGCTCTGGTCAGCGGCTCCACTCCGGAGCCAGAGCAGTCCGCTCCACCGGTGCCTAGTCCAGCTCCGGTCAGCGGCTCCAGTCCGGAGCCTGAGCAGTCCGCTCCACCAGCATCCGGTCCAGCACCGGTCAGCGGTTCCAGTCCAGACCCAGACGTCAGCCCCTCTCCAGGTTCGGGGTCTCCCACACCAGGGTCCAGACAGGGCTTGGAGTATCGTGGGAGGAAGGAGAGGGGAAGCAGCGCGCCGAGGTCCAGACCAGACCAGGGGCGCAACAGGGAGGCGGAATGCCCACCCGGTCCCTGCCCTGTTATGTAAAGGTTGTGCAGTCGGATTCCGCACCTTTGGGTGGGGGGGGGGGGGGTACTGTCACGCCCTGACTCAGGGGACTCTTGTGTGTTGAGTCAGGGTGTGAATATTGTTGTGTTTTCTATGTTGCAGTCTAGTTGTTGTATATCTATGTTTGGCCGGGTGTGATTCCCAATCAGAGGCAGCTGTCGCTCGTTGTCTCTGATTGGGGATCATACTTAGGCAGCCTGTTGGCACTAGTTAGTTGTGGGATCTTGTTCCGTGTGGAGGCTTGTTTAGTGTTCAGCCTTAGGACTTCACGTTTCGTTGGTTTGTTGTTTTGTCGTGTGTTTATCATTTTAATAAACATGTACGCATTTCACGCTGCGCCTTGGTCTGACCCGTCCTTAAACGAACGTGACATTACCAACATATTCAAATCATAACATGTCTATCATTTTACATGTTTGCCACTAGAAATGTGTTCATTTGCTGGTAGAAATGTGTTCAACATCCACTGAAGTAGCTAGCAAGGTTACTAGATAGCTACAGTAGTTGCCGTGGTGTCCAAACAAACATACTTGCTAGTTTAGCTAACCAAACCATCAGTCCTAGCTTGCTATTTAAAAAAAAACTGAATTCAACAATAACAAAACTGTTTTCAATTCGACTTTTGCCTTCAAAAGCAGCTCAAACAAAACTTGTAAAAATGTACTATAGCCATTGAATTCTACCGTGCAAATACACTGTGCGTTATAGGGAAATAAAGCACGCTCTAGAATGCCCTTCAAGACATTCAGAAAGGAGTATTCAACAATGCCATGGTATAACACTTAATTATGTTTATATGTCAAACTGCAATGTAGCGTAGTTCATCTTAAACATTCACTGTGTGACATCCTATGTGTGTGTGTTTCAGAGAGTTTGGCCAGCTGGCTGTGGAGCTGCTGGACCAGTCTTACAAGCAGGACGAGCAGATGGCCATGAAGTTGCTGACCTATGAGCTGAAGAACTGGAGTAATGCCACCTGCCTGCAGCTGGCCGTGGCCGCCAAGCACCGTGACTTCATCGCCCACACCTGCAGCCAGATGCTGCTCACTGACATGTGGATGGGACGCCTGCGCATGCGCAAGAACAGTGGGCTGAAGGTCAGAAGCGCCAGGGGTCACACGGTGCATTGTCTAAATGGGGTTTCAGAGGTTGACTATCTGACTGACTGACTGACTGACAGACATACTTATGGTAGTAGATTTTATTGTAGACTACTGTAGATTTTAATTGAAGGTGAGGTATTATCATACCCAGTTGGCAAAACGGGTTGCAATTACCCTATTTGGCCCGCTGGGTATAATGGCTAATGATATCCCATATTTGAGCTGTCGCTTGATTATTCCTAACACTGTTCATGTTGATTTACGACAACGCACCTACAGTTACACTGTAAAGGCTTGTGCTATTATTCAGCCCAGGCAAGTAGGTTAGCCAATGAGTTGGCTGAGGTTTGATAGCATACAGCTTCTTAGGTCATGAAAGGGCACAGTCATTTATTATTTTGAGTAGCTGTGCATGGGGACCCTTGGGTGGTTGTGTGTAAGGAGGATCAAGTATGAATCCAGGTACAGTATAGAGCTGGTTGGGAAACAGACACACTCATGACCCATAAAGCCCCACCACACACACCTTCCAGTCTGGGTTGTATTCACTAGGCACCAGATGGAAGTAAACAGACTGAAACAGGAAGGCACTACCTGAACTTGTCCAATGAGAAACGCTTGTTTTCGTATTTTGTTGCAAAACGTTTTGCTATGGTGTGCACTAATGAATATGACTCTGGCCTGCTGCCACAGACCTGAAGCAGATATCTCCCTCTAAAGTTTAACGACATTTCCCTTTACATTCCACTCCCTAATACCCCTCTCTTCTCTCTTTTGTCTGACTTTAATGTAGTGGAGGTGTTAACAGCATGATTATGTCCTTTATCCCCTGGCTGTGTGGTCCTCTCATCTGTCTCTGCTACTCTAACCATCTCTAGCTGTCTGGACTAATGCCTTTTTAATTGAATCTCAGATAAGCTCCCTCGTCTCCACTGCATCAAATACACAAACTATCTCACTGCACGTCAGCCATAGCATTATGCAATTTCACAGTGACGAGATCCGAAACAATATGGACTTATGGGATAAGAATGGTGGTGTCTGTCTGTGTGTGTGTGTGTGTGTGTGCATTCTTCTGTGTGTGTGCGCACCTGTGTCTTTATACAGACCCACTGGTTCAACAAGACAGTTGAGCAACTTTTAATATTAAAGTTGCAAGATGTGCAGAATGTACCGTAGTACATTGGGGTTTTATTACATCTGCTTCGGGAACAATGGAAAGGAACAAGTTTGACACTTGATCGGAGAAAACACTGACATGCAGTGGACCCACGCATTATGACCATAACTCTCCCAAAATCGTGCCATGTGACAACTTTTTAAGAAGCGTCTCTGTTTGTGTGTTTTGCCCCTCCATGTGTCTAACTCCACATCCCTGCCCAGGTGATCTTGGGCCTGCTGCTGCCTCCGTCCATCCTGAGTCTGGAGTTTAAGAACAAGGATGAGATGTCGTACATGCCCCAGGACCAGGACACCTACTTGCAGGAGAAGGAGGAGGAAGAGCCCGAGCCCGCCAAGGAAAAGGAGGAAGAGGACATGGAGTTCACAGTAAGATCCTACTGTGAGACGCAGTACAACTCCGTGGTGAGAGCACCCACCTCAGCCCTGCCTTCAGACTATACACACACAGGCTGCATCTGAAATGGCAGCCTATTAGTATTCCTTACTATATAGGGAATATGGGGCCATTTTGAACGCATCCTTAGCCAGCCCCTGCCCCTCAACTAAACTAAATTCAAAGCACAGTTGCCCCTGCCCAGCTTTTCATGGTCAGATATCTTTTCACCCCCCCAAATGGTATAGGTTGGGGTTGGATCCAAGATCTGTGGTAAGGGGCGACTTCTATTTCCAGCTTAAAGTACACACACTTTAGCTTCTCTATATGGCCTGCTCTCTCTCTCTCTCTCTCTCTCTCTCTCTCTCTCTCTCTCTCTCTCTCTCTCTCTCTCTCTCTCTCTCTCTTTCTCTTTCTCTCTCTGCAGAGTACAATCAAATAGGCCCACAGTTAACAAACACACTCCATTATTATTGTCCCTACACACTTATCCAAGCCTAGTCCCTACCCTATTATGGCCAACCAGAGGGGCAGTAAGAACAGCCCCACACCCAAACCTACCTGTCATCCCGCTTCTCGTTTCCTGTTCCTGTGGTCTCGGCGAAGACGTGGTTGTGGAGTTGTAACGTCTCAGTCTGTTTGCCGCTCTCGGCTCCGTGTGTATGTCTCTCTCTCTCTGTGTCCCTCTCCCTTTCCACCTCTCTTGCTTTCTCTCTCCCTCTCTACCTCTTTCTTTCACTCTCTGTCTTTTTCCCTCTCTCTCTCTTTCCCCCTATCTCTCTCCCTCTGTCCCATTTCTAGCTAAGGTCTTACTAGAGGTACAGTACTGTATGCGACTGCTGCCCCTCACTCTCCCCAGAGGCGCTGGCAACAGCGCATCAACTCGCATGCTGCTAAGAGGGGGTGTCTCTCATCTGATTTACGGCAGCAGCTTAAGCTGCTCAGGTTACTAACTGTGCCTTCCTGGTCTACGCAGATGCACAGTCTATGGGTGCATCCGAAATGGCACCCTATCCCCTGAATAGTGCACTGCTTTTGACCAGGGCCCGGTTTCCCAAAAGCATCTTAAGTATAAGTTCATTGTTCTTCGTAGGAGCATTTATTTTGCTACTTGTATGATACTGTCTGTAATTTGTCTCAATATATTTCATGATGTGTAGCCTAACATGTGCACAATGATGTGCCAAATCTTGATTTAGTGCATTATTATAGGGTAAGCAATAAGCCGCCTAATATCTGCAGCCATAGGTGATAATATCTTTCTAGGAGCTGATCCGTCGTCAGTTTTGTGGAATAATTATAATGTTAAGGTAAAATTTGAATGGAGAAAGCTGATCCAAGAGCAGCGTAGCCTTTCTTTCGGTCCTATCAGTTTTGACACATGCCTCAATGATGCACTTAGCAAACATTCTATCTGCGTGGTGTTTTGGGCCATTGTAGGAAAAATGCATCGTTAAAACACTCGCAAGCCTAAATTCCATTGCTATCGGGAAACCATGCCCAGGGCCCAAAGTAATACACTATATAGGGGAGAGGGTTCCACCAGACATAGTCTGACTGTCTGAACACCCTCTCTTATTACAGAACAGGCGATTGTGACTCGGTCCATCTACATAGACATTGCGGTACATATTGTCATCTGCATTTAGTCAGCCAGCCGGCGCAAAAGCTCACTGGGAACAGGAGTTTATGAGAATGCTGATGAGAGAGTTCTTAGGCACCCAAAAAAAACTCTGTCAAAGGATTACATCTGTCATGAGCTCTTCCGCTTGCCATTGTGAGCTGCTGATTTCTGACTGTTCAAATGCAGCCCAGAAACCGAAATATGAATCAGACAGATTCATACAAATACATGCTACGCTACATACACCGGTATTGTATTGCAAGTCATCCTCAGATGCCTTCAAAAACACACTGTAATCCCTGACACAGTCCAGATGCAGTTTAAATATGCATGTTGGCATGGCATTGTGATTTTCACATGCATCTGACTCTTTCATCACGGGTTGTATCTCCCTTTTCCCCAGACATGCAATACAATAAAATACAATTTGCTGACTCCCCAGCGGTGTCTTGTCGTTTGGGCATCCATGATCATAACCTCAGGGATTTTACACACCCTCTCATGGATGACAAACTGTGTTCGAGTCCTAGAAATGGACGTCAGACATCTTTTTTTCTCCTCGCTGTCCTCCCTCTTCTTTGCTCTCCCTCTCGCTCTCTCTCTCTCCACTGTCTGTCACTGTCGTCTGAGACTCGATCCATAAGTGTTTGTCTCCATCATATGTGTCATCATCCCCACCAGCACTCAATGTCCCTAACATGCAACATTCAGAATGAGTTTGCCTGTGCTTGCTTATGCTCATGCAACTAAAGTATAGGAATAGCTCTAATGCTCTTTCATTTTTTCTTCCCTCTCGCCTGTATCTTTGTATCTCTCTCCATCTCTTTCTCTCTGTCTCTCTGGGTGGGATGCCCCAGGCCATGCTGGGTAAGGTAAGCACGGAGGCATCTCGTAAGAAGGGTGTGGGGGAGGTCCAGAATAGACACCGGCTCATCCCCATGGGCCGGAAAATCTACGAGTTCTACAACGCCCCCATCGTCAAGTTCTGGTTTCACACAGTGAGTCTGCTGTCAGGGCGTGTTGCTACCTAGAACCTTAAAGGGTTTTCTGAATTAAAAAGATTTCACAGAACCCTACCCCTTCACAATTAACCCCTTTGAGAACCCAGTGGATAGATGCAGTGTGTGACCCAGTGCTTGCTTCTGTGTCTGCGTGCATTGTATCTACAAGCGGGGTATTTTTATTTGGCAATATCGATGTCTTCATCTTTCATGCTGCATGGTGGCTCTTTCAATCTGCCGGTCCAGTGAAAATATCACAAGCACTCCCTAGCAGGGGGGGTTAACTCTTATTTGTGGAGATAAAAAAGAATTGCCCCAACAACAAAAAAGGAACACTTAAAGGACAAACTATCAAACTATCACTTAGGAGACACAAGATTGCAAATCTTCTGCCTATCCCGCGGTGCAACCTAACTTTTCAATGCTAAAACAATTTGAATGCCTTCTAAAACTACTTCAAGGGGCAATCAGCAGTTGCTACATCAATTTTAGAACTTAGCAATTAATGATACCGTATATACCCATTGATTCTTAAAGAATATAACTTATGAATGTTTAGTTCAACTGTCATACCATATCAGAACCCAAAATATAAGCTTGTTTTACTCCAATGTTTGTAAACATTGTAAACAAACACTGTATAGCCTCAAAACATGCTTAACTATAATTTTGATATCTTGCATGATCAGTCCTTGCTTCCATTGCTCTGTCTATGAATGTGACAGTGGTAACATTTCTCCAGTTCCATCCCTCAGCTTTTTGACAAAAGAGGTGGGGAATCCGCTTTGTTATTATTTCAACTGCAGATTGCCCCTTTAAGACCCACTTACGACACCTTATGTCATCTGTAAGACCCTTGGCATGCCCCCTGAAGACCCCCCACATGATCTGGGAGGCCCTGACACTGTGTGTTTGTCCCCAGATGGCCTATGTGGCATATCTGATGCTGTTTAACTATATTGTGCTGGTGAAGATGGACCTGTGGCCCTCACCGCAGGAGTGGATTGTCGTCGCTTACATCTTCACCAATGGCATCGAGAAGATGAGAGAGGTAAGGCAGGGCACACACATAGAGAGAGATACTAAACTCATGGAGTTCTCAATACAGTCAAACATACGCACATTTTGTCTATAACACGATAAATGCTGGGGGGGGAGGGGGGGTTGCCCATTTTGAAGTGTGTCATTCTTGTCAATTAACCACAGATTTTCCAATGGTCAAGATCAAATAAAATACATGAGCAAAAAACTATGTATATAAGCATTCATTACTGTGTCCAAACCTTTACCCATTTATGTAGAAACGTCTTCAGCATACGCTGTGACTTTTTATAAATGGACTCACACTGCCCTCTTATGGTGAGCACACTGAAGTGCGTCTCTCTCGCTTTCCCTCGCTCTCCTGCTCTCTCTCCCTCCATCCCTCCCTCCTTGTCTACCTCCCCAGATTCTGATGTCGGAGCCAGGGAAGCTGTTGCAGAAGGTGAAGGTGTGGCTCCAGGAGTACTGGAACATCACAGACCTCATGGCCATCCTCATTTTCTCTGTGGGCATGGTTCTCCGTCTCCAGGAGCCGCCACTCATGAGCTACGGACGGGTCATCTACTGCGTCAACATAATCTATTGGTACATCCGGCTGCTCGACATCTTTGGCGTCAACAAGTACCTGGGCCCCTATGTCATGATGATCGGCAAGATGGTGAGAGGGCGGGGTGTGTCACTGACAGTGTCCCGATTCTCTGTACTTGCACACATGGATTTAACAATGGTGGAAAGTCCCTACAGTTAATGCTTACACCAATCCAATCTACACACAATACCCCATAATTCTGCTAATTTATACAAAAAATTAAAACCTGAAATATGAGTATTCAGACCCTTTAATCATTACTTTGTTGAAGCACCTTTGACAGCAATTACAGCCTTGAGTCTTCTTGGGTATAACGCTACAAGCTTGGCACACCTGTTTTTGGGGAGTTTCTCCCATTCTTCTCTGCAGATCCTCTCAAGCTCTGTCAGGTTGGATGGGGAGCGTTGCTGCAAAGCATTTTTCAGGTCTCTCTAGAGATGTTCGATCAGGTTCAAGTCCAGGCCACTCAAGGACATTCAGAGACTTGTCCCGAAGCCACTCCTGCATTGTCTTGGCTGTATGCTTAGTGTCGTTGTCCTGTTGGAAGGTGAACCTTTGCCCCAATCGGAGGTCCTGAGCACTCTGGAGCAGGTTTTCATCAAGGATCTCTCTGTACTTTGCTCCGATCATCTTTCCCTCGATCCTGACTAGTCTCCCAGTCCTTGCTGCTGAAAAACATCCCTACAGCATGATGCTGCCACCCCCATGCTTCACCGCAGTAGATTTTTTTAGTGATCCAATTGACATTTTAGTCATTTAGCAGACGCTCTTATCCAGAGCGACTTACAATTAGTGAGTGCATTCATTTTTCATACTGGCCCCCCGTGGGAATCAAACCCATAACCCTTGCATTGCAAGCGCCATGCTCTACCAACTGAGCTACAGGAGGGCCAATGATGATGCCAGGTTTCCTCCAGACGTGACGGTTGGCATTCAGGCCAAATACTTCAATCTTGGTTTCATCAGACCAGAGAATCTTGTTTCTCATGGTCTGAGAGGCTTTAGGTGCCTTTTGGCAAACTCCAAGCGGGCTGTCATGTGCCTTTTACTGAGGATGGCTTCCATCTGGCCACTCTACCATAAAGGCCTGATTGGTGGAGTGCTGCAGAGATGGTTGTCCTTCTGGAAGGTTCTCCCATCTCCACAGAGGAACTCTAGAGCTCTGTCAGAGAGACCATCGGGTTCTTGGTCACCTCCCTGACCAAGGCCCATCTCCCTCGATTGCTCAGTTTGGCCGGGCTGCTTGCTCTAGGAAGAGTCTTGGTGGTTCCAAACTTCTTCCATTTAAGATTGATGGAGACCACTGTGTTCTTGGGGACTTTCAATGCTGCAGAAATGTTTTGGTACCCTTCCCCAGATTTGTGCCTCGACACAATCCTGTCTCTGCACTCTACGGACAATTCCTTCGACTTCATGGCTTGGTTTTTGCTCTGACATGCACTGTCAACTCTGTGACCTAATATAGACAGGTGTATGCCTTTCCAAATCATGTCCAATCAATTGAATTTACCACAGGTTTCCTCCAATCAAGTTGTGGAAACATGTCAAGGATGATCAATGGAAACAGGATGCACCTGAGCTCAATTTCGAGTCTCATAGCAAAGGGTCTGAATACTTATGTAAATAAGGTATTTCTGTTTTTAAGTTTTGAAATATTTGCTACAATTTCTAAAAACCTGTTTTCGCTTTGTCGTTATGGGATATTGTGTGTAGATTGCTGAATTATAATTTTTTTAAATCAATTTTAGAATAAGGCCGTAACGTAACATAATGTGGAAAAGTCAAGGGGTCTGAACATTTTCCGAAGGCACTGTATAATGCAGCTATGAAGATGAATGAGTTATATCAGGTTCCTTTTATAGGGAGTCGAAGTCCTTAGTATGTGTTCGGCACATTGTGTCCTGAAAAACCCCTTAGCCTCAAGCCTGTTCTGTCTTTGCTCATGAATGATCAGAGAGTGTGTGATAACAGTGTCAAGAAGACCAGGAGAGGGGATGGGTCAAAGGGCAGAAATGTCTGTTACCTTCCCATGTCTGAGAGAGCTGTTTGAGATTGCAACATAACACACATATCACTTTGATATAGTAACAGAAAACCAGCACAGAAATGACTAAACGTTGTTTTTCCTAATTAAGGAGCGTGCCTTCAAATGTGTTTGTCAAAGGTGGTGTTGTTTAATGTGATGTGATCAGTTGCAAGCCAATTTGACCCTTTTTAAACCTCTAGTGCTGTTGAATTACCCTCAGTCAGCTAATATTCTCTCTGTCTCCCTCTTCTCACCCTCTTTCTTTCTCCTCCCTCCCTTCCACTCCTTCTTTCTCTCCCTCTCAGATGATTGACATGATGTACTTTGTGATCATCATGCTGGTGGTGTTGATGAGTTTTGGGGTGGCTCGGCAGGCCATCCTGAACCCCAATGAGGACCCGTCCTGGATGTTGGCTCGGAACATATTCTTCATGCCCTACTGGATGATCTACGGAGAGGTGTTCGCCGACCAGATCGATCGTAAGCCCACATATGCGGGGGTGGGTGGGGGGTGGGTCATGGATCGGATGGTGGATTGGTAGAGAGTCGAGCACGGAGTGTAAGGCTGCCCGCCCCAACATACACACACAATCACACCCCCACACACACACTCACCAGTCTAGCTGAAGTCATCCAGGTGCTGAAATGCCACACACTTGGAACCTCTCAGTCAGTCCCCAGTTTCAGGGGGAACTTTATTAGCACAATGGAAGACATTGGTGGCCTTATTGGTTCTTATTCACACTGGTCATGCTAACGCAATCTTGCCATTAAAAATACCCATATTTGATTTTCTGACAACAGCTGAGGACAGATCACTAAAAGCTCACCTTATCTCATTGATAAGGTCAGGTGATGTGTAACAGCAGGTAACATTGCTTAGTAATTTAGTCATTGACTAAAATAAGGTACATGATTGCTCTCTGAATGCACAACCTGTTTTGTGAGAGTGTGTGTGCGTGCATGTGTGAGAGTGTATAGAATGGAAGGACTAGCCCAAAGCGAAGAGATCTGAAATAATGCTGTCGTTCTTTGTTTCAGATGTGCATAGTAGGAAGCTAAAGCACAGGCTGAATTCAAAACTCTGGATGGTCGAAAATCAATTTCGAGCTCATGGAACCTGGCGTAATAATGGTCCATACCAACATTGCTGTGTTCAATCAGAATGCCAGTAAATCGATAATTAGACCCCTCCCCGTCCCTTCCCCTCCCTACACCATTCCAGCCTCACTGCCATGCCATCACTGCACCCTCGTCTAGGGGCTGCTACTTAGTCAGATATGCACATAGAGATGGATAGAGGGTGCACTTGCCACAAAGTCTGCTTTAGCATGTGCAGCACCATTGAAGGTTTTCGCCATTTTAATGTAGTCAACTGGGTGGGACATCTTATGGGTTGAGGTGGGAACCTAGAATTCCATCCAGGTCAGTAAAAGGGATGAGCCAATGAATTATACTCCTGAAAAAACATTCCAGCACTTCAGGTGGCAGTATATCACCTACCTTCACTTGATGCCTTTTCATATTATACACACTCCTGCACAGTAGGTGGAAGTATGCACCTTTTCAGTTTCTTTATGGATCGCCAATAAACTCATAGAATGAGAAGAGATGGAGATAGCCCTCAGTGGCACTGCCAGTTAATGGGCACTGCCCATGCTGTTACAGAAGCGATCAAATGCAAAGATAGGTGTGTCCTCTTTTCCATCTCTATGGATAAGCATGCAGCACGAAACGCTGACAGGTCAATAATTGTGTTTCATGGCAGTAGCACTCTTGTTTGGTTTCATTTGGTTGATTTATTTATTTATTTTGATGACACTACATCTCAAAGGAGACTATCATTGCTCATTTGACATTTTCATTATTTTAAATTTTTTTGGGAAAAGTAAGCTTGCCACGTTTTTCATGCAAGTCATTTTCACAATCCCTCAACGCCAGCTCTGCTATCACTAGAACAACAGGATTGCAACATCTACAAAATGTAATTTAGACACCCACACTCACAATAATGCCCTCTCATCCATACAGGTCAACATGATACGCCAATACTCATACAATAAATACAACCAAACACACACAGACACATCTCATTCAAAAGCACAACTACATATACAGTTCACACCTACTAAATTTCAAAAGCACACCTAAACACATACAGATGTAGGATCTTAATTTGATCACTCTTTTGTTGCTGAGAATTTTCCTGCTCAGCAGGAAATGCAAACTTGTAGTGTATTCAAAGTTTAAAAAGGCTTCTAAAGTTTTTAATTTCCACTTAAAAATGTCAGACTTAACAAAAAATGAATCAACCTCTACCAAAAATTCCCATTAATTATAATCCACATAATAATTAACATTTCCTGTTGCTGCACGATTATTTTCCTGCTGTATCAAACTGGCTCAAATTAAGATCCTACATCTGTATGTACACAAGATTGAATATTATTCTGCATTCACACACACACAGACGTACACACACACATCATACACTTTCATCTACGGCAATCAGTTTTTTCAAGTGGTTCAGTTGTCAGAGTTGTTAACCCAATTTCTTTGAGTGTAAAATTGTGAGATAGAGAAAATTACTTCAGTTCTCTACCTTTGGGCTGCCTTGTGTGATCAATTGAAATCCAGAGATAAGTATGAATATTATGATTATATAATGATTCATAGGCAAACAAACAAATGAGTATCCAAAGTGAAAGTGCTGAGTGTCCCCATTATAAGTCACAGCAACTGAACCATCACTGATGGAAAAAACATATGATGTATCTTAAATACATTTAAAATAATCTGTAGTATAATCATTATTCAGCTAGGCTATGGCACACATATGTGACAATATATTTTAAACAGCAATGCCATGTTTAAATATATTGGGAATGTAAGTTATTGACATTAATATATTTGTTTCTATATTTTGAGATACACATTTCAGCACATAAGACCTTTCCATTCTAGTGCTCACTCCTTCCTATCCCCTCCAAGAAATATGTTTGTTTGCAAAACTTGAAGTATTTGTTGGCCTGTTTATTTGTTGGTTTGTTTATTTTAAATGTTAAGATAATTATTGTTTGTTCTGTATGATTGCCTGGGTTTGCTTGTATGTTTGTATTGTATGTTGACATTACTTTCATTTGATTTTGTGTTCATCTTTTATGTTGGCTTGCTTGTCTCGTCTTGGTCTGTATGTTTATTTGTTTTGATGCACCATTGGCACAAACGTTTGCCTTTATTTATGATGTTCTGTCATAGAAACTCTCTATAGGCTACCCATTTCTTTTGTCATAGTTTGTCTTGTGACACAATCTATGACACCTTGTGTAACATCCTGAACCTGTGGTTGTGTCATTGTGCTTAGCTCCGTGTGGCCAGAATATCACCGCGGAGGACGGGCGTGTTGTAGCTCTGCCGCCCTGTAAGACGGGAGCCTGGATCGTTCCTGCCATCATGGCCTGCTACCTGCTGGTGGCCAACATCCTGCTAGTCAACCTACTCATAGCTGTCTTCAAGTATGTGCTCTCTTTCTGTAAACATACTACACTCTCCTTACGCCCACTCGGTTATACATACCAGGGCCTTGTCCAGAAACAACCCCTAGCCCCTATCCCCAACCCCCAAGACACTTGTGGAGATCTGAGAGGATTTTATAGGTTTAAGCACATTGGTAATAGCCCCACCTAGCCTCTGATAGGCTAGTGGGAATGTTCACCATATTGCTTACACCTGCCAAATCCTCTCAGCTTGCCAAAATTGGTAGGATCTCTAGGAGTTATTTCTGGACAAAGCCAAAAATGTGCATGGTTTATTTTACTCTCCTGCACAGTTTATTCAGGGCCCATGCACAACATACTCCTATATCACCCGAGTTCATTAGCTACGTAGGTCATTTCCATCTGTGATCCTTGTTCGTTTTATATAGCTAAACAAGTGAGGGGTTAGGGCTTTGTGTTTGTGATTAGTTATAAACAGTGTATAACCTGTGCTGTCTTTTGAGGTCAAATAATATATAATATGACAGCTGTGTGTAACATTACAACTGCAGTTGCTTAAGTGCTGTTCAATTGCAGCCACTCGAGGCCCATTTCAGAGCATACTGTAGCATACACACATAGTAAGATGTTTAATCTCCTATTGAGAGTCATTATAGTGATAAATTACTGTTATTGTGCCTTATTGCCATCTGTGTGAAATACTGTAGTAAGAACGATCCCCTCCGCATTTCTTGACTAATTACCAAGAAATGCAAATGAAAGAAAAGTTCCAATGCAAATAGCGGTGGAGTGTAAGGAACATACTGTTTATACATCTCTGTTTTACTGGCATTTTTGTTCAAATGTAAATGTAGGAATATTTGTGTGATCTTGGTAGTAGTAGTAGCAGGCAAAGTAGTAGTAGTGGCTGTAGTGGTACAAGTTATGGTGACTGTAGTAGTATGTAACTTTATTTAACCAGGTAAGCCAGTTGAGAACAAGTTCTCATTTACAACTGCGAGCTGGCCAAGATTAAGCAAAGCAGTGCGATTAAAAACAACAACACAGAGTTACATATGGGGTAAAACAAAACATAAAGTCAAAAATTCAACAGAAAATATATATACAGTGTGTTCAAATGTAGCAAGTTATGGAGGTAAGGCAATAAATAGGCCATAGTGCAAAATAATTACAATGAGTATTAAAACTGGAATGATAGATGTGCAAGAGATGATGTGCAAATAGAGATACTGGGGTGCAAATGAGCAAAATAAATAACAATATGGGGATGAGGTAGTTGGGTGGGCTAATTTCAGATGGGCTGTGTACAGGTGCAGAAATCGGTAAGGTGCTCTGACAACTGATGCTTTAAGTTAGTGAGGGAGATAAGAGTCTCCAGCTTCAGAGATTTTTGCAATTCGTTCCAGTCATTTGCAGCTGAGAACTGGAAGGAATGGCAGCCAAAGGAGGTGTTGGCTTTGGGGATGACCAGTGAGATATACCTGCTGGAGCGCATACTACGGGTGGGTGTTGCTATGGTGACCAATGAGCTAAGATAAAGCAGTGATTTATAGATGGCCTGGAGCCAGTGGGTTTGGCGACGAATATGTAGTGAGGACCAGCCAACAAGAGCGTACAGGTCACAGTGGTGGGTAGTATATGGGGCTTTGGTGACAAAACGGATGGCACTGTGATAGACTACATCCAATTTGCTGAGTAGAGTGTTGGAGGCTATTTTGTAAATGACATCGCCGAAGTCAAGGATCGGTAGGATAGTCAGTTTTACGAGGATGGAAGGATTAATTATAATAATAATCATTAGTAATTTAGCAGATGCTTTTATCCAGAGCGACTTACAGGAGCAATTAGGGTTAAGTGCCTTGCTCAAAGGCACATCCGACAGATTTTTCACCTAGTCGGCTCGGGGATTAGAACCAGCGACCTTTCGGTTACTGGCACAATGCTCTTAACCACTAAGCTACCTGCCGCCCTTATAATTAAAGTTATATGGGTTAAATGAAATGGAGGGTGGTTGGAAGGGTGGTTGGAAGAGGGGGTGAGTGTTTCAAAACATGGCCTATATTCCATCTTCATAGAAATGCATGTATAAAACATGTTGCAACAATTTTTGGTAAATAAACCAAGCTATTGCATTTTGGGTTGATTTTACATTTTGGTTGTTACTTTCTGTTGTCATAGCAACACCTTCTTTGAGGTGAAGTCCATCTCTAACCAGGTGTGGAAGTTCCAGAGATACCAGCTCATCATGACCTTCTACGAGCGGCCCATCCTACCCCCTCCCCTCATCATCTTCAGTCACATGACCATGGTCCTCAAGCACCTGTGCTGTCGCTGGCGGAAGCACGACGATGACGAGAGAGACTATGGCCTCAGTGAGTACATGGGCTAGGCCCGATACAAATCCTTTAGAAATTTTACATTTACATTTTAGTCATTTAGCAGACACTCTTATCCAGAGCGACTTACAGTTAGTGCATTCATCTTAAGATAGCTAGGTGGGGCAAACACATATTTCAGTCATGGGAGAGGGGGGGGGGGGGGGGGAGTAAAGTGCAAGCGTTAGTTCGCAAAAGGCAAGTTTTATTTAGCAGTGGGATTATTTAAGATACTCTTTGAAAAGGTAGGGTTTCAGATGTTTTTGGAAGATGGGCAGGGACTCTGCTGTCCTAGCTTTAGGGGAAGCTGCTTCCACTATTGGGGTGCCAGGACAGAGAAGAGCTTTGACTGGGCTGAGCGGGAGCGGTGGGAGTGGGAGGGCCAAGAGACCAGAGATGGCTCGGGTTGGGGTGTAGGGTTTGAGCATAGCCTGGAGGTAGGGAGGGACAGTTCCTCTTGCTGCTCCGTAGGCAAGTACCATGGTCTTGTAGTGGATGCTTCGACTGGAAGCCAGGGGAGTGTGCGTAGGAGCGGTGTGACATGGGAGAGCTTGGAAAGGTTGATCAGCAGGCGGGCTGCATGTTCTGGATAAGTGGCAGGGCTTTGATGGCACAAGTGGGGAGCCCAATCAACAGCGTGTTGCAGTAGTCCAGGTGGGAGAGTGCGTTGTGCAGACACAGATCATCTACACGTCATCTGGTAGGAGCGGCCTGCCAGGTAGGATGCAATTCAAGAGTCTGCAGAGCCTGAGACGCCCAGCCCTGAGAGGGTGGACAGGAGGATCTGATGGTTCACGGTGTCAGGATGAGAACAGAGAAGAGACAGTCAGCTTTGGCAGTGCGGAGAGCCTCCTTGACACAGAGAGAGCAGTTTCGGTTGAGTGACCCGTCTTGAAGCCTGACTAGTTAGGGTCAAGAAGATCGTTCTGAGAGAGATAAATAGAGAGTTGGTCAGAGACAGCACACTCAAGTGTTTTGGAAAGAAAATAAGTGTTTGACGTCAGTGGGGTCGAGTGTTGGTTTCTTGAGGAGGGGATCGACTCTAGCCATTTTGAAGTCAAAGGGGATGCAGCCAGTAGTCAGTGATGAGTTGATGAAGGAAGTGAGGAATGGGAGAAGGTCTCCAGATATAGTCTGGAGAAGGGAGGAGGGGATGGGGTCAAGTGGGCAGGCAGGTTGTCGGGCGGCCGGGCCTCACTAGTTGCAGGATTTCATCTGGAGAGAGAGGGGAGAAAGAGGTCAAGGCGTAGGGTAGTTCTGAGTGGGACCAGTGGACTCAATAGGCTGAGTGAATGAGGAGAGGATGTTGTAAACCTTAATTTCAAAGTGGTTGATAAAGTCATCTGCAGAGAGGGAGGAGGGAGGGGGTGGAGGATTAAGCAGGGAGGAGAAGGTGGAGTTTCCTAGGGTTAGAGGCAGAAGCTTGAAATGTTAAGTGATAGAAAGTGGCTTTAGCAGTTGATACAGAGGAAGAGAAAGTAGAAAGGAGGGAGTGAAAGGATGATAGGTCTTCCAGAAGTTTAGTTTTCCTCAATTTTCGCTCAGCTGCACGCAGCCCTATTCTGTAAACTTGCAATGAGTCACTCAGCCACGGAGCAGGAGGGGAGGGCCGAGCTGACCGGGAGAAAAGTGGACAGTGCGAGTCATAGAATGTAGAAAGGGAGGGGAGTAGGGTTGAAGAGGCAGGATCAGGAGACAGGAAGGAGAAGGATTTAGCAGAAAGGAGAGATTATTGGATAGAAGAGGAGAGAGTAATGGGAGAGAGAGAGAGCGAAGAATAGCGACGGTGCATGACCATCTGGGTAGGGGCTGAGTGGGTAGGGTTGGAGGAGACGGAGACAGAAAAGGTAACAATTTAGTGATCAGAGAGGCGAACAGCCTTTAGTATAGATGAGGTCATGCATATTTCCTGCTTTGTGAGTGGGAGGGGACTGGGAAAGGGTGAGGTGAAAAGAGGCAAGGAGGGGAAAGGTGGAAATAAATTAATTGAAGGCAGACGTCGGGAGGTTGAAGTCGCCCAGTACGATGAGCCATCATCAGGAAATGAGCTTATCTAGGTGTCAAGCGCATTGAGGAACTTTAAGGGCACCTGGTGGGCAATACACTAAAACCTTTCCCTGTAAATGTACAGCATTATACTGGCACCAGAGTTGCCAGCTTAACACTGTCATTTTGCTTTACAGCAGAGATTATATATTTTACAGTAAGGAAAATAGTACTGTAAAATATATTACAGCATCTTTGCTGTAAAGCAAAATTACAGTATTAAGCTGGCAGCTCTGGTGCCAGTATAATGCTGTAAATTAACAGTGAAATTCTCCCTGAAATCTAAATGTAAGAAAAACTATAAAATGGTCTGATGGTGAAGTGGACATACTCGGTATTCATATCCTGAAAGAAATAAATGATCTCACTACAATACTTTTTAATAGAAAGTTAGCAAAAATAGATAAGATCTCGCTACCATGGAAAGGAAAATACCTGTCTATTTGTGGGAAAATCTATGTGATTAACTCTTTAGTCATATCCCAGTTTACCTATTTGCTTATGGCCCTGACTACACCTAACGACTTGTTTTTTTAAATTATATGAGCAAAAACAAATCAATTTTATTTGGAATGGCAAGCCAGACTAAAATCTAATCAAATCAAATGTATTGGTCACATACACATGGTTAGCAGATGTTATTGCGAGTGTAGCGAAATACTTGTGCTACTAGTTCCGACAGTGCAGCAATATCTAGAAAGTAATATCTAACAGTTCCACAACAAAAACCTAATACACACAAATCTAAGTAAAGGAATGGAATAAGAATATATAAATATATGGATGAGCAATGACATTATCAGAGTGGCATAGGCTAAGATGCAAAATATAGTATAGAATACAGTATATACATATGAGATGGGTAATGCAAGATATGTAAACATTATTAAGATAGAATACAGTATATACATATGAGATGGGTAATGCAAGATATGTAAACGTTATTAAAGTGGCATTATTAAAGTGACTAGTGTTCAATTTTTTTAAGTGGCCAGTGATTTTCAAGTCTGTATGTAGGCAGCAGCCTCTCTGTGCTAGTGATGGCTGTTTAACAGTCTGATGGCTTTGAGATACTGTAGGTATTCCTCTTGTCCAGATGGGATAGGGCAGTGTGCAGTGTGATGGCGAATGGCATCGTCTGTGGACCTATTGGGGCGGTAAGCAAATTGAAGTGGGTCTAGGGTGACAGGTAAGGTGGAGGTGATATGATCCTTTACTAGTCTCTCAAAGCACTTCCTGATGACAGAAGTGAGTGCTACAGGGCGATAGTCATTTAGTTCAGTTACCTTTGCATTCTTGGGTACAGGAACAATGGTGGCCATCTTGAAGCATGTGGGGACAGCAGACTGGGATAGGGAGAGATTGAATATGTCCGTAAACACACCAGCCAGCTGGTCTGCGCATGCTCTGAGGACGTGACTAGGAATGCCATCTGGGCCGGCAGCCTTGCGAGGGTTAACACGTTTAAATGTCTTACTCACGTTGGCCACGGAGAAGGAGAGCCCACAATCCTTGGTAGCTGGCCACGTCGGTGGCACTATGTTATCCTCAAAGTGGGAAAATAACGTTTTTAGCTTGTCTGGCAGCAAGACGTCGGTGTCCGCGACGTGGCTGGTTTTCCTATTGTAGTCCGTGATTATCTGTAAACCCTGCCACATACGTCTTGTGTCTGAGCTGTTGAATTGCGACTCCACTTTGCCTCGATATTGACGTTTTGCCTGTTTGATTGCCTTGCGGAGGGAACGACTACTCTGTTTGTATTCTGCCATATTCCCCGTCACCTTGCCATGGTTAAATGCGGTGGTTTGTGCTTTCAGTTTTTCGGGAATGCTGCCATCTATCCAAAGTTTCTGGTTAGGGTAGGTTTTAATAGTCACAGTTTGTACGACATCTCCTATACACTTCCTTATAAACCCACTCACCGAACAGCTTATATGTCTATATTATACTCAGAGGCTACCCGGAAGATATCCCAGTCCGCGTGATTAAATCAATCTTGAAGCGTGGATACCAGCGTTGAATAATCCTAAGCACGGCTGCTTCCTGTTTGAGTTTCTGCCTATAGGAAGGGAGGAGCAAAATGGAGTCGTGGTCAGATTTGCCGAAAGGTGGGCGGGGGAGGGCCTTGTATGCAGTGTTTTTCCAGCGCGAGTGCTGCAGTCAATAATCTGATAGAAATTAGGTAGCCCTTTACTAAAATTTGCTTTGTTAAAATCTTCAGCTACAATAAGTGCAGCCTCAGGATATATGGTTTCCAGTTTGCATAAAGTTCAGTGAAGTTCCTTGGGGGCCGTCATGGTATCGGCTTGAGGGGGGATATATACAATAACCGAAGAGAATTCTCTTGGGAGATAATATGGTCGGCATTTGATTGTGAGGAATTATAGGTCAGGTGAACAAAATTACTTGAGTTCCTGTATGTTGTTACAATTACACCATGAGTTGTTAGTCATGAAACATACCCCCCCACCCTTCTTCTTCCCGGAGAGATGTTTATTCGTGTCGGCACAATGTACTGAGAACCAGATGTCTGTATGAACGGGGACAGTATATCCCGAGAGAGCCATGTTTCCGTGAAACAGAGTATGTTACAATCCCTGATGTCTCTCTGGAAAGCAACCCTTGCCCTGATCTCGTCAACTTTGTTGTCTAGGGACTGGACATTAGCGAGTAATATACTCGGGATTGATGGGTGGTGTGCGCACCTCCTAGTCTGACTAGAAGACCGCTCCGGCTCCCTCTCCTCCAGCAGCGTTGTTTTGGGTCGGCCTCTGGAATCAGTTCAAATGCCCTGGGTGGTGCGGACAAAGGATCCGCTTCGGGAAAGTCGTATTCCTGGTCGTAGTGCTGGTAAGTTGACACCGCTCTGATATCCAAATAGTTATTCCCGGCTGTATGTAGTAACACTTAAGATTTTCTGGGCTAACAATGTAAGAAATAATACATAAAAAAACAAAATACTGCAAAGTTTACTAAGGACTAGAAGCAAGGCAGCCCTCTCTGTTGGCGCCATCTTGTTGAATTCGGAGGGTAGAAATTACTAAATATTAAAGCATTAGACC
Organism: Coregonus lavaretus; assembly: GCF_964263955.1. Taxonomy (NCBI): domain Eukaryota; kingdom Metazoa; phylum Chordata; class Actinopteri; order Salmoniformes; family Salmonidae; genus Coregonus; species Coregonus lavaretus. Next base: position 12,883,046 of record NC_140004.1, read on the forward strand.
TCTCACTTAATGCTTCAATCATACAAAAGCTATACTTAAATCCGAACTGGTTCTCTAGCAGATTAGTAAGAATGTCTCACTCCGTGTTCAAGAATGTCCTTTTTCCCTTTATTCAGATTACAACCTCTGACTTTTGGTTATTTGAAAAATATCGCTATTTTTAAAACAAGACATAGAAAGTTGTTTGAAATTTAAGTTAAATCCACCATTTTGGTTTAACTCAAATATACTCATAGATTATTATTATTTTATTTTTTTTACGGTATAATATTTGTAAATTATATCATAAATAGGACTGGTGGAGTTATATCACACATACAGCTAACAAAAATATATGGAAATGTCTGGTATATCCAAAATTACAACAAACTAATTTCAGCATTACCACAAAAATGGAAGAGGCAAATGGAAGGGGGAGAAAGTAAGGAACTTGTCTGTTGGCCCTGCATTAAAGACCAAAACTGGTTTAAGAAAATTGTGATAAATAAAAAAGTATACCAGTTTCATTTCAAGGCCAAAACATTGACAGCTGTGCTATACATATTGCAAAATAGTTGAGAAGAGATTTTTGATGTACAGATTCCATGGCACATGGTTTATGAACTGATACACAAAATGACGCAAGATTCAAAACATAGTTTTTCACTGTAAATTATTATACAAAATTATTGCAACCATTAGAATGTTATATATTTGAGGGATAAAACCATCCCAGCTTTGCAGATTTTGCTGCGAAGAGACAGAATCATTAGATAATTTGTTTTGGTACTGTCCATATGTAGCTTGGTTTTGGTCGCAGGTTCAGGAATGGCTGAGAAATTGCAACATTTACCTGGAGCTAACTCTGCAAATAGCACTGCTGGGTGATTTGAAAAGTCATAGTCAATCGATCAATAATATAATAATACTTGTAGCAAAAATATATTTTTAATTTACAATCTATAGAAACTATTATAATAGAAATCAAATTAAATCAAATTTGATTTGCCACATGCGCCAAATACAACAGGTGTAGACCTTACAGTGAAATGGTTACTTACAAGCCCTTAACCAACAATGCAGTTTTAAGAAGAAAAAAAAAAGTGTTAAGTAAAAAATAGATAAGCAAAAAATAAAAATAGCAAATAATTAAAAAGCAGCAGCAAATTAAAAATAACAGAAGGGAGGCTATATACAGGGGGTACCGGTACAGAGTCAATGTGCGGAGGCACCGGTTAGTCGAGGTAATTGAGGTAATATGTACATGTGGGTAGAGTTAAAGTGACTATGCATAGATAATAAACGTGAGGTCTAAGTAGCTGGTCCATTAACTGCTGGAACGTGGTGGCTGCTCCGTGAAGCCCGAAGTGTAATTTCACGTAATGGAAAAGGCTGTCTGGCGTAGAGAACGCAGTCTTCTCCCTGTCTTCTGGGGCAAGAGGCACCTGCCAATAGCCTTTAGTGAGATCTAGGTTAGTTACGGATCTAGCCTTTCCCAATCAGCTCATCTACCCTGGGCATTGGGTATGCATCGAATTTGGAGATGTCGTTCAGGCCTCGGAAGACATTACAGAATCTCATCGTTCTGTCTGGCTTCAGAACGAGTACTATTGGACTTGACCAGGCGCTCTGAGATGCCTCGATAACTCCCCAACCCAGCATCTCTCTCACCCCCTCTCTGACTTTTTTTTGTCACTCAGCAGGGATTCTGTAAGGCCTTAAGTTCACTCTCTTGCCTGGCTCTGTGTATACTGTATATGAGATCTGTATTCCCTAGTAGGGAAGAGAATACCTCCCTGTGTCTGTCCACTAGGGCCCGTAGGTCCTGCTCTTGCTGGCGCGTCAGCGACTTCCCCACCTGCACTTCTAGCGGGGGTTGATCTTGTTGGGCTGTAGGAAGGGAGCAGAACATAATATCTCCATTTCTCTCATGATACTCCTTGATGTGGTATAGCTGTTCAGGTTTTCTCCTACCTGGCTGCCTAACTGTAGTTTACAGGGGATACTCTTGCCATTACCTTGTATGGACACCTCCACTGTGCTAAGAACCTATGTTCTGCTGTCAGAATTAAGCTGAGTACTTTATCTCTTACATTACAACTTTGGGGCTGGGCAGTGCTACTGTAGGCTCTCTGTTGTGCTTTCTGCTCTCCATGTGTTTCTTCGCTATTGGCCACACGCGGCAATCCATTCTCACATTAGGGCGACATGTTCCATCAGTTCTGTGGGTACACACTGGGCGAAAAGGGTCAATATCAGGGGATATCTTTATCTATATACAGTGAGGGAAAAAAATATATTTGATCCCCTGCTAATTTTGTACGTTTGCCCACTGACAAAGACATGATCAGTCTATACTTTTAATGGTAGGTTTATTTGAACAGTGAGAGACAGAATAAAAAACAAAAAATCCAGAAAAACACATATCAGAAATGTTATAAATTGATTTGCATTTTAATGAGGGAAATAAGTATTTGACCCCTCTGCAAAACATGACTTAGTACTTGGTGGCAAAAACCTTGTTGGCAATCACAGAGGTCAGACGTTTCTTGTAGTTGGCCACCAGGTTTGCACACATCTCAGGAGGGATTGTCCCACTCCTCTTTGCAGATCTTCTCCAAGTCATTAAGGTTTCGAGGCTGACGTTTGGCAACTCGACCCTTCAGCTCCCTCCACAGATTTTCTATGGGATTAAGGTCTGGAGACTGGCTAGGACACTCCAGGACCTTAATGTGCTTCTTCTTGAGCCACTCCTTTGTTGCCTTGGCCGTGTGTTTTGGGTCATTGTCATGCTGGAATACCCATCCACGACCCATTTTCAATGCCCTGGCTGAGGGAAGGAGGTTCTCACCCAAGATTTGATGGGACATGGCCCCGTCCATCGTCCCTTTGATGCGGTGAAGTTGTCCTGTCCCCTTAGCAGAAAAACACCCCCAAAGCATAATGTTTCCACCTCCATGTTTGACGGTGGGGATGGTGTTCTTGGGGTCATAGGCAGCATTCCTCCTCCTCCAAACACGGCGAGTTGAGTTGATGCCAAAGAACTCGATTTTGGTCTCATCTGACCACAACACTTTCACCCAGTTCTCCTCTGAATCATTCAGATGTTCATTGGCAAACTTCAGACGGGCGTGTATATGTGCTTTCTTGAGCAGGGGGACCTTGCGGGCGCTGCAGGATTTCAGTCCTTCACGGCGTAGTGTGTTACCAATTGTTTTCTTGGTGACTATGGTCCCAGCTGCCTTGAGATCATTGACAAGATCCTCCTGTGTAGTTCTGGGCTGATTCCTCACCGTTCTCATGATCATTGCAACTCCACGAGGTGAGATCTTGCATGGAGCCCCAGGCCGAGGGAGATTGACAGTTATTTTGTGTTTCTTCCATTTGCGAATAATTGCACCAACTGTTGTCACCTTCTCACCAAGCTGCTTGGCGATGGTCTTGTAGCCCATTCCAGCCTTGTGTAGGTCTACAATCTTGTCCCTGACATCCTTGGAGAGCTCTTTGGTCTTGGCCATGGTGGAGAGTTTGAAATCTGATTGATTGATTGCTTCTGTGGACAGGTGTCTTTTATACAGGTAACAAACTGAGATTAGGAGCACTCCCTTGAAGAGTGTGCTCCTAATCTCAGCTCGTTACCTGTATAAAAGACACCTGGGAGCCAGAAATCTTTCTGATTGAGAGGGGGTCAAATACTTAGTTCCCTCATTAAAATGCAAATCAATTTATAACATTTTTGACATGCGTTTTTCTGGATTTTTTGTTGTTATTCTGTCTCTCACTGTTCAAATAAACCTACCATTAAAATTATAGACTGATCATTTATTTGCCAGTGGGCAAATGAAAAAAATCAGCAGGGGATCAAATACTTTTTTCCCTCACTGTATACTGAGCAAAAATATAAATGCAACATGCAACAATTTCAATTATTTACTGAGTTACAGTTCATATAAGGGAATCAGTCAATTGAAATACATTCATTAGGCCCTAATCTATGTATTTCACATGACTGGCCGGGCCTGCCACCCTACTTGGGAGCCAGGCCCAGCCAATCAGAGTGAGGTTTTCCCCACAAAAAGGGCTTTATTAAAGACATAAATACTCCTCAGTTTCATCAGCTGTCAGGGTGGCTGATCTCAGACAATCCCGCTGGTGAAGAAGCCGGATGTGGAGGGGCTGGCGTGGTTACACGTGGTCTGCGGTTGTGAGGACAGTTGGTCGTACTGCCAAATTCTCTAAAACGACGTTGGAGGGGGCTTATGGTTGAGAAATTAACATTCAATTCTCTGGCAACAGCTCTGTTGGACATTCCTGCAGTCAGCATGGCAACTGCACGCTCCCTCAAAACTTGAGACATCTGTGGCATTGTGTTGTGTGACAAAACTGCACATTTTGGAGTGGCCTTTTATTGTCCCCAGCACAAGGGGCACCTGTGTAATGATCGTGCTGTTTAATCAGCTTCTTGATATGCCACATCTGTCAGGTGGATGGATTGTCTTTGCAAAGGAGAAATGCTCACTAACAGGGATGTAAACAAATTTGTGCACAAAATTGGAGAGAAATAAGCTTTTTGTATATATGGAAAATATATCTGGGATCTTTTATTTCAGCTCATGAAACATGGGACCAACACTTTACATGTTGCATTTATATTTTTGTTCAGTATATATCTGGATATCTGACATTTTATTAGATATAAGGAGTAGACATGCTCCAGATACGCATATCCTTAATTTCATATTTGGAGCTAGGATATTCTCCGTAATGGGACAGTTTCCACATGCATCCAATCCGGACCTCAGAAATATCTGCGGTGAGATTCAGTGGTGTAAAGTACTTAAGTAAAAATACTTTAAAGTACTACTGAAGTCGTTTTTTGCAGTATCTGTACTTTACTTTACTATTTATATTTGTGACTACTTTTATTTTTACTTCACTTAATTCCTTAAGAAAATATTGTACTGTTTACTCCATACATTTTCCTTGACACCCAAAAGTACTCGTTACATTTTGAATGCTTAGCAGGTCAGGAAAATGGTCAAATTCCCGCACTTATCAAGAGAACATCCCTGGTCATCCCTACTGCCTCTGAGCTGGTGGTCTCACTAAACACACATGTTTCATTTGTAAATCATGTCTGAATGTTGGAGTATGCCTCTGGCTATCCGTAAATTTAAAAAACAAGAAAATGGTGCCGTCTGGTTTGCTTAATATGAGGAATTTGAAATTATTTATACTTTTACTTTTGATACTTGAGTATATTATAGTGATTACATTTACTTTTGATACTTAAGTATATTTAAAACCAAATAGTTTTAGACTCTTACTCAAGTTGAATTTTATTGGGTGACTTTTACTTTTACTTGAGTCATTTTCTTTTAAGGTATCTTTACTTTTACTCAATTATGACAATTGGGTACTTTTTCCACCACTGGGGAGATCCCTTCAAGACACGCCCCTGATGCATGTGCACCCGCTTACATACAGTATTTGTATAATATTTTAACTCTGGAATTTGTATAATATTTTAACTCCGGAAAGGGAATGTGTCAACATGTTGACATATCTATGCCTTTATACTTAGGCTTGAACGAATCCACATACTTTCAGTAATGTATCATATCTTTAGTCATTACCTGATCATTTATGGATCCGTATAAAAAATATATATATACTGTATATATGATTTCAATAAATATCCTTAAATTATATGTAATATTAATCGGACTAAATCTGACTCATGATCAATGTCCAACGGCCAAATTATTTTACCTGTTCAGGTGCCAAAAATCATCGTGCTTCTTCAAATGAAGGGGTCATATCTGAGCATACATTTGCACCATATTCAGAAGTAGGCTACAAGTCACGGAAAAGCAAACATTGTCATATTTAATCCAAAACACATCTCTGCCAATTCTTTTTTTTAATGCAGCATAGCAAATCCAGAGCTCCAATCACAACACCTGTTTTCTGTAAAGATGCAAACGTAGGCCAATCTTTGCTAAAAATGTATTTTATTTATTTAACAGAAAAAAAAAGTTGCACACCCTCAATACCCTTGCCAGCCCTGTTTGTTATGGACGATTGCTGCGATGGGTGCAGATTGAGTCATCAGCGGCGCCGGTCCCTCGCAGCCCAGACCCAAAGTGGTGGTAGTGTTGGTCTGTGATCCACTCCAAACTGTCAATGCATAAATCATGAATGAAAATTGTGTCGATATTGCAAGAAAATATTGTCATTTAACATAACCATACAACAAGGTAGCTACTCTACCTGCTTCATTAATGATGAGAAAATAATATTTACAGTGGTTCTAGCTTGCTGTTTGCACGTGCCTTTATGCAGATGGATCACAAAAAGTTTAGCTAGTGTCTGAAATAATTATATGGATTTAATATTTGTCAAATTATTGAACATGTCCTCAAAACTCAAACGTGACAGACCGCCTTGATTCGGTCTTATGTAGCAAAATTTGAAATTGTGTTTTTTACAGTGGATTAAAGCAGAGACACAGAGCTACAAAATGGTATGTCATACACTGCATTTGTGGAACAATGGGAAAGTAATTCTGTTTTGAAAGTTGATAAACTTGTAACCTCACTTTTGAGAAAATGGCCCTTGAATGTTTTGGTACACCTACCAGTGTTGCCAACTCCTCAGTAAGGAAAGTAGCTATTGGCTGACCTAAAAGTCGCTAGAAGTCTCTAAATGACATTATCACCTAATTTGCATAATTAGCCATGTGCATGTAATTGTGATGGACGCTGTAGGAGAGAGGAATAACGTCGTGGGAGAGACAAAAAGTGAGTAAAAAACACCCTACATTTACATTCCACCCTGAATGTAAGCCAGGGTGGGATCAGCCAGCGGCGGCTTCCCGCATGAGCGATTCATTTGCAGTCTGGACGCGGAGGGGTGAACATCTCCTGCTCTGACTGCAGCTGGGAGGGACTGCTGCGGGAGGACTGGCCCGCCTGTGAGTGCTTTGGGACGGGGGTGGGGCCCACGGCAGAACCCGCTGCTCATTGAGATGAGTAAGAACGATACGTGCTTTCACGTCAGTCTCCAATAACACCAGAAAAAGTTGCTAGATTTGTCGCTAGTCGCGTTATTGAAAATGTGTTGCTAGAGGGGTCTGAAAACTCGCTAAGTATAGCGACAAAGTCGATAAGTTGGCAACACTGAAACCTACTGGAGAGCAATTCTTTGTCTACACCCATTCAGCATTGTTCACACCCTCTTAAACCAGCCCCACCCATCTCTTTAAGGATTCACATGTGAGGTCATGTGCTAAACAGTGAGTAGTGTAGTAAAGATTAAGACTAAAAGTGGTAAAAGTAGTATCCTACAATAAGGAAAAATTCCAGGTAAACAGAAAGTGTCCAGACAAAAATATTTTATAAAAATTAGATAACGCTTACCCAGACACACTTGTCTAAATTGATGGTTCATGTGAAAGAAATGCTATATCCCCCAGCCACATCTTGCTAAGTGGATGGGTCTCTACAGAAGGTGGGGCCCACGGCAGAACCCGCTGCTCATTGAGATGAGTATGAATGAGTACAACACTCCTTCAGTAGCCTCCAACTGCTCTTAAACACTAGTAAAACTAAATGCATGCTCTTCAATCGAACGCTGCTGGCACCCGCCCACCCGACTAGAATCACTACTCTCGACGGGTCTGACCTAGAGTATGTGGACAACTACAAATACCTAGGTGTCTGGTTAGACTGTAAACTCTCCTTCCAGACTCACATTAAGAATCTCCAATCATAATATAATAATAATAATAATATGCCATTTAGCAGACGCTTTTATCCAAAGCGACTTACAGTCATGCGTGCATACATTTTTTGTGTATGGGTGGTCCCGGGGATCGAACCCACTACCTTGGCGTTACAAGCGCCGTGCTCTACCAGCTGAGCTACAAAGTTAAATCTAGAATCGGTTTCCTATTTCGCAACAAAGCCTCCTTCACTCATGCTGCCAAACATGCCCTCGTAAAACTGACTATCCTACCGATCCTTGACTTCGGCGATGTCATTTACAAAATAGCCTCCAACACTCTACTCAGCAAATTGGATGTAGTCTATCACAGTGCCATCCGTTTTGTCTCCAAAGCCCCATATACTACCCACCACTGTGACCTGTACGCTCTTGTTGGCTGGTCCTCACTACATATTCGTCGCCAAACCCACTGGCTCCAGGCCATCTATAAATCACTGCTAGGCAAATCCCCGCCTTATCTTAGCTCATTGGTCACCATAGCAACACCCACCCGTAGTATGCGCTCCAGCAGGTATATCTCACTGGTCATCCCCAAAGCCAACACCTCCTTTGGCCGCCATTCCTTCCAGTTCTCTGCTGCCAATGACTGGAACAAATTGCAAAAATCTCTGAAGCTGGAGACACTTATCTCCCTCACTAACTTTAAGCATCAGTTGTCAGAGCACCTTACCGATCACTGCACCTGTACACAGCCCATCTGAAATTAGCCCGCCCAACTACCTCATCCCTATATTGTTATTTATTTTTGCTCATTTGCACCCCAGTATCTCTATTTGCACATCATCTCTTGAACATCTATCATTCCAGTGTTAATACTAACTGTAATTATTTTGCACTATAGCCTATTTATTGTCTTACCTCCATAACTTGCTACATTTGCACACACTGTATATATATTTTCTGTTGTATTTTTGACTTTATGTTTTATTTTTTACCCCATATGTAACTCTGTGTTGTTGTTTTTATCACACTGCTTTGCTTTATCTTGGCCAGGTCGCAGTTGTAAATGAGAACTTGTTCTCAACTGGCTTACCTGGTTAAATAAAATAAAAAGGTGTAAACGGTACAGCGAAATGGTTACTTGCATAGTCGCAATATCAAAACTAGATAGTGTCAATATAAAGAAAATAATATTCAGTATGTACACGAACAACATCAATAACTATATCAGTGATAGATGAGGTAGTTATATGCATACAATCAGGGGTAAAGTGGCTGAGCAGCAGGATACAAAAAAAGATAGTAGCAGCAACATATGGCGTGTGTGTTAGGAGAGAGTCATGTGAATAGAGGCACTGCAGATAGTGCTGATGACTGGGAACTCACCCCCAGTGATGAACTGGTCCGTCCGAACCTCACATGAAAAAGGGAATCTATATTCGGAGAGCCTGTTTCTGTCCTGCCCTTGACTTTGGTGCAGGGCATGTGATGTCCATAGCCTCTTCGTCGCACAACTCCCTGATCTTCTCAAAAAGATACGTTTGTCTAGCTGTGTCCAGTCTAGGTGGTGCTTGTACAGGCAGACCATCTATGGGAGGAAGGATGTCAGCATTGCGCAGCAGCTAAAACCTGGTGCCGACTGAGTCCGAACGCTCCTTGGCGACAACAACACCAGGCTCCAGAGAATCTAAGCTGTAAAACAGGAAATACATAAATTTTTTGAGAAGACATTACAACCTTGCATAACATCAATTCACCTCCCAAGTTTAGATAAGAAGAATAACCTCACACAATGCAATGAAAATTATATTCATCTGAAGTGCTGGTACTGCTTGATCTGTGGCAGCGGCCTGAGGTACGGAGTGTTAAGTTGCGTCAATTCAAATCTGGTATTGGAACAAAAAGAGGTCAATACACGTCTTCTAAAATAGACTAGTATTTTAATTAATGCATACACTTGAATTGGTAAATATGATGTTCGTATATACGGTTCCACTGAAACACCACGCAGGGCAGTCAGAGAACTGGTCCATTGTTATAAGTTCTTCTTTAAATACTCTGACAGAGATAGTTCCCGCTCCCTGCTGGCCTATCAGAGTAGAGACTGAGCGTGGTTTAGACTTACTCAGCCTATCGTTGGCGCACAGGCTGGTCCCAGCGCCTTGGCGCTTCACTGTTGCCAGGCATTAGTAGTTATCTGCAGCTTGTCACAATAGTCAGCACCCATAGACACAGTTTTCCTGTACTTTCCCACTCTAACTGTACTCTTTGTACATATGTCCTTGGGCAGTTCAACAAAGAGGCAGTGTTTGTGTAAGTGAGTCACAAGCCTTATCTCACCCTACTCCCTAACAGCTCCTCACATTAATCACAGCTTGTTAGGTTAAACAATTTATATCAGTACAGTACAAACCTATTATGTTTAATCATTAATGCTTTCTTATTAAGCTAACAGCACATCTACAATATAAGAGAATAATTTCCCACAGGAGTCAGGTGTTGTTGCCAGCCATAGCTTTCCACCAGCACCGTACCATCCTCCAGTCCAACCAGCTGTGGGATGTTGACCCCTGTCACAGTGCTGTCCTTCACAACATGTCAAGTCACTCTGGTTCACACTGACCATGTGCAATGCCATTAGAATCATCAGATATTTATCCCTCTCTGTCACGGATGCCATGGTTGCCCTTAGTTTGAAGATGTAATCCGGAGACAGGTGTTTTATACAACAGCCTTCTGTGTTCTCTTTTCGACTCCCTCTGCATTTGTAATCAAACGGCAGAATTGTATTCATCTCCTTATCATACTCTGCTTCTACCAGACATTTCACTGATTTCAAAACTCGGTCAACTTCTTCCGTGACAACAACATTGTTGATCGCCGTTTCTTCCCCATCACTGTCATCAGAAGACTCTACAATGTCTTCTTCAATGAAAATGTTTTTACCTAAATCAGGAATTTCCTCATCGTCGGATTCATTTTCAGTCAGATCGAGTCAGCATGGCACGATCGTCCTCCAGAAAGTAGTCCATCACAACTTTTTCCCACTGACCTTTGTTGATAGCGCCTGATAAATTCAGGGCAGCAATGTTATTGAGAGCAGTAGCAACACATTTGCAGTTCTCTCCATGGCTAATGTTAAATCTTTGGGAAAAAAATGCAGTAGAAAGGATTATCTACACATAACGAGCAGCTCATTTTATTGACAGAAGATGCTACACGGCAGACCAATCCGAAACTTATCTCTCGGCATATCCAGCCCATTCATTATCTCAGCCAATCATGGCTAGCGGGAAGGTTCCTGTCTTTTTCTGTGGCTAAACCAACTAGGCTTGTAATTTAATAACTTTATTCGTATTTACAGATGGCATACAAGTTTGTTATTAAGGCACATGAACGTTCAAATGTTCCAGAAGGCATAAAACGCATTTCGATAAAACATTTAAATAAATGTTCAAATTCCTCTCCTGTGAAGTTGTGACTTGCGACATACGCCTAGTTTCCTGAAACAAGTCACAAATACGCATCAGAAATTATCTTTATTTAGTGTATCAAAAAGCATTTCAAGATCCTGATATGGAACTCAGTCAAGTGCATATGCATTGTATGTGCTGAGAAAATATACTATGTAGGCCTACTGTAAGTATTTGTCATCGTATAGAGAAAATAAGATGTCCACATAGGCCTATCTCAGGATATCTAATGAGTCAATATCCGGGCCAAACCATTGTATAATATCTGGAGGGAAATGCATAAAAATTGTCCTTATTTTCAGCGTAGTCACTTTAATAACGCTACATACATGTACAGTTGAAGTCGGAAGTTTACATACACTTAGGTTGGAGTCATTAAAACTTGTTTTTCAACCACTCCACAAATTTCTTGTTAACAAACTATAGTTTTGGCAAGTCGGTTAGGACATCTACTTTGTGCGTGACACAAGTAATTTTTCCAACAATTGTTTACAGACAGATTATTTCACTTATAATTCACTGTATCACAATTCCAGTGGGTCAGAAGTTTACATACACTAAATTGACTGTGCCTTTAAACAGCTTGGAAAATTCCAGAAAATGATGTCATGGCTGTAGAAGCTTCTGGTAGGCTAATTGACATCATTTGAGTCAATTGGAGGTGTACCTGTGGATGTATTTCAAGGCCTACCTTCAAACTCAGTGCCTCTTTGCTTGACATCATGGGAAAATCAAAAGAAATCCGCCAAGACCTCAGAAAACAAATAGTAGACCTCCACAAGTCTGGTTCATCCTTGGGAGCAATTTCCAAACGCCTGAAGGTACCACGTTCATTTGTACAAACTATAGTATGCAAGTATAAACACCATGGGACCACGCAGCCGTCATACCGCTTAGGAAGGAGACGCGTTCTGTCTCCTAGAGACGAATGTACTTTGGTGCGAAAAGTGCAAATCAATCCCAAAACAACAGCAAAGGACCTTGTGAAGATGCTGGAGGAAACAGGTACAAAAGTATCTATATCCACAGTAAAACGAGTCCTATATCGACATAACCTGAAAGGCCGCTCAGCAAGGAAGAAGCCACTGCTCCAAAACCGCCATAAAAAAGACAGACTACGGTTTGCAACTGCACATGGGGACAAAGATCGTACTTTTTGGAGAAGTGTCCTCTGGTCTGATGAAACAAAAATAGAACTGTTTGGCCATAATGACCATCGTTATGTTTGGAGGAAAAAGGGGGGGCTTGCAAGCCGAAGAACACCATCCCAACCGTGAAGCACGAGGGTGGCAGCATCATGCCGTGAGGGTGCTTTGCTGCAGGAGGGACTGGTGCACTTCAAAAAATAGATGGCATCATGAGGAAGGACAATTATGTGGATATATTGAAGCAACATCTCAAGACATCAGTCAGGAAGTTAAAGCTTAGTCGCAAATGGGTCTTCCAAATGGACAATGACCCCAAGCATACTTTCAATGTTGTGGCAAAATGGCTTAAGGACAACAAAGTCAAGGTATTGGAGTGGCCATCACAAAGCCATTACCTCAATCCTATAGAACATTTGTGGGTAGAACGGAAAAAGCGTGTGCGAGCAAGGAGGCCTACAAACCTGACTCAGTTACACCAGCTCTGTCAGGAGGAATGGGCCAAAATTCACCCAACTTATTGTGGGAAGCTTGTGGAAGGCTACCCAAAACGTTTGACCCAAGTTAAACAATTTAAAGGCAATACTACCAAATACTAATTGAGTGTATGTAAACTTCTGACCCACTGGGAATGTGATGAAATAAATAAAAGCTGAAATAAATCATTCTCTCTACTATTATTCTGACATTTCACATTCTTAAAATAAAGTGGTGATCCTAACTGACCTAAGACAGGGAATTTTTACTAGGATTAAATGTCAGGAATTGGTGTATGTAAAAAGGTGTATGTAAACTTCCGACTTCAACTGTACATATTACCTCAATTACCTCGACTAACCGGTGCCCCCCGCACATTGACTCGGTACCAGTACCCCCTGTACATAGCCTCGCAATTGTTATTTTTACTGCTGCTCTTTAATTATTTGTTACATTTCACTGTAAGGTCTACACCTGTTGTATTCGGTGCATGTGACAAATAAAATGTGATTTGATTTGATATCAAGATCCGGATATGAACCTCAACAAAGAGAAGCATATCTGGAATCAATATAGCTTATTATCTTGCATGTGCTGAGAAAAAACAGATATGCAATGTATACAGTCAGTATTTGTCAACATGAAGAGAGAAAATAGGATCAGGATATTGAATGAGTCCATATCTGGCCATTGGAAATGTCCATGTGTGATATTCGGTGTAATCCCATTTTCATAAAGGTCTAAAAGACACATCTGGATTCAGAATTTGTCAGGATATGGTGCAAATCCACAAAACTCAAAATATACATTGGAAATGGTCTGTATTCTCTAGAATATGAAAAACGTGTCATGTAAAGATATTCCCTGATATGGACCCTTTTCGCCCAGTGACAGGAGTGGGCTTCCCACGCCTCCTTGGTGAGGTCCAGGATCCCTCTGCACGGCCTTCCATATAACAGTTAGAACGGGGAGAAGCCTGTTGACGACTGGTGCACCTCCCAAAGAGCAAACAACAAGTGAGGTAATAACATGTCCCAGTTCCTCCCGTCCCGTTCCACAACCTTCTTTAGCATCGACTTTACTATTTTATTCAAGTGTTCGCATAACCATCTGTCTGAGGATGATTTGCCCTCGTGCGTATCTGTTTAACCTGGTACAAGGCACACAAGTATTTCATTATATGGGACATCAACAGGGTTGCCTGGTCGGTCAAAATAGAGGAGGGTAGGCCGACTCGGGAAAATATCTGAAACAACTCTTTAGCAATACCTTTAATGGACATATTACACAGGGGTGTGGCTTCGGGTAGCATGTGGCGTAATCGATTACCACCAGTATATATTCGTGCTCCCGGGCTGATTTGGGAATAGGACCCACAAGATCCATGGCTATCCGCTCATAGGGGCGTTTCAATGATGGGGAGGGTTATGAGCGGGTTTCTGTAATTGACTTTGGGGGCATTCTTTAAGCACTGGTCACATGACTTACAGTACTTCTCTACATCACTTGTAATGCAGGGCCAGTAGAATTTACTCATGATGCTCTCTTTAGTTTTGTCTACTGCCAAGTGGCCTCCCAACACATACAAATGAGCCAGGTACAGTACTGTGTCTCCATATGCTTTAGGCACCATTAAAAGCTCTAGCACTTCGCCCTTCTCTTAACCACCCAGTACAGTAAGCCCTTCTTTATGTAGTAATAAGGGGGATTTACCTCATTGACGCCCTCCATGCGCTTCCCGTCCATCACCTTCACTCTGCGCCACACCGAGACCAGGTCCGGGTCCCGCAGCTGTGAGGTGCCAAACTGTCCTGTCAACTCATCAGGTAAATGAAAGTCTTGGCTGTCTATTCTCACCGGGGCCGTGCGGGACCTTGGTCTCCTCCGCTTTCCACTGGGAGACCTGGGCATGTGACCTCCTCTGTCGTTTCAAGAAACAGCTGCCTGAGCCTCTGATCTTGAATTTCCTTTTCTTCCTCCCCAGCACTCGATCTGGGTGAAGAAGAGACGTCTCCATGTAGTGCCAGTGGAGCACGGCAGGTGCGTGCCTTTTGGGGATGTGTTTTCTCTGAGAGTGCCAGTGACTGCTTCGCATTGCTTATGCGCACCGGCACAGGCTTGGGGCAGTTCTGGTTTACTCCGCCACAAACTCTCGAATAGGTTACAGTCTCTCCCTAGCAGTAACGATACTGGTAAATGGTTCACCACCCCCACCTTCATAGTGCACTTGCCTCTGGGAGTAACTAACGTAACCTGCGCCACTGGGTATTTGAATATATTAAGGGTCACCATTAGCTGCTGCCAAGGTAAAAGGTACTCTTCCTGGGGTCCAGCAACATTAAGGCAGTTATATACAATAAAAAATATTACATGACATTACATTTCATAACACTTTTCACAACACATTAAGTGTGTGCCCTCAGGCCACTACTCTACTACCACATGCTGTATCTACAATACAAAATCCATGTGTACATGTGTGTAGAGTGTGTGTGTGTTAGCATGTGTATGTGTGTGTCTGTGCCTATGTGTGTGTGTCTCTTCACAGTCCGCACTGTTCCAGTAGGTGTATTTGTATCTGTTTTTTAAAGCTGCTTGCATCAGTTACCTGATGTGGAATAGAGTTCTATGCAGCCATGGCTCTATGTAATACTGTGCGCCTCCCATAGTCTGTTCTGGACTTGGGGATTGTGAAGAGACCTCTGGTGGCATGTTTTGTGGGGCATGCATGGGTGTCCGAGCTGTGTGCTAGTAGTTTAAACAGACAGCTCGGTGCATTCAACGTGTCAATATTTCTTACAAAAACAAGTAGTGATGAAGTCAATCTCTCCTCTACTTTGAGAGATTGAGAGAGAGATTGACATGCATAGTTTGCCGTGCTGCCCTGTTCTGAGCCAATTGTCATTTTCCTAAGTCCCTCTTTGTGGCACCTGACCACACGACTGGACAGTAGTCAAGGTGCAACAAAACTAGGGCCTGTAGGACCTGCCTCGTTGATAGTGTTGTTAAGAAGGCAGAGCAGCGCTTTAGTATGGACAGACTTCTTCCCATCTTAGCTACTGTTGCAACAACATGTTTTGACCATGACAGTTTACAATCGAGGGTTACTCCAAGCAGTTTAGTCACCTCAACTTGCTCAATTTCCACATTATTCATTACAAGATTTAGTTGAGGTTTAGGGTTTAGTGAATGATTTGTCCCAAATACAATGCTTTTAGTTTTTGAAATATTGTTAAGTGTTGCAGTGATTTCACTCGCTGTTGTAGCTGACGTGTTGAGTCATGTGCATACGTAGATATAATGGCTTTACCTATAACACATACGTTTTTCCAGCAGCAGACTATAATCGATAATGTAAAAAGCCGCACTGAAGTCTAACAAAACATCTCCCACAATCTTTTTATCATAATTTGTGTAAGTGCCGTGCATGTTGAATGCCCTTCCCTATAAGCGTGCTGAAAGTCTGTTGTCAATTAGTTTACAGTAAAATAGCAATGAATCTGCTCAAAACATTTTTTACAAAAGTTTACTAAGGATTGGTAAATATCTGAAATTTGCATCCAAAGATAAACTGGTCACATTCAGGACATAACTTTGTAAGGACTGTGTTTGTGCAAAATGTTTCTGTGAAAAAAAACACTTTTGCCTGCTCAAACGCTGACTGTTGCGTCAATCGAAACTGGACGTTCTAAATAAGCGTTCTAATCACACCGGTTTGAGCGTACGCTGCAGGGACCACTGTAGAATGATCACGCCCGTGTGTTGGTAAGCATCAAAGGGTTAACATGAGATCCTCTCTGTGCTTTACAGGAATGTGGCTCTGAATATAGACAGCAACACCGCCCGCATTGGCATTTCTGGGTTTTCTGCAGATGTTATAACCATGTATTGCTACCACTGTATTATCAAAGGTATTATCTACATTTCAGACATACACTACATATACATAAGTATGTGGACACCCCTTCAAATGAGTGGATTCTGATATTTCAGCCACATCTGTTGCTGGCAGGTGTATAAAATCGAGCACACAGCCATGCAATCTCCATAGACAAACATTGGCAGTAGAATGGCCTTACTGAAGAGCTTAGTGACTTTCAACGTGGCAGCGTCATTGGATGCCACCTTTCCAACGAGTCAGTTCGTCAAATTTCTGCCTTGCTAGAGCTGCCGCGATCAACTGTAAGTGCTGTTATTGTGAAGTGGTAACATCTAGGAGCCACAACGGCTCAGCTGCGAAGTGGTAGGCCACACAAGCTCACAGAACGGGACAGCTGAATGCTGAAGCGCGTAGCGCGTAAAAATCATCTGTCCTCGGTTGCAACACTCACTACCGAGTTCCAAACTGCCTCTGGAAGCAACGTCAGCACAATAACTGTTCGTTGGGAGCTTCATGAAATGGGTTTCCATGGCCAAGCAGCCGCACACAAGCCTAAGATCACCATGCGCAATGCCAAGCGTCAGCTGGAGTGGTGTAAAGCTTGCCGCCATTGGACTCTGGAGCAGTGAAAAACGCGTTCTCTGGAGTGATGAATCACGCTTCACCATCTGGCAGTCCAATGGACAAATCTGGGTTTGGCGGATGCTAGGAAAACGCTACCTGTCCGAATGCATAGTGCCAACTGTAAAGTTTGGTGGAGAAGGAATAATGGTCTGGGGTTGTTTTTCATGAATCGGGGTAGGCCCCTTAGTTCCAGTGAAGGAAAATCTTAACGCTACAGCATACAATGACATTCTAGACGATTCTGGACTTCCAACTCTGTGGCAACAGTTTGGGGAAGGCCCTTTCCTGTTTCAGCATGACAATGCCCCTGTGCACAAAGCGAGGTCCATACAGAAAAGGTTTGTCGAGATGGGTGTGGAAAAACTTGACTTGCCTGCACAGAGCCCTGACCTCAACCCCATTGAACACCTTTGGGATGAATTGGAACACCGACTGCGAGCCAGGCCTAATCGCCCAACATAAGTGCCTGACCTCACTAATGCTCTTGTGGCTGAATGGAAGCAAGTCCCCGCAGCAATGTTCCAACATCTAGTGGAAAGCCTTCCCAGAAGAGTGGAGGCTGTTATAGCAGCAAAGGGGGGACCAACGCTATATTCATGCCCATGATTTTGGAATGAGATGTTCGACGAGCAGGTGTACACATACAATGTAATCTGTTACTAGCAAGATATCGATTTCATGAACCTTGTTTCTTAGGCTACATATGTTAATGTGGGCTATTCTTTGCACTTTTCTGGGATGCTTGGTTGTTTTTATTGCTTTACTGGGAAGCTTATCAGAAGTAGACATGACAATGTTATTTATGTAGTGATAGTGCAGGATGAGCTGCACACAGTGGACTTCCTACTAGGGCACACATCCTCAGTGCTAACAGTATAACTCTGGTTCATAGGTACATGATTACTGCATAGAATAGCTGTAGGATTGACAGAGGCATTCAGGGGAGTGGGAGGGACATACATTAGGTTACTTACATTGTGACTGCCAATGCCCCTGGGATAATGTACATTTTCTGCAGCATTACGACAAGTCAGTGACACAATGGTAGGGATTATCTGAGCTGGGCTTGGGTCATGGATAAGTCATTGTCTCAACGCAGCCTTGAAATGTGTGGAGTCCAGAAGCCAAGATGATTTGGATGGACTCCGTCATTCCTGTAGAGCATCTTCTGTTTCTAGAAGGTGTCATAATTTTCTATAAAAGTTATTCCAACAGAGCTGCAGTAATCTTTTAGCCATGTGTGTAATGCCAATAGCCTGCTGAATCTTTCACACCCGCGGCCCAACCATTGTACGGGGCCAGAAATATTTTCCAGCTTTTTGGAATCTTTCAGAGCTAGAATCAATTCTTTAAAATCAATTTTCAGCAGTTCCAAGCTAGCCCTCCTAATGTCGTTTGACCCCACATGGACTACGACAGCGTCAGCTCCCGGCAGCTGTCGTAGAACGGTCGGAAGCAGCCTTGTAATGTGCTGTACTCATGCTCCAGGAAACACAGGGCTTTTGTCCCAGGAACCGAGATGTTTCTCACCATAGAGCTGCCGATGATGACAGGGTGCAATGGCTGAGGAGGTCCGGCCGTTCTTTCGCCTCGAGTGGTTTCGCAAATCCCTCGAGGATCGAAGGGCGGTGGGGCCCGATGGACCCGAGCCAGCTGTAGAATCCATTGGGAATGATGAAAGGGTGGAGTCTTCACGGTCCGATGAGTGGGGGAGCTCTGAAGATCTGAACTCAAGGTAGAAGCCACCGGAGATGGAGACAAAACAGAGGACGAAGGCACAGGTACCTCCGGATCCAATCTCGAAACGGAAGCCCCCAGGGAAGAAGGCGCCGGAACCTCTGCATCCAGGGCGGCAAAGCTGTTTCTAGTCTGTGTATGGTCCCGGCTTACCATTGCCAAGGAGGCCCCCATTGCCAGAGGTCGCTGCTTTTGACTTCCACGGAGAGTGACATACTGTATCGCTATGGCTGGTTGGTAGGATTGAGAACAGGAACCTCCACCAAGTTATCCAGAAGCAACCTACTAACTCCCTTCTCCAGGGAACAGAGAGACCCCTTCGAGGATGGATCCCTGCAGAGCACGGCCAGTCAACTGTGGAGAGCCAACACGGTGGCGACACTTCCACCAGGCCAGAGCAGAGTCCGGCCACAGGGGTAGATGAGAAAGAAAAAGTAGGCGGGCGTGGATTCCCCAGTAGCTTGTGTAAGTTTGCTACTTGTTTGCTAAGAGTAGCCACTTCACCCCTGTAGTCCTCTGCAATCAAACAGTTCCTACATTGAAAGTCCAGGCAGTCCACATTGTCCAAGAATAGAGCAAAATAAACACAGCTCCTGCAGCATTGAAAATGTTTGTTAGCATCCTGCATTTGAGGCTACAGCTAGGCTAGCTAAGCTAGCTGGGCTTCAATTGTGGTGAGTGATTTTTAAGGAGTCAGGCGCGGGAGGGTAAATTACAGAATAAAAGGGTTTATTCCGAAAACACAGCGGTACGCAGCAATGCGTCAAACACTCCAGTGCGTAAAACAGGCACACGGGTGAAATATCCAGGTGATACAAAATACAAGGAGCTCCACCGAGCTAAACTAACCTCCATAATAAACAATTACACACAAAGACAAGGGGGTAGAGGGAACACTTATACAGGTCCTGATGAGGGGATATGCACCGGGTGTGTGTAATTAACAAGACAAAACAAATGGAATGATGAGATGAGATGAGGAGCGGCAGTGGCTAGAAGGCCGGTGACGACAAACACCGAAGCCTTGATGTCCAGAGGGGGCGGAGGGACCCCCCGCACCTCAGACTCCTGGAGCGGACCAGACACCACCGGCCTGAGGCGAGAAACATGGAACGAGGGGTTAATATGATAATCTGGAGGGAGTAGTAACGTTTATCCTCCTCAGGACTTTGAACGGCCCCACAAACCGCGGGCTCAGCTTCTGGCAGGGCAGGCAGAGGGGCAGATTCCGGGTTGAGAGCCAGACCCGATCACCCGGTACAAAGACTGGGTCCTCACTGCGGTGGCGGTCAGCATTGGCCTTCTGGCGACGCACGGCGCGCTGGAGATGGATGTGAGCAGCGTTCCACGTCTCCTCCGCGCGCCGAAACCAATCATCCACCGCAGGAGCTTCGGTCTGGCTCTGATGCCACGGTGCCAGAACCGGCTGATAACCTAAAACACATTGAAATGGCGTTAGGTTAGTGGAGGAGTAGCGGAGAGAGTTCTGGGCATATTCGGCCCATGGCAAGAATTCCGACCACTCCCCCGGCCAGTCCTAGCAGTAGGACCGCAGGAACCTACCCACATCTTGATTCACCCGTTCCACCTGCCCATTATACTCGGGGTGAAACCCAGAGGTCAGGCTGACCGAGACCCCAAACGTTCCATGAACGCCTTCCAGACCCTGGATGTAAACTGGGGACCTCGGTCAGACACTATGTCCTCTGGCACCCCGTAGTGCCGGAAGACGTGAGTAAACAGGGCATCCGCAGCCTGCAGGGCTGTGGGGAGACCGGGCAGCGGAAGGAGGCGGCAGGCTTTTGAAAAGTGGTCCACAATGACCAGGATGGTTGTGTTACCCTGAGAGAGGGGAAGATCAGTAAGAAAGTCAACACACAAGTGGGACCATGGCCGTTGTGGAACTGGTAAGGGATGTAACTTACCCGCTGGGAGGTGCCTAGGTGCCTTACTCTGGGCACACACCGAGCAGGAGGAGACATACACCCTTACATCCCGGGTACGAAGAGCGAGAAGGCAGACGCACTGTCACGGCTGTATGACACAGAGGAGAGGCCCATAGACAACACCCCCATACTCCCGGCCTCCTGCATTGTGGCGCCGGCAGTGTGGGCGATGGACGTGGACATAGAGTGGGTGTTACGCACAGAGCCAGACCCTCACGTCCTTAGCCAAGGTAGGCCACCAGTACTTTCCGGTCAGGCATTGCGCTGCCGATACCTGGGTGACCAGAGGAGGGGGACGTGTGTCCCCAATAGATCAGACGGTCACAGACAAGAGACGGCACGTACTGCAGCCCAGCTGGGCACTGAGGTGGAGATGGCTCTGTGCGTAACACCCATTCTATGTCCGCGTCCATCGCCCACACTGCCGGCGCCACAATGCAGGAGGCCGGGAGTATAGGAGTGTTGTCTATGGTCCTCTCCTCTGTGTCATACAGCCGTGACAGTGTGTCTGCCTTCTCGTTCTTCGTACCGGGATGGACCAGTACAGGGACTGAGGTGAATAGAACCCTCAGGTTACTGAAGGCCCTGTCAGCTTCAGCAGACCAGCGGAGCTGGGACGGCCCACCCTTCATCAGAGAGGTGATGGGAGCTGCAACCTTCCAAAGCCCCGGATAAACCTCCGATAGTAGTTGGCAAAGCCAATAAAGCGATGCACCTCCTTTACCGTGGTTGGAGTCGGCCAAATACGCACGGCTGAAATGCGATCTCCCTCCATCTCCACACCTGAGGTGGTAATGCGGTATCTGAGAATGGAGACGGACTGTTGGAAAAAAACAGACACGTTTCTTCCTTGGCATAAAGGTCATGTTCCAACAGTCGGCCCAGCACTTTGCGAACCAGGGACACATGCTTCGCGCACGTAGCGTAATACACCAGAATGTCATCGATGTAGACCACTACACCACGACCAAGCATGTCCCGAAACACCTCGTTCACAAAGGACTGGAAGACGGATGGAGCATTCATCAAACCGTACGGCATCACCAGGAATTCGTAATGCCCCGTGCTTGTGCTGAATGCTGTCTTTCACTCGTCCCCCTCTCGGACATGCACCAGGTTGTACGCACTCCGGAGATCTAGTTTTGTGAAGAAGCGCACCCCATGCATTGACTCGATTACAGATGGAATGAGGGGTAGAGGATAACTAAAACGTGTAGTCCCCTTGTTCAGTGCTCGGTAATCAATGCGAGGGTGTCTTTCTTCTTCACAAAAAAGAAACTCGAAGAGGCGGGCGACGTGAAGGGATGTATGAACCCCTGACGCAGGGACTCGAAGACATATGTCTCCTTCGCCTCCGTTTCAGCCTGCGACGGGATACACATGACTGCTGGGAGGCACAGTGTCTACCCGGAGGTTTATCGCGCAATCCCCCGCCCGATGAGGTGGTAATTTGGTCGCCTGCGTGCACCAAATCGAGGTATTCTGGGGGAATGCGCACGGTGGAGGTAGTGTCTGGACTTTCCACCGTGGTTGCACCAACGGAAACAGCTAGACACCTACCCTGACACTCTCGCGACCACACCGTGAGAACCCTCTGTGGGCATGAAAAGGTGGGGTTGTGTCGTGCTAACCAGGGAAGACCCAACACATCCTGGAAATCAGGGGACTCAATAATAAAAAAGGTGACTTGCTCTCTATTGGTCTCATGCGTAGCCATTGTGACTTGTGCTTGTTACTTCCCTAACGAACCCTGATCCTAATGGTCAACTATCAAGTGCTTTGATGGGTAATGGAATGGATACTGGAACCTATGGAATACCTAGACTATGCGCTAATGACCTGTCCATAAAGTTCCCAGCTGCGCCTGAATCGACCAGCTTCTTACACTGGGAAACTACTGTGTGATCAGGGAAGGTGACTTGTATGGTGCAGTGTGCAGCAGAGGGCTCTGAACGAGTGTGGGTTTGCGCTACCTGGGGTGATGCGAGAGTGTCCTGCCTGCCGCCTCCATTACTGGAAGAACCCTGACGACAGCTTGCAGCCGAATATCCTCTCCTGCCACAAGAGTGACACTGGAGCTGTCGTCCTCTGTTCTCCCGGAACGCTGTACCACCCAGCTCCATCAGAACTGAATCCGGGTTGAGGGGGTGGGGGTGAAATGGGCAGGCCCCCTCCAGGACATCCTCTTGTAGCTAGCAGGTTGTCCAACCGGATGACCATGTCCACCAGCTGATCGAAGGTCAACATGGTATCCCGGCAGGCTAGCTCCCTTCGGACATCCTCTCGCAGGCTGCACCGGAAAAGGTCAATGAGGGCCCGCTCGTTCCACCCGGACCCAGCCGCTAGAGTACGAAGCTCCAGGGAAAAGACCTGCGCGGTCCTCGTCCCGTGCCTCAGCGAACTCCCTGTAGTTGTCCAATGTGGCTCCTCCTTCACTCCAGACCGCATTGGCCCACTCCAGGGCTTTCCCAGAGAGGCAGGAGATGAGGGCGGACACCTTCTCCCGCTCCGATGGAGCCGGGCTGATGGATGAGAAGTAGATCTCCAGCTGCAGGAGGAATCCCTGGCAGAGGTCAGCTGTCCCGTCATAATCCCTCGGTCGGGAGAGATGAATCCCTCTGGGTGCTGGGGTGTGGGTGGCTGGATCCAGTCGCTCAGCTTGTCCTGACGGGTCGGGTCCTCTCGACGGATCGGGACCTGGAGAACCCGATCCATCGCTTCTCCCAAGCTGGCTAACATCGTAGAATGCTCCCGGACCGTGCCATGACTCCAGGCACGTGCTCTTCTCCTGCTGACTCCATGTCTGGTGTGTGATTCTGTGGTGAGTGATTTTGAAGGAATCAGGCGCGGGAGGGTAAATCACAGAATGAAAGGGTTTATTCCGAAAACACAGCATTACGCAGCAACGCGTCAAACACTCCAGTGCGTAAAACAGGCGCACTGGGAAACAACAAGGCACACGGGTGAAATATCCTGGCCGTACAAAATACAAGGAGCTCCACCGAGCTAAACTATCCTCGACAATAAACAATCACACAGAAAGACAAGGGGGCAGAGGGAACACTTATAAAGGTACTGATGAGGGGATATGAACCAGGTGTGTGTAATAAACAAGACAAAATAAATTGAATTATGAGATGAGGAGCGGCAGTGGCTAGAAGGCCGGTGACGACGAACGCCGAAGCCTGCCCGAACAAGGAGAGGAGGCAGCTTCGGAAGAAGTCGTGACATCCGTGTTTCTCTTCTTGACAGGGAATTCTCAACTTGTCCAAAAGATAATTACATGGCTATCAAAACGTCAGGCCAAGGCAGTGGCGGCTCCTGAAAAAATTCTCAGGGGGGGCAATTTTTCTGATGATTTAGGTGACCTACACACATTTAAAAAAATATATGTCCAGCAACAACATGAAGACAGGGGCAGCATATAAGTCAATACCAGAAGCATTTATTGACTGATCTCAAAAGTGTTGGCTTACAAAAGCAAAATAAGTTATCACAGTAAAAATAATCAAGGGTGTTCTTTCACATTCCTCAACACTGCATAAACAATATGCATTTCCATAAAACACCTCATCTAATTGTGCCACAAAGTTGACAAGTCCAAGAAAAATACCAGGGTTGGTGGAGCCCTCAGTTTCATCTTTGCCTCGCAAAACTAACTCAAACACTCCGCAAAACTTCACACACTGGATTAGCCGGCAGAGGATGTGGCGGTTCTTGCTAACCTCATCGTTGTGGCGGCGGACAGCTAGCCTGTATCCCTCATCCAGTTGAGTGGCAATGTTCACTCTCCCCAAAGCAGACAATCTCAAACAGCTATCCATGTGGGTCTTTGACAGCTCATGTTTCTTAATCTTTTCTGAAAGATGGTGCATGTCCGTTACACCAGTCGCTGTCCAAGCGGTGCTGTCTGCCGTGCCGCCTTCAGGGTGAAAGAGTAAGCAGGGGTAGCAGAAGACTGCATTAGCTACATCGCAGCCTGCTAGCCAGGTTTTTCGTTCGTACCAATTTTTGGAAAATCCTCGGGTGTAGGACTTTCCCCCTTTAGTAGAAACCTGTTGAATTATTAAATTTGGTCTGGGAGGTCCTAATTGTTTCGTTGCCAATTTATCTTGATTTGTTCGCCGACAAAAAGGAACTTCTTTCAAAGAGACAATCGAGTTGCACTGAACGCTAGCCATCTTGACAGTAGTACGTGAATTGATTGACGCTGCTACCCGCTCTTTTCTTAGTTACGTTCATGGTTATGTTACGTATGACGAAAGCGCGTAAGTGCAAGCCCTCCCGGAACCCATAGAGATTGTATTGAAAGCTCTGATATTTGAAAAAAAAAGATTTTACATGAGAGTCTATGAGAGACTTCTGGGGCGATTTTCAACCTGACTGAAATCGCCCCAAAAGGGGCGGGCCATTTGAAGCACGACTTTAGCCTGATTGGACATTTAGTGGCAGATCAGACGTCTAGATTAGAACACTGATAACTACTGTTGCCGTGATATAATTGATTAGAAAAAAAATCCCTTCCTTTTCCCGTTTGGCAGTGCGTCGCCCATATCGCCCTAATGAACACACCGCCCCTGGGCCAAGGTAAGCCTACACTAAACCAAAATTAATTAGATTTTTTTTTTATTCACGATGTGAAAAATGAATTGTAGTGTAGAGTATTGTAACAGGTGAGAAAACACATTTAATCAACCACACTAAATATACCGGGGCAGCAACCGGACAGTAGTAGGTGCCAGGTGCACCGGTTTGTGTCAAGAACTGCAACGCTGCTGGGTTTTTCACACTTAACAGTTTCCTGTGTGTATTAAGAATGGTCCACCACCCAAAGGATATCCAGCCAACTTGACACAACTGTGGGAAGCATTGGAGTCAACATGGGGTATCTACGCGTGTCCCCATTGATATAGAAGACTGACATCTGTTCCACAAATCTCCCTACTGTACTAAGTGTGACACAACTAGGGTAATCACACTACCTGAGTCGAGCATCGCTTCTGCATCCTCTCCTTGGACTTTCACAGGTACCGTCATGGCCGGGTTTCCCTCTGCGTTCCAACACTGTGGGTATAGATTACATGGACATGCACCCCTTGGACCGGAGGAAGGCTCGGTGGGCATGGGTTCGTCATTAAGGGGACACTGCCATGACATACAGTGCCTTTGGAAAGTATTCAGACCCCTTGACCTTTTCCACATTTTGTTACGTTACAGCCTTATTCTAAAATGGATTAAATTGTTTTTCCCCCCTCATCAATCTACACACAATACCCCATAATGACAAAGCAAAAACAGGTTTTTAGAAATGTTTGCTAATTTATAACTGAAATATCACATTTACATAAGTATTCAGACGCTTTACTCAGTACTTTGTTGAAGTACCTTTGGCAGCGATTACAGCGTCGAATCTTCTTAGGTATGTCACTACAAGCTTGGCACACCTGTATTTGGGGAGTTTCTCCCATTCTTCTCTACAGATCCTCTCAAGCTCTGTCAGGTTGGATGGGGAGCGTTGCTGCACAGCTGTTTTCAGGTCTCTCCAGAGATGTTCGATCGGGTTCAAGTCCAGGCTCTGACTGGGCCACTCAAGGACATTCAGAGACTTGTCCCAAAGCCTCTCCTAGGTTGTCTTGGCTGTGTGCTTAGGGTTGTTGTCCTGTTGGAAGGTGAACCTTTGCCCCAGTCTGAGGTCCTGAGCGATCTGGAGCAGGTTTTCATCAAGGATCTCTCTGTACTTTGCTCCGTTCATCTTTGCCTCGATCCTGACTAGTCTCCCAGTCCCTGCGTGTGAAAAACATCCCCACAGCATGATGCTGCCACCACCATGCTTCACCATAGGGATGGTGCCAGGTTTCCTCCAGACGTGACGCTTGGCATTCAGGCCAAAGAGTTCAATCTTGGTTTCATCAGACCAGAGAATCTTGTTTCTCATGGTCTGAGAGACTTTAGGTGTCTTTTGGAAACAGGATGCACCTGAGCTCAAGTTTGAGTCTCATAGCAAAGGGTCTGAATACTTATGTAAATAAGGATTTGTATTTATTTTTTAAATATTTTTATTAGCAAAACTTTTTAAGAACCTGTTTGCGCTTTGTTATTATGGGTTATTGTGAGTAGATTGCTGAGGAAATGTTTTTATTTAATCCATTTTAGAATATGGCTGTAACGTAGCAAAATGTGGAAAAAGTAAAGGGGTCTGAATACTTTCTGAAGACACTGTATGCCTGAGCTTCCTGCACTGGAAATATCGTCTCTTGCCGACCTCGGGCAGGGACCTCCTCTGTGCTGGTTCGGGGAATGTTCCACAGGGCTCTCTAGCCTCTGGTTCAGGTCTCCCCTGGGGCCTTTCCGGCAGCCTCTTTAGACGGGGCATTGGTACCGGAGCGGGCCTCTCTCATCTAGATATGCGCACCAGCTCCGCGGTGGCTTGGTAAGTCTCTATCAGCTGGACCAGCTGATCTGCTGTCTGGGGGCTGCCTTGCCATACCACTCACTGCATCTCCGGTGGGAGATCTCTGAGACATCTGTCCATCACCAGTGTTTCGATGACTGCCCCGGTTCCTTTTTCTGGTTCAAGCCAACCCCTGGAAAGCTGTTTTAGTTGGTACATTTGGGCGCTCACTGACTCATTGCTATTGAAGGTCCACACATGGAAACGTTTGGCCCGTGCCCGTGGATTCAGACATTACCGGGAAAAGATTTCAGCCTTTAGTTTCTTATATTCCTCTGCTTCTGCAGGATCCAGGTCGAAATACGCAGCCTGCACATGCCCGGACAGAAAAGGGGCCAGCATCCCTGTTCACCACTCCGGGGCCCATTGTTCTCTTACTGCTGACCTCTCAAATTAAAGCAGATAGGCCTCAATGTCATCCTGTTCTTGTAGCCTAGGTAGAGTATATGGGTCCCCACTCCAGGCTTACTGTCCTTCCCTGCCTGAGCCAGTCTGGCCACTTCAATTCTCAAGAGGTCTGTGCTTTCCTTTTGTGCAATAGCACACGTAGACAACTGTTTTAACAATGCAGCGTCCATCCTTAATGTAACTTATAGTAACTCTGTCACCACTTCTAGTGCCCGCAATCTCCACCACTGTGATCGGTCCAGAGGGGGTTCTGATCTATGCGGTAGCGAGGGGTGGTGTAAACAGAGGAAGAGTCAGCTTTTTAAGTTGCAAAAATGTTTAATGTTCACAGAATGGCACTCGTCTGGTTCAAGAAAGGGGAAACAAAATCCAAGCCCAGTTCTGAGCCCTTGACTTACAAACCAAAGATCCTTTCTATAATCACCAAATTATGTGGCTAAACTTGCCTTTGGCCCGCGGCTACGGGAATCACCCATGCAAGTTCTTCCTCTTTTAAGCAGTTCTTTGTCTTTGTCTCTCAATGTCCTCTTCTGTCCTTT
Organism: Coregonus lavaretus; assembly: GCF_964263955.1. Taxonomy (NCBI): domain Eukaryota; kingdom Metazoa; phylum Chordata; class Actinopteri; order Salmoniformes; family Salmonidae; genus Coregonus; species Coregonus lavaretus. The sequence continues at coordinate 12,911,433 of NC_140004.1, forward strand.
TCTCCTTTCTTCCTTCTATATTTCTTTGTCCGTTCCCCCCTTCCATCCTCTTTTTTTGTGCGTAATTGCCCCTGTCGCTTCACCTGCGTAGGTAATAAGCGGTGTGTTCGGGGAATCCTGTGATGTCAGTGGGGATTCCCGGACTGGCCCCGCCCCTCTGATGCCCATTGGCCCCCACACTTCTGGATGGTTCACAGTTCTTACAGTGCCTTCCGAAACTTTTCACCCCTAATGGCTTTTTCCACATTTTGTTGTGTTACAGCCTGAATTTAAAATGGATTAATTTGAGATTTGGTTTCACTGGCCTACACACAATGCCCAATAATGTCAAAGTGGAATTATGTTTTTAGACATGTTTACAATGTTTACAAATTATTATTTAACCTGGCGAAGATGGCGGCCTCGCAACTAGCTCTTAGGAAACTTTGCAGTATTTTGTTTTTTATGTATTATTTTTTACATTGTTAGCTCAGAAAGTGTTTTGTATCATAACATACAGCCAGGGAAAACTATTGGATATCAGAGCGGCAGTAACTCACCAGCATTACGACCGGGAATATGACTTTCCCGAAGCAGATCCTTTGTTTACTCTCCCTAGGGCAACTGAACTAATTCCAGTGGCTGACCCAAAACATCGCTGGCGGAGGAGAGGCACTCGGAGCGGCCTGCTGGTTCGGCTAAGGAGGCGTGCACACCACCCACCGCTTCCAAGTATACTACTCGCTAATGTTCAGTCTTTGGTTAACAAGATCGACGAACTCCGGGCAAGGATTTCTTTCCAGAGAGACATCAACCCCCCTATCACAGACAAACTGATGTCCACCCACGCAGACAGTGTGGTGAAGAAAGCACAACAGAGCCTCTTCAACCTCAGGATGCTGAAGAAATTCATCTTGGCACCTAAAACCCTCACAAACCTTTACAGATGCACAATTGAGAGCATCCTGTCAGGCTGTATCACCACCTGGTATGGCAACTGCACCGCCCGCAACCGCAGGGCTCTCCAGAGGGTGGTGCGGTCTGCCGAACGCATTATTGGGGGCAAACTACCCGCCCTCCAAGACACATACAGCACCTGATGTCACAGGAAGGCCAAAAAGATCATCAAGGACATCAACCACCCGAGCCACTGCCTGTTCACCCCGCTATCATTCAGAAGGCGAGGTCAGTACAGGTGCATTAAAGCTGGGACAGAGAGAATGAAAAACAGCTTCTATCTCAAGGCCATCAGACTGTTAAATAGCCATCACTAGCACATTAGAGGCTGCTGCTGCCTATTGAAATCACTGGCCACTTTAAGAAATGGAACACTAGTCACTAGTCAATAATGTTTACAGTCACATTAATAATGTTTACATATCTTGCACTAGTCATCTCATATGTATATACTGCATTCTATTCTATCATATTCTACTGTATCTTAGTCCATGCCGCTCTGTCATTTTCACTGCTTGTCCATATATGTATATTTTCTTAAATTCCATTCCTTACTAGTTTTGTGTGTATTAGGTATATGTTGTGAAATTGTTAGATATTACTTGTTAGATATTACTGCACTGTCGGAGCTAGAAGCACAAGCATTTCGCTACACCTACTATAACATCTGCTAAACAGGTGTATGTGACAAATAAAAATTTGATTTGATTTTAAATAGAAATGTTTACAATGTTTACAAATGAATTAAAAATGAAAAGCTGAAATGACTTGAGTCAATAAGCATTCAACCCCTTTCTTATGGAAAGCCTAAATAAGTTCAGGAGTAAAAATGTGCTTAACAAGTCACATAATAAGTTGCATGGACTCACTCTGTGCGATAATAGTGTTTAATATGAATGACTACCTCATCTCTGTACCCCACATATACAATTATCTGTAAGGTCCCTCATTCAGTGAATTTCAAACACAGATTCATCCACAAAGATCAGGGAGGTTTTCCAATGCCTCGCAAAAAAGGACACCTACAGTGAGGGAAAAAAGTATTTGATCCCCTGCTGATTTTGTACGTTATCCACTGACAAAGACATGATCAGTCTATAATTTGATTGGTCGTTTTATTTGTACAGTGAGAGACAGAATAACAACAACAAAAATCCAGAAAAACGCATGTCAAAAATGTTATAAATTGATTTGCATTTTAATGAGGGAAATAAGTATTTGACCCCTCTGCAAAACATGATTTAGTACTTGGTGGCAAAACCCTTGTTGGCAATCACAGAGGTCAGACGTTTCTTGTAGTTGGCCACCAGGTTTGCACACATCTCAGGAGGGATTTTGTTCCACTCCTCTTTGCAGATCTTCTCCAAGTCATTAAGGTTTCGAGGCTGACGTTTGGCATCTCGAACCTTCAGCTTCCTACACAGATTTTCTAAGGGATTAAGGTCTGGAGACTGGCTAGGCCACTCCAGGACCTTAATGTGCTTCTTCTTGAGCCACTCCTTTGTTGCCTTGGCCGTGTGTTTTGGGTCATTGTCATGCTGGAATACCCATCCACAACCCATTTTCAATGCCCTGGCTGAGGGAAGGAGGTTCCTCCCGTGTAGTTCTGGGCTGATTCCTCACCGTTCTCATGATCATTGCAACTCCACGAGGTGAGATCTTGTATGGAGCCCCAGGCCGAGGGAGATTGACAGTTATTTTGTGTTTCTTCCATTTGCGAATAATCGCACCAACTGTTGTCACCTTCTCACCAAGCTGCTTGGCGATGGTCTTGTAGCCCATTCCAGCCTTGTGTAGGTCTACAATCTTGTCCCTGACATCCTTGGAGAGCTCTTTGGTCTTGGCCATGGTGGAGAGTTTGGAATCTGATTGCTTTTGTGGACAGGTGTCTTTTATACAGGTAACAAACTGAGATTAGGAGCACTCCCTTTAAGAGTGTGCTCCTAATCTCAGCTCGTTACCTGTATAAAAGACACCTGGGAGCCAGAAATCTTTCTGATTTAGAGGGGGTCAAATACTTATTTCCCTCAATAAAATGCAAATCAATTTATAACATTTATGACATGCGTTTTTCTGGATTTTTTTGTTGTTATTCTGTCTCTCACTGTTCAAATAAACCTACCATTAAAATTATAGACTGATCATGTCTTTGTCAGTGGGTAAACGTACAAAATCAGCAGGGGATCAAATACTTTTTTCCCTCACTGTAGCTGTAATCGCTACCCAAGGTGATTCTAACATGTATTGACATGTATTGGAGTTGTATACTTATCTAATCAAGATATATTAGTATTTTATTTTTCATATTTCTTTTTGCACATTTTAGAATTTTTCTTCAACTTTCACGGTGTGTAAATCATTTACAATGACAATTCAATCAATCTTAATCCCACTTTGTAACATAGAAAAATGTGGAAAAAGTCAAGCGGTGTGAATACTTTCTGAAGGCACTGTACCTCACCAGTGGTGGAAAAGGTACCCGATTGTCATACTTGAGTAAAAGTAAAGATACCTTAATAGAAAATGACTAAAGTTAAAGTGAAAGTCATCCAGGAAAATGTCTAGAAGTATCCGGTTTTAAATATGCTTTATTAGTATACTAGTATCAAAAGTAAAAGTAAATGCTATAAATCCTTTCAAATTCCAGATATTAAGCAAACCAGATGGCACAATTTTCTTGTTTATTTTCATCAATTTATTCACGAATTGCCATGAATTCACTCCAGCACTCAGACATAATTTACAAACGAAGCATTTGTGATTAGTGAGTCCACCAGATCAAAGGCAGTACGGATGACCACGTGTTCTCTTGATAAATGTGTGAATTAGCCCATTTCCTGTCCTGCTAAGCATTCTAAATGTAACAAGTGCTTTTGGGTGTCAAGGAAAATGTATGGAAGCAGGGCTGCCACCATAGGCAAAACTGGAATAGCCCCAGTAAGCAAAATGACGTTGAAAATATGTTTAAAATATGTATTTTCCAGACGTTGAAGTTAGGTTCAATTTAGGTTCTGAATGAAAGGTGAAAAGGTATTTTCCGTAGGTTTAAAATACATATTTTCCAGAACGTTGAAAAGGCATATTTTCCGGATGTTAAAAAAGTGAGCATTTTTTCGGGACGTTGAAATCAGGTACATTTTCGGTTCTGAATGAAAGCATAAAATACTTATTTTCCGGATGTTGAAAATACGTATTTTACAGACATTGAAAATATGTATTTTCCGGATGTTGAAATCAGGCTCGTTTTTGGTTCTGAATGAAAGTTGAAAATAATGAATTGATAGACGTCTATGTTTGGCCAAATGAAGACTTGTCCAGACCGGAGAAAATCTTAACCAAACATAGAAGTCTATGAGTGGTTCAGATTGGGTCCAGACCAAAAACCAATGTCCGTGGATGTGGAAATGAAGGCCGGTCCAGAACTGCACCAAAAAAAATATGTCCAAAAGGCATCAGTCCGTGCTTACTGAGGTGTAGCCTACAGTGTTGCCTGAAATTGAATTTTATGAATGCCCATCTATGTGGTAAGTCTACCGTTTGTAAAACACAAAAAATTTGATGTCCGGACAGGACCCAAAAAATATGTCCAAAAGACGTCAGCTCATGCTTACTGGGGTGTAGCCTTTATTAGTCCTGATTCCTGTGACTAATCAATTTGGCTGTTTAAGCTCTGAATATCAGCTACACAACTTTATCAGGAGTTATCACAAGCCTATTTGCAATGTGTTTACACAGCGGGAAATGCAGAAGTATTTTCTTTTTCACTATGATCACCTTGTCAAAAATTGACAGATGCAAACTTGAAACCATGACAATGTGGTGAAACTCTTGGACAACAGTTGTGATTGTCCATTCCATATTGTCCATTTGACTTTGACCTGTCCTGTTTTTAGGATATGTTGTTTGTTAACATGACAGCAAATGTTTTATTTGATTGAGCGCCATTTAGATTTTGCTATTGGATCGGAGAAACCTGCATGATGTAAAAAGTGTCAGTTTCATTACATTGTCATACATTTTATCTCCAGCCTGTAGGCTACATAAAAGGCCACATACTCTTTCTACCATATCCTATATCTGCTACATGATGTATGTTGGAATATGTTTTTGATGGAACGTTGGTGGAGTGCTGAGTGGCAATTTTAGCATGTAAATCTTGGTGGGGCAAACAAACAAAAACGTTTTTTAGATGCATGCCAGCAAAGCTACTACAAAACAAAACACTAAAAAATACATTAATTGCACTAAAACGGTGACAAATGGTGCCCACAAACTGTTAGGCCTACATAAAGCTGTCCCAACAGCAGAGCTTTCTTTTCAGCACCATAGAGTGAATCCTTACCACTGCTACACCTGGCTGTCAGCAGAGCCTTGTCTGGCAGCGAAACAGTTCATTCAGCCTCATTTACTGCCTTTAAAAAAAACATAGCTGATATGGCTGACTTGCTTAAACAAATATGGTTTCTACTGACAATTGAGATGTACAAACTATGGCATAAGGGGACAACGAGCGGATAAGAGGCAATCCGTAATTTTGATTAAGACATTAATGAGCGAGCTAGGACGGACGTAGTCAATATAACGTTTTGTCAGCACTTTTGAAATGTACAGCAACAGAATTCAGAACCTGGGCCGTTCTTACATTATTCTCCCTGTAAAACAAGTCAGAACCGTAGGATAAATAAAGGGGGCATATAAGCAATATTCAATGATGCCATTTCTCTAAAACAGGCTATATGCTACATGTGCACCACCAACAGCTAACAGCTTACTACACAACATACGGTTAGTATTACTCTCTTAGCTACAGTATACATATCTCCCTGGCATATTATATAATTTATGTAGCAGCATACAATACTTTTTTGGACTCACCTTGTTGTGCTGTGCTCACTTAAACAGGAAGGTGGCGCGGCGGTCCTTCGTGGGCAAATTTTGTCATCAAACTTTGTCATCAAAGTCTGTCATTTTCTGGGAACTCTGAAAATAATAAGGTTGAATCATGACTTCAGTGATCTTCTGTTCAAATATTTTTTATTGAACACACACAAGAATGGTGTATAGGTATGAAAGACATGTGTACAGTTCTTATCTAAACATAAGAGAACAGACATGACCAACAAGACCCAGAGTTCTGGACACAAAACAAATATTACAAAACACGACATACAGAACAGGGACAGGTAGAAAGAAAAAGGGTAGATGTAACCCCCCCACTTATACCCCCCTTTATCCCCCCCCCTATTCCACCCTATTCCCCTCCCGACTGCTCGAGTGTCGGGGCCAGCACACGCTGCCCAAAGGTAGATTACAATATGACAATTGAGAGTGCGTTAAAAAGTACAAATTCACAGCACCGACTGGTCCAGGTAAGAGAGGAAAGGCTGCCAGATTTGATCAAATGTTGATAATTTATTGTTCAGAATATATCTAATTCTTTCTAAGTGTACAGTTTTTGCCACTTCGCTGAGCCATAATTTGGTAGAGGGCGCTTCCCTCCTTTTCCAAAACAACTGTCACGATCGTTGAACGGAGTAGACCAAGGCGCAGCGTGATGAGCAAACATATTGTATTATCTTTAGTGATAATAATAACAAAACAACAAACGATAACGACACGTGAAGTCCTAGGTTTAACACAACCAACACGGAACAAACCAAACGGAACAAGATCCCACAACTACTGAGGGTAAACTGGCAGTTTAAATGTGGTTCCCATTCAGAGACAACCAGCCACAGCTGACACTCGTTGCCTCTGATTGAGAACCACACTGGCCAACATAGAAATAGAACACATAGAACTACAACACAGAAACCAAACACATAGAATCTACACACCCTGGCTCAACATATAGAGTCCCCAGAGCCAGGGTGTGACAACAACAAGATTACTTTTTTTGCCGAAATGAGACTGTAAGAGATGAGTTGTTTTTGGGAGTTGGTTAATCCGTTTAGGGAATCGGACACTCCCAGGATTATCAGAAGCGGGTCTGGGTCTATTGAAGTCTCCAGAACTTCAGAGAGGACCCCAAATATTCCACACAAATAACCATACAGACTAGAGCATAGGGCAAAGCAGTGGAGTAGTGTACCCTGCTCAGCCTGACATTTATCACACATAGGGGATGTATCAGGAAATATCCTATGCAGTTTAGTTTTGGAATAGTGTAATCTGTGTAATACTTTAAATTGTATGAGACGATGTCTGGAGTTAATGGAGCAGGTGTGGATATACTCCAAGCTATCCTCCCAGTCTGCCACCGAAATATCAGTCCCTAGTTCTTCCTCCCATTTTGCCTTAATGGCATCTGTAGAGGGTGCGCTAACAGATTGAAAAGCGTCACATAGACGAGATATCAGTTTGTCTGAGGTGGGGCATATTTTTATGCATCCGTCAAACATGGAAGGTTTAGCATTCTCAAATGTTGGGAGGTGTTTTCTAACATAGTCTCTAATTTGTAGGTATCTGAAAAAGTTACTTCTGGGAAGGTTATAAGTTTCCCTCAGCGCTTCAAAGGAAGCAAAGGTCCCTCCTATATATAAATCCCCTATGGTACTTATCCCCAACTCTCCCCATCGCTCAAAGGTGTTATCAAGGTTAGAGGGGGTAAAGGAGGGATTCCTGGCAACAGGGAGCATGAATGATATTGGTCTAAGCTCAAAGTGGACTTTAATTTGCTTCCAGATTCGGACTGTGCTATGTATAATAGGATTGTTATGGTAAAGTGACATCTCCAGATTAACAGGTGACAAAATCACGGCACCAATAGAGAAGGGGTGACACTCCTCCCGCTCCATGCTAAACCAGCTGGATGGCGGGGTTGCGTCATCCAGCAAAAACGTAACAGCGCGGAGGTTAGCGGCCCAATAGTAAAATATAAAATTTGGGAGAGACAATCCTCCTTCCATCTTGGATTTACATAGGTGTTTTTTACCTATCCTGTGTGTTTTATAATCCCAGATGAAAGGATTGATAATAGAGTCCAGTTGTTTATGAAATGATTTAGGCATGAATACTGGGATGTTCTGGTATAGGTAGAGCAGTTGTGGGAGGAAGACCATTTTAATGGCATTAATTCTTCCGAGCAGAGAAATTGGGAGAGTTCTCCAAAACTGTATGTTTGCCTTGAGATTTTGCATCAGAGAAGGGAAATTCTCTTTAAATAGTTAGGAGTATTGTTTGGTAACTACAATTCCAAGGTAGATAAATTTTTCTGAAGATAACTTAACTGGAAGATGTTCTAGCCAGGAGGTGTTTTGCAACCGTATGGGCATTAATTCACTCTTGTCCCAATTTATTCTGTATCCCGAGAAGGTACCAAACAAATTAATCACCTCAAGAATAGCTGGAATACTAGCTTGGGGTTCTGTTACATAGAGGAGAATATCATCTGCGTATAGGGAAATCTTATTTAGAGTATCTTTAGTATTATAGCCGTGTATTGCTGAATGAGATCTGATCGCTTGAGCGAGAGGTTCAATAATTAGGGCGAAGAGCATAGGCGACAGCGCACAACCCTGCCTTGTCCCTCTGTGAAGGTTAAATCGGGGCGACATTGATTGGTTAGTGAGTATTCTCGCACAGGGGTTCCTATATAAAAGCTGGATCCAATTTATGAACCCATCTCCAATATTAAATTTCTGTAGGACCTTGAATAGATAGGGCCACTCAACTTGGTCAAAGGCCTTTTCGGCGTCAAGAGATATAACGGCAAGGTCCACGTTAGGTAACCTCTGAGAATACATAATGTTGAAGAGGCGCCTGAGATTGAAGAATGAGTTTATATTAGGGATAAAGCCGGTCTGGTCTGAATGGATCAATTTGCCAATTAAAGTGCTAAGCCTGTTAGCCAGAGTTTTTGCTAAAATCTTTTGGTCTGTATTAAGGAGGGATATTGGTCTGTATGACCCTACCTCTTCCGGATCTTTACCCTTCTTATGTATAACTGTAATAAACGCCTCATCCAAAGTAGATGGGAGAGCTCCATCCTCATTGGCCCGAACCAACATTTTGTGCAGGTAGGGAGATAGCATGTTGCTGAATGTTTTATAGAATTCACCAGGGTATCCATCTGGGCCCGGGGTCTTGCCACTCTTTAGAGATTTAATTGTTTCTCTAATTTCTTCAAGAGATATTTCCTTATTCAGGAAGTTAGAGTCTTCCTGGTTCAGGGCAGGAAGATTACAGTCGTCCAAAAAGTTTTGCATAATTAAGGGGTTAGGATCCGCTTTAGATGTATATAGAGTCTCATAAAACTGACGGAATCTGTCATTGATGTCTTTGGGGGAGGAGAGTAATTCCCCAGATGCAGATTTAACTTTGTGAATCATTCGGTCACTCACGTTTTTTCGAAGTTGTCTGGCGAGTAATTTGTGTGGTTTGTCACCAAACTCAAAATATTTTTGCTTGGCATAGAGAAAAGATTTAGCAATTTTAGCCGAGAGGATCTGATTGTATTTAAATTTTAAAGACATAATTTGTTTATGTTTCTCCATAGATGGATGTCTAGCATTCTCCCTATCCAGTAATTGAATTTGTCCCTCCAGTTCTACCAATTTCTTTCTGTTTTGCCTACTCCTGGCAGTCTGAAAGGAGATGATACAGCCTCTCAAATAAGCCTTCAGCGTTTCCCACAATAATGCTGGGGAAGTCTCTGTGTTGTCGTTGGTATCAAAGAAAAATTTAATTTGGTCTTTAAGATGTTCACAGAATGTTGGTTCTGTGAGGAGCTGAGGATTCAACCTCCAGACCCTCTCATTTGGTACGATGTCACCCAATCTCAGGGAGAAGGTGAGTGGACTGTGGTCAGAGATTATAATATCATGATATCTCACATTACAGGTATAGGGGAGTAGTTTAGCATCAACCAAAAAGTAGTCAATTCAAGTATATACATTGTGAACATGAGAGTAAAAGGAGTATTCCCTACCCGTAGGATTAGAGATCCTCCATATATCAAATAAGTTAGAATTTTTTATGTAGGTGTTCAAGAATTCGCTTGAATAGGAGGTAGGGGTTCGCCGGGTAGAGGATCTATCCAAATATTGGTCTAGTACACAGTTAAGGTCCCCTCCAATGACCAGATTAGTATGGGAGATATCTGGAATCAGGGCAAGGACTCTTTTGAAAAAAGAGGGGTTATCAATGTTTGGCACATAGATATTTAGTAGAGTTACAGAAGTAGAATGGATCTCTCCTATTACGATCACATAACGACCCTCTTTATCCACAATAGTGGTTTTATGTAGAAAGGGAATTCCTTTCCGTACCAGAATCGCTGTGCCTCTCGTTTTGGTAGAGAAGTTAGAGTGATACACTTGTCCCACCCACTAACATTTAAGTCTGTTATGAGATTTGTTTTTCAGATGGGTTTCTTGCAAAAATATAATATCAGACGAAAGTGCTTTCAAGTGGGCTAGGACCCTGCCTCTCTTAATTGGTTTGTTTAAACCCTTGACATTCCAGGAAGTGAATGTAAGTCCCGCCCTCCTCTCATTTGTAGTTCCTATGGTGGCCTGCATAACATGTAACTCACTAAAAAGGTAAGAAAGCGCACCAAACCATCACGATCAGCATATGTAGCACCTACACCCGACCAGTATCCAACCCACCCCTCCCCCCCCCCCGCAAGCACCTTTACTCTCCACCCTGTTCCCCTACTTTCCCCAACCTTTACCCTCCCAATCAACCCACATTTAACAGGCATACACACATAGGACAGAAAAAAATATGAAAATAAAAATAACAAACACATTGTCTGGCCGATGCCAAAAAAGCACGGCGCGACCTCGAACAAGAGGTAAAACACAAATAAAATCCCAACTATGCGCTCACCTCTCACTATCCTAGAACTTCTACTAACATATGAACTGAGGAGGCTCCCGCACTTAAAGTGTTCAATTAGCATCTAATAAACCTAAACAGAATAAGTTGCAACTTAAACATATTGCGCACTTAAGGTTCATCTTGGGTCAATCCCTGAGATAAGCAAGATGTATCATCACAAGATTCTATTGCTAAGCAATACCGGTCTAAACATAAACCATCAGTAACCGACATAGACAGCAGTACAGTTACATATTGTGGGTTAGGAGAAGGGAACAAGGATTTTGATAAATTGAACGAACCCCCCAATCAAAAAAATAACAAAGTAAATAAAAATGTAAAAAATTAAAAATGTTAAAATAATAATAATAAATTATTTTCAAATAATTTTAAAAAATAGTGATTTATATATACATATGTGCACACATACACATATACACATCCACACACACACACACACACATACATACATGTGCATACCTACATACATACACACACACACATACGTACAGTGGGGAGAACAAGTATTTGATACACTGCCGATTTTGCAGGTTTTCCTACTTACAAAGCATGTAGAGGTCTGTAATTTTTATCATAGGTACACTTCAACTGTGAGAGGCGGAATCTAAAACAAAAATCCAGAAAATCACATTGTATGATTTTTAAGTAATTAATTTGCATTTTATTGCATGACATAAGTATTTGATCACCTACCAACCAGTAAGAATTCCGGCTCTCACAGACCTGTTCGTTTTTTTTTTAAGAAGCACTCCTGTTCTCCACTCATTACCTGTATTAACTGCACCTGTTTGAACTCGTTACCTGTATAAAAGACACCTGTCCACACACTCAATCAAACAGACTCCAACCTCTCCACAATGGCCAAGACCAGAGAGCTGTGTAAGGACATCAGGGATAAAATTGTAGACCTGCACAAGGCTGGGATGGGCTACAGGACAATAGGCAAGCAGCTTGGTGAGAAGGCAACAACTGTTGGCGCAATTATTAGAAAATGGAAGAAGTTCAAGATGACGGTCAAACATCCTCGGTCTGGGGCTCCATGCAAGATCTCACCACGTGGGGCATCAATGATCATGAGGAAGGTGAGGGATCAGCCCAGAACTACACGGCAGGACCTGGTCAATGACCTGAAGAGAGCTGGGACCACAGTCTCAAAGAAAACCATTAGTAACACACTACGCCGTCATGGATTAAAATCCTGCAGCGCATGCAAGGTCCCCCTGCTCAAGCCAGCGCATGTCCAGGCCCGTCTGAAGTTTGCCAATGACCATCTGGATGATCCAGAGGAGGAATGAGAGAAGGTCATGTGGTCTGATGAGACAAAAATAGAGCTTTTTGGTCTAAACTCCACTCGCCGTGTTTGGAGGAAGAAGAAGGATGAGTACATCCCCAAGAACACCATCCCAACCGTGAAGCATGGAGGTGGAAACATCATTCTTTGGAGATGCTTTTCTGCAAAGGGGACAGGACGACTGCACCGTATTGAGGGGAGGATGGATGGGGCCATGTATCGCGAGATCTTGGCCAACAACCTCCTTCCCTCAGTAAGAGCATTGAAGATGGGTCGTGGCTGGGTCTTCCAGCATGACAACGACCCGAAACACACAGCCAGGGCAACTAAGGAGTGGCTCCGTAAGAAGCATCTCAAGGTCCTGGAGTGGCCTAGCCAGTCTCCAGACCTGAACCCAATAGAAAATCTTTGGAGGGAGCTGAAAGTCCGTATTGCCCAGCGACAGCCCCGAAACCTGAAGGATCTGGAGAAGGTCTGTATGGAGGAGTGGGCCAAAATCCCTGCTGCAGTGTGTGCAACCTGATAAAGACCTACAGGAAACGTATGATCTCTGTAATTGCAAACAAAGGTTTCTGTACCAAATATTAAGTTCTGCTTTTCTGATGTATCAAATACTTATGTCATGCAATAAAATTCAAATTAATTACTTAAAAATCATACAATGCTATTTTCTGGATTTTTGTTTTAGATTCCGTCTCTCACAGTTGAAGTGTACCTATGATAAAAACTACAGACCTCTACATGCTTTGTAAGTAGGAAAACCTGCAAAATCGGCAGTGTATCAAATACTTGTTCTCCCCACTGTATATATATACGCACACACACACACATATACACACGTATACACGCACACATACATACACACACCCCAAAAAATATATATACATATAAAATAAATATTCTTAAATATATACAGATACATACACACGCATACACACATACATCCATACACACACATCTACATACACAAACATGCATACCCCAGAATAATAATCTATACAAATTTAAAATATAAACATACATAATACTAAAATGCTAAGAGAAAATAATAATAAAGTACAAATAATTATTATTATATGTACGCACAGGAATAATGTAAGAATTGAAAAATAAATAACGAAACAAAACAAAAAATGGGGGAATATAAGTATATCCATCCGAAAGTGTCAGTGATCCGACCTGGAAGGCCTCCCAAACAGGCATCGCTCTAAACCCAGTCGGAATGAAAGTGAATTTAACGTTAAGTGAGAGCTCTGACCGCCCTCCATTGGTCAGCTCATCGTATTACATGATCGGTAGCCCTTGCTGAGACCGTTTAATACGGTTTCACCCGTTATGGTATGGTATGGTATGGATTCGAGTCCGTGAGCAGACCTTAACACACAATGACAAGGCACTCTAACCTGTACGGGGGATTGGTGTATATTCCCGGACAAACTTCTCTGCATCCAGAACCGAGGAGAGCCAGATCTTCTCCCCGGAAGGCGGGGTAATTCTTAGTCTTGCAGGGAAGAGCAAGGCTGGGTGAAGATGGAGTTTGTAGAGTTTGGTCATGACATCTCTGTAGCCAGCGCGGTGCTTTGCCACATCGGGCGCATAGTCCTCATAGACACGAAAGGGGTGCCCTTTATGTAACAGGTTGCCCCTCATTCGAGCCTCGCGCAGGATAAGATCCTTGGTCTTGAAACTGTGACAACAGATGATTACTGGGCGAGGACGCTGGCCCGGTCCAGGCACTGGGACAAGGGCGCGATGTGCACGGTCCAGTAGGGGATCCGACGCCAAAACATCCGGTCCCATTGCATCCTTCAGTAGCTTGGCGAAGAAGTCGGTGGGGCGAGAGCCCGCCTCCACCCCTTCTGCCAGACCCACAACGCGAAGGTTATGACGCCTGGATCTGCCCTCCAGGTCGACCACTTTCACAGAAAGCCTCTGCACATTATCCTGCAATGACGTGCATAGCTTCTCTAACTCGTCGATCCTACCAGCGTTGAATTCAGAAGCTTTCTCAAGGTCCACAATACTCTGGCCCTGTGAAGCGACCGTTCGAATGGTGCTCTCGATTTTAGTGTCCAGTTCAGCAATAGTAGCCTTAAGATCCTCCGCTATAGCAACACGTAGTTCTCCCAAAGCCCGGGTAAGTTCTGTAAGTGTCACGTTGTTACCTGTGCCTTCCGCCATGTTTGTCTCGTTGTTTGGTGGGGAGTAGGCCTCTGATGTGGATTTATTGTCCTTTGGTCGCTTATTACTAGGCATTTTCACATAGAAAGTTACAATATTGTATTAGAAAGAAAAGTTTGTTGTAACAAGTGCAATAAAGTAAGTTAGGTTAGATTATTTCGCAAAAAAGTTGCGGGAGCCTCTCACACACAGCCGTTCACTCCAACATGCTAGCTCCGCCCCCCGACTTCAGTGATCTTCAGGTCAGAGCTCTAGAAAGAGTCCAGAGCTCCCGACTTGGAATTCCGAGTTGGATGACCGTTCAAAATGTATTTTCCCAGTTGCAGGTCGTATTTTTCCCGAGTTCCCAGTTGTCTTCAACTCACTGAAGTCTAAGATTTCCCAGTTCCGAGTTTCCAGTTGTTTTGAACGCGGCAAAAGTCATGCTGGATTGACAGCATGGCCAATGTTGAATGTTTATCATTTTAAGCTTAGAAAAGAGACCCTTAAACCCAGACTTGGACCACACACCCACTCCACTGAATAGCAGGCTTGTGATTGCTTTGCAATGCTTGTAGTTAGCCACTGATTCTTTCCAAACCACTCATTGTTGAATTTGAGATTTCCAACTTGTTGTGTAATGTTTATGTCCAATGGCCGATGAGCACCGATACGTTTGATCTATAATTTCTCTTCATCATTTCTCTTCATATGACAAGGATTGAAAAGGAGATTGTGTTGCCAGTAGATTGTCGACTTGATTCATGATGATGACTGCTAGCTAAGATTTTGAAAGTATGATGTTGACATGATCAGTCCAATCAAAGCTACGGTAAATATAACGTGATTTGACGTCATTTTATCTGTGGCCAATGACCTTGAGCCTTCTTGGGTGGGCACTTCTAATGTAACTCTATGGCAGCACCTAAGGGGCTTGAATTTTCAAGCTCTCCCCATAGATTTTGCGGTGACGTAGTGTCGCCATGAGTTACAGAACACTGAGCCAATCACGACGCAACTAGACAACATTACCAACCCTTAAGCTCCGTATTTTCCACTGGCTGCCCCACCACCACAGAAAGCACTGAGCTAGGCTTAAACACCTGCATTTTTGAGCTGCCTTACTCAAGAAAGCAAAAAAGAGATCAAGTTTGTATGTAGCTTTATTAATTCAATGTTTTGCTTTTTTTGTACATTGTTTGCAAACTGATATGTGACACATATTAATGCCAAAATAACATGCAAAACAGGCAACAAGAAAAAAAAATGACGGGTCGTCACTGGGAGCGCTGCAGAGATGCATCTCTCCAACAGCACCCTGTAGAGGCGCGCTGGGAATGGATAAGCAAAATATCAAATAGCACTGCTTATCAAAGTACGGCATCAGCGCTCACCTAAAAAGCCCATATGCCACTGGTTGAGAGAAATTGTCATTTTTGGGGGGCAGAATTATGTGAGGTTTTATCTATTGTTGGAGGTGCGTCTTGGTCAATTTAGCTCAGAAAATGCCGCCTTTGTCAATTTGCTGCCATATTTGGCCGCCTAATCCTTCCTATTGAGCGGGCCGGCCATGTATGGAAATAAAAAGTACATATTTTCTTAAGGAACGTAGTGGAGTAAAAGTAAAAGTTCTCCAAAATATAAACAGTAAAGTACAGATACCCACCAGAAATATTTAAGTAGTACTTCAAAGTGTTTTTACTTAGTTACTTTACACCACTGTACCTCACCAGAGGCCTTCATTCCAACTCATTGAGCTCTTGGAAGAATGGGTCAATGCAGGAGTTGAGAACAGCTGGCTTCCTCTGGGTCACTTTGTCATACACTTTGTCCCATCTTCATGGTTCATCATCTTGGGTTGATTCGAACCAGGAATCTGTACAGCCATATATTCAACATAGTTTATGAAATCAATTGAGGCATTGAACAAATACAAATAAGTTAGCTAGATACACCTACTTCAAACCCTAGCTAACTAATAAAACATTGCTATAGCCTACACAATAACACAGATTAATTTACAAGACTCACAACATTTTCCTTTCTTTCTGTGCCACCAAAAGTTATATATATATATATATATATATATATATATATATATATATATATATACACTGCTCAAAAAAATAAAGGGAACACTTAAACAACACAATGTAACTCCAAGTCAATCACACTTCTGTGAAATCAAACTGTCCACTTAGGAAGCAACACTGATTGACAATAAATGTCACATGCTGTTGTGCAAATGGAATAGACAACAGGTGGAAATTATAGGCAATTAGCAAGACACCCCCAATAAATTACTGGTTTTGCAGGTGGTGACCACAGACCACTTCTCAGTTCCTATGCTTCCTGGCTGATGTTTTGGTCACTTTTGAATGCTGGCGGTGCTTTCACTCTAGTGGTAGCATGAGACGGAGTCTACAACCCACACAAGTGGCTCAGGTAGTGCAGCTCATCCAGGATGGCACATCAATGCGAGCTGTGGCAAGAAGGTTTGCTGTGTCTGTCAGCGTAGTGTCCAGAGCATGGAGGCGCTACCAGGAGACAGGCCATTACATCAGGAGACGTGGAGGAGACCGTAGGAGGGCAACAACCCAGCAGCAGGACTGCTACCTCCGCCTTTGTGCAAGGAGGAGCAGGAGGAGCACTGCCAGAGCCCCGCAAAATGACCTCCAGCAGGCCACAAATGTGCGTGTGTCTGCTCAAACGGTCAGAAACAGACTCCATGAGGGTGGTATGAGGGCCCGACGTCCACAGGTGGGGGTTGTGCTTACAGCCCAACACCGTGCAGGACGTTTGGCATTTGCCAGAGAACACCAAGATTGGCAAATTCGCCACTGGCGCCCTGTGCTCTTCACAGATGAAAGCAGGTTCACACTGAGCACATGTGACAGACGTGACAGAGTCTGGAGACGCTGTGGAGAACGTTCTGCTGCCTGCAACATCCTCCAGCATGACCGGTTTGGCGGTGGGTCAGTCATGGTGTGGGGTGGCATTTCTTTGGGGGGCTGCACAGCCCTCCATGTGCTCGCCAGAGGTAGCCTGACTGCCATTAGGTACCGAGATGAGATCCTCAGACCCCTTGTGAGACCATATGCTGGTGCGGTTGGCCCTGGGTTCCTCCTAATGCAAGACAATGCTAGACCTCATGTGGCTGGAGTGTGTCAGCAGTTCCTGCAAGAGGAAGGCATTGATGCTATGGACTGGCCCGCCCGTTCCCCAGACCTGAATCCAATTGAGCACATCTGGGACATCATGTCTCGCTCCATCCACCAACGCCACGTTGCACCACAGACTGTCCAGGAGTTGGCGGATGCTTTAGTCCAGGTCTGGGAGGAGATCCCTCAGGAGACCATCCGCCACCTCATCAGGAGCATGCCCAGGCGTTGTAGGGAGGTCATACAGGCACGTGGAGGCCACACACACTACAGAGCCTCATTTTGACTTGTTTTAAGGACATTACATCAAAGTTGGATCAGCCTCTAGTGTGGTTTTCCACTTTAATTTTGAGGGTGACTCCAAATCCAGACCTCCATGGGTTGATACATTTGATTTCCATTGATCATTTTTGTGTGATTTTGTTGTCAGCACATTCAACTATGTAAAGAAAAAAAGTATTTAATAAGATTATTTCATTCATTCAGATCTAGGATGTGTTATTTTAGTGTTCCCTTTATTTTTTTGAGCAGTGTATATATATATATATATATATATATATATATATATATATAATTTTTTTTTAGGGGGTAGATCAGCTTAATATTGCAGATAGATTGTAACTTCCATCACTGTAATTGTCTGCATCACTTCCAATTCCCCATGTTTATATATATACATACACACATACATACATACATACATACATACATACATACATACATACATACAGTACATATATACATAAACATACATACACTTACATACATATACACATACATACACATACATATCCTTTTTTTTTAATATATTCCCCTTTATTACTTTCCAACCCCACCACCCTTTCCCTAATTGGAGTAAACTAGTGAACAACAATGCTTAGGCCTCTACTTCCAGCTTATACTTACCATATACATTTTATGGACACAGTCAATTTTACAATAATTATATTTTGTTTGTTTTTTCTCCTGAACTTCTTCTACTCTCAACCTCTCCGATCATTTTCATGATGTCCATCCGGTTTGCTTCTATATGCCATATCTTTCTAACTGTGCTCTTTCACAAAAGCTCCTAACCTACAACCTATATACTTATTATGGACACAGTATGCTTACATTATTAGTTACCTTGTTATTAGTTGTTGTTAGTTATTATTAGTCCCATCCTTCAACTCCATTCAACACCACCCATCTATCTCATACCATCCATTTAGGATTTCTATTTGCCATATATATTTCAACTGTGCCACCAAATGTTTGCATACTACTGGTAAAGTGAACAGGTTTAGCTTATACTGTAACATTAAGGCACAATGTTGTTGAGAGGTTATATGGATGTACAGTATGTCCAGCAGCTGAGCAGGGAGATGATCTCTGTCGTAGCCGGCCGTGACCGGGAGACCCATGGTAGGGGAGGGAATGGCCGGCAGGGATGCTCAGTTGGTAGAGCATGGCGTTTGCAACGTCAGGGTTGTGGGTTCATTTCCCATGGGGGGCCAGTATGAAAAATAAAATAATGTATGCACTCACGAACTGTAAGTCGCTCTGGATAAGAGCGTCTGCTAAATGACTAAAATGTAAAATGTAAATGATAGACTTCGAAATTGGACGTCAGAAAATGCTTTCAAAACCGGCCACTAGGGGCAACAGTGAGCGCTATTATCGTCAAGTAGGCTTGGGTTTTGCTAAAGTGTTGTGGATAGGGATGACGGATGGGTGTAATCCCATAACTCAGAATCTGAAAGTTGCATGTTCAATCCCAAAGGTAGACTGAGTTTTTTTATTTTAACCTTAACCCCTACCTTAACGGGATACTTACATTCCTGAGATTTCTTTGGCTTTTTTTCAGTTGATTTTAAGGACATGGAAAAACGTTTTAATTACGCCTGGGTTGATAAGAGCTGGGAAATCTGCATGATCTGTCACACAGACTGTTGTGCTGTGACTGACATCATCAGTGTCTTTGCCAGACAAATTTAGTTCTTCAAATGTTGGCATTATCAAGTCCCATCGGAACAGCACAGATGTTCAATTTCAGTCAGATGTGCATTTTTCTCAGATTTTTCACATTTACACCACCAGTTCCCAGTGACTCTCTCTCTGGGCGCTGCTGCTGGTTGCTGGTCTGCCGGATCACCTGTTGTCATTTCCCACTGTGCTGTCTCGGCTTCTATCTGTCGAAGCTCTTCATCAATATATTCTGACTCATATAAATATGGTTCTGCAAAGTATGCATCCTCTTCTTAGAATGCTGGGTAGAGTGAAGGCTGTGAGGATCACGAGAGGCGGGCTGGTTTAGATTTTTTGTGCTTCTGAGGATCAGTAGAAACGTGTTGCGTCTCACCCGATTTGATAAGTTTGAAGTGTCGTGTGTGTCTCTTAGGAACAGGGCACCCCTCAAGGGGGTTATATCTGGAGTCTTGTGGGAAGTAGATATTGACAAGATGAAAAAAAATCCTGGAGTGTTTGATGCACGCCGGATGAATCGTGTGGTGAATGAAGAAAAAGTTAAGAGTCTATCTTTTGTTTTTTGATAAGGAGTCTCTCCCTACTGAAGTGTGGTTAGGGTATATTAACTACATTCAGAGCATTTATCCCAAGGCCAATGCAGTGTGATCATTGTAACGCTTTTGGTCATGTTTCAAGTGTTTGCAGAAGGGAGAAGCCAAGATATCCAAGTTTTGGAAAATATCATTTTATGTGTTATTAAAGTGATGAAAATGTGTCATGTTGCAATTGTGGTGGGAACCATGAAGCCACGTCTTTCGAATGCCCCACAAGGGTGAAAGCGAATGAGGTGGCCAATGTCGGGGCTATCCAGAGCATTTCATATGCAGCAGCTGTTAAAAAGATTGAGGGTGTGAATGGTGCACTTGAAGAGTCCATGGTGGTGGATAGGCCTTCACTGCAGGCTGCAGGGGTTGACATTTTAAAGGTTAAGAAGGTGGACTTTGTGGCCTTTAAAACTATAGTGATAAATGGCACTGCCTAGGTGGAGTGAAGGTCCAGGAAGATAGAATTCAATGTGGAAGCGGTGGAGCGGTTCCTGGGGCTGAAATATTTCTCAGAGAAGGAGTTACATGGAATATTGTCACAAGCTGTACCACCCTATGAGGCCCTAGAGCCTGAGAAGGGAGATATGGAGATTTGAAAGATGGAAGAAGTGGGAGTTTTGTTTTGTTTTGTCAATGTAATATTGTTATTTGTGTGGATTAAGTTAGTTTCCCTATCACGTATGGATTTTCTTTTTACCTTGTTTTGGTTTCAACCTGTCCAGTTTGTGGCGGCACTTTTTTGGGTTGTAGTCCGCCATAAAACCCACAGAAGAATGCATCCTCTTCAGGCTCGTAGCTGTCCGACTGAGACATGTTTTGATTTGGATTGAATGATTTGGGGCGGTGTAGCGCTTGAAAGCTGTATCTGCACTACGCTAACCTCGAGAACCAGCCTCTGTGGAATTTGGAGGTGTGGCTACGCGGATGTAGTAGTGACGTAGAAATGAGTTCCAAGACAAGGCCAAACAGGAAGTAAACACAGTTCGAGTTATACACATTAATTCTCGTAATAGTGGAAATAGCCAAGTGTTTTGATATTGACATGCGTGTATAGCCCACAAAGATATGAGATGGCTGTAGAGTTTCTTGTGCGGACATTTTGAAGCATTTTTTTTGTTGTGAGTCTGGCCACTACCACTATATGGCTCATGCAAGCAATTAAGCCAGCCAAATAAATCTCAGGAATGGAACTCTGACCAAAACAACTGTCTGGATGATGCTTCAACACTAAAAGTATGTGGAAAATGAGGTGTAACATGCTGAAAACCGAAATATCCCTTCAACCTTTCAGAATGAGTGCCGAAACGTAACCCTTAACTTCGAAATTTGACGTTTGGAGAAATGGAATGATACAGAGCAGCATCGAAATTTGACCGTTGGAGAAAATAAACGATACAGAACAGCAGCTTCTAAATTTGACATTTGGATAAATGGAACGATACAGAGTAGCAGGAGCAACCCAGGGTGTTAAAAATACTTTGAAATTTGACGTTTGGAGCAAGGTGCATAAACCTGTAATTGCGCAGTGAGACTGAGAGCTTGTTGAGCTGACAGCCTAGTAAACCGAATCACACAGCCTGTGTCACAGGGTTGTGACAGCTAAGTAGGACACTATGTCCTGGTGTTGTTGCCCGTTCATGCTCTCCCCACTAAGTAGACTGTGTCACGGTGACATCTAGATGGCTACCAATATTATGTATTTCTTGTGTAGGCTGCTATCCTACTTGAAATATAATCTTGGGAGGGAAAATAATTGGCCATGTTAGCAGTTACTGCCGGCGACACTGATAGAGCTGCCCAGTGGAAGCACCTTAGGTCAGCAGGCACCTCAATACAACACCTGTGCACTGGTCATTCGCATCGGCTTTAGCGGCTGAGGCTTGTGAGTAGTAGTTGTGAAAAAGGTCACAAATCTGAGCTCAGTTTATTCTCTATGGCATCATCACAATTATTATCTGGGTGATTTTTTTCTAGGTCGCACAGCAAGATATTTACAAGGAATTTAGAGCAGACCGAAATTTTAGCCAGCTAGCTAGCTAGGAAAGCTATGAAAACATGCAGTAATTCAACATAGGCTAGCAATAAAGGTACTTGTAAACAAGTCAAGGTACCTACCCAGCAGCTGCTGAAAATATTATTCCACTTCACAGCAGCTTCAAGAAGATATTTACTAAAATAGTCTGAGTTTCAGGGACTGAAGCGCGTTCTTGACCGCAGATGGGCAGTTCCAAATGCTGCAGGAGACCAGGTATTCCACATGGGTTATGCATGCAGGGTACACTAAATTAGAATGGTTGCAGCCAAGGAGTAGGGAGCGTCTGTAAATTCTTAAGGGAGAGGAGCGAACAGCTATAGAAAACACACACCTAGTTGACAAATCTACAAAAGAGCTAAATGAGATCTTCTGAAAATAACTAGGTAAGATAATCAGGTGAGAGAGTGATGTGGAGCCTTCCTCGAATAACTCTGCAGAACAACTCAGCAGAAACATCAGGCGACATCCTGACAACTGATACACAGAAATGTTCCTGCAACGTTCCCATGAGAGGTGTCTAGAACATTAATATCTTATGTTCAGAGAACATGGCAATCATGATCTGTGTAAGTTTTGGTGGGACATTGATGGAATATTCTCCTAACCCTCATAAAACTGGACACGAACGTTCTTGCAACGTTACGTGAAACGTGTCTAGAACATTAATATCTTATGTTCAGAAAACATGGCAATCATGTTCTGTGTATGTTTGGTGGGACGTTTATGGAATATTCTCCTAACTCTAATGCCAAAACATGCTAAAAAGGTTCTCAGAAGGTTTTTGCTAACACAGATTGTTCCCCTAACTAACGGAAAACTGGACACTCAGACATTAGGGGAACAATACGAGTAACATTACAAAAACATTATCTCTCCCTAGAATTGTTAGTTGGGTAGCTAGCAAAAGGACAGTACTAGACAACAACAGATTAAGACAAAAATTATACTTAAGATACTTTAGATATCAGGAGTCCTCTAGCTATAGATTGATTAATCATTCCTTGTTTCCGCTTATCCTTCCATGTTGCTTTTCATCATCTTTCCATCACAGAGCTCTTCATCACTGAAGATGAGCTGAAGAAAGTTCATGACTTTGAGGAGCAGTGCATTGAGGAGTACTTCCGTGAGAAAGATGACCGCTTCAACTCCTCGAATGATGAGAGGATCCGAGTGACGTCAGAGAGGTTGGACATGAGCAAACATAATCCTGTCATGCTTAAGTACAACACATAATGTAGGCTCTTAATGTAGGCTCTTACTTTTTTGTCAGCAAATCACTTCCTCATCCTCTTGTGTAGTATGTGGGCACCAAAAAAACTTGAACAAAGGCTCCAAAAACACCCAAATAAACTCAGCAAAAAAAGAAACGTCACTTTTTCAGGACCCTGTCTTTCAAAGATAATTCGTAAAAATCAAAATAACTTCACAGATCTTCATTGTAAAGGGTTTAAACACTATTTCCCATGCTTGTTCAATGAACCATAAACAATTAATGAACATGCACCTGTGGAACGGTCGTTAAGACACTAACAGCTTACAGACGGTAGGCAATTAAGGTCACAGTTATGAAAACTTAGGACACTAAAGAGGCCTTTCTACTGACTCTGAAAAACACCAAAAGAAAGATACCCAGGGTCCCTGCTCATCTGCCTGAACATGTCTTAGGCATGCTGCAAGGAGGCATGAGGACTGCAGATGTGGCCAGAGCAATAAATTGCAATGTCCGTACTGTGAGATGCCTAAGACAGCACTACATGGAGACAGGACGGACAGCTGATCGTCCTCGCAGTGGCAGACCACGTGTAACAACACCTGCACAGGATCGGTACATCTGAACTTCACACCTGCGGGACAGGTACAGGATGGCAACAACAACTGCCCGAGTTACACCAGGAACGCACAATCCCTCCATCAGTGCTCAGACTGTCTGCAATAGGCTGAGAGAGGCTGGACTGAGGGCTTGTAGGCTTGTTGTAAGGCAGGTCCTCACCAGACATCACCGGCAACAATGTCGCCTATGGGCACAAACCCACCTTCGCTGGACCAGACAGGACTGGCAAAAAGTGCTCTTCACTGACGAGTCGTGATTTTGTCTCACCAGGGGTGATGGTCGGATTCGTGTTTATCGTCGAAGGAATGAGCGTTACACCGAGGCCTGTACTCTGGAGCGGGATCAATTTGGAGGTGGAATGTCCGTCATGGTCTGGGGCGGTGTGTCACAGCATCATTGGACTGAGCTTGTTGTCATTGCTGACAATCTCAACGCTGTGCGTTACAGGGAAGACATCCTCCTCCCTCATGTGGTACCCTTCCTGCAGACTCATCCTGACATGACCCTCCAGCATGACAATGCCAATAGCCATACTGCTCGTTCTGTGCGTGATTTCCTGCAAGACAGGAATGTCAGTGTTCTGCCATGGCCAACGAAGAGCCCGGATCTCAATCCCATTGAGCACGTCTGGGACCTGTTGGATCGGAGGGTGAGGGCTAGGGCCATTCCCCCCAGAAATGTCTGGGAACTTGCAGGTGCCTTGGTGGAAGAGTGGGGTAACATCTCACAGCAAGAACTGGCAAATCTGGTGCAGTCCATGAGGAGGAGATGCACTGCAGTACTTAATGCAGCTGGTGGCCACACCAGATACTGACTGTTACTTTTGATTTTGCCCCCCCCCCCCTTTGTTCAGGGACACATTATTCAATTTCTGTTAGTCACATGTCTGTGGAACTTGTTCAGTTTATGTCTCAGTTGTTGAATCTTGTTATGTTCATACAAATATTTACACATGTTAAGTTTTCTGAAAATAAACACAGTTGACAGTGAGAGGACTTTATTTTTTGTCCTTTTAGAAACTCTCAGTATAGATGCAGGTCTTTAGGTATTGTACACATAAAATTGTGTCATTACGAACTTTATCCGCAATTTAATATTCAGTTTTGTGCGACTCGAGCCATTTCCCCTATCCAGCTGTTCCATTCTCAGTGTAGCCTGCTGCTACAGGTAACTGCCAAAATAAATGAAACACCAACATAAAGTGTCTTAATAGGGTGTTGGGCCACCACGAGCCGCCAGAAAAGCTTCAATGCGCCTTGGCACAGATTCTACAAGTGCCTGGAACTTCCTGTGTGGAAGCTCCGCATGCTTTCAATATACTTTGTGTCCCTAATTTATTAAAGTTTCCTTTATTTCCGCAGTTAGCTGTAGAATGGATGACATGGTATTGCTGGAGTCGCAAAAAAATGGAATATAATGTTGAGGATAATGTTCAGAACAACACAATTTCATGAGTACAACATCTAAAGACATGCATCAGTATACTGAGAGCTTTGCCATTTCTAAAAGGATGTATTTGGGTGTATTTGGTGCCTTTGTTTATGTTTTTTTCACGGCCCCAATACTACACAACGAGGATGAGGAAGTGATTTTCTGTTTGGGGTAAGTTTCTCAAAAACGTGTGAATTCACAAAAAAAGGTGTCTGGACCCTGCTATAACATGCCATTTGCATCAAACATTTTTTATCGGGTTCTAAAAAAGAACACTTCTCCTTTAAGTACAACACATGATGTAGGCTCTTACTTTGCTGTCATTATTTCCAGTCAAGGACCATATAATCACTTTCACCCCCTCCTCTCTCTCTTTCTCCCCCTTATTTTTCTCCCCCTTCCCCCTCCTCTCTCTCTCCCTCACCCTCCTTTCTCTCCCTCCCTCCCTCCTCTCTCCCTCCTCTCTCTCTCCCTCCCCCTCCTTTCTCTCCCTCCCTCCCTCCCTCCTCTCTCTCTCTCCACCTCCCTTCTCTCTCTCTCTCCCTCCCCTCCCTTCTCTTTTCCTCCCCCTCCCTTCTCTCTCCCCTTTCTCTCTCTCTCTTCTCTCTTTCTCTCTCTCTCTCTTCTCTTTGTCTGTTTCAGAGTGGAGAACATGGCCATGCGTCTGGAGGAGGTGAATGAGAGAGAACACTTCATGAAGGCATCTTTACAGACCGTGGACATCCGTCTGGCCCAGATGGAGGAGCTGATTGGTCGGATCGCTGTGGCTCTGGAGCGAGTCACAGGGGTTGAGCGGGGCGAGGTCAACAAGGCCCGCTCACGCACCTCCTCTGACTGCACAGACTCGGCCTACATGCTGCGTCAGGGTGAGTGCCCAGACGCGGCATACATTCTGCGCCAAAGCAGCTTCAACAGCCAAGAGGGGAACTCCTACCGGCTCAATGAGGGTGCAGAGGGCTCCATGTCGCCGCCCTCCCCCACCAGTCTGGCAACGCGCACACGCAGCCACTCCTTCTATGTGGGCGGATGTCACGAGCGAGCCGTGCCCGAAAGGGCTGACCGTTTCCTCAAGGAGCGCTCCTTCAGCCTGCAACGAGCCAATAGCTCCCAGTCGGTGGCCTTGTGTACCGCCCCCAAGGAATCTAAGCCCCTCCCACTGGCCACGCTGTCCGTCTCCCAGCAGCACCGCCCCTCTTCCTGCATCGACATCTTTGTGTCGGCATCCGAGGAGGAGGGGCCAGCCAAGGTCTTTTTCGACCCACTGATGATGGCCCCTCCCCTCCAGCGTGACTCCTCGCTCCACTCTGAGATTATGGAGGCGGTGCTGTCGAGCGGGAGGGACTATGGCGGAGGCAGCGGGTTGGGCGACAGACACTCGGAGGGTGGGGCCGTGTTCGACAGCGTGGCTGCAGACCTGTCGCTATGCTCCGCCTACCTGCTCCCAGATAACACCATGCCGCCCTGGGAGCTGGACCCCTCTCCGCCCCCATCAGCGGGCCTGCTGGAGCGCTCCAAGAGCAGCCGCTACCTGTCCACTGGCGGCAGGGGCTACCTGGAAGAGCCTCACTTGGTCAAGTCTCACAGTCTCATGTTCACACCGCGAGACTGCTATGGAGGCCTAGGGGCAGGGGTTCAGGTCAAAGCGGCTGAGTACACCAGCATCACCGACTGCATAGACACCAGGTGTGTCTCCGCCCCTTACACCACCGGCGACTGTTCCCAGTCCCCCGGAGGTTCCACCTCATTCCCCTTTGACAAGCCACTGGACATGAGCTCCTCCCACCCAGAGCGCGAGGCCGAGCTCAGCCACACAGAGTCAGACCCAGAAGACCTAGAGGACCTGGCCCCTGCCCCCGAGCCCCGTCGCATGGGGGGGGGCTTAGGAGGGGCGAGTGGGACCCCCTTCTGCTCGCCCTTCTCCAGGCTGGAACGAGCCAACAGCTGCTCCTCAGACGACTCCTCTCACCCTCCTCCAAACAGAAAAAGCCTGTCGGTCAGTGAGAGGATGGAGAGGGGTGCAGACCGTGGGGGGATGGGGGAACCCAGGAACCCCTTCCTGAGGACCAAGTCTGGGGCGCGGCACGACGCCAAGACAGACAGCCTCTCCATGAGGAAGCTGACCACCCCCTCTGCGTTCCGCAGCTTCGACAGCAGACATAACTACACGTGACAATAATGAAGGGAACAGGAACGGGACAGGGCACATTCTGTTATACAGGACCATAGGGCTGGCTGGGGGGAGAAAGCAAGGGCCTTGGGGAGGGCACCTACCAGTCTTAAAGTGCTATGAAGCTAGGGTAGTTCTTACCTCCTCCTCAAGCTGACTCTCGTTGCGTGTTTGGTGATGGAGGGTATGTGCCGTGTCTGTCTACCATTTTTTTTGTCAAGTCAACACACTATTACTGTAATGCATCATGTCACAGAACATTAGTCTAGTCCACATAGAAAGTATAGAAAAAAATCTCGGATACAACAGTTTAGTCAGTCTTTAGAAAATGATCAACTTGGCCACCTGACAATATATAACTATAGGTCAGTATTCCTCAACCCCAAATTTCCTCAGCTTCTCCTTATTTTCTCTCTGCCCTTAACCTGCCCATACCCATGGATATGACCCTTTGCTTTTGTGCTTCCACTACTGAAACAGCACTCCGTTTTTCCACCACTGACATAGTACTGCATGCTACTGTAGCTGCATGCTACAACAGTAGCAGCAGCAGTAGTAACCTAGTCCCCAGGGAAATTGTACATATCGCATATAAGCCTGAAACACCAACAACTCAAATTTGGCCTATTTGTGGCTCCGAATAAAAAAACTTGTGGTGAGCTGAGGTGTTCGGAGGGAGCTGATTGATTAGAAATAAAGCCAATGGCTATGGGTCGGGACTTTTTCCCTGATCTTTCTATTGGGTTAATGAAGGCCATGTTTGAAGCTTTGGTCCACCAGACTGTCTGAGCATTAGGGGGAAGGGTCTGGTGAACTAGATTGCAGCAGTAGTGACTGTAGTAGAACACACATAGAGACCAGTCAACTGGTGATGCAGGTTGAATTTCTGGATATGATAGCGCTCTATAAAGTATAATGCATGTCCCTGATTTAAAATCCATGCACACTGACAGTCAAGTAGCACTGACCCAAAGGGTCAAAATCAGGGCACTAAAATGTATTACCTACATGGCCTCAGTAACAAGGAAGATGGGATATTTACTTAAATGTAGATTCATCATAAGTGTCTATCTATTTCCTTGCGTTGTCCAATCCCGTCACCCGGGCTTATTGTCACTGTGGCCTACAGTGTAGAGGAGTGAACAAAGTGTTAACACGCACACACACATAATCATACATGCACTCCAATGCCTGCAAGGTGTATGGAATGGGTGAAGGAAAGCCAAAACAATTCCTCTAATGTAACAGATTGTTTGATACACCAGCATCATCCCATTGTTATAATTATTTCCCTTAGATCTCCTTTGCTCAGTGAAAAACTCAGAACTGGACACAAGAGGGAGCTGTGACCCTATTTGAGGAGTCCTTCATCCCAAACTGTAAGCCCATTTTGAAATTGGAACACATAAAAATCAAAACCATTAAAGTCGTTTTTTTAGCAACCAAACATCAAACATGACTGGTAATAGTACCCATTCCTTTCATTTCTGTGGCAGCAGCGTTCTGTTGCTTGGGTCTGACACCTGCTAGTCTTGAGTAGTCAGACATTGTCATCTCCTGTTCGCTATGAATAGTGAGCTTCAAGATTAGAAGGCTGGAAATCGAAGCTAGACAGACACTGGCCTATGAACTATCATTGGATCCGTCCTTCTTACTTTTTTTGGCTTTCATTCATGATTTCTTCTATTCAAATTGAATTACCAGACTGACCAAAGTAATCGCCTAGAATGGTAAACTGAAAACGGCAGAGAATTGTCTGCAAAATATGTAGGACCACAGAATACTGTACATTGCATGAGTAGGCTAGAAAATAATGGTTAGAGAACTGAATTCCACAAGATGGAGTTATTTGAAACATTTGCAAAAGAGTCAGCTCTATGAATCTTATGCATTTCAAGAGAGGTAGAGGCACCTTTCAAGTCGATGTAAAAAAGCAATGGCAGAGAACCAGTGTTTTTTAAATCTCTTAATTTATTACAACTCATAATATTTGACTGTTGTGGAATACCTGTTACAACATGTTTGTAATACTGGATCTACATGAGTAACATTTACATCACAGGATCTCAAAAATATATATATATATGTTTGTGTTTTAAATTTGATCAATATTACATCACTTCAATTGAATTACATTGCAATTGTTTTGATTGTGCTTATATTTACCTATTTTGTTGCTTACAATTAATAATTGAATGGCTGTTTGAAATACGAAAATACTATTTATATCTTCTCAGTGCTATTTTGTCTAATTTAAAGTATTGAATTATTACAAGCTTTTAACATTTACAAAAGGTGTCACCTATAAGCACTCATGTATTATATTATTTACTTAATATATGATGTGATTAATTACTATATTGTACATCGCAATCATAGTTAAAGTATTGAATAATTTGTTTATATTGTATGTTCTTGAGCAGCTGTCAAAGAGAAAAATATATTTTTTAATGTAAGTTGGATATTTTAAAGCAATACTCCGCTACAAGCATTACCAAACTGAGGGTGCCTTTCAAGCATGGAGTGGCTATTTGAAATTCACAGACATTAAAACGTCTAAATGAAATGGGGGGGAGGGGGGGACTGGCTGCTCTCTGTGGATGTTTCATTTGCCTTATCAATGTCCAATACCATTGAATGGGTGTTTTCACACGTTTCCTAAGCTGCTTCTTTGTTTTGTAAGGATGTAGATGTGGAAGTGACGCTGAGCAGATGGAGGAAATGTGTTGTAAAATAAGGAATATTTCAATCTTTCTTGAGCAGACAGGCCTCCACAAATCACTGTGCATATGCATTCAACACAAATTCTCATGGGACCTTAGATCTATATTTTCTTTGTTTTTTTGTGTAAGGAAATGTAATATGACCTCTCACTTCAGTTGTGTTCCATGAATCCCAACCCTCCTGCCCCTTTTGTGGACACAGGAGTCAAAGTTCAAACCAACTAAAACCAAACTATGAGCTTTAACACGATCACAAAGTGTGCAGAATAGGCCTTCAGGCTTGGGCTTTTATTCAAAACTAGTGTAAGGGTGCAGGTATTCATGAAAAAAAAACAGCACAATGTTGGATTCTCATGTTGTTAGTTGTTGGTGCGGTTATGTCTCACAATACATGGGATAGTTCACTTTTTCAAAATGTTTAGAAAAAAAATAAGCGAAAGCTTAAAAGAAGTGAACAAACTGTTTAAAAGATGGCTGAACACCATTGAACACGCTCGTTGAAGAACATTACGTTGCAATAGAGGAGAGATAAGGTGATGGTTTGGTTCCCCTTTGGCTTTTTGTCCAGGCACTGGTTAGGGTCCTGGGTCCTTTAATTAACCTCAGTGAATGGGCTCTCAGCCCTCCCGGGGACATAATAAGTATTTTTGTTTTCCTAATGGAGAGGGACATGTCCATAACACTTCTAAATCATGTGTAAATGCTCTATAAATGTTTGTATATGTTGCTGTGGCTGTTGTACAATATACTAATATATAAAATAAGAGGGAGTTCTATGTATGTCTGAGGACACAGAAATGACAGTAGCCTAACACTGAGAATTTTGCCAATGCTATCCAACAAAACCTAATGTACAGTATTTTCTCAATATTTTCCTATACTGTAGCAAACAGTTTTGTGAATCATAGATTATGGTTATAATTCAAATAGGTTTTTTCCCCCCTCAATCTGTTGGTGAGTAGGCTACTCGTATGCTAAAGAGGAGTCCAAGCACATTTCTGCAATAATGCTGATATTGTAGTTTGACTTGAGGGGACTTATCTTCCAGCAGTTTCACTTTATTTAGTGTCCTTTAATGCATGCAGTTCTTCCACTGAATATGTACATAAAAACAGTCTGTGTGTGTGTGTGTGTGTGTTTGTGTGTGTGTGTGTGTGTGTGAGAGAGTTTGAGTGAGAGAGAGAGAGAGAGAGGGAGAGAGAGATGTTAAATTGCCTCACAGTAGTGAGTATTTGGATGCAAATGCAAATCTGTATTCTTCAATATGAATAGGATCATGTCTGGCATGCATTATTAAATAAAGAAATGAATACTTAACTATGGTGTCTCAGTTATAGGCTATTTTTCAATGTGTTATAAAAATGATGCATTGTGTTTATGAGGAACACAGGTAATAATGTTAGAACTAACTTGTTGTAACTTCGTTGTTAAAGGGATAGTTCACCCAAATTACAAAATTACATATTGGTTTCCTTACTCTGTAAGCAGTCTATGGAAAAGGTACAGTATGCCAGCAATCTATGCTTTGGTTTTGTTTTCCTGGCACTGTTTTCAAATGCTAACATTTTAACGTTTTAGCATTTGTGGCACAAATCCGACGCAAGTTATCGTACCTATATTAGCATTTTTCACACATCAAGCTCAAATCATCCTTAAGTATCTAAAATTGATTGGGTAGCTCAACTAAGTCACTTATAGATGATTTGGACATGACTTACAATGACTTGCAATTTATTTGTGCCACAAATGCTAAAACGTTAGCATTTGGAAACAGTGCCAGGGAAACAAAGCATGGATGCTGTCATCCTTCTCCATAGACCGCTTACAGGGTGCAAAACCAGTATGTAATTTGGGTGAACTATCCCTTTAGCATCAAAGACAAACAATGTTTATTCAATGGAGCACAATTCTCTGCAGTTGCCGCCACATATTATCACCCCGTTGGTCCTAAACTCACAGTAGTAGCCCAGTCTTATATCGATGCTGACTGCGGGTTCTCTGAACGGACAACATTCACTGAATGGACCACATTCACAGGCATTGATAATTCAAATTTAGACTCCTTTGTGACATGGTGTTTGTTTTGAATGTAGGCTTCCTGGGACTGCGGAGATTTGGAAACAAAGAGAATATGCCAAACTTCGAGGAAAGTGGCCGAGAGGGGTCCAGCTGCGACATCATCTCTCAGTGCAGTCATCCCTCAGTCTCTATGCTGCCACCTACTGATGTCATCTCTCAGCGCAGTGCATCTCTCAGGAAAAGTGAGGGTTTCGAAGGGAGTGGACGTTTTGAAAGGAACCATATAAGGAGAAGTGGGGGTTTCAAAAGGTGCCACTCAAGACGTCGTTTGGGTTATCGGATGTTAGGAATTTCAATTATGCAAAAACATATGTCTATTCACTCACTGTGAGCTGTGTCTTTGAACGTTACCTACCTGTAGCCATATATCTCTACTTTACTTTACTATTTATATTTTTGACTACTTTTACTTTTACTTCACTACATTCCTTAAGAAAATATTGTACTTTTACTCCATACATTTTCCTTGACACCCAAAAGTACTTGTTACATTTTGAATGCTTAGCAGGACTGGAAAATGGTCCAATTCACGCACTTATCAACATAACCTCCCTGGTCATCCCTACTGCCTCTGATCTGGCGGACTCACTAAACACACATGCTTCGTTTGTAAATGATGTCTGAATGTTGGAGTATGCCCCTGGCTAGCCGTAAATAAATTTAAAAAAACAAGAAAATGGTGCCGTCTGGTTTGCTTAATATAAGGAATTAGAAATGATTTATACTTTTACTTTTACTTAAGTATATTTTAGCAATTACATTTACTTTTGATACTTAAGTATATTTTAAACCAAATACTTTTAGACTTTCACTGGAGCAGAATTTTTTTGGGTGTCTTTTACTTTTACTTGAGTCATTTTCTATTAAGGTATCTTTACTTTTATTCAAGTATTACAATTGGGTACGTTTTCCACCACTCCATGTATGTAACATTACGTTTTTTCGTAAATGTAAATGCTAGCTAACGTTAGCTACCTTAACTTATAAAAAATTCATTAATTTTACAATTTATTATTTATTATTTGAAATAATAATAATTTAAATATCAAGTCATGTCGGTTCTAGTATTCATGGAATTCCAGAGCTTCTAGGTTTAAAAGACTCCTTTCGACACTGGCACTTCTCCTGAGAGATGCACTGCACTGAGAGATGACATATCAGTAGGTGGAAGCATAGCAACCCTGAGGGATGACTGCTCTAAGAGATGACATCGCAGCTATTGAATTCCAGCGCATCTAGTGTTAAAAGACTCCTTTTGAAACCCCCACTTATCCTTATGTGGTTCCTTTTGAAACGCCCACTCCTTTCAACACCCCCACTTTTCCTGAGCTATGTACTGCACTGAAAGATGAAATACAGTATCAGTAGGTGGCAGCAAAAAGACCCTGAGGGATGACTGCTCTGAGAGATGACGTCACAGCTGGACCCTATTGAAGTGGCTCACTTAAGAACTTCTATGGCGCATGAATTCATTCTGAGTTCACGGAAGAGAACATTCTGTTATACAGTCACACGTGGACACACGCTGCTACACACACATCTGTCGTAGTAAGGGTTGCCATGTCTGCGATTTTCGCGCAATTGGGATACTTTGAAAACGATGTTGCGGGTGAAAATGTATTGGCCGCCATGGCATTTCTCTTAAAAATATATTAATTTCACTGTGACCTGCTGCTGACTGTCAGGCTGTCACGTTCGTTCATGAACGGGTCAGACCAAGGCGCAGCGTGATATGCATACATGTTTATTTGACTATTAAACACAACAACAAGTCCAAGGTACACAACGTGAAGTCCAAGGTACACAAACAACATACCTAACACGGAACAAGATCCCACAACTAACTAGTGCCAATAGGCTGCCTAAGTATGGTCCCCAATCAGAGACAACGGGCGACAGCTGCCTCAGATTGGGAACCACACCGGCCAACATAGAACTATACATACTAGAATGTACAACATGGACAAACACAACAAGGAATATACACACCCTGACTCAACATATAAACGTCCTCTGAGTCAGGGCGTGACACAGGCAGTGAGGCAGGCTGTTACTGAGTGAGTGAGTGGTGGGGAGGGCCAGAGGGGTGTGTGCAGGGTTACCAGATATACATAAAATGTATAGCACAATGACCACTCAAAAGGCCTGAAAACAAGCAAAAAAAATATTCACAGCAAGAGAGGAGTTGACATATTTATACAATAAACTATTTTCCCATAATGTTATCGAGCCAATTAAGAAGGAATATCGTAGTAACTTGTAACAACATTAAAAGCAAAATTGGGTTTTCCTCAAAATAATAATAATTTACCTGGGCGCATACCTGGTTGACTGGGGGTGCTGGCAGTGGAACTCAGCGATGAGGCCTGGGTCCAGGATGTCCCTAAAGGGGACCCAGCACCTCTCCTCCGGGCCATAACCCTCCCAGTCAACCAGGTACTGGAATCCCCTGCCCTGCGGTTGAACCTTCAGGAGGCGCCTCACCGTGTACGCCGGTTGGCCGTCGATGTGACGGGGAAGAGGGGTGGGCCTGGAAACAGGAGACAAAGGGCTGTGAGACATAGGTTTAATCCTAGACACATGAAAAGTGGGATGTATACGGAGGGTAAGGGGCAACAGAAGATGAACAGCAGAGGGGCTATTGATATTGGAGATTGGGAAAGGGCTGATAAAACGGGGGGAAAGTTTGCGGGACTCCACCCGGAGGGGCCGATCCCAAGTGGACAGCCATACCCTCTGCCCGAGACGATACCGAGGAGCCGGGGTCCGGTGGCAGTCCGCATGTCGTCGATACCTGGAGGTGGTCTTGAGAAGAGCCAACTGGGCTATCTTCCAGATACAGCGAAAGCGACGGACAAACATCTGGGCCGAGGGTATGCCGACCTCTTCCTCTTTCTCCGGAAAGAGCGGGGGCTGATATCTCAGGGAACACTCAAAAGGCGAGAGACCAGTGGCAGAGCAGGGAAGGGTGTTGCGGGCGTACTCAACCCACACAAGTTGCTGGCTCCAGGTGGAGGGGTTGGTGGAGACAAGGCAGCGAAGAGTCGTTTCCAGGTCCTGATTGGCTTGCTCCGACTGGCCGTTAGACTGGGGGTGGAACCCGGAGGAAAGGAACACGACGACCCCCAATGAGCGTGCAGAACGCCTTCCAGAACCGGGACGAGAACTGAGGACCCCGGTCGGACACCATGTCAACCGGGAGTCCATGGATCCAGAAGACGTGCTGCACCATGAGCTGGGCAGTCTCTTTGGCAGAGGGTAGTTTGGGGAGAGGAATGAAATGGGAGGCTTTGGAAAACCGGTCCACCACATTAAGGATGATGGTGTTGCCATCAGACGGGGGGAGACCAGTGACGAAGTCCAGGGATATGTGTGACCAGTGACGGTGAGGGACAGGAAGGGGTTGAAGGAGACCAGCCGGAACTTGCCGAGGAGTCTTATTCTGCGCACAGATCGTGCAGGTGGCGACAAACACAGAGACGTAAGGGACCATGGTAGGACACCAAAAGCATTGTTGCACAAAGGCCAGGGTCCGACGGGAACCCAGGTGGCAGGTAAGCCTGGTGGAGTGGGCATATTCCAGGACTGAGGGGCGGACAGTGTCAGGAACAAACATCCGGTTATCTGGGCCCCCTACCGGGGTTCGGCTGGGAATGCTGCACCTCACGGACCTGCTTCTCAATTCCCCAGCTGAGAGCCGCCACCACACATGAGGTGGGGAGGAGGTCTTGGGTCCGATGGGGTAGCCGCAGGGCTATAGCGGCATGAGAGCATATCTGGCTTGATATTCTTGGAACCCGGGCGGTAGGAGAGGGATAAGTGAAACCGGGTGAAAAGCAGGGCCCACCTAGCATTCCTGGAATTGAGGCGCTTGGCGGTGCGGAGATATTCCAGGTTCTTATGATCCGTCCACACAATGAAAGGATGTTCCGCCCCCTCCAACCAGTGCCTCCACTCCTCCAACGCCATCTTCACAGCGAGAAGCTCACATCATAATTCCTCTCAGTGGCGTTAAGACGATGGGAGAAGAAGGTGCAGGGATGCAGCTTGAGGACCAAGGCAGAACGCTGGGACAGGACAGCCCCTACTCCAACATCCAACGCGTCGGTCTCCACCACGAACTGACGGGACAGGTCAGGATGCACTAATATGGGAGCTGTGGTGAAGCGGTGTTTGAGGTCCCGGAACGCCCGGTCCGCAGCTGGGGACCACGTGAACGGAACCTTGGGAGAGGTCAGTGCAGACAGGAGAGAAGCCAGGGTGCTGTAACACCGGATAAGGTGGCAATAAAAATAGGCAAATCCCAGGAAGCGTTACAGCTGCACTCTGGACATAGGTTGGGGCCAATCCACCACTGCTCTCACCTTTCCTGGATCCATCTGTACATTCCCCGCAACGACGATGTAATCAAGGAAGGGGATGGTGGTTGTTCCGCTTTCAAAAAAGCTGGTTCTCCAGGAGGCGCTGGAGGACCTGTCGGACGTGGAGCACGTGTTCTTGGGCTGAGCGGGAGAAAACGAGGATCTCGTCGAGGTAGACGAAGACAAACCGGTTAAACATGTCGCGGAGAACGTCATTAACCAGGCCTGGAACACAGCTGGAGCGTTGGAAAGATCAAATGGCATGACCAGATATTCGTAGTGACTGCTGGCCGTGTTGAAGGTAGTCTTCCACTCGTCCCCTTCCCGTACCAGGTGGTAGGCGTTCCGCAGGTCCAACTTGGAGAAAACAGTGGCCCCCTGGTAGCGGTTCTTAACTGTGATGTCATTGAGGCCCCGGTAGTTGATGCACGGCCGCCGGCGGGGGAGGCAGAAGGCCGGATACACCCTGCAGCCAGGGAGTCCTCAATGTAGGTCTCCATATCCTTGGTCTCCAGACCCGACAGTGAATACAGTCATCCCCAGGGTGGTGTGGTGCCTGGGAGAAGGTCGATCCCGCAGTCATAGGGTCGGTGCGGAGGAAGCGAAGTGGCCCGGGCCTTACTAAAAACCTCCCAGATGTCCTGGTGCTCTGCGAGAATGGCGGAGAGGGCCGGGGCAACTTCCGAGCACACAGGAAAACGTCCCGGGGCAGGCTGCGCCGACTTCAGGCAATGGGTGTGGCAGAACGGGCTCCAGGCCATGAGGCACTAGCAGTCCAGTTGATGAGGAGATTGTGTTGCTGGAGCCAAGACAATCCCAATACCACTGGAAACTGAAGGGAATTTAATAAGCAGGAATTGGATAGCCTCGCTGTGGTTCCCTGACACTCGTAGGTTGATGGGAGTGGTATTGTGGGTGACCCTGCCTACAGAGTGCCTGTCCAGCGCTCTAACGTCCATGGGAATGGAGAGGGGCTTAGTGGGGATGTCCAGCTTGGACGCCAGGGTAGTGCCCATAAAACTCATCAGCCCGAGTCGATGAGTACCCGGAGAGATTTTGACTGGTTCCCACACAGTAGGGTGGCATGGAGAGGGGTGTGAGTAAGGGGATAGGGAAAGTTCTCCGTATGGCCCACCAGAGTACTTGCCCCTACCGGTGAGCCTGGTCTTTTACATTGACATTTTAGTCATTTAGCAGACGCTCTTATCCAGAGCGACTTACAGTTAGTGAGTGCATACATTTTCATACTGGCCCCCCGTGGGAAACGAACCCACAAACCTGGCGTTGCAAGCGCCATGCTCTACCAACTGAGCTATACAGGGCCCCTTTTAGTGGACAGGAGGACACGAAATGACCAGTAGTCCCACAATACAGACAACTCTTAGTGTTAAGCCTGCGTAAACGTTCGGCTGGAGACAACCTAGCTCTGCCTAGTTGATCAGCTCGGGAAGAGGTGAATCGGCAGACTTCGGAAACTCTCGGGGAAACTCGGGTAGCCTCGGATTCAGTGAGACGTCGGGGACTTCCAGGATGCCTCGTTCCTGCAGCCGCCCATCGATCCGGATAGTCAAGGCAATAAGCGAGTCGAGATCCGTAGGTAGTTCCCGGGCTGCTAGCTCGTTCTTAACTTCCTCCGATAACCCGTGCAGGAACGTGTCGAACAGTGATTCTGGGTTCCATGCACTCACAGCCGCCAAAGTGCGGATATCCACCGCATAGTCTGCCACACTGCAGGAGTCTTGCCGAAGCTGGAGTAACTTCCGGGCAGCCTCTCTCCCGGACAATTGAGAATCGAATACCTTCTTCACCTCGTCCACAAACCCCTCCAGACTGAAGCACACGGCAGACTGTTGTTCCCACACTGCCGTAGCCCAGGCGAGAGCCCTCCTGGACATCAACATGATGAGGTATGCTATCTTCGAGCGGTCCGAGGGGAAGGAAGTGGGCTGCAGCTCAAAGATGAGGTAACACTGAGTGAGAAACGCCTGACAGGTTCCTGACTCTCCAGCAAAGCATTCCGGTGGAGGTAAGCAGGGTTCTCGGGAAACCGGGGTGGCCGGGAGAGATGCGCTGTTGACAGCCGGGTTACTGAGGGGCTGGGAGGTTACTGTCGTGGTAGGCTGCCTAACAGACAACTCGCGGAATTGCTCCAGCTATGTATTCACACGCGGTCATGGCGTTCGGCCAAGGTCTGGAAACCCTCCATAAGACCACGCAGCAACTCCTCGTGCCTCCAAATGGTGGTTCCTTGGGAGGAGACAGCATTGCGGAGCTAGTCCAAGTCTGCTGGGTCCGTCATGGCCAGTTCGTACTATTAAGGCTCAGGATAAGACCCAGATGCATACAGTTCGAAATAGCAAAAAGTTATTTACAAAAACGGGGCAGGCAAACGACAGGTCAAGGGCAGGCAGAGGTCAGTAATCCAGAGCGGAGTCCAAAAGGTATAGAAACGGCAGGCAGGCTCAGGGTCAGGGCAGGCAGAATGGTCAAAACAAAAACATTGAATACAGGGACTATGGCAAAACAGTAGTACGGGAAAAACGTGGGTAAGCTTGACGAGACAAGACCAACTGGCAACAGACAAACAGAACACACTGGTATAAATACATAGGGGATAATGGGGACAAATGGGAGACACCTGGTGGGGGGTGGAGACAAGCACAAGACAGGTGAAACCGATCAGGGTGTGACAGCCTTTTTGCTATTATAAACTGGTTACCAACTTCATTAGAACAGTACAAATTATTTTTTGGTCATACCCGTGGTATATGGTCTGATATACCACGGCTTTCAGCCAATCAGCATTCAGGGCTAAAACCAGGTTTATAACTGTAAATAAATCCCCTTTGAGCATGTCCATAACTAGATCAATCCGACAGGAGAGTTTGAGTGAAGAAAGTTGGACAGAGGATCTCACTTGGACGAACTTTAAAAAAAATGAATGTTAGGCTATTTTCTGGCAATTGTGCTATTTTGTGCCAGATGTTAAGACTTCAAACCCCTATAAATAGCCCATTTGCTAGATTGACTTGTCATTTCAATAGGTATAGGCTACAGACTAAATCTGGGTTTATGTTGGCAATTAAACGTTGCCATGGTTTGCTTAGTTAAAGGCAGGTTACCTATAGCCCCTGATAGGCCTGCGTCTCATTTCATATAGTCTACAGTAGCTTAGACAAGATGTAGGCAAGATGTAAACTGAACGATTTAACAGCTTGCTTAGTTCAAATTAACAGACAAATGTATTCAACATGAATAGTGAGGCGATTTCGAGGTAAGAAGTGCTTGTGTTTCCCAATAGCCTTCTGGAATAGGCTACTGAGGATGGGGTCATAATTTCAATCACTGAATTAAATATTAATAATATGTATACTGAACAAAACTATAAATGCAACATGAACAATTTCAAAGATTTTACTGAGTTACATTTCATATAAGGACATCAGTCAATTGAAATAAATAAATGAGGCCCTAATCTACGGATTTCACATGACTGGGAATACAGATATACATCTGTTGGTCACTGATACCTTAAAAAAAAAAAAAAGGTATTAGAAAACCACTCAGTATCTGGTGTGACCACCATTTGCCGCATGCAGTGCGACAGATCTCCTTCACATAGAGTTGATCAGGCTGTTGATTGTGGCCTGTGGTATGTTGTCCCACTCCTCTTTAATGGCTGTGCGAAGTTGCTGGATATTGGAGAGATATGGAACACGCTGTCATACATGTCGATCCAGAGCATCCCAAACATGCTCAATGGGTGACATGTCTGGTGAGTATGCAGGCCATGGCAGAACTGGGACATTTTCAAATTCCAGGAATTGTGTACAGATCCTTGCGACATGGGACCATGCATTATCATGCTGCAACATGAGGTGACGGTGGCGGATGAGTGGCACAACAATGGGCATCAGGATCTCGTCACGGTATCTCTGTGCATTCAAATTGCCATCAATAAAATGCAATCATGTTCGTTGTTCGTAGGTTATGCCTGCCCATACCATAACCCCACCATCCCAGATAGCAGACGATTCCAGGTCACTTGGGAGCAACTGTTTGGCACTGCAGGCTTTGCCTCGGCAGTGGCCAGTCGTATGTGGGCCAACAGTGTGCCAAATACGGCAAACGAGCCTGTATTCATTATGGCAGGCCAGATTTGGGCCGATTGTTGCATGCGATATAATGCCAACATATATTTAATATTATTATTTTTTTGCACTCAACATTTTATCCCTCTCATATGTACATATCAATTTCACTGTTTAATTTAATGTATTTTAACTGCCTGTTTGCACATTCTCTGTACTCTTTGATCCATTGTTATTCATCTTTTAGATGTAGTATATTTTGTACTTGCTGTTGTTGGCCTACATGCAAGTAAGCATTTTATTGTAAAGTATTATTCTAGTTCTTGCATATGACAATAAAACGTACTTGACTTCACAATGGATTGCAATTAACCCCCTTTTTTGGTGCTACATAACGTTTGTGGGGATCTATTTTCTTATAACTAGATGTGATGCCTAGCTTAGAAAGAATACATTAATGATTAAACATAATAGGTTTGTGCTGTACTGATATAGACTGTTTAACATAACAAGCTGTGATTAATGTGGGGAACTATTAGGGGGTAGGCTGAGATAAGACTTGTGTCTCACATACACACACACTGCCTCTGTTAGAACGCTCAAGGACATGTGTTCTGCTACAAAGATGTCTGAGGGTGCTGACTCTCTGGACAAGTTGCAAAACAACTAAACACCTGGCAACAGTGAAGCGCCAAGGGGCTGGGACCAGCCTGTGCGCCAACGATAGGCTGAGTAAGTCTAAACCACGCTCAGTCTCTACTCTGATAGGCCAGCAGGGAGCGGGAACTATCTCTGTCAGAGTATTTAAAGAAGAACTTATAACAATGGACCAGTTCTCTGAGTGCCCTGCGTGGTATTTCAGTGGACCCGTATATATACGAACATCATATTTACCATTGAAGTGTTTTGCATTAATTAAAATATTAGTCTTTTTGTTCCAATACCAGATTTGAATTGACGCAACTAGACACGTTTAACCTATTTAATGGCTTAATGGTTCTTTAGAACCTAAGGAAATGGTTATTTATATAGCCATACAGGTTCCAATCATAAGCATGGTTTTAATATAAGTTTAAAAAACATCAAATAGGGTTTAACTATCTTTAAAGCAAAGAACTTCCACTATTTAGAACCATTTTTCTTTTTTTGGGTGTACCAAATGTTTTACTCTGTTAGATTATTCGAAGTGAATACCTCCAACTCTTGGAGCCAACCCCTAGTCATATGATATGAACAACCAATTAAACTACAAGATCCCTGCTATTTCGAGAGGAGACCCCAGGGATCAGTTACCAACTTGCAGCATTGCTAGCAGTGTTGCCAACTTAGCGACTTTGTCGCTATTTTTAGTGAGTATTCAGACCCCTCTATCGACACATTTTCAAAAAATCGACTAGCGACAAATCTAGCTACTTTTTCTGGTGTTATTGGAGACTTTTGGAGACTCTGACGTGAAAGCACGTATCGTTCTTACTCTTCTCAACGAGCAGCGGGTACTGCTGTGGGCCCCACCCCCATCCCAAAGCACTCACAGGTGGCCCAGTCTTCGCGCAGCAGTCCCTCCCAGCTGCAGTCAGAGCAGGAGATGTTCACCCCTCCGCGTTTAGACTGCAAATGTAGTAGTCCCCTGTAGCTCAGTTGGTAGGGCATGGCGCTTGCAACGCCAAGGTTGTGGGTTCATTTCCCACGGGGGGCCAGTATGAAAATGTATGTACTCACTAACTGTAAGTCGCTCTGGATAAGAGTGTCTGCTAAATGACTAAAATATCAAATCTAAATGAATCGCACATGTGGGAAGCCACCGCTGGCTGATCCCGCCCTGGCTTACATTCAGGGTGGGATGTAAATGTAAAATGTTATTTGTCTAAAATAAATCACTGCACAAAAATAAATCACTGCATTTGACTAACACAGCCTCAGTCACTTACTCACCTCGTCCACTGTGTGTGTGCCTCTCTGTGACATAAGCTAAACATCTAGCTGGCTAGCTCTGACAATGCCTCTGTTATGACAGGGATTAACAATAAAGTGCTGAAGGAGGAGTATAGCCTCAAAGATCTGGCTCTTATTCGCTGTGTGTGCTATTCTCTGCAGCTTGCTGTAAGTCATGCTTCCAATGACACCATCCCCCGTAGTGTGGAGTACTTGGTACGAGAGACTTTTAACTGGTTTTCAGTGTCTCCAAAGTGCAGGGAGGCCTACAAGGCCATATATGAGACCATCAACTGTGGGGAGAAACCTATACAGATAACCAAGGTGTGTGCCACACGTTGGCTCTCCATTGAACCTGTGGTTTCACGCATTTTGGACCAGTGGGAGGAGCTTAGGCTGCATTTCGCAGTCACCAAGTCCAGTGAACACTGCTACATGGCTGAGGTTTACAGTGATCCTCAAAACATATTATTGGGGATTTATTATTCTCCTAAATTGATGGGATGACTAACTTAGAAAGAATGCATTCTTGACTGGGCTAATGTAGGCTGTGACACCTGGCAAGGCTGTGATTGATGTGAAGAGCTGTTTTAGGGGGTAAAGGGAGATAAGGATTTGCCTCCAAATGCTAGACTATACTGGTTCTTTGTGATCTGTGAGCCTTCCTTGGACGTAGGAATGATGTCTAAGGGAGCTGGCTCTTCTCACTATGATAGGTTGCTATGATAAACTTGTGCCTGGCTGAAGTGTGCAACAAATGGCGCCGAGGAGATGAGACCAACCCCTGAATCAATGGATTGGCTGAGTAAGTTTAAACCACGCTCAAGCCTCTACTCTAATTGGCCAGCAGAGAAGTGGGAAATTCCCTCTGTCAGAGTATTTGAGTATTGGATCTGGAACAATGTCTTTTAGTTCTCTGGGGTGTCCTGCGAGGCATCTCAGAGAGCCCGTATATACGAAACATCATATTTACCCTTGAAGGTTTTTGCATTAATTAAAATAACTAGTATATCTTAGAAGTCGTGTTGACCTCTTTTGTTCCTAATACCAGATTTGAATTGACGCGACTTTGACAATATTGTATCTGACTTTTTTGAAGTCAGTGCTGGGTGAGGTACAGTTGGCCATCAAGGCTTTTGAGGGAGAGAAAGTAGATCCTCTTAAGCTACTTGACAGCTTGGTTAGCCTGATCAAGTCTGTGAGCAGAAGGGTGCTGAATCCACTGGCAAATGTTGATGTACTCAAAGGGCCAATAGATGGATACATCAGTCCCAAACCATACCTAGGTTACCTTTTTGAGTCAAAGGCAGCTGAGCTCCACCTTGCGCCTGAGGATGAAAACAATGTCCGAAAGCGGTGTGTAGCCTTCACCATCTCCCTCACTAATGAGTTGAGGGTGAGACTGCCAGACAACATCGGAGGATTGCAGTACATGTCAGTTTTCAATGTGGAGGCACTCTAAAGCACAATAAGAGCCCTGGAAAAATAGAAAAAATAGCCAAGCTCCTTGGCTACTCCCCTGCAGAGATAGACAAGATTGTCCAGCAATGGCGTGCCATCCATCTTAGTAAATGGAATGAGACAAAAAACACACTGGGCTTCTGGAGTGAGATTTGGAAGTTCAGGGATGCAGGTGATATCAACCCATTTCAAGAACTTGCCATGGCTGCTGTGTCTGTGTTGTCCTTGCCACAGTCGAATGCTGAAGTCGAGAGAGTATTCAGCCAGATGAGTGTGGTAAAAAGCAAACTTAGAAATCGATGTCCTTGCAGACCCTTAACTCCATCCTGTACATTCGATATGGACTGAAGCTGTCTGGTGAGGCTTGCAATGAGCACCAGCTGCCTGATAATGTTTTGCAGCTTTTTGGCACATCGGCTGCTTACTTATTTAAGTCAGCTCCCTCAGTTAATGAACCTGCCATAGAGAGCCTTGACCAAAATGAAGATGACCCACTCTTTCTGTGAGCCAGCACAGTCTGTGTGTGTGTGGAGGGGGGTCTGGAAAAAACAAACAATTAACCTGAATTAGGGCCAGACTAGTTA
Organism: Coregonus lavaretus; assembly: GCF_964263955.1. Lineage (NCBI taxonomy): Eukaryota > Metazoa > Chordata > Actinopteri > Salmoniformes > Salmonidae > Coregonus > Coregonus lavaretus. The sequence goes on from NC_140004.1 coordinate 12,956,074, forward strand.
CCATCATTTTCTCACATTGCCATTGACAATTTTTTGTATTGTCTCTTTTTGGTCCATTTAGATTGTTAATGTAGATTGTATACAAAAAAAATGATGGTTAAACATGTTCATGTTTTACTGTGACTTGTTGTAGGCTCCTAAGTGGACCATAAGGTTAAAAACCAAACCAAACTTAAGAAAACTAAACAAAAAAAATTAAATAGAAATAAATAAAAATCTAAGTAACTCCGCCAGAGTGTCTCTTTTGGGTCACTTTTGCCGGTCCCAAGCCCGGATAAAGGAGGAGGGTTGGAATTGTGACATAAAAAAAACAAGAATCGACAGAAGAAAGTTCATTTGTAGTTCTAAACATATTTAGGGTGTTTTTTTTGTGTGTTTTTTAGTCATTTAGCAGACGCTCTTATCCAGAGCAACATACAGTTAGTGAGTGTATACATTTCCATACTGCATACATTTTTTTTACTCACTTTTTGTCTCTCCCACGACGTTATTCCTCTCTCCTACAGCGTCCATCACAATTAAATGCGCATGGCCAATTATGCAAATTAGGGGATGATGTCATTTTACGACTTCTAGCGACTTTTAGGACAGCCAATAGCTACTTTCCTTACTGAGGAGTTGGCAACACTGATTGCTAGCTAGCTACATGCGGTAATAACGCTGTTGTTTGCATCCAATAGCTAGCTAGCTAACTTAATGAAATCGGTAAGTTAGCAATTTTTTCCCTACCTGACCTTTATATAGCTTAGCTAGCTAGCTATCAATAAAATATTTTCCTTATGAAACTGTAATTGGACCATGAAAAATGTAGTGTAGGCAAGGTAACCTGGCTAGGTTAGCTAGCTAGAAATATCTGGCAACTAGCTAGCTAGCCAAAAAATTTCAGCTAGCTAGCTTGTCAGGCAGCCTTAAAAGCTAGCAAGATTTATATCGGACTTAGGCTGTCAACTGAAATGATTTGCTGTCCGGTTATTTGACTAACATCTGTGAGCTAAATCGAGGAGCTTGTCCTTTTATTTTTTTTTCTTATATTTTTTTTAGTGGGTAGATCAGCTTTAATATTTCAGATAGATTGTAATTTCCATCAATGTAATTGTCTGCATCACTTCCAATCCTCTATATGTTTTTTTTTCTCGCAAATAGTTATTTGTGATAGCTAGCTAGCTAAGTTAACATGTCTGACCTTAGCTGCCCAACTAAAATGAGCAGGTGTACTCACTAGCTAGTTCTCATTTTATTTTATTGTAAAGCAACATTTCTCCCCTTTCCAGCAAAATCAATGACGAGACCTTCATGCTGCCCGTCTCTGCATTATTGAAGAAAGCAATGGAGCTCCGCCGGGTCTTTTTAAAAATGGCGGGTGGGGAAGCGAAAGCTACTGCAACATAGTGAAAGGGGGAGATATGTTGTGTGGGGAACCGGCTTTTTTCATCACCTCTAAAATGTAAATAAAACACTATAAAGATTTTGTATAATGTCTCATTGCATACCTTGAAGGTTTGTGTCGAATTTGAATAGGGTTTTTAGGGTGGCGCTAAATTTATCTTCACAATTAAACTGTGGGTGTCACGGTTTTTGAGAGTCATGATGGCTCGTAGTGATTACGTGAAAAATTAACGATTGATTGAATTAACTATTGATGAACTCACAAGTAATTAACTTTACACTCACCATTGATCAATTCTTGTTTTTAATCTGCGAGAGAAGCGCTACACCTGGTGGAAAGAGGCTGTATGGCTTAGAGTGAGTTGAATAATGGGTGCCGTACGTTACGTCGTGACATGTCACACTTTAACGTACAGCGTCAGCGTGGTCAGTTTTTTCAACTTTTCTCCAATACTATTGGTCCATTACCATGTCAATCAATGCTGAATCAAAATTTAGCTCACACCCCAGATTTTGATGCCAACACAGTCCCATTAGTTTTCATCGCAGCCTCGTTTGAATGCAGCGGTTTCCCACATATGTACGGAACGGAGTTAGCTACCTTTAGTGCATAACGTCGTTAGCTGTCAAGGGGCCACTACTGAGGACGCTAGCTATTAAAGGGTGAGTACTGTAGCTAGCTAACGCTATTTTATAAAAGTTTTATGTTTGTAACTTCAATGCTATTTCTATTGTAGAAATAGGGTAATGTCAGGGTAATTTTCTCAGCAGGTATGTATAATTTTTATTTTGGTGTTCCAGGGGTGTGTAGAAAGGGTTCTACATGGAACAAAAATAACTCTTCAGTATGTATAGGGAGATGGACAAGCTCAACTAAATGATTAAATTGTCTACAAAGTAAGCTAGATTCGAGCAATTATAACTGTTAAATTGGTTAAAGTGTATACAGTAGTAGTAGCCCTCAATTGCTGCTCTCAACATAATTGGCGGTTCCCAATAGTAAACATATTCTGTATCCTTTAATCTTTACAATTTTACCCGTTTTTTTTTTAATCTTTTAAGTCTCATCCTAATGTCAATTAAATGTTTTTATAATATTCTATTTTTGTATAAAATAATAGAAACAGAGCATTCAATTGGGGGAGACAAGATCATGCTGTGGGTGGGGGTGGCCTCATCAGTGAAATATTTCTGAACCACTCCTATGGGGAGACAAAGAACCCTTTTAGGTTTAGGTAGCATCTTTTTTTCCTTAGTGGTTGATCATTTGATTAATGTTTTACAGATAATTATACTGCAGCGCGGCTAAAACTACCAAAGGCGCACACAGATGTACAGACAGATACAGAGGAGTCTATTATGAAGGTGAAATGCAGACAAATGTAAGTTATGTTTGGTTTGATTATTTTCATGTTTTGTGACTTGTAGAAAGCATTGTAAAAATGGCCTTACTATAAAGATGTTCAGTCTCATTGAACTTTTAAATCATTTGTTAGAAAAACAAACAGAAGATTCCCAGGAGAAAGTGATGATGATGAGCCCAGGAGTATGTCAGAGAGAAACCTATCCAGTGCACCGACAATTTATAAATGACCAAAGAGCAACAGTATGTTAAAGATTAAACTATAGAGTGCACCAAAAATCCATAAACCACTACAGTCTCAAAACTATGCATCTCCTGGGCCGTCAGACTCCAGAGGACACGCCTCTCCTGGGCCGTCAGACTCCAGACGACACGCCTCTCCTGGGCCGTCAGACTCCAGAGGACACGCCTCTCCTGGGCCGTCAGACTCCAGAGGACACGCCTCTCCTGGGCCGTCAGACTCCAGAGGACACGCCTCTCCTGGGCTGTCAGACTCTAGAGGACACGTCTCCTGGCCCATCAGACTCCAGAAGACACGCCTCTCCTGGGCCATCAAACTACAGAAGACACGCCTCTCCAATGTCATCAGACTCCAGAAGACACGCCTCTCTTGGGCCATCAGATTCCAGAAGACACGCCTCTCCTGAGTCTGCTTATACTGAGTCACCAGATCTGAGAAGGTATGCCCTCTTTTCTGGAAATGCTGCACCAAATAAATACATTGGCCAATATGAATCTACAATATGAACATGTTTTCAATTGACTTTTAACTTAATTTGAAAAAATGTAGTATATGGCAAATCTATTGTTTTTTTTATTGCAGATGTATAACAGGTTAGTAAAAACATTTGAATTGTATTTACATTTTAGTCATTTAGCAGATGCTCTTATCCAGAGCGACTTACAGTTAGTGAGTGCATACAATTTTATTTATTTATTTATTTAATTTATTTTTTATACTGGTCCCCTGTGGGAAACGAACCCACAACCCTGGCGTTGCAAACGCCATGCTCTACCAACTGAGCTACACGGGACTACATTACAACCCCAATATGCTGTTAACGGGAAATTCCACACAAAAAAACAGATTTTGGTACACCATTTTTTACATGAGTCTACTGTTGATACACTTCCAAAATGTCACCAATTTTTAATATACAAAAAGTGTCACAGAATGATGAATTTTACATTGTGTTTTGAGTAGTGATTGCTGAATGTAACAAATACTGTACCTAAATATTTTTCTTTATAGCATAAGAGTAATACAACACCAATACAAATTAAACACGTTTATGAATATTTGAATTTCAGTAGGGCTGAGCTAATGGAGTCCAGACGGTTAACAACTAGTAATGCCTCTGCCGAGTTTCTTGATTACTTCCCCACTGCTGTGTCTGGAAGAAACTTAACTCAACGCAAAGGACCAAAAATCACTGAAGTGAACAACTGTGATTATTTGTTTTGCACTAAGGAATTGTGCTGAGTAATGATATAACAATTCACCAGTTCTTATGCTCCCCGATTGAACTGTTGAAGATAGGAGTGCATCTCTTCGCAAACCCCAAATGTAGTATGCGTCGTAAAAAAAGAAAAATTATTTAAACATTATGAATCGCCAGTTCAGAAAAAAGGCTTACAGTTGAAGTCGAAAGTTTACATATACTTAGGTTGGAGTCATTAAAACTCGTTTTTCAACCACTTTCTTGTTAACAAACTATAGTTTTGGCAAGTCGGTTAGGACATCTACTATGTGCATGACACAAGTAATTTTTCCAACAATTGTTTACAGACAGATTATTTCACTTATAATTCACTGTATCACAATTTCAGTGGGTCAGAAGTTTACATACACTAAGTTGACTGTGCCTTTAAACAGCTTGGAAAATTCCAGAAAATGATGTCATGGCTTTAGAAGCTTCTGATAGGCTAATTGACATAATTTGAGTCAATTGGAGGTGTACCTGTGGATGTATTTCAAGGCCTACCTTCATCATGGGAAAATCAAAAGAAATCAGGCAAGACCTCAGATTTTTTTTGTAGCCCTCCACAAGTCTGGTTCATCATTGGGATAAATTTCCAAACGCCTGAAGGTACCACGTTCATCTGTACAAACAATAGTACGCAAGTATAAACACCATGGGACCACGCAGCCGTCATACCACTCAGGAAGGAGACGCGTTCTGTCTCCTGGAGATGAACGTACTTTGGTGCGAAAAGTGCAAATCAATCCCAGAACAACAGCAAAGGACCTTGTAAAGATGTTGGAGGAAACAGGTACAAAAGTATCTATATCCACAGTAAAATGATTCCTATATCGACATAACCTGAAAGGCCGCTCAGCAAGGAAGAAGCCACTGCTCCAAAACCGCCAAAAAAAGCCAGACTACGGTTTGCAACTGGGGACAAACATTGTACTTTTTTGAGAAATGTCCTCTGGTCTGATGAAACAGAAATAGAACTGTTTGGCCATAATGACCATCGTTATGATTGGAGGAAAAAGGGGAAGTCTTGCAAGCCGAAGAACACCATCCCAACCGTGAAGCATAGGGGTGGCAGCATCATGCTGTGGGGGTGCTTTGCTGCAGGAGGGACTGGTGCACTTCACAAAATAGATGGCATCATGAGGAAGGAAAATGATGTGTATATATTGAAGCAACATCTCAAGACATCAGTCAGGAAGTTAAAGCTTGGTCGCAAATGGGTCTTCCAAATGGACAATGACCCCAAGCATACTTCCAAAGTTGTGGCAAAATGGCTTAAGGACAACAAAGTCAAGGTATTGGAGTGGCCATCACAAAGCCCTGACCTCAATCCTATAGAAAATGTGTGGGCAGAACCGAAAAAGCGTGTGCGAGCAAGGAGGCCTACAAACCTGACTCAGTTACACCAGCTCTGTCAGGAGGAATGGGCCAACATTCACTCAACTTATTGTGGGAAGCTTGTGGAAGGCTACCCGAATCGTTTGACCCAAGTTAAACAATTTAAAGGCAATGCTACCAAATACTAATTGAGTGTATGTTAACTTCTGACCCACTGGGAATGTGATGAAAGAAATAAAAGCTGAAATAAATCATTCTCTCTACTATTATTCTGACATTTCACATTCTTAAAATAAAGTGGTGATCCTAACTGACCTAAGACAGGGAATTTGTACTAGGAATAAATGTCAGGAATTGTGAAAAAACTGAATTTAAATGTATTTGGCTAAGGTGTATGTAAACTTCTGACTTCAACTGTATATTATATTATTTTTACTTTCCCGAAAAATACTTCCCATCTTATGTGACAGCTGACGCATACTCTCCTCTCTTTCTTTCATGTGTTGTCTAGTCAAGCTGCACACTACCCAGCTTTACATGCTGACCAACACCAGTTTGACAGCTTTTTCTTTTAGGCTTTATTAGTTTGATAATTTGCCAGGTTTTGTTATCTATGCCCTGTGGGTATAGATAAAGCAGTTTGTTTTTACTGACTGTCAACCGATATACTGCATGTGCATGTGGTACAATTTTTAGTTTTGGGTTTAGTTCTGATAAAACTGGTGGTAACTTTCCACAAACCTGCACACATTTTGTGTAGTATCTACACAATTTGAAGTCAAAATACGTGACTATGAAAGACAACCCTAAAATACGCAGAAAGAGTTGGTGGTCAGTAGTTGACAGGGTTTTCAAAAGGCTCAATTATCCCAACCAAAGACCTACAACAGCAACATATTTTCAAAAACGTATAATAGAGAGAGATCTGTTTTGGGCTTTCATGATTCCTTCTGGTCTTCAAATACTTTGAAAATAATTACGTTTACTCTGAAACACATATACATGTTTCAAAACTAGAGGGCAGACCAGGAATTGTTCTCAGCGCAATGACAGTAAAAACATCACTATTGCATGGAGAAGATTGCTGTTCTGTTTATGTTTATTAAATGTTTATTTATTTTTAAAAGACTGTAAGACCCTTAATGTTTTTCAGCTCTGCTCCTGAATCTTCTGACAAAGCAGGAAATAATATTAGAACAACTTAGAATAATTTGTCAATCCGTTCAAGACCAGAGAGGCAGGAGGGTCCTGCAAGAAGACCTACCTGATAATGTTTTTCCAGTAGGCAGTGTTCAACAAATGGAACATCTTGATGGAGAGCTGAAGGCCAGCAGAGAGTTTAGGCAAAAGATGGTGAGATCTCTTTTTGCATTTCCATCTCCTGACCTAGTCAGCCTTTATAATTATGCTTTAAAAGTTTGTGGTATTATTAGCTGAGACATATCCAGATCTGTATCGAACCTTAGTTATCCAAAACGAAGATAGTGTTTATGTTTTTGATCTTGGAAAAAAACTGTTACTAGTTTTTCCAGCAGCCGATAGGATATTAAAATTAGGTGAATTACTTAATATTGACATACAATATCTATATGTTATGGTCACTTTTCTGTGGTTACAGATTGACTATTTGGGATTGATGTGAAAGAGAGTGTGTGGAGGATCATGGCACACATAATCTCCCATGATCTTTCAAAGACCATGAACTGGAGGGGAAATCAATGGAAAGGTGCCCTTCTGCCAACTGCAGCTCAAAGAGATAGTTCATTGTAAGTTAATATTCTACTGTTGCCAAAGTCCTTCATGAATACTAGAAAGTATAGAAAGAAACATCTAATAAACCAATGATTCTTTATTCTCCAATTTTCATTTAAAGCTGCGGTGAGGAGAAACCAGCTTACGTCCTACGCAACCGACAAAGAAGTGGAAAAAAGTGTCAAAAGATGGTTCCATCTGTCAGGGGATCGAAATAGTGGTCGCAAGGAAAGTAGACAAAGAAGGGAGAGGTTGGGCAATATTTAGATACTCTTGGTGGGGTTCTGATGATAACCCTTCTATAACATGGCATTTATATGATAAATACAGATTAGTGTCCTAAATACTGAAATTGTCCTTCAACTGCTGTAATTTGATTTTTCAACTTGTGAATCAGATTGTTACTTGGTCCTATCCGGACCTACCAAAGGTGGGGTTGTAGCTCAAGAATAGCCACACTGTAGTTTTTCATTGTATTATCTTTTGCTTGTGAATAATGGTCCTCTGTAGCTCAGCTGGTAGAGCACGGCGCTTGTAACGCCAAGGTAGTGGGTTCGATCCCCGGGACCACCCATACACAAAAATGTATGCACGCATGACTGTAAGTCGCTTTGGATAAAAGCGTCTGCTAAATGGCATATTATTTTTATTATTATAATAAAATGTGCAAATCACAGTCCAACCCTGTCTTTATTGTTGTAGAATTTTTTCACAAGGGCATCTAGCCCAGAGAAAGTGTCTCTTAGAATTTGCGTCCCAAATTAGGCTTTCTTATGGCAGACCTCCGGTTTCATTATGGCAGTACGGCCTTGTTCTGGCTAGAATAAGGGAACCTTTGCTGAGTTGTTGGCTAAAATGCGGTTACAAAGTGGGTCAATTCTGACTGAGTTACAGCTGCCGCATCTGGGCCACTGCAGGGCCCTAATTCCAAACCACATGTGGGCCATACAAAAGTGGCCGATGTGGGCCAGGTCCGGCCCAGATACATTTTGCTAACTGGGATGGGGCACTCTGTTCACAGCGTTGACATCATCAAACCGCTCGCCCACACAACGCCATACACGTGATCTGTGGATGTGAGGCCGGTTGGACGTACTGCATAATTCTCTAAAACAACGTTAGAGGCAGCTAATGGTAGAGAAATGAACATTCAATTATCTGGCAACAGCTCTGGTGGACATTCCTGCAGTCAGCATGCCAATTGCACGCTCCCTCAAAACTTGAGAAATCTGTGGCATTGTGTTCTGTGACAACACTGCACATTTTAGAGTGACCTCTCCAGCACAAGGTGCACCTGTGTAATGATCATGCTGTTTAATCAGCTTCTTGATATGCCACACCTGTCAGGTGGATGGATTATCTCTTGGCAAAGGAGAAATGCTCATTAACAGGGATGTAAACAAATGTGTGCACAACATTTGAGAGAAATAAGCTTTTCGTGCTTATGGAACATTTCTGGGATATTTTATTTCAGCTCATGAAACATGGGACCAACACTTTATATTTTTGTTCAGTGTATATGAACTGGATATGCTTGTCAACAACAGCCAGTGTTTATTTTTTTTTACCTGTAGCCTAATCTGACTATTTTTAGCGTCAATCTAATGCGTTCTAACAACTGATTGGCAGTTGCGACAGCGCTTTGATAACTTCCAATTTAATTAACTAAACATGTCCATTAATAATTGTATAATAACACAAGGCTACAACAACAATAAACTGAAGTTATAGCCTAATTATTAAATTGGTTTGCCAGCTCCATGTAGGCTACACAAGTGGCACATTGATTTTCAATGACTCCAGTGATATCGTAATTTCAACATTTGTATTGTATGAAATGGTAGCCTACAATGACATATAAATGAATAGGCCAACAGAGGCAAATGTATCATTCTCCACATTTAATGTCAGTTTCATTGAGGACTTTTCCCCATAAAAAGAACCACATGAGGGAGTTCCATAACTTCCATTTCAAATTTCCACTCCGGGAGCCCCTAGACCCAAGAACTGAGCATGTCATAGTGATTTTTATTTTTATTTGAGCTTGACCTGGCAACCCTGGTAGTAGAAGGAATAGGGCATATATCATGAAAAGGCAGGCGGTAGCCTAATTCACACTCTTATGCCCACTATAGCCTATGATGAGAAGGCTATAGTCTAATTTCAATCTGATATTAGGTTAGAGTCTAGCCAACCTAGGACGATAAACTACATAGGCTATAAACCCGAAACATAGGATAGAATAATTTCATTGATAAATACGTCTAATTTGAATTGCGGGTTGTTTTGGTGAAGTACGCCTGGTCATCATGTCCATATTTTCCAAAACACGTTTGTAGCGGACGTGGAAGGCTACTATCGGTCCCATGCCAGTTGTAAATGTTCACACTTTGTCACACCCATCAAACAATGTTTAGCCTACAACAGACACAATGGTGTAGCATAGGCCTACTGTATCCTGTTACTCGCCTACCCTTTGGAAAAATGGTTAGGGTAGAATAGAATGGAATAGACCACTAGCCTAACTAACGCATTTGGCACGTGGCTATTGCTGTCGGGACCAACAGGCTACCACAACGTTTCATGAGGACTCAAGCAGCGGAAGCGACTAGTTTTTTTTTCGAACTGTGGGAAAACCTCAATTGTATCTCCTTGCGTCCTCTCTCCTCGTCTCCTTCTCAAAACCCATTTGGTAAGAAAGCCAGAGGTCCCGCCCCTCTGACCTTCTCCTCCAATAGGTTTTGAGACGGAAACGAGGAGAGAGGATGCGAGGAGAAACAATTGAGATCATCCCAGGGTCCTTGAGCGAACTCGGAGAAAGGGGTTTACATTTGGAGAGGCTTTTGTTACAAGCAGCCTCATTGGCTGATGTCTCCTGCCTCTCGGGACCTGGACCTCAGGGCTAAACATTTGCATGCATACCTTAGTTGCAATTGGGTATGTCGTGATTGTCAAATTGGAAAGTAGGCCCTATTAATCGAAAAGTAGGCTATTATCTGCAACTCAAGTAGGGCAATATTGTTTCAAAGGAGTGGGTTTCCTTGAGTGTAAAATGACAAACCACATGACATGTTGTCTGAAACATAATGAAGACACACTGTCGCTAATAAAAAATACAATAGGCCTAATTATTATAACCCTGAGCTTTAAAGGAAATAACTTTCAAAGTAAAAGGTAAGCTACAGTCAGAATTGTTCTTCTAAACTTTAAAGATACAACGTGTTCCATGCTCAAGAAATGTGTTAGGGCAATGAGTTCGACAAATTATGTTGCAATAAGCATGTGCCAAAAAGGACACGTGTGTGGATTGAGGGGATTTGATTAATCTGGCCTTGGCGCCCGGGTAGGCATGTTTTGCACTGGGTAGAAGTTGATTGCACTTTTGAAACCAGGCTGCCTCCGGGGCGTGAGCCAGGTACCCCATTCAAAGCCTATGGCGTCTGCCGATGTCGGCTCAAAAGAAAAGTGACGTAATTAACCACGTGGAGTAATGACTAGGATTCTGTTCTTCCCCATAAAAACGTACTTATGGAAAAGAGATGTTGCATGTTTCTGGACGATGCACCAGGCAGCCTTGTTGACAACATGACCGAGGGGCACAGATTACTGTTCAATTTGAGAGGGCGCTCCTCCCTCACCCCCTTTCCCCGTTCGTCACGGGCCATAGCCGCGCGGATCAGCATAATTGAATCCGCCCAATATGGCAGGACAGCAACAGCTCCCTTGTCATTTTGTTCATCCAGTGATTTGACCACCATCCCGTCAATCAATCAATGAACGGGCCATTCCAAGTAGTGTAGCCTACACAAAAATCCGTCACCTATACTCGTAGCCAATTGCAGCCCTGTTTTATTATGACACCCTGGGATTCCGCGAATTTGTTTTTTGGAGTTGGGAACTGCTCCATGCAGTACGTCTAAAATAGGACAAATTGACGCAGTGGTGAGGAGAGAAAGCGGACAGCAGACCCTACACTATTCCAGGACCGTATTTATTCCATACAGGCTACAGAGGAATAAAACAAACCGCAAGACTTTTAAAGTTTAGTTTTATATAGTTAGTAGGCTAGAGACCAAAAGGGTGCTTAGTATAACTAAAAACCCACATGGTTCCTGAAATCACTGCGATGTGAAGATAGCTCAGCTTCCTGACAAATCACAAGGAGAGTCGATTTATTAAAGCCGAATATAGCAGCATCCGTTTAGAGAACAGATTTTTTCATCGGCAATGTCGGAGTTTGATCTCGCTGCGCAGTGTTTAGATTCCATCTCTAACCGGCCACCGGTGGACCGTTGTCCCGATGCCAAACCGACAGAAGACATGTCGAAAGAGAACCAAGAAAACCGGACTTTGCTAATGGTGGCGATGATTTTGCTCGACCTGAAAAAAATTAACCAGAACACAATCAGTGGGACATGTGGTGGGGGTAGTAAATGTCTGGGCCAAAGTGATGCCAACAGCCAGATTAACGGACACCGGTGTGGTCACAGGGTGAGCAGGGACAGTCGGGGTACTGCAAGGGCGCAACAGAACTCGGCAGAAAAGCAGTCACAGATCAGGAAGGCTGTGAATATGCACGTGTCCCCAGAGAAGATACATTGTTGCCCATTCAGCAGCTGTGGGAAGATGTATGGCAAGTCATCCCACCTCAAAGCCCACCTGAGAGTGCACACTGGTAAGTTTTGTAAAGGTTATGCTACTTATCTATGACTATAAAGAAAATACGTTTTAGGCGTACAATCGAAATTCTTTGTCAAACACTGGAGTTAAATTCTTAGATTCTTAGCCTGGCTACTGTGTCATTCTGTAGGCGCACACTGGTGCAGGGATGATTGAGGACATAACTTTGACCAGTCAGTTTTTCAGAATGGCCTATTGCAAGTCATAAGGACCTACCAGTATGTGTGCATTTCTGTGTTTCAAAGCGGGGTGTGACCATGTGCAGAGAGGTGTGCGCAGGTGGTGGTGGGGTTCTCTTTGACTTGCACATTTAAACTTCTTCTTCTAGGCTAATAGTTAGAAAAGTTGCTAATTAGCAAAAATGCTAAAGTTGTCTGTGATGAGATTCGAACTAGCAACCTAAGGATTCGCGTTATACGCCCATCCATCCAGACCAACCACCCTACTTTCATTTTTGCCTAATTTAACCATCTGTCTTATGTAACCATACCAAACGTAACATATCATACTAATTTGAGTGTCCCTGATTTACATTTACTATGTTATGTCAAGTCTATGAGACCAGGCTGTGTAAACTGCAGATTTCAAACCAGTTGGTAAGGACCTGTTACCTATGTTCAGTGTGTAGCCTGCATATATTCATGTAATAAACCCACTGAAGCCCACATGTTGTCTGTAGATAACGCTGCAATTCCCCTTTCTCTTACGTCACATATTTCATGCCACTCATGTTTTGTTGTAGGCCCAAACAGGAGACATGTATGGAAGCCCGTTCCCGCCACCCGAAACATTTCATCTGACCACGAGTTATGAGATAGTAAGTCATAATAATGACATACTAAGTCATATTTATGAGATAGTAAGTCATAATAATGAGATACTAAGTCATAATTATGAGATAGTAAGTCATATTGAGATACTAAGTCATTATTATTAGATAGTAAGTGATAATTGTGAGATATGTAAGTCATAATTATGAGATAGTAAGTCATTATTAAACTATAAAAATAGAATGTCTCAAAATACCATTATTGTGTAATGAACCCATTACTCCTCCCGAGTGGCGCAGTGGTCTAAGGCACAGCATTGCTAGTGCTAGCTGTGCCACTAGAGATCCTGGTTTGAATCCAGGATCTCAATTGGTCTAGGGTAGCCGAGGGAATGGCCGGCAGGGATGCTCAGTTGGTAGAGCATGGCATTTGCAACGCCAGGGTTGTGGGTTGGATTCCAGTATATAAAAAAAATATATATATATGTATGCACTCACTAACTGTAAGTCGCTCTGGATAAGAGCGTCTGCTAAATGACTAAAATGTAAATGAAAAGTAGTGCAGCTGAGCTGTAAGTGTTTTATTGCACAGAATGTGTTTTAAAACAGAAATTAAGTACTCTGAAACACCCAAAGTGGTTCTTCAACCTTAATATTGGTGTTTTTAAGAGAGTGTTGTGATTTTTGGGGGGGAGGGTTTCAGTGCATGTAAAAGGCATCATCAAAACACAAAAACGGTGTTTCTCATACAATCAATGGTTTAAAAATGCAAATGGTTTATAGCCTAGATATTGATTGATGATAAGGGCCTATGAATAAAGTTTTTTGTGGAATTCCACCTTTATTTTTTCAATGCTTTATTTAGACAGATTCGAAACAGGAGGGACAGTAAGATGAACAAATGTAATAAGATGGCGCTGGGATGCATAGCTGCCGTTTTATGGGCCCCTGAACAATTCTGCAATTTTGTGTGTTTTTTTTGCGCTGATTTGAACTTTTTTTGTACATACAGTGCCTTCGGAAAGTATTCAGACCCCTTGACTTTTTCAACATTTTGTTACGTTACAGCCTTATTCTAAAATGTATTAAATTGTTTTTTTCCCCTCATCAATCTACACACAATACCCCATAATGACAAAGCAAAAACAGTTTTTTTGAATTTTTTGCTAATTTATAAAAATAAAAAAAACGGAAATATACATTTACATAAGTATTCAGACCCTTTACGCAGTACTTTGTTGAAGCACCTTTGGCAGCGATTACATCATCGAGGCTTCTTGGGTATGACGCTACAAGCTTGGCACACCTGTATTTGGGGAGTTTCTCCCATTCTTCTCTGCAGATCCTCTCAAGCTCTGTCAGGTTGGATGGTGAGCATTGCTGCAATTTTCAGGTCTCTCCAGAGATGTTAGATCGGGTTCATGTCTGGGATCTGGCTGGGCCACTCAAGGACATTCAGAGACTTGTCCCGAAGCCACTCCTGCCTTGTCTTGGCTGTGTGCTTAGGGTCGTTGTCCTGTTGGAAGGTGAACCTTCGCCCCAGTCTGAGGTCCTGAGCGCTCTGGAGCAGGTTTTCATCAAGGATCTCTCTGTACTTTGCTCCGTTCATCTTTGCCTCGATCCTGAGTAGTCTCCCAGTCCCTGCCGCTGAAAAACATCCCCACAGCATAATGCTGCCACCACCATGCTTCACCATAGGGATGTTGCCAGGTTTCCTCCAGACGTGACGCTTGGCATTCAGGCCAAAGAGTTCCATCTTGGTTTCATCAGACCACATAATCTTGTTTCTCATGGTCTGAGAGTCTTTAGGTGTCTTTTGGCAAACTCCAAGCGGGCTGTCATGTGCCTTTTACTGAGGAGTGGCTTCCGTCTGGCTGCAGAGATGGTTGTCCTTCTATAAGGTTCTCCCATCTCCACAGAGGAACTCTAGAGCTCTGTCAGAGTGACCATCAGGTTCTTTGTCACCTCCCTGACCAAGGCCCTACTCCACCGATTGCTCAGTTTGGCCGGGCGGCCAGCTCTATGAAGAGTCTTGGTGGTTCCAAACTTCTTCCATTTAAGAATGATGGAGGCCACTGTGTTCTTATGAACCTTCAATGCAGCAGATAGTGAGATAGTATGACTTACTATCTCACTTTAGCATTTTTGCTAATTAGCAACTTTTCAACTACTTACTACTTTTTAGCTACTTTGAAACTACTTAGCATGTTAGCTAACCCTTCCCCTAACATTAACCCTTTTTAGCTAACCCTTCCCCTAATCCTAACCTTAACCCTTACCCTAAACTTAACCCTTTAACCAGCTCCTAAACTTAACCCTAACCTTAACTCTGACATGCACTGTCAACTGTGGGACCTTATATAGACAGGTGTGTGCCTTTCCAAATCATGTCCAGTCAATTGAATTTACCACAGGTGGACTCCAATCAAGTTGTAGAAACATCTCAAGGATGATCAATGGAAACAGGATGCACCTGAGCTGAATTTCGAGTCTTATAGCAAAGGGTCTGAATACTTATGTAAATAAGGTATTTCGCTTTGTCATTATGGGGTATTGTGTGTAGATTGCTGAGGAAAATGTTTTATTTAATCCATTTTAGAAAAAGGCTTTAACGTCACAAAATGTGGAAAAAGTCAAGGGGTCTGAATACTTTCTGAAGGCGCTGTAATGTCTCGAGGTTCTGCTTGCCTGAGTTAGAATACAGAACCTCACGATAAGCTGTAGACCATACTATTTACCAAGAGAGTTTTAATACAGTATATATTTTTTGTAGATGTCTATTTACCACCACAAACCGATGCTGGCACTAAGACTGCACTAAACGAGCTGTATAGGGCCATAAGCAAACAAGAAAATGCTCATCCAGAGGCAGCGCTTTAGTGGCCAGTGATTTTAATGAAGGAAAACTGAAATCCGCATGTCACCTATGTAACTAGAGGAGAAAAAAAACTCTAAATCACCTTTACTCCATATACAGAGACACATACAAAGCTCTCCCTCGCCCTCCATTTGGCAAATCTGACCATAACTTATCCTCCTGATTCCTGCTTACAAGCAAAAAATCAAACAGGAAGTACCTGTGATACGCTCAATACGGAAGTGGTCCGATGAAGTGGATTTTAAACTACAGGACTGTTTTACTAGCACAGACTGGAATATGTTCCGGGATTCATCCGATGGCATTGAGGAGTTTACTACATCAGTTGTCGGCTTCATTAATAAGTGCATTGACGTCCCCACAGTGACAGTACATACATATTCCAAACAGAAGCCATGGATTACAGGCAACATCCGCACTGAGCTAAAGGCTAGAGCTGCCGCTTTCAATGAGCGGGACATTAATCTGGACGCTTATAAAAAATCCTGCTACGCCCTCAGACGAACCATCAAACAGGCAGAGCGTCAATACAGGACTAAGATCGAATCCTACTACACCAGCTTTGGCGCTCATCGGATGTGGCAGGGTTTGCAAACTATCCCAGATTAATATGGGAAACCCAGCAGCAAGCTGCCCAGTGACGCGAGCCTACCAGACGAGCTAAATGCCTTCTATGCTCGCTCCAAGGCAAGCAACACTGAAATATGCGTGAGAGCACCAGCTGTTCCGGGTGACTGTGTGATCATACTCTCTGTAGCTGATGTGAGTAAGACTAGTCCTTGTGCCCAAGAACGCCAAGGTAACCTGTCTAAATGACTACCACCCCATAGCACTCACACCTGTAGCCTTGAAATGCTTTGAAAGGCTGGTCATGGCTCACATCAACACCATCATCCCAGAAACCCTGGACCCAATTCACATATCACCCAAACAGATCCACAGATAACGCCATCTCTATTGCACTCCATACTGCCCTTTCTCACCTGGACAAAAGGAACACCTACGCGAGAATGCTATTCATTGACTACAGCTCAGCATTCAACACCATAGTGCCCTCCAAGCTCATCACTAAGATTCTGGTCTTCCTGACGGGCCGCCCCCAGGTGGTGAGGGTAGGCAACAACACATCCACCATGCTGACCCTCAACATGGGGGCTCCTCAGGGGTGCGTGTTTAGTCCCCTCCTGTACTCCCTGTTCACCCATGACTGTGTGGCCGTGCAAGACTCCTACACCATCATCAAGTTTGCCAATGACACAGCGGTGGTGGGCCTGATCACCAGCGATGATGAGACAGCCTATAGGGAGGAGGTCAGAGACCCGGCAGTGTGGTGCCAGGATAACAACATCTCCCTCAACGTAGGCAAGACAAATTAGCTTATCGTGGACTACAGGAAACGGAAGGCCGAACACGCCCCCATTCACATAAACAGGGCTGTAGTGGAGCGGGTCGAGAGCGTCAAGTTCCTCGGTGTCCATAAGGACCTATCATGGTCCAAATACATCAACACAGTCGTGAAGAGGGCACGACAATGCCTCTTCCCCCTCAGGAGGCGGTAAATATTTGGCATGGGCCCTCAGCTCCTCAAAGTTATACAGCTGCACCATTTGAGAGCATCTGGCTGCATCACCGCTTGGTAGGGCAACTGCTCGGCATCCGACCGCAAGGCGCTAAAGAGGATAGTGCGTACGGCCCAGTACATCACTGGGGTCGAACTCCCTGCCATCCAGGACCTCAATACCAGGCGGTGTCAGAGGAATACCCTATAAATTGTCAAAGACTCCAGCCACCCAAGTCATAGACTGTTCTCTCTGCTACCGCACGGCAAATGGTACCGGAGCGCCAAGTCTTGAACCAAAAGGCTCCTGAACAGCTTCTACCCCCAAGCCATAAGACTGCTTAATATTTAACCAAATAGCTACCCGGACTATCTGCATTGACCCTTTTTGCACTAACTCTTTTTGATTCTATACACACACGCCGGACTCACACACCCACACACTCACACATACTTACACTGACACTCCAACACATACACACACACTCACTCACACATAACATGTACACAGAGGCACACATTCGCCACACACACACTTACACACTCATCACAAACGCTGCTGCTACTGTCTATTATCTATCCTGTTGCCTAGTCACTTTACCCCTACCTATATGTACATACAGTTGAAGTCGGAAGTTTACATACACTTAGGTTGGAGTCATTAAAATTTGTTTTTCAACCACTCCACAAATTTCTTGTTAACAAACTATAGTTTTGGCAAGTTGGTTAGGACATCTACTTTGTGCATGACACAAGTAATTTTTCCAACAATTGTTTACAGACAGATTATTTCACTTATAATTCACTGTATCACAATTCCAGTGGGTAAGCAATTTCCAAACGCCTGAAGGTACTACGTTCATCTGTACAAACAATAGTACGCAAGTATAAACACCATGGGACCACGCAGCCGTCATACCACTCAGGAAGGACATGCGTTCTGTCTCCTAGAGATAAATGTACTTTGGTGCGAAAAATCAATCCCAGAACAACAGCAAAGGACCTTCTGAAGATGCTGGAGGAAACAGGTACAAAATTATCTATATCCACAGTAAAATGAGTCCTATATCGACATAACCTGAAAGGCCGCTCAGCAAGGAAGAAGCAACTGCTCCAAAACCGCCATAAAAAAAGACAGACTACGGGTTGCAACTGCACATGGGGACAAAGATCGTACTTTTTGGAGAAATGTCCTCTGGTCTGATGAAACAAAAATAGAACTGTTTGGCCATAATGACCATCGTTATGTTTGGAGGAAAAGGGGGAATGCTTGCAAGCAGAAGAACACCATCCCAACCGTGAAGCACGGGGGTAGCAGCATCATGCTGTGGGGGTGCTTTGCTGCAGGTGGGACTGGTGCACTTCACAAAATAGATGGCATCATGAGGAAGGAAAATTATGTGGATATATTGAAGCAACATCTCAAGACATCAGTCAGGAAGTTAAAGCTTGGTCGCAAATGGGTCTTCCAAATGGACAATGACCCCAAGCATACTTCCAAAGTTGTGGCAAAATGGCTTAAGGACAACAAAGTCAAGGTATTGGAGTGGCCATCACAAAGCCCTGACCTCAATCCTATAGAAATGTTTTGGCCAGAACTGAAAAAGAGTGTGTGAGCAAGGAGGCCTACAAACCTGACTCAGTTACACCAGCTCTGTCAGGAGGAATGGGCCAAAATTCACCCAACTTATTGTGGGAAGCTTGTGGAAGGCTACCCAAAACATTTGACCCAAGTTAAACAATTTAAAGGCAATGCAACCAAATACTAATTGAGTGTATGTTAACTTCTGACACACTGGGAATGTGATGAAAGAAATAAAAGCTGAAATAAATCATTCTCTCTACTATTATTCTGACATTTCACATTCTTAAAATAAAGTGGTGATCCTAATTGACCTAAGACAGGGAATTCTTACTAGGATTAAATGTCAGGAATTGTGAAAAACTGAGTTAAAATGTATTTGGCTAAGGTGTATGTAAATTTCCGACTTCAACTGTACCTACCTCAATTTCCTCGTACCCCTGCTCATCGACTCTGGTACTGGCACCTCATGTATATAGCCAAGCTATCATTGCTCACTGTGTATTTATTCCTTGTGTTCTTTTTTCCCCTTCCAATTATTATTATTATATATTTTTATTTAATTTAATTTTTTTCTGCATTGTTGGGAAGTTAGTCTAAACCCGTTGTTTTCGGAAGCATGTGAGAATTACAATTGCATTTGATTTGATGTTACATTTCGTTGGAATTTTACCCACTCAACCACACAGCCACACTGTAAGAAATTATTCTGGGGTGAATATATATATATATTTTTTTTAATTACATACAAATTTATGCAAGTCGTGCAGACCCTGTGGTCTAGCGATTGTGCACCCAGCTTAGACACGTCACCCCTCTCCCAACCAAAGACCGGTGTTAAATTCCCTGCTCAAACCCTTCACTCTGTTTTTCCCACCTATCTGTAACCCCTTCTTTCGTTTCATAGCTGTCTCAGTAAAGTGTCAAAATACCCCCAAAATATATTTACAAAAAATGATGCAAGTCGTTGCAATGATTTGTTAATTTCATTTTACCAAAATAATCTAAGAATAAATCCAATGAAATATGTTGCTCAAAATGTAAGTATCTTTCATGAGGATAACCAAAGAGAGAGCAAATTGAGTGATTGTAGTAATTGGAAGTCTTTGGTTTTAATCACCTTGCATTTCATATCTTGCCACGTGACTCTGATTTTAGAGGATTGTGGGAAATTCAACATTTTAAGACTTTGTGATTCTTTCACATAATGTTATATACATGATTAAAGCTCCCGAGTGGCGCATTGGTCTAAGGCACTGCATTGCAGTGCTAGCTGTGCCACTAGAGATCCTGGTTCGAATCCAGGCTCTGTTGTAGCTGGCTGCAACCGGGAGACCCATGGGGCGGCGCACAATTGGCCCTGCATCGTCCATGGTAGGGGAGGGAATGGCTGGCAGGGATGTAGCTCAGTTGGTAGAGCATGGTGTTTGCAACTCCAGGGTTGTGGGTTCAATTCCTATGGGGGGCCAATATGAAATCAAAAATACAAAATAAATAATAATAATGTATGCAATCACTAACTGTAAGTCGCTCTGGATAAGAGCCTCTCTGCTAAATGACTAAAATGTAAAGAAAGAAAAGTCAATTTCTATATTAGTATTAAGCTTGTTGTGCCATGAGGTGTAATGGATCATGATGAACGGATATCAAAACCATCAGGCAAATTGCATCCATATGTGAGAGTCCTTGTGTCTATGTATTTACCAATAAAGTGCCGGGGAGTTTGTTATTGTTTGAATTGCAGATTGCCCCTTTAAAAGGGGTCAACCTGCAGGACTATTCAATGTCCATGATCCACGCTTACTATCTCATAATTATGACTTACTATCTCAGAATTATGACTTTCTATCGAATAATAACGACTTACTATCTCATAATTATGACTTACTATCTCACAATTATGACTTACTATATCTTAATAATGATTTACTATCTCATAATTATGAACAGGCTTCCATAGACATGTGGTCATGGAGGAAAACACTTGAATAAATTAGGCCTATTTGTGATACAAATGCTAAATGATCAGTCGGTAACACTACAGCCTGCTGGTATAATTTATTATGAGCATTTAGGACCCCCTGAAGATCATTTAATAATAATCGTATAATGTTCCTGACAAAATAGCTACCGTTTAGAGTGAGTAGAAATGTTGATACATAGAGAACATATTAGGCTATTGTTACTGTATTTAGCATTGTTATAAGAATACAATATTATAAAAGCTCTTATGTGCTTATAGCAAGTTATTAAGTATTACACCTCCAGTTACTGATCTGTAATGCCAATGAATAAGTGGTCTCAAAACCCACATTTCCACTCAATTGCACACCTTTGGAATGCAATGTTGGCTAATTTGATTTGTTAAGATTTTTTAAAACCTTTCTCATACTGTCATTGAGAACTCCTGAGAATGACTCCAATTATTCCCTCTTTCTTCTCTTGGTGGCTATGGTTCTCCAGGCGAGAGGCCATTCCAGTGTACCTGGCCAGACTGCACTAAGAGGTTTTCGCGTTCAGACGAGTTGACGCGCCACTACCGCACACATACAGGGGAGAAGCGCTTCACCTGCCCACTATGTGACAAGTGTTTCATGAGGAGTGATCACCTGACCAAACACGCACGCCGCCACACAGGCTTCCACCCCAGCATGCTTCAGGGCCCCATGGTCAGAAGACGCCGCTCCTCTGCCTTCCTCTCCTCCCCCGACTCTGGAGACCAGAGCCCAACTGGTGTGTGAAACACACACAACAATATACACTACAAGGAGGTGGAAGTACTCTTAGAAAAAAAGGTCCTATCTAGAACCTAAAAGGGGTTATTCAGCTGTCCCCATAGGACAACCCTTTGAATAACTATTTTTGGTTCAAGGTAGAACCCTTTTCGGTTCCATTTAGAACCCTTCCCACAGAGGGTTATACAAAAAGGGTTCTCCTATGGGTACAGCTGAAGAACCCTTTTGGAACCCTTTTTTCTGAGAGTGTAGGCTAGTTACTTTACTTTCTGTTAAAATGTTTTGCTACTGTGTGCCCAGTGCCCTACTGAACATGACCCTGTTTGTTTTCTGTTTAGTAATAGCTTTGTACTGGTCTGTAGTGACCCCTGATGGTGTGAGCAATATCATCACTGAATTGTTTGTTTATTTGGATAATGTTTTTACACTGCCAGACAATGAGAGGCCTTGTGTAGAAAAGTGCTTCATAATTTGATAGTATAAATCACCTTGGTAGTCATGTGTCTGCTAGTAGTTGATAATGAATTGCCTTAATTATGGTTATGTTATACATTTACATTTACATAATTTAGCAGACGCTCTTATCCAGATGTTACCACGGCTACCACGATGCAGTGCAGTTAAATGGGTATTCAAGTCACAGATGGGATACTCATCAAACTGAGATTGGTGTCAAATTGCCAACTGTTCAAATATCTAAATAGAATGTAAAGTTCTGTTGAATCTTAGATTACTACTACATTTGCAGTACTGCGAAATTAACTATTTGTTTTATTCCTCAAATTTTTTTGTTATTTGTATAGGGGTTAGTGTAATAATTTGTGTCTTTCAGCTTGAATTTCTGCTCAACATGATTTAAGTTTTGAAGTTGTTTTAATTGTCTGAAAGTCTGAAGCTGTCATTTTCAACATGAACCTGTGGATAACTTATAATACTATTGCTCACCATAAATACCTGTGTAATTAATTGTTAGAGACCTTTAACATTAAAACAATTACCTTTGTACATCTGTATGATCTATGTGATGTAATTACCATACCCTTACACTACCCATATGGTCAAGAGAGTGCATGCCAAGCCCCACAGCTGTACTTAGTACTTGCCATCACCCTGCAAGTTTTTGTCATATTAACAATAACTGGCTGCAGCAAAGCAATTTGGAAAATGAACTTTTTTATGTCCAGGACTGTAGACATTAGAGACACCCTACGCAGGTTCAGATGGCTTTGTGTTTATTGATATCATACACTACACAGAACAATAACATTGTTAAATACTGGAATGGAAGTGTCTACATGAGAACATAATCGTAAAAAAAATCTCTAAATGTAAAAAGATGCATACCTTCATATATTGCAAATCCCTTTCAAATACATTAAAAGTCATGAGACTGGCAATACATTTACACATTTTGTTTTAATGTTCTTCACTTCAGGCATACTCTAAATCACAAATCAACTCTGAGGGGTGTTTGAGTGAGGGTGACAGTGAGGGATTAGTGCTCAAAGTTAATGATACGTATGATCACTAGATCACGTTCCAACCAATCAGGAGAGTGAAATAAATTGCTTCCCACTCATTTAGTTGACGCTGTATGCGTGTGCTCCTTTGACATTATTTAGAATGATTGTGCCAATCAAGACTTGTTAGCAGGATGTAATAGGGGAGTGGTTAGTTAGACACACTGTGGGAGGGGCATGGTAGGATGTCATAACAGGCTGTATCCAAAAAGCATTTAAAGTCAGCTTATACTTTTATTACACAACCACTTGTTCCCTTTGGCCTCTATGGGGGTGAATTGTATAATCTAGCTGGGAAAGCATTGTGTTCTAGAATGAGTCCAATGATAGGTGAGCAAAGTATGAATTCTATATCTTCCTCTTGAATAAGGATCATCGCAGATTAGGGAAATATGTACGCATATCACCTTAGAACCCAAACCAATTAAAATGCGCAAGAATATGACATTCAAAAGTGATAAATCAATGAAGAATGGACAAAATAGCAGTGTGCAGTAGTAAGATGTGGGAACAAACAGCCAATTCAGATAAATCTCCCAATCCATTTACAGTAGGTGCTCATCATGCATGTCATCCCTTTGCAATACATTCATCCCTAAAAACCAAAACCATAAATACCTCAAACCAATAAAAAAGATAAGAAAGAGGGCAAGAAGGTAGACTGAATGAGTGTATTGACCAGGCCGGTGCTACACAACCCTGCTTTCAGTACCAAATTACAGATACCAGATATACATAACCAGATATGCATCTTCAAAAAACACCCCAGCACATACAATCATACAGATCTTTCAAATAAAAAGTCCATGACCAAAAAAAGATACTGAATAAAACGCAATAAATATGAGCTTAAAGTCAGGTAAGCAGAGCAGCTTTGATCAGCAGCTGTTACAATAATATGTCTTATTCTGAGGGACACAAAAATGATTTTGTAATCAACTGACCTTGATTTGTTTTCATTTTCACTTGTTTAACACAATATTGGCCTGGAGGAGGCATCAGAGAGGCCTCAAACACAAACAGAAGTGCATGTCCTACCATAGGAGGAAGTAATCACTGTTAGTCTTATTTGAAAATGTTTGTGTATTTTTGTTCTAATTTTCCTCGTCTTAATTATTGTTGTTATATAATTATAATATTCTCTCAATGCTCTCTGTCGCTGCTCTAGTGACAGAGTAAACTCATGGCACATGTGTGAGCTACTGGATTTGACAGGCGGTGGAGGAGGTGGCTTGGCAGCACATGCAGGTGGGGTTGACAGATTTGGGCGGGATCAAATCTAGGTCCTCGTCGTCAGGGATCTCGTCCAGCCGGTAACCATCCTTCAACAGCTGGATATTCAGGTCCTGGTTGATTTGCTGCGAGGGTGGAGATATGGACATGTTACTAGGGCTGTAGGGGATTGTCAGCAATGTTACTAAGGGCTGTAGGGGATTGTCAGCCATGTTACTAAGGGCTGTAGGGGATGGTCAGCCATGTTACTAGGGGGTGTAGGGGATGGTCAGTCATGTTACTAAGGGCTGTAGGGGATTGTCAGCCATGTTACTAAGGGCTGTAGGGGATTGTCAGCCATGTTACTAAGGGCTGTAGGGGATGGTCAGCCATGTTACTAGGGGGTGTAGGGGATGGTCAGTCATGTTACTAAGCAGCAGTGTTGGGGTTAACACGTTTACAAAAGTAATGCGTTACGTAATCAGATTACTTTTATGAGCAAGGGAGTAAAGTAATGAGTTACTTTTTTCAAATTGGGTAATATTATTACAGTTACTTTGTCAAACAACGCGTGCGTTACTTTCAGAATCATATCTCTACCAGGCGCGTGTTTCCATGATCCGATCTCGACTTGTTGCAAAATAATATAAATAGTAATATAACGCGTTCCTTTCCACACAAAGTAATATTGTAAAGTAACAAGTAATATGTAATGTATTACCTTTTCAAGTAACTAATCCAAACACTGCTTAGGGTTGTAGCGGATGGTCAGTCATGTTGCTAAGGGGTGTAGCAGATGGTCAGTCATGTTACTAGGGAGTGTAGGGGATGGTCAGTCACATTACTAGGGGGTTTAGTTGACTGTCAATAACATTACTGCGGCTGCAGAAATGTTACCATAGACTTAAAAAGGCTGCTAAGTAGAGTCTTTAAGGAGTACCCATCATTTAACTAAGGCTAGTAATATTGTTACAGGGAAATCCATAAACACTATGTTTCTGGAGTCTACCTACTTCAGTGATCATATCAGGCTTTTGGAAATAGTCTTCGTACAATAGCTAAATGGTTTCATGATAAAGACATAAGGCTAAAATATGTAATGTAAGTGGCTTGGAGAATGAGTCAGTTGTGGTGACAGTTTGATATTTGGGTAATGAATATTAGGTAGCCTGAATTTTTATCCAACAGTAATCCGCATTTACTGTAATTAGGTTTGTGAAGGGAGAGAACCTTGAGATTGTGAGTGTGGTGGGGAGTGAGTGGCAATGGCTTGGCATGACTGTAAAGCCCATTACAGATACAAAAGTCGAGACGAGATGGTTTTATGCAGTTTTAGAACAAAGTTTGCTGATCTAAACAGTCTAGTTTTAGAACGTCTCATGTCGGCTAAAGATTTGAAAAGAGATAGGTCCCGTTTAGAAAATCAGAGAACAGTACGCAGAAGTTCTGTGTTTTAGTCAAACAGTTAGCTAGCTAGCCAAGCAGACAGCTACCTAGCTACAGTCAGATCCAAAATTATTGGCAGCCTTGATAAAGATTAGCAAAAAAGATTGCATAAATTAAATTATACAAATACTGAGCTATATTATATGCTCAAACATTTTTGAAAATGATATTATTTTATACTAATATACTAACAATTGCTCAGAGAAATACATTTTGTTGAACAAATCTAAAAAAGACAGGGGTTAAAATGATTGGCACCCCTATTTTTATACTCCAGCACTCTCCTCTTTATTTATTTTCTAAAATGTTTTATGAGATTGGAGAACACATTGGAAGGGATCTTAGACCATTCGTCCATACATAATCTTTCAAGATCCTTGATATCCTTCATCTGTGCTTATGGACTGCCGTTTTCAATTTAGACCACTGGTTTTCAATGGGGTTTATGTCCGGAGACTGAGATGGCCATTGCAAAAATTTAGATTTTTTGGTCAATTAACCATTTCTTTGTGGATTTTGATGTGTGCTTGGGGTTATTGTCTTGCTGGAAGATCCACTGGTGGGCAAGTTTCAGCCTCCTGGCAGAGGCAACCAGATTTTTGCCTAAAATGTCCAGATACTTGGTAAAGTTCATGATGCTGTTGACCTTAACAAGGGCCCCAGCACCAGTGGAAGCAAAATATCCCCATAACATCAAAGATCTCCACCATATTTTACAGTATGATGTTCTTTTCTGCATATGCATCTGTTTTTCGACGCCAAACCCACCACTGGTATGCATGGCCAAATAACTCTATTTTCATGTCATCTGACCATAGCACCAGTTCCAATTCAAGTGCCAATGCCATTTAGCAAACTCAAGATGGTGCTATGGTCATATGACTTGAAAATAGAGCTATTTGTCAAGACTGATAACCCTAAACACACATCAAAATCCACAAAGAAATTGTTAATTGATCACAAAATCAACATTTTGCAATGGCCATCTCAGTCTCCGGACTTGTAACCCCATTGGAAACCTGTGGTTTAATTGAAGAGGGTAGTCCATAAGTGCAGACGAAGGATATCAAGGATCTGGAAAGAGTCTGTATTGAGGAATAGTTTAAGATTCCTCCCGAAGTGTTCTCCAATCTCATAAAACATTTTAGAAAAAGGCTCAGTGCCATTATCCTCACAAGGGGAGGGTGCTGGAGTATTGAAAACATGGGTGCCAATCATTTTTAACCCTATCTTTTAGAGATGTTTTGTATTACTTGTTAAACAAAATCTCTTTTTCTGAGCAGTTGCTAAGCTACAGGACTGTTTTGCTAGCACAGACTGGAATATGTTCCGGGATTCTTCCGATAGCATTGAGGAGTACACCACATCAGTCACTGGCTTCATCAATAAGTGCATCGATGACGTTGTCCCCACAGTGACCGTACGTACATACCCCAACCAGAAGCCATGGATTACAGGCAACATCCGCACTGAGCTAAAGGGTAGAGCTGCCGCTTTCAAGGAGCGGGACTCTAACCCGGACGCTTAAAAGAAATCCCACTATGCCCTCTGACGACCCATCAAACAGGCAAAGAGTCAATACAGGACTAAGATTGAATCGTACTACACCGGCTCTGACGCTCGTCGGATGTGGCAGGGCTTGAAAACTATTACAGACTACAAAGGGAAGCACAGCCGCGAGCTGCCCAGTGACACAAGCCTACCAGATGAGCTAAATCACTTCTATGCTCGCTTCGAGGCAAGCAACACTGAAGCATGCATGAGAGCATCAGCTGTTCCGGATGACTATGTGATCACGCTCTCCGTAGCCGATGTGAGTAAGACTTTTAAGCAGGTCAACATTCACAAGGCCGCAGGGCCAGACGGATTACCAGGACGTGTATTCCGAGCATGCGCTAACCAACTGGCAAGTGTCTTCACTGACATTTTCAACATGTCCCTGACTGAGTCTGTAATACCAACATGTTTCACGCAGACCACCATAGTCCCTGTGCCCAAGGACACTAAGATAACCTGCCTAAATGACTACCGACACGTAGAAATCACGTCTGTAGCCATGAAGTGATTTGAAAGGCTGGTCATGGCTCACATCAACACCATTATCCCAAAACCCTAGACCCACTCCAATTTGCATACCGCCCCAACAGATCCACAGATGATGCAATCTATATTGCACTCCACACTGCCCTTTCCCACCTGGACAAGAGGAACACTAATAGGAATGCTATTCATTGACTACAGCTCAGCATTCAACACCATAGTGCCCTCAAAGCTCATCACTAAGCTAAGGACCCTGGGACTAAACACCTCCCTCTACAACTGGATCCTGGACTTCCTGACGGGCCGCCCCCAGGTGGTAAGGGTAGGTAACAACACATCTGCCACGCTGATCCTCAACACGGGGCCCCTCAGGGGTGCGTG
The DNA here is from genome assembly GCF_964263955.1 of Coregonus lavaretus. Taxonomy (NCBI): domain Eukaryota; kingdom Metazoa; phylum Chordata; class Actinopteri; order Salmoniformes; family Salmonidae; genus Coregonus; species Coregonus lavaretus. Next base: position 12,984,195 of record NC_140004.1, read on the forward strand.
CTCAGTCCCCTCCTGTACTCCCTGTTCAGCCATGACTGTATGGCCAGGCACGACTCCAACACCATCATTAAGTTTGCAGACGACACAACAGTGGTAGGCCTGATCACCGACAATGATGAGACAGCCCATAGGGAGGAGGTCAGAGACCTGGCCGTGTGGTGCCAGTATAACAACCTCTCCTTCAACGTGATCAAGACAAAGGAGATGATTGTGGACTACAGGAAAAAAAAGAGGACTGAGCACGCCCCCATGCTCATCGACAGGACTGTAGTGGAACAGGTTGAGAGCTTCAAGTTCCTTGATGTCCACATCACCAACAAACTATCAACACACCAAGACAGTCGTGAAGAGGGCACGACAAAGCCTATTCCCCCTCAGGAGACTGAAAAGATTTGGCATGGGTCCTCAGATCCTCAAAAGGTTCTACAGCTGCACCATCGAGAGCATCCTGACTGGTTGCATCACCGCCTGGTATGGCAACTGCTCGGCCTCCGACCGCAAAGGCACTACAGAGGGTAGTGCGTACGGCCCAGTACATCACTGGGGCCAAGCTTCCTGCCAATCAGGACCTCTATACCAGGCGGTAGCTTCCTGCCATCCAGGACCTCTATACCAGGCGGTGTCAGAGGAAGGCCCTAAAAATTGCCAAAGACTCCAGCCACCCTAGTCATGGACCGTTCTCTCTGCTACCGCACGACAAGCGGTACCGGAGCACCAAGTCTAGGTCCAAAAGGCTTCTCAACAGCTTCTACCCCCAAGCCATAAGACTCCTGAACAGCTAATCATGACTACCCAGACTATTTGCACTGCCCCCCCCCCCCACCCTACCCCATCCCCCTCTTTTACGCTGCTGCTACTCTGTTTATTATTTATGCGTAGTCACTTTAACTCTACCCACATCTACATATTACCTCAATTACCTCGACTAGCCGGTGCCCCCGCACATTTACTCTGTACCGGTTCCCCCATGTACAGTGGGGAAAAAAAGTATTTAGTCAGCCACCAATTGTGCAAGTTCTCCCACTTAAAAAGATGAGAGAGGCCTGTAATTTTCATCATAGGTACACGTCAACTATGACAGACAAAATGAGAAAAAAAATTCCAGAAAATCACATTGTAGGATTTTTAATGAATTTATTGGCAAATGATGGTGGAAAATAAGTATTTGGTCAATAACAAAAGTTTCTCAATACTTTGTTATATACCCTTTGTTGGCAATGACACAGGTCAAACGTTTTCTGTAAGTCTTCACAAGGTTTTCACACACTGTTGCTTGTATTTTGTGGTCCTCTGTAGCTCAGCTGGTAGAGCACGGCGCTTGTAACGCCAAGGTAGTGGGTTCGATCCCCGGGACCACCCATACACAAAAAAAATTTATGCATGCATGACTGTAAGTCGCTTTGGATAAAAGCGTCTGCTAAATGGCATATTATTATTATATTATTATTATTATTATTATTATTATTATTATTATTATTATTATTTATATTATTATTATTATTATTATTATTATTATTATATTATTATTATTATTATTATTATTATTATTTATTATTATTATTATTATTATATTATTATTATTATTATTATTATTATTATTATTATTATTATTATTATTATTATTATTATTATTATTTATTATTATTATTATTATTATTATTATTATTTATTATTATTATTATTATTATTTTGGCCCATTCCTCCATGCAGATCTCCTCTAGAGCAGTGATGTTTTGGGGCTGTCGCTGGGCAACACAGACTTTCAACTCCCTCCAAAGATTTTCTATGGGGTTGAGATCTGGAGACTGGCTAGGCCACTCCAGGACCTTGAAATGCTTCTTACGAAGCCACTCCTTCGTTGCCCGGGCGGTGTGTTTGGGATCATTGTCATGCTGAAAGACCCAGCCACGTTTCATCTTCAATGCCCTTGCTGATGGAAGGAGGTTTTCACTCAAAATCTCACGATACATGGCCCCATTCATTATTTCCTTTACACGGATCAGTCGTCCTGGTCCCTTTGCAGAAAAACAGCCCAAAAGCATGATGTTTCCACCCCCATGCTTCACAGTAGGTATGGTGTTCTTTGGATGCAACTCAGCATTCTTTGTCCTCCAAACATGACGAGTTGAGTTTTTACCAAAAAGTTATATTTTGGTTTCATCTGACCATATGACATTCTCCCAATCCTCTTCTGGATCATCCAAATGCACTTCAGACGGGCCTGGACATGTACTGGCTTAAGCAGGGGGACACGTCTCGCACTGCAGGATTTGAGTCCCTGGCGGCATAGTGTGTTACTGATGGTAGGCTTTGTTACTTTGGTCCCAGCTCTCTGCAGGTCATTCACTAGGTCCCCCCGTGTGGTTCTGGGATTTTTGCTCACCGTTCTTGTGATCATTTTGACCCCACGGGGTGAGATCTTGCGTGGAGCCCCAGATTGAGGGAGATTATCAGTGGTCTTGTATGTCTTCCATTTCCTAATAATTGCTCCCACAGTTGATTTCTTCAAACCAACCTGCTTACCTATTGCAGATTCAGTCTTCCCAGCCTGGTGCAAGTCTACAATTTTGTTTCTGGTGTCCTTTGACAGCTCTTTGGTCTTGGCCATTGTGGAGTTTGGAGTGTGACTGTTTGAGGTTGTGGACAGGTGTCTTTTATACTGATAACAAGTTCAAACAGGTGCCATTAATACAGGTAACGAGTGGAGGACAGAGGAGCCTCTTAAAGAAGAAGTTACAGGTCTGTGAGAGCCAGAAATCTTGCTTGTTTGTAGGTGACCAAATACTTATTTTCCACCATAATTTGCAAATAAATTCATTAAAAATCCTACAATGGGATTTTCTGGATTTTTTTTTCTCAATTTGTCTGTCATAATTGACGTGTACCTATGATGAAAATTACAGGCCTCTCTCATCTTTTTAAGTGGGAGAACTTGCACAATTGGTGGCTGACTAAATACTTTTTTCCCCACTGTATATAGCCTCCCTACTGTTATTTTATTTTCCTGCTGCTCTTTAGTTATTTGCTTTTATTTTTTTACTTAACTTTTTTTATTTTACTTTTTTATTTTAAAAAAACCCTGCATTGCTGGTTAAGGGCTTGTAAGCATTTCACTGTAATGTTGTATACGGCGCATGTGGCAAATAAAATATGATTTGATTTGATTTGTATTAGTATAAATGAATACAATTGTAGTATTTCCATACAATTTTGCTCAGTATTTGTATAATTCTTTGCTCATCTTTATCAAGGGTGCCAATAATATTGGATCTGACTGTATTTTGCTGCAGTTAGCTATCTAGCCTAGCAGAATGTGTGCCCTATTTCTGGTGCATGTATTTCATGATACTCGTTTGCTACAACACCTTGCCACAACTAGTGGCAACTTTGTTTCAAAGTTGTATTATGTCATTGTAAAGAGGTATCATCACCATGGAAACCGTCTCAACAGTTTGTCTCAAAATGTTTTATTTGAATGCAGCTGTCCTTAGTCAGATGTTCTACACAAAATTGGTTAGATTTGTCTCGCCTAGTCTCTCCTTATGTCGGCTGTTGTATCTTTACCGGGCTTAAGTAGTGTTACCCAGAGTGCATAGGTACCTGGGCCCTCACACATCTCACCTCGGCTGAGGAGTATCCCGATGAGGAGTATCTGGACATGTCGAAGTCATCGTCACTGCAACATAAATGGAAGCGTATGGTCATTTGCATAGATTCATGTCATCACTGTTGATCTTATATTTATGTTAACCTCACACACTGCCCATAACCTAAATACTGTATCTACAGTATGTTGGCAGGTCTGAGAGTAAAGGGTGATGGTGGACATTTCCCATTGTCTGTGTATGACTGTCATTGATGTTGTCACATACCTGTCTGTATCTAGTGCAACCAGGGGCTTCTCATCAGGGCTCTGGTCTAAGGAGGAGTAGCCCTTATTGGGCACCACCAGCCTGTGGAGAGGAGAGAGGGAGTGAGTGAAAGAGAGAGGGAAGAGTTAGAGATGGGCAGGAGAGTGAGGACACAAGGAAGAAGAGGTAGAGCAGACCAGGATGAAAAAAAAGAGAGTGAGTGAAAGAAACAGGAGAGGTTGAAGAGGGATATATGAAGAAAAAAAAGAATGAATGAAGGGCCAAAATGGAGAAGGCCCTAGTCAGGACCGAGGTCAGCTCTCACCGTGTTCTGGCCATCACATTGTTCTTCTTGGGCTGCTGGTTCACTGGACTACCTGCATTGGCATTCTTCATTGATCCCTTCCTGGCCAGCTCGCGCTGTTTCTCTGCACATCACAGAATGTGACATTAGAAGATGGACAAAAATACACTGAGTTTACAGAACATTAGGAACATTTTCTTAATATTGAGTTGCACCCCCTTTCGTGCTCAGAACAGCCTCAATTCGTCGGGGCATGGACTCTACAAGGTGTCGAAAGCATTCTACATGGATTCTAGCTCATGTTGACTCCAATGCTTCCCACAGTTGTGTCAAGTTGGCTGGACCATTCTTGATACACACAGGGAACTGTTGAGTGTGAAAAACCAAGCAGCGTTGCAGTTCTTGACACACTCAAACCGGTGTGCCTGGCACCTACTACCATACCCTGTTCAAAGGCACTTAAATATTTTGTACTTGCCCATTCACCCTCTGAATGGCACACATACACAATCCATGTCTCAATTGTCTCAAGCCTTATAAATCATTCTTTAACCTGTCTCAACCCCTTCATCTTCACTGGTTGAAGTGGATTTAACAAGTGACATCAATAAGGGATCATAGCTTTCACCTGGATTCACCTGGTCAGTCTTTGTCATGGAAAGAGCGGGTGTTCCTAATGTTTTGTACACTCAGTGTATACAGTACAGTCACAGACACAATCCTGGCATGGCAGCTCTCAGCTGAGCAGTTTCCTGACGCCATTCAACTTGTCATCTGGTTTTGAGTCAGTACTGTGTCATCCTAACCTTATAGCTAAAGGACAGGAAAAAGAAGATGCTCTACAGGAATGACGGCGTCCATCCGAAACAACATGGCTCCTGGACCATGTCCACGCATTTCAAGGCTGCGTTGAGACAATGACTTATCAGTGACCCAAGCCCTGCTCAGATAATCCCTACCATTGTGTCGCTGAATTGTCATAGTGATGCTGCAAATGTACATTGTTCCAGGGGCGTTGGCAGTCATAATATAAGTAACCTAATGTATGTCCCTCTAACTCCCCTGAATGCCTCCTACAGCTATTGTATGCAGTAAACATGTGCCTATGAACCTGAGTTATACTGTTAGCACTGAGGCGGTTTGCCCTAGTAGGAAGCCCACTGTGTGCAGCTCACGCTGCACTATCAGCTCCAACATAAATATCACTGTCATGTCTATCTCTGATAAGCCTCCCAGGAAAGCAATCAAAATCAAGAATCCCAGAAAAGTGCTAAAAATAGCCCACATTAACATACACTATATGACCAAATGTATGTGGACACCTGCTTGTCGAACATCTCATTCCAAAATCATGGGCATTAATATGGAGTTGCCCCCCCTTTGTTGCTATAACAGCATCCACTCTTCTGGGAAGGCTTTCCAGTAAATGTTGGAACATTGCTGCGGGGACTTGCTTCCATTCAGCCACAAGAGCATTAGTGAGGTCGGGCACTGATGTTGGGCTATTAGGCCTGGCTCGCGGTCAACGTTCCAATTCATCCCAAAGGTGTTTGATGGGGTTGAGGTCAGGACTCTGTGCAGGCTAGTCAAGTTCTTCCACACCGATTTCGACAAACTATTTCTGTATGGACCTCACTTTGTGCACAGGGGCATTTTCATGCTGAAACAGGAAAGGGCCTTCCCCAAACTGTTGCCACAAGGTTGGAAGCACAGAATCATCTATAATGTCATTGTATGCTGTAGCGTTAAGATTTCCCTTCACTGGAACTAAGGGGCCTAGTCCAAACCATGAAAAACAGCCCCCGACCATTATTCCTCCTCCACCAAACTTTACAGTTGGCACTATGCATTGGGGCAGGTAGCGTTTTCCTGGCATCCACCAAACCCAGATTCGTACGTCGGACTGCCAGATGGTGAAGCGTGATTCTTCACTTCAGAGAACGTGTTTCCACTGCTCCGGAGTCCAATGGCAGCGAGCTTTACACCACTCCAGCCGACACTTGGCATTGCGCATGGTGATCGTAGGCTTGTGTGCGGCTGCTCGGCCATGGAAACCCATTTCATGAAGCTTCCGACGAACAGTTCTTGTGCTGACGTTGCTTCCAGAGGCAGTTTGGAACTCGGTATTGACTGTTGCAACCGAGGACAGACGATTTTTACGCGCTACGTGCTTCAGCACTCTGCGGTCCCGTTCTGTGAGCTTGTGTGGCCTACCACTTCGTGGCTGAGCCGTTGTTGCTCCTAGACGTTTCCACTTCACAATAACAGCACTTACAGTTGACCGGGGTAGCTCTAGCAGGGCAGAAATTTGACGAACTGACTTGTTGGAAAGGTGGCATCCTATGACGGTGCCACGTTGAAAGTCACTGAGCTCTTCAGTAAGGCCATTCTACTACCAATGTTTGTCTATGGAGATTGCATGGCTGTGTGCTCGATTTTATACACCTGTCAGCAACGGGTGTGGCTGAAATAGCCTAATCCATTAATTTTGGCCATGTAGTGTATATCAGGCGGTGTGAAAGGGAGGCCCGACATTTTTTTGAAGACTCCAGCCACCCAAGCTATAGACTGTTCTCTCTGCTTACGCATGGCAAGCGGTACCGGAGCAACAAGTCTGACACCAACAGCCTCCTGAACATCTTCTATCCCCAAGCCATAATACTGCTAAATAGCTACCAAAATGGCTACATGGACTATCTGCATTGACCGTTCTATTTTCTAAAATGTTTTGCAATGACTCTACATACTCACAGGACTCTAAACACTTACTCACACTGACACTCCAACACACACACACTTAATTTGCTCACACACACATAACACGCACACACATTTATACTGACTCTACACACATGCACACACACTCAAACAATCATCATATACGCTGCTGCTAATCTGTTTATCAAATATCCTGATGCCTAGTCACCTTACCCCTATACATATCTACCCTTACCACTCCAGTATCCCTGCACATTGTAAATATGGTATTGGTACTGACCCTGGAACTGACCCTGTATCAGTGGTGTAAAGTACTTAAGTAAAAATACTTTAAAGTACTACTTAAGTAGTTTTTTGGGGTATCTGTACTTTACTTTACTAATTATATTTTTGACTACTTTTACTTCACTTCATTCCTAATGAAGATATTGTACTTTTTACTCCATACATTTTCCCTGACACCCAAAAGTACTCATTACATTTTGAATGCTTAGCATGACAGGAAAACGCTCCAATTCATGCACTTATCAAGAGAACATCCCTGGTCATCCCTACTACCTCTGATCTGGCGGATTCATTAAACACATGCTTTGTTTGTAAATTATGTCTGAATGTTGGAGTGCCCCTGGCTATCCGTACATTTTTAAAACAAGAAAATGATGCTGTCTGGTTTGCTTAATATAAGGAATTTGAAATGATTTATACATTTACTTTTGATACTTAAGTATATTTTAGCAATTACATTTACTTTTGATACTTATGTACATTTAAAACCAAATACTTTTAGACTTTTACTCAAGTAGTATTTTACTGGGTGACTTTCACTTTTACTTGAGTCATTTTCTATTAAGGTATCTTTACTTTTACTCAAGTATGAAAATTGGGTACTTTTCACACCACTGCCCTGTATATAGCTTACTTACTTTCTCGTGTTCTTGTTAGTTTTATTTCTCATGTTTTTTCGTTCTACTTTACTTTTTTTTATAGTACTACTGATTTTGATTACTGCATTGTTGGGAAAGAGCTTGCAAGAAAGGCATTTCACTGTACTTCTGCACGTGACAATATAAACATGAAACTTGAGATAGACAGGCTAGAAATATTTTTTAAATGTCCAATTTGTTGTGATGCTAGCATTCAATTGGCACTCCCTGTTGCACAAAACAAGCTTCCGTTCCCCCTGTCACAAGGGAATTTATGGCTGATTTAAGATGAAATGATCAACCCTGTTATGGTCAACCCTGTTACGTTATTTGGCACTTAATAGGCACTTACTATAGATTTTTTCAAATTTAAACTCTTGAGATGGGAAAATGTGTTTTTTAAATAAAGTTACACTTCTAAAAAGGCACTGAATTGGTGGAACGACCCAGTATCCAAATCTGTGGGTGATGTGTTGCACTTGTGGGCAAAACGTTCCCAATAAAAAATACACAACATATTCTAATAAATGTTTTACAATCTTAATGTTGCATCATGCACAGATGTATGGAGGAAAACATACATCGGGCTAATGGCTGCAGCCGGCTAGTTTGAGGTTTTGATATACCAGAACGTCTGGGGCTTGGGGCGGAAATCTGTGGGACCAGGGCCATCCAAAAAATAGGAGTCCCTCCCTCTTCGCATATGTTATGGGAACATATTTGTTGAAAGGATATCATGAGGAGGGATTGGTCATCAAAGACATGACTTACTCCAAAATTGCTAAATTTACTACCTAACAGATGCTACCTGGAAATGATCCTTTCTACTCTTGAGTCATTCAATGATTTTACAGACTGGACATCACAATGAGATGTGTCAATGTGTTTATATTGATGCTTTTAATTTTAGTAATATGGTTTTGGGAATGATTGAGCCTCGACTCCACTACACCTAGCCTTTGTATTGCACCTTTCTATCGTGTATTCCTCCCCATGTCTTTGTATTGCTCTCCAGTCATGTAACCCCTGTCCAAGGTGCTGAAATAAACACGCAGGCAGTAGGTTTTGCTGATCCTTCTTACACTCACCTATCTTCATCTGCAGAGGAGAGGGCTTGTAGTTAATAGTGACTGGCTCCCCCTCCCTTGTGTCTAAGTCTGCCTCAGAAGAAGCTGAGGATGATGCAGGGTCCTAGAGAGAGAGAGAGAGAGAGAGAGAGAGAGAGAGAGAGAGAGAGAGAGAGAGAGAGAGAGAGAGAGAGAGAGAGAGAGAGAGAGATGACTCCCATACATATGTTCTGGGATGTTTATGACATTGTTTAGGCTAATAAATACAAGCCCATATGCACACACACACACATCAAAGGTTGTCAGGTAGTCACATCTTCATTGCACACAGTCCATTCATCGACTCCCATGATGCACATTTCACTCATAGCTCCCAAAAGCTATGCCAGCGCGGATACAGACAGGCCCTTCAGTAGGTTCAACTATACCCCAGGGCCCTGAGAAACGAACTCTGTACAGCAAACTAAGAAGGCCTACTGACGAGACACAGCACTATACGCCTAACAGTATCTGATGCGAACCAGTGGGTTTGATTCAGAGTTAAATACGACATATGCTGTCGTGGAGGGTACCGCTCCACGCAGTCTCTGCATGATGAATTAATCGAACATCAGCTAGGCCTTAGTTGCTCTGATAGGCTACCCGATTGCTTTGTGATGTTCAGTAATAGCCTACAATTCAATAATAACATCATCTGTCACATACATTCCAATCAACTACTTAGAATTTTTGCAGTGACAGTGTTAAAGCTGGCCTTTGCCTCACAGGCCTATGCTTGTCCCCAGAGCAGATATGGCTCTGAGAGGGTGTAGGCATCACGGATGAACACTACGCAGCTCACCATCTCAATCTCTTAAAAAACAGATAGCCTATTGATCAAGGTCTTCTCTAAATTCGCTTCTCATCGCCATAAAGCCAGGCATATTCTTTTATTGACCTTATGGTTGCCTACCAAGATTAATGCGACATGTGTTCCCTTCATCAGAGAGCAAAAAAAATGCTTCAAAATAACACCAGGCCAATATCTAAATTCAACAATCCATTATAGGCAACATTTATGGCGTCAAACGCGTAGTAGGCTAGCTTAGTCTCATAATATAGGAACAGAATATATTAGCCTATGCATTAATTTATAATCACAAGGAAAAAAAGACATTCCACTTACAAGCGGCTGCATCTCTCCCTGGACAGCGCTCGGCACCTGAAATCTATCTACCGGTATCTCTTCCATCATTTTGGCGACGTGTTCGTTCTAACGTTTATGCCTCGGTAATTATACGGCAGCGCCGTGTGTTGGGCCAATAGTGTGATTAGTTGTGCCTCAGATTTTCGGTTTCTCACATTTCTAGCAATCTCTGCGATTCTCCGGTTATCTGCCTCATCCCAGCAGGCAGTATCTATGCGGTGGTAACCAGTCAGTGACTCAACCACCCACTTCCGGGTACGGATCCGTTAATCGGTCTCGCCCATAATGATCTCGCCTTACCGAGCGTAAAACCGTTCCACCATGGCCTGACAATGTGGACCAGTGATTTTTTTATGGCATAACTCTAATAAAGATCCTAATTTGTAGTCTAAATCAGCAGTTGTCACAAATTGCTTTACAGATACCCGGCCTAAATCCCCAAAAGAAAGCAATGCAGAAGCAGAAGCACAGTGGCCAGGAAGCTTCGTCCCGCAACTATCCATTTAAATTTAAAAAAAAATTATTTGTATTATTACTTTTACTTTTACTGTTACAGATGGCTAAGTAAAAGTCAAATGTGTTATAGAAATGTTAATTTAAATGGCTAGTTGCGGAACGAAGGGATAACCTCCCTAGGAAGAACCCTAGAGAGGAACCACGCTCAGAGGGGTGGCAAGGCCTTTTCTGGCATATGACATAGCCTATAGTTTAAATAAATGTTTTTATAAAATATATATAATTTTTTGTCGGAGAATATCTATTCCAGACTGCCTTGTGCCTTCCCCTCCATTACATTTCACTGGCTGGCAATTAAAACAACATGTCGTTATCATTCCAGCAAAGAGCAGCAATATCATGTACTAACAGCACATTAATCAATAACAATAAAGCCAAGGCTAGTATATTTTGAAATTATTATTTGAAGGGACAGTTGTCTTAGCCAGTATGAACCAATAGATGGTGCTCCAAACATAGGGTAGGTGATGACTGGGAGGTTGGCGAGACACGCAATTGGAGGAGTGGAATTACAATGAGACCAAGGTAAGGCCCAAGAGGCCATGTGGTAGGTTTATGGTCCTTCATTTTGGCACAGAGCTTATTGTGTGTGTGTGTGTGTGTGTGTGCGTGCGTGCGTGCGTGTGTGCGCGCGTGCGCGCGTGTGTGTGGGCGTGCATATGTGGCCTGTGTGTGCGTGCGTGAATACCAATGACATCTGGAGAAGTGGTTTCAATAATCTTCATATGTATTCCCTATCAGTTTACAATTCAACATTCTTGGGGAAAGGGTACATGGAACCATAGCATGTGGAAACATCATGGCAGTCACTACAGGTGCGGTTCTGTCCAGGTGCGGCTAGACGCTTCTGTATTTCTTTCGCAATGACTCGAGGTAACTGTCCATGGTTCTGAATTGATAATTACGCGTGCGCGGTACACAGGCCAACATTACGTCTTCCTGGGACTTCTCCCATATGTAGTTACCTTTTGAGGCTTTAGAGTGTGCGTCTCATTAGTGTGCGTCACTGCTGTAGGTGCTATACGTTGCTGCATTAGCCTGGTTCCAGATCTGTTTTGGCTATTGTCATGCAGACCTGGGTAATAAACTGTATATCCAATCTGCTCAGAAATAATTGATGTAGGTTAGTCTATGATGCATTGTAATGCGCATTCATGGCATCTTTGTAGGCCTATGTTAAAACCGATGCACATTTTCTCCAGCACTTCCTGATTTACAAATTAATCGTATCCGTCCCAATTCGGCGCAGGCGACATTTGAGTGGTTCTGAACACCTCCTGAATCGCCTGTTTGAGCTACTGTACATGGTTAAGACGTCTATTTGTTCTGGATCCGCCCATAGCAGCCACTCATCTCTGTGGTAGACGGCAGCTGCGCTAGAGCGGAGTTTGTAAGACAACATCCCGAAAATCTAAAGGCGGATCGGTTTGAACTACAGACTATTATGACCCCATCATAGAAAGCTTAGATAACATTCACGAACACAGGACTCGTTAGAATGTAATAGTTTTTCGACATACAAGATCATAAAGAAGTAGTGCATTGTGATCATTCCTGAGGTTTTCCTGAGCTTTCTTATAGCTAGCTGTCAGACAGACTTCAAACAGTGACAAACAGACAACAGGCATTGGTATAAGACAATGGGTTTTGTGGATATAACAGTACATTTGATACATTTCCACCCAGGGAATAGTGTCTAATACTGTGACTCATATTGTTGCTGTCACAAACTTCAAATTGAATACAGTTGTCACAGACTATTTGAATATACATTTCACACTGAGCCAACATTTCCTGTACTTACATTATTCTTATAAATGCTTTTTCTATCAGGTTTTTGTTTGGCGGACCTCATCTTTGAAGTGACACTAGTGAATAAAACTCATTAACTTCATTCTACTTGTAGCCCTGGTTGTCCTGAAAAGAAAACAGCAAATCACTTAAATGTGTGGCTAAATATGAGGGAGCACAAGCAGATATAGCTGCACTTTGTTCCCCATAGTTCGATGGATAATCATGCACTGTGAGGACAATGCTGTGGTTAGTGAATAAAACTCATGAATGTAACTTTTTTATGTCAAATTCTTTTTCATTCTACTTGTAGCCCTGGTTATCCTGAAAAGAAAACAGCTAATCACATCAATGTGAGGCTTAATATGAGGGAACACAAGCAGATACATTAAATTAGTTACAAAATGGAACTGATATATCACGTTTCAGGAGAAGACCCAGATGCAGACAGTGTCAAAGTAACAAAAGTTTATTACAAAAACAGGGGGCAGGCAAACGACAGGTCAAGGGCAGCCAGAGGTCAGTAATCCAGATCAGAGCCCAAAAGGTACAGAACGGCAGGCAGTCTCAGGGTCAGGGTAGACAGAGGTCAATAATCCAGGGTGGTGTAACAAGGTACAGAACGGCAGGCAGGCTCAGGGTCAGGGCAGGCAGAATGGTCAAAACCGGGAAAACTAGAAAACAGGAACTTGAGAAAGACAGGAGCAAGGGAAATGTTTTCAAATTTTCTCTACTTTTGCATATTTGTGATACTGAATGTTATCAGATCTTCAACCAAAACCTAATATTAGATAAAGGGAACATAAGTGAACAAATAACACAACAATTACATACTTATTTAATTTTTTTCATAAACAAAGTTATGCAACACCCAATTCCTCTGTGTGAAAAAGTAATTGCCCCCTTACACTCAATAACTGGTTGTTCCACCTTTAGCTGCAATGACTCCAACCAAATGCTTCCTGTAGTTGTTGATCAGTCTCTCACGTCGCTGTAGAGGAATTTTGGCCCACTCTTCCATGCAGAACTGTTTTAACTCAGTGACGTGTGGGGTTTCAAGCATGAACTGCTCGTTTCAAGTCCTGCCACAACATCTCAATTGGGATTAGGTCTGGAATTTGACTAGGCCATTCCAAAACTTACAATTTGTTGCTTTTTAGCAATTTTCATGTAGACTTGATTGTGTGTTTTGGATCATTGTCTTGCTGCATGACCCAGCTACGCTTCAGCTTCAGCTCACAGATGGATGGTCTGACATTCTCCTGTAGAATTCTCTGATACAGAGCAGAATTCATGGTTCCTTCTATTAAGGCAAGTCGTCCAGGTCCTGAGGCAGCAAAGCATCCCTAAACCATCACACCACCACCACCATGCTTGACCTTTGGTATGATGTTCTTACTGTGGAATGCAGAGTTTGGACGAGATGGGTCCCATTATGCCTGGCGAAAACCAAACACTGCATTCCACAGTAAGAACATCATACCAAAGGTCAAGCATGGTGGTGGTGGTGTGATGGTTTAGGGATGCTTTGCTGCCTCAGGACCTGGACGACTTGCCTTAATAGAAGGAACCATGAATTCTGCTCTGTATCAGAGAATTCTACAGGAGAATGTCAGACCATCCGTCTGTGAGCTGAAGCTGAAGCGCAGCTGGGTCATGCAGCAAGACAATGATCCAAAACACACAATCAAGTCTACATGAAAATTGCTAAAAAGCAACAAATTTGAAGTTTTGGAATGGCTTAGTCAAAGTCCAGACCTAATCCCAATTGAGATGTTGTGGCAGGACTTGAAACGAGCAGTTCATGCTTGAAAACCCACACGTCACTGAGTTAAAGCAGTTCTGCATGGAAGAGTGGGCCAAAATTCCTCCACAGCGACGTGAGAGACTGATCAACAACTACAGGAAGCATTTGGTTGGAGTCATTGCAACTAAAGGTGGCACAACCAGTTATTGAGGGTAAGGGGGCAATTACTTTTTCACACAGGGGAATTGGGTGTTGCATAACTTTGTTTATGAAATAAATATGTAATTGTTGTGTTATTTGTTCACTTATGTTCCCCTTATCTAATATTAGGTTTTGGTTGAAGATCTGATAACATTCAGTATCAAAAATATGCAAAAGTAGAGAAAATTAGAAAGGGGGCAAATACCTTTTCATAGCACTGTAAATACACTGGGGATAATGGGGAAGATGGGCGACACAGGTGAAACAGATCAGGGTGTGACATGATAGGCTGATTTGATGAATCATAGTGATCTGCATTTGTGAATCGGCTTGATAAACCTGATTTCGGAATGTTTATTTTGGGGTGGGAATCCCAATGCCACCCACTATGCAGATGTGACGTGATCAGATGTGATGCTGCCTGGTGACTCATTCATTATTCACTTCCACTACTGTGGGTCCCATGCCCCATTATCTTTCAATAAGACACACACACACACACACACACACACACAGACAAACATACACAAACACACACACACACACACACACACACACACACACTATTCTGTATCCTCAGTGACTGACTTCATCCCAACCTTTCTCCCTGGATGTAGGTTATGCAAACCCTCCAGCGGTGCAGATGGAGAAGCAGATTATTGTGCAGTCCTCTGTTTATTAGTAATTTGTGTTTGCAAATATTTGCTCATTGAGTTATGTAATGCGATGTTGAGTACAGCTCTTAAATCTAAACCAGGATAGGTCAATTAGAAGACTGAATGATGAGTAAACACTACCAATACTACTGGCTATTGCAGTCCTTTCCTTATAGGAAGGATCCCATGGATCCAAGTTTACCATGTTGATAAATGTGAGTGGCGGAGGATTGGCAGTTACTCCTAACCCCAACAGAGAAGGTCTCTCAGCCCTTCAGGGGCCAATCTGTGAATCATGGAAGGTCAGCATAGTGATTCATGGTCAGTATTGCATTAAGAGAAGTCAGAACTTGTCATTTGAAATGAGTGACAGTCAAGTGAACTGTCCTCCACAATACCCCAGTGTTTCTTTGCGAGAGGGAAATGTCAACTTTGCTTAAAACATGGTGGGACATATCACATTAACTCTGAAGAGTCGCCATTTTGGTGGAAGAAGCGTAGTCCTTCATTGGATTTTATTTTACATTTCCTCCCTTAGACTAAACAACGAATATGTCCTTCACTCCTTTACAGACACAATGGGTGAGGTTACCTGAAATTGTTTGACAGAGAGAGACAGAAAGAGAGAGAGGCAGGCAGCTAAAGAACAGGATGTAGCAGAGCTGGTGGAGGGGGCAGCAATAGAGGGACTCCTCTCTGACGAACATACTCATTTAGTAAAACACTGCCAGGTAGAAGCACAACAAGCCACCAAAGGCCTCTGCCATCTGTCTGAGGTACTCTGTGACTGTTCTGTTCACACACAGGAGTAAGGGCTCGAAGCTATGGAGTGCAAAAGAGTTAGAGGCACTAGTCAGACTCCATCGACTGCAAGCCGGCAAGCAAACAGTCAACGGGTCAGGAAAGTCAAAAGAACAGGTGGGATCAAAGAGAAGACAGTTGTGTAGAGAGATAGAGGACAGCGATGGAACCGAGGAGGCACTGGATGAGACCCTGTGGTAGGCTTATGGTCCTTCATATTGACACAGAGCTTGTTATGCGCGCAGGTGCGCACGTGTGTGTGTGTGTGTGAGGCTTATTACCTAATTGCTATGGCTTGACTGTGAATCCTCCAGTAACAGTGCTTAATTTGTAAATCGGGAGGTACTGGAGCACATGTGAACGCGAGACACTGAATGACCTGTGGAGCTCAGAGATCCTGGAACATGCATGCGGTGAGAACATGCATGCACAGCAGCAACTTACTGAAGCTACATCAGTGACCCACACTAATGAGATTGTGGTTTAATCAACACTATGGGAAACGTGATTCAAGACCTGCTAGAGCCAGCCTTTACTACAGTGCAATAGTTGGACTTTGCTCCCCATATTTCGATGGATAATCATGCACTGTGAGGACAATGCTGTGGTTGTTATTTTGTGCTGGTTGTAGTGAAATGATTTATGAAGGTCAGTAATATACATCCCCAAAAGTTACACAAAAGTAAAACATTTATTGCGTTAATAAAAAATGTAAGCCAACATTATGTCCATGATTCATAGAACAACATCACCATCATAATTACACATGTGGAATGCTGATTGGCATAGTACAGTACATGGTAGAGCCATCTGTTTCAAGTAGTCATTTTGATTTACCGCGTCACACCATCATTAACTATGGGAGTCTTTCTAAAATATTCTCGTTATACTGTATCTTTGGGTGTCACTCCTTTAGAAGGTTGTCTATAAATATCAAATATTTAGTTTCATATGAACCCAGTAAGTGTCAGACAGACATATATAAGTGTTACACCACGACTTTTAGTTGAAGTGTTTTTCTTCTTTCTTGAATGTTCTCTTAGTAAACAACACATAAAAACATTCCATTCTTTCTCTCTCATCCATCTTCATGGCCGTCCTTTGTTTTCCGCATATATCTCTCTATCTCCCTCTCTACTCTCTGCTCTGTCTCTCTCGTGGTCTATTTCACTATACTTGCCATCATTATTTCTCCAGTTAGCAAACATCAATCTGTCGCTGATGAGATGAGGGCTGTTCTCTTTCCCTCCCTCTCTCTCTCTTCTCATTCGCTTTCTCATTTACCCTTTCCCTCAATCCCCAGACTGGTTCAGTGGAGATGAGCAGGGTAAGGCCAGACTGCTGAGTTTAAACAAACTGACAGATGGATAGTCCCAGAGCAGAGCCAAGGAGATAAGAGGATTTATGTTGGTGTTTTTTTTTTAAACGTAATGCGTAACACTTGTCATGTTCTGTTGCTCCAAGCTCAACTGAGTGGCAGGGAGAGGCAAAGAGAGAGAGAAAGGGACTCAAATACAGACGGCGAGAGAGAGGTGTGTGTGTGTGCGTGTGTGTGTGTGTGTGCAGTCTGTTTGGCCAGAGAGTGTTTGTCCTCTTTACGTCCATCAACAGGCTATAGTGAGTAAGTATTTCTGTTCGCCCTTCTGCTGCTCCTGGGCTGCTGTCAGCACTGGCGCCCTCTCTTGGCAGGAAGGCACCTTGCAGGCCTTGTAGAGGATGACAAAGAGGATGAGAGTGAGGACGCCCACTACAGAGTTACACACTATGGCCATTATGGCCCATGCAGAGAGACCTGTCCTCAGCTCTGTCTCCATGGTCAACTTCCTTGTACACCCTAAAATTAAATCCTCCAAGTTCCACTCAAGCCCGAATCAGTGGTTTACTGGCACATCCTGGGCTTTATGGCTTTGGCTGACTGATGCTGTGCTGTCCCTTGTGTTAGCCCCAACAAATGGCCCCTGAGCAAAGAGGGAAATAGGAGATATAATACATGAACATGTACCCATTTACATGCACCCATTTAACACTGATGTCTTGCATAAACACATATGCACACATATAGACACTGAGATAATGGGCAGTCTTTGCCAGGGGTCAGGACCTCCCTGTGCAGGGACAATGTACCCGATGTGAACATGTTCTTCCCTGAGGGGACCTGCTCTTCAGTCCAGACTAGCACGCTAGAGGGGTTAACTGGGGACGGATTACCATATCACTAACAGGTGATTCACCACATACAGATGTAGGATCATAATTTGAGCCAGTTTTCTACAGCAGGAAAATAACCCTAAAGCAACAGGAAATTAGAATTATTATGTGGATTAAAATTAATGGACATTTTTGTGGGAGTTGATATATTTTTCGTAAGGGACTTCAGAAATACACTACATTGCAGGAAAGTTATCCTGCAACAGGGTGATCAAATTAAGATCCTACATCTATCTGTAAGGTGTCTTAAAGGCCCAGTGCAGTCCAAACTTTATTTTCCTGTGTTTTATATATATTTCCACACTATAAGGTTGGAATAATACCGTGAAATTGTGAAAATGATGAGAATGATGATTACTGAGGAAAAATGTACTTACTACGAATGTGATACAGTGAGGGAAAAAAGTATTTGATCCCCTGCTGATTTTGTAGGTTTGCCCACTGACAAAGAAATTATCAGTCTATAATTTTAATGGTAGGTTTATTTGAACAGTGAGAGACAGAATAACAACAAAAAAATCCAGAAAAACGCATGTCAAAAATGTTATAAATTGATTTGCATTTTAATGAGGGAAAGGCTGGAATGGGCTAGAAGACCATCGCCAAGCAGCTTGGTGAGAAGGTGACAACAGTTGGTGCGATTATTCGCAAATGGAAGAAACACAAAATAACTGTCAATCTCCCTCGGCCTGGGGCTCCATGCAAGATCTCACCTCGTGGAGTTGCAATGATCATGAGAACGGTGAGGAATCAGCCCAGAACTACAAGGGAGGATCTTGTCAATGATCTCAAGGCAGCTGGGACCATAGTCACCAAGAAAACAATTGGTAACACACTACGCCATGAAGGACTGAAATCCTGCAGCGCCCGCATGGTCCCCCTGCTCAAGAAAGCACATATACATGCCTGTCTGAAGTTTGCCAATGAACATCTGAATGATTCAGAGGAGAACTGGGTGAAAGTGTTGTGGTCAGATGAGACCAAAATGGAGCTCTTTGGCATCAACTCAATTCGCCGTGTTTGGAGGAGGAGGAATGCTGCCTATGACCCCAAGAACACCATCCCCACCGTCAAACATGGAGGTGGAAACATTATGCTTTGGGGGTGTTTTTCTGCTAAGTGGACAGGACAACTTCACCGCATCAAAGGGACGATGGACGGGGCCATGTACCGTCAAATCTTGGGTGAGAACCTCCTTTCCTCAGCCAGGGCATTGAAAATGGGTCGTGGATGGGTATTCCAGCATGACAATGACCCAAAACACACGGCCAAGGTAACAAAGGAGTGGCTCAAGAAGAAGCACATTAAGGTCCTGGAGTGGCCTAGCCAGTCTCCAGACCTTAATCCCATAGAAAATCTGTGGAGGGAGCTGAAGGTTCGAGTTGCCAAACATCAGCTATGAAACCTTAATGACTTGGAGAAGATCTGCAAAGAGGAGTGGGACAAAATCCCTCCTGAGATGTGTGCAAACCTGGTGGCCAACTACAAGAAAAGTCTGACCTCTGTGATTGCCAACAAGGGTTTTGCCACCAAGTACTAAGTCATGTTTTGCAGAGGGGTCAAATACTTATTTCCCTCATTAAAATGCAAATCAATTTATAACATTTTTGACATGCGTTTTTCTGGATTTTTTTGTTGTTATTCTGTCTCTCACTGTTCAAATAAACCTACCATTAAAATTATAGACTGATCATGTCTTTGTCAGTGGGCAAACGTACAAAATCAGCAGGGGATCAAGTACTTTTTTCCCTCACTGTATGTGGTTGTCTCGCCTAGCTACAGTATCTTAAGATGAATGCAGTAAGTCGCTCTGGATAAGAGCATCTACTAAATGACTAAAATGTAAATGTAAATAATGTAAGAGCCTGTTTTGGTGGGATGGAGTTTTGGAAAACAATCACAGTAAGGTACTTAATTGTTACCAAGACATTATTTAATATTGAGATAAAAACAGCTGCATTTGACCTTTAAAGCTGGAATGCTTAATTGGTGGAACTGCCACTTCCATTTGGAATATTACAACAAAGAAGCTACTGCAAACAACAAACACTTTTTTTCCCCCACGGACTTCATTGGACGTGCGATAGAACAGCAGAATACGTACTGCAATTTCTTTTACCATGCTGCCGGAGGCTCCTCTCCTCCGTTTCTCCTCTGTTACATCCACGAAACAAAAACAATAACAAAGGTGGTGGGGCGAACAGTGGCGCTGTTTCCACTGATAGACCACTGAACTGGCCTCATACATTGAAAGCACTGTTCTTAGGAGTGCATTATACTTAAAACATTTCCAAATGTTATCAACATATATTATAGATGTAATCTAATTGCAAATTCAAATTTGTTTGTGAAGTAGACCTTATGAGTGTGTGTTTAGTTGCAGGTTTGTGGATGTGTTGATATCAACCTGGGCCTGTACGTGTGTGACTGAGTGAGTTGGATAGTGTCTGTTTCAGTGAATATAATTCCAATTACACACATTTCCCCATGCAAAGACTGATTGAGGCAAATGGAGAGACACACTGCTGTTGAAAACTAATTTCAAACTTCTCTCCACTCTCCCTGCCACTCTTAACCAATCCAAATCAAGACAGGTATAGTTCCTAATAAGGGTTATGGCAATGATGCACTTGACTGACTTTGAGTAATAGAGTTGATATTATACCAATGGGAATTGGTTTGGTTTCTTGACTGTGGCATCAGGCCACGTGAGATCCAGGCAAGCACTAGACTCATTTTCAGCACAATTCCCCTCTCAGCTCTCTGCCAGCTCTAGAATGTTCTGTAGAACTCTATTACTGATGCGAGGGGAAATGAGACCACAGGGTATCAAAGAGAGGCGAGGAGAGAGCATCAAGTTGAAATGGCCATTTACATTGACATTGGAGATCATAATTTAAAGGAGTCATTTCATGATTTTGTGCAACATATGTAAAGCGAAATGGTTTGCATCAAGATATCTTAGGGTTACTTGTGTAACCTCGGTTCTATGATAATATGAGTGAGATGTCTCACAATGCGATTTGCTCAGCGGATCACTGACAGCTCGAAGAACCAATCACACAACGTCTGTTGGAGACAGATCGGTCAAGTTGCGAATATGGTGAGCCCCTCTCCTCCTTATGAGGCGCCACTCGCCAGACCACTGGTCATTCTCAAGCATGCCTCTTCCTTGCATTCTTGCGAGCAGGGAAATGCGGTGAGACATCTCACTCATATTATCATAGAACTACGCAAGTAACCCTAAGTTATTTTTGAAATACTCATTTTGATGTCTCACAATGGGATATGTCCAACTCCCGTGTCACAGACATGCTCTCCGAAGCCAGGGTAGTCCCAACAGCATCACCACTCAGTGACCCTGACACTGAGGACAGTATGCGCCAATGAAGGTGCAGTGACATCCAGTCTGCAAAACGTCATAAATGTATGATGGGTGGCCCAACATGCCACCTCGCAAATCTCTTGTAAAGAGATGCATTTGAACAGTGCCCAAGAATGAGCCCTCGGGCCCTCAGTGGGCTGTAAACCCTTGCTATTGTAAGCCAATAAAATACCTTCCACTATCCAATGGGATAGCCATTGCAGGGGGGCCCCAAGGCATGAAGAGTTGGGCACTTTTACGCCATGCTCCCGTTCTTTCCAAGTAAATGTGCAAAGCGCTCTTCTTCCGTAGAAGTGAAGGGTGGCGGGTGGAAAGCCATAAGCTTCTAAGGCGAGACAATTGTAATTGCCGCTGACCCCGGGGCAAACTGTAGGCATGAATGGTGGACTGACAGTGCAGTGAACTGTTGGCTGCCCCTCTCTGCCGCTGGGGATGTACGTACCCCTAGGTCGGATGCCCCTTCATTCCCCCAGGGGAATCAGGTGGGCGGGACCCCGCTTCGGTAGCAGCGAAGGACCACTTCCCCCACTGTCAGCCTCTGATAGGAGAGCCGAACTGTGGGTTTCTAGCCTGCTGTGTCTCTGGGGGATTTGCTTTATAGAAAACCCTGGTGCCAGTGAGTTGCCATCTACCTGCCACAAAGCCTTGGCTCATAGAGGGGGAGACCGGTTTGTCTGCGTGCAAGCAGAAGAAGGCCCAAACGGTTCCTTCGGCGCAATAGTAGTGTCAAGGAAATCTGTCTTTTTCTTGTCTGAGAGGCTGGACAAGTTGAGCTACAAGGCTCTCTCCCCCACCAATAGAAGACTAATGGCGCGCCCACAACCTTGGATGGCGCCTCTGGAGGCCTGGAGGTTGAGATCTGCACTGACACAGATCTTGTCCCATCGGTTCTGGTTGGCTGTGCCTTTGATTGAAGGTTCAATGCAGCCGATTTTATCTCCATATCAAATAATTTCTGGGTAACATTTAAGTACCTTACTGTGATTGTTTTCAATGAAAATGGTAAAAAATAAACAAAAATAGCTTCTTAGCAAAGAGCAATTTCTCTTACACTAAAAGGGTATTATCATAATTTTCACAATTTCACAGTATTATTCCAACCTCATGGTGTGAAAACATGTATATAAAACACAGGGGAAATCGGCCTGGTAAGCCAACAGTAGGGACTTTAGCTTCAATGCCTGTACTGAACATGTCGCAAACACGTAGACCTTTTGGAATATGGAGGCGGTGAAGTGCTCCGTCTTACCAGGGAGAGTAGTTCCGGTTACAGATGAGGCACTGGGGTAGAGGTGGCCAGCCAATGACGGCTTGACCACCAGCGGCTTGTCAAGGCCTATCTCCTCCATGCCCTGAATGTCCATGCCAACAAAGTGCCTGGTTTGGCCTGCTGGACAAGGGCTTGTCCTAGTTGCCTTTGGCTAATGCCACGGTAGCTCGGAACACTGGGAGGAGTTGCTTCCCCGGGAGGGTGCGAGAGGGGAGTCTCCTCCCGTAGAACCAGTCCCTCTCGGTGCTGCCACCCCCCACGGGTGCGGGTCAGTCAATACTGGGTTGAGTGGGTTGAGCTAAATGCGAGAGTAGAGTTAGCAATTCTACCCTTCCAGGTAAGAAAAGCTAGTTTGGTGTAGCTAGCCTGGTGGTGAGTTACCCGGGTTAGCTAAAGCCTTGAAGCGTGGGATAACCAAGTCTCAATAGCTAGACACTAGCTACCAAGAGAGACTGAGGTGTAGAAAATAAATTCAGGTCGAAGCAAAACTTTCCTCATATCTGTTCTAAAGAAAGCATTTCTATCTATTTTCTACCCTCCTGAACAGGCCCCAGAAGTAACTTGACTGAGGGAATGTCAGTTTGATTTCAGTGATGAGTGAGTCCAATGTGCACAATATCGGCTGGTCCCCTCTCCACCAGACATGATCAATACAGTGAAACCCACTGCCAACTGTTATGAAATGGCTATGTGGACAACAAGAGTTTGTTAGAATGGGGTGGGGGTGGATGTGGATGAGTGGCTTAGATTCTGTTCTCTGGACAAACAATAAGAGTCTGTGTGTGCATGTGTGTGTGTGTGTGTGTGTGTGTGTGTGTGTGTGTGTGTGTGTGTGTGTGTGTGTGTGTGTGTGTGTGTGTGTGTGTGTGTGTGTGTGTGTGTGTGAGTGTGTGTGTGTGTTACATATAGGCCTACTGTTCCAAATAGCAGATTTCTACTGCACATGCAAGTTGGCTGGGAAATGGCTATTTGGACAACAAAAGGGTTTTGTGCTACTGTTGTTCAACTTGTTCTCTTCTAATGATAGCTATTCTAGTCATCATCAATAACTTGGATTAATAGGCACTAAAACAAATTCAATCTCACTCACTCACTTGTAGCTGCTTCATTCAGCAGATCGCACTGTCCGGAATCAACATATGCGCAGATCCTCTCCAAATATCTCCATAAGTCGACCAGACTCTACAATGGATTCCCTTGCATCCTCAGGAATAAAGTTAAGTCACAAAAGCGCACTATTATTGTTTTACAAGGCAGTTGCCACCAAGTTCCAGGCAAATCTTCTCAACAGTTCGTAGTGGTTCAATGTCCACTGCGCACTGCTGGAATAAGAGAGAGCCTGCGAGGTCCAACCAGTTAGCAGATGGGTGATTCGAGCGAGGCGACAGAGTAGTGACGCCACTGTCAATGTGGATCACTGTGATGTCGCACGCATACTCCCTCTCTCTCCCTCCCCTCCCCTCCCGCTCCCTGCTCAGGCATGGAGGAGTCTCAGTTAAACTGAGCTATTTTAAGTAGGCTATAGAGAACATCCAATAAACGGCTTTCTCTCTCACACTATGTGGTGCCTTGATCATAAGACGCTGTCATATGTCCCGTTATAGGCTATATAACGCCCTATGGAGTCGTTATAGGGGAAAGCTTTAACGTCCTGACTTTAAAATGCTGCCACTTGAAATTAAAACAGCCAACTTAGCCTACTTACTTGTCTTTAACTTATAACCACATATAGCAAGAACACTTGCAGCTGCACGAATTGGGAAGGTGGGCTTTGTGCATTTACTATGCGAGGCGGCAAGCTGTCCCCCTGTGCTCCTTTCAGAGAGAGACAAAGCTCTTTTCAGACCAGACCCCACGTCAGACAAAAGCTGCCCAGAGAAAGATTGATAGAGACCCCCAGAGCAACAACAGATTCAAGCAACTATTTTAACAGTGCAATCTGGGATCTGTCCAATGGTCATTAGAATTATTGATGTAGGCCAATATTCTTATAGAATATAATTTTTTTATTCCGCATGGGCTTAGCGTGAAAGAGCATAACGCTTGTTTACACATAAACAGTTTAGCTTAATCTATTGTTTATTGAAAAGTAACTGAAGTTTCAATTATTTAATTGGAATTTCAGTTGACTTCTTGAATTGACTGACTTGAATTGACCCCTTGATGTGTAGCTTCAAAATATGTTAAAAACTATTATGTGCACTCATAGACACTGAGAAAACATAAACTAAGATAATGAGAAATTCAATGTACTTTATGCACGTGTCCATGCACGGGCACACACACACAGTCGGTGTGACAGTGACCTGCTCTAATCGGACATGACATGTCTACTGCCAGCCTGTCAATGAATCTGCCCTCATTCAAAAATTGCCCTGTCAAAACAGAGCAAGTATGTTTGTGTGTGTGTGTGTGTGTGTGTGTGTGTGTGTGTCTGTGTCTGTGTGTCTGTTTGTCTGTGAGTGGGTGTTTGTGCACATACGAGCAAGCGAGTGTGTGTGTGAGTGAGAGAGAGATGGATACTAAAAATGGATAGTAAATTCTAATTTAAACTTAATTTTCCTTAGCCCTACTTCTGTGGCTGTGTCATTCCCAGCCTGTCTGCCAAGTATGTGTAGTGTAATCACATCAAAAGCAAAAGATGTAGGAAGACTGTATGGAGAGCAGAATACATTGGTCTGGCTCACCCATGAATGAAACCCTTCCATTCCCAGAATATGTACAACAGCAGAAAATGGAGAACTAGATCTATCTTTCTGAAGTGGGGTGAACATACAGGTCTCCATTTTACTCTTCTTAACACATTTTGTTAGAAGGATATCATCTTCACACATTCTTAAGTGGAATGTCTCAAAACTTTCCTATTAGCAAATATTAGGTAAACAGCATGAAAAAACGGAATGCCCAAATGATTGATCAAGTATGTATGAAGATAAATGTATAGATATATCTCCAACAAAGGAAACATCTTATAGAAATCCTCTATCTTTATCATGAGTTACTGAGGACATCTTGTGGCAACCATGGAGTATTGAATGATTCCTAAAGTTACAGAATGAACGTAAAATACATCACAAAGCCATTTTGCTGAGTCCCTTCTTTATTGTACTCAATTCCCCATTCTGCTCCACTTTAGTTGCTCATCATAGCCTGAGAAAATAGACAGACAGAACAAGACAAGTCATTGGTGACATTTCCTGCAAAGGTTTTCCCTCATCATCAGCATCCTAGAAAAACCTTGTATCTCACTTTCGGTGATTTTATTTTTTATATATACATACATTGAAAGAAGTCATTCCCCTCCATGTTCTGTGAAAGTTTCATGACTCTAGGACTAAACACCTCGTTCTATTAATACATCCATGTGAAAATAAACTGTTTTTTTTGTTGCAATGTCTGAAAAGTCGACTTTATTGAGATGTACGGTTTTTCCAGAATGCCGATGTCATGCTAATTAACACTGTAATGACGTGTGTGTGAACCTTAGCTCTGTGAGTCATGTGTACATGTCCTTTTACCTGGTCGATCCAGTCGTTGAAGTTGGAGACGCGGGTGAAGACGGTGGGCTTCTTCACGTAGTTGCAGCCCAGACCAGAAACAAAGCTGGCAATACCATGGACCTCCCAAACTCCCTCTGGGTTCTTGCAGTTCAGGGGCCCACCAGAGTCACCCTATAGGAAGAGAGGAGGGAAGGGCTTTAATACCTAACCAAAGACATGCAATAAGGCATAAATATTCCCCCCCTTGGATTTCTTCACATTTTATTGTGTTACAAAGTGGGATTAAAATGTATTTATTCGTCATTTTATGTCAATGATCTACACCAAATACTCTGTAAATGGAAGAAAAATCAATACATAATAATATGCCATTTAACAGACGCTTTTATCCAAAGCGACTTACAGTCATGCGTGCATACATTTTTTTTTGTGTATGGGTGGTCCCGGGGATCGAACCCACTACCTTGGCGTTACAAGCGCCGTGCTCTACCAGCTGAGCTACAGAAATACAAGAGACAACACATGTTAGAAACACCTTTGGCAGCGATTATAGCTGTGAGTCTCCTTGAGTAAGTCTCTAAGAGCTTTGCACATCTGGATTGTGCAATATTTGCCCATTACAGTGCCTTGCAAAAGTTTTCATCTCCCTTGCCGTTTTTCCTATTTTGTTGCATTACAACCTGTAATTTAAATTGATTTTTATTTGGATTTCATGTAATGGACATACACAAAATAGTCAAAATTGGTGAAGTGAAATGAAAAAAATAACTTGTTTCCAAAAATTTGAAATAATTCATAACGGAAAAGTGGTGTCACATGATCTGTCACATGATCTCAGTATATATACACTTGTTCTGAAAGGCCCCAGAGTCTGCAACACCACTAAGCAAGGGGCACCACCAACCAAGCGGCACCATGAAGACCAAGGAGCTCTCCAAACAGGTCAGGGACAAAGTTGTGGAGAAGTACAGATCAGGGTTGGGTTATAAAAAAAGATCAAAAACTTTGAACATCCCATGGAGCACCATTAAATCCATTATTAAAAATTGAAAGAAAATGCCACCTCAACAAACCTGCCAAGAAAGGGCCGCCCACCAAACCTCACGGACCAGGCAAGGAGGGCATTAATCAGAGAGGCAACAAAGAGACCAAAGATAACCCTGAAAGCTCCACTGCGGAGATTGGAGTATCTGTCCATAGGACCACTTTAAGCCGTACACTCCACAGAGCTGGGCTTTACGGAAGAGTGGCCAGAAAAAAGCCATTGCTTAAAGAAAAAAATAAGCAAACACGTTTGGTGTTCGCCAAAAGCCATGTGGGAGACTCGCCAAACATATGGAAGAAGGTACTCTGGTTAGATGAGACTAAAATTTAGCTTTTTGGCCATCAAGGAAACGCTATGTCTAGCGCAAACCCAACACCTCTCTTCACCCCAAGAATGCCAAAGGGGGTGAATACTTTCGCAAGCCACTGTATTCTTTTCACAATTCTTCAAGCTCTGTCAAGGTGTTGGGGATCATGGCTAGACAGCAATTTTCAAGTCTTGTCATAGATTTTCAAGCAGATTTAAGTCAAAACTGTAACTTGGCAATTCACTGTCTTCTTGGTAAGCAACTCCAAAATAGATTTGGTTATTGTCCTGCTGAAAGGTGAATTACTCTCCCAGTGTCTGGTGTAAAGCAGACTGAAGCAGGTTTTCCTCTAGGATTTTGCCTGTGCTGAGCTCCATCCTGTTTCTTTTTATCCTGAAAAACTCCCCAGTCTTTGCCGATGTCAAGCATACCCATACCATGATGTAGCCACCACCATGCTTGAAAATAAGAAGGCAGTTACTCAGTGATGTGTTGGATTTGCCCCAAAGATACAACTTTGCATTTAGGCATATTCCTTTGCCATGTATTTTTGCAGTATTACTTTAGTGCCTTATTGCATACAATATGCATATTTTGGAATATTTGTATTTTGTATATTTTAATTATTATTTTCACTCTGTCATTTAGGTCATTATTTAAACAAAGTGGGTGAATATTATGCAATGACTATATTTTAGTTGTTCAATTTCTATTAATTGGTAAACATTTGTAAAATGTTCTTTCACTTTGACATTATGGAGTATTTTGTGTAGATCAATTACATCACATTTAATCTATTTCAATGCCACTTTGTAAATCAACAAAATTTGAAAAAATCCAAGGGGGGTGAATACTTATGATACCCATTGTATACACTCCCCTATGGATTTATTTGGATATGAAACATTTAATTAAAATTAAAATCATGTGGGGCTTGGTGTCCACTCCATTGACCACATGGGTGACCAGAGGCTCAATGGGAGGGTTGCCACACCCAAGTGCTAGGGGGGTAGACAAAGATACATTTATTTGGATACTGAAGCTAAAAAATGTGTCTCTATATGCAAGCATATTGAATTTTAAATTAAATGTTTCATATGAGGTGACAGTACCGATTGTAACCTTTTATTTAATATGCCATTTAGCAGACGCTTTTATCCAAAGCGACTTACAGTCATGTGTGCATATATATTTACGTATGGGTGGTCCCGGGGGTCGAACCCACTACCCTGGCGTTACAAGCGCCATGCTCTCCCAACTGAGCTACAGAGGAGTATTTTCATACATATCTGTTTTACAGTTCAGAGATGAAAGTGTTTTATGTATCTAGTCCCCCTATTTGAAGGTGTCATAAGTATTCACTTAAAGTGTATTAAAGTAGTCAAAGGTTGTAGTATTTAGTCCCATATTCCAAGCTTGTGACTACGAACTTGTTGGATGCATTTGCATTTTGTTTTGGTTGGATTATGTTATGCCCAATATAACTAATGGTAAATAATGTATTGTGTCATTTTGGAGTCACTTTTATTGTAAATAACAATAGAATATGTTTCTGAAATCTTCTATGTTAATGTCGATGCTACCATGGTTACGGATAACCATGAATGAATTGTGAATAATGATGAGTGAGAAAGTTACAGAGGCACAACATAATCCGAAACACAACCAAAACAAACTGCAAATGCATCTAACACGTTTGTAGTCACAAGCTTGATGTAGTCATTGCGTGCTATGAATATGGGACCAAATACTACATGTTTTGACTACTTTAATTCACTCTATGTGAATTTGTCCAAATACTTATGACACCTTCAAATGGGGGGACTAGATACTGTGCATAAAGTGCTTTCATTTCTAAACGGTAGAACAGATAGGTATGAAAATACTGTCAATTAAAAGGTGACATTCTGTACTGTCGCCTCAATTGAAGCATTTCCTCTGAAATACAAAATGCTGGAGTATAGAGCCAAATTAAAAGTTTTAGCTTCACTGCCCAAATAAATATGTAGTGGAGTGAACGTAATTCACTAATGTGTTACTCTCACACCCCCACTCTCACACACAACACAACACATAAACACTCACATGCACACATGCACACACACAAACACACACACACACACACACACACACACACAAACATACGCTCATGCACAAACACATATGTCACACACGACATACTCTCTGTTTCACTGTCTCTCTCACTGTTTCTCTCTCCCTCTTGCATCCCCCAGAGACACTTACGTTGCAGCCAGCGACAATGCCATCTCCTCCGGCACACACCATGGTGGTCCTGAGAGCGATGCCCCACCAGTCGGGCTTGGAGCAGG
This sequence comes from Coregonus lavaretus, assembly GCF_964263955.1. Classification (NCBI taxonomy): domain Eukaryota; kingdom Metazoa; phylum Chordata; class Actinopteri; order Salmoniformes; family Salmonidae; genus Coregonus; species Coregonus lavaretus. The sequence goes on from NC_140004.1 coordinate 13,014,001, forward strand.
TGGCATGATCCACCACGGGCATCAGAGCCTGCTGCAGGTTATCAGCAATGGGGCCTCCGGCTAAAACACACACAGATGTCACACTACAATTAGTTACCCTACAGGCACACACATGAAAGTGATCAACACACGTACGCACGCACGCACACACGCACGCACACACACACACACACACACACACACACACACACACACACACACACACACACACACACACACACACACACACACACACACACACACACACACACACACACACACACACACACACACACACACACACACACACACACACACACACACACACACACACACACACACACACACACACACACACAGTGGCTTACTGTAGACCCTGCCCCAGCCAGTGATGTAACAGGGGTACTGGTTGTCCAGCACAGTGCTGGCAGCAGGGATACAGCCAAGCTGAACCTGGTCAGTCAGGGTCACATGCTCAGACAGCTTGATCAGGGCAATGTCATTTCTGAAGGACCAGAGACAGGAACAGAGAGGGAGGGTTGTAGAAGGAAAGGATAGATAGGTGATGCCACTGAACGTCTGACCAGTTTATATTGTGATGTACTGCAAGTATATAAGGCTACTCATAATGCTCTGCATATCCAGTGTTGTTTAGGTAAAGGCCAAAAAAATAGCTTTGCTTTCTTCCATTTGGTGCTTATGAAACAACCCTTAGCAACACATTAGACCTTTATTGTCAATATCTGTTTTCATAGTGTACCATTTAAGGTTTGTTGTGCTAGACTTTCTATTTGTGGGCTGTACTCTTACCCAAAGGCCACAAAGATGGGGTTCCACTTCTCATGGACAACAAGCTTCTCAGGGATGATGGCCTGAGAGCCTTCCTCAGTCTCAACCAGGTTGTGCTTTCCAACGAACACTCTGTAGGACAGGCTGGGACTGGGAGGGTTGTAGAAGGTTGAATGCTCAATGGTCACAGCATATATGAGCCGAAAGCTATGTCTGTGTGTGTGCGTGTATGTGTGTGTGTGTGTGTGTGTGTGTGTGTGTGTGTGTGTGTGTGTGTGTGTGTGAGTGTGCAAAGGTGTTCTTTGGATGCACTGTGTGTATTTGCCTGTACATTTGAATGTGTAGCCTCTCTTACTTGATACAGTGAGCAGCGGTCATGACCCAGTTGGTGGCAATCAGAGATCCTCCGCAGGTGTGTCTCCACTCCCCATCCCTCTCATACTGCAGAGAGATCTGGAGAGAAAGAAAGAAAGAAAGAAAGAAAGAAAGAAAGAAAGAAAGAAAGAAAGAAAGAAAGAAAGAAAGAAAGAAAGAAAGAAAGAAAGAAAGAAAGAAAGAAAGAAAGAAAGAAAGAAAGAAAGAAAGAAAGAAAGAAAGAAAGAAAGAAAGAAAGAAAGAAAGAAAGAAAGAAAGAAAGAAAGAAAGAAAGAAAGAAAGAAAGAAAGAAAGAAAGAAAGAAAGAAAGAAAGAAAGAAAGAAAAAAGAAAAAAGAAAAAAGAGAGAATGTGAGAAAGACTGAGGGTGGATAGAATGAGTTAATCCATACAAATACTTAAGATGTGTGAAGAACGACCTGTGGTAAAAAGTGACCTATATAAATGCAATCCAGTATTATAATCATTGTACATGGAGAGAGGGAGATAGGGGTGTCAGTGTACCTGCCAGGGCCAGCTGTGGGGCTTGGCGTCCACTCCATTGACCACACGGGTGGTCAGAGGCTCAATGGGAGGGGTGCCGCACCCGAGGGCTAGGGGGGGTAGACAGAGAGACAGTTCAAGGTCAGGTCTTTCTCTCTAACTCAGAAGTCACCAACTCCGGTCCAGGAAGGCTACAGTGCAGGTTATTGTAAAAGCCCAGCACAAGAATATCTGATTCAACTGATTAACTAATTATAGTCGCCAGTCTGGACTAATAGTTGAATCAGGTGTGTCAGTGTTGGGCTAGAGCAAAAGCCTGCACACCCTTCAGCTCTCTAGGATTGCAGTTGGAGTCTCTGTCTAACGTCCACACACATGCACATAGAGGCTGACACTTACCGCTAGCGATGAGCACTGAGGCCAGAACAATGGGAATCATGTTGATTGATACGTCGTCTGCTTGGCGACAGCATGACACATCCTACTTTAAACCCTAGTCCTCAGGGACGCCCCGCCCATCTTGATTACACACACTTTCTCATTGGTCCTCCATGACCGCTGTGGATGAAGGAGAAGAAATGACTGAAAACTGCCAACCAATGGTTGGATCCAGATTGCTGGCAGACTGCGACAACAGTTGTGTTTCCTAGAACATTTCACATGGCCTTCACCTTACTTTTCACTCACCTTTCACCAATTAATGTGTATTTCTGCATTTCTCAGATACACTAGAATCTGGATATAAACTGTAAGCAATAGAGCTTCACCTAGTTCCTAACATATTGCTTTCACCTGTCCAGTCCTATTCAGTACTGAGAAAAGGAGTGAACAATGCCACAGTCTCTGAACCCATAGCCAACCAGTTCCTCCTCTTGATTGGCCCGGTCAGTTACATATGATCCATGGGAATTCAGCACCTGTCCCAATGTTGTGTAAGACAGTTAGAGAGTAACCTATAGTTTACAGAATAAACCCCAATTACGCCAGTTAACAAGCCAAATATTTTTCAGTATTACACATATGCAAATATTATGCTTATTGCATGTCAGACATGGATGAAAGTCCCCTGTTGATTTCAAAGGTTAGGGCAAAGAACAGAGGGGGGTACAACAGAAGAAAAATAAATCCTCATGAATTTGTTTTATGCACATTAATATATTATACTATTCAGTCAGTGTTTTAATAAATTGGGGTAGGGGGATTTCACTTCAAAGATGATTGTTGACATATCCATTTTATTCTTACAGCACTTATTATCGGGTATTCTGGTAAAGAGGCCAGAGAGAGGGTCACAAACATCTGATTCATGGTTTAGACATATGGCAAAGGCTGTGTGTGTGCGTGTGTGTCTGTGTGTGTGTGTGCGTGCCCAAGCAGAAGGTTGTAACCAAAGAAGACATTGTGTGAACATTCAGTGCTATGGCAGGTTCAACTGACTTCCATCCCATGCTGCTTTGCATGCTGTTCGGAGGAACCACCCACAAGGGGAGATCTAGGTGATGCTTTAGTCTCTGGTGGTAAACTGAACTTTATCAGTTGAACTTCTCTGAAAGAAGAAGAAATGTAATATCTTTGTCAACCACTAGATGAGGCATTATATCCATACACAGGAGTGATATAGGCCTACTGGCAAAGAATCTGATATCCACACGAATATGATTGTTCATATACTTATAACACATTATACAACGGGTGGGTCTAATCCTGAATGCTGATTGGTTAAAACCGCATTCCAGCTGGTGTCAGGAAATCCATAACCAACTTGGTGTTATTGAACCCAAGTCATTTTTGCTTGTTAAGCTGAAGCTTTAGCATTAGCTATGGGATAAGAGACAACACTTGTTCAGTTGTTCTAAGGACAATCGTTTCATAATCGTTTGTTCGGAATGTTTATGTAATGTAAAAATTTGCAGTGCTCTATGTCCTGTTGTTGCACAGTATATTTTACGTTTTAAGAATTACGCTTTACAATGATCATGTATTGTTTGTAATGGAAAACTGTTTGTGTTTGTTCTGAAATTAACTATAACTGTAGTGTCATCTAGTGGCTGGTGTATGTGTCATAATTCCTGCACCGACATTATACTTTGTTACTCAATCACGACTAGCCTAATCCTCCAGATAAGGTATGTAGCCTGTGGTAGAGTAACTGACTGTTTACTCTAAGATCCACGTCCTGTTAATTGCTATGACATAAACCAGCCATAAAAGTCAGTGAAAGGTTCAATCACAGTTCACCAGCAGCTCTACTGGGGTGGTTCAAGTGTAAACCTGTGTGGTTGTTTATGGAGGCTAAACTTAAAGAGATAGTTTGAGATTTTGGCAATTAAGCCCTTTCTTTCTAGTTACCCAGTGTCAGATGAACTCATGGATACCATTTGAATGTCTCTGCGTGCTGTTTGAAGGAAGTTGAAGGTAGTTTCTGTATGCTAGCTGATCCCATAGACTTCCAGTCATTGCGCTACAGCTAGCAATCAATCGCTCCAGAAACTACCTTAATCTTCCGTCAAACTGCACACAGAGACATAAAAATGGTATCTATGAGTTCATCGAATTATCCCTTTAATCAAAAAGACCAAGGCACTCTCATCAGAGTTGCAGTTAATACGCCTTTATTGAATTGGCATCTCTATGTAATCAAGTTAAAAACAAGGCAAACAAATCATCTGTGTGTGTTTTTATCAGAGCCGGGACGTGTCAGAGACAGTGTCAGCCACAGTGTTAGAGGCTGGCCTCAGCACAGTTCCACAGTTCAAAGGTCGTCAGTGACTCCCCTCTCTCTCATACTGTTTAAATCCCAGTCAGTCAGTGTGCGCAGAACCATAAACAGGACAACTGGCATGGTGGTGTCCGACTCTTCACTCTAGTAGCCTATGTTTAAATTCTGGTTGGTCTGTGTCGTCCTATAGCAAAGCCAGGTGAAACACTGCACCCCAGCCATGAGCGGCACAAAATAAATTATACGAAGACAATGGTGAGATCATCGGATACAGTGTGTATGTGTATGTGTATGTGGTGTAGCATGCAGATGTAACCCATCGTGCAATGACGTCACAGTCACTGAGACCTGAAGTAGTGTAGACTTCAGGACAAAATGTTGATATGAACGCAAGATCGAACCCCGTGTATGTTGATTACCTATCTCTTTCCCGCCAAACAAGTAAAAATGTAATCTATGATGTGTGATATCTGAAAGCTTGAACATTTATCTTCTCTCTTCATGGCAGCATCGGAGAAGAAATGCCCCTTGGTCACAGGGCTGGAGGGTATTGGACCCCTGGTGCGTTCTGTTGAGGATACCCCTGAGCCCATCACCACGGTGAACAAGGGGAACATCCCATCCTGGATCCTGCGGAATGGGCCTGGAAAGTTTGAGTTTGGCAAAGACATGTATAAAATAAAATGAATGAATTACCTAGACAGAAACCACTTACACTCAAGACATACAGTGCACAGTACACACACACAAAAAGAACATGGCACACAGGCACATGCACAGACACTCAGCCTTACGCCCATAGACATACTTGTATGTGGAGCACACATACCAAATACAAACCCATTTGTCTTTGTCTCTTTCCTCAGCTACAACCACTGGTTTGATGGCATGGCCTTGATGCACAGCTTCCACATCCTTGATGGTGAGGTGACCTACAGCAGCCGCTTCCTGCGCAGCCACTCCTATATGCGTAATTTTGAGAAAGTTGCATTGTGGTGTGTGAGTTTGGAACCATGGCTATGCCTGACCACTGTAAGAACATATTTGCTTGATTATTTTCCCAATTCAAGATTCCCATTAAGTGTCTTGAGAGTTGTGTACCTCTGTGTGCAGTAGGGGAGAGTGGGGTAAGCTGAGGTACCCTTGTTTCTAGGAAACAATAAACAAAATTAATCATTTTTACCAAATATTTAGGAAGAGGTCATCATTTCGTGGATTCTGTGAAGGAAGAAACCACATGGAAAAAGTGGTAAGTAAATTAGGTCCAAATAACTGATTTTCACCAAGTCAAATGCATTTATTGTGTTAGAGGTTTCATGATACTTGTATTTAAACCAAAGTAGATCATTGTAAGATTGTTCTATACATCAGTTGGGGTCTCTATAAGCTTCAACATGAGGTTTTAAACCTAGCATGAAAGTTCATCCTTGTAGCTGTGTGGGTTAATATAGTTCAAATGTTTGCCTTGGGGTAAGTTGAGCCAATGGTTGAGCCAATGGCAAGTTGAGCAAATTGAAGTGTTTTCTTCCCAGGCGTAATGCAAGGCATTATTGCTGGGATATGAGCTAACAACAGGGCCTAAAAGTGTTTTGAAAAAGTGCAAAGTGTTTGTTAGGTGTTAAGCATGTGTGAAAAGATAAAAACATACACATGATTTAAAAAAAAGTGTGATTGTGTTGAATTGTGTTTGGAAAATAAAGATAGACATGGTTTTTAAAAGGTTATGGTAATATTTCATTCAGCACAGAAATGTGTAGGCAGCTTAATTTACCCTGTCCCACAGCTCAAGTTGTGCCAAGAGACCACTTTTTTTGGACAAGCTATGTTTTCAAAACTGTAATGTTTAAATTAATTCTGATTATTTCCAGGGATAGACAACATCCTGAGATATATGTAGATATGTTTGTTAGAAATAATACTATATTTCCCTTGATGGAGTGATGCTGAATGTTAAAAAAATTGCTCTACTCACCCCACTCTCCCCAATGTTCCCCATTGTTCTGGTTGTGGCTTGCGGCCTTGGTGAGTGCTGTTGACTCTATGTATTGTCTTGCTCACAGACACTGCTGAGATGACAGATATGATGGTGGGAAGACGATATAATGGTCAAAGGAAAGGTATGTAGGTATGCTTAGAGATCAAAAGAGTAGATTTTTGTGTGGGCTACCTGAAGAGTTAAAGACCCAATGCAGCCGTTTTTAAATTAATATAAATTAAGCACCTTACTGTAATATATTACCATTAAAATGGGAAAAAATAGCTTTTTAACAAAAAATGTAAAATTCTCAAGCAATAATTTTGCTAGGACTGTCTGGGAGTGGTCTGGGTGGGGAGGGGAAAACTGAAAACTAGCTGTTATTGGCAGAGAGGTTTGGATCTCTCTTTGTTATTGGTCTATCAAACAATTTATCACTTGGTGATGTCACCATGGAAAGCCGAAACTCCCGCCCATGCAAACCTGCAGTTTAGAAGGTCCTGTGTAGATTGTATTTTCAACCATTAACTATCAGGAAATAACACTAATCAAATGTTTTCACACTTTTACAGTATTAGTTTCATCAGCTGTTGTACAATATGATATACTGTAAAACACAAGAAATACAGAATGTTGACTGCACTGGGCCTTTAAGCCCCATTTATACCTGGTTCTATCATGCTTCCTTTGTCCTGAGAGAGAGAGAGAGATTGAGACACTTTTTACTTTTAAAAGCTCTGTGTGTAGTTTGTGTAGTCAAACAGAAGAGCATAAAACATTTATCTCCAGAGGTATTGTGCTGCACTAAAGCATAACCGATTGTAAACCAGCACAGATAGATCAGGTTCAACAAAATAAATAGCACCTTTGTAACACCACAAAGATTGTCCGTGGCCCTATAGAAAGCAAAGTTCACAGATAAATGACTGTGATTTGATGACTGTGATTTGTAGCTTAGCCTTAACATGTGAATATTGTGACCTCTACTTATCAAAAAAACATTGACAAATATCAGAGGGTGTTGCTAGTGTAAGATGGTGGAAAGCTTCAACATTTTGTGAAAGTTTAGTTCATATGTGAATATCACTAAGAAAGATAAAACGCTTAACAGATACAGTGGGGGGAAAAAGTATTTAGTCAGCCACCAATTGTGCAAGTTCTCCCACTTAAAAAGATGAGAGAGGCCTGTAATTTTCATCATAGGTACACGTCAACTATGACAGAAAAATTGAGATTTTTTTTCTCCAGAAAATCACATTGTAGGATTTTTTATGAATTTATTTGCAAATTATGGTGGAAAATAAGTCTTTGGTCACCTACAAACAAGCAAGATTTCTGGCTCTCACAGACCTGTAACTTCTTCTTTAAGAGGCTCCTCTGTCCTCCACTCGTTACCTGTATTAATGGCACCTGTTTGAACTTGTTATCAGTATAAAAGACACCTGTCCACAACCTCAAACAGTCACACTCCAAACTCCACTATGGCCAAGACCAAAGAGCTGTCAAAGGACACCAGAAACAAAATTGTAGACCTGCACCAGGCTGGGAAGACTGAATCTGCAATAGGTAAGCAGCTTGGTTTGAAGAAATCAACTGTGGGAGCAATTATTAGGAAATGGAAGACATACAAGACCACTGATAATCTCCCTCGATCTGGGGCTCCACGCAAGATCTCACCCCGTGGGGTCAAAATGATCACAAGAACGGTGAGCAAAAATCCCAGAACCACACGGGGGGACCTAGTGAATGACCTGCAGAGAGCTGGGACCAAAGTAACAAAGCCTACCATCAGTAACACACTACGCCGCCAGGGACTCAAATCCTGCAGTGCCAGACGTGTCCCCCTGCTTAAGCCAGTACATGTCCAGGCCCGTCTGAAGTTTGCTAGAGTGCATTTGGATGATCAAGAAGAGGATTGGGAGAATGTCATATGGTCTGATGAAACCAAAATAGAACTTTTTGGTAAAAACTAAACTCGTCGTGTTTGGAGGACAAAGAATGCTGAGTTGCATCCAAAGAACACCATACCTACTGTGAAGCATGGGGGTGGAAACATCATGCTTTGGGGCTGTTTTTCTGCAAAGGGACCAGGACGACTGATCCGTGTAAAGGAAAGAATGAATGGGGCCATGTATCGTGAGATTTTGGGTGAAAACCTCCTTCCATCAGCAAGGGCATTGAAGATGAAACGTGGCTGGGTCTTTCAGCATGACAATGATCCCAAAGGCAACGAAGGAGTGGCTTCGTAAAAAGCATTTCAAGGTCCTGGAGTGGCCTAGCCAGTCTCCAGATCTCAACCCCATAGAAAATCTTTGGAGGGAGTTGAAAGTCTGTGTTGCCCAGCGACAGCCCCAAAACATCACTGCTCTAGAGGAGATCTGCATGGAGGAATGGGCCAAAATACCAGCAACAGTGTGTGAAAACCTTGTGAAGACTTACAGAAAACGTTTGACCTGTGTCATTGCCAACAAAGGGTATATAACAAAGTATTAAGAAACTTTTGTTATTGACCAAATACTTATTTTCCACCATAATTTGCAAATAAATTCATAAAAAATCCTACAATGTGATTTTCTGGATTTTTTTTCCTCATTTTGTCTGTCATAGTTGACGTGTACCTATGATGAAAATTACAGACCTCTCTCATCTTTTTAAGTTGGAGAACTTGCACAATTGGTGGCTGACTAAATACTTTTTTCCCCCACTGTAACACTGATTGGCACAATGTAATGAAAATGCTCCTGTTCTGACAACTGGATTTGTTAACAGAGGCCACAAACAACGCCAGTGAGAACATTATGAAGTACAAGTGAGACTATTACGTCAGCACAGAGACCTACTCGATCCACAGAGCCTAGAGACCAAGGAGAAGGTACAGCTATTGTCTATGACCACTATCAGGTGAACATATTTTACAGAAAATCAGGGGGGATCTTACAGTGATACACTGCCCAACAAAATGCTTATTAGCAGGTTCCTTCTCGACAGTGAAACAACAATAAGAAATAATAAAATATTAGAATACGAACATAAAGTAAATAGCTCAGTAGAATAGAATAAATATTTTTAGCATACAGTGCATTCGGAAAGTATTCAGACTCCTTCCTTTTTTCCACATTTTGTTACGTTACAGCCTTGTTCTAAAATTGATTAAATAAAAATAAAAGCCTCATCAATCTACACACAATACCCCATAATGACAAAGCGAAAACAGGTTTAAGAAATGCGATGATGCTGCAGAGCTCCAGCTAGCTCTGCGTGAAAAGCCCACCCCCGTGTTTATGGTAGGCCAGCATTGTTTAATTGATTACATGGGTGGGTCGAATTTGTGCCATATCGCAATGTGTTGCAGAACTCATGAGCTGCATGATTTTCCATGTTTGAAGCATTCCTATAGGCCCATTTATTTGTCAAGACAGCTGTGCATGGCTGCATTTCACTGTAATAGCCTGTAGGCTATGTTTTGGTTATTTGCATTCACCTTTTGTTTACAGTGTTTGTTTACTGTTAATGTAACTAGCCTAAATATAGATTGTGTCATGCTTTTATCGATCTGCTATTTTGTTTATAGGCCTATAGTCGGCTTATCGCTGTTTTGTTCTGTTTGCATTCATTCGGTCGCTGTTTTGTTCTGTTTGCATTCATTCGGTCGCTGTTTTGTTCTGTTCGCGTTCATTCGTTCGCATTCACAGTTCTGTTGGTATTCTAAGCCAAACTGCTATTCAGTATTTTAGTTTTGCATGAAAAACTAGGCTACTTCTTTCAGCACTTAGTTTGCATTATTTTGGTAAAACAGCTATGTGTACGGCTGCATTCACATAGGCTGTTTGTAATAGGTGAATTACCCTATCTGTCTTGTAGCCTATATTCATGGCCAAATAGGCCTTGCTTTACTGTGTAGGGCACTGTCCATTGTGCTGATACAGCGCAGCAGAGATGGGCTACAGATTTCGCACCAACCTGTCACTTCAAAAGCACAATGGTCTCATAGTCTCGGCATTTGAACTGTGTGTGTATGACTGAGTTGATAATGATGTTTGCAGCGATAATGATAATGATGATGATGATGAAGATGATGATGATGATGACTATGATGATAATGATAATGTGTGTCCTCATGTTCATAGGTGGACTGGATTCAGTACATTGCAGTGAACTCAGCCACAGCCCATCCTCATTATGACCGTGAAGGGGCCTCGTACAACATGGCAACTCTTACGGCTTTAAATTTCAATTGCACTATAGCGCAGATCGTCCGGGGTCCGGATTCAATCTAGACCTTAATAATTACAGTAAATATATTACCTCCCAGCATATAATGTATGCTGCCGGTCGGAAGCCAGTATTTTTAGCTACACTGTCACGATCGTCGTAGGGAATAGACCAAGGCGCAGCGTGATGAACGAACATGTTTATTTACCTTTAGTGATAAATACTGACAATGAACAAAACAACAAACGACTCGTAACGTCCTAGGTAACATAGACCAACACGGAACAAGAACCCACAAACACAAAGGGAAAAACAGACAGTTTAAATATGGCTCCCAATCAGAGACAACCAGCCACAGCTGACACTCGTTGCCTCTGATTGGGAGTCACTCCAACCAACATAGAAATAAACACAACTAGAACCCCCAACATAGAAGTATAACACATAGAATGAACACACCCTGGCTCAACATATAGAGTCCCAGCGCCAGGGTGTGACAGTACCCCCCCCTAAAGGCGCGGACTGCGACCGCGCCTCAACCAGAGCAAAACAGGGGAGGGCTGGGTGGGCATTCCTCCTCGGCGGCGGTTCTGGCTCCGGGCTTGCCCACCACCCTCCAATAAGCCCCCCATAGCGCCCCTGGTCCGGTCTGGCCCCGCTGGCTGGAGCTGAACTGGACGTAGCAGGAGCGGTTAGCTTCAGCTCTGTTGTGGAGCAGTTGACCGGTACCTGATTAGGCACCGGTGACCCAGGCACGGGTTGTGCGCACACCGTAGGCTTGGTGCGAGGGGCAGGAACAGGCCGGACCGGGCTGTGGAGACGGACAGGAGACCTGGAGTGAAGAGCGGTCACAACCCGTCCTGGCTGAATGCCTACCTTCACACACTCGGTGTGAGGCATCCGCACAGGACGCACAGGGCTGTGTACCCGTACTGGCATAACAGCACGTGACACTGGTGCAGGATATCCGGGACCGCGGAGAGGCATTGGAGACCACGAGCGTTGAGCCGGCACACTCCGTCCTGGCTGCATACCCACCTTCGCACGACACGTGCGGGGTGCTCGCACAGGACGTACCGGACTATGCCGGACCACTCGTGGCACCGTACGCCGCTCCGCATACCGCGGAACCTGTCCCGTCCCATGTTGCCATGCCTGAGTACGGGAAGTTGGTTCCGCTCTCCATCCAGGCTCCGCCAACCTGCCTTCTGGCCCCCCAAACCCAGTGGCCTCCTCTCCAAATCGCCCTGTGGCAGCCTCCTGCTGCCCAGCCGCCCATGCGGGTTGCCTCTCGTCCGTCCGACGATGACACTGCTGACGCCGCTGCTCCTCTCTCGCCAGGGCCTTAATCCTAGCCCATGGCCCTTTGCCCCCGAGCATGTCCTCCCAGGACCACGATTTGCCCACCTGGGCCATCGCCAACCTCTCCATCTCCTTTCCCAGCGCTTCCTCCCATGTCCAGTCTGCCTGCTCCTGGACACGCTGCTTGGTCCTTGTATGGTGGGTTCTTCTGTCACGTTCGTCGGGAACAGAGGACCCACAAACACAAAGGGAAAAACAGACAGTTTAAATATGGCTCCCAATCAGAGACAACCAGCCACAGCTGACACTCGTTGCCTCTGATTGGGAGTCACTCCAACCAACATAGAAATAAACACAACTAGAACCCCCAACATAGAAATATAACACATAGAATGAACACACCCTGGCTCAACATATAGAGTCCCAGCGCCAGGGTGTGACATACACATAATAACCTCAGCTCTACCTCTGTCTCTGTGTGTGTTGTGTGACTGCAGCAATGTCAGAGAACTACGGTATGTGGTGTTCATAGAGCAGCCCATCAAGCTGGACCTGCTCAAGTTTATGCTGTTCAGGATCCAGGGCAAGAGCTTCCACAAGGTCATGACCTGGGAGCCACAGGACGACACCATCTTCAATGTGGTGGACAGACAGACAGGCGAAGTTATTGACCCAAACCATATGTTACAGTAAATGTGTAAAATCAGGATATACACTCACACACACACAGACACACACACACACACACACACACACACACACACACACACACACACACACAGACAGACATTACACATATACACACATACAAATATACTATATTATATACACTAGATTGGTTAGATCCCAACCAATGAGTAGTTATAAAACTGTATCAATAAGAACAAGTCACAATGATATCCTGCCCACTGTGAACAGATGCAACAGATTCGTTAACATGCTGTTCGCACATACTGTGGTTCGGTGTTACATTAAGTTAATTTGTCCATATCGCCAACGTGATTTGGACTTCTAACTCATTTAAACATTGTGTGTTTGAGCTACAGACTTCTGGGTTGTATCATTGGATTTTACTATTTCTTCTGCATCCATAGATACCAACCATGTGTGATTAACGAGGGCTGAACTAGAGCAGTGTTTGTGAGACAAGGGCGGATCTACAAAAACATTTGTAGAATCAGAATGGTTTGGGCTACAAACTACTAAAAGCTATCTATGAAAAGCTAAGACTCTCACGAATATGCACATGTAATAGTGGCGGTCGGTGCCATTTAAGATGAGGGAGGATTGTAATTTGTTTTTATGAGCATGGCCTTATTTCTATTACAGCATATTCGATGACTGTCATTCACATTCCATTCACCCAGCTCAATGTAACATTGATAGATTTAGACTACTACATGATACTCTAATTTTCCTTGTACCCATCATGAGGTTGCTACAACCTAGCCTATGAATGAAAGTTTACAACCTAGCTGCACATTTCGAGAGAATTTTGAGGAATCAAGGTGACAGACAGTGACACACTCTTGCCTACATCTTGCTGATCTAAGGGTGTAATCATTAGTCCAACAGTTGCAAATGAGAGTTTCTATTGGACAAACTCAGGTATGTTTATCCCCGTTTCGTTCCATTTGCTTCCGTTTAAGAAACGTTTTTCAACAGAATTGACAGAATGAATACACCCCTGATCACACAGTTCACTTTCATAGCAGCCACATAAAAATAGCATGATCATTTTGCTCATTGTATATATAATTCCTTCTCGCAATTATCTATGTGCTCTCCTCATCTCACCTTTTCCCTTTGCTTGTGGACTTCAGTGCACAACACAACTGTCTGTGACCAGGGGGAAAAAAACGTTCAGAGCCAAACCTTCATATCATGACCGCTAACCATTACACACAGCCTACATCGTTGTCATGTTATAGTCAACATAGCTAATAGAACTAACGCGTTAGTAAATCCGCTACAATCATGCAGTACAGTGTACAGTCAGAAAGCAGTTTATCATTTAAACAGGTCGGGCCCCGGTGGCAATAAATTACTAAAACCAAAAGCTTACCTTGACTTGGAAGAGTTCCAGTGTTGGCCATAGCCAGCTAGCTAACATAGCATCCCTCTCTATTTGAGCAAAATACAACCAAATATAGCTAGCTCTCTCTCTCTCTCTCTCTCCTTCTCTGTCTCTCTTTCTCTGTCTCTCTCTTTTTCTCTCGCTTGCTTTGTTCAAAACTGTTCAACTTTTGTCTTTCTTTCTCTTTGAGTCAACTACTCACCACAGTTTTGGAATGTCTGTTTCTGATATTGTATCTATTCCGTAATGATGATACAATGGCTAATGTTTCTGTTTTCTGCTATGCCAGTTTTATAACTCCCTGTGCAGAAACCTTCCACGGAGATACGTCCTACTCCTGAAGGTGACTGATGACACACCTAGCGATCAAAACCTTGTCAATCTACCTTTCTGTCAAGCAACTGCAGTCAACATTGGGTGTGGAGAGGTGTGTATGTGTGTGTTTGTGTTTATGTTGTATTTACATTTGTATACCATAGTCTGTCTTTTTATACCAAACTAAGTGGCGGTGTTGCTGTTTAGGCTGAACCACAAACTCAGGATTGTTGCCCTCAGAGGGGAAGCAAAGCACTTAAGCACAATCGCAATTGAACCAGCAACACCTTTAGTCATCATACCATAAAAGGCTAACTCTGTCTTCTAATGCTAACCCCTGGCATTCTGACGCATGTGTCCTGGCTGATGAAAATAAATGGTGATGTGTTTGTTGTCATGGCTACCTGACAAATCTGTCTCTCTTCTGGGTGTGCTAAACTTTCTCTGTACACACTAGGATCTCTATGACGAAGAGCTGCTCCAGTACTTTGACCTGGAGTTCCCACAGATCAACTATGCCCACTACAATGTGCGTCCATACCACGTCCATACCGCTACTACTACGCATGTGGCTTCAGACACAGTGACTCCCTGCTGAAGATGAATCTGGAGACCAAGAAACGTACATGTTAAGGGCATAATGCATTTACATTTTCTTTGTGTAGGCGTGGTGCCACCCTGGTCGGTTCCCATCTGAACCTGTGTTTGTTTCTGCACCCAAAGCAACAGAGGAGCACGATGGTGTGGTCATGTCCGTCATCGTCACACCCAGAACGGTAAACAACAACAAAAACTAAACAACAACAAAAATGAATTTTCACCATCAATTTATTACATTTGACATAACATTGTACAAACCTCTCTATATTTCTGTTTCCAGGAGAAAAGCATTTTCCTGCTGGTTCTGGATGCCAAGACCTTCTGGGCCGGGCAGAGGTTCCAGTCAACATTCCATATGGAACTCATGGAGTTTTTAATGAAATGGGCTGAAAATGCCAACCCTTCCAGCATTCTGCTTACTGTATGAAATTACTTCATCCATGGATGTCTCTTCTGATGCTGTTAAGATAACATCTCTAACTACTGCAGTGCTCTTTATGGCACAGCCAGAGGAGGAAGGCCCTCCCCTCTGAGTCTGGTTGCTCTCAAGGTTTTGACTCTGTAGTGTTTTGTTGTACACTACAGTGCATTCGGAAAGTATTCAGACCCCTTGACTTTTTCCTCATTTTGTTACGTTACAGCCTTATTCTAATATGGATTAAATGAAAAATGTTCCTCATCAGTCTACACACAGTACCCCATAATGACAAACCGAAAACTGTTTTTTTGAAATTTTTGCAAATGTACAAAATAAAATAAATTATTAAACTTCTTTACATAAGTATTCAGACCCTTTGCTATAAGACTTGAAATTGAGCTCAGGTGCATCCTGTTTCCATTGATCATCCTTGAGAAGTCCACCTGTGGTAAGTTCAATTGATTGGACATGATTGGGAAAGGCACAAACCTGTCTATATAAGGTCCCACAGTTGACAGTGCATGTCAGAGCAAAAACCAAGCCATGAGGTCGAAGGAATTGTCCGTAGAGCTCAGAGATAGGATTGTGTCGAGGCACAGATCTGGGGAAGGGTACCAAAAAATGTCTGCAGCATTGAAGGTCCCCAAGAACACAGTGGCCTCCATCATTCTTAAATGGAAGAAGTTTCGAACCACCAAGACTCTTCCTAGAGCTGGCCGCCCGGCCAAACTGAGCAATCAGGGGAGAAGGGCCTTGGTCAAGGAGGTGACCAACAACCCAATTGTCACTCTGACAGAGCTCCAGAGTTCCTCTGTGGAGATGGGAGAACCTTCCAGAAGGACAACCATCTCTGCAGAACTTCAGCAATCAGGCATTTATGGTAGAGTGGCCAGACAGAAGCCACTCCTCAGTAAAAGGAACATGACAGCCTGCTTGGAGTTTGCCAAAAGGCAGCTAAAGTACTCTCAGACCATGAGAAACAAGATTCTCTCATCTGATGAAACCAAGATTGAACTCTTTGGCCTGAATGCCAAGTGTCTGGAGGAAACCTGGCACCATCCTTATGGTGAATCATGATGGTGGCAGCATCATGCTGTGGGCATGTTTTTCAGCGGAAGGGACTGGGAGACTAGTCAGGATCAAGGGAAAGATGAACGGAGTGAAGTACAGACAGATACTTGATGAAAACCTGCTCCAGAGCGCTCAGGACCTCAGACTGGGGAGAAAGTTCACCTTCCAACAGGACAACGACCCTAAGCACTTAGCCAAGACAAAGCAGGAGTGGCTTCGGGACAAGTCTCTGAATGTTCTTGAGTGGCCCAGCCAGAGCCCGGACTTGAACCCGATCGAACATCTCTGGAGAGACCTGGAAATAGCTGTGCAGCGACGCTCCCCATCCAACCTGACAGAGCTTGAGAGGATCTGCAGATAAGAATGGGAAAAACTCCCCAAATACAGGTGTGCCAAGCTCGTAGCATCATGCCCAAGAAGACTCTAGGCTTTAATCCCTGCTAAAGGTGCTTCAACAAAGTACTGAGTAAAGGGTCTGAATACTTCTGTAAATGTGATATTTCTAAAAACCTGTTTTGCTTTGTCATTATGGGGTATGGTGTGTAGATTGATGAGGAAAAAAAACATTTAATCCATTTGAGAATAAGGCTGTAACGTAACAAAATGTGGAAAAGTCAAGGGGTCTAATACTTTCCGAATGCACAATGTGTCAGTCTGTAGACCTACAATGAGGGAAAAAAGTATTTGATCCCCTGCTGATTTTGTACGTTTGCCCACTGACAAAGACATGATCAGTCTATAATTTTAATGGTAGGTTTATTTGAACAGTGAGAGACAGAATAACAACAAACAAATCCAGAAAAACGCATATAAAATGTTATAAATTGATTTGCATTTTAATGAGGGAAATAAGTATTTGACCCCTCTGCAAAACATTACTTAGTACTTGGTGGCAAAACCCTTGTTGGCAATCACAGAGGTCAGACGTTTCTTGTAGTTGGCAACCAGGTTTGCACACATCTCAGGAGGGATTTTGTCCCACTCCTCTTTGCAGATTTTCTCCAAGACATTAAGGTTTCGAGGCTGACGTTAGGCAACTCGAACCTTCAGCGCCCTCCACAGATTTTCTATGGGATTAAGGTCTGGAGACTGGCTAGGCCACTCCAGGACCTTAATGTGCTTCTTCTTGAGCCACTCCTTTGTTGCCTTGGCCGTGTGTTTTGGGTCATTGTCATGCTGGAATACCCATCCACGACCCATGTTCAATGCCCTGGCTGAGGGAAGGAGGTTTTCACCCAAGATTTGACGGTACATGGCCCCCTCCATCGTCTCTTTGATGCGGTGAAGTTGTCCTGTGCCCTTAGCCGAAAAACACCCCCAAAGCATAATGTTTCCACCTCCATGTTTGACGGTGGGGATGGTGTTCTTGGGGTCATAGGCAGCATTCCTCCCCCTCCAAACACGGTGAGTTGAGTTGATGCCAAAGAGCTCGATTTTGGTCCCATCTGACCACAACACTTTCACCCAGTTCTCCTCTGAATCATTAAGATGTTCATTGGCAAACTTCAGACGGGCCTGTATATGTGCTTTCTTGAGCAGGGGGACCTTGCGGGCGCTGCAGGATTTCAGTCCTTCACGGCGTAGTGTGTTACCAATTGTTTTCTTGGTGACTATGGTCCCAGCTGCCTTGAGATCATTGACAAGATCCTCCCGTGTAGTTCTGGGCTGATTCCTCACCATTCTCATGATCATTGCAACTCCACGAGGTGAGATCTTGCATGGAGCCCCAGGCCGAGGGAGATTGACAGTTCTTTTGTGTTTCTTCCATTTGAGAATAATCGCACCAACTGTTGTCACCTTCTCACCAAGCTGCTTGGTGATGTTCTTGTAGCCCATTCCAGCCTTGTGTAGGTCTACAGTCTTGTCCCTGACATCCTTGGAGAGCTCTTTGGTCTTGGCCATGGTGGAGAGTTTGGAATCTGATTGATTGATTGCTTCTGTGGACAGGTGTCTTTTATACAGGTAACAAACTGAGATTAGGAGCACTCCCTTTAAGAGTGTGCTCCTAATCTCAGTTCGTTACCTGTATAAACGACACCTGGGAGCCAGAAATCTTTCTGATTGAGAGGGGGTCAAATACTTATTTTCCTCATTAAAATGCAAATCACTTTATAACATTTTTGACATGCGATTTTCAGATTTTTGTGTTGTTATTCTGTCTCTCACTGTTCAAATAAACCTACCATTAAAATTATAGACTGATAATTTCTTTGTCAGTAGGCAAATGTACAAAATCAGCAGGGGATCAAATACTTTTTTCCCTCACTGTATTTATGACATATCATCATCAAAAGGTAACCTGCTCTGTAAATAAAATGATGTTGCTGACTGACTGTGGTGTTTTGTTTATTAACTGTAGATCTTGGACAAAATCTTGGGCAGGATTTTCCAGTCATTTAGTATTCACAATCAGTGTCGACTTTTGATCAATTATTTCTGTATTTGTATTTATTAAGGATCCCATCAGCTGCTGCCAAGGCAGCAGCCACTCTTCCTGAGGTCCAAACAAAGTAAGGCAAAAATACAGTTCATATAACATTATTACACCACTACATATCTACAATACAACATTTATAATACCACCATACATACATTATGTGTGTGTAGAGTGTGTGTGCTGGCGTGTGTGTGCGTATGCATGTGTATGCCTGTGAGTGGACCCTGATTGTCTTCTGACAACTTCCGTCTCGCTTCCGCATTGTCTCCGTGCTGCTGTGCTGTTTGTTGCTACTTGGCTACCTGCCAAACTATTCACGTTTTACTTTTAATAAACGTTTAATCAATCTCTGTGTTCAACAAATTTACCAACTTTTTAGTTTTGTCCTCACTCATCTTTTTTCGTTAAACTTTTTCACCCCGGACGTTTTATCCCGAGACAGAAGAGTCATTTTCCTGTGCGTTTTTGCTGCCAACTTTACTTTATTTTCCTTTTTTCCATCGCAACTTTTTTCCCTCATTCAACTTTTTCACTCCGGACGCTTTATCTGGACATGGTTCGTCAACATCTTCAACAGCCGAAGCTAAGTAGTAACATTAACATGATGTCTTCTAATTGCAGTCGCTGTACTCATACAGGAGAACGATCGCCTTACGGCGAGAATAGCTGTGCTACAAGCCCAGCTTCAGACGCAATCGTTAGGCAAGGGTAATTTCAGTGTAGGAAAGGAAGAAACAGCGTCTGTGCCACCAGTAAGTACAGATAGTAACGTTAGTATAAATCCCCCCGCACAGTCCCCGCAGCCGGACAACTTTCTCATGGCTTCTGGAGGGAAATACCGTTGGAATGCTCAACCGGTGTCGCTCATTCAGCCGACAGAAACTTTCAACCGGTTTTCCCCATTATGTAGCGAGTCGGAGTCTGAGTCTGAGTCTTCTCTTGTCTCTACTCCTCCCGTTACGGGGTCTGAGACGCCGAAGGCTCCCACCATTAGCTCTGACAAATTGAAAACCCTAGTCATTGGCGACTCCATTACCCGCAGTATTAGACTTAAAACGAATCACCCAGCGATCATACACTGTTTACCAGGGGGCAGGGCTACCGACGTTAAGGCTAATCTAAAGATGGTGCTGGCTAAAGCTAAAACTGGCGAGTGTAGAGAGTATAGAGATATTGTTATCCACGTCGGCACCAACGATGTTAGGATGAAACAGTCAGAGGTCACCAAGTGCAACATAGCTTCAGCGTGTAAATCAGCTAGAAAGATGTGTCGGCATCGAGTAATTGTCTCTGGCCCCCTCCCAGTTAGGGGGAGTGACGAGCTCTACAGCAGAGTCTCAGCACTCAATCGCTGGTTGAAAACTGTTTTCTGCCCCTCCCAAAAGATAGAATTTGTAGAAAATTGGCCCTCTTTCTGGGACTCACCCACAAACAGGACCAAGCCTGACCTGCTAAGGAGTGACGGACTCCATCCTAGCTGGAGGGGTGCTCTCATCTTATCTACCAACATAGATAGGGCTCTAACTCCTCTAGCCCCACAGTGAAATAGGGTGCAGGCCAGGCAGCAGGCTGTTAGCCAACCTGCCAGCTTAGTGGAGTCTGCCAATAGCACAGTCAGTGTAGTCAGCTCAGCCATACCCATTGAGACTGTGTCTGTGCCTCGACCTAGGTTGGGCAAAACTAAACATGACGATGTTCGCCCTAGCAATCTTATTAGGATAAAGACCTCCTCCATTCCTGCCATTATTGAAAGAGATCGTGATACCTCACATCTCAAAATAGGGTTACTTAATGTTAGATCCCTCACTTCAAAGGCAGTCATAGTCAATGAACTAATCACTGATCATAATCTTGATGTGATTGGCCTGACTGAAACATGGCTTAAGCCTGATGAATTTGCTGTGTTAAATGAGGCCTCACCTCCTGGTTACACTAGTGACCATATTCCCCGTGCATCCCGCAAAGGCGGAGGTGTTGCTAACATTTACGATAGCAAATTTCAATTTACAAAAAAAAAAATGGCGTTTTCGTCTTTTGAGCTTCTAGTCATGAAATCTATGCAGCCTACTCAATCACTTTTTATAGCTACTGTTTACAGGCCTCCTGGGCCATATACAGCATTCCTCTCTGAGTTTCCTGAATTCCTATCAGACCTTGTAGTCATAGCAGATCATATTCTAATTTTTGGTGATTTTAATATTCACATGGAGAAGTCCACAGACCCACTCCAAAAGTCTTTCGGAGCCATCATCGACTCAGTGGGTTTTGTCCAACATGTCTCTGGACCTACTCACTGCCACAGTCATACTCTGGACCTAGTTTTGTCCCATGGAATAAATGTTGTAGATCTTAATGTTTTTCCACAAAATCCTGGACTATCGGACCACCATTTTATTACGTTTGCAATCGCAACAAATAATCTGCTCAGACCCCAACCAAGGAGCATCAAAAGTCGTGCTATAAATTCTCAGACAACACAAAAATTCCTTGATGCCCTTCCAGACTCCTTCTGCCTACCCAAGGACGTCAGAGGACAAAAATCAGTTAACCACTTAACTGAGGAACTCAATTTAACCTTGCGCAATACCCTAGATGCAGTTGCACCCCTAAAACGAAAAACATTTGTCATAAGAAACTAGCTCCCTGGTATACAGAAAATACCCGAGCTTTGAAGCAAGCTTCCAGGAAATTGGAACGGAAATGGCGCCACACCAAACTGGAAGTCTTCCGACTAGCTTGGAAAGACAGTACCGTGCAGTACCGAAGAGCCCTCACTGCTGCTCGATCATCCTACTTTTCCAACTTAATCGAGGAAAATAAGAACAATCCAAAATTTATTTTTGATACTGTTGCAAAGCTAACTAAAAAGCAGCATTCCCCAAGAGAGGATGGCTTTCACTTCAGCAGTAATAAATTCATGAACTTCTTTGAGGAAAAGATCATGACCATTAGAAAGCAAATTACGGACTCCTCTTTGAATCTGCGTATTCCTCCAGGGCTTAGCTGTCCTGGATCTGCACAGCTCTGCGAGGGCCTGGGATCGGGAGAGACACTTAAGTGTTTTAGTACTATATCTCTTGACACAATGATGAAAATAATCATGGCCTCTAAACCTTCAAGCTGCATACTGGATCCTATTCCTACTAAACTGCTGAAGGAGCTGCTTCCTGTGCTTGGCCCTCCTATGTTGAACATAATAAACAGCTCTCTATCCACCGGATGTGTACCAAACTCACTAAAAGTGGCAGTGATAAAGCCTCTCTTGAAAAAGCCAAACCTTGACCCGGAAAATATAAAAAACTATCGGCCTATATCGAATCTTCCATTCCTCTCAAACATTTTAGAAAAAGCTGTTGCGCAGCAACTCACTGCCTTTCTGAAGACAAACAATGTATACGAAATGCTTCAGTCTGGTTTTAGACCCCATCATAGCACTGAGACTGCACTTGTGAAGGTGGTAAATGACCTTTTAATGGCGTCAGACCGAGGCTCTGCATCTGTCCTCGTGCTACTAGACCTTAGTGCTGCCTTTGACACCATCGATCACCACATTCTTTTGGAGAGACTGGAAACCCAAATTGGTCTACACGGACAAGTTCTGGCCTGGTTTAGATCTTACCTGTCGGAAAGATATCAGTTTGTCTCTGTGAATGGTCTGTCCTCCGACAAATCAACTGTACATTTCGGTGTTCCTCAAGGTTCCGTTTTAGGACCACTATTGTTTTCACTATATATTTTACCTCTTGGGGATGTTATTCGAAAACATAATGTTAACTTTCACTGCTATGCGGATGACACACAGCTGTACATTTCAATGAAACATGGTGAAGCCCCAAAATTGCCCTCGCTAGAAGCCTGTGTTTCAGACATAAGGAAGTGGATGGCTGAAAACTTTCTACTTTTAAACTCGGACAAAACAGAGATGCTTGTTCTAGGTCCCAAGAAACAAAGAGATCTTCTGTTAAATCTGACAATTCATCTTGATGGTTGTAAAGTCGTCTCAAATAAAACTGTGAAGGACCTCGGCGTTACTCTTGACCCTGATCTCTCTTTTGACGAACATATCAAGACTGTTTCAAGGACAGCTTTTTTCCATCTACGTAACATTGCAAAAATCAGAAATTTTCTGTCCAAAAATGATGCAGAAAAATTAATCCATGCATTTGTTACTTCTAGGTTAGACTACTGCAATGCTCTACTTTCCGGCTACCCGGATAAAGCACTAAATAAACTTCAGTTAGTGCTAAATACGGCTGCTAGAATCCTGACTAGAACCAAGAAATTTGATCATATTACTCCAGTGCTAGCTTCCCTACACTGGCTTCCTGTTAAGGCAAGGGCTGATTTCAAGGTTTTACTGTTAACCTATAAAGCGTTACATGGGCTTGCTCCTACCTATCTTTCCGAGTTGGTCCTGCCGTACATACCAATACGTACGCTACGGTCACAAGACGCAGGCCTCCTAATTGTCCCTAGAATTTCTAAGCAAACAGCGGGAGGCAGGGCTTTCTCCTATAGATCTCCATTTTTATGGAACAGTTTGCCAACCCATGTGAGAGACGCAGACTCGGTCTCAACCTTTAAGTCTTTACTGAAGACTTATCTCTTCAGTAGGTCTTATGATTGAGTGTAGTCTGGCCCAGGAGTGTGAAGGTGAACGGAAAGGCTCTGGAGCAACGAACAGCCCTTGCTGTCTCTGCCAGGCCGGTTCCCCTCTCTCCACTGGG
Source organism: Coregonus lavaretus (assembly GCF_964263955.1). NCBI lineage: Eukaryota > Metazoa > Chordata > Actinopteri > Salmoniformes > Salmonidae > Coregonus > Coregonus lavaretus. Next base: position 13,037,479 of record NC_140004.1, read on the forward strand.
GTTCTCTGCCTCTAACCCTGTTACAGGGGCTGAGTCACTGGCTTGCTGGTGCTCTTTCATGCCGTCCCTAGGAGGGGTGCGTCACTTGAGTGGGTTGAGTTACTGACGTGATCTTCCTGTCTGGGTTGGCGCCCCCCCTTGGTTTGTGCTGTGGTGGAGACCTCTGTGGGCTATACTCGGCCTTGTCTCAGGATTGTAAGTTGGTGGTTGAGGATATCCCTCTAGTGGTGCGGGGGCTGTGCTTTGGCAGAGTGGGTGGGGTTATATCCTTCCTGTTTGGCCCTGTCCGGGGGTTTCTTCGGATGGGGCCACAGTGTCTCCGGACCGCTCCTGTCTCAGCCTCCAGTATTTATGCTGCAGTAGTTTATGTGTCGGGGGGCTGGGGTTAGTTGGTTATACCTGGAGTACTTCTCCTGTCTTATCCAGTGTCCTGTGTGAATTTAAGTATGCTCTCTCTAATTCTCTCGTTCTCTCTTTCTCTCTGAGAACCTGAGCCCTAGGACCATACGTCAGGACTACCGGGCATGCTGACACCTTGCTGTCCCCAGTCCGCCTGGCCTTGCTGCTATTCCAGTTTCAACTGTTCTGCCTGCGGTTACGAAACCCCTACCTGTCCCAGACCTGCTGTTTTCAACTCTTAATGATCGGCTATGAAAAGCCAACTGAGAGACCTGAGCCCTAGGACCATACGTCGGGACTACCGGCCGTGGTGACTCTTTGCTGTCCCCAGTCCGCCTGGCCTTGCTGCTATTCCAGTTTCAACTGTTCTGCCTGCGGTTATGGAACCCCTACCTGTCCCAGACCTGCTGTTTTCAACTCTTAATGATCGGCTATGAAAAGCCAACTGAGATTTATTCCTGATTATTATTTGACCATGCTTGTCACTTATGAACATTTTTGAACATCTTAGGATGGTTCTGTTATAATCTCCACCCGGCACAGCCAGAAGAGGACTGGCCACCCCTCATAGCCTGGTTCCTCTCTAGGTTTCTTCCTAGGTTTTGGCCTTTCTAGGGAGTTTTTCCTAGCCACCGTGCTTCTACACCTGCATTACTAGCTGTTTGGGGTTTTAGGCTGGGTTTCTGTACAGCACTTCGAGATATCAGCTGATGTACGAAGGGCTATATAAAATAAAATTGATTGATTGAGTGTGTGTCTCCTCACATTCCGCATTGTTCAATAAGGTGTAGTTTTATCTGTTTTTTTTATCTGATTTTACTGCTTGCATGAGTTACTTGATGTGGAATAGAGTTCCATGTAGTCATGGCTCTATGTAGTACTGTGCGATTTCCAGAGTCAATACCTCTCACAATGAGAGGTATTGATGCAGTCAATCTCTCCTCCACTTTGAGCCAGGAGAGATTGACATGCATGTCGTTGATGTTAGCTTGCCGTTTACATTTAAGGGCCAGCCGTGCTGGTCTGTTCTGGACCAACTGTAATTTTCCTATGTCCATCTTTGTGGCACTTGACCATATTTCTGGGCAGTAGTCCAAGTGCAACAAAACTAGGGCCTGTAGGACTTGTTTTGTTGATAGCAATGTCAAGAAAGCAGACCAGCACTTTATTACGGACAGACTTCTCGCCATCTTAGAAACTGTTGCATTAATATGTTTGGACCATGACAGTTTACAATCAAGGGTTACACCAAGCAGTTTAGTCTCCTCAACTTCCTCAATTTCCAAATTATTCATCACATTCTTCAAGATGTTCAAACTTTCATAGAAGACAAGCAGGATCAAATAATAATTACAGTGGTTGTAGTGGGTGCAAGAGGTCAGCACCTCGGGAGTTGGCTTTTCATAGCCGGATATTTAAAGGTCGGGGGGGGTTCGGGTGAACAGGTCAGGGTTCCATGGCTGCAGGCAGGACAGCAGAAACTGGGTCAGCAGCACGAACAGGTGGGCCAGGTACGGGGACCGCCAGGTGTCGTCAGGCCAGGTAGTCCTAAGTCATGGTCCAAGGGCTCAGGTCCTCCGGGAGGGGAGAGAGAGAGAGAGATGGGAGAATTAGAGGGAGCATATCTAAGATCACACAGGACACCAGATAAGACAGGAGAATTACACCAGATAATACAGACTGACCCTAGCCCCCCGGCACATAGACCATTGCAGCATGGATTCTGGAGACTGAGACGGGGGGGTCAGGGGACACTGTGGCATCGTCCAAAGTTAGCTCCGCACAGGGACAAAGGCAGGATATAACCCCACCCACCTTGGCAAAGCACAGCCACCACACCACTAAAGGGATAAACAGGCCACTAAATAACTACCCTGAGACAAGGCCGAGTATAGCCCACAAAGATCTCCCCACGGCACAAGCCCGAGGACAGGAAGGATGGAAGAGTGCGAGCAAGCTAGTGACTCAGCCCCCGTAATAGGGTCAGAGGCATAGAATCCCAGTGGAGATATGGGAGCTGGCCAGGCAGAGACAGCAAGGGTGGTTCTCCTTCCAGTGCCTTGCCTTTCGCCTTCGCACCCCTAGGCCAGACTACACTCAAACATAGGACCTACTGAAGAGATGAGTCTTAAGTAAAGACTTAAAGGTTGAGACCGAGTCTGCATCTCTCACATGGATTGGCAGACCATTCCATAAAAATTGAGCTCTATAGGAGAAAGCCCTGCCTCTCACTGTTAGCTTAGAAATTCTAGGAACAATAAGGAGGCCTGCGCCTTGTGACTGTAGCGTACTTGTAGGTATGCACGGCAGAACCAAATCGGCGAGATAGGTAGGAGCAAGTCCATGTAATGCTTTGTAGGTTAGCAGTAAGCGCTATTGTTAGCAAGCGCTATTGTCACACCCTGATCTGTTTCACCTGTCTTTGTGATTGTCTCCACCCCCCTCCAGGTGTCGCCCATCTTCCCCATTATCCCCAGTGTATTTATTCCTGTGTTCTCTGTTTGTCTGTTGCCAGCTCATTTTGTTTCGTCAAGCCTACCAGCGTTTTTCCCCTTGCTCCTGTCTTTTTCACGTTCCTGTTTTCTAGTTTTCCCCATGTTGACCATTCTGCCTGCCCTGACCCTGAGCCTGCCTGCCGTTCTGCACCTTTTGGACTCTGATCTGGATTACTGACCTCTGCCTGCCCTTGACCTGTCGTTTGCCTGCCCCCTTTTTTTGTAATAAACGTTTGTTACTTCGACACTGTCTGCATCTGGGTCTTCTCCTGAAACTTGATAGTACGAACTGGCCATGACTGACCCAGCAGCCTCGGACCAGCTCCGCAACGTACCTCATCACGTTGATGTCCGGGAGGGCACTCGCCTGGGCTACGGCAGTGTGGGAACAACAGTCGGCCATATGCTTCAGTCTGGAGGAGTTCATGCAGGAGGTAAAGAAGGTTTTCGATGCTCCATTGTCTGGGAGAGAGGCTGCCCGGATGTTACTCCAACTTCGGCAAGAATCGCCTTGACCATTCAGATCAATGGGCGACTATGGGAACAAAGGAAGGAGAGGAAGGATTCCACCTCGCATCCCGGAAGTCCCCGACGGCTCCGTTGCCGAGAGAACCTGAGGCTAGCCGAGAGTCTCCGAAGTCTGCCGATTCACCTCTTCCTGAGTCGATGCAACTAGGCAGAGCTAGGCTGTCTCCAGCCGAACGGCAATACAGGCTTCACACGAAGAGTTGCCTGTATTGCGGGACTACTGGTCATTTTGTGTCCAGCTGTCCACTAAAAGACCAGGCTCACCGGTAGGAGCGAGGACTCTGGTGGGCCATACGGATAACTTTTCCTCCCCCCTTTCATGCCATCTTGCTGTGGGGGAACCAGTCGAAATCTCTCCGGGTACTCATCGACTCTGGGGCCGATGAGAACTTTATGGACGCAACCTTGGCGACTGAACTGGGCATCCCCACTCAGCCCCTCTCCATTCCCATGGACGGGTGCTGTATAGGTTGGGTCACCCACAATACCACCCCCATCAACCTACGAGTGTCAGGGAACCACAGCGAGATGATCCAATTCCTGCTTATGAAGTCTCCTCAGGTTCCCGTGGTATTGGGTTTCTCTTGGCTCCAGTGACACAACCCCTTTATTGACTGGTCTACTGGTGCCATCACGGGCTGGAGCCCGTTCTGCCACAATCATTGCCTGAAGTCAGTGCAGCCTGCCCCGGGACATCTTCCTGGGGGTTCGGAAGTTGCATCGGACCTCTCCACCATTCCCGCGGACTACAAGGACCTCCGGGAGGTGTTTGGTAAGGCCCGGGCCACTTTGCATCCGTCACACCAACCCTACAACTGCGGAATCAACCTTCTCCCAGGAACCACTCCACCCCGGGGACGACTGTACTCGCTGTCAGGTCCGGAGACCAAGGCTATGGAGACCTATATTGAGGACTCCCTAGCTGCCGGGTTCATCCATCCTTCCGCCTCCCCCGCCGGCGCAGGGTTCTTCTTTGTGGAGAAGAAGGACAAAACCCTGCGCCCGTACATCGACTACCAGGCCTCAACGACATCACGGTGAAGAACCACTACCCGCTACCACTCATCTCCTCGGCCTTCGAGCTGCTCCAGGGGGCCAACGTGTTCTCCAAGCTGGACCTACGGAATGCCTACCACCTGGTGCGGATACGGGAGGGGGACGAGTGGAAGACTGCCTTCAACACAGCCAGCGGTCACTACGAATATCTGGTCATGCCATTTGGCCTTACAAATGCTCCAACTGTGTTCCAGGCCCTGGTTAATGATATTCTCCGCGAAATGTTGAACCGGTTCATCTTCGTCTACCTCGACGACATCCTCGTCTTCTCCCACTCTGCCCAAGAGCACGTGCTTCACGTCCGACAGATCCTCCAACGCCTCCTGGAGAACCAGCTTTTTGTGAAAGTGGAGAAATGCGAACTCCATCACTCCACCATCCCCTTCCAGGGTTACATCATCGCTGCAGGGAGTGTACAGATGGATCGGTGGTGGATTGGCCCTAGCCTACGTCCAAACTGCAGCTGCAACGTTTCCTTGGATTCGCCAACTTTTATCGCCCTTTATCCGGGGTTACAACACCCTGGCTTCCCCCCTGTCTGCACTCACCTCTCCCAAGGTTCCATTCACATGGTCCCCAGCTGCTGACTGGGCATTCCGGGACCTCAAACACTGTTTCACCACTGCTCCCATCTTGGTTCATCCTGACCCGTCCCGCCAGTTCGTGGTGGAGGCCGATGCTTTGGATGTCGGAGTGGGGGTGGTCCTCTCCCAGCGTTCGGCCCTGGACCTCAAGTTACATCCCTGCGCCTTCTTCTCCCATCGCCTTAACACCACGTAGATGAATTACGACGTGGGGAATCGTAAGCGTCTCGCGGTGAAGATGGAGTTGGAGGAGTGGAGGCACTGGCTGGAGTGGGCGGAACATCCATTTATTGTGTGGACAGACCACAAGAACTTGGAATATCTCCGCACCGCCAAACGTCTTAATTCCATGCAAGCTAGGTGGGCCTTGCTTTTCACCCGGTTCAACTTCTCCCTCGCAAACTGACTTGGATCCAAGAATGTCAAGCCAGATGCGCTGTCACGCCGCTATAGCCCCGCAGCTACACCCCTGGAATCCGATACCATCCTACCCACCTCGTGCTTGGTGATGGCACTCAGTTGGGGAATAGGGATGCAGGTCCGGGAGACGCAGCATTCCCAGCCGAACCCCGGGGGGGGGGGGGGGGGGGCCCAGATAACCGGATGTTTATTCCTGACGCTGTCCGCTCCACGGTCCTTAAGTGGTCCCACTCCTCCAGGCTTGCCTGCCACCCGGACTCCCGTCGGACCCTGGTCTTTGTGCGACAACGCTTTTGGTGGCCTACCATGGTTCTAGTTCATGGTCTGTTGCGCAGACCAAGACTCCTCGGCAAGCTCCGGCTGGTCTCCTCCAACCTCTGCCTGTTCCTCACCGTCCCTGGTCTCACATATCCCTGGACTTTGTCACGGGTCTTCTCCCGTCTGATGGCAACACCGCCATCCTGAGAGTTGTGGGCCAGTTTTCCAAAGCCACCCACTTCATTCCTCTCCTCAAGCTACCCTCCGCCAAAGAGACGGCCCAGCTCATGGTGCAGCACATCTTCCGGATCCATGGACTCCCAGTGGACATGGTCTCCGACCGGGGTTCTCAGTTCTCATCCCGGTTCTGGAAAGCGTTCTGCACAGTCATTGGGTCGTCGGCCAGCATGTCCTCCGGTTTCCACCCTCAGTCCAACGGCCAGTCGGAGCTGGCCAACCAAGACCTGGAGACGACTCTGTGCTGCCTGGTCTCCGCCAACCCCACCACCTGGAGCCAGCAACTAGTGTGGGTTGAATACGCCTGCAACACCCTTCCCTGCTCTGCCATGGGTCTTTCGCCCTTTGAGTGTTCCCTTGGTTATCAGCGCCCGCTCTTCCCGGAGCAAGAGGAAGAGGTCGGCATACCCTCGGCCCAGATGTTTGTCCGCCGCTGTCATCATACCTGAAGGAGAGCCCGGTTGGCTTTTCTCAAGACCTCCTCCAGTTATTGACGACAAGCGGACCGCCACCAGACCTCTGCACCCTGGTATCGTCTCGGGCAGAAGGTATGGCTGTCCACCCGAGTCCCGCAAACTTTCCCCCCGGTTTATCGGCCCTTTCCCCATCTCCAAGATCATGAGCCCCTCTGCTGTTGCCCCGTACCCTCCGTATACATCCCACTTTTCATGTGTCTCAGATCAAACCCATGTCTCACAGCCCTTTGTTTCCTGTTGGACACACCTACTCATTCAAGGGTTTTTCTTTATTTTTTCTATTTTCTACATTGTAGAATAATAGTGAAGACATCAAAACTATGAAATAACACATACAGAATCACGTAGTAACCAAAAAAGTGTTAAACAAATCAAATATATTTTATATTTGAGATTCTTCAAATAGCCACCCTTTGCCTTTCTGGCAGCTTTGCACACTCTTGGCATTCTCTCAACCAGCTTCACCTGGAATGCTTTTCCAACAGTCTTGAAGGAGTTCCCACGTATGCTGAGCACTTGTTGGCTGCTTTTCCTTCACTCTGCCATCCGACTCATCCCAAACCATCTCAATTGGGTTGAGGTTCGGTGGATTGTGCAGGCCAGGTCATCTGATGCAGCACTCCATCACTCTCCTTCTTGGTAAAATAGCCCTTACACAGCCTGGAGGTGTCTTGGGTCATTGTCCTGTTGAAAAACTAATGATAGTCTCACTAAGCCCAAACCAGATGGGATGGCGTATCGCTGCAGAATGCTGTGGGAGCCATGCTGGTTAAGTGTGCCTTGAATTCTAAATAAATCACAGACAGTATCACCAGCAAAGCTCCACCACACCATAACTCCATGCTTTATGGTGGGAACTACACATGTGGAGATCATCCATTCACCCACACCGCGTCTCACAAAGGCACGGCGGTTAGAACCAAAAATCTCCAATTTGTACTCCAGACCTAAGGACAAATGTCCACCGGTCTAATGTCCATTGCTTGTGTTTCTTGTCCAAAGCAGGTCTCTTCTTCTTATTGGTGTCCTTTAGTAGTGGTTTCTTTGCAGCAATTCGACCATAAAGGCCTGATTCACACAGACCCCTCTGAACAGGTGATGTTGAGATGTCTGTGACTTGATCTATGTGAAGCATTTATTTGGCCTGCCATTTCTGAGGCTGGTAACTCTAATGAACTTATCCTCTGCAGCAGAGGTAACTCTGGGTCTTCCATTCCTGTGGCGGTCCCCATGCACTTGATGGTTTTTGCGACTGCACTTGAAGAAGCTTTCAAAGTTCTTGAAATGTTCCGTATTGACTGACCTTCATGTCTTTGCTTATTTTTGCTGTTCTTGACATAATATGGACATGGTCTTTTACCAATGTCACGATCGTTAGACGGAGTAGACCAAGGCGCAGCATTGAAAGCAAACATACTTTATTAATCCGATGATAACACGAACAGCGTAACAAAACAACAAACGATACGTGACATCCAATGGACAAACCTAACTAGGAACAGACCGACAGGAACAAGATCCCACAACACCTGTGGGAACACAGCCTGTCTAAATATGGCTCCCAATCAGAGACAACCAGCAACAGCTGACACTCGTTGCCTCTGATTGGGAACCACTCTGGCCAACATAGAAATAGATCAACTAGACACTCAAACACAGTACACAAACACAATGAATCTACACACCCTGGCTCAACATATAGAGTCCCCCGAGCCAGGGTGTGACAGTACCCCCCCCCCCAAAGGCGCGGACTGCGACCGCGCCTTAACCTGAACCAAACAGGGGAGGGCTGGGTGGGCATTCCTCCTCGGAGGCGGTTCCGGCTCCGGGCTTGACCACCACCCTCTAATAATCCCCCCGTAGCGCCCCTGGTCCGGTCTGGCCCCGCTGGCTGGAGCTGGACTGGACATCGTAGGAGCGGATTGCTTCAGCTCCGGTGTGGAGCAGCTGACCGGTACCTGACCAGGCACCGGTGACCCAGGCACGGGTTGTGCCGGACTGACGACGCACACCCCTGGCCTGGTGCGTGGAGCAGGAACGGGCCGGACCGGGCTGACGATGCGCACCCCTGGCTTGGTGCGTGGAGCAGCAACGGGCCGGACCGGGCTGACGATGCGCACCCCTGGCTTGGTGCGTGGAGCAGGGACGGGGCGGACCGGGCTGACGATGCGCACCCCTGGCTTGGTGCGTGGAGCAGCTACGGGCCGGACCGGGCTGACGATGCGCACCCCTGGCTTGGTGCGTGGAGCAGGGACGGGCCGGACCGGGCTGACGATGCGCACCCCTGGCTTGGTGCGTGGAGCAGGAACGGGCCGGACCGGGCTGACGATGCGCACCCCTGGCTTGGTGCGTGGAGCAGCTACGGGCCGGACCGAGCTGACGATGCGCACCCCTGGCTTGGTGCGTGGAGCAGGGACGGGCCGGAACGGGTTGACGATGCGCACCCCTGGCTTGGTGCGTGGAGCAGCTACGGGCCGGACCGGGCTGACGATGCGCACCCCTGGCTTGGTGCGTGGAGCTGGAACGGGCCGTACCGGGCTGACGATGCGCACCCCTGGCTTGGTGCGTGGAGCAGGAACGGGCCGGACCGGGCTGACGATGCGCACCCCTGGCTTGGTGCGTGGAGCAGGAACGGGCCGGACCGGGCTGGCGACGCACCCCGTAGGCTTGGTGCGAAGGGCAGGAACAGACCGGGCCGGGCTGGCGACGCACACCGTAGGCTTGGTACGAGTGGCAGGAACAGGCCGGGCCGGGCTGGCGACGCGCACCGTAGGCTTGGTGCGAGGGGCAGGAACAGGCCGGGCCGGGCTGGCGACGAGCACCGTAGGCTTGGTGCGAGGAGCAGGAATAGGCTGGGCCGGGCTGGCGACGCACACCGCAGGCTTGGTACGAGTGGCAGGAACAGGCCGGGCCGGGCTGGCGACGCGCACCGTAGGTTTGGTGCGATTGGCAGGAACAGGCCGGGCCGGGCTGGCGACGCGCACCGTAGGCTTGGTGCGAGTGGCAGGAACAGGCCGGGCCGGGCTGGCGACGCGCACCTTAGACTTGGTGCGAGTGGCAGGAACAGGCCGGGCTGGGCTGGCGACGCGCACCTTAGACTTGGTGCGAGTGGCAGGAACAGGCCGGGCCGGGCTGGCGACGCGCACCGTAGACTTGGTGCGAGGGGCAGGAACAGGCCGGGCCGGGCTGGCGACGCGCACCGTAGGCTTGGTGCGAGGGGCAGGAACAGGCCGGGCCGGGCTGGCGACGCGCACCGTAGGCTTGGTGCGAGGAGCAGGAATAGGCTGGGCCGGGCTGGCGACGCACACCGTAGGCTTGGTGCGAGGAGCAGGAACAGGCCGGGCCGGGCTGGCGACGCGCACCATCCACTTAGTGCGGGGAGCAGGAACGGGCCGGACCGGACTGGTGACGCACACCACTTGCTTGGTGTGAGGAGCGGGACTGTGTTTCGTCATAACCCTCCGCTCCCTCAGCTGCCTACCGAGTTCCTCTCGCCGTGCCTCAATTCTCACCTTCTCCCTTATCGCCTCCAATAGCTCCACCCTCTGCACCACTAACTCCTGCTCCCTCTGCGCCAATAGCCCCCTTAACCTGGTGGCCTCCTCACCTAACCTCCTACTACGCCCTGTAGCTGCCTCCTGCTGCCCCGTCGCCCATGCCGTATGCCCCCCCCTAAAAATTTTTGGGGGTTGACTCTCGTCCGTCCGACGACGACACTGTTGACGCCGTTGCTCCTCTCTCCGTCGCGCCTCTACCGTCTCACTCCATGGACGGCGATCCATCCTGGCCTGGATTTCCTCCCAGGTCCAGGACCCCTGCCCGTCCAATATTTGCTCCCACGTCCAGGCTGCCTGCTCCAGGACACGCTGCTTGGTCCTGGTATGGTGGGATCTTCTGTCACGATCGTCGTATGGAGTTGACCAAGGCGCAGCGTTGAAAGCAAACATACTTTATTAATCGGATGATAACACGAACAGCGTAACAAAACAACAAACGATACGTGACATCCAATGGACAAACCTAACTAGGAACAGACCGACAGGAACAAGATCCCACAACACCTGTGGGAACACAGCCTGTCTAAATATGGCTCCCAATCAGAGACAACCAGCAACAGCTGACACTCGTTGCCTCTGATTGGGAACCACTCTGGCCAACATAGAAATAGATCAACTAGACACTCAAACACAGTACACAAACACAATGAATCTACACACCCTGGCTCAACATATAGAGTCCCCCGAGCCAGGGTGTGACAACCAAATAGGGCTATCTTCTGTATACCTTGTCACAACAGAACTGATTGGCTCATACGCATTAAGAAGGAAAGAAATTCCACAAATTAGCTTTTAACAAGGCACACCTGTTAATTGAAATGCATTCCAGGTGAGTACCTCATGAAGCTGGTTGAGAGCATGCCAAGAGTGTGCAAAGCTGTCATCAAGGCAAAGGGTGGCCATTTGAAGAATCTCAAATATACAATATATTTTGATTTGTTTAACACTACTACATGATTCCATATGTGTTATTTCATAGTTTTGATGTCTTCGCTTTAATTCTACAATGTTATAAATATCAAAAATAAAGAAAACCTTTGAATGAGTAGGTGTGCCCAACCTTTTGACTGGTAGTGTACATTTTGAGAAAACTATTCATATTAAGTGGCTAGCTAGCTAAATAGCATTAGCAACGTTGGGTGGTCAATGAGACTGAGCGCTAGCTAACCCGCTGAGGTTGCAAACAATGTAACAAAATACTCCAACAGGCTCTGCATTTCAGGAATCACAGTAGGTAGCATTTACCCCTGGTGCACTGATCATTTATTTTTTGAAGAAAACTCAGTTTTTGCCATGCCCTCACTCGCACTCATGCGTTTAAACGTGAGCTTGTCCAAGTTGTTGGACACGATAACAGTTGCTATCCATTGGAGTGCTGCAATTGGTTGCCCAAAGTTCTGAGGCGGGGCTTCGGGAAGGGTCAAATTGATTTATACTCTGAGTCGTTATTCACGTCATAAACAAGTAGTCCCCTGAACAATGGCCACCATGGGATGGAACAATTGCCGTTCGCCATCTGCGCTCATTTAACATAGCCTAGATTTACATAGTTATTTATTCTAAACAAAAACACTTTTTGGGGTACTCATACCCTCATAATGTTGTTTTGATTATTGCTTGAACTGTCACTAAGATTATATTTGGTTGAGATCTTTGCAAACTACCCTTTTTGGATGCAGTAGTTGTTAGCTAGAATGCTAACTATCATTGACATAGGCTGTAGCAAAGTTAGCTAAAAGGCATTTTTACTGGTTGAAGTTGAAGTGTTTTTTAAGTATAATGCAGTTGATTGGCGACGATGACACAAACATTATATTAGGCAGGACTTTCATACGAGCCTTACAATCCAATTATAAGCCAAAAGTCGTGTGAAAGGCACTCATAAACGACATGTAAATGGAGGCTTTTTTATGCTGACGGTCTATGAGAACTCCCCTGTGTTGTGAATACCGACTCAGACTATATATAACATAACTATATTATATTCTCAATACTTTGTAATTCTCATTGTCAATGTCATAATTTAGCTGCTAGCTGGTCACTGGAGGGATTGTAGTCCACCAGGTTGCAGATGTATTAGTGAGTTTGATGAGTGTGATTAGAAGGAATCAGGCGCAGGAGAGTAAATCACCAAATACATTATTCCGTCGTACACAGTTGCGCTGGATAGCTCCAACAAAATACAGGCACAGGGGAATAATCTACCCCGGCAATACAAGGTATGAGTAGCTCCACCGAGCTACACTCAACTCACATAAAACAATCACCCACAAGGACAAGGGGGCAGAGGGAACACTTATACACGGACTAATGAGGGGATATGAACCAGGTGTGTGTAATTGACAAGACAAGACAAATGGAATGATGATATATGGAGCGGCAGTGGCTAGTAAGCCAGTGACGACGAACGCCGAAGCCTGCCCGAACAAGGAGGGGAGGCAGCCTCGGCGGAAGTCGAGACAGTGAGAGTAGGAAGCCTTAAAGAGCAGTGCAAGCATCAAATGTCTGGCTATTCAATCATATTTTCCATTCAAGCCATGTCTTTCTACTTATTAATGACCCTATAATTCCTGTTCTAATCAGTCATGCATAACTTCTCTGTGTACTCCAAAATCCTAATTAATAAGTATCCAAAGGGAAGGAACATTGGTGTGAGGGGCCCTCAGGGATCTCCTCTGTCGACCTTGAATAAATCTGCCACTAATTTGCATATATAGCAAAATGTTTGGATTTTGTAAATAATAATCAATTCGATTGTCAATGATTTTGATTTTAATAGAATTTCTTTTTTTTGCAACATTTCCACTAAATTGTTCTGTAAACTAGAAATTAACAAAACTGATTATTTTCATAACCAGAGCCTACTGCAAGTATTTCTGAAGGGTAATATGTTTTTTTTTTATTCATTTGGATCTATGCTTGGGTCTCACAGGGTTAATTAATAAATCATGAAAAAAGGGAGGAGTGAAAACCCACAGACACTGCAGTCCAGGAATTTAGTTTGACTCTCCTGATTTATGGCCTGTGTAGTGCCAATCCTAGTCTTATTGTGGGAAAGCTAGCCTATAAGTCTGGCATACGAGGCAACATCCCAGTATGACTCTGCTTTCTCTCTAATTTTACATGCTAAACACTGCAGATGCTTTGCGATGCTACATTGGAGCAATTATATACTGTACCCATGGAGATAGCCATGGTACACCATTTCAACCTCAACAAACTCCCACTAAGGAGTCTGATAACCTGACAGAGCACTGCATGAAAAGGATGTATGTGTGCAGGATTATCATAGAAATTGATCATTTATGGTGAAAAAGAGAATTCACAATTGTGGGGCTAATTCACTGATTTGCAATGTAGGGCTAATACCATACACTCTTAGAAAAAAGGGTTCCAAAAGAGATCCTCAGCTGTCCCCATAGGATAACCTTTTTGGGTTCCATGTAGAACCCTCTGTGTAATGGGTTCTACATGGAACCCAAAAGGGTTCTACCTGGAACAAAAAAAAAAGGTTATTCAAAGGGTTCTCCTATGGGGTTCTAGAATCTAGATAGCATGTTTTTTTTCTAAGAGTGTAGATGGTATATATAAACCCATCAATGACATCACACCATTCAATCCTATGTGAAGACTCAATGGCGCATTTGAAGTCAAGGAAGTCGATTTTAGGAACCAAAATGGCGTCTCATGGGGGAGATTTTCAAGACATAAAATGCGCAGTTTGAGCTAGTCCAGGAAGTGACGTGACAGGCTAGCTCAGTGCTGCCCCTGTAGCACATGACCGTCTGACAGTTTACCATCATTATTAGGCACTGGCCATGCAGTTTTTCAATGTGCCTGTCTCTAAATATACTTTGTTTTTAAGATTTGTAAAGATGTATGATGGCCAGAACCTATTTAAGCAATGAAGCACAACTGAGTCATTTTTGTAAATGTGAAAGACTTTGAAAAATGTAAGTTTTGTGCTTCAATATTTACTTCATGGCATCCTTGGCATTGATACGTTTGAGACCAAGATTCTAACGACACATGAAGTGTAATGATGATATATAGTGGAAATGAATGAGCCTGTTGTTGTTATCTCTGCCATCTGAGAAGTCTGCATTTGATAACTCTGTTTGACAGTTAGGCCTACATTAGTTTAATGTTATGAACTGGAATTGACATGGTAAAAGTAGGGTTTATGTGTTCCCATGAAAGCACCTGACAAATAAATAACATTTATAACACATTTTGTGATGTGCAGGAACAGGCAAACCAGCTAGCACAGTGGATCTGGGCTGATTCCAGCTCAGAGTCGGGGCACTCGGCTGAGAGTCAGACTCGGCCGACGTCATGTGGCCCGAGTCTGGGCCGCCTTCGGCAGTATTACTTATGGCTAGGATGCGGGGATTGAACTAACGCCGATTCCGGTGTGAGTTATCTGGCCCAAATGTATTACTTGGAGCTCGGGCCAATTCCGGTGTGAGTTATCTGGCCCAAATTACTTGGGGCTCTGGCCGATTGGGCTACTCTCTGGCAGATTATTACACGGGCTGCTTTATATAATAAACATTTCATTATTTATTTATTTTTCCATATTTTCTCATTGTTTCTGTGATCAAAAAATAAAATTCACATTTAAATTAAAATCTTTAGGAGTCTTTGCTGTTTAAGTAGTATTTTAGTATTTTGAAACTTTGTGCATGTCAATTGATCAGTATTCAAACTTTGTGGATTGGACCTCCCAAGTGGCGCAGCGGTCTAAGACACTGCATAGCAGTGGTTCGATACCAGTCTGTGTCTCCCAAGGCCATACAGGAGTTGCAGCGATGGGTCAAGACTGTAACTACCAATTAGATATGACGAAAAGGGTGTATAAATAAAACTTTGTGGATATGTATAATTTGTATTTAAAATGACAAAATCGGGGAATTTTGTATACATTTATTTAAATGTTCATCGGCCCGTTTCTTGGGGATTCTGGTAAGATGCCGGCAAAGTCGGCTGAATTCCGTTATATGGAAACTGCCCGATGTACTTGGGCCGATTCTGGGCAGTCATTCATTTTGATTCCGGGCGGAGTCCGACACCCGATTCCGGGTCGATTCAATCAGTTCCGGCCCCCCGGAAGAGGGCCGCTTCTGGGCCGATTCCTCATTGCTAGCTGGGAAATGTCCTGTCTTAAATTTTTAAAGAGGACGTTCGTTTGTTGGTGAATGAGTGGATTGTGGAAGCATTAAAACAACAATTGATTTGATGACATACAAGACACAGCCGATTCCGAAATGTCACAATCTACTGAAGATAATTGCTGTAGGCCAGCCCAGCAATCGAGCTGTCAACCGGAAGATGGACTCCTCTCATAATAATTTGACAGAAGCCATATTCTTGCATAAATAGTGTTGTTCATAGTTTTTCCAGTAAACGAGTGAGTCAGCATCGCCCTCTGCTGGTTTCCCGAAGCTCGTGAAATTAACTCCTGTGACGCCAGAACACTCAAAAAGAAGCGCAGAGACTCAGAAAGTCAGAGGCGCGCGGCTTTTGGAGTGTCAAGTCTTCACTCAGCAGTGTCCCTCCTGCGTAGGCTACAGTAGCTGTAGTTTCCATAATCCTCCAGAGAAATGTCATTGTAAAAGTTATCTGACTTCATTATCGTTGCCAAATATTTGTATTTGCATATCGTTTCAAGTGTGGGAGCTGCGAACCGGATCATCAGAGCTCTTGATGCGGAGAGATGCCACAGTACATTCGATATGTACGGTATATATATATGTATATATATATATATATATATATATATAGCCTACGACCTATGAAATAACTGCTCACAGACTGGGATTTAATTCCTTTACCAAGAGGATTTTGAGATTGTCTTTTTTTGTGTTTCCGAATTTGTGGATTACTGAGAGTGGAAATTGTGAAGGCACGTTCCATACACTAAATTTGAGTTTTTTGCGCGGATATTTAAATTCTCCCAGTTCTAGTTACGACGGAATTAACGATTTGGAAGGGGAATTACAACACGTCCACAAAAGGAAGAAATTCATTCGGATCCTCACTTTTACGGCTTCTTGACCTTGCATCTAATTAGGCTACCAATTCTTCATGATGTGGATTTATTTCTGCCTCGTTCTTTTTCTTTTAGGTGAGACATTTATATTCTGATGTTTCTTAAGTTTTAAATTCAGATAAAACTATTTATTCAATTGCATGACATGCATGGGGATAGTTTAGTAATTGTTGTGAATATTATACATTCAGTAGACTCTTTCATTTGATGTTGTTTCGCCTATAACCTACTTATTATGAAATCAATCTTAGGTTTTACTATCGCATCATTAAATCAATTACATTTACATTATTTCCTTAATTACCCATAGAGTGCACGTTAGAATGTATTAGTTGCAACATTTTACCTATACTCCCAACTTGTTGTTAGTGCAGATATGTATTGTCTTTTGGAATCTCGTCTGCCTATTTGATTAAGGTTGAGATAGTGAAATAACCCACATAAAGTTAATGCATAGCCTAAACATGATGATGATGATGATCTGTCTTGATGGTAGATGATGCTCAATTAATCAGTTACTGATAGTGGTTATACGCATAATGTAGTTTTACTGCACACTCCCTCTACTTTAAACCAATAGCAAAGTCTATATCAATATCCCCCTTAGCAGTTTGCAGGTTTACCTGAAGGTATCTCTCATGTCAGTCTTTCCATCTATATAGGAGTCAGTGTTTGTATCTTTCTTTGTCTATGCCATTGAAGAGATAAGCCTCTGTTTTCCTTTCAACAGTTTTGTTATTGAGTTGACTGCCATACACAACAACAATATGGAAAACTTTTATATTCTGAAAGTGAGTGCACTGAGATCAATGACCACACACAGGCAGCCCAATTCTGATCTTTTGCCAAATTATTGGTCTTGACCAATCAGATCAGATATCTTGCCAATAAATGGCCAAAAGATTAAGGCAGCCCATGAAGCATAACAGATAATAGACTGAAATATATAATATAACTAGTTGATGCGTCAAATGTGTGTGTGCTAATCATAGACCTACATACAAATGAACATTGACTATATTGACTTGTCAAACAACTATCATATATTTGTCTTTCCTCAGACTCCTTGATGCTGTTGTCATCTGGTAATCTGATGTTTCTACAACCAGAAATGTAGTTTACAACCAGAAAATGGGATTATTATGTCCCAAGCCAAATTCTGCCTGCTGAGATTGCAGCATTGGAAGGAGTTTGAGTTTCAATTGCACAGTAGACTGCATTTATAATAGATCTATTAGATTCTGCTCTTGTGAGAAGAGCAATATTTTTACATTCTCAAGACGGTTTAGGACCAATATATAGTTCCTAGTGGACAACATTTGGCATGGAATGTCATAATGACGTCATTTTCTGGTCGATTTTTGTTTGTAGCAACATCAGATAAATGCATTACAACAAAATATGTATTTTTCATGACAACATTGAGACATTAAATATAATATGCCATATCTGGTCAGAAAACCATATTAAAAAATATATTTCAACCCAACCATTGCATCACAAAAACCATCAGAATGGCGTCATTGCAACCAGTTTTGTCCGCTGGGTGATTACACGGTTATTTAATTACATTTCCTTATACTGTATGTGTATGTTTTCTCTGCATGTTTCATATTCGTAAACAATATGTCCTGTGATCAGAAATCCCTTACACCAGTGTTTCCTAAACCTCACAGTACCCCACAGCTATTCCACTTATTTAATGTATTCCAGTACTAGCACTCTTGAGTCAATTTGTCAACTTATCATCAAGCTCTTCATCTGTTGAATCAGATGTGCTAGTTCTGGAATATATCAAATACATGGAACGGCTGGAGGTACTCAAGGAGAGGTTTAGGAAACACTGCCTTGCCTTATGAAATGTTCATACAGCACCAGTGATATAGTAAAATCATCAAATATTCCCATGCATGTGTCACTCCATTCAGTCAGACCAATGAGAGAACATCCACTTCCCTCCCTCAGATGGGGTTGTGTTTTCCTGGGGCGGTTCCTCGTCGGCCCTGGTTGGGACGGGTGCCCATGGCTGGTTGGATTGTGTGAGGGCCAGTGACATGTGCAACCAGAACCCCCAGTGCAGCTCCCGCTACCGGGTGATGCGCCAGTGCCTGGTGGGCAGAGAAAGGGACACCATGCTGGCCAACAGGGAGTGCCAATCTGCCCTGGAGGTGCTGCTGGTCAGTCCCCTGTATGACTGTCGCTGTAAAAGGGGCATGAAGAAGGAGCTTCAGTGTCTGCAGAGTTACTGGAGCATCCACATGGGCCTGACCGAAGGTGAGACTGAAATCAATGAATAAATTATAAAATGTTTGTTGCCGGATTCAACATACATAGATACTTGCATAATTAGATCTGCAGGTATGTGCATAGATAAGAATCAGAATCAGAATCCAAATCACCTTTATTCGCCAAGTACATTTACATATACAAGGAATTTGATTTGGTGAAATGGTGTTGCCACAGTAAACTGAATCAACAGACAGAACATATAGACGATAAACATATACACAGAATAAATAGATGTAGATGACTCTGCTATTATGAATTGTATATGTCATTTGTTAGTGAACAAACACATAATCAGCTAATTAGATGTAATTAGGTACAGATAGTGGCTACATGATCATCTAGGTCTCTTTTTAAAAAGCAGAGAATAAGGAAAGTCTGATGGATTGTATGTATGCTGCACCTGCTACAGGATACAGTGCATTCTGAAAGTATTCAGACCCCTTCCCTTTTCCACATTTCTTTAGGTTACAGCCTTATTCTAAAATGGATTAAAAATTAATTTTTTTCCTCTTCAATCTACACACACTACCCATAATGACAAAGTGAAAACAGGTTTTTAGAAATGTTTGCAATTGTATAAAATAAAAAACTGAAATACCATATTTACATAAGTATTGAGACCCTTTGCTATGAGACTCAAAATTGAGCTCAGATGCATCCTGTTTCCATTGATCATCTTTGAAAGGTTTCTACAACTTGATTGGATGATTTGGAAATGCCCAAACCTGTCTATATAAGGTCCCACAGTTGACAGTGCATGTCAGAGCAAAAACCAAGCCATGAGGTCGAAGGAATTGAGAGCGCCGAGATAGGACTGTGTAGAGTCACAGATCTGGGGAAGGGTACCAAAAACTTTCTGCAGCATTGAAGGTCCCCAAGAACACAGTGGCCTCCATCATTCTTAAATGGAAGAAGTTTGGAACCACCAAGACTCTTCCAAGAGCTGGCTGCCCGGTCAAACTGAGCAATCGGGGATGTGACCAAGAACCCGATGGTCATTCTGACAGAGCTCCAGAGTTCCTCTGTGGAGATGGGAGAAACTTCCAGAAGGACAACCATCTCTGCAGCACTCCACCAATTAGGCCTTTATGGTAGAGTGGCCAGACGGAAGCCACTCCTCAGTAAAAGGCACATGACAGCCTGCTTTGAGTTTGCCAAAAGGCACCTAAAGGACTCTCAGACCATGAGAAACAAGATTCTCTGGTCTGATGAAATCAAGATTGAACTCTTTGGCCTGAAAGCCAAGCGTCACATCTGGAGGAAACCTGGCACCATCCCTATGGTGAAGCATAGTGGTGGCAGCACCATGCTGCGGGGATGTTTTTCAGCGGCAGGGACTGGGAAACTAGTCAGGATCGAGGGAAAGATGAACGGAGCAAAGTACAGAGAGATCCTTGATGAAAACCTGCTCCTGAGCGCTCAGGACCTCAGACTGGGGCGAAGGTTCACCTTCCAACAGAACAACGACCCTAAGCACACAGCCAAGACAATGCAGGAGTGGCTTCGGGACAAGTCTCTGAATGTCCTTGAGTGGCCCAGCCAGAGTCCGGACTTGAACCCGATCGAACATCTCTGGAGAAACCTGAAAATAGCTGTGCAGCGACGCTCCCCATCCAACAGTTTTTGCTTTGTCATTATGGGGTATTGTGTGTAGATTGATGAAAAAAAAAAATCCATTTTAGAATAAGGCTGTAACGTAACAAAATGTGGAAAAAGTCAAGGGGTCTGAATACTTTCCGAATGCGCTGTATATATTGATACCCTGAAACCCCTGACGAAAAATATATGCTTTCCATTCTCTGTGAGCTATAATGGAGCTATAATGCAATTGCAGCAGCGAGACCTGTTAGGGGTGCGCTATTGGTTTTCACCTAAAGTGTTCCATATTATCATATTATTAGGTTATAAACCCACCGTTCAATGGCCTGGAGCCTGTCACTTGCACAGTGCAGGATGTAATATTTCACTTAGAACTTAGTCCTTCAAAAGCCTACTTCACATTGTCATAAGCGTGGCATGATGAATGTCTCAAGACATCACTGCAGCTGATGTCAAATCAGATCATAAGATCTAATGTAGTCAAAAGCTTTGACACACCATATGCTTTTCAACTGTGGCTAAGTCACTGGCTGACTAGTCTACAATATGTACAGAGTGATTTACCAGGAGCTAATGGCACCAGTCAAAGTATGTCAGTCTCTAAGCCTATGCTCTAGAATAGAGGGTTCAAGTGAAATGTTAGGCCCTTGAAGCAGGCCTCTCTGATTAGAGTTAACATTTGGAGGTACAATACGCTACATACAGTAAGCTGTTTGGACAAATACAGACCTCCCCTGTGTCTTGTACTGAGGATACTTGACCGAAGAATGCAAGTGTCCCATTTTGGCACTGTCCAGGGAGATAAAACAGGCTTTAATGGAGGCCAGGGCTCTTACAGTGCAGCTTTAATCTAATCATGATCCATTGTGCAGTCAACCAGGCTTTTGTTAACTGGAAACAATCAGTATATAACATTGTTCTCTGGAAACAAACACGAGGGCCGATTCCCCACAGACCCTCAAAAACGCTGCAAGCCACTTAAAAAATGATTGTGGACAAAACCCAGAAAAAGTTTGGATATTGTAGGAAGAGCACCAGCTTGAAAGGTTTTCTCAGCAGATAGGGGGATGTCTACGGGCTATGTAGATCATTCCTAAGATCCAGCCTGTGTTGCTGTTGACTCAAATAGAAAGTCATTTAGGGACTTTAGATTTATTAAAGGTTTGTGTGTGCTAAATTGCAGCAGAAATGTTGCATTCTCTTCATTTTGCATAATGAATTTTAGGTAGTGTTAAGAATATTTACATTTTAGTCATTTAGCAGACACTCTTATCCAGAGTGACTTACAGGAACAATTAGGGTTAAGTTTCTTGCTCAAGGGCACATCGACAGATTTTTCACCTAGTCGGCTCGGGAATTCAAACCAGCTACCTTTCGGTTATTGGCCCAACAAGCTTAATCGCTAGGCTACCTGCCTAGATCCCCTGCCTAGACCTTGCCTAGACCCTGCCTATGACAAAACATTAACAAAGATAAAAATGAACAAAGGCACAATGTCTGCAAGTTGCATATATATTTATTGTATTTTTTATAATCTTTGTCTTCTATTCTTATGATTCGTGGATTTCCAGTATTTATATTCATGAAATGCTCTGAGCATAATGCAGGGGTAAAGGCTTATACTCCTAGTGCAATGATAACCACAAATCTCACACGGCTTAGACTTTGTTACTCTGTGCATGTGGTAGTTTGGGCGGCACACTGGAGGGTGGTGCTGCTGTGAGAAGGACCAGCATTCATTGGGCTACTCGCGCTCCGTCTTTGGCAGTCGTTAATATTGTACATGTGAACCGTTAATTGAGGTTTTAAAAGAAATGCCAGCTGAATGCAATGTGTCAGTGACAGATAATGGCTGGCCTTTTGAATAGGTCCTTCTCACTGCCGGACAACAGGGGTTAGGAGTCTGAATTTATAATAGCGTAATTACTATGTGGGAAGCATACTCTTTAATAACATAAAGGTAACTGCATTTCTCTTTCGATTAAGGCCCGGGCTTTTAAGCCTCATGGAGAGAGCACCAGGGTTTGAGGCAGTTCCGGCTAGTCAGTTAAGAAGTCCCATTCTTCACATATCACGGTTTGTTCTTTCAAATGAAAGTGAATTGAGTAGATAGCTAAGAGAATTGAAGGCCTTTATGTGGGCGGTTCCTTGCAGTTTAATTAGTAGAACAGATTTCTACAGCAGGGAGCATACGTGAGTCTGTCTCAGGACATTGTGAGATCTTACATGAAATAACGAAATAAGCACTTAAAAAATAGAAGATTTTCCCCCTCCATTTTCATGAATGCTAGTATTCTAAAGGTCAGGAGCACAATCTGTCAGTATTCCATGCTAATATCACTACACAGCTAATTTAGAGAGGGGGAATAGGAACCCTATACCAGCTTGAGTATGTTATTCCTAGGAGGGAGAAAATACATAAGGTTACAGAGGTACACAGTATTCCTCAGTGAAACCATCATTACCATGAGCAATGGTAGCAGTCACCAGCCATTACCTTAGCCATCCACTGTCATAAGGAGCACATTTCTCCAGTGAGGCAATGGGAGTTTGCTTCTGCATGCTGAATGTGTCCTCTGTTTTTCCTCATCTCGCCACGCTCGCTAGGTGGGTGCTTCATCATCAGAGGAAGAGACCTGTCAATATTTTTCTGGAACAAATCAATAGAGACTTTCAGACCCCCCAAAACTTGTGAAAAGGATCAATGAAATATGATGACAGGGATGGCGTTCTATGTCCTTGCAAATCCCTCTAATGATTCCTTTACTGTAACTGAAGATCCATCGAGCAGATTTCAATATGACTGAAATGACACCCAGAGTGGCTGCTATAGTTGGGAAATTCGCCCCTCTTACCCTGGCAGGAAGATACAGACTATTTTGCATTCTGAATACGGGCAAGTGGGGATTTGGATTTGTCCCGCCATAAAGGTTTATGGATGATTGAATGCGGATCATTGGAATCATGCGAGTGGACTAGCTATCAGAGCCGTTGCAATTTTCTTGTACACAGATGGTCTTCAACTACCGAGAAATATGTAATCAATATTCTTCATTTATGCAAATAGACTAGGTCAGCTTTAAACAAATTAGGTGAATGACAGCTATTAAAATGTACTTTGCTTCAATCTATAAGCTGAAAAATCCATAGGACACTTCCATCATCTCAGGAATGTACTCCTATTGATAATGAATATGTGATGGATTTTAGATTCTCTACAGCTTAAAACCCTTAGGCCGTCATCCACCGAATCAACTTAACCCAATGAGTCCCACCGTAACGCCAGCATGTTTTGGACTTCTAACCACTTTTAAACATTGTGTGTTTAAGCTACAGATTTCTGGGTTGTACCATCGGAATCGCCCAGCCCTGTTTGCATCCATAGATTCCAACCATTAGTCTGTGTGATTAACAGGTGCTGAGCTAGAGCGGTGGTTGTGAGACAAGGGCAGATCCCGAAGGGGCCCGGGCCGGGTCTTTTATACAAAAACGTTTGTAGAATCAGAATGGTTTGGGCTACAAACTACTAAAAGCTATCTATGAAAAGCTGAAACTCTCATGAACACGCACAGATTTTGCTCTATGACACTCACAAGCTACACAAGAGTTGTTAGAAAGTAAGGAGTTCTTCTACATAGAAGATCATCGGAAATCCCAGGACATAGTGTATATAATACTGTAATAAGCTCACATAGTTGCTGTCACAAACTCCACACAGTTGTCGCTGACTAGTTAGATATTCATTTCCCACGGAGCAAACTATTTCTGAACTTACAGCATTCATATTGATTCATTTTTATCAGGTTTTTGCTTTGGCAGGCCTTATTTTTGTCAATAAAACTCATGAATGCAACTGTTTATGTCAAATTGTTTTGTGTTCTACTTGTGGCCCTGGTTGTCCTGAAAATAAAATGGTAAAACACTTCATTGTGAGGCTAAATATAAGGGCTGGACATGCAGATGAATGAAAAGCCGATTTTTGCTGGGGTCTCGGGACTGATAGAGTTAAGAGCAGTATCCTCCTACAAGGGACGCATGATTGTCTGTTTCACTCTGGCCATGCGTAACACTGTCAGAGCAAATGAAGTCAAATGGAGTCTTAATTACCACGATAAGTTGTTGCCCTCCAGCAAACCATCATACACTAAACAGCTGGGAATATATACATGTATATTTTTTTAACTTGATGAATGTATTATTGGTTGGGTGACTGTCAAATAGCACAGTTCTTGAAGAACAGAGTGCCATGGCCTCCTGCTGTGAATGTGAATCTTTTAAACCCCAAGCGAGAGAATGATGCTGTATTTGTGCATTTCTAATTTTGCATGGCATGTGATAACATTGGAAAACACTTTCAAAATCCATCCACTACCTTCACGCTATAATTTTATGTTTGACAATATTATTAATGAAGTATTACTTTATCTTTGACTTACAATAAAATGCATTGTTATTATACACTGAGTATACCAAACATTAGGAACACTGTCCTAATATTGAGTTGCATCCCCCCTCAGAACAGCCTCAATTTGTCAGGGCATGGACACGGGGATGCTGCCCCATGTTGACTCCAATGCTTCCCACAGTTGTGTCAAGTTGGCTGGATGTCCTTTAGGTGGTAGACCATTCCTGAGACAAACGGGAAACTGTTGAGCGTGAAAACCCCAGCAGCGTTGCAGTTCTTGACACAAACCGGTGCGCCTGGCACCTACTACCAAAATCACTTAAATATTCTGTCTTGCCCATTCACCCTCTGAATGCCACACATACACAATCTATGTCTCAATTGTCTCAAAGCTTAAAAATCCTTCTTTAACCTGTCTCCTCCCCTTCATCTACACCAGGGGTCTCCAACAGGTCGATCGCACACACCTGTCTATATAAGGTCCCACAGTTGACAGTGCATGTCAGGGCAAATACCAAGCCACGAGGTCGAAGGAATTGTTCTGAGACAGGATTGTGTCGAGGCACAGATCTGGGGAAGGGTACCAAAACATTTCTGCAGCATTGAAGGTCCCCAAGAACACAGTGGCTTCTATCATTCTTAAATGGAAACAGTTTGGAACCACCAAGACTCTTCCTAGAGCTGGCCGCCCGGCCAAACTGAGCAATCGAGGGAGAAGGGCCTTGGTCAGGGAGGTGACCAAGAACCCGATGGTCACTCTGACAGAGCTCCAGAATTCCTCTGTGGAGATAGGAGAACCTTCCAAAAGGACAACCATTTCTGCAGCACTCCACCAATCAGGCCTTTATGGTTGAGTGGCCAGACGGAAGCCACTCCTCAGTAAAAGGGACATGACAGCCTGCTTTGAGTTTGCCAAAAGGCACCTAAAGGACTCTCAGACCATGAGAAACAAGATTCTAAGAATCTTATTTAAGAATGTTTGTCTGGCTGCCTTTGCTTTCTCACTACAGAGATGTGTAGAATGATATGAAAAATTGTGGACAGGGAGAAATTGGGATAATAACCCCTCATCCCACAACCCACCCCCATGTTTTCTGCAACACCTACTCTTCGAGAACTGCAGTGGTGATGTTACACGTTGTGATGATCATCAATGCTGACTGAAGTAGTGAAAATAAGCTAGGGAAGTGGTAGACATGGGGATGTCTTCGTCCACAACACAAAGGTTTCAGCATTGCTTCTGATGTTTCCACATCTCAATAAGCAACTGCATGATTATGAAGCAGCAGTATGAAAACGCATAATGATAAGAACAGACACACCAACTTTTATTTTACCATTATTTTGCTTGGAACACATTATCTTCTACCTGGAGAAGAGTTGCAGGGGTTGATTGATCCATATGGAGAGGGGTTGAATGAGTCAGTTGGAAGCTGGATATAATTACTGGAGGTGGCCAAGGTAGTATGAGAAGCCAGATTAGGAATTTAAGCTTTGACACTGGGGTTAACCTTTTACTCTTGCAACAAGTGCCATGGCTACTTTAATGACCACAGAGATTATGGACATCTGTTTAATGTCTCATTCGAAGGACGGCACCTTATGCAGTTCCGTTTTCCCCCCATCACTCCCTTACCAGATGGAATAGTGCTGTCTTATGGCCCTCCAACACCACATTCAGCATATTCTATTCTCCCATCGAAGAATTGACCAGGCCCAGCCCTGCTTAGTTTCAGGAGCAAGCAAGCAATAGGATGTAGGGTAGTATGGCTGCTGGCAATCCCTCTGCAATGTCTTACAACAGGTTGCTTACTTTCTTATACAGTGCCTTGCAAAAGTATTCATCCCCCTTGGCGTTTGTCCTATTTTGTTGCATTACAACCTGTAATTTAAATTGATTTTATTTGGATTTCATGTGATGGACATACACAAAATAGTCCAAATTGGTCAAGTGAAATGAAAAAGGTAACTTGTTAAAAAAATTATAAAAAATTAATAACAGAAAAGTGGTGCGTGCATATGTATTCACCCCCTTTATTATGAAGCCCCTAAATAAGATCTGGTGCAACCAATTACCTTCAGAAGTCACATAATGAGTTAAATAAAGTCATTGTGTGTGAAATCTAAGTGTCACATGATCGGTCTGCAACACCACTAAGCAAGGGGCACCACCAAGCAAGCGGCACCATGAAGACCAAGGAGCTTTGAACTTTGAACATCCCATGGAGCACCATTAAATCCATTATTAAAAAATGGAAGAATATGGCACCACAACAAACCTGCCAAGAGAGGGCTGCCCACCAAAACTCACGGGCCAGGCAAGGAGGGCATTAATCAGAGGCAACAAAGAGACCAAAAGATTGGAGTATCTATCCATAGGACCACTTTAAGCCTTACACTCCACAGAGCTGGGCTTTACGGAAGAGTGGCCAGAAGAAAGCCATCGCTTAAAGAAAAAAATAAGCAAACATGTTTGGTGTTCACCAAAAGGCATGTGGGAGACTCCCCAAACATATGGAAGAAGGTACTCTGGTCAGATGAGACTAAAATTGAGCTTATTGGCCATCAAGGAAAACGCTATGTCTGGCGCAAACCCAACACCTCTGATCACCCCGAGAACACCATCCCCACATTGAAGCATGGTGGTGGCAGCATCATGCTGTGGGGAAGTCTTTCATCGGCAGGGACTGGGAAACTGGTCAGAATTGAAGGAATGATGGATGGCGCTAAATATAGGGAAATTCTTTAGGGAAACCTGTTTCAGTCTTCCAGAGATTTGAGACTGGGACGGAGGTTCACCTTCCAGCAGGACAATGACCCTAAGCATACTGCTAAAGCAACACTCGAGTGGTTTAAGAGGAAATATTTAAATGTCATGGAATGGCCTAGTCAAAGCCCAGACCTCAATCCAATTGAGAATCTGTGGTATGACTTAAAGATTGCTGTACACCAGCGGAACCCATCCAACTTGAAGGAGCTGGAGCAGTTTGCCTTGAAGAATGGGCAAAAGTCCCAGTGGCTAGATGTGCCAAGCTTATAGAGACATACCCCAAGAGACTTGCAGCTGTAATTGGGGGGGGGGGGGGGGGTGAATAGTTATGCACGATCAAGTTTTCTGTTTTTTTGTCTTATTTCTTGTTTGTTTCACAATTAAAAATATCTTCAAAGTGGTAGGCATGTTGTGTAAATCAAATGATACTGTCACGATCGTCGAAGGAGGAGGACCAAGGCGCAGCGTGATACTCGTACATCTTATTTATTAAGTGTACACACGATAAACAAAACAACAAACGATACGTGAAGTCCAACGGTACTAAACAAACCAAATGGAACAAGATCCCACAAAGGACATATGAAAACAGCCTACCTAAGTATGGCTCCCAATCAGAGACAACGAACAACAGCTGCCTCTGATTGGGAACCACCCTGCCCAACATAGATCTATACGATCTAGAACAGAAACCAAAACATAGAAAACACAACATAGAAGCTACACAGTGAAAACTAAACATAGAAAATCCACACCCTGGCTCAACATTTCAGAGTCCCCAGAGCCAGGGCGTGACAGTACCCCTCCCCAAAGGCACGGACTGCGACCGCGCCCAAACATAAACCGAACAGGGGAGGGCTGGGTAGGCATTCCTCCTCGGAGGCGGTTCTGGCTCCGGGCTTGACCACCACCCTCCAACAATCCCCCCGTAGCGCCCCTGGTCCGGTCTGGCCCCGCTGGCTGGAGCTGGACTGGACATCGTAGGAGCGGATTGCTTAGGCTCCGGTGTGGAGCAGCTGACCAGGCACCGGTGACCCAGGCACGGGTTGTGCCGGACTGACGACGCGCACCCCTGGCTTGGTGCGTGGAGCAGGAACGGGCCGGACCGGGCTGACGATGCGCACCCCTGGCTTGGTGCGTGGAGCAGGAACGGGCCGGACCGGGCTGACGATGCGCACCCCTGGCTTGGTGCGGGGAGCAGGAACGGGCCGGACCGGGCTGACGATGCGCACCCCTGGCTTGGTGCGGGGAGCAGGCACGGGCCGTACCGGGCTGACGATGCGCACCCCTGGCTTGGTGCGTGGAGCAGGAACGGGCCGGGCCGGGCTGGCGACGCGCACCGTAGGCTTGGTGCGGGGAGCAGGAACAGGCCGGGCCGGGCTGGCGACGCGCACCATTGGCTTGGTGCGGGGAGCAGGAACAGGCCGGACCGGGCTGGCAACGCGCACCATAGGCTTGGTGCGAGGGGCAGGAACCGGCCGGGCCGGGCTGGCGACGCGCACCGTAGGCTTGGTGCGAGGGGCAGGAACAGGCCGGACCGGGCTGACGACGCGCACCATTGGCTTGGTGCGGGGAGCAGGAACAGGCTTGACCGGGCTGACGACACGCACCATTGACTTGATGCGGGGAGCAGGAACAGGCCGGGCCGGGCTGGCGACGCGCACCGTAGGCTTGGTGCGAGGGGCAGGAACAGGCCGGACCGGGCTGACGACGCGCACCATTAGCTTGGTGCGGGGAGCAGGAACAGGCCGGGCCGGGCTGGCGACGCGCACCATTGGCTTGGTGCGGGGAGCAGGAACAGGCCGGGCCGGGCTGGCAACGCGCAACATTGGCTTGGTGCGGGGAGCAGGAACAGGCCGGGCCGGGCTGGCGACGCGCACCGTAGGCTTGGTGCGAGGTGCAGGAACAGGCCGGGCCGGGCTGGCGACGCGCACCGTAGGCTTGGTGCGAGGGACAGGAACAGGGCGGATCGTACTGGGAACACACACCACTGGCCTTAAACGGGGATCAGGAACGGGCCGGACCGGACTGGCAATACACCTCAGTACCTCTCGCCGTGCCTCTACATCTTCCTTCCCTTTTCTCACCAATGGCTCCCGTAACCCGGTGGCCTTCTCTCCTCGTCCACGAACTCGCCCCTTCTCTGCCTCCAGCAGCCCCGTCGTCCATGCCATGTGCCCCCCCCTAAAAATGTTTTGGGGGTGCCTCTCGCCTGTCCGACCACGACCCGGTTGGCGCCGCTTCTCCTCTCCTGCCTGGGTCTCCCCCTTCATAGCCCTCCGGCAACGGACGGCCTCCTCCTCCGTAATCTGCCCCCAACCGAGGAGGACATCTACTAATGTTACCTCCTGCGTGTGCTCCTGGACACGCAGCTTGGTCCTGGTGTGGTGGGATCTTCTGTCACGATCGTCGAAGGAGGAGGACCAAGGCGCAGCGTGATACTCGTACATCTTATTTATTAAGTGTACACACGATAAACAAAACAACAAACGATACGTGAAGTCCAACGGTACTAAACAAACCAAATGGAACAAGATCCCACAAAGAACATATGAAAACAGCCTACCTAAGTATGGCTCCCAATCAGAGACAACGAACAACAGCTGCCTCTGATTGGGAACCACCCTGCCCAACATAGATCTATACGATCTAGAACAGAAACCAAAACATAGAAAACACAACATAGAAGCTACACAGTGAAAACTAAACATAGAAAGTCCACACCCTGGCTCAACATTTCAGAGTCCCCAGAGCCAGGGCGTGACAGATACAAACCCCCAAAAAACAATTTTAATTCCAGGTTGAAAGGCAACAAAATTAGAAAAATGCCAATGGGGTGAATACTTTCGCAAGCCACTGTAGCAATGTATTATGTCTAGGAATCTAGGGAGTGTGTCTGGAGTCCTGGTCAGGTTCCATGGTCAGGTCAAAATCTTCATTATTAGAGATGTTTTGTCATTATCAGAAGGGGAAACAACTGCTTATGAATTTTTTCCCCTCAGGGAAGGGAACAACATGTTATAGCAGAGTTAGTGTGGCCCTGCTTGGAGCATTGCTCAGGAGTTGGCAAGGGAAGAGTTCAATGTCGTCACTCTATAGTTTATAATGTTGGGAGGCGCAACTTTCACTCCTGTTAAGTGACATATATTTTAGCCATTTGGCATTATTGTTGTTCATCTTCAGTTTGGTGTATTTCAATAGTTGTTTTACTGTGGTTTTTTTCATCCCCCTCTTCTTCATGGAACTAAGATAACGTATCATAATACAATGTTGCCTCTGTTTTGTTTTCAACAAGTGTACTGTGAACCCACATAACACTGTGTTATTAAAGTGAAATTTTCAAGGGTATGCTTTCTATTCCACCTGATCGGCAGCCTGATAATGAAATATGCACTATATATAACCTGATCAACACATATGTGAATCACACACTACCTTCTGTTGAAGTCTCCATTCTCTGAACAGCTGGAAGAACACCTTATCAGGTAACATCATCTTTTCAAAAGCACGGAGCATTGTGATAAACAAATGGTGATATCTATTGATTGGATGGTTATCCAATGAGCTTCACCTCTCCCCACAGGTTTTGGATTTTCTTATTTGCTGTGGTAGGCTCCCTGCCTGTCCCACAACAGCCTTGCTGTGTTTCTGTTAGGATCAAAATGCAATGCTACACACTGGAGGGTTTGTCTAGATCACACCGAATGGCTGTGAATTTTAAACACAGGATTAGAGGCTTCTGAGAGAGAGAGGCACAAGGGAGCAGCACAGTCAGTTGAGTGCTAATTTGATTCTTTTTTTTACAAACAGCCACCGCAATTCAGCATTGGAGGCTGCCTCACCTAAATCACAGAGCACCAAGACCAAATGTTATTTCCAAAATGAAATTATCTGACCGTGGTGAACGATCTGCTTTGCATATCACCAAATTAGCCAAATGTTCACACCATTGAAATCTTCAGGGCCAAAAACTCAAGTTGACAAATTCTGTAGAATTCAAACTGGTTTCTGTTATCAACAATTTAGATAAAATATAGATAATTGCTTATTGCTTTAGCACAAAAAAAAGGTTATCCTGTGCAATGATTCTAAAACCATGACGCCTTGCGTTAGACACATGAAGGTCAACAACTTTGTCTACATTTTGAGATCATAACTGGGTCCTCTGTAGCTCAGCTGGTAGAGCACGGTGCTTGTAATGCCAAGGTAGTGGGTTCGATCCCCGGGACCACCCATACACAAAAATGTATGCACGCATGACTGTAAGTCGCTTTGGATAAAAGCGTCTGCTAAATGGCATATTATTTATTCCTTTATTTAATGTACCGCAACACATACCTGTAATTAATGTACCATGAACTACAGTATGTGGGTGTGAGCACACTATCATTTTTATTTTTATAAAAACCAATTTCATCATGACTGTTTTCCCAGGTGGAGAGCTTTATGAAACATCCCCTTATGAACCTGTGATTCCTGTTCGCCACCCTGATGCATTCCGTCTCGCTTCCATTATCTCAGGTAAGAACAATTGTTTCATGTTATAATTTTTTTTTGTTCCACAATTACTATTCCATGTGAAAAGACTGTGAAGATACATTATATATACAAAAGATGTGGACACCCCTTCAAATTAGTGGATTTGGCTATTTCAGCCGCACCCGTTGCTGACAGGTGTAAAAAATTGAGCACACAGTCATGCAATCTCCATAGACAAACATTGGCAGTTGAATGGCTTTACTGAAGAGCTCAGTGACTTTCAATGTGGTACAGTCATAGGATGCCACCTTTCCAACAAGTCAGTTCGTGAAATTTCTGCCCTGCTAGAGCTGCCCCGGTCAACTGTAAGTATTGTTATTGTGAAGTGGAAACATCTAGGAGCAACAACGGCTCAGCCGTGAAGTGGTAGGTCACACAAGCTCACAGAACGGTACCGCAGAGTGATGAAGCGCGTAGCGCGTAAAAATCTCCTGTCCTCGGTTGCACCACTCATTACCGAGTTCCAAACTGCCTCTGGAAGCAACGTCAGCACAAGAGCTGTTCGTCGGGAGCTTCATGAAATGGGTTTCCATGGCCGAGCAGTCGCACATAAGACTAAGATCACCATGCGCAATGCCAAGTGTCGGCTGGAGTGATGTAAAGCTTGCCGCCATTGGACTCTGGAACAGTGGAAACACGTGCTCTGGAGTGATGAATCACGCTTCACCATCTGGCAGCCCAACAGACGAATCTGGGTTTGGCGGAAGCCAGGAATAATGGTCTGGGGCTTTTTATCATGGTTCAGGCTAAGACCACTGACCTCAACATCATCGAACACCTTTGGGATGAATTGGAATGTCAACTGCAAGCCAGGCCTAATCTCCCAACATCAGTGCCTGACCTCACTAATGCTCTTGTGGCTGAATGGAAGCAAGTCCCCGCAGCAATGTTCCAACATCTAGTGGAAAGCTTTCCCAGAACTCCATATTAATGCCCATGATTTTGGAATGAGATGTTCGACAAGCAGGTGTCCACATACTTTTGGTCATGTAGTGTATAATGAGATGTAAGAAGTATAATTTCAACACTTATAATCTAATACTATACCCTTAAAGATACACTATGGAAGATGAATTATTTCTTATTTCATGAAACCACACAAATCCTTAGTTTTAGGCAAACAATATATGCTTTTGCTAATGGGTGTGGGAAGGGGTGTGCACCTTTATTGCCAAATAAGTAATTTATGGACAATATTTCTGTCCATTTAGGGGACCCCTTTTGGTTCAACAGCCCCAAAGCCAAAAGTTCCATACAGTCTCTTTAAGGTTTCTGCTAAAGACTTCCTCCAGCAAATGTTGAACTTTACGTTTGAAAAGCGATATCCAAAATATACATATAGTAAAGTACACACACTAAAGGGTAAAACATATTTTTTAACCAAAAAGCCACGGGAAATAGGGGTGCTGAGGGTGCTGCAGCACCTCCCAACCCAAAACATCTTCCCACCTCCATGGACACAACTACAAACTTCAAGGAGTATGGCATTCAAGGAGTTGGTTTGATGAGAATCCATGATGTCATCGGCCTCCCCTCTTGCTTGAGGAACAATATAGGAGCAATAGAGAACAAAAGAGGAAGCCCCCCCCCCCCACCTCCCCCACCCCCACTTGTGCTATGTCATGACATACAGTGCATTCTGAAAGTATTCAGACCCCTTGACTTTTTCCACATTTTGTTACGTTACAGCCTTATTCTAAAATGGATTTTAAAAAATGTTTTCCTCATCAATTTACACACAATACCCCATAATGACAAAGCAAAAACAGGTTTTTATACATTTTTGCTAATTTATTAGAAATAAAAAACAGAAATACCTTATTTAAATAAGTATTCAGACTTTGCTACGAGACTTGAAATTTAGCTCAGGTGCATCCTATTTCATTTTACATTTACATTTTAGTCATTTAGCAGACGCTCTTATCCAGAGCGACATACAGTTAGTGCATACACATTTTTTTTGGTATTTTTAAAAAAAAAAAATTATTATTATTATTATTTTTTTTTTTCATACTGGCCCCCCGTGGGAATCGAACCCATAACCCTGGCGTTGCAAACGCCATGCTCTACCAACTGAGCTACATCCCTGCTGGCCATTCCCTCCCCTACCCTGGACGACGCTGGGCCAGTTGTGCGCCGCCCCATGGGTCTCCCGGTCACAGCCAGCTACGACAGAGCCTGGATTCGAA
This sequence comes from Coregonus lavaretus, assembly GCF_964263955.1. Taxonomy (NCBI): domain Eukaryota; kingdom Metazoa; phylum Chordata; class Actinopteri; order Salmoniformes; family Salmonidae; genus Coregonus; species Coregonus lavaretus. Next base: position 13,071,332 of record NC_140004.1, read on the forward strand.
CCAGGATCTCTAGTGACACAGCTAGCACTGCAATACAGTGCCTTAGACCACTGCGCCAGAGCTGTTCGTCGGGAGCTTCATGAAATGGGTTTCCATGGCCGAGCAGTCGCACATAAGACTAAGATCACCATGCGCAATGCCAAGTGTCGGCTGGAGTGATGTAAAGCTTGCCGCCATTGGACTCTGGAACAGTGGAAACACGTGCTCTGGAGTGATGAATCACGCTTCACCATCTGGCAGCCCAACAGACGAATCTGGGTTTGGCGGAAGCCAGGAATAATGGTCTGGGGCTTTTTATCATGGTTCAGGCTAGGACCACTGACCTCAACATCATCGAACACCTTTGGGATGAATTGGAATGCCATCCTTGAAATGTTTCTACAACTTGATTGGAGTCCACCTGTGACTCGATGCTGTAATCACTGCCAAAGGTGCTTCAACAAAGTACTGAGTAAAGGTTCTGAATACTTATGTAAGTGTGATATTTCAGTTCAAATTTGCAAAAATGTCTAAAAAAAATCTGTTTTGGCTTTGTTATTATGGGGTATTGTGCGTAGATTGATGAGGGGGAAAAAACAATGTAATCAATTTTAGAATAAGGCTGTAACGTAACAAAATGTGGTAAAAGTGAAGGGGTCTGAATACTTTCAGAATGCACTGCACCTGGACCGCCTATTGAGATGTGCCTGGTAAGTAAATCAGGTGTTAAATTAGGTGGAAAGGAGACTAGAATGCCACTTTCAATAAATATGATGGATTCCTCTTTATATTCCTTAGTTCACCAAGGGGGTCTTGCTTATGTAAACCCATATATTTCCCTCTGTATTCCCATCTATTGATTTTCCATTCAGATTGATTTCTGTTTACTAATTAAACAGCAAGTATTCATCAAGGGAACTATTGCTCACATTTAATTTACTGGTTATTACTGAAAGGGCATTACTAATCAATGAAGATCTTATTATGAGACACAGCTACAATGGCTATTACACTAAGGGCTCTCTTTTAACAAACCTAATGCAATGGTAAATCTAAGTGTTGGTGTCAGATTGTTTTTGGTGGTATTTTACAACCGGAACATGTGCAGAGTAGCTGGCGGTGGCACGAAAGGTCTGGGTTTTGATGAATAAACAAGTTGTGGGTGTGTGAGGCTTGACACCTCGCTGGCCAATCAGAATGTGCTCCATGGCTAAATAATTTATGTGGTAGCTTCAAGTTCTGTATTTATGGTATTTTATGTATTGCCTTGTCATCAACTCCAATTCGAATGTTAGTTCGTTATAGCCTAGTTTGTTAAATGGCCTGCCCCATATTTGCTAAATATGTTGAACATGTTTGCAGTCCACATTGTTCTAATTGCATTGCTTCAATATGGAAATACATCGTTAAACATTGGCTATAGCATTCTAACTGATATAGGGGCTAGGCCTACTGTAAATTGCAGTCTGGCCATGGACATGCCAAACGTAGTCAATAAGCAAGATTAAATTCATTAGGCTATTGATTAGGCCTAAAAAGTGTATAATTCTAATAAACTTCTATTAAAAATGAAACAACAAGTTGTTTTAAATAGGCTATGTCTAAATACAGTTACAGGCACCATAATAACTCCCTGTGGGTGTATAATACAGACATGGCAACATAGACTATGGAGGGTTTTACGCACATCCAAATATCATCCAAAAATTTTCACAGGAGCTGAGCAAAGATCCAATATAAAGACAAAAGGGGAATGTCCACTTACTGATATACTGCTCCCAAATGTAATGTTTTATAAACATCATGGAACCATCTTACAGATCATATTTGCACTTCGCCAGAAATAGCAGACGGAATTGCATTGCATTCGAGCCATGTACGTTTTCAACATAAACCCATGGACGGTGAATCTTTCTAATAAGTTTGGTTTTTATTCAATTAAACGAAAAACAATCAATATATTTTTTTCACACAATATTTCTAAATAGGATCGGCTCAGAAGCATAATATCATAAATCGCATCTCTCGTTCCATGAGCATAAGGCAATGTGTGCACACGTAGGCCCAAGGGCTCTTAGGCAGGAGGCATGGATGTTTGTCCTATCCATTAAAGATAGTTTATTAAATAGTATACAGTAACCCTACAATAGGCCTAGTTATAACTAACATTTAGCCAATCTGGCTTCAACATGGAAATATTAGTCTACACAAATTGCATTAGCATTTCGAAAATGCTATACATTTTCGAGCCATGGACAATTGGACATTGGCCAAACGTTATAAGAAGATTAGCCTACCATATCTGTTGATATGGCCTGTTAGCGACTTTGCCACGTGAAAGGTAAACAAAAAAACAGGCAAATGGCTTAGGCTCCAAGCTGATTCAGCACCAAGGACAGCGAACGGAATTCCCGTGATTTGACGGTTAGATCCAACAGAAATGTAAAGAAAAAACGGGAATATCTGTTGACTGTTTTGCTGCTCGTGATATTCTAATAAAACATTGGCTATAGGCTACTGATTAGGCTACTGTGCGCCTCCTCTGGCAAAATCGATGCCATAACAAATTGCGTTACCGCTAAGACAAGCTTTTGGTGAATCTTAAATAGCAGAGCCCTGTCTTTTATAAGTTGACACTAGCGCCGCCTTAACGCCAGCCGGAAATAGAGCCCTGAGAGAGACTATCGAAAAGAAAATATACATTTTTTTTGGTGAGATATGAGGACCGCATGGCCATTGCCACAGCTATAGGAGATATAGGCTATAGTAGTCACTTGAACATTCAATCACTTCCTTTCTCCAGTTCCTGCAGAAATTGCCGGGGGATGATCGAGCCTCATTTGCTAAAAGCAGTATACAGCAGAGATGCCACATTTGCTTTTCCTGGCCGATGCATCATGCTTTGTTTTATATCTTGAAGGTACAAGAAAGACACGCTTTTTGCATAATCCCTTTAGCTTGAAGTCAGCAAACGACATAGGTTGTTTGAAAATATGCTGGTTTGATATATCAAAAAGGAGAGCACCAGACAAAATATAAATTGGAAGAGCTTTGAATACATTGGCGTTTTGTGATGCAAAGAAGGCAATCTGCTTTTCTTTACTATATGGTCCATATGAAGGAGGCTCAAATTGTTGGCTATCCTACATCTTGGCCATTATTCAGCCCCTTTTGAAACAGCAGCTGGGGCTCATTAATATGTTCACTGTTTCCTACAATGTTTCTTTCAAAGGTGAAATATCTGATTTGCTCTCCTAAATCCATTTAGCCTTAGTCATTTATTATTTCAGAGGACATAATAATTGATTGTGGTGGTGAGAAAAGCCCACAGGCAAACATATAAGTAATTACACAGTTGTTCTCTGAAATACTTTCCCCGCAGATTTCAACTGCACAAAAGTGTGCTTAATCACATTTAAAATTGTAAACTGAACCAAAGCTCAGGGAATGTGATATCTTGCTGTGTTGATGTGTATGGGGAAATACACTCTCTAGGAGGAAGGTTGAAAATTGAAAAATTATCTCCACAACTTAGAGTTTATAGTGAGAGAGATAAGGGCACCATTGATGGGGGAAAAAACATACTCCACTGTATCTCTAAATTCACACAGCAGTAACAAAGCAAATGACTGAGAGAAAAGTGAGAGTATGCATTGCCCAAGTCAAACCTCACAAGTCCACCATTTTCTTACTTCAATGTGTCAATAGTCTTAGTCTTGAGCATTGTGAGAGATATTGGTTAGCACTCATAAAATGTTTCTACCTCAACTGGTTGGCCCCTCATCAAAGACCAGATTAATATGAATTTTATATAATGAATTATCCCGTAGCATACAAATATATACTTGACTGTAATTTCTATTTTATTTTACACAAATTGTTCCATCCTTGTGACCTAATGTTGAGCTAATTCACTTATTAAGAACAGAGGCCAGGATAAAAAAGCAGCACGTTGTCCTCCAGGAATTGAGTTTGACACCGCTTAGTTAGACCTTCTAACAACTCCTACTAAGCCTCTCGCCTGTCTGCTCCACATGCCCACCATCCAATTAAATGGAGAAACCTATTTCTATACAGCTGGGGAAAAAGGACCGGCGCAACAGTCGTGCTCAGCATGCAGCCCAACACTGGACATTCTCACCTTGCCCTCATAACAATTACCGTTCCATTCTCAAAGACAAGGTTGCCATGCTTTGTGCCAGTGTACTGTTGTTGAATAGCTGCTATACTATGTGTACTTATAATAGGTTTACATTTACAATTAGGAGTTGCCTCTTCGTTTTCTCCATGGACACTTAATGAGTGTTGGGTCTAAGGGTAACATATAAGTTGTTTGTGCAGTCAGCGTTATTCTAACAAGGTGGTATTAAATAGAATACTGAATAATCCTCCAAACATGGACATGGCAACGCTCATTAGTTAGTTTTGTTGGCAGAAACGACGGCAGAAACCATCAATTGCAATCTGAATACTAAATATAAAGCGATACTACACCATAGTAGGAAGTGTTTTGAAGCCCAGTGTCGGCTGCTGTTCACAAACAACTCAAGAATTTGGAAACATGTTTACGTACCGTAGAGCTGACATGTTTTTAAAATCAGTGGCTGTCCTCACTTTCACTCTGTATATTATATCATAGAACTGAAGTGCTAGTTTATCAGTCTCTTATTTGGAAAACATTTCTGAACTGTTAAAGCAGCCGTTATCTTATTAGAGCACATAAAACAGCTTAGAAAATAGTTTTCCTACTGATATCATTACAGATCCCAAACATGCACAGTCAGTCTTACTGAAGGGAAATGTCGTAGCGTGTAGCCGTGACATTACCTAACCCCTAAAAACCCTGCTCTGACACAAGCCTGAGCTAATAACTGATGAACTCTTTGACAGAGAAATGCTTGACAACGCTCCCAGGGGTATAGACTAAATACTTTAAAACAAGCTCCTGCACACTCACTAAGGGCCATATTAAATCCAAACTTTGGCACCCATCCTAATTACAGTGAGCATACCCGGAGCCAAGAGCCCCACTCTAACCTCAACTGAACTCCTGGTCCCAGGATGATATATGAAATGCAGGATTCAAATAAGGGAGAGAGAGCAATTACTGTGGAAGGAAGATCCCTTCTCTGGAAAATGCCTAAATCCAGATCTTTACTTGGCCCGTAATGACTACATTGTGCTTTTCAGTAGATGGCCATCACGTACTTTACACTTATGAGCGCTTTGGATGAGCCCCATATTAACATTTAACTCTTAAATGTGAAGTCCCCTATTTATGGGACTTTGAGCTGTTCTTGACAGGTTCCGACCAACATTTCTGTGCACAGAGCACTCTGTGAATGGCGCAACATCAATTGCTGTGCACTCTGTGAAAGCTCTGGTTGTCCCGCTTCACATGCCGCTCTCTGCTCTCATCTGAGATGCAGCATGTGAAACCTGACATCTCATTTGCATAGGGAGAGACATGTCACATTTTCTGGCCTATCAAGACAAAGCATCCATTTCCTCTGGCTGTGAACCTCGCAGCTCCGCTTACAATACAGAATATAGAACGGGAGAGCCTAGCGACTGCAGCAAAGGTAGTATTATCTCGCTGTGATGTTCTCAGATGGATTTAGAGCTCTCAACATGAAAAAATATACAATAATTCTGTAGAATTTTATCAAGGCCACTTTCTCTTGGTTACAGAGGGACAAAACCACTTTGTTGTTGTAACAAGTGAGCAGGCATTTGAATGGCATCTCTGCGTCTCTCAGATGACGCTGGGCAGAAAATTGTCTGTCGTAAGTTATATGAAATGGTGCCAATTGTATACTATCACTAAGTATGATCATATTTATTTTACATTTATAAGAAAGGTGAAATATTATAGTAAGTGGTTTATAATTTGATTGTTACTATATTTAGAAAGCATTTCAATAATTTCAAGCCCTATTCCCTCACTTTTGTTGAATAGGAAAAAAATATGATTTTCATATTGTTATCATATTTGTACTGTGTACTTGAGCTTGTGTCCTCAAAAGTGACTACACCTTAGCAATGTATAACTCTTTTTACCAGAAAGGTGATATGTTACTTTTTCTGGCAGTATAAGCATTATCAGGTATTGTTTATGGCCATCTCATGATAAATAATTACTTTTGGGTATGTCTATTTAGGTGGAAATCTACATTTTATTACATTACATTTAACTGGTTGGGTTAAAAGATTACTTTACTATTTACTTTACGATAAAAAGTGCTTGTTTACAGTTCCCCGAGAGCTTTTTCTTTCCTATAAGGAGGTGTGAAGTAACACTGGTATACCTTTTTTTCTTGTGAAGTGAATTTGGTGTATTTGTGTGCATGCCAAAAACCAATTAAAATCACACGCGTTGCTACCTAGCGTGCACTGCATGAGAAACACGACTCTGATTATCATGCGATGATGTGTCAACAGAGACACATTGCAACATAGTCACCGAGTCAAAATAAAAATCATGCAGCAACATGCACTTAAACAGTAGTTGTCCCACAGTGAACACCTTAGATACCAGTACACTGGAATAATCAGGACACAGCCCTCTATTTCCATGATTTCTTAATACAGCAGGAGGCTCGTAATCAGGGTATTTTGATGGTGAGGCCATTCCAAGAGGTTTCCCAAGACTGGCTGTAGCTGGTGCATGCAGCAATGGGACCACACCTAGAGAGATTTGAGGATTGTTTGATCATTAGAGCCCATGTGAAAGGCTGATTGTGATGATGATTGGCCAGGATAATTGAAAACACTTGAGCATGTATACATAAGTGGTGGTCCAATCTCTTGGCAGGAGACGGTACATTGTTTCTTCTATCAGTGATGGCCTGCTGTAATCAACAAGACTCTATTCTGCCTCTGATTTCAAAAGCTTTCAATTTTTACGAGTTGCTTAGCACACTTCTTGCATTACCAAAAGGTGTATAGGCAAAACCTTTCATAATGCACTTGGAAAAATCAATTATTATTATTACACAACATGCCTACAACTTTGAAGATGCAAAATATTTTTTATTGTGAAACAAACAAGAAATAAGACAAAAAAAACAGAGAACTTGATCGTGCATTACTATTCACCCCCCTAAAGTCAATACTTTGTAGAGCCACCTTTTGCAGCAATTACAGCTGCAAGTCTCTTGGGGTATGTCTCTATAAGCTTGGCACATCTAGCCACTGGGACTTTTGCCCATTCTTCAAAGCAAACTGCTCCAGCTCCTTCAAGTTGGATGAGTTGTTTCCCCTTCTGATAATGACAAAACATCTCTAATAATGAAGATTTTGACCTGACCATGGAACCTGACCAGGACTCCAGACACACTCCCTAGATTCCTAGACATAATACATTGCTACAGTGGCTTGCGAAAGTATTCACCCCATTGGCATTTTTCTAATTTTGTTGCCTTTCAACCTGGAATTAAAATTGTTTTTTGGGGGTTTGTATCATTTGATTTACACAACATGCCTACCACTTTGAAGATATTTTTTATTGTGAAACAAACAAGAAATAAGACAAAAAAACAGAAAACTTGATCGTGCATAACTATTCAACCCCCCCCCCCCAAAGTCAATACTTTGTAGAGCCACCTTTTGCAGCAATTACAGCTGCAAGTCTCTTGGGGTATGTCTCTATAAGCTTGGCACATCTAGCCACTGGGACTTTTGCCCATTCTTCAAGGCAAACTGCTCCAGCTCCTTCAAGTTGGATGGGTTCCGCTGGTGTACAGCAATCTTTAAGTCATACCACAGATTCTCAATTGGATTGAGGTCTGGGCTTTGACTAGGCCATTACAAGACATTTAAATATTTCCTCTTAAACCACTCGAGTGTTGCTTTAGCAGTATGCTTAGGGTCATTGTCCTGCTGGAAGGTGAACCTCCGTCCCAGTCTCAAATCTCTGGAAGACTGAAACAGGTTTCCCTCAAGAATTTCCCTATATTTAGCGCCATCCATCATTCCTTCAATTCTGACCAGTTTCCCAGTCCCTGCCGATGAAAAACTTCCCCACAGCATGATGCTGCCACCACCATGCTTCAATGTGGGGATGGTGTTCTCGGGGTGATGAGAGGTGTTGGGTTTGCGCCAGACATAGCGTTTTCCTTGATGGCCAAAAAGCTCAATTTTAGTCTCATCTGACCAGAGTACCTTCTTCCATATGTTTGGGGAGTCTCCCACATGGCTTTTGGTGAACACCAAACATGTTTGCTTATTTCTTTCTTTAAGCAATGGCTTTTTTTTGGGCCACTCTTCTGTAAAGCCCAGCTCTGTGGAGTGTAAGGCTTAAAGTGGTCCTATGGACAGATACTCCAATCTCCGCTGTGGAGCTTTGCAGCTCCTTCAGGGTTATCTTTGGTCTCTTTGTTGCCTCTCTGATTAATGCCCTCCTTGCCCTTCTTTCCATTTTTTAAATAATGGATTTAATGGTGCTCCGTGGGATGTTTGTCCCTGACCTGTTTGGAGAGCTCCTTGGTCTTCATGGTGCCGCTTGCTTGGTGGTGTTGCAGACTCTGGGGCCTTTCAGAACAGGTGTATATATACTGAGATCATGTGACAGATCATGTGACACTTAGATTGCACACAGGTGGACTTTATTTAACTCATTATGTGACTTCTGAAGGTAATTGGTTGCACCAGATCTTATTTAGGGGCTTCATAGCAAAGGGGGTGAATACATATGCACGCACCACTTTTCCGTTATTAATTGTTTAGAATTTTTGAAACAAGTTATTTTTTTATTTCACTTCACCAATTTTGACTATTTTGTGTATGTCCATTACATGAAATCCAAATAAATTCCATTTAAATTACAGGTTGTAATGCAACAAAATAGGATAAACGCCAAGGGGGATGAATACTTTTGCAATGCACTGTACCAAGCCATTGAGGGCCTTTGTGGCTTTGTGAGCCTCAGGATATCTTTCTGCTTTGAGTACCGAATTCAATCTTTTCTCTCCAATTAGAAATAGTAAAACCTCAAGCCACTGCACTGCTTGGTCAGATAAATATTTGTACCTTGTCCTTCTCCTATTTGGTTTTTATCCTGGACCCCCTGTGCACCGCATTAGAGGCTGCAGATGGCCAGAGGAGATTTAGGAGCTGCAATCCATCACTGTTATGTGTAAGGCCTTTGGACAGAACCCCAAACCACCCCTCCAGCTGGACTGGCCTGGTTCTGTACCGCTTTGGCCAGGTTTTGCCCAGTTTGGCCTCATTCCCTGCTGCTAATGTCAGCTGTCTTTGAAGTCCTATCACAGATCATCCCACTGCCCTCTGACCTCCTCCTTGGGGTAGCATCGTTGCTGGAGGGATAAAGACAAAGCTCACAAAGATCTGGAAAGGCAACAATGTTTTCCAGTCTTCACAAAATATAATCCACCTTTTCACTTTTCTCCGCATCGACAGGAAGTTGCCTCTATGTGGTCATGTGGTTGAAAAAGGTCAATCATGTTTTATTTGGCTCTGAGTGTGTAATGTCCATTCTGTGTATGACATTTCTAGGATTGATCTTCTGTGATGCACCACTTACAGACAATACAGCTGCTCATGCAGTCCATCGGAAAGGCTTTTCCGCGATGCTGCGTGATAGACACAGAGTGTGATTGGTTCTGTTGAATAAGAGATGTTACTGAGCCAGCGCTCCCTCTGAAATATTATCTACAGGGGGAGGGTGGTTAACTTTTCTAATACACCCTGAATACAAGGGAGGTGCCGGAAGAAGATGGCTGCCGTTTTACAGCCCTCTAACCAATTGTACTATTATGTGTGTTTTTCCGCGTTATTTGTAATTTATTTTGTACATAATGTTTCTGCCATCGTCTCTTATAACCAAAGAGAGCTTCTGGATATCAGGACAGCGATTACTCACCTCGCGTTGGACGAACACTTTTTCTTCAATGAGGCGTTCGCGAAGGATATTCTACAGACTCCCGACAAGGCCCAGATCCCCGTCATTCGCGTGAGGAAGAGACGGAGATATCGTGGACGCAGATCCGGGTGCCTTGTAAGGATCCGACGGCGAACGAGTAAACTGCCTCTCCCATCAATCCTATTAGCCAACGTTCAAGCTTTGGAGAATAAAATGGACGATTTAAGATTACGGTTATCCTACCAACGGGACATTAAAAACTGTAATATCTTATGTTTCACGGAGTCGTGGCTGAACGACGACAATGATAACATTCAGCTAGCAGGCTATACGCTACATCGGCAGGACAGAACGGCAGACTCGGGTAAGACGAGGGGTGGCGGTCTCTGTATATTTGTAAACAACAGCTGGTGCACAAAATCAAATACTAAGGAAGTCTCAAGGTTTTGCTCGCCTGAGGTAGAGTATCTTATGATAAGCTGTAGACCACACTATTTACCAAGAGAGTTTTCATCTATATTTTTCATAGCTGTCTATTTACCACCACAAACCAATGCTGGCATTAAGATTGCACTGAATGAGTTGTACAAGGCCATTAATCAACAGGAAAACGCTCATCCAGATGCAGCGCTCCTAGTAGCAGGGGACTTTAATGCAGGGAAACTTAAATCCGTTCTACCTAATTTCTACCAGCATGTTAAATGTGCAACCAGAGGGGAAAAAACTCTAGACCACCTTTACTCCACACACAGAGACGCATACAAAGCTCTCCCTCGCCCTCCATTTGGCAAATCTGACCATAACTCTATCCTCCTGATTCCTGCTTATAAGCAAAAACTGAAGCAGGAAGCACCAGTGATTCGGCTAATAAAAAAGTGGTCAGATGACGCAGATGCTAAGCTACAGGACTGTTTTGCTAGCACAGACTGGAACATGTTCCGGGATTCTTCAGACAGCATTGAGGAGTACACCACATCAGTCACTGGCTTCATCAATAAGTGCATCGATGATGTCGTCCCCACAGTGACCGTACGTACATACCCCAACCAGAAGCCATGGATTACAGGAAACATCCGCACTGAGCTAAAGGGTAGAGCTGCCGCTTTCAAGGAACGGGACTCTAACCCGGACGCTTATAAGAAATCCCGCTATGACCTCCGACGAACCATCAAACAGGCAAAGAGTCAATACAGGTCTAAGATTGAATCATACTACACTGGCTCTGACGCTCGTCGGATGTGGCAGGGCTTGAAAACTATTACAGACTACAAAGGGAAGCACAGCCGCGAGCTGCCCAGTGACACAAGCCTACCAGACGAGCTAAACCACTTCTATGCTCGCTTCGAGGCAAGCAACACTGAAGCATGCATGAGAGCACCAGCTGTTCCGGACGACTATGTGATCACGCTCTCCGTAGCCGATGTGAGTAAGACTTTTAAGCAGGTCAACATTCACAAGGCCGCAGGGCCAGACGGATTACCAGGACGTGTACTCCGAGCATGTGCTGACCAACTGGCAAGTGTCTTCACTGACATTTTCAACATGTCCCTGACTGAGTCTGTAATACCAACATGTTTCAAGCAGACCACCATAGTCCCCGTGCCCAAGAACTCTAAGATAACCTGCCTAAATGACTACCGACCCGTGGCACTGACGTCTGTAGCCATGAAGTGCTTTGAAAGACTGGTCATGGCTCACATCAACAGCATAATCCCAGAAACCCTAGACCCACTCCAATTTGCATACCGCCCCAACAGATCCACAGATGATGCAATCTCTATCGCACTCCACACTGCCCTTTCCCACCTGGACAAGAGGAACACCTACGTGAGAATGCTATTCATTGACTACAGCTCAGCATTCAACACCATAGTGCCCTCAAAGCTCATCACTAAGCTAAGGATCCTGGGACTAAACACCTCCCTCTGCAACTGGATCCTGGACTTCCTGACGGGCCGCCCCCAGGTGGTAAGGGTAGGTAACAACACATCTGCCACACTGATCCTCAACACGGGGGCCCCTCAGGGGTGCGTGCTCAGTCCCCTCCTGTACTCTCTGTTCACCCATGACTGCATGGCCAGGCACGACTCCAACACCATCATTAAGTTTGCCGACGACACAACAGTGGTAGGCCTGATCACCGACAACGATGAGACAGCCTATAGGGAGGAGGTCAGAGATCTGGCCGTGTGGTGCCAGGACAACAACCTCTCCCTCAACGTGACCAAGACAAAGGAGATGATTGTGGACTACAGGAAAAAAAAGAGGACTGAGCACGCCCCCATTCTCATCGACGGGGCTGTAGTGGAACAGGTTGAGAGCTTCAAGTTCCTTGGTGTCCACATCACCAACGAACTATCATGGTCCAAACACACCAAGACAGTCGTGAAGAGGGCACGACAAAGCCTATTCCCCCTCAGGAGACTAAAAAGATTTGGCATGGGTCCTCAGATCCTCAAAAAATTCTACAGCTGCACCATCGAGAGCATCCTGACTGGTTGCATCACCGCCTGGTATGGCAACTGCTTGGCCTCTGACCGCAAGGCACTACAGAGGGTAGTGCGTACGGCCCAGTACATCACAGGGGCAAAGCTCCCTGCCATCCAGGACCTCTATACCAGGCGGTGTCAGAGGAAGGCCCTCAAAATTGTCAAAGACTCCAGTCACCCTAGTCATAGACTGTTCTCTCTGCTACCGCACGGCAAGCGGTACCGGAGTGCCAAGTCTAGGTCCAAAAGACTTCTCAACAGCTTCTACCCCCAAGCCATAAGACTCCTGAACAGCTAATCATGGCTACCCGGACTATTTGCACTGCCCCCCCACCCCATACTTTTTACGCTGCTGCTACTCTGTTAAGTATTTATGCATAGTCACTTTAACTCTACCCACATGTACATATTACCTCAACTACCTCAACTAGCCGGTGCCCCCGCACATTGACTATGCAACGGTACCCCCCTGTATATATAGCCTCCCTACTGTCACTTTATTCTATTGTATATATAGCCTCCCTACTGTCACTTTATTTTTACTTCTGCTCTTTTTTTCTCAACACTTTTTTGTTGTTGTTTTATTCTTACTTTTTTGTTTAAAATAAATGCACTGTTGGTTAAGGGCTGTAAGTAAGCATTTCACTGTAATGTCTGCACCTGTTGTATTCGGCGCATGTGACCAATAAAATTTGATTTGATTTGATTTGATTTGATTTGAGGTGGAATGTGAGTGAATGTGATACCGTTTTTTTTTACTGACATCTCAAAAACAGGTGGGCATGTACCACCAGTTCAAACTGCTCTCAGAATATGCACACTTAATGACTCCATCTGTTTGCTACAGTACAATTGCTAGGTGACAGTGTGTGATTGCAATAAGAAATTGTTAATCTGCCACTTAAACTGTGTCCAATAGGCCACAATACAGCAGCACAGAGTGACTCTTTGCCATGTCCTTGAGCTCCTGTGTTCAATATCCATACTGACAAACCAATTACACATGTCAAAAAGCAACAAGACATCTAATCCACATGTTGAAAACGGCATCAAGGTCTGTGTCATGGTGTTTAGCTACTGTAGTACATCATGTTCCAGTGGTGGAAGGAATCCAGGGAGACGTGAAGCAATCAGATGAGCAGAAACAACTTGACACACTCACTCATGAAGTCAAAACTGAATGTAAAAGAAGATGAATATACCTACTATCTCAATCCATACTTTATTCATTCACATTTCACTTAAGGCCTCTAAAAATAAATAATTCAGTAAGAATGGATATGGGCGAGCTATACAAGTCTCAGATGGCTTGGGGTTGGCTTGGAGAAAAATATGATATTGAATATGCTCCCAGCATAGGGAGAGAACTAACACTTATCATGAAACTTCCAGCACTCACAAACATGACTTCCAAAATGGTCAAGTAGTCAACTTAACTTGTGTTATGTGTCATCATCATCATTATTGTGTGAAAGCATTTCGTCATGAGCCAGTTGACAAATGCTATAGGTCAGACCCATGATAACAACATGGCTTTGCAATAGACAGTTAAGTGCATATTATTTTTCAGTGCTCCCGTTCTCCCTTCTCTGCAGGGATGCAAACTGTCGCCCCTAAAGCCAACACCTGCTCTGACCCCGGCAAGACTTGTAACCAGTGCCTGGATGCAGCCAAGGCCTGCAACCTCAACAACACCTGTAAGAAACAGCGCTCCACCTACATTGCCACTTGCAATAAAGGGGAACCCTGTAACCGTAAGCGCTGCCACAAGGCCCTAAGGCAATTCCTGGATCGCGTGCCCAGCGAGTACAGCCACCAGCTGCTCTTCTGCCCCTGCCAGGACCTGGGCTGTGCTGAACGGAGGAGGCAGACCATCGTGCCCTTCTGCTCCTTCGAGGACAAAGTCAAACCCTACTGCCTGGAGCTCAGGAAGAACTGCCGTCAAGACCCCCTCTGCAGGTGAGAGATTTAGGAGTTGGGAATTGTCTGTCTGTCTGTCTGTGTGTGTGTGTGTGTGTGTGTGTGTGTGTGTGTGTGTGTGTGTGTGTGTGTGTGTGTGTGTGTGTGTGTGTGTGTGTGTGTGTGTGTGTGTGTGTGCCTGGGTGTGGGTGGGTGGGTGCATGAGTGCGTGCATCCATACGTCCAAATGTGCATACACGCATGAGTGCGTCAGGGAGCGAGCTGTTGACCAAATGCAGGTATTAGTGAAAACTATTAACATGCTCTGATATTTACTTATATATGGTAAATAAGAAAAGATCAGCTAGAGAATGTTTGACTACAATCTCCTTCTCCTGTGACATCCTAGAGTTGAGATTTCAGTGGTGTAAGTTAGCCATGAAAATAATTATGGCCACTCAGATAAGCCTTGCTATTAGAGGCAGGATGAAGACATGAGGCTAAATTGAAGAGACAGCGTTCAATTTGGCTGAACGAAACATTAGTGGATCACTTTGACTGTGTTTCTATTGGATTCAATGGGGCCTATTTAATTCACACCTGCCTGGCCATGACTCATTTCCCTGCCATAGAGCCAAGGAATAAGGAACACAGAGACCTCAATACCATTTTCCCCTCCAAAGCTATGTGAATCAATAGGTTGTCCAAAATAAATGAAAATATACATTCTGTACACAATTAACATCAACAATTATGGATTGAAACATATTAATGCAATTTGAATCCAGAACAATAAGCTCAATGGAGTTAGACCAAAGGCTAGATGTATCTTAACGTTAACATCAGCATATGTTAACATACTGGTACAACTTTATTGTCCATCAAAACAGACATTTTTATTTTTGTCTGTCTGTTCTTTAATTCCCAACCCTCCAGACATGACACACACACATCACACACCACACCACAAACCACAAACATAGACACACATGCAAGGCTGAAAGAAGCACAGGGGCAGGCAAAGAGCCACGCCCCTGGAGCTGGTTAGGGGTTAAGTGACTTGCTCAAGGGTGCAGTCGCCAGCCTTGGTATTTGAACCGGCAACCCTGTGAATACCCGCCCCGCAACAGTATAAAAATACTGTTAAAAATATAGTATACACACAGTATATCACTTGCTTAACAGATGGTTAAGCACGTAATACAATCCTGTACAAATGAGGGGCAGGTAGTATGTGGATTTAATTCCCTGAGTAGGCTGCAGTTATGTGCTGCACTAAACAACAATCTACTCTCTCTGCTCATACTGTAGCCTAGTATCCCTCTCAGGATAACTGAGTAGGCAGAATGTATTCTATTCAGCAACAACACACTTCAATCCACCTGGACATCACACTGTAGTGGAGTTAGATGAACTATGGACTCTTAGTGGCAAATTGTTTTCCTCACATTTTGGCTTGACTCTTTTCCTCACATATCTTAACTCATTAAACCACACAGGCCGGTTGGACGTACTGCCAAATTCTCTAAAACGACATTGGAGGCAGCTTATGGTAGAGAAATGAATATTCAATTCTCTGGCAACAACTCTGGTGGACAATCCTGCAGTCAGCATGCAAATTGCACATCTGTGGCATTGTGTTGTGTGACAAAACTGCATATTTTAGAGTGGCCTTTTATTGTCCCCAGCACAAGGTGCACCTTTGTAATGATCATGCTGTTTAATCATCTTCTTGATATGCCAGACATGTTAGGTGGATAGATTATATTGGCAAAGGGGAAATGTTCACTAATAGGGATGTAAACAAATGTGTGCACAAAATTAGAGAGAAATAAGCTTTTTGTGCGTATGGAACATTTCTGGGATCTTTTATTTCAGCTCATGAAACATGGGACCAACACTTTACATGTTGCGTTTGTATTTTTGTTCAGTGTAGATTGAGACTTAGATGCATAGATTGGCATACTGTTTTACTCTTTAGTGTTAGTTCGCATGATGCCTCTGTGTTTAGATCGAAACTACTGTTACAAACAATTCCTGCAGTGTCCAATTTTAGAATAGCAGTTCACATTCATTCTACTTGAATAGAGGTTCCTGGCCTCCCAGGCTCAGTCGTAATAGAAAAAAACTCCCAATAACTTATCTTACAGTAAATCTCTGCAGTGTGTTATTAGTGTGTGGAAAGTCCATTGTCTCTTCTCCGATTTATGATTGTCTTCATAATTACTTTGCGGTCTGCTTTGTGTAATCTACGGTCAGGTGAAGTTGCTTTGGGTGACCTTTTCGCCCCCCATGTGTCTGCTGTGCACTTCCTTATTGAGACGTATGAAATAGTTGGTTAGAGTGTATTATCTTCCTCTGTTGAACGCCCTGTGGAGGTCAATAGTGCAATGTGTGGATCTAAGCTGGGAGGGGTCAATGTGGCGATAATAAGCTACTGGAGAAGGGTGCAACGCCCTTACTAAGAAAACATGTGTGGTGTGCAAGAGCATGTCACTAAAATGCTAATTCAATTGGTCAGTCCTACTGAATATTCTCCTTGCTCATTTCAGCATGAGGTGTCCAGACTAGTTATTGTAGTGGCAGATCTGTCACCTCCCACCTCAATTCCTCTACCGACATCTACAGTGGGGAATTTTTTTTATTTAGTCAGCCACCAATTGTGCAAGTTCTCCCACTTAAAAAGATGAGAGAGGCCTGTAATTTTCATCATAGGTACACGTCAACTATGACAGACAAAATGAGAAAAAAAAATCCAGAAAATCACATTGTAGGATTTTTAATGAATTTATTTGCAAATTACGGTGGAAAATAAGTATTTGGTCAATAACAAAAGTTTCTCAATACTTTGTTATATACCCTTTGTTGGCAATGACACAGGTCAAATGTTTTCTGTAAGTCTTCACAAGGTTTTCACACACTGTTGCTGTTATTTTGGCCCATTCCTCCATGCAGATCTCCTCTAGAGTAGTGATGTTTTGGGGCTTTCGCTGGGCAACACGGACTTTCAACTCCCTCCAAATATTTTCTATGGGGTTGAGATCTGGAGACTGGCTAGGCCACTCCAGGACCTTGAAATGCTTCTTACGAAGCCACTCCTTTGTTGCCCGGGCGGTGTGTTTGGGATCATTGTCATGCTGAAAGACCCAGCCACGTTTCATCTTCAATGCCCTTGCTGATGGAAGGAGGTTTTCACTCAAAATCTCACGATACATGGCCCCATTCATTCTTTCCTTTACACGGATCAGTCGTCCTGTTCCCTTTACAGAAAAACAGCCCCAAAGCATGATGTTTCCACCCCCATGCTTCACAGTAGGTATGGTGTTCTTTGGATGCAACTCAGCATTCTTTGTCAAAAAGTTATATTTTGGTTTCATCTGACCATATGACATTCTCCCAATCCTCTTCTGGATCATCCAAATGCACTCTAGCAAACTTCAGACGGGCCTGGACATGTACTGGCTTAAGCAGGGGGACACGGCTGGCACTGCAGGATTTGAGTCCCTGGCGGCGTAGTGTGTTACTGATGGTAGGCTTTGTTACTTTGGTCCCAGCTCTCTGCAGGTCATTCACTAGGTCCCCCCGTGTGGTTCTGGGATTTTTGCTCACCGTTCTTGTGATCATTTTGACTCCACGGGGTGAGATCTTGCGTGGAGCCCCAGATCGAGGGAGATTATCAGTGGTCTTGTATGTCTTCCATTTCCTAATAATTGCTCTCACAGTTGATTTCTTCAAACCAAGCTGCGTACCTATTGCAGATTCAGTCTTCCCAGCCTGGTGCAGGTCTACAATTTTGTTTCTGGTGTCCTTTGACAGCTCTTTGGTCTTGGCCATAGTGGAGTTTGGAGTGTGACTGTTTGAGGTTGTGGACAGGTGTCTTTTATACTGATAACAAGTTCAAACAGGTGCCATTAATACAGGTAACGAGTGGAGGACAGAGGAGCCTCTTAAAGAAGAAGTTACAGGTCTGTGAGAGCCAGAAATCTTGCTTGTTTGTAGGTGACCAAATACTTATTTTCCCCCATAATTTGCAAATAAATTAATAAAAAATCCTACAATGTGATTTTCTGGAGAAAAAAATTCTCAATTTGTCTGTCATAGTTGACGTGTATCTATGATGAAAATTACAGGCCTCTCTCATCTTTTTAAGTGGGAGAACTTGCACAATTGGTGGCTGACTAAATACTTTTATTCCCCACTGTATACTATGCCAGTGTTTGGATCCATCTAATTTTCACATGAAAATATGCATAATTATCTGCAAGTGTTTGGATCCATCTAATTTTCACATGAAAATATGCATAATTATCTGCAAGTAAAGACAATTGTAAAGCAGCCCTGCCTTCCCACTCGTCCTACACTCTTAGTCATTGAATATCTCAGACCCTCCCTAACCTCCTCCTACCAAGGACGGGTGGATACAGAAAGGAAGGAGTGTATCATTGAACTATGATTGCTGCCTGACTCCAAACAGGCCGATACACCAGCAGCCCCATTTCATCTGAGAGTTGACGGGTTGGGATAGAGAATCGATCCTGCTGTAGCTACTGCAGGAGAGGCCAGTGGTTTGGTCACAGTGGTATGAATCTCCAGGCATGGATTCAGTGGCCAACGGATATCCAGTACCAGCAGAGTCGGATCAGTGAGGGAACTAAGTAGAGCTGAGAACAAGCACTAGACATCGGCTGCTTCCTGTTCTCACAACTGGCTTAACTTCCATTGTGGATGTTTTTTCATCAGCCAGCACAAATATAGCATTCCTCCCGTGTTGCATCGGCCTTGCTGATGGATCCAGTGTTTACTTTGTAGGGATTGCTGAGTCCACTGAGCGACGACAGAGTTATATTTGGACGTGCACTGTGTACATGAGGTCCAGAACATATGTACACTATTGATTGGCCAAAGAATCAATGCAACACTTCTATCTGTGATTTATTTCCTCTGTTCCTTTTGCGCTCTTTGTTTGAGTTCTTTGGCCACTAGGTTTCAAAACAGGGAGCTGAGAGACTATTGATCACTGCACAGGTATGCGGACCCAAATATTGTACATCTCATTTTAGTCATTTAGCAGACACTCTTATCCAGAGAGACTTTAGTAGTGAGTGCATACATTTCCATACTTTTTTCGTACTGGTCCCCAATAGGAATCAAACCTGGATATTACTTGGACAACTCTATCTCTGCCTTACCTTAAACGAAACATGCGATGAAAGCATCAAAGTATACCTACAGTACATGTAATACTGTAAATGCTGGCTTACACAAGCACACCAAACAAATGACCTTAGATGGTACTCATATACAGCAGTAAGCTGCTTTAATCAGATTTCTGCAAAGAGTAGGACGTGCTCTGCATGTTGGCTGTACATAAGAGCAAGAATTGGAGAGAGGGCATGAAAGAGCTGTGCATATCATTTCAATACATGGATTACCGTATTCCCAGCTAGCGTACTGTAATCTCTGAGAGAACGGATAGAGGAAGCTGCAATTAATACAGGCCAAGCCTATCCATCCCGTAGTCTCATCCTCATGGTAGAAATGTTATGTAATATTCATGCTTCCAAAACTGATGACTTATCATGTGAATAGTACACACAAGGTTTTTAAGGTGATTAAGCCAGACTTTAAGTACATCAGGAATCTCAAATGGAAGGCATAACATAGTACCTTCCATTATTCTATTACTGAGGAATGTCGTTTAGGTGACTGAGTTATTTAATTAGTCATAATTATTATTCTGTGTAGCTCCCTTTTGTATTTCAGGGGCAGTTAAAGAGATTCTCCCGTACTTTTTTATACTTTTTAGCCAGTAGCTTTAAAAGTAGCATTCACAAGCCAAAAGTCCCCGAATAGTGTGTACTACGTCACATATGTGCAGATATGTGCACCATGTCATTGCTCTCTCTCTCTCTCGCTCTGCTGTGTGTGCTTCTTGCTAGCTGTCACTCAAATGGCGAGGGGCTAAAGCTCATTGGCTGGAACTCGAATTGCTAGGGGGCTGGCACACGTGGGGGAAAATGTAAGGAAAATGGTGCCGCACAGCTTCCAGTAAACAGTCGCTTTCAAACTAGGGATTTCATGGCTAATTGAGGTAAAATAGTAATTATGCTAATAGATTACGCATGTATGAACTACACATTGTCACATCCAGCCCAAAGCGGGAGGTTTCAAAAAATACTTACTAGTCGCCAAAGCACATCTTTAATATATACATAGATTTGTTTACTCAAGCTTGAGTGTTGTTAACATTGTTTGGAGAGTATTAGGGAGTGCCAATAACCTTAAGTCATCTACTTACCCTCATCAAATAGCCTAGATGTTGCTTCTTTGTGTGACACAGTTAATTTAGCATTAATTCAAATAACATAACATTCAATAGGGGTTGCATGATGTCAATAACAAACAGAGGGAGAAGGAAAACAAAGGTTGAATTGCCTGTGATTTCCTGGTCACCAAACAAGGAAATGCTTAATCAGACGTGAAGAAGAGCACCAAATTAAAAAAGATTAACTAAATAAAGTCAAGTCAAGTTGTTGGCATCATTACTTTGATTTCTGTGAGAGCGGTACTTAAAGTGCACACCCAACAAACAAAATTGGTTTTGTGAAAGATCCTAGAACATTCATTAGGGTATGTTCTCATAACACAAAAACTGTCCAGTCGTGCTGATGATTATAGAATGTTTGTAGAAAACATTCACCTGATGTTGCAAGAACGTTCCTAGAATACATTTAATCTGTTCTTTAAAGGTTCACAGAATGTTTAATTAGGTTGTGGGAACAGTCTGGTGGGAACATTGTGGGGACATCACAAAATATATGTTCCCAAAACACAAAAACTGTCCAGTTGTAGTTGTACGGACAATTCTGCAATGTTTCTTTTAGAGTGCAAAAAACATTGTCTTGATGTTACAAGAACGTTCCCAGAACACATTTGTCTGCCAAACTACTAAAACTGTCCAGTTGGGCTGACATTCAGATAATGTTTGTATCAGGGTGCACAAAATATTCCTTTCATGTTGCAAGAATGTTGACTTTTTTATAGGTTCCCAGAACATTTAATTAGGTTGTGTGAACAGTGTGGGCACATTCCAAGAGATAGGTTCCCAAAACAGAAAATATGCTCAGTTGTGATGACATTCATGCAATGTTTAAGTTAGGTTGCACAGGACATTCCTATAATGTTGTAATAATGTTGACAGAACACCTGGTCTAAGTTTTTTTAAGGTTCCAATAACATTTAATTAAGTTATGCGAGTTGTCTGGGATGTTGCAAGAATATTCTTGTGATATTCACATAGGTTGCACAGAACATTCCCACAATGTTGCACAATGTTCCACAATTTCCAAATAAATCTGTTTTTATGACATTCATAGCATATTTGTTTTTGGTTTCAAATAATATTCCATTGATGTTCACGCCATATACAGTACCAGTCAAAAGTTTGGACACACCTACTAATTCCAGGGTTTTTCTTTATTTATACTATTTTCTATATTGTAGAATAAAAGTGAAGACATCAAAACTATGAAATAACACATATGGAATCATGTATTAACCCAAAAAGTGTTAAACAAATCAAAATATATTTTATATTTGAGATTCTTCAAAGTAGCCACCCTTTGCCTTGATGACAGCTTTGCACACTCTTGGCATTCTCTCAACCAGCTTCATTAGGTAGTCACCTGGAATGCATTTCAATTAACAGGTGTGCCTTGTTAAAAGTTAATTTGTGGAATTTCTTTCCTTCTTAATGCGTTTGAGCCTATCAGTTGTGTTGTGACAAGGTAGGGGTGGTATACAGAAGATAGCCCTATTTGGTAAAATACCAAGTCCATATTATGGCAAGAACAGCTCAAATAAGCAAAGAGAAACGACAGTCCATCATTACTTTAAGACATGAAGGTCAGTCAATCCGGAAAATGTCAAGAACTTTTCTTCAAGTGCAGTCGCAACAACCATCAAGCGCTATGATGAAACAGGCTCTCATGAGGACCGCCACAGGAAAGGACGACCCAGAGTTACCTCTGTTCACATATTCATCAACTATGTTCATTTTGTAAACAACTGTGAAACTGAGGTTTGTTTGTCCAGATTAATAAATTCAATCTGAAATGCAGAATTCAGACAAAATGTAAAAAATAAAAGATTGTCAAAAAATTGACTGTTCAACTTTTAAAAAACGACACCCAATATAATTCCTACTTTAAGACGCTTATTTTTCACAATCTGAAAAGCAAAAGTGATCCTAGATCAACACTCCTTCTCTTGGATACCTTGTAAATATGTGCCCAGAAGTATGCAGCATATGAAGAGGATGGGTGAAGTGATGGTGAATAACCCAGTTACCAGTATTTCCCTGGGTTAGTTATGTCTAAGGCTGGAAAGGAAGCATGGAATTCCTGATTGACCATACTGCCATGGCTATATACTGAAAAAATAAGCTGTTTGAGAGCTTCCCTTCTGGCGCAGAGGACAAATCAAATCTGGAGAAAAACATCATGGGGATTTCTTCCGCTTTAAGGAGCTACACATTTGCATGTTGAGATTGTTTTGGTAATATTAGGTCAAACTTAAATATAACATTTTCTCAATGTTCTTGAAATGTTCTGAGGACCTCTAAGACAAGGTGAAATGTATATTGCGTGAACAGCAATTTAATATTATGTTAAAAAAATATGCTATGAATGTAATAAGAACGGACTTATTTGGAAATTGTATCACAATAATATTATTGGAGCATCCCAGACAACTCCCATAACGTAATTACAGTGGGGAAAGAAAGTATTTAGTCAGCCACCAATTGTGCAAGTTCTCCCACTTAAAAAGATGAGAGAGGCCTGTAATTTTCATCATAGGTACACGTCAACTATGACAGACAAATTGAGAATTTTTTTCTCCAGAAAATCACATTGTAGGATTTTTAATGAATTTATTTGCTAATTATGGTGGAAAATAAGTATTTGGTCAATAACAAAAGTTTCTCAATACTTTGTTATATACCCTTTGTTGGCAATGACACAGGTCAAACATTTTCTGTAAGTCTTCACAAGGTTTTCACACACTGTTGCTGGTATTTTGGCCCATTCCTCCATGCAGATCTCCTCTAGAGCAGTGATGTTTTGGGGCTGTCGCTGGGCAACACGGACTTTCAACTCCCTCCAAAGATTTTCTATGGGGTTGAGATCTGGAGACTGGCTAGGCCACTCCAGGACCTTGAAGTGCTTCTTACGAAGCCACTCCTTCGTTGCCCGGGCGGTGTTTGGGATCATTGTCATGCTGAAAGACCCAGCCACGTCTCATCTTCAATGCCCTTGCTGATGGAAGGAGGTTTTCACTCAAAATCTCACGATACATGGCCCCATTCATTCTTTCCTTTACACGGATCAGTCGTCCTGGTCCCTTTGCAGAAAAACAGCCCCAAAGCATGATGTTTCCACCCCCATGCTTCACAGTAGGTATGGTGTTCTTTGGATGCAACTCAGCATTCTTTGTCCTCCAAACACGACGAGTTGAGTTTTTACCAAAAAGTTATATTTTGGTTTCATCTGACCATATGACATTCTCCCAATCCTCTTCTGGATCATCCAAATGCACTCTAGCAAACTTCAGACGGGCCTGGACATGTACTGGCTTAAGCAGGGGGACACGTCTGGCACTGTAGGATTTGAGTCCCTGGCGGCGTAGTGTGTTACTGATGGTAGGCTTTGTTACTTTGGTCCCAGCTCTCTGCAGGTCATTCACTAGGTCCCCCCGTGTGGTTCTGGGATTTTTGCTCACTGTTCTTGTGATCATTTTGACCCCACGGGGTGATATCTTGCGTGGAGCCCCAGATCGAAGGAGATTATCAGTGGTCTTGTATGTCTTCCATTTCCTAATAATTGCTCCCACAGTTGATTTCTTCAAACCAAGCTGCTTACCTATTGCAGATTCAGTCTTCCCAGCCTGGTGCAGGTCTACAATTTTGTTTCTGGTGTCCTTTGACAGCTCTTTGGTCTTGGCCATAGTGGAGTTTGGAGTGTGACTGTTTGAGGTTGTGGACAGGTGTCTTTTATACTGATAACAAGTTCAAACAGGTGCCATTAATACAGGTAACTGTCACGCCCTGGCTCTGGGGACAATGTTATGTTGAGCCAGGGTGTGTAATTCTATGTTTGATTTTCTATGTTGGGCTGAGTGACTCCCAATCAGAGGCAACGAGTGTCAGCTGGGTGTCTCTGATTGGGAGCCATATTTAACTGTCTGTCTTTCACTTTGTGTTTGTGGTTTCTTGTTCCTTTTGGTTTGTGCATCGAAGGACTTCACGTTTCGTTCATTGTTTTGATCGTGTGATCTAGTTAATAAATATAAATATGTTCACCCGCAACGCTGCGCCTTGGTCCTCTCTGTTCGACGAGCGTGACAGTAACGAGTGGAGGACAGAGGAGCCTCTTAAAGAAGAAGTTACAGGTCTGTGAGAGCCAGAAATCTTGCTTGTTTGTAGGTGACCAAATACTTATTTTCCCCCATAATTTGCAAATAAATTCATAAAAAATCCTACAATGTGATTTTCTGGATTTTTTTCCTCAATTGTCTGTCATAGTTGACGTGTACCTATGATGAAAATTACAGGCCTCTCTCATCTTTTTAAGTGGGAGAACTTGCACAATTGGTGGCTGACTAAATACTTTTTTCCCCACTGTAAATGTTCTGGGAACATTTAATTAAAGAACTAAGACCAGGTGTTCTGTCAACTTTCTTACAACAGTAGCCCTTTCCTCCAGTCAAATGACCTAGTGACCCCATGGGTGGAATGTTATTAATATTTGTCATAATTTCATAAATAATAAACATTATTTCAACAACAACAAAAAACAGAAAATCTGGTGTTTCTATGTCAAACGGTTTTGTTATATTTCAGTCGCTGTGATGTATATAAAGTGTAATATTGGGATGCACACTCAAAATTGAATACATTTCAGCTCTATATCTGACATGGTACAGGCGTTTTTGTTGTTGTCCATAACCATGTGTGTGAGGTGTATACTTTTGTTTCAAATTAGATTTGTTTAAGACTACCAATAAACACTCTGTGTGACCCTGATTTAGCCCACTGCAGGTTAAGGGAATGTCCTGTGCAACCTAACTTACACATTGTATGAGTGTCATTACAACTGAGCTTATTTTGTGTTTTGGGAACCTATCTCTTGTAATGTACCCACACTGTTCCCACAACCTAATTAAATGCTTTGGGAACATTTAAAGAACAGAAAGGATGTTCTGTCAACATTCTTGCAACATCAAATAAATGTTTTGTGCACCCTGATACAAATATTATCTGAATGTCAGCACAACTGCACAACTGGAAAGTTTTAGTGTTTCTCCTGTTATATCCCCAAAATGTTCCCAAAACCTAAAGAAATGTTTTAGGAACTTTTAAAGAACATAAAAAAATGTGTTGTGGGAACGTTCTTGTAAAATCTGGTGAATGTTTTTTTGCACCCTAAAAGAAACATATATTTTGTGATGTCCCCACAATGTTCTCAGCACACTGTTCCCACAACCTAATGAAACATTCTGCAAACCTTTAAAGAACAGACACAATGTGTTATGGGAACGTTGTGGCAAGATCAGGTGAATGTTTTATACAAACATTGTATAATCATCAGCACAACTGGACAGTTTTTGTATTATGAGAACATTTGCCGCAACCTAACAAATGTTCTGGGAACTTGCACAGAACCAATTTTGGTTTGCTGGGAAAACATTACTGGTACATTGTGTTTTTACATTACGTGGAAACCTAATGAGAACTTTTGGGGAATGTTCTGTGGTGGTTGTTACAGATGTTATACACAACATTTTAGTGAATGTTAGGAGAACATTCCAAGGATATTTCATATTTTGTTTTTTGCAAAAATATATATTTTGTTATCAAAAACATTATTTTAATGTTTTGGGGGTGTTATCATCCTAACTGTTAGATAAAACTCTATCTAGAATTTCATGGGAATCTTAGCTAATGTTCTGGGAATGTTTCCAGTTTGCTAGGCAGGCAGCTTTAGTGAACTGCAGCACAGCAGTGCGTTTGACTGAAAGCCATATGCCAATAGTGTGTGTAATCAAATAGCCTTGTGTTTCCAAATGAATCGGTCTTCTTGATATTCCTTCGAAGGACAATTGCCTGAAGCTACTGTGAGACTGTCTACTGACCCTGATTAAATAGAGAAGGTCAGGGACAACAGCAACCAGCTAAAAGGCAATGCTAGAATGATATTTGTTGTCAAGATAGTGGAGAAGTTTATTTTACTGAGAAGAAAATGGTCAATTATCAAATGGTTTAAGTCCTTTATTTTTGCCTTTTCCATCATGGTGGATGTGCAATGTTCATCATTTTGTAGGTTAAATAGTCCATATGCAGTATATCAGATGAAGAACAAATTGAATGGAGAACAACCCCTTTATTGTCCGCTCCTATTGTTTGAATCAGCATTTAACACTGATGAAGTAACAAAAGACCAATGACCTTTGCCATTGATAATGTCGAGGTCAAATTTCCTAACAGTGAGTTTGCACAGAGGCACAGAGCAAGCTTATCATCCTGTTTCAATGACTAAGCAGAGACACATTTGCAATCATGTCCCCATTCAATGTATAATTGTTTGTTTTATTGTCACTAAAGATAAATGAAGGCTAGAGTGTGAGAGTAATCTATGACCAATACACTTAAAATGAGAGTTACATCAATGGATGTAAAATTATAATCGTAGTGCTTATCCAGGAAATCTAAAATGATGTCCAATATTACTGAAATGGTCAAAAATGTCAGTAACTTTCAGATAGGATGTTTCACAAAGATATCATTTTCCCAAGATATTTGCTGTTGAGAGGCTATTACAGCCACCATGTCTTAGCAGTTGATAACAGTGATGCAATTTTGCTTCCTTCATGAGGAAATGTTTTTTAGACATTCATCCGATTTGACTCAATGTTTGTCATTGGTGGTGATAAGGGATATGATTCCATGTTAAAAGCCATTAGTTTTCTATTACGGTTGAGCAAGATGGATAGGCACTCAACACTGACCGAATTACTGTGTTTAAAGCATCAAATATTTGAAAGGAATCTACCTCTGTGGGGGCTCCCTTTGCCACTTCCCAGGGCTGAGTGTCTGAAATGACGATAAAACTCTGAGAGGCAGACAGCCTGTAATTTCAGCAGCGAGTACTCCGCCAAGTTATAATGGAAAAGCTGTGGAAGCCATGAAATGTGCTGCGTCTTGATGTTCGAACACTATTGTCCAAAACTCAGGACACCTTTCTAAACTTTAAATTACTGTGTTTAAACTGTCATTGTCTGAGAGGCCTTTCTCTAAAAGCGTACAGTCCCTTTCCATAGCTTCAACCCCTAGTGCAGACACATACTGTTGTCCAAAGTATTCGTGAAACAATGAACGGGTTGTCCACGGAAACACCAACATGGAAAGTGTTAGTGATTACTGTTCATTTCTACAGATGTAGAACAGTGAGGACGCTGGGATGTCTCTCAGTCTTTGCACATGTCTGTTTCTCTCTATCAAATCCTGTGATGGGATGTGTTAGGGAACAAGTCATTTGTTCCACTCAGAGAGGAAAAAGAAGAGAGGGTTTCTGTAGAGGCGAGGTGGAAAGAGGTGCAAGAAGCCCGTCTCATGTTCGCAACATTTCACATTGAGAGCCTCTCTGGGTGATTTGATAGGGGGCGGAACGAGATGGAGCCAGAGTAATGAAGGGAGAGTGGGTTTGCTCGTGGCCTATTCTGTGCATCCAGGCTGCAGAGAGTGTTACGTCATCATTTCCTCCAGAAAAATCCTCAGCCTCTGCACTTCTCAGTGAGATACGGAGGATAGAGGATAATAAGCATAGGACTGTTGTTATCCTACATTCTTTCATAATACTTTTAACAGGGATATGTGATGCGTTCCAATGTACCTCAACTACCATAAAACGTCAATTAATAGCCCAGGCATTTATTTGCTTAAATCACTGAACACAACATGTACTTATTAGACAGGCTTCTATTTGAGCCTGGCATCCTCCTTAATGCACACAGCTTTTGCTCATTTGCATAGTTCATTGTTTAATTCCAGCTTTTTTATCAATTCCGTTCATATCCTGCACTAATGTGTTATCATTTACATACCGTGTCACATTTATTTTGTGTTAGTATGCCTCTATAATAATAATAAAACAATTATTGACAGAATAATTATTCTCCTCTTTGACTATGCAATTTTCGTCCAATTTCTGGAGGTCTGTACTCCCAAAGTTGTTGACTGTTTTTGTGCTTGCCAGTTAGCTAGCAGTTCTCAGCTGTTAGCAGCCAATGGCTAGCAGTTTCTTATTGGCGGATGATTGCCATTATTTTTCAGAGTCATTACTGAATTATTTACATTAAGCCTCATAAACAATTCATGGTAACCTCGTAAACAATTATCTTAGATCCAGCGTTTATTTGAAACAGGCTTTTATTTTCTGAAATATGTGCCGTTGCCCGGCTATTAAAAGGGACAGGTGGCTATTTGAGACTTGGCGTTTAATTGAAGTTGTACGGTATCTCAATTCCCCAAAGCGTCTCAACTTCTGCCTATGATTCCTCATCTACCAGTCAACAGTAAACAGTATGCTGAAAAGCTTTATTATGCTGCAAGACTGTTTGCAGCAAGGCATGTTTACTTAGGGCTACATAACCGGAAGCATTACCTTTGACCTTCAGGCAGAAAGGTGTTGGGGCAGAATGAATAAGTCATGGTTGAAGAGGAAGGGCACGAGTGCGAGTGAATCACTCCATCTTAGTGGGCATCAGTGATGTGGAAAGAGAGAACAACTGTGCACACGCTACTTAAATAAACCTACTTAACTGGATTAGTGATCCCACCCTGCAGGGATAAACACATTTAAACTTCTATCATAAACATACAAACAAAACCATTATTTTTTATCAGCTTTCTCAGTTAAGAACCAAGTTGGGTAACACTTGAGATGGCCATGATAAGCACGTAGCTGGCAGAAAAGTAGCTTTGCAAAATAAATGTACACATACATGTTATTCAATCATTTCTTCCACATTGCTTGCACGCGTCAATGAGCGTCTGCATTGCCGACACGCTGCAAGTCCCACCTCTTCCATCTCGTTATTGGTTTTCACAAAGATACAAACCCACGTGGGTGCTTGAAAGATGAATGAGAGATGAATCAAAGATAACTAACTAAAGACTAACTAGATTTCCCTTTTTATCAGTGGATTAATCGTTGGAGTAGAGAAACACACGATTTTGTATGACCCTGTGTCAAAATTCTGCAAAGAACCAGCTAAAAAGAGAACCATATGCATGTCAGGTAAAATAACAACCCAATGATCATCTCCCAGGACAAACTTCTGTCAACAGCTATCTAGCTAAATGTCCATGAATGTGTGTTTCGACCAGCCCCTAAATTAATATAATTGATTCACAGTTGTTTTTGGTATTTTAACCTGTGTGTCATGACCATGTTTGGTGGGGATAGACGGAATGATCATGTGCACGATGACGTGCACGGACGCAAATGTGGGGCCGGTCATGGTGTAACAAATCCTGACATAGATATTCGCAGTGCTGTCTATCTCAACTGTTATTATGATGCATGACACCCACCCCCCCAAAAAAAATCTAATCAGTATTCTAACGTTATCACATTGGTTGCTATGCATGATACCTGTTGGCGTAAACCAGAACTGAATTTGTACACCATCCTCCATTTTAATTTCAGGCACAATTTCAGCTGTTTTGAGAAAAGTGGTGCCAAAATCCGAGCCGTCTCTCCCCTGATTAGTTTACAGTTGACCGATTCTATGGGAAGCTTAGTTCATTGATATCTGATTCTGAACTTCGATCCGATCGAGCGTTGTCGACAATGCAGGTTTTAAAGGCAATGTTTCCGTGTTTGTGGAAAGTGCATTCACGGTAAACACAGGATATGTGAGCTGAATGGGAAATTATCTATTAAAGCTGCATTGTCGACAATGCGTGATCAGATTGAATCACGGCCTTATTGTGCAGACCTGGGTTCAAATACTGTATTTGATTATTTGTTATATACAGTGCCTTCAGAAAGTATTCACACCCCTTGACTTTTTCCATATTTTGTTGTGTTACAGCCTGAATTTAAAATTGATTAAATTGAGATTTGCTGGGTCACTGGCCTACACACAATACCCAATAATGTCAAAGTGGAATAATGTATTTCAAATGTTTACAAATTAATAAAAAATGGAAATCTGAAATGTCTTGAGTCAATAAGTGTTCAACCCCTTTGTTATGGCAAGCCTAAATAAGTTCAGGAGTAAAAATTAGCTTAACAAGTCACATAATAAATTGCATGGACTCACTCTGTGTGCAAAAATAGTTTATCTGTAAGATCCCTCAGTCGAACAGTGAATTTCAAACACAGATTCAACCACAAAGACCAGGGAGGTTTTCCAATGCCTCACAAAGAAGGGCACCTATTGGTAGATGGGTAAAAAATTATAAAAAGCAGACATTTAATATCCCTTTGAGCATGGTAAAGTTATTAATTAAACTTTGGATGGTGTATCAACACACCCAGTCACTACAAAGATACAGGCGGCCTTCTTAACTCAGTTGCCGGAGAGGAAGGAAACTGCTCAGGGATTTCACCATGAGGCCAATGGTGACTTTAAAACAGTTACAGAGTTTAATGGCTGTGATACTAATCTAATTGACAGAGTGAAAAGAAGGAAGCCTGTACAGAAACAAAAATTCCAAAACATGCATCCTGTTTGCAACAACGCACTAAAGTAATACTGAAAAAAATGTGGCAAAGCAATTCATTTTTTGTCCTGAATACAAAGTGTTACTGAGTACCACTCTCCTTATTTTCAAGCATAGTGGTGGCTGCATCATGTTATGGCTATGGTTGTAATCGTTAAGGACTGGATAGTTTTTCAGGATACAAAATAAATGGAATGGCGCTAAGCACAGGCAAAATCCTAGAGGAAAACCTGGTTCAGTCTGCTTTCCATCAGACACTGGAAAATGAATTCACCTTTCAGCAGGACAATAACCTAAAACACAAGGCCAAATCTACACAGGACCTGCTTATCAAGAAGACAGTGAATGTTCCTGAGTGTCCGAGTTACAGTTTTGACTTAAATCTGCTTGAAAATCTGTGGCAAGATTAGAAAATTGTTGTCTAGCTATGATCAACAACCAATTTGACAGAGCTTGAAGAATTTTGAAAAGAGTAGTGAGCAAATATTGTACAATTCAGGTGTGCAAACTCTTAGAGATTTACCCACAAATACTCACTGCCAAAGGTGATTCTAACATGTATTGACTCAGGGGTGTGAATACTTATGTAAGTGAGATATTTCTGTATTGAATTTTCAATAAATTTGCTAACATTTCTAAAATCATGTTTTCACTTTGTCATTATGGGATATTTTGTGTAGATGGGTGAAAAACAACAACAATTTAATCAATTTTGAATTCAGGCTGTAACACAACAAAATGGGGAATAAGTCGTTGGCTATGAATACTTTCCGAAGGCACTGTAAATACTTATTTTCTGTGTATTTGAGTATTTTCAAATAATGTGGCCCGAATCAACTACTTTCATTGGAATAATTTGAAAGTATACTTATTTCACCAAAAGAAAATTCAAATACCAAACAGACATTGGTTCAGATGCATGGGAGTTTGTATTTGTATTTCAAAATACACTGTGTATTTAAGTATATTCAAATACATGCCAACACTTTCCAAGTGTATTTCCAAATACATTCCAATATTCAACTACGTGTTTTCAAATAGAGAATATCAAAATACTTACTTCCAAATGTCTTTGAAAGTAATTGAAATACCTTAAATAGAATTTGAACCAGGTCTGATTATGTGTGCCAACAATGTGGAAGGCGGTGAGTGAAAACGTGACAACATTTATTAGACATTTTTATTTAGCTAATAGACATTTATTTAGCTAACATGCTCAAACTTACACGTAGTGAGCTTCTGTTGAACTATGAGCAATCCATTCATAGCAAAAAGTGCACTTCCAGTGTGTGTGCTGCTGATGTAGTCCATTGTGTTTGTTTGTGTGCAGGTCTAGACTGGCTGATTTCCACATGAACTGCATGGTGACTCAGCACACAGTCAGCAGCTGCCCAAATGAGGACAACTACCAGGCATGTCTGGCCTCCTACGCTGGCCTCATTGGTGAGTGCAGGGGATTTTGGGCTACCTACCCTGGTAAAACTTGACTTAAAGCCTGCAAGTATAATGCTTTATTAGTTGTTATACTGTATGTATAAGCTTTTATAATGGCTTATTTTAAGGCTTATATAATGTAATATCTCATTATGACAGGACACTTTTTATTACTGGCTCAATATGGCTGTTATTTTGTCAGGATCATTGGAGATGATAAGACATTTTAGGGTGTTAATACATGCTTATGACAAGTCTTATAATTCATTATAATGCACTATACCTGCAGACTTTAGGTTAAGTGATACCCATACCCCTCCTCTATTTCTTCCCCCAAACACATTTTACATCAGTGGCTGAGTGGAGGTGATGATGGGAGAGAGAGAGTGTTCACTTCGTTAAAACATTTAATTATCTGTTTACTTGTATAGTAAATGTTCTTCAAATAGAAAAAGGAAAATTTGCGCCGCAAAGATATCCTTCCATACCAGTAGACATTTGAAAGCACCTTAGTAATGTGTTGGCACTATTCAGTACAATGAAGGCGGTAGACAAAATTAGTTATTTTTGACTACTTTAAGTGAACTTAAAATACTCTTTAGGGATGGCATAGCTTTCCCACTACCACCTGTCTGTAATTGAATTGTTGATAGTTACAATAAATGTGTCAGACATATCTCTAGTGTAAACTTACTCTTGTTAGTTGTTCTGGACTACACAGTATGATGTGTTTTCCACAAATAAAGCACTCCTCTCCTGAAAGCATCAACAGAACATCTGTTTTTGGTAATATCTTTCTAAACTAATATGACTAGCTAGCATACTACTGTTAGTTGCCCCCCCCCCCCCCCCCCCCCCCCAGCTCCATGGTACAATGTAGGCCCTGTCGCCATTAGCAACATACTGTAAGCCTGTGTAGGTAGGTATACTGTTTATAGTAAATGTAGTCCATTATTATCCATTAGTGACCTGTGAATGATCTGTAACTGTAGCTTTATTCTCACCTCTATAGGGACAGATATGACTCCAAATTACGTGGACGGCAGCTACACCAACTGGACTGTCTCCCCATGGTGCACCTGTAAAGGAAGTGGGAACCAGGAAGAGGAGTGTGAGAGCTTTCTGAGGGACTTCACAGAGAACACCTGCTTGAGTGAGTCCAGCTTGCCTTTAAAATCTATTTTGTAACACATACAAAACTACTTCAGATATGATTTTAAAGGCACCACCATTCGAATCTGTAGTGTGTTTCCCTCTAAACTGAAAGTGAACTGGCACATCTAACATATTTGAGGTTTTTTTAGGTACATTTGGGGTCTGTATATATATACAGTGCATTCGAAAAATATTCAGACCCCTTCCCTTTTTCCACATTTTGTTACGTTACAGCCTTATTCTAAAATGGATTAAATAAAAAGGGTTCCTCATCAATCAACACACAATTCCCATAATACATTTTGGCAAATGTATCAAAAAACTAAAACAGAAATACCTTATTTACATAAGTATTCAGACCCTTTGCTATGAGACTCAAAATTGAGCTCAGGTACATCCTGTTTCCATTGATCATCCTTGAGATGCTTCTACAACTTGATTGGACATCATTTGGAAAAGCACACACCTGTCTATATAAGGTCCCACAGTTGAAAGTGCATTTTAGAGCAAAAACCAAGCCATGAGGTCGAAGGAATTGTCCGTAGAGCTCCGAGACAGGATCGTGTCAAGGCACAGATCTGGGGAAGGATACCAAAACATTTCTTCAGCATTGAAGATCCCCAAGAACACAGTGGCCTCCATCATTCTTAAATGGAAGAATTTGGAACCACCAAGACTCTTCCTAGAGCTGGCCGCCCAGCCAAACTGAGCAATCAGGGGAGAAGGGCCTTGGTCAGGGAGGTGACCAAGAACCCAATGGTGACTCTGAAAGAGCTCCAGAGTTCCTCTGTGGAGATGGGAGAACCTTCCAGAAGGACAACCATCTCTGCAGCACTCCACCAATCAGGCCTTTGTGGTAGAGTGACCAGACGGAAGCCACTCCTCAGTAAAAGGCACATGACAGCCCGCTTGGTGTTTGCCAAAAGGCACTTAAAGGACTCTCATACCATGAGAAACAAGATTTTCTGGTCTGATGAAATCAAGATTGAACTATTTGGCCTGAATGCCAAGCCTCACGTCTGGAGGAAACCTGGCACCATCCCTACGGTGAAGCATGGTGGTGGCAGCATCATGCTGTGGGGATGTTTTTCAGCGGCAGGGACTGGGAGACTAGTCAGGATCGAGGGAAAGATGAACGGAGCAAAGTAGAGAGAGCTCCTCGATGAAAACCTGCTCCAGAGCACTCAGGACCTCAGACTGGGGCGAAGGTTCACATTCCTACAGGACAACGACCCTAAGCACACAGCCAAGACAACGCAGGAGTGGCTTCGGGACAAGTCTCTGAATGTCCTTGATTGGCCCAGCCAGAGCCTGGACTTGAAACCGATCGAACATGTCTGGAGAGACCTGAAAATACCTGACAGAGCTTGAGAGGAATTGTTTTTGATTTTTCATTATGGGGTATTGTGTAGATTGATGAGGGGAAAAAACAATTTTATTCATTTTTTAATAAGGCTACAACGTAACAAAATGTGGAGAAAGTCAAGAGGTGTTGCAC
Organism: Coregonus lavaretus; assembly: GCF_964263955.1. Taxonomy (NCBI): domain Eukaryota; kingdom Metazoa; phylum Chordata; class Actinopteri; order Salmoniformes; family Salmonidae; genus Coregonus; species Coregonus lavaretus. The sequence goes on from NC_140004.1 coordinate 13,106,458, forward strand.
TGTGTGTATGTATATATATATACAGTATATATATATATAAAAAAAATTTTAAAGCAGATGTTTCTCGGCACTGTGAGTTGTGGGGTATATGGGTAATATTGACTGGCTGGTCTTGTAACAGTTATTTCATTCACAATATTAGATGACTGTTCCTTTCTTTTCATAGCTCATTGCTAGAATCAACCTCTATAATCCTATTTGACCACTGATTGTGTTTGGTTTGAAATGACAAGATTAGGGTTGCAGAAATCCTGGTTGGAGGATTCCGGATTTCCCACTTATTCCCTCCTGATTCCGGAAATCCTCCAACCAGGATTTCGGGAAAATCTGGGAATTTATTGAAAGTTCCCAGAATTTTGCAACCCTAGACAAGATACATTGTGATCCATTTCTTATCAACTCATTACACCTCAATACCCCAACATTGTTCAGATTATGGGATAAAGCAATTATTTGCATGTCATTTCCAGATTTAACCTTAAATATTAGTGTTTATCAGTCTATGAGAAAAAAGACAATCTAATGAAAATAACATTGACATGGGAATGTGAAAGGATAGAGAAATCATCCTAATGGCACCATTTAGTAGTCAAATATCAAGGCTACCGCCACACCATTGTGATGTACCATGCAATATCATCAGAAGTACACAATACCAGTGCATTTATCCATTGCGTGGATAATGCTTTCAGACTATTTCAATAGATTGCAATGGTGCACCATTAGCTGAGTCTGCAAGATGAGGGATGAGGCTTGTAGCTGAGGAGGCGTCTTGGAAAATAATACAAAATGCAGCATCTCCTCTTTGCAGTCAATGGGAACTGGATAAGATAAACTGAAATGTATGGAGCTTTGCTCTTATACGCTAAGTGGGGGGACATAAATCCACAGAGATGGTACATGTTATGTAAAATTAGATAACAGGCTAATTGTATTCAGCCTCGTCCCTGCAGGTAACAGCAATAGGGTTAAAAAACGTATCTGAAGTCATTAAAAAATTGAATTGCTGTCGGCAATGAGCTTAATCACTCGGTAGAACATTTGGATGCAGTAAAGCATCCGCTGAAGGAGCCCTCTAGCCAACTTTGGTGATTTATTAGTTTATTCCCCTAGCACTTCTCTGGATGATCTTTCCACCCCAGCAAAGAGATGCATAAAACTCTATTGTCTATTGTATAAAAAAAAGACTATTGTCTTAACTTGGCCAGCATATTAAGATACTTTACAATACCTTTAGAAATCACAAGCATTATGATCTTCATGGCTTTGTCATTCGTCCTAGATTTGTTACCAACCCAAGGCTGAGATATCCAAGTACCCCATGGAATGTCTTCACATAAGAAATCTGAAGTCAATTATGTCTTTACTATGCTATGTGTGTGTACAGGATGCGTGCATGTGTGTGGGGGTGGGTGTGCTCGCGGAGCATGCATGCTCTCTTTGCATGTGTCATTGCTCTCTCATTTGTTCTCTCTGAAAGGGGGAAATGTTTCAAAGTCATCTCTGCATGGTGACCTTATAATGGAGGTTGTTGCCAAGCAATTACACGGTTTGCCTTCTTTCTGCCTGAACAGAAAGAAACATGTGTTCTGTTAAAATGGACAAGCAGAGTGAAAAGGTACTTTGTTCTGGTTTACCCCCACCCATCAGCAAAGCTGACTGGAGATGTATTTGTCACCCTTTCCCCGCAGAGTATTTTGTGTTCACTCTACAAGCTCATTTATTTGCTTTTAAAAGATTCCATCTCACAGTATGCTGTTTCTGGATACTTACTGGCTAACAAATAGGGCTCATCAACTCGAGTGCAGACATTACAGGGCTATTTGGCCATGTTGTTGTCGTAAATTGACCAAAAACCTTTTTGCAACATAAAAGGTTTGAGTGAGTGTCCTTATGAGTCAAGGGCTTTGGCCGCGGTGTCTGTGGATGAACATCCTGTATGTGGCTGATGTTTTCTCTCTAAGATAAAGAGGTATATTATAGCACATTTTTGATAAGGTGATAATCATATGATGTACAGTATATCGTTGTAGGGTGTAGTAGGTAAAGTTCAATAAAACATGCAGGCAGCTGACTACTTAGCTTTATCAGTCTCAAAATGAACACAAAACTGTAGTGAAGCAAAAGGAAGATCAACACCCACACCCAAAAACTGGGCAGAGGACCAAAAAGTTGACTTAGGGCTGACTGTCAGCTGCCCCAATACTGGGAAGACAGTCTAGACAAATGACTTTATAATTTGCCCCCACAGGAAATTCCATTCAAGCATTCGGTTATGGAACAGACAGTCTCTTCCACAAAGCTGAGTCTGTCCCACCAACCCCTTCCATGAAGCCTGGATTACAGACCTCAGTCAGCACCTCAGAGCCATACAACCCCAATGACGTCCAGCCTGAGGATGAGGCCCACGGGAAGGTATGCAGGCATATCACCAGCTAGCACTGGGTTCCAAGTTCAAATAACCAGGGTCGTGTTCATTAGGGCACGCAACGGAAAACGTTTTAAAGCGTTTTGTAACTGAAAACAAATTAATGATTTTTTATTGGACAAGACCAGAAGGTCCATCCCTGTTTCAGTCCTTTTGAGTCATTTAGGTGCCAAATGAACATGACCCATTAATCACCAGTAGCTACATTTAATTAAAACTGGTTAACAGTTTTGAAACATTTTGAATGTTGCAGATGATGCATAGCTGACAAGAATAACTATTCTACATAAAACAGAATCATGTCAGTTCTACACCATTTCTCTGTGAATGTTCTGTAATGCTAACAACCCCTGATTTATTTTCTGGGATAGGTAGAAAAAAAGTGTTGCTGTGCAGTGGGAAAACATGTTTGCTTATCTGTTTTGTTTTCACACTGTAAACATAATTTCTGTTGAGTATATAAATCCAAATGTGCGTCCTTTCAACACAAGAAGTATGAAGATGCTTTTGACCTATCTCACAGACCCAGTTACTGTGTTTGACTGAATATTGAATAGGGACCTTCGTATGGCATTAAAGGGGCAGTGCAGTCAAAAACATGATTTTCCAGAAGAAAAATAAAGAAAGATATATCCACACTATGAGGTTTAAATAACACTCTGAACATGTGAAACTGATTATAATGCCCTTTTAGTGTAAGAGCTTAAAAAAATAAAATAAAATATAAATTCTGGAATTTCAGTCTGTTCAGCTGGGATGGAGTTTTTGGCCCACTGCATGACGCACAATCTGATTATTCTGACCAATGACCAGTCATCTTTTCTTTGCATATGTATCCTCCTACTTTGAAGGGGTAAGCGGAGTAGGCTCTAGAGTCTAGACGATCCTATTCACCAATCAGGGCTATGGTGGTCAAAGGTTTTGAGAATGACACAAGTATTGGTCTTCACAAAGTTCGCTGCTTCAGTGTTATGAGATATTTTTGTCAGATGTTACTATGGTATACCGAAGTATAATTACAAGCATTCCATAAGTGTCAAAGGCTTTTATTGACAATTACATTAAGTTTATGCAAAGAGTCAATATTTGCAGTGTTGACCCTTCTTTTTCAAGACCTCTGCAATCCGCCCTGGCATGCTGTCAATTAACTTCTGGGCCACATCCTGACTGATGGCAGCCCATTCTTGCATAATCAATGCTTGGAGTTTGTCAGAATTTGTGTTTTTTTTTTTTTTATTATTTTTTTTTTTTTTTCCGGGGGAAGGATCAGCTTAATATTGCAGATAGATTGTATCTTCTATCAATGTAATTGTCTGCATCACTTCCAATCCCCCATATTTATTTTTATTTTTTATATATATATATTCCCCTTTATTACTTTTCAACCCCACCATCCTTTCCCTACTTGGAGTAAATTAGTGAACAACAACGCCCAGGCCTCTACTTCCGGTCCATACTCACTATCTACACCTTATGGACAGAGTTAATTTTACAATAATTCTATATCTATATATATATATATATATATATATATATATATATATATATATACACATACACACACACACACATATACATATATATATATATACATATATACATACATATACATATACACATCTATTTATTTTTTTTCTCCTGAACTTCTTCTACTCTCAACCTCTCCGATCATCTTCATGATGTCCATCCGGTTTGCCTCTAAATGCCATATCTTTCTAACTGTGCTCCTTCCCAAAAGCTCCCAACATACAACCTATATACTTATTATGGACACAGTATGCTTACATTATTAGCTATCTTTGTTATTATTTGTTGTTATTTGTTATTAGTCCCATCCTTCAACTCTATTCAATACCTCCCATCTATCTCTTAACACCATCCATATAGGATTTCTATTTGCCATATATATTTCAACCATACTTTGATGTTTTACAAAAGTTCTGAACCTTTCTATTCTCATTGCTTCTACAGATTGTGAATTAAAAATAAACATTTTTGCTAAAAGTATTATTATATTATTGATTGATTGACTATGACTTTTCAGATCACCCAGTAATGCTATCTGCAAGGTTAGTTCCAGGTAAATATTGCAATCCTTTAGCCATTCCTGGACCTGTGTCCAAAAACAAGCTACAAATGGACAGAACCAAAACAAATGATCTAATGATTCTATCTCTTCACAGCAAAATCTGCAGAGCTGGGAAGATTGTATCCCCCATATAAATAACATTCTATTGGTAGCAAGAATTTTATATAATAATTTAAATTGAAAGATTCTAATTTTTGAATCCGGTGTCGTTTTGGGTTTTTGTTTGTCCACCCGCCTCTTGAGGATCGACCACAAGTTCTCAATGGGATTAAGGTCTGGGGAGTTTCCTGGCCATGGACCCAAAATGTCGATGTTTTGTTCCCCGAGCCACTTAGTTATCATGTTTGCCTTATGGCAAGGTGCTCCATCATGCTGGAAAAGGCATTGGTCATCACCAAACTGTTCTTGGATGGTTGGGAGAAGTTGCTCTCGGAGGATGTGTTGGTACCATTCTTTATTCATGGTTGTGTTCTTAGGCAAAATTGTGAGTGAGCCCACTCCCTTGGCTGAGAAGCAACCCCCACATTAATGGTCTCAGGATGCTTTACTGTTGGCATGACACAGGACTGATGGTAGCGCTCACCTTGTCTTCTCCGGACAAGTTGTTTTCTGGGTGCCCCTGTCACGATCGTCGGGAACAGAGGACCAAGGCGCAGCGTTGAATGCGAACATATTTATTAGAGAACACGACCAAAACAACAAAAAACGATAACGTGACAGTCAACGGTCAAACACAAACCAACCTGAACAAGATCCCACAACAAATGTGGGAAAACAGCCTCTATAAGTATGGCTCCCAATCAGAGACAACCAGCCACAGCTGACACTCGTTGCCTCTGATTGGGAACCACTCTGGCCAACACAGAAATACAATACCTAGAACCCCGACATAGAAACACAACACATAGATTAACACACCCTGGCTCAACATAACAGTGTCCCCAGAGCCAGGGCGTGACAGTACCCCCCCCTAAAGGCGCGGACTCCGACCGCGCCAACTAAATTCCACAGGGGAGGGACCGGGTGGGCACTCCGCCTTGGCGGCGGATCCGGCTCCGGGCCTGATCCCCACTCCTTCTCCAACCCCCCAAAGTACCCCTGGTCCGATCTGGCCCCGCTGGCCGGAGCTGGACTGCACACTGATGGAGCGGATTGCTCTAGCTCCGGCGTAACGCATCTGACCGGTGCCGGACCAGGCACCAGTGGAACAGGCATGGGCCGTGCCGGACTGACGACGCCCACCACTGGCTTGGTGTGGAGAACAGGCACGGGCCGTGCTGGACTGACGACGCACACCACTGGCTTGGTGTGAGGAGCAGGAGCGGGCCGAACCGGGCTGGCGACGCGCACCACTGGCTTGGTGTGAGGAGCAGGAGCGGGCCGAACCGGGCTGGCGACGCGCACCATTGGCTTGGTGCGGGAAGCAGGAGCGGGCCGGACCGGGCTGACGATGCGTACCCCTGGCTTGGTGCGTGGCGCAGGAACGGACCGGACCGGGCTGACGATGCGCACCCCTGGCTTAGTGCGTGGAGCAGGAACGGACCGGACCGGGCTGACGATGCGCACCCCTGGCTTAGTGCGTGGAGCAGCAACGGGCTGAACCGGGCTGACGACTCGCACCCCTGGCTTGGTGCGAATGGCAGGAACAGGCCGGACCGGGCTGGCGACGCGCACCATAGGCTTGGTGCGGGGAGCAGGAACAGGCCGGGCCGGGCTGGCGAAGCGCACCATAGGCTTGGTGCGGGGAGCAGGAACAGGCCGGGCCGAGCTGGCGACGTGCACCGTAGGCTTGGTGCGAGTGGCAGGAACAGGCCGGGCTGGGCTGGCGACGCGCACCGTAGGCTTGGTGCGAGTGGCAGGAACAGGCCCGGGCTGGGCTGGCGACGCGCACCGTAGGCTTGGTGCGGGGAGCAGGAACAGACCGGACCGTACTGGGGACACACACCACTGGCCCTACACCGGGATCTGGAACGGGCCGGACCGGACTGGTAACACACCCCAGTACCTCTCGCCGTGCCTCCACACCTTCCTTCCCTTCTTTGACCAGTGGCCCCCGTAACCTGGCGGCCTCCTCTGCTAACCTCCCAAAATGCCCTGTGACAGCCTCCTGCTGCCCAGTCGCCCATGCCGTGTGCCCCCCCCTAAAAATGTTTTGGGGTTGCCTCCTACCCGTGGACCAGGTCTCCAAACTTTTCGCCAGACTCTCACCCCACTGCTCCAAAGTCCAACCTCTCTGCTCTTCACTAGGCTTGGCCCAGTCGAGGTAGCAAAGGCGATCCACTAGAGACTCCCCCGGCGATGGCTCCTGGACACGCTGCTTGGTCCAGTCTTGGTGGGATCTTCTGTCACGATCGTCGGGAACAGAGGACCAAGACGCAGCGTTGAATACGAACATATTTATTAGAGAACACGACCAAAACAACAAAAAACGATAACGTGACAGTCAACGGTCAAACACAAACCAACCTGAACAAGATCCCACAACAAATGTGGGAAAACAGCCTCTATAAGTATGGCTCCCAATCAGAGACAACCAGCCACAGCTGACACTCGTTGCCTCTGATTGGGAACCACTCTGGCCAACACAGAAATACAATACCTAGAACCCCGACATAGAAAAACAACACATAGATTAACACACCCTGGCTCAACATAACAGTGTCCCCAGAGCCAGGGCGTGACAGCCCCAAACAATCGGAAAGGGGATTCATCAGAGAAAATGACTTTACCCCAGTCCTCAGCAGTCCAATCCCTGTACCTTTTGCGGAATATCAGTTTGTCCCTGATGTTTTTCCTGGAGAGAAGTGGCTTCTTTGCTGTCCTTCTTGACACCAGGCCATCCTCCAAAAGTCTTCACCTCACTGTTCGTGCAGATGCACTCACACCTGCCTGCTGCCATTCCTGAGCAAGCTCTGCACTGGTGGTGCCCCAATCCTGCAGCTGAATCAACTTTTGGAGACGGTCCTGATGCTTGCTGGACTTTCTTGGGCGGCTTAAAGGCTTAAAGGGTCCTATGGACAGATACTCCAATCTCCGCTGTGGAGCTTTGCAGCTCCTTCAGGGTTATCTTTGGTCTCTTTGTTGCCTCTCTGATTAATGCCCTCCTTGCCTGGCCCGTTAGTTTTGGTGGGCGGCCCTCTCTTGGCAGGTTTGTTGTGGTGCCATATTCTTTTCATTTTTTAATAATGGATTTAATGGTGCTCCGTGGGATGCTCAAAGTCTCTGATATTTTTTTATAACCCAACCCTGATCTGTACTTCTCCACAACTTTGTCCCTGACCTGTTTGGAGAGCTCCTTGGTCTTCATGGTGCCGCTTGCTTGGTGGTGCCCCTTGCTTAATGGTGTTGCAGACTCTGGGGCCTTTCAGAACAAGTGTATATATACTGAGATCATGTGACAGATCATGTGACACTTAGATTGCACACAGGTGGACTTTATTTAACTAAATATGTGACTTCTGACGGTAATTGGTTGCACCAGATCTTATTTAGGGGCTTCATAGCAAAGGGGGTGACTACATATGCACGCACCACTTTTCCGTTATTAATTTGTTCAAATTTTTTTCATTTCACTTCATCAATTTGGACTATTTTGTGTATGTCGATTACATGAAATACAAATACAAATCCATTTAAATTACAGGTTGTAATGCAAAAAAATAGGAAAAACGCCAAGGGGGATGAATACTTTTGCAAGGCACTGTATGTAAATATATGTACATTTGTATCAACACGCCCACGCGTTCAGACTTTTTTTAATGGCAAAAGGAGGCGCAAGGAAATAAATGATTGAAAATATATTTGAGTTATTTTCATGAAATAAACACACACAGTTATTTATTTGACATACAGTGATGATTAAAAAATATATTAAAAAGACTGCATGGGGTATTTAAAGCCAGAATCCTTAGTTGCTACATACATTTTTGGACTTATAAATGAGTGATATACAGTGCATTCAGAAAGTATTCAGACCCTTGACTTTTTCCACATTTTGTTGCATTACAGCCTTATTCTAAAATTTATTAAAATTGTTTAAAAATATATATATAATTTTTTTTAAAAACTTAAATATCATTTTTCCGTAAGTGTTCAGACCATTTACTCATTACTTTGTTGAAGCACCTTTGGCAGCGATTACAGCCTCGAGTCTTCTTGGGTATGACACTACAAGCTTGGCACACCTATATTTGGGGAGTTTCTCCCATTCTTCTCTGCAGATCCTCTCAAGCTCTGTCAGGTTAGATGGGGAGCTTGGCTGCACAGCTATTTTCAGGTCTCTCCAGAGATGTTCGATCGGGTTCAAGTCAGGGCTCTGGCTGGGCCACTCAAGGACATTCAGAGACTTGTCCCGGAGCTACTCCTGTGTTGTCTTGGCTGTGTGCTTAGGGTCGTTGTCCTGTTGGAAGGTGAACCTTCGCCCCCAGTCTGAGGTCCTGAGCGCTCTGGAGCAGGTTTTCATCAATAATCTCTCTGTAGTTTGCTCCGTTCATCTTTCCCTCGATCCTGACTAGTCTCCCAGTCCCTGCCACTGAAAAACATCCCCACAGCATGATGCTGCCACCACCATGCTTCACCGTAGGGATGGTGCCAGGTTTCCTCCAGATGTGACGCTTGGCATTCAGGCCAAGGAGTTCAATCTTGGTTTAATCAGACCAGAGAATCTTGTTTCTCATGGTCTGAGAGTCCTTTAGGTGCCTTTTAACAAACTCCAAGCGGGCTGTCAGGTGCCTTTTACTGAGGAGTGGCTTCCGTCTGGCCACTATACCATAAAAGCCTAATTGGTGGAGTGCTGCAGAGATGGTTGTCCTTCTGGAAGGTTCTCCCATCTCCACAGTCACTCTGGAGCTCTATCAGAGTGACCATCGGGTATCAGAGTGACCATCAAGGCCCTTCTCCCCCGATTGCTCAGTTTAGGAAGAGGAAGAGTATTGGTGGTTCCATTTAAGAATGATGGAGACCACATGCTGCAGAAATGTGTTGGTACTTTTCCCCAGATCTGTGCCTCGACACAATCCTGTCTCGGAGCTCTACGGACAATTCCTTCGACCTAATGGCTTGGTTTTTGCTCTGACATGCAGTGTCAACTGTGGGACCTTATATAGACAGGTGTGTGCCTTTCCAAATCATGTCCAATCAATTGAATTTACCATAGGTCGACTCCAATCAAGTTGTAGTAACATCTCAAGGATGATCAATCAAAACAGGATGCACCTGAGCTGAATTTCGGGTCTCATAACAAAGGGTCTGAATACTTATGTAAATAATGTATTTTGTTTTTTATAAATTTGCAAAAATGTCTAAAAAACCTGTTTTAGATTCGTCATTATGGGGAATTGTGTGTAGATTGATGAGGAAAACATTTTATTTAATCTATTTTAGAATAAGGCTGTAAAGTAACATAATGTGGAAAAAGGGAAGGGGTCTGAATACTTTCCGAATGCACTGTACCCATTCATTCTTAAAGAATATAACTTCTAAATGCCTTAGCTCAACTGTCGTATACCCATCAGAACCCAAATACAATCTTGTTTACACCAATGTTAGTAAACAAAGTAAATGTAAACAAACACTGTATAGCCTCAAATCATGGTTAAAAAACACAATTTCGATATCATGGATGGTCAGTCCTTGTATCAATAGCTCTGTCTATGAATTTGAGAGTGGTTACATTTCTCTAGTCCCATCCTTCAGCTTTTTACTAAAACAGAGGTCTTTGCGAACGCTATGTTATGTTATGCTATTGTTTCAATTAAGGATTCTAGCTTTAAACAAGATAAATCGTTGTTTGTATTATATGATTATTATAGGGATATTTATAATTCCATCTTTCATGCATGGCTGAAAAACAATACTGTTCTGGCATCATTATTATGTTTGAAAATACTCCTATAATGATGTTGAATGCTGAGCAATTTCAGGCTTTCACATCCATTAAATGGTCATCTCTCACACTGCTCCAATAGTGTGCTGTACACAACCCTCATTGTGATAAAGACAGCAAATAAATACCTTAAAAATGGTGTGAGGGTGAGAATGAATGAATAAACCATGCTGATAACAATAACAGTGGGAGGTAGAGGAGGGGAGCGGTTGAATTGCTTTCTCTAAAGGTTCTGTGTGTATGTCAGTATTGATGCACCGCTCTGTGCCTCTCTCGCTGCAGCGCAATGCTTAATTTATGGTAAAAATGGTAATTAGGAAACAATAAGACATGTGATTACTCAAGCAGGAAGTTTATAATTAGAGAGGGAGCCGGTGGGGACTTTTTGGGCGGCCCCTCATTCTGCAGCATATATGCTTGGCAATTAAAATGTGTCAAACTTACATCGTAGATTAATTGGTAGAATGCTGATATGACTCCTCTTGGCAAAAGACAGGCTGTCTAGCCTCTTAAATCTCATGACTGCTCAGGACCACACGCATGCTGTTGTCCAGTTAGTGGAAATGTTATGCTAAATGAAGTGGCGTAGTCTGCTGTGTGTTTGATGGCTGGACAGGCTCCCCCTGACACTCGATAAGTAATCTGAAGTGTTGTTTGATAAATGAGCCCTGTGGAGCATTAGGCCAGGATTGGCTGTGCTGCTCAAACTTAATTCCCTCTCAAGTCAAAACCCTGGTGTAGAGAATCATTGTACCGTCTAAAATTGTATTTTCAGCTGTTTGAAGCTGGTGTACAAAACCGAAAGTAAAATTCACTTTGTCTTATCACTGTTTGCAACTTCTGTATTTTCAACCCTCTGGAAAGTTTCAGGAAGTGAAACTGTGGAGGACTGTTGAATGGATAAGGATATGAATAATGTGTATAAGATGTCATTTTCCTTACCAATCAGGATTTCAATTAATTCAGTGGACAGGCTTTCAGAATGCTGCTAACATTTAATAATGGAGAGCTTTCGTATTTCGTATTGTACATGTTATTATATTAATTATTATATTATATTATTATATTGATTCTACTAATGTTAGGCCTATCTACTTCTCTATTTTTGCCACAACAGTTTCGTGTTTTGGTGCGTTCAGATCCACATAAGAATCTATTGTGCCACAACCATTGGGCCAAATGTGTGGTGCAATGCTTGTAGAAGCTACGTTGGCGCAGCCTTTGCATAGATACAGTATGTGCAAGTACTTTAACCAGTGGTTGCTGGTGGGAAGAGCTATAGGAGGATGGGCTCATTGTAATGGCTGGAATGGAATTAATGGAACGGAGTCAAACATGTGGTTTCCATATGTTTGATGTGTTTGATACTGTTCCATTTATTCCATTCCAGCCATTACAATGAGCCCATCCTGCTATAGCTCCTCCCACCAGCCTCCACTGACTTTAACGTGACCCCAAAATACCAACTCTGTCATTGCCCTAGTCATTGCTCACTGCCTGGCTGTTTTGTGTATGTAGAACAGAGCTCCTAATTTTACTGCCATTTCAGCTGTTTGGAAATGGAGATCAAAAAGTGTTTTATAGTTTTTTATATGTATGTGGTGTATTTTCAAAACTCTAGGTACAAAACTCTAAACTGATAAAACTTGTAATGCCCCTTATCTTATGTTCAGAACCTTTGATTGTGCATTTCTGTGAAATAGCATGAAAACATTTTGTTTAGTCACCAATACATCAGATAATGATAGGCTTGCCATTTAGTCATTTTAACTAAGATTTAATCCAATAGCAAAAAATATAAGATACACATTTCAAAATTGTTATTTTTGAAGTGCTGGTTAGAAAGAATAGTACCTGGTAAATATATTTGTCCATGCAGTATTTGACTAAAACTTGACATTCCATTTTTTTTTAAATAAGTTGTATACAATGGCAGGTTGTGAGTATGTTGAGAGATATGTAATTCTTACAATTTTATTATCCTTATACAGTACATACGTAGGACAAATCATCAGAAATAAATAAGTTATTGTAAAGCAGTTGGCTACTGTAAAAACGTAGCACGGTGTTGTATTCCATTTCTGCCCCATGCAACATTACATTTCAGTCATTTAGTAGACACTCTTATCCAGAGCGACTTACAGTTAGTAAGTGCATACATTTTTCATACTGGCACCCCGTGGGAATCGAACCCACAATCCTGGCGTTGCAAGCGTCATGCTCTACCAACTGAGCTACAAGAGGCCTACATTGCACAATATCACCTTTTCTATGAGACTTGTCAACTGAAACAGTATTGTTCTCTGCTAAACAAAAAGTGCCCTTTGAATGTAGTATGCTACCGTACTGTAAATTACAGTACATTACACTGTTTTCACATTAGACAATACACTTGTCAGAGGAAGGCCCTCAAAATTGTCAAAGACTCCAGCCACCCTAGTCATAGACTGTTCTCTCTGCTTCCGCACGGCAAGCGCCAAGTCTAGGTCCAAAAGGCTTCTCAACAGCTTCTACCCCCAAGCCATAAGACTCCTGAACAGCTAATCATTGCCACCCAGACTATTTGCACTGCCCCCCCCCCCCCCCACCCCCCTCTTTTAAGCTGCTGCTACTCTGTCTATTATTTATGCATAGTCACTTTAACTCTACCCACATGTACATATTACCTCAATTACCTCGACTAGCCGGTGCCCCCGCACATTGACTCTGCACCGGTAACCCCCTGTATATAGCCTCCCTACTGTTATTTTATTTTACTGCTGCTCTTTAGTTATTTTTTTTTTCATTTTTTTTTACTTAACACTTTAAAAAAATATACAAAATAATGCTTTGTTGGTTAAGGGCTTGTAAGTAAGCATTTCACTGTAATGTCTACACCTGTTGTATTTGACGCATGTGGCAAATACAATTTGATTTGATTTGATTTGCACTACTCATTAAAATTGAGTGAACATCACATTTCCATCATTTCTATCCCATGTGTGATCAAAGGTGTGATCATTGAAGAAATCTTTCACATTGTAATCAAATGAAAGAAATGAAAGAAACATAATGTTTAACAGCACTAGTTTGCATCAAGCCTGTCTTGAGCATTTGGCCATAGGTTCTCATCAAAATCGCGGTAAATATCCCCATTGTTCAAGCATCTGGCTAAAAACCTTTTTGCATGGCGAATCCAAGCCTGATTGAAATCTGGATTGAAATCATTGCATGCCTCATCCATGGCCTGAAGGAGGTTGGTATGCTCAAGGGGATGGCAATCAAACAAGTTGATTGCCATCCCCTCTGAAGTTTGCCAATAAACATCTGAATGATTCAGAGTAGAACTGGGTGAAAGTGTTGTGGGCAGATGAGACCAAAATCGAGCTCTTTGGCATCAACTCAACTCGCCGTGTTTGGAGGAGGAGGAATGCTGCCTATGACCCCAAGAACACCATCCCCACCATCAAACATGGAGGTGGAAACATTATGCTTTGGGGGTGTTTTTCTGCTAAGGGGACAGGACAACTTCACCGCATCAAAGGGACGATGGACGGAGCCATGTACCGTCAAATCTTGGGTGAGAACCTCCTTCCCTCAGCCAGGGCATTGAAAATGGATCGTGGATGGGTATTCCAGCATGACAATGACCCAAAACACATGGCCAAGGCAACAAAGGAGTGGCTCAAGAAGAAGCATATTAAGGTCCTGGAGTGGCCTAGCCAGTCTCCAGACCTTAATCCCATAGAAAATCTGTGGAGGGAGCTGAAGGTTTTAGTTGCCAAACGTCAGCCTCAAAACCTTAATGACTTGGAGAAGATCAGCAAAGAGGAGTGGAACAAAATCCCTCCTGAGATGTGTGCAAACCTGGTGGCCAACTACAAGAAACGTCTGACCTCTGTGATTGCCAACAAGGGTTTTGCCACCAAGTACTAAGTCATGTTTTGCAGAGGGGTCAAATACTTATTTCCCTCATTAAAATGCAAATCAATATATAACATTTTTGACATGCGTTTTTCTGGATTTTGTTGTTGTTATTCTGTCTCTCACTATTCAAATAAATCTACCATTAAAATTATAGACTGATCATGTCTTTGTCAGTGGGCAAACGTACAAAATCAGCAGGGGATTCTTTCCCTCACTGTACACATATTTAGCAGATGTTATTGTGGGTGTAGTGAAATGATTGTGTTCCTAGCTCCAACAGTGCAGTAGTATCTAACAATTCACAACAATACACACAAATCTAAAAGTAAAAGAATGGAATTAAGAAATATATAAATATTAGGATGAGCAATGTCGGAATGGCATTCACTAAAATACAGTAGAATACAATATATACATATGAAATGTGTAAAGCAGTATGTAAACATTATTAAAGTGACTAGTGTTCCATTTTTAAAGTGGCCAGTGATTCCATGTCTATGTATATAGGGCAGCAGCCTCTAAGGTGCAGGGTTGAGTAACTGGGTGGTAGCCGGCTAGTTATAGCTATTTAACAGTCTGATAGCCTTGAGATAGAAGCTGTTTTTCAGTCTCTTTGTCCCAGCTCTGATGCACCTGTACTGACCTCGCCTTCTGGATGATAGCGCGGTGAACAGGCGGTGGCTTGGCTGGTTGATGTCCTTGATGATATTTTTAGCCTTCCTGTGACATTGGGTGCTGTAGGTGCCCCCGGTGATGCGTTGGGCATACCGCACCACCCTCTGGAGAGGCGGTGCAGTTGCCATACCAGGCAGTGATACGGCCCGACAGGATGCTCGCAAATGTGCATCTGTAAAGGTTTGTGAGGGTCTTAGGGGCCAAGCCAAATTTCTTCAGCCTCCTGAGGTTGAAGAGGCGCTGTTGCGACTTCTTCACCACACTGTCTGTGTGGGTGGAACATTTCAGATTGTCAGTGATATGTACGCTGAGGAACTTGAATCTTTCCACCTTCTCCACTGCGGTCCCGTCAATGTGGATAGGGGGGTGCTCCCTCTGCTGTTTCCTGAAGTCCACGATCAGCTCCTTCATTTTGTTGACGTTGAGGGAGAGGTTATTTTCCTGGCACCACTCTGCCAGGGCCCTCACCTTCTCCCTGTAGGCTGTCTCGTCATTGTTAATAATCAGGCCTACTACTGTTGTGTCATCTGCTAACTTGATTGAGTTGGAGGCGTGCATGGCCATGCAGTCATGGGTGAACAGAGAGTACAGGAGGGGGCTGAGCACGCACACTTGTGTGGCCCCTGTGTTGAGGATCAGCGAAGTGTAGGGGTTGTTTCCTACCTTCACCACATGGGGGCGGCCCGTCATGAAGTCCAGGACCCAGTTGCACAGGGCGGGGTTCAGACCCAGGGCCCCGAGCTTAATGATGAGCTTGGAGGGTACTATGGTGTTGAAGGCTGAGCTATAGTCAATGAACAGCATTCTGACGTAGGTATTCCTCATGTCCAGATGGGATAGGGCAGTTTGCAGTGCGATGGCGATTGCATCGTCTGTGGATCTATTGGGGCGGTAAGAAAATTGAAGTGGGTCTAGGGTGTCAGGTAAGGTAGAGGTGATATGATCCTTAACTAGCCTCTCAAAGCACTTCATGATGACAGAAGTGTGTGCTACGGGGCGATAGTCATTCAGTTACCTTAGTTTTCTTGGGTACAGGAACAATGGTGGACATCTTAAAGCAAGTGGGGACAGCAGATTGGGATAGGGAGAGATTGAATATGTCCGTAAACACTCCAGCCAGCTGGTCTGCGAATGCTCTGAGGACACGGCTAGGAATGCCATCTGGGCCGGCAGCCTTGCGAGGGTTAACACGCTTAAATGTCTTACTCATGTCAGCCATGGAGAACGAGAGCCCACAGTCCTTTGGAGCAGGCCATGTCGGTGGCACTGTGTTATCCTCAAAGCGGGCCAAGAAGGTGTTTAGCTTGTCCGGGAGCAAGACGTCGGTGTCCGTGACGTGGCTGGTTTTCCCATTGTAATCCGTGATTGTCTGTAGACCCTGCCACATACGTCTCGTGTCTGAGCCGTTGAATTGCGACTCCACTTTGTCTCGATACTGACGTTTTGCCTGTTTGATTGTCTTACGGAGGGAATAACTACACTGTTTGTATTTGACCATATTCCCAGTCACCTCGCCATGGTTAAATGCGGTTGTTTGTGCTTTCAGTTTTGCACGAATGCTGCCATCTATCCACGGTTTCTGGTTTGGGTAGGTTTTAATTGTCACCGTGGGAACAACATCACCTATACACTTCCTGATTAACTCAGTCACCGTGTCCGTGTATACGTCAATGATATTCTCAGAGGCTCCCCGGAACATATCCCAGATCAAAATGATCTTGAAGCATAGATTCCAATTGGTCAGACCAGCATTGAATAGACCTGAGCACGGGTACTTCCTGTTTGAGTTTCTGCCTATAGGAATGGAGGAGCAAAATTGAGTGGTGATCTGATTTGCCGAAGGGAGGGCTGGGGAGGGCCTTGTAGGCATCTCGAAAAGGCGAGTAGCAGTGGTCTAGTGTTTTTCCTAAGCGAGTACTACAGTCAATGTGTTGATAGAACTTCGGTAGCGTTTTCCTCAAATTTGCTTTGTTAAAGTCCCCAAATACAATAAATGCGGCCTCAGGATATGTGGTTTCCAATATTCTAGGTCGGGTGAACAAAAGGACTTGAGATTCTGTATGTTATCACAATCACACCATAAGAATACATTTGAAAATAAATTGGATGACCTAAGATTACGGTTATCCTACCAACGGGACATTAAAAACTGTAATATCTTATGTTTCACCGAGTCGTGGCTGAACGACGACATGGATAACATACAGCTAGCGGGCTATACGCTACATCGGCAGGATAGAACGGCTGACTCCGGTAAGACAAGGGGTGGCGGTCTGTGTATATTTGTAAACAACAGCTGGCGCACAAAATCAAATACTAAGGAAGTCTCGAGGTTTTGCTCGCCTGAGGTAGAGTATCTTATGATAAGCTGTAGACCACACTATTTACCAAGAGAGTTTTCATCTATATTTTTCATAGCTGTCTATTTACCACCACAAACCAATGCTGGCATTAAGATTGCACTGAATGAGTTGTACAAGGCCATAAATCAACAGGAAAACGCTCATCCAGATGCAGCGCTCCTAGTGGCCGGGGACTTTAATGCAGGGAAACTTAAATCCGTTCTACCTAATTTCTACCAGCATGTTAAATGTGCAACCAGAGGAAAAAAAACTCTAGACCACCTTTACTCCACACACAGAGACGCATACAAAGCTCTCCCTCGCCCTCCATTTGGCAAATCTGACCATAACTCTATCCTCCTGATTCCTGCTTATAAGCAAAAACTAAAGCAGGAAGCACCAGTGACTCGGTTAATAAAAAAGTGGTCAGATGACGCAGATGCTAAGCTACAGGACTGTTTTGCTAGCACAGACTGGAACATGTTCCAGGATTCTTCAGACAGCATTGAGGAGTACATCACATCAGTCACTGGCTTCATCAATAAGTGCATCGATGATGTCGTCCCCACAGTGACCGTACGTACATACCCCAACCAGAAGCCATGGATTACAGGAAACATCCGCACTGAGCTAAAGGGTAGAGCTGCCGCTTTCAAGGAACGGGACTCTAACCCGGACGCTTATAAGAAATCCCGCTATGCCCTCCGACGAACCATCAAACAGGCAAAGAGTCAATACAAGACTAAGATTGAATCGTACTACACTGGCTCTGACGCTCGTCGGATGTGGCAGGGCTTGAAAACTATCACAGACTACAAAGGGAAGCACAGCCGCGAGCTGCCCAGTGACACAAGCCTACCAGACGAGCTAAACCACTTCTATGCTCGCTTCGAGGCAAGCAAGACTGAAGCATGCATGAGAGCACCAGCTGTTCCGGATGACTATGTGATCACGCTCTCCGTAGCCGATGTGAGTAAGACTTTTAAGCAGGTCAACATTCACAAGGCCGCAGGGCCAGACGGATTACCAGGACGTGTACTCCGAGCATGTGCTGACCAACTGGCAAGTGTCTTCACTGACATTTTCAACATGTCCCTGACTGAGTCTGTAATACCAACATGTTTCAAGCAGACCACCATAGTCCCCGTGCCCAAGGACTCTAAGATAACCTGCCTAAATGACTACCGACCCGTAGCACTGACGTCTGTAGCCATGAAGTGCTTTGAAAGGCTGGTCATGGCTCACATCAACAGCATTATCCCAGAAACCCTGGACCCACTCCAATTTGCATACCGCCCCAACAGATCCACAGATGATGCAATCTCTATTGCACTCCACACTGCCCTTTCCCACCTGGACAAGAGGAACACCTACGTGAGAATGCTATTCATTGACTACAGCTCAGCATTCAACACCATAGTGCCCTCTAAGCTCATCACTAAGCTAAGGATCCTGGGACTAAACACCTCCCTCTGCAACTGGATCCTGGACTTCCTGACGGGCCGCCCCCAGGTGTTAGGGTAGGTAACAACACATCTGCCACACTGATCCTCAACACGGGGGCCCCTCAGGGGTGCGTGCTCAGTCCCCTCCTGTACTCTCTGTTCACCCATGACTGCATGGCCAGGCACGACTCCAACACCATCATTAAGTTTGCCGACGACACAACAGTGGTAGGCCTGATCACCGACAACGATGAGACAGCCTATAGGGAGGAGGTCAGAGACCTGGCCGTGTGGTGCCAGGACAACAACCTCTCCCTCAACGTGACCAAGACAAAGGAGATGATTGTGGACTACAGGAAAAAAAAGAGGACTGAGCACGCCCCCATTCTCATCGACGGGGCTGTAGTGGAACAGGTTGAGAGCTTCAAGTTCCTTGGTGTCCACATCACCAACGAACTATCATGGTCCAAACACACCAAGACAGTCGTGAAGAGGGCACGACAAAGCCTATTCCCCCTCAGGAGACTGAAAACATTTGGCATGGGTCCTCAGATCCTCAAAAAATTCTACAGCTGCACCATCGAGAGCATCCTGACTGGTTGCATCACCGCCTGGTATGGCAACTGCTTGGCCTCCGACCGCAAGGCACTACAGAGGGTAGTGCGTACGGCCCAGTACATCACTGGGGCCAAGCTTCCTGCCATCCAGGACCTCTATACCAGGCGGTGTCAGAGGAAGGCCCTCAAAATTGTCAAAGACTCCAGCCACCCTAGTCATAGACTGTTCTCTCTGCTACCGCACGGCAAGCGGTATCGGAGTGCCAAGTCTAGGTCCAAAAGACTTCTCAACAGCTTCTACCCCCAAGCCATAAGACTCCTGAACAGCTAATCATGGCTACCCGGACTATTTGCACTGCCCCCCCACCCCATCCTTTTTACGCTGCTGCTACTCTGTTAATTATTTATGCATAGTCACTTTAACTCTACCCACATGTACATATTACCTCAACTACCTCAACTAGCCGGTGCCCCCGCACATTGACTCTGCAACGGTACCCCCCTGTATATATAGCCTCCCTACTGTTATTTTATTTTACTTCTGCTCTTTTTTTTCTCAACACTTTTTTTGTTGTTGTTTAAAAAAAAAAAAAATTGTTAAAAATAAATGCACTGTTGGTTAAGGGCTGTAAGTAAGCATTTCACTGTAATGTCTGCACCTGTTGTATTCGGCGCATGTGACCAATACAATTTGATTTGATTTGATTTGATTTGAGTAGTTAATCATGAAACATACACCACCGCCTTTCTTCTTCCCGGAGAGTTGTTTTTTTCTGTCTGCGCGATGAACTGAGAACCCAGCTGGCTGCATGGATGGGGACAGTATATCCCGAGAGAGCCATGATTCTGTGAAACAGAGTATGTTACAGTGCCTGATGTCTCTCTGGGAGGAGATCCTCGCCCTGAGCTCGTCCACTTTATTGTCCAGAAACATTAGCGAGTAATATACTCTGAAGCGGTGGATGGTGTGCACGCCTCCTGAGTCGGACTAGAAGTCCACTCCGAATACCTCTTCTACGCCGGCGGTGTCTTGGAGTAGCCTCTGGGATAAGTTCAATTGCAGTGGGGGTGCGAACAAAGGATCCAATTCGGGAAAGTCATATTCCTGGTCATAATACTGGTGAGTTACCATTTACATTTACATCATTTAGCAGACGCTCTTATCCAGAGCAACTTACAAATTGGTGCATTCAACTTATGATAGCCAGTGGGACAACCACCTTTTTTTGTATTTAGTTTTTTATAGGGGGAGGGGGAAGAAAGATTACTTTAAACTATTCCAGGTATTCCTTAAAGAGGTAGGGTTTCAAGTGTCTCCGGAAGGTGGTCAGTGACTCCGCTGTCCTGGCGTCGTGGGGGAGCTTGTTCCACCATTGGGGTGCCAGAGCAGCGAATAACTTTGACTGGGCTGAGCGGGAACTGTGCTTCCGTAGAGGTAGGGGAGCTAGCAGGCCAGAGGTGGATGAACGTAGTGCCACTGCTCTGATATCCAAAAGTTATTTCCGTCTGTATGTAATAACACAAAAAACGTTCTAGGCTAATAATGTAAGAAATAACACACAACAAAAACGAAATACTGCAAAGGGTCACATACCAAAATGTGTGGACTGTTGCCACTTTGGATAAAAGTGTCTGCTACATAAATGGCATATATTATGGTATTACAGTACTGTATTGGCCAATGCAGTTTTAGTAAAGCAGTGTGATTTTTTACATCCAGTACATCTCTGATCTTGTCAATATCAGATAAAAAAAAAAAAAATTCACAATACAAAAAAATTAAATTGTTATCATCATAGCAGTACATTCAAGTATATATCATACTTTTTATTTTTCTGCTTTACAGATGTACATTTTCATTATGTAGTTTTTGATGATTTGTTTTGAGTTTTGTACTAAGAGTTGTGGGAATGTACCACATACATGTGAACATTGCACCAAAGCGATTGAAAAAAAAACTGCCTGCCGGTATCTACAAGTGACTAAGAAAACTACAAACTCACTATGATGTCTTTGTAGCAGTCCCAGTATGGGAGTTCAACATGTTGTTTTTCTGTATTTATGTTCCTGCAGGAACCTGATTGAAAATATTGTTTGGGATAAGAGGATATTATTAATTTAGTTTTGTGAAGGTAGCTTGACGTAAATAGATGGTGAGCACTTTTTAGAATTGATCAGAGCTTCGTCGAACAGTAATGTTCGACTGCTTACCATTTGTATGTCTCTGTGTGCAGTTTGAAGGAAGTTGCTAACTAACGCTAGTTAGCATTGGCTCGCGAAACTACCTGTAACTTCCTTCGTGCTGAATACAGAGAAATATAAATGGTATCCATGAGTTCATCTGACTCTGGGGAAGTTGCCAAAATCCCGAAATGGCCGTCTTAACAAGCTTTTAATCAGGGAAATAATTCATACATTTTTTCTCATCTTTTTGAGAGTCATGCATTATTTAATGGAACCATTGTATAAGAGAGAATTAGCCACCTCTTCAGAAGTCAATGTTTGCTTGAGGGCCCCTGACTTTACAGTACACTGTGTTGATTCTCAGCTCAATTGAATGTAATTGATTGCGGACCAACCCTGGGTTACTCAATAACCAGCCCTGGGAAAGCAGCTGAACATTGCTGTTCGACAAAGCTCTGATCAATTAAAAAAAGTACTCACCATCCATCTACTGTACATGTTAAGCTACCTTCACAAAACTAAATGAATTATATCCTGTTATCCCAAACAATATTTTGTGTGTGGGTACGTTTCTGAATGTGTGCGTGCATGTCTCTCTGTGTTTTTTTTTGTTGTTGTCATTTAGCAGACGCTCTTATCCAGAGCGACTTACATTAGTAATTAGGGTTAAGTGCCTTGCTCAAGGGCACATCGACAGTTTTGTCACCTAGTCAGCTCAGGGATTCAAACCAGTGACCTTTCTGTTACTGGCCCAACACTCTTAACCGCTAGGCTACCTGTTCATATGTGCGTGCGTTCGTGTGTGTGTACTGATATACATATTGGCTGCAGACAGAGATCTGGACCAATGTCAACAGGCTGCTGCCACACATCACTGCACCTGCTAATTAATTGGCTTTTAGTTGCGGATGTGTTTGCTGCTTTGTCAAGCAACCGATTGCTTTTTTTTGGCAACTGTCATTTAACCATTTCTCTGTACAATCACACATTTGAAACCAAGCTCTTCCATAATCAATACAGCCTTTCCTTTCGCCTAAAACCCATACAAAAACATCTCCCAGTGCTTATATAACTACCATTGACTATTTTTTTCATTATGTATTTTTCAACAACAAAAAAATGCCCATGTGTTGTGTTGGAGACATTGCTATTAGAAGATTCTATCTGACTCTATGTTTTCTCTCTGTACAGGGAAATGGACCAAAGTGCAATCTCTCAAAAGGCTACATTTATGGAGATGAGGAAAGGAGTGGAGGAGGGAAAGCTTCATGTTTCTGTTGATATGCTATATTGCTTTGCTGGGGAAATGGTGCCTCCACAAATTGAGAAAGCTGCAGTTACTTGGAGACAAATTGTTTGCTAGGTGTTACAGGAATCAGAGCAAATTGAAAATGTTCAAAATGCTTACAATGTTATGGAAAAGCACATAATAAGGCCATGCTAGAGTGGGCATAACTGAGCAACCCTGGGGTGTACAATATCTAGAACAATACAGATGTAGTATCTTAATTTGATCACCCTGTTGTTGCAGGAAATTTTTAACTTGTAGCATATTCTAGGTTTAAAAAGGCTTCTAAAGTTTGTAATTTCCATTTTAAAATTTCGGATATGATTTGCGCTAACAAAAAATGTATCAACCGCTACAAAAATGAATTGTAATCCACACAATAATTCACATTTCCTGATGCTGCAGGATTATTTTCCTGCTGTGGGATCCTTCATCTGTATGTCCCTTCTACCCTTTCTCCTAATGTACTGTACAACATAGTTGCCTTTCACATTGACTGCTGTTGTCCATGGTAAAATGTTCTATATGTTCTATATCTATATGTGTAGAAGTACAATGTTTTGACTGATATTGTACAGAAATAAAACTTATCCAAATGTCTAGGAAGCAGATTAGTACTGTAAAACTTCAGTTAATAGCCCGGGTGTTTATTTGCTTAAATCACTAAACACAACAGACACTTTTTAAAGACAGGATTCTATTTGAGCCTGTCATCTATTTACTTAATGCACACAGCTTTTGCTCATTAGCATAGTAAAACAATTTCCCCCAGCATTTTAAACAATTACTTCATTTCCTGCACTAATGTGTTATCATTTACACACTGTCATGTTTCTTTTGTCTTAGTATGCCTCTAAAAAAATAAAAATAAATATTATCTTCTTAGACTGTGCAATTTTGGCAGTTCTTACTTTCACAATTAGAGGGTGATAGGCCTATTTCTAGGGTTCTGTACTCCCGAAGTTGTTGACTGTTTTTCTGCTGTTAGCAGCAAATTGCTAGCAGTTTCTTACTAGAAGAAAAACAGATGATTGCCATAATTTCTTCGAGTCATTACTTAATTATTTAATGTAACAAATCAAACATTAAACCTAGTAAACAATTAATGATAATTCATGGTAACCTCGTAAGCAATGCCGAGCTACAGCGGTGTTTGTCAGACCATGAGACATCCCAAAAATATGTATTCTCACAAAAACGTCTGTAGCGTCTATGGGAAGGGGAGACTCTCACGAACACGATGGTGTTCTCCGTTCTGCTCTATGAACTCCCACAAGTGTCACGGGACTCGTCTGAAAGTAACCCATACAAACGAATGGAAGTATGGAGGTAGTTTTGTGCCAACAAAAATAAGGGGTTAAATATTTGTCCCAAAAAACGACAATATTTCCTGCGCTTTTTCTTATATCTCCTTATAGGACAGACACTTCAAAACCTTATTCCTTATTATTTATTTTTTGACTGTCTTTTTCATTTTTCAAATGTATTCATGTTTTTACTCCAGTGGAGTGGCTGTGGATCAGTGTTTTACCATTTCTCTGTAAAACGCAACACTCAGACTCACTGAGTCATTCCTAACCTTTTCCCATGTTGTTCTCCACCTAGCCTCTACTGGAGCCCAGCAGTGGTTACGATGGCCTGACTAGACACAAGGACCCTCCTGATGACGGGTCACCCTGTGTCTGTGCCAGTGTCTGGCTGCTGCTGCTCAGCCTGACCTCCGCCGTGGCCAACCATGCCCTATAAAACTCCCTGTGGGCTGTCGTCGACCATCAAGCTGATCCCAAACGCAGAGGTGTTGTCAAGAGGCTTGTTTGAGGATTTTATTTTTTTCAAGCCCAGGCATCATCATGCTATTTCTAAAAGGAGAGGCGGAGAGCACACAATCGGAGATAAACTAAATATTATTTATTTGATGTAACATTTTGGTTTTTGAGGACCACTATGATCAAGAAAATGGCTTTACATGGACCCCTCATGTGGTGAAGCCTCAGTGGCTGTTGGCTGTGACTGTCTTTCCATCAGTAACACTGACAAAGACCCCAAAGTATCATGTCAAAGACTTCTGCACTCCTGCCATGACAAAGAGGAGAGAGAGAGAGAGAGAGAGAGAGAGAGAGAGAGAGAGAGAGAGAGAGAGAGAGAGAGAGAGAGAGAGAGAGAGAGAGAGAGAGAGAGAGAGAGAGAGAGAGAGAGAGAGAGAGAGAGAGAGAGAGAGAGAGAGAGAGAGAGAGAGAGAGAGAGAGAGAGAGAAATGGAGAAAGAGAGAGGAGAGAGAGATCTGCTGTCCTTCACATGTTTTCGTCTTGAAACAGTGCTCGACTTGCTTTTCTTTAATGGACAGACCTCAAACTTTGTGTTTCCATTACTTGCAGACAGAATAATTATCACTTTTGTGTCTTCTCAAAAGTGTAAATGTTAACTCAGTGTATCTGTGTTGGTATAGTAACAGTGAACAGTATGTTCAGTACAGCTCTTTTATTTCAGTGCTATATTTTTTCAGCAGACAAAAAAAAAGACTCAAATATAATGTTAACTGGTTCTCATTTGAGATGTTGTTGTCATTGATAGTGGGTGAGAATAAATATCCACCCACACATGTGCATACTTCGTCTGTGTATATAACAAACTGTTTTCTTTCAATGAGCCAATTTAAACAAACTGTTTTCTTTCAATTAACCAATATTACCTACCTTAAATGGTCAAGGCGATATGACTGCATTGTATTGTTAAGTATGAAGAACAAATTTAGAAGGCAAAGTTGGCTTCATGTCTATAAAGAAAAAGTAAAATAAGAATGTATAGAGGGATGAAATGTTATTAGCTCCATTTGCTTGGAACGTTATTACCTGTGTGTATTATAGTAGTTCTTTGTACAGTGCAAGTACACGTGGCCTTACCTATTGCTCGTACCGCATTATCCAGCTCATGGGACATTGCAACTCATAGTAACGCTTTACCAAATGAATCATTCAAATGGGTTCATGTCAAAACAACACAAGCCATCAGATCTACATTTGACTACATAAATTCCTGGGATTGAACCCTTCTGTTTCATTGGACTTTTCCAACAGAGGTGTCTCGAGCAAAGAAATACTCACAGTTTATAGCTGCTGCACATTCTGCTGTGTTGAGTTTTTCCCTGATTAATCTTATTTTTTGATTGGTCAGGTTGTAGCTGAGTCTTGCAGATGACATCATGACGTACTGCCTATGAATGATTACAATACTGGCTCTGGCCTCCTATAAAGCCAATCAAATGCATGAGGTAAATTAAGAGTTTTGACATGTAGTAATGTAAATAAATAAAATGATAAATATTCCCCCTCACACAGAATGGGTCTGGGTATAAGAGGAAAATGGGATTTCAGTATTTCTCACACATTTAAGTTAATTCATGCTGATTGATTCATGCAAAACTGAACAATTGTGAAAAATATTACAGCAAACATGACCACTCAATGGAAGTCAAGACAGCACTGAAAATGAACACTGCACACAAATAGTTCCTGACAATAAATAAATAACATGTCGTAGCTTATATAAGGTGAGGGGCAGAGAGTACTCAAAGATTGGATGTCATGAGTGTATAAGTGATTGAAAGAGTGAGAAGAGTGTGTGTGTGTATGTGTGTGTGTGTGTGTGCCTGTGTGCTGGAGGTGCAGTTTTAAAGATGCTGCCGGAGTCGTTTGTTTCCTTTCAATATAAAAATGGGGAGGGGGTAGTTGTGTGGTGGGGTCTAGAGGCACGGGAATACGAAAGCGGCGGGTTACTGTGCGTTCACTTGATTAATGAGCCAGTGGGATGATGTTTCTTATCAACACTCTGCACATGTTGGAGAGAGGAGTAAGGTTTACAAGACTGGGGATCCTCCAATCAGCGACAGCACCCACTTCCTTCCCATCATTCCACTTCTTTCAGTCACACCTGCCTGTGTGGCTCTTTTCTCTTTGGCGCGGTTGGTGTGATATGTTATACACCATGAGGGGGCCACTTTGTGAAACACTGAACTTCATTCATACATACAAACTGGAGCGTTTATGTTTATGTTTACATATTTGTTCACTAGCTGGAATCTCAGTCTGTGTGACAGTGTACAATAACAGCTTTTATAATAGGCACATTCTATTGCTGTGCTCACAATTTGGATTCTACAGTCTCCTTGCAAGAATAGGAGAGCCTAGCTGTAGTGGAAATGCAAGGCAGGTTATTGGAAAGGAGCAAATGAAGCACTTTTTCCCAAAGGCACTGTTTATACTGTACTGTATATTGCACACATATTGAGCACCGCGGCTGCATGCACATTCATTAAAAGTTTTCATTTCATTTTCATAATTTTACCCTTGATCTTTCTTTAATTTCATTTTTAACTGCCTGCCTCATAAGTCAAGAACTGTCTGGCTTTTTTGCAAAGGGTGGGATGTAAAAATGAGCATGGTTGGGTAAGAAAAAAAGCAATAGAAAATCAAAAACGCTCTGAGCCTTTTCTTAAGCAAGCAACTGTGTTGTCAAGGGAGTGGACAGAGCTATTGAACTACTCCACTTGAGATGTAATTCCCTGCTCCATTGAAGAAAGTCTGGACATTTCTATTGGAAAGAGGAGAACCTCTAAAACAATCATATAGATTCTGCTATGCCAATGTGAGTTTGACTGCGTCATCCCCACTCCCTGTCTTTCACATGTGGGATGGTTATTGATTGAGCCATCATTTCCAAAGCTGAACATCTGTAATGGAATTCTACTATTTTTATTGGATTTGGTGATGGGATCTTGGTCTCTAACAGCTGTTGTGGCTTTTTTACACTGTCTCTGTCACCAGTGGGAGGCTTCCACTATAGTGCTGACTGCTAGGGAACCTCATGACGTCTCATCTGTATACACAGTGCTTCCTAATATTTAGGGGTTCACAGAGAAGCTGTGAAACCTATTGTTATTATTAGAAAAATATATATCTTGACATGGTCAAATAACTGAAGCATAGATTGGTAACTTTCTTTCTAATTTGGCACACAGAAACTAGAGGCCATGAGTAACTTGGTCAATAAGAATGAAACCGCTTGCCCTATAGGTGGCGCTGTTATAAGCAGTCTCACTTAAACTCTCATATCCGCCGCCCCGTTTGACCGAGAGACTTGACACGTTGTATGTATGTCTTTCCTCACGCTGAACAAATTTGACTCCAGGACCCATAAGGTAGGTTTTCCTCCATCTTGGATATTTAGGGGAAATGTAGGCACATGGTACATCTCTAAACTTTGTTTGAGAAAAGCTAAGGGATTTGTTAAGAGATGGATAAGTTATTAATCACAATGGCCTATCAACTTTTTTTTAGGGTCATCAAAGAAATTACCATGATGAACCATGTTAAGTTTGGTATTGATATAAAAAAGGGAAACTATTAACAATTCACTTTTTTGACTATGAAATGCAAACGCTTAAAATAATCATAAACCCTAAAGAGTGAGAAAATAATGTTGAAGCATTCAAAGATGGCCATATTAGTACATATGCTAAAATGATAAAACATGCTAAAAATACTTCATAAATCTTCTTCTCACGAACCATAGGACCAAATGACACCAAATCTGTAATGTAGGCCCATGGTACATGTCTTAATTTAGTTTGGTCAAAAGGGATTGGTCAATCAGATTTTATGTGTCCATTTAATCCACTGTAAATCTACTCCACAGTGGCCTATCAACTTGAAACTTGTCATCGCTACACAATGAAGTTTGTGTTGCATGTACAGTTGAAGTCGGAAGTTTACATACACTTAGGTTGGAGTCATTAAAACTCGTTTTTCAAACACTCCACAAATTTCTTGTTAACAAACTATAGTTTTGGCAACTCGGTTAGGACATCTACTTTATGCATGACACAATTAAGTTTTCCAAAAATTGTTTACAGACAGATTATTTCACTTATAATTCACTGTGTCACAATTCCAGTGGGTCAGAAGTTTACGTACACTAAGTTGACTGTGCCTTTAAACAGCTTGGAAAATTCCAGAAAATGATGTCATGGCTTTAGAAGCTTCTGATAGGCTAATTGACATCATTTGAGTTAATTGAAGGTGTACCTGTGGATGTATTTCAAGGCCTACCTTCAAACTCAGTGCCTCTTTGCTTAGCATCATGGGAAAATCAAAATAAATCAGCCAAGACCTCAGAAAAAAATGTGTAGACCTTCACAAGTCTGGTTCATCCTTGGGAGCAATTTCCAAACGCCTGAAGGTACCACGTTCATCTGTACAAACAATAGTACGCAAGTATGAACACCATGGGACCACGCAGCCGTCATACCGCTCAGGAAGGAGACGCGTTCTGTCTCCTAGAGATGAACGTACTTTGGTGCGAAAAGTGCAAATCAATCCCAGAACAACAGCAAAGGACCTTGTGAATATGCTGGAGGAAACAGGTACAAAAGTATCTATATCCACAGTAAAACGAGTCCTATATCGACATAACCTGAAAGGCCGCTCAGCAAGGAAGAAGCCACTGCTCCAAAACCATCATAAAAAAGCCAGAATACGGTTTGCAACTGCACATGGGGACAAAGATCGTACTTTTTGGAGAAATGTCCTCTGGTCTGATGAAACAAAAATAGAACTGTTTGGCCATGATGACCATCATTGTGTTTGGAGGAAAAAGGGGGTTGCTTGCAAGCCGAAGAAGACCATCCCAACCGTGAAGCACGGGGGTGGCAGCATCATGCTGTGGGGTGCTTTGCTGCAGGAGGGACTGGTGCACTTCACAAAATAGATGGCAAATGGGTCTTCCAAATGGACAATGATCCCAAGCATACTTCCAAAGTTGTGGCAAAATGGCTTAAGGACAACAAAGTCAAGGTATTGGAGTGGCCATCACAAAGCCCTGACCTCAATCCTATAGAAAATGTGTGGGCAGAACTGAAAAAGCGTGTGCGAGCAAGAAGGCCTACAAATCTGAATCAGTTACACCAGCTCTGTCAGGAGGAATGGGCCAAAATTCACCCAAATTATTGTGGGAAGCTTGTGGAAGCTACCTGAAACGTTTGACCCAAGTTAAACAATATAAAGGCAATGCTATCAAATACTAAATGAGTGTATGTAAACTTCTGACCCACTGGGAATGTGATGAAATAAATAAAAGCTGAAATAAATAATTCTCTCTACTATTATTCTGACATTTCACATTCTTAAAATAAAGTGGTGATCCTAACTGACCTAAGACAGGGAATTTTTACTAGGACTAAATGTCAGGAATTTTGAAAAACTGAGTTTAAATGTGTTTGGCTAAGGTGTATGTAATCTTCCGACTTCAACTGTATAATCTAATGATCAAAATCTGCAATAATTTTCTTCTCATGAACCATAAGTCAGATTCACTCCAGATTTTACATTAGGTTTTAGTGTTTTGAGAAAGAATTGTTGCTGCATTCAAATATGGCCGCATTGTACCTATAGATGCAAGTTAGCACATATGCTAATTCTAAAAATACTTACAAAATCTTCTTCTCATGAACCATAAGTCAGATTGAATACAGAGTTGGTATATACAGTGCATTTGGAAAGTATTCAGACCCTTTCCCTTTTTCCACATGTTGTTACCTTACAGCCTTAATCTAAAATGGTTTAAATAAAATGTTTCCCTCATCAATCTACACAGAATACCCCGTAATGAAAAAGTGAAAACAGGTTTTTAGACATTTTTGCAAATTTACAAAAAATTGAACAACTGAAATACCTTATTTACATAACTATTCAGACCCTTTGCTATGAGACTCGAAATTGAGCTCAGGTGCATCCTGTTTCCATTGATCATTCTTGAGATGTTTCTACAACTTGTTTGGAGTCCACCTGTGGTACATTCAATTGATTGCACATGAGTTGGAAAGGCACACACCTGTCTATATAAGGTCGCACAGTTGACAGTGCATGTCAGAGCAAAAGCCAAGCCATGAGGTCGAAGGAATTGTCCGTAGAGCTCCAAGAGAGGATTGTGTTGAGGCACAGATCTGGGGAAGGGTACCAAAAGAATGTCTGCGGCATTGAAGATCCCCAAGAACACAGTGGCCACCATCATTCTTAAATGGAAGAAGTTTGAACCATCAAGACTCTTCCTAGAGCTGGCCGCCCAGACAAACTGAGAAATCGGGGGTGAAGGCCTTGGTCAGGGAGGTGACCAAGAACCCGATGGTCACTCTGACAGAGCTCCAGAGTGGAGATGGGAGAACCTTCCAGAAGGACAACCGTCTCTGCAGCACTCCACCAATCAGGCCTTTATAGTAGAGTGGCCAGACGGAAGGCACTCCTCAGTAAAAGGCAAATGACAGCCCGCTTGGAGTTTGCCGAAAGGCACCTAAAAGACTCTCAGACCATGAGAAACAAGATTCTCTGGTTTGATGAAACCAAGATTGAACTCTTTGGCCTGAATACACCAAGCGTCACGTCTGGAGGAAACCTCGCACCATCCCTACGGTGAAGCATGGTGGTGGCAGCATCATGCTGTGGGGATGTTTTTCAGCAGCAGGGAATGGGAGACTAGTCAGGATCGAGGGAAAGATTAATGAAGTAAAGTACAGAGAGATCCTTGATGAAAACCTGCTCCAGATCGCTCAGGACCTCAGACTGAGGCGCAGGTTTGCCTTCCAACAGGACAACGACCCTTAGCACACAGCCAAGACAACGCAGGAGTGGCTTCAGGACAAGTCTCGGAATGTCGTTGAGTGGCCCAGCCAGAGCCCGGACTCTAACCAGATCAAACATCACTGGAGAGACCTGAAAATAGCTGTGAGGCGACGCTCCTCATCCAACCTGACAGAGCTTGAGAAATTTTGCAGAGAAGAATGGGAGAAACTCCCCAAATACAGGTGTGTCAAGCTTGTTGTAGCATCATACCCAATAATAATCGAGGCTGTAATCTCTGCCAAAGGTGCTTCAACAAAGTACTGAGTAAAGGGTCTGAATACTTATGTGAATGTGATATTTCCGTTTTTTTTTTAATGAGCAAAAATCTCTAAAAACCAGTTTTTGCTTCATCATTATGGGGTATTGTGTGTAGATTGATGAGGGGGAAAAACAATAGAATCCATTTTAGAATAAGGCTGTAACGTAACAAAATGTGGAAAAAGTCAAGGGGTCTGAATACTTTCCGAATGCACTGTAGAATCAAGGAATTAGCCTCTAATGAATTTGAGAATGATTACCTGCTGAATTCAAAGATCCAACCTACAGCACTAGAGGAAGATAGTTCCTACATGATCAGTGCTTGATTTGTTATCCAACTGATCTTGTGTTCTTTCTGTCATCCTGTGAACCCTGTTCATTGCTGCTCGCAGGTATATTTGATATTGTTTTTTCAGAGAACATTCCCAATCAAATCAAACCAAATGGTATTTGTACAGTGCTCTTTACAAACCCAATTGTCATAAAGTTTTGAAGAACAACCTGTGTATAAATGTCCCAAAAGCCAGAACGACAGAGGCATGGACCGGGCACAGGGCAGGGTATGTGTTAGCTAGGGCAGGCAGGGTCTGACCTCTACTCCATAGTGGGCTCATGGCACCTCCGCATACAGCAGGAAAATAACCAATAAGATAAACAATGAAGCATTGAGATAGAATACATTGAGAGCACAGAGTTTATTTAGTATTTAGTAATGACTAAAGGGAAGAGAATGTAATCCAGCTCACTCAAAGTTTCTCTTAACCCTTTAGTCCCCAATATATAGTGGGGAAAAAAAGTATTTAGTCAGCCACCAATTGTGCAAGTTCTCCCACTTAAAAAGATGAGAGAGGCCTGCAATTTTCATCATAGAAACACGTCAACTATGACAGACAAATTGAGAAAAAAAATCCAGAAAATCACATTGTAGGATTTTTAATGAATTTATTTGCAAATTATGGTGGAAAATAAGTATTTGGTCACCTACAAACAAGCAAGATTTCTGGCTCTCACAGACCTGTAACTTCTTCTTTAAGAGGCTCCTCTGTCCTCCACTCGTTACCTGTATTAATGGCACCTGTTTGAACTTGTTATCAGTATAAAAGACACCTGTCCACAACCTCAAACAGTCACACTCCAAACTCCACTATGGCCAAGACCAAAGAGCCGTCAAAGGACACCAGAAACAAAATTGTAGACCTGCACCAGGCTGGGAAGACTGAATCTGCAATAGGTAAGCAGCTTGGTTTGAAGAAATCAACTGTGGGAGCAATTATTAGGAAATGGAAGACATACAAGACCACTGATAATCTCCCTCGATCTGGGGCTCCACGCAAGATCTCACCCCGTGGGGTTAAAATGATCACAAGAACGGTGAGCAAAAATCCCAGAACCACACGGGGGGACCTAGTGAATGACCTGCAGAGAGCTGGGACCAAAGTAACAAGGCCTACCATCAGTAACACACTACGCCGCCAGAGACTCAAATCCTGCAGTGCCAGACGTGTCCCCCTGCTAAAGCCAGTACATGTCCAGGCCCGTCTGAAGTTTGCTAGAGTGCATTTGGATGATCCAGAAGAGGATTGGGAGAATGTCATATGGTCAGATGAAACCAAAATATAACTTTTTGGTAAAAACTCAACTCGTCGTGTTTGGAGGACAAAGAATGCTGAGTTGCATCCAAAGAACACCATACCTACTGTGAAGCATGGGGGTGGAAACATCATGCTTTGGGGCTGTTTTTCTGCAAAGGGACCAGGACGACTGATCCGTGTAAAGGAAAGAATGAATGGGGCCATGTATCGTGAGATTTTGAGTGAAAACCTCCTTCCATCAGCAAGGGCATTGAAGATTAAATGTGGCTGGGTCTTTCAGCATGACAATGATCCCAAACACACCGCCCGGGCAACGAAGGAGTGGCTTCGTAAGAAGCATTTCAAGGTCCTGGCGTGGCCTAGCCAGTCTTCAGATCTCAACCCCATAGAAAATCTTTGGAGGGAGTTGAAAGTCTGTATTGCCCAGCGACAGCCCCAAAACATCACTGCTCTAGAGGAGATCTGCATGGAGGAATGGGCCAAAATACCAGCAACAGTGTGTGAAAACCTTGTGAAGACTTACAGAAAACGTTTGACCTGTGTCATTGCCAACAAAGGGTATATAACAAAGTATTGAGAAACTTTTGTTATTGACCAAATACTTATTTTCCACCATAATTTGCAAATAAATTCATAAAAAATCCTACAATGTGATTTTCTGGATTTATTTTTCTCATTTTGTCTGTCATAGTTGACGTGTACCTATGATGAAAATTACAGGCCTCTCTCATCTTTTTAAGTGGGAGAACTTGCACAATTGGTGGCTGACTAAATACTTATTTTCCCCACTGTAATTCTAGAATGTTGCTGTAGATTACTGAGCATTTTCAAGATAAAGCTACTTTTCTCACACATATCAAACAAACAGACAGTTTAAAAACAAAGAACAAATGACAATGACAAGTTAACTTCTTTAATATGACACCACATGTCAATAGGAATAACACACATTTTGTCTTCCATTGTGTAAAGACACTCACTTTCAAAAAACGATCAATACTCAACATAACAAAAACCCTAGAGTATTTTAAATGTAGTAAATTTGATCTAAATTACTCACTCAAAATATAATATATTATACTTATACATATTATTTACACATAAATGAATAAAATTATCCAAACTGTGACCAGAGGACAATATTCAGAAAGCATTTCAAAACCCACACAAAGTAGGCTATTTGATTGACAACGCTTTTTACTTCTGTAACAATGTAAAAATGCAAACAACTATTCAGAGACTATTTCAAAATGTAGATAACCTCACTCAATAAGATTTAGTACAGACCAGGCCTGACACAAAATGTGGAAATAGTAGCCTACTTTGACAACAATTCAGAGAATGCAACAAGTATTAGATTGAGACAGATAAAGAGAAAAGATACAAAACAACTGTTCAGAGACGATACAAGATTTGTAGGACATCTTCAAACCGTATTTCACACTGTCACTTTAGTGATTGCATTTAGCCTACAACATGTCATGGAACTTCTGGAAGCACGGCCCCATCCTGCAAAGTGGCACAGAACACATAGAGCACCCAAAGGATGTTTCTACACATCTCCCACTATATGCCCTGCGTCCACTCCGGATGCACACCACACACCCTCTCTTGCGCCCTTCAAACTTCACTTCAAAATAGTTACAACTCGGTCCACATGCCCTGGTGCCACACTCTTGGCTCCCCTCTTCCTGCCACTGTAGCCATATCACAAAGTGAATGCACAAGCTGCATTTTGAATGCCTTCAGGGACCAGCGCCTGCGGTTTTTGGGAAGGGGCCTTTGCAGGGACCCCCACACAATATACGCATTTATGATGGCAATGTTGCGCATCCCCCAAAACACATACTTCCACCATTTTCTGCCTGTGTGTCCAACATTGTAATAGCTCCTCAGTTGCAGTTGGTCAAGATGGTCAACCCCGCCCATTTTCTTGTTGTAATCCATTGCAAGCTCTGGAACAGATATAAATTCCTACCACTTTTAAAAACAACTCAAA
Organism: Coregonus lavaretus; assembly: GCF_964263955.1. NCBI lineage: Eukaryota > Metazoa > Chordata > Actinopteri > Salmoniformes > Salmonidae > Coregonus > Coregonus lavaretus. The sequence goes on from NC_140004.1 coordinate 13,141,774, forward strand.
AACTCCTACTACTGTCACTTTAGGCCCAGGCTGTGTGGTACAAGGGTGAATGGTGGGACTTGGGGCAGACACACCTAGAGGAACAGAGTAAGAGAGGGAGAGGAGAGGAGCAACAAATAGGATACAATTGTGGTCAGGAACATAATCTCTCTCTCTCCCTCTCACACTGTCTCTCTCTTCCTTCCTCTTTCTTTTTTCAACCATATACATACTCTCTTCCTAATAAGGGGTTTCCATAATAAATTGTGTGATACAGTTACACGCCTCCCATTCCACACACACTCTCTCTCTCTCTCTCTCTCCTCCAATCAACTCTTGCTTTCTTGCCTGACAGACTAATTACAGAGTTTGCTAATGTTAGCTGATTAGTTACGTAGCTGGGACAGTTTCCAAAATGAATTGCATCGGTAGAAACAGGATTGCTGGCTATGTAAACAAATATTCAACTCATCATATATGTGACCGACCGCCTCGATTCGGTCTTATGTAACAACATTTGAAATGGTATTCTTTACATTGGATAAAAGTAGAGACTCAGAGCTAGAAAATTGTATATCATACACTACAGTTGAGGAACAATGGGAAAGTAATTCTGCTTTGATAAACTTGTAACCCCACTTTTGAGAAAATAGCCTACTGGAGAGCTCTTCTTTGTCTACACCCATTCAGCATTGTTCACCCCCTCTTAAGCCTTAGCCCCACCCTTCTCATGTGATGCCATGTGCTAAACAGAGTGAGTACCGTAGTGTACTAAACAACTAAAGATTTCAAGCCTAAAGGCTGGTTTATACTACGTCTATCGACATTTCTGTAGACAGTTGACGCAGTGACATCATGAACATTCTATTGTCGTCCGACATCAAACTTGATGTTGTCGTTATCAAAAAGTATAAACACAAAATCTACAGACTGCATGACATCAGCAGACTGGTGGTCCAAAATAGCATAACTAGTGTATTTTAAACCCACCCGTTTAAAAATGAATTTCGTATATGTCAATCTAGCAAACCAGGCAACTAAAAGCAAATTTCTAAACAATGTTTTGGCTAGCCAGTTCAAATAATGACCATATCATATAGCGTACAACACCTTAACTTTAGCTAATTTGTATTCATTATTACAGGAAAATAAACTCACAACAAGATCATTATTTACAAGTTAATGGCGAGCTAATTACAGAAAATAGCGTACAGTTGTGAGTATGACTAAATAAAAGCATTCTACCGGATAATTTTAGAACTTGGACACTGTCTCATTGGCCTAACATTATATCCTAATTTGTATTTGGTGCAGGTCATGTTGTTCTTCACATTACTCTCTCTGGTAAACACACACTACAGTATTTCACAAAAGTGAGTACACCCCTCACATTTTAGTAAATATTTGAGTATATCTTTTCATGTGACAACACTGAAGAAATGACACTTTGCTACAATGTAAAGTAGTGAATGTACAGCTTGTATAACAGTGTACATTTGCTGTCCCTTCAAAATAACTCAACACACAGCCATTAATGTCTAAACCACTGGCAACAAAAGTGAGTAAACCCCTAAGTGAAAATGTCCAAATTGGGCCCAATTAGTCATTTTCCCTCCCCGGTCTCATGTGACTCGTTAGTATTACAAGGTCTCAGGTGTGAATGGGGAACAGTAGTGTTAAATTTGCTCTCACACTCCCTCATACTGTTCACTGGAAGTTCAACATGGCACCTCATGGCAAAGAACTCTCTGAGGATCTGAAAAAAATAATTGTTGCTCTACATAAAGATGGCCTGGGCTATAAGAAGATTGCCAAGACCCTGAAACTGAGCTGCAAAGAAGTTGAGTGCACGTGCTCAGCGTCATATCCAGAGGTTGTCTTTGGGAAATAGACGTATGAGTGCTGCCAGCATTGCTGCAGAGGTTGAAGGGGTGGGGGGATCAGCCTGTCAGTGCTCAGACCATACGCCGCACACTGCATCAAATTGGTCCGCATGGCTGTTGTCCCAGAATGAAGCCTCTTCTAAAGATGATGCACAAGAAAGCCCGCAAACAGTTTGCTGAAGACAAGCAGACTAAGGACATGGATTACTGGAACCATGTCCTGTGGTCTGATGAGACCAAGATAAACTTATTTGGTTCAGATGGTGTCAAGCTTGTGTGGTGGCAACCAGGTGAGGAGTACAAAGAGTGTCTTGCCTACAGTCAAGCATGGTGGTGGGAGTGTCATGGTCTGGGGCTGCAAGAGTGCTGCCGGCACTGGGGAGCTACAGTTCATTGAGGGAACCATGAATGCCAACATGTACTGTGACATACTGAAGCAGAGCATGATCCCCTCCCTTCGGAGACTGGGCCGCAGGGCAGTATTCCAACATGATAATGACCCCAAACACACCTCCAAGACGACCACTGCCTTGCTAAAGAAGCTGAGGGTAAAGGTGATGGACTGGCCAAGCATGTCTCCAGACCTAAACCCTATTGAGCATCTGTGGGGCATCCTCAAACGGAAGGTGGAGGAGTGCAAGGTCTCAAACATCCACCAGCTCCGTGATGTCGTCATGGAGGAGTGGAAGAGGACTCCAGTGGCAACCTGTGAAGCTCTGGTGAACTCCATGCCCAAGAGGGTTAAGGCAGTGCTGGAAAATGATGGTGGCCACACACAATATTGACACTTTGGGCCCAATTTGGACATTCTCACTTAGGGGTGTACTCACTTTTGTTGCCAGCGGTTTAGACATTAATGGCTGTGTGTTGAGTTATTTTGAGGGGACAGCAAATGTACTGTTATACAAGCTCAACACTCACAACTTTACATTGTAGCAAAGTGTCATTTCTTCAGTGTTGTCACATGAAAAGATATACTCAAATATTTACAAAAATGTGAGGGGTGAACTCACTTTTGTGAGATACTGTATATCAAATAAAATCAAAGTTTATTTGTCACATGCACAGGATAGAGAAGGTGTAAACGGTACAGTGAAATGGTTATTTGCAAAGTGGAGTCTTTTCCTTAGACATATAGCTAGCTCTAGCTAGCTAAACAATGAACCATAATCCCAACTCATAACATTTCTACCCTGTATGAATCTGCAGGTAGCTAACCAACTAGGTTCAATGTTAGCTCGCTACCTTACATTAGGCTATAACTAGCAATGCAAATAGCTCTGAGATGCAAATAATATAATAATAATATTACTACACAGATCATACACGTAACGTTTGCTAGCGAGCCAGCCAGCTAACGTTAGCTAGCTAGCTAACAGTACACTTTAAATTCCAATGAAAATACTTTCTGACAAAATTAGAAACATATAATATCTGAAAATGTATCTAGCTAGACTCTCTTACCCGTATACATGGATGAACACTTCTCCCTCTCTGTCACGGATGCCATGGTTGCCCTTAGTTTGAAGATGTAATCCGGAGACAGGTGTTTTATACAACCCCTTACAAAAAAAGATTGCTGTCAGAGTGCAGTATAACTGCAGTACACTGTAGCATAACTGTAGTTAGAATGCAGTTAATTGCAGTAGGCTGCAAATACTGCATCCAAAATAACAAAAAAAAAATACTGCAGTATTTTTGCAGTTTAACTGCAGTTACAGTGCAGTATAACTGCAGTTCAACTGCAGTACACTGCAGTTATTCTGCAATCACTGTGTCCAAAATATCACAGTCTACTGCAGTTACTGCAACTGCAATCTTTTTTTGTAAGGGACAGCCTTCTGTGTGTTCTCTTTTCGACTCCTCCCGCATATCTGCAATCAAACGATATAAATTTCTCCATCTCCTTAGCTATCATACTCTGCTTCCACCAGGCATTCCAATGATTTCAAAACTCCGTCCTCCAGAAAGTGGAGAGCATTAGCAACACTTTTGCAGCTAATCAAATCAAATCAAATATTATTTGTCACATGTGCCAAATACAACAGGTGTAGACCTTACCGTGAAATGCTTACATACTTACAAGCCTGTGATATCTTTCAAAAAAAGCCGCGTTAGAAAGGATTACCTACACATACTGAGCAGCTCATGTTATAGACAGAAGCTCATCTCTCGGCATGTCCAGCCCATCCATTATCTCAGCCAATCATGGCTAGCGGGAAAGTTCCTGTCGTTTTCCATGGCTAAACTAACTAGGCTTGTAATTTAACAATTGTATTCGTATTTACAGACGGCATACCAATTTGATATTAATGCACATGAAAGTTCACGTTCCAGAAGGCATTTCTGCCAAAAAACGCATTTTGATTTTTAAAAAAAGGTTTATACAATCAAATGCCTTCTGACGCGCGACATAAGCCTAGTTTCCTGAAACAAGTCACATATGAGCTCCAATGTGAGGCAATCTACTACCCCAACACAACAGTTATGCTGCTAAACAATACAACTATTTCCATGAGACAGAGAGCAATCATTCGAGCTCCACCGCTGATGTTCTTGCCCGTACCAACCAAGTTATCATGACATGATTTACTAATCTGAGAGCTATTCCCCAAGTTTCAGAGCATCAGACATCGACAACACCAAACATATATCTGCTGTTTACTTATTTCACTCACCTCAACGTCATTGCTTTTCAAAGTGCAAGGACGTGTCCGAATCCGTATCACCAACCAACATGCTGTAGATACAGCCTCTTTCACAGTGAAAAGTCGTGTTCGATTCAGCGGCGTCATTTTGAGTAATGAAGTATATATATCGACAGCATACCCTGTTTCTGGTTGATGACAACAGCCACACGAATACAACAACAGGTTGTAAGTGGGTTAATTTTGACACAATATTATTGTTCGAATAACAAGGCCGTTTGCTGCAGCTATAGTAATTTAAAGAAAGACCGTCTGAGGCCGCTATGGGTTCTAAAGGGTTTTTTAATAAGTATGCGTAAAATAGTAAATACTCTAGGTGAAAAATTCAGTTCAAGAAATTGGAAGTCAATCTGTATGAACGATAAAGATTGGAATTCAATGTGCCATAGCCATGAAAATAGCTTTCATCTCTGTTATTGGAGAGAGAAAGAAGGAGCAGGAAGGCTCACACAAGGAGACAGTGGAGATAATCTAAATGACAGGTCTAGTTATCTTGAATGCAAATGCTTGCCATGTGTTTGCAAAAATGACACATTTGCTCTTTATTGATAAATTAAGGACCACATGCTATAATGCTCCCAATATACTTTGAGAGACCAGACAAAGATCCACTCTAATCGTTCAGATGGTGACAGAATGTGTGGACACTCATTTCGAAGCTCTTTCCCAGTTCTAGTACTGCTCATGGTGTAACCATAGTTAAACATTCATTATGCCAACTGTCAGTGTGATATCGACAGTGGGATTTGGGTTATAAGGATCTGGGAAAAAATTATAACAAAATGTTTTAGATGACCCAGGCCTTCTACATAAAGTGAAACAGACCAACAAAAAACTAAAATAAACTATCATTAGTTTCATTATGTTTCTTTATTAATGAGAATGTTATCATCATAATTACCATCACCTATTTGCCTGTGATAATATCTTTCCAATCTTGCTTATCACAAATTTAACGATCCAAGCTGCAGTATGGTTATGCTTTGGAATCTCAAAAAAAGGTCCCAATAAAAAAAGTATGCTTAGATGTTTCTTAAATCCACACCCTTTAGCAACGCTGCAAGCATTTGTGTTGGATGAATAGGCCTATGGGTTTTAGTGGGGGATTTATAGAATAACAGAGTAATCCTGGATTCTTTCGGTGGATATGTACATACAGTGACTTGCGAAAGTATTCACCCCCCTTGGCATTTTTCCTATTTTGTTGCCTTACAACCTGGAATTAAAATTGATTTTTTGGGGGTTTGTATCATTTGATTTACACAGCATGCCTACCACTTTGAAGATGCAATTATTATTTTTTTGTGAAACAAAACAAGAAATAAGACAAAAAAACAGAAAACTTGAGCGTGCATAACTATTCAACCCCCCAAAGTCAATACTTTGTAGAGCCACCTTTTGCAGCAATTACAGCTGCAAGTCTCTTGGGGTATGTCTCTATAAGCTTGGCACATCTAGCCACTGGGATTTCTGCCCATTCTTCAAGGAAAAACTGCTCCAGCTCCGTCAAGTTGGATGGGTTCCGCTGGTGTACAGCAATCTTTAAGTCATACCACAGATTCTCAATTGGATTGAGGTCTGGGATTTGACTAGGCCATTCCAAGACATTTAAATGTTTCCCCTTAAACCACTCGAGTGTTGCTTTAGCAGTATGCTTAGGGTCATTGTCCTGCTGGAAGGTAAACCTCGTCCCAGTCTCAAATCTCTGGAAGACTGAAATGTCCCTGTATTTAGCGCCATCCATCATTCCTTCAATTCTGACCAGTTTCCCAGTCCCTGCCGATGAAAAACATCCCCACAGCATGATGCTGCCACCGCCATGCTTCACTGTTGTTCTCAGGGTGATGAGAAGTGTTGGGTTTGCGCCAGACATAGCGTTTTCCTTGATGGCCAATAAGCTCAATTTGAGTCTTATCTGACCAGTGTACCTTCTTCCATATGTTTGGGGAGTCCAAACGTGTTTGCTTATTTATTTTTTATAGCAATGGCTTTTTTCTGGCCACTCTTCCGTAAAACCCAGCTCTGTGGAGTGTACGGCTTAAAGTGGTCCTATGGTCAGATACTGCAATCTCCGCTGTCGAACTTTGCAGCTCCGTCAGGGTTATCTTTGGTCTCTTTGTTGCCTCTCTGATTAATGCCCTCCTTGCCTGGTCCGTGAGTTTTGGTGGGCAACCCTCTCTTGGCAGGTTTGTTTTGGTGCCATATTCTTTCCATTTTTTTAAAATAGATTTAATGGTGCTCCGTGGGATGTTCAAAGTTTCAGATATTTTTTTATAACCCAACCCTAATCTGTACTTCTCCACAACTTTGTCCCTGACCTGTTTGGAGAGCTCCTTTGTCTTCATGGTGCTGCTTGCTTGGTAGTGCCCCTTGCGTAGTGGTGTTGCAGACTCTGGGGCCTTTCAGAACAGGTGTATATATACTGAGATCATGTGACACTTAGATTGCACACAGGTGGACATTATTTAACTAATTATGTGACTTCTGAAGGTAATTGGTTGCACCAGATCTTATTTAGGGACTTCATAGCAAAGGGGGTGAATATATATGCACGCACCACTTTTCCGTTATTTATTGTTTAGAATTCTTTCAAATAATTTATTTTTTTCATTTCACTTTACCAATTTGGACTATTTTGTGTATGTCCATTACATGAAATCCAAATAAAAATCCATTTAAATTACAGGTTGTAATGCAACAAAATAGAAAAAACGGCAAGGGGGATGAATACTTTTGCAAGGCACTGTAATGTACATAACATCCTGCGCCAGACACAATTCAAAAATATCTAATCATATTTACATGCCTATACATATTCCAGGAGGACTCCAGCATTGGAGTAATGACTGAAACGTCTTTGAAGGCCAACCTCAATAAACTGCATCACTAATTCATGCAAGCAAGGAGTCTGTCAAATATTTTATAAAATAATCAAAAACCTTTTCATAAAAAATTCAAAGATAAAGTAGCCTTTGAATAAAAGAGATTCAAACAGTATATTAAATAAAACTAAGACAAATGCAGTGATAAGTACGTTTTCCTTCTGAACATGGCGCGACCGTAACTTGAATACCTCTCGACAAATTTGAAAATTACCCAGGATATGAAATACTGTTCACTGGTGTGCTTCATCAATTACTGTAAAATGAAGTATTTTGCTGCTCCAGCAAACCTGCGCTGGCGGGAGTCGTTATTTATGTCCTGCTGTAAACAGTCAGATCATAACCATGGCTGCAAATAATATTTATTAATTATGAGAAAATATAATATTGAAGCGGTCAGCAAAACCCCAAACCGAAAAAAATGTATATGTCATCCAGAACTGATGTGACCACTGACTGACTCATATGAGTGGGTGAGTGAGGCTGTTATGAGATATGATATCGATAACCCTTTATTATCATTATGAAAATTATTTGTATTTATACAGCAGGTGATATACTGTGTTAATAACTGAAAGTGACAAGCCATACATACAACTATCTTGATTTTTAAACAGTTACTTTATGCCGATACTAGAGTACACACCATTTTTTTACTAAAGTGCAGAAAAAGCACATTCTCATGAAATGAGTGTCGGACAGCACTAGGAAGCCGCATTTCAGAGAATCTCTGTGTGATGTTGCTGTGAGCGAGTAGCTTGTATTTTTAGGTCTTTGCCCTGGGCACTCGCTGTCCCCTCAGTCCATATATGCACTCAGGCATACAGAGGGAGAGTGGAGCGGCAGAGTGGGGGCAGGCCCTTTTAAAGGTGAACTTCAGGTTTGTATTCAAAGGCAGAGTATTGGCAGGAGAGCACGGCTCCACTACCAACAACTCCAACCCCAGAGGAGGTCTCAAGCACAGATGTGGACGTGCCCGACAAACAAAATGTCAGGTCAAACCAACTCCCCCCTTCTCTAACTCAGCCAGGGGTTTGTTAGAATGAGGGTGGAATAGACCCTGAAGATGTTTTTACCAACTGCGTTTTCTCCTCTTTCTGTTCAGTGGTATCTCATTGAATACTGATACCCATACCAATAGCCTACAGTATGCCTGTGTATGGACACTATTAGCAATAGGATCCTGGGGATATGTCTCAATAATTCATTTTATCCTGCCTCTCTTTAGCTGTAGATCATTGCTGATTGGATCGAGATCAAGTTTAACCATTCTATGTCCCATTTTATGAAAAGCGCTGTTCACATACTATGCATTCTGCAAATCAAATTGCAAATGTCATGACATTATTTAACTGAATGATTTCACATTGGTAACCCAAGATGAGGCTGCAGCGAAGCTATTCATAACAAGATGGATTGATTCACAGTGTACCACACCCATTTACATTAGTTATCATAATGAATACTGATGTCAGTCAAAAGCTGTTTCCCACATACTTATGATAGCTCCATACTTTTGAGATTGTGCTAGAAACAATGAGGAGAGAGATATAGGTGGATAATGCATTAGTGTACCAGGAGAGCGAGAGAGAAAATGGATTGACACAGTAAAGTGTGCATCACTGAGATAAATTATGCCTTTTGATGTTTGCCCTTAATGGAGGAAGATAGTAACTGTCAGAGGCAATAATGGCCAAACAAAAAGCTTGTAGAAGGCATTTGTTCTTATTGAATTGCCTCCTTCAACTGTTTCCTAGCAGTTTTTCCTGTTTGAAAATATACTGACTGTATAAAACATTAGGAACACCTTCCTAATATTGAGTTGCACCCCCTTTTGCCCTCAGAATAGCCTCAGTTCATCAGGGCATGGACTCTACTAGGTTTCGAAAGCATTTTCGGACCGCTAAACAACTATTGATTTAGAACCACAGAGAGTTACCGAAAGTCGTAAAGAAAACAGGAACTGCCTCCACTATTCCAGCACCATTTCAACTTCAACATCATCAAATCACCTCTGCTTAGTCTAATACAGTGACAACTAAAAAATACCAAAACAATTTAGTCCAGTTAATGCAAGCTACATATGATTTTGCTGTCCATGGTTCTGATTTCTGTGTGTGTGTGTGTGTGTGTGTTCATGCAAGTTGTCACGTCTCCTCCCGTTGCTCCCCTCCGGTGCTCTTATTCGCCGGTCTACTGAGCCACCGGTCTGAGCGCACCACCTCGGCAACACCGGAATGGAAATCCAACGCACCCTAATCACCTCCAGGGCACCTGCACCTCATCATCTCATCACTACCCCTATATAGCCCTGGACTGTTCAGTGTTGTGTTGTGTGTGATTGTTAGTGTCTTGTCGTGTACTCGCTCTTTGTTGTTCTCTTTCTCAGTGTTAAGTAAACCTTTACATTGTTGATTCCTGCGTCTGCGTCCTGCCTCTTCGTATCCTCAGTACTCGTCACAGAATCACACACCAATCACGAAGATGGATGCAGCAGGTAATCCTCCTGGAGTTTCCCAGCGCCTCGACCAGCACCAGCAGCAGATTGCCCAGCTGAACGCTGCCATGCAGGAAGTGCTCCAAACGCTGCATAAACTGACCATCGCTCCGGTTACACCTCAGGGAGCGGCGAGTGCACCCAGTCCACCTCCTCCCGAGCTATCACCAACGTCTGAAGGACCCCTCGCCCTGCCAGAGCGCTATGACGGGAAAACAACGAAATGTAGAGGCTTCCTGCTACATGTTTCACTATATCTGACGTGTCAGCATGGGGCATCGCCATCTGACCAAGCCAGGATAGCACTGGTGATTTCGCTACTGAAGGGAAAGGCACTAGATTGGGCCACGGCAGTCTGGGAAGGAGGTGAGGCCGCGGCGCTTCCCTACTCCACCTTCCTCGCTCGGTTCAGGGCGGTGTTCGATCATCCTCCGGCTACAACAGGGAGAGGGGGCCGCATGCAAGTACGCCCTGAGCTTTCGCACAGTGGCGGTGTCTTCCGGCTGGAATGAGTGTGCTCTGCGCACAGCCTTCAGGAGAGGCTTACGGGAGGACATCACGACGGAACTCGCATGTCGAGACGACGAGATGGACCTTGATACCCTCATCGCCACGTCCATTCGTCTTGATGACATGTTGAGAGACCGACGGCATTCCCAACACCTCCCGGAGCCTCGACGCTCACCCCATTTGAGCTATGGAAGACGCCCTGCCTCCGAGTCCTCACCCATGGAGGTGGGCAGCACCCCCTACACCACCACGGACCACAGATCTCCTGGCGGATCCCTATCTAGGCGGTATGACTCCCATCGCCGCTCCGTGAGTGTTCTGTCACCAAACCATTGTTTTTGGTTCCCCTAACGATGAATGGTTCTTCCTTCTCTTCACTTTCCATGGCAATGATAGAAATCCGGATCAGCGGGGAACCTTATGTCACGCCCTGGCTCTGGGGACTCTTATATGTTGAGCCAGGGTGTGGATTTTCTATGGGTGATTTTCTATGTTGTGTTCTAGTTCGTGTTTTCTATGTTGGCCAGGGTGGTTCCCAATCAGAGGCAGCTGATTCTCGTTGTCTCTGATTGGGGACCATACTTAGGCAGCCTGTTGGCACTTTTGTTTTGTGGGATCTTGTTCTGTATAGGTTTGTGTTGGTGAACCTTTAGACTTCACGTATCGTTTTGTTGTTAGTGTAAAGTACTAATTAAAAGATGTACGCCTATCACGCTGCGCCTTGGTCCGGTTCCTATAACGAACATGACAGAAGATCCCACCAATATAGGACCAAGCAGCGTGTGCAGGAGCAAACGCCGGGTATGGAACAGGAGGTTACTCTAGTGGATGTCCTCCTCGGTTGGGGGAAGATCACGGAGGAGGAGGCCGTCCGCTACCGGAGGGCAATGAGGGAGGATGCCCATGCAGGAGAGGAGAAGCGTCGCCAACCGGGCCATCGTCGGACAGGCGAGAGGCAACCCCAATAATTTTTTTGGGGGGGGCACACGGCATGGACGACGGGGCTGCTGGAGGCAGCTACAGGGCGAGTTTGCGGACTAGGAGAGGAGGCCACCAGGTTACGGGGGCCATTGGTCATGAGGGGGAGGAGAGTGTAGAGGCACGGCGAGAGGTACTGGGGTGTGTTACCAGTCCGGTCCGGCCCGTTTCTGATCCCCGCACAAGGCCAGTGGTGTGTGTTCCCAGTACGGTCCGGCCTGTTCCTGCTCCCCGCACCTAGCCTGTGGTGCGCGTCGCCAGCCCGGTCCGGTCTGTTCCTGCTCCCCGCACCAAGCCTGTGGTGCGTGTCGCCAGCCCGGTCCGGCCTGTTCCTGGCTCAGACTACACAACCCCACCATCAATTGGATCACCAAGAGATCACAGCCTGATCCCCCTCATGCCGGTGGACCTGCCTGCCGGTGGTTTGTTGTTCCACGTCAGAGGAGAGTCCGGAGTCCGCCCTCCAGCCCAACATTCCACGTGAGTGCGATATCTTCTCTGTGTGTCTCCTTCCTCACAGGCCCTGAGACTGCGCCATTGACCTGCTGGAGGGACAACACCCCCCGAAGAGTCGCATTTACTCCCTTTCCATAGCGGAGACTGAGGCCATGGAGAAGTGTGTTGCGGAGACCCTGAAACAGGGGTTCATCAGATGCTCTACTTCTCCTGCCTCCGCCAGCTTCTTCTTCGTGGCCAAAAGAGACGGAGGACTGAGACCGTGCATTGACTACCGGTGGCTGAACGCAGTCACCACCAAGTACCGGTACCCCCTCCCTCTGGTTCCGTCGGCCATCAAGCAGCTGCGAGGGGCCCGGTACTTTACCAAGTTGGACCTGACGAGTGCCTACAACCTGATGCGAATCCAGGAAGGAGACGAGTGGAAGACAGCATTCAACACTACCTCAGGCCACTATGAATACTGCGTCATGCCTTGCGGCCTCGCCAACGCACCTTCCGTGTTCCAATGACGTGTTCTGAGACATGCTGAGTAGAAAGGTGGTGGTGTACATTGACGATATCCAGATCTACTCGGCTACGTTCGAGGAGCATGTCAGGGACGTCAGAGTGGTCCTACTCCACCTCCGGGAACACAGCCCTGTGTGTGTGTGTGTTCGTGCAAGTTGTCACGTCTCCTCCCGTTGCTCCCCTCCGGCACTCTGATTTGCCGGTCTACTAGGCCACCGGTCTGAGCGCACCACCTCGGCAACACCGGAATGGAAACCCAATGCACCCTTATCACCTCCAGCGCACCTGCACCTCATCATCTCATCATCCTGCCTCTTCGTATCTTCAGTACTCATCACACAAGTAGAAAAACATGTTGACTCACCCTACTTGTAGAGAAACACCAATGCCATCCTCCTCTCTTTCATGTTGACGAAACGGTCTATGGCTCTGTCATACAGTACACGCTTTTATTTTTTGTTGTCCTAGGCTACATGGAACTTTATTCCACATCAAGTAACTCATGCAGGCAGTTAAATTAGATTTTTTTTAAACAGATAAAAATACACCTTATGGAACAGCGGGGACTGTGAAGCAACACGAACATAGGCACAGAAACATGCATACAAACACACAATAACATACGCACTATACACACACGTACACATGGATTTTGTGTAGTAGATATGTGGTAGTAGAGTAGGGGCCTGAGGGCACACACTTAATATGTTGTGAAATCTGTTGTGAATGTATTGTAATGTTTTAAAAAATGCATAACTGCCAAAATTTTGCTGGACCTCAGGTAGATCCATAATAAATACAAATACAAATACTTCCATTCAACGTTAGCTAGTTAACATTAGCCTTCTACAGTGAGGTAAAAAAGTATTTGATCCCTTGCTGATTTTGTACGTTTGCCCACTGACAAAGACATGATCAGTCTATAATTTTAATGGTAGGTTTATTTGAATAGTGAGAGACAGAATAACAACAAAAAAATCCAGAAAAACGCATGTAAAATTTTTTATATATTGATTTGCATTTTAATGAGGGAAATAAGTATTTGACCCCTCTGCAAAACATGACTTAGTACTTGGTGGCAAAACCCTTGTTGGCAATCACAGAGGTCAGACGTTTTTTGTAGTTGGCCACCAGGTTTGCACACATCTCAGGAGGGATTTTGTTCCACTCCTCTTTGCTGATCTTCTCCAAGTCATTAAGGTTTTGAGGCTGACGTTTGGCAACTCAAACCTTCAGCTCCCTCCACAGATTTTCTATGGGATTAAGGTCTGGAGACTGGCTAGGCCACTCCAGGACCTTAATATGCTTCTTCTTGAGCCACTCCTTTGTTGCCTTGGCCATGTGTTTTGGGTCATTGTCATGCTGGAATACCCATCCACGATCCATTTTCAATGCCCTGGCTGAGGGAAGGTTTGACAGTACATGGCCCCATCCATCGTCCCTTTGATGCGGTGAAGTTGTCCTGTCCCCTTAGCAGAAAAACACCCCCAAAGCATAATGTTTCCACCTCCATGTTTGACGGTGGGGATGGTGTTCTTGGGGTCATAGGCAGCATTCCTCCTCCTCCAAACACAGCGAGTTGAGTTGATGCCAAAGAGCTCGATTTTGGTCTCATCTGCCCACAACACTTTCACCCAGTTCTCCTCTGAATCATTCAGATGTTTATTGGCAAACTTCAGATGGGCCTGTATATGTGCTTTCTTGAGCAGGGGGACCTTGTGGGCTCTGCAGGATTTCAGTCCTTATCGGCATAGTGTGTTACCAATTGTTTTCTTGGTGACTATGGTCCCAGCTGCCTTGAGATCATTGACAAGATCCTCCCGTGTAGTTCTGGGCTGATTCCTCACCATTCTCATGATCATTGCAACTCCACGAGGTGAGATCTTGCATGGAGCCCCAGGCTGAGGGAGATTGACAGTTATTTTGTGTTTCTTCCATTTGCGAATAATAGCATCAACTGTTGTCACCTTCTCACCAAGCTGCTTGGCGATGGTCTTGTAGCCCATTCCAGCCTTGTGTAGGTCTACAATCTTGTCCCTGACATCCTTGGAGAGCTCTTTGGTCTTGGCCATGGTGGAGAGTTTGGAATCTGATTGATTGATTGCTTCTGTGGACAGGTGTCTTTTATACAGGTAACAAACTGAGATTAGGAGCACTCCCTTTAAGAGTGTGCTCCTAATCTCAGCTCGTTACCTGTATAAAAGACACCTGGGAGCCAGAAATCTTTCTGATTGAGAGGGGGTCAAATACTTATTTCCCTCATTAAAACACAAATCAATTTATAACATTTTTGACATGCGTTTTTCTGGATTTTGTTGTTGTTATTTTGTCTCTCACTGTTCAAATAAACCTACCATAAAATTTATAGACTGATCATTTCTTTGTCAGTGGGCAATCGTATAAAATCAGCAGGGGATCAAATACTTTTTTCCCTCACTGTACATCTAGCTACATCCTCTCAGGCCAGGGGCACAACAATGTATGAATTAATGGTTGGATCAGAATCGTCATTACAATCACTGGCCAGTATGGAGAATTAAGTAAATCCACACGTCCAAATCCCTATCTCCATCCATGGCTAATTTAGGAAAGGGCCCATTTTAGCTAGGTGCGCAGGACAATTCACAGTTGAGCTCGCTCAGTTTAGCTCAATGCTTATTGGCACATTTTTTATACTTTTTTTTAGCAAGGGAGGCCAAATGCTCACTGGCTTCTCTTGCCTTCAATGCTACGGGCGGCAACAATGTCATACTCGTTTGGACCAGACAGCATCAGATAGCTAGCCTACATGTAGAGGGCGCTGTTTTGCTCGCTCGGATGCTTTCTCCTGTGAGATACGTTCAACCTCTTGTGAATTGAATAAAACATTTGGGGGAAGCCTGGCTTCCCTTGGCATCCATAAATACACGCCACTGGTTGACTCCAATGCTTCCCACAGTTGTGTCAAGTTGGCTGGATGTCCTTTGTGTGGTGGACCATTCTTGATACAAACGAGAAACTGTTGAGCATGAAAAACACAGCAGCTTTGCAGTTCTTTACACACTCAAACTGCCGCATCTGGCACCTACTACTATACTCCGTTCAAAGGCACTTAAATCTTTTGTCTTGCCCATTCACCCTCTGAATGGCACATTCACAATCCATGTCTCAATTGTCACAAGGCTTAAAAATCCTTCTTTAACCCTTCATCTACACTGATTGAAGTGGATTTAACAAGTGGCATCAATAAGGGATAATAGCTTTCACCTGGATTCACCTGGTCAGTCTATGTCATGGAAAGAGCTTGTTTTGTTTTGTAATGCTTGTAATGTTTTGTACACACAGTGTATATTTTCTAATTTGATAGACATCTCCCCTCTGTTGAGCTGAATGTCCAATTACCATTTACATTCTGAACCACAAAAATACTTAATCCAAGGCCATGGCATAAAACCTTCACCTCCATTTTCTACTAATCTAAACTACTCAATTGTATTAAAGAGGTTGATATGGTGAATTAGTTACTAAATAAATGCACAGCTTGAGGGGGGTTTAGCATAATCAGCAGTTCATGAGGAGCAGCCTTGAGAGACTGATGTGTGGTACTGCTGCACCTTCTCCACTCAGGTCTAATGAGTTCATGCAAAGGGGAGGCCAATTGCTGACGTGAGTTCATAAGCATTAGCTTGGACCAGGCACCAGGCAGATCTACTTATCTTTAAATCATCTGCATTTTCAGACAGTATAGCCAATTATATGGCTATAGCAGCGCCGCATTGCCACCAGTAACAACCTCTCCCTCAACGTGATCAAGACAAAGGAGATGATTGTGGACTACAGGGAAAAAAAGAGGACTGAGCACGCCCCCATTCACATCGAAGGGGCTGTAGTGAAACAGGTTGAGAGCTTCAAGTTCTTTGGTGCCCACATCACCAACAAACTATCATTGTCCAAACACACCAAGACAGTCGTGAAGAGGACACGACCATGCCTGCTGCAAGGCACTACAGAGGGTAGTGCGTACGGCCCAGTACATCACTTGGGGCCAAGCTTCCTGCCATCTAGGACCTCTATACCAAGCGGTGTCAGAGGAAGGCCCTAAAAATTGTCAAAGACTCCATCCACCCTAGTCATAGAATGTTCTTTCTGCTACCGCACGGCAAGCGGTACCGGAGCGCCAGTCTAGGTCCAAAAGGCTTCTTAATAGCTTCTACCCCCAAGCCATAAGACTCCTGAACAGCTAATCATGGCTACCCAGACTATTTGCATTGCTCCCCCACCCCACCCCACCCCACCCCAACCCCCTCTTTTACGCTGCTGCTACTCTGTTTATTATTTATGCATAGTCACTTTAACTACATTTACATTTTAGTCATTTAGCAGACGCTCTTATCCAGAGCGACTTACAGTTAGTGAATACATATTTTTTTATACTGGTCCCCCGTGGGAATCTACCCACATGTACATATTACCTCAATTACCTCGACTAACCGGTGACCCCGCACATTGAGTCTGTACCGGTACCCTCTGTATATAGCCTCCCTACTGTCATTTTATTTTACTGCTGCTCTTTAATTATTTGCTATTTTTATTTTTTTACTTATCTATTTTTTTTTCTTTTTCTTAAAAACTGCATTGTTGGTTAAGGGCTTGTAAGTAAGCATTTCACTGTAAGGTCTACACCTGTTGTATTTGGCACATGTGGCAAATACAATTTGATTTGATTTGATCCACCAATGGTCTAGCTCTCTACAGCGCCATGCAGTCAGGTCGCTGCCTTAGACCTGGGTCATACTGGAGTAGAGGGATGGTTTTGAGTGAAGGGCAGATGGGATATGAGCCTTCTGAACGTCAGAGAGAGACGTTGACATACAGTATTTATGTCACAGTCTCTCTGTGCTTCTATGAGTCAATGATTGGCAGTGGATGACGATCTTAATCACCATGGGGTTCAGTAACCTAATATCCCTCATCACTAGAACTCTGTTTCTTAGTCAAAATGTCACATTTAGTACAGGCTACTTTGCCATATGCTGCTTTGAAACCAAAGTAGTAATTACTGACAATAATTCATTGTGAGTACCAGCCACCGCACTCTGACTGCAGTCAGACATTCTCTTTGCCTCACAAAATATTTTATATTTTATTCGCAGCAATGTCATTTTACACCAGGATGGCAAACCCCAAAAAACGATCTAGATGATTTTGAACTGTTTGTGAGTTTAAACAAAATCACCACTGCTGATTTGGAAAGATGACAGAACATGTAATAGCAATGACTAACTGCTGTTTTGTGTTTTTGTGCATTTTGCCCCTGCCAACAGGGGTATTTTCTCCTCTATTTTAAATCCTTCCCTGACTAATTATTCATTGTAGATACACATTCTCAGATAATGAATGCCTTACCACCAAGCTATGAAATTAGCATAGACCCTTATGTGCTAAAACACACACAGATACAACAGAGAATCTACCCCCCATACCATGGTGCTAAATTCAACCAAGGAAGACCAAGAATAGCTTTAGCAAATGTTCTCCCTACAATAAATAACATATTGTCATTTTGTGTCTATTATTATCTGGGGAAGAGAATCATTTAAATGTAGCAAAAGATATCTGCTTGAGGAGCAAAGGACAACAGTGCCCCCCTGTGGACTGATGCGGCTCCTCAGCCAGTTGACAGTAGTGATGGGTAGTAGTCTTTTCAGTGAGCTGGCTCTTTAGGCTCCGGTCAGCTCAAAAAGCTGTTAATTTGGCTCCCAAACGGCTTAACCCTCCCGTTGTCCTAGGGTCAAAATGACCCGCCACTGTGACCCACCAACTTTATTTAATTTTTATATTTTTTGGATCATTTGTGAGAAGGAGGCAGTGATACTTTCTTTAAAGTCTCACTGCCTCCTTCTCACAAATGATCCCAAAAATATAAAAATTAAATAAAGTTGGTTCAACACAGTGGCAGGTCATTTTGACCCTAGGACAACGGGAGGGTTAAAAATTTACCTAAAACCATAAAAATTGGCCGGGGTGGATGGGTGGCGTATAACACGAACGTCTAGCAACCCAAAGGTTGCGAGTTTGAATGTCATCACGGACAACTTTAGCATTTTAGCTAATTAGCAACTTTTCAATTACATTTACATTTACATTTTAGTCATTTAGCAGACGCTCTTATCCAGAGCGACTTACAGTTAGTGAGTGCATACATTTTTTTTCATACTGGCTCCCCGTGGGAATCGAAACCACAACCCTGGCATTGTTTACGCACCTTTTTATTTTGGTAATGATCAGGTATGCTCGTTATGTTCGCCTGCTCCCCCTGGATTTGTCTTGTTAGCAGCGCATTCATTCACAGCTCTGTCCAATGGCAAACTCTGCCCATGGCACAGGCCGAGACGTGAAGTGAACTACCTCAGCCCAGACCAATGCTGGCAAGTGGAAAGTAGAAAGAGACGCTGCTGACAGTGGCCGAACATAAGGCAATTTTTTTAACGTCCCGTGTCAACAGACATCCCCCAAACAAACAAAAACGGACTCTCAGATAATGAGCGTAGATAGTCGCTGATATTTCAATCAGATGGCTAGCTAGATAGACATTTACATTTTTGTCATTTAGCAGGCGCTCTTATCCAGAGCGACTTACAAATTGGTGCATTCACCTTATGATAGCCAGTGGGACAACCACTTTACAATATTATTATTTATATTTTTTTGGGGGGTGAGGTAAGAGGGGGTAGAAGGATTACTTTATCCTATCCCAGGTATTCCTTAAAGAGGTGGGGTTTCAAGTGTCTCCGGAAGGTGGTGAGTGACTCCGCTGTCCTGGCGTCGTGAGGGAGCTTGTTCCACCATTGGGGTGCCAGAGCAGCGAACAGTTTTGACTGGGCAGAGCGGGAACTGTGCTTCCGCAGAGGTAGGGGGGCCAGCAGGCCAGAGGTGGATGAATGCAATGCCCTCGTTTGGGTGTTGGGACTGATCAGAGCCTGAAGGTACGGAGGTGCCGTTCCCCTCACAGCTCCGTAGGCAAGCACCATGATCTTGTAGCAGATCAACTGGAAGCCAGTGGAGTGTGCGAAGGAGCGGGGTGACGTGAGAGAACTTGGGAAGTTTGAACACCAGACGGCTGCGGCGTTCTGGATGATTTGTAGGGGTTTAATGGCACAGGCAGGGAGCCCAGCCAACAGCGAGTTGCAGTAATCCAGACTGGAGATGACAAGTGCCTGGATTAGGACCTGTGCCGCTTCCTGTGTAAGGCAGGGTCATACTCTGTGAATGTTGTAGAGCATGAACCTACTGGAGCTGGTCACCGCCTTGATGTTAGCGGAGAATGACAGGGTGTTGTCCAGGGTCACGCCAAGGCTCTTTGCACTCTGGGAGGACGACACAACGGAGTTGTCAACCGTGATGGCGAGATCATGGAACGGGCAGTCCTTCCCCGGGAGGAAGAGCAGCTCTGTCTTGCCGAGGTTCAGCTTGAGGTGGTGATCCGTCATCCACACTGATATGTCTGCCAGACATGCAGAGATGCGATTCGCCATCTGGTTATCAGAAGGGGGAAAGGAGAAGATTAATTGTGTGTCGTCTGCGTAGCAATGATAAGAGAGGCCATGTGAGGATATGACAGAGCCAAGTGACTTGATGTATAGCAAGAATAGGAGAGGGCCTAGAACTGAGCCCTGAGGGACACCAGTGGTGAGAGCACGTGGTGCAGAGACAGATTCTCGCCACGCCACCTGGTAGGAGCGACCTGTCAGGTAGGACGCAATCCAAGAGTGAGCCGCGCCGGAGATGCCCAACTTGGAGAGGGTGGAGAGGAGGATCTGATGGTTCACAGTATCAAAAGCAGCAGATAGGTCTAGAAGGACGAGAGCAGAGGAGAGAGAGTTAGCTTTAGCAGCATTACTTTGCATGTTAGCTAACCCTTCCCCTAACCCTAACCTTAACCCTTTAACCTAACTCCTAAACGTAACCCTAACCTTAACCCTAACCCCTAAGCCTAACCCCTAGCCAGCTAACATTAGCCAGCTAGCTAATGTTAGCCACCTAGTTAGAATTCGTAACATAACATACATTTTGCAAATTCCTAACATATAATACAAATTGTACTTCGTAACATATCAGACGAAATGGGCAATGTACGTCCACAAATTAATACATACCATACGAAACGTAACATATCGTACTAAATGGAGTGTCACAGATTTACAAACAGAATAATATGAAATGCTCTGAGACCAGGTTGGACCAAATTATTAGATGGCCTGCAAATGTTTTCTACCCACAGCAAAAATGTGTGTGGACCAAAAAAATCTCTCTCCTCACTATCTATTGTTCCTGTAGTGTCACGTTCGTTCATGAACGGGTCAGACCAAGGCGCAGTCCAAGGTACACAAACAACATACCTAACACGTGACAGAAGATCCCACCAAACGAGGACCAAGCAGCGTGTCCAGGAGCAGACAGCATGGACATGAGAGGAGATCCTGGAGGGAAAGGGTTCCTGGACATGGGAGGAGATTCAGGCCGGGATGGATCGCCGTCCTTGGGAGGAGAAAGTGGAGGCGCGGTATAGAGAGGAGCAGCGGCAACGCAGAAGGCGCCGGCCGAGGAAGAAGCCCGAGAGACAGCCCCAATATTTTTTTTTGGGGGGGGCTAAAAGGGTGGTTGGCAGAGCCTAGTGTTAGAGCAGAGCCAACTCCCTGTACTCACGCGAGGAGGCGTGTGACTGGGCAGGCTCCGTGTTATGCGGAGCTACGTACTGTGTCGCCAGTGTGCCGGCACAGCCCTGTACGTCCTGTGCTAACACCACGCACGTGTCGTGCGAAGATGGGCATCCAGCCAGCCCGGTCCGGACTGTTCCTGCCCCTCGCACCAAGCCAGTGGTGCGCGTCGCCAGCCCGGTCCGGCCTATTCCTGCTCCTCGCACCAAGCCAGTGGTGCGTGTGTCCAGTCCGGCACAGCCCGTGCCTGTTCCACCGGTGCCTGGTTCGGCACCGGTCAGCTGCTCTACTCCGGAGCCAGAGCAGTCCGCTCCACCGGGGTGCAGTCCAGATCCGGTCAGCGGCTCCACTCCGGAGCCAGAGCAGTCCGCTCCACCGGTGCCTAGTCCAGCTCCGGTCAGCGGCTCCAGTCCGGAGCCTGAGGAGTCTGCTCCACTGGTGCCCAGTTCAGCTCCGGTCAGCTGCTCCACTCCGGAGCCAGAGCAATCCGCTTCACCGGGGTCGAGTCCAGCTCCGGTCAGCTGCTCCACTCCGGAGCCAGAGCAGTCCGCTCCACCGGGGTCCAGTCCAGATCCGGTCAGCGGCTCCACTCCGGAGCCAGAGCAGTCCGCTCCACCGGTGCCTGATCCAGCTCCGGTCAGCGGCTCCACTCCGGAGCCAGAGCAGTCCGCTCCACCGGGGTCCAGTCCAGATCCGGTCAGCGGCTCCACTCTGGAGCCAGAGCAGTCCACTCCACCGGCGGCCAGTCCAGCTCCGGTCAGCGGCTCCAGTCCGGAGCCTGAGCAGTCCGCTCCACCAGTGCCTGGTTCAGCTCCGGTCAGCGGCTCCAGTCCAGACCCAGACGTCAGCCCCTCTCCAGGTTCGGGGTCTCCCACACCAGGGTCCAGACAGGGCTTGGAGTATAGTGGGAGGAAGGAGAGGGGAAGCAACGCGCCGAGGTCTAGACCAGACCAGGGGCGCAACAGGGAGGCGAAGAGTGAGAGATCGTCACGCCCTGAGCCGGATCTGCCTCCGAGGCGGAATGTCCACCCGGCCCCTACCCTGTTATGTATATGTTGTGCGGTCGGAGTCCGCACCTTTGGGGGGGGGGGTACTGTCACGCCCTGACTCTGGGGACTCTTATTTGTTGAGTCAGGGTGTGTATTTTCTATGTGGTGATTGTCTATGTTGTATATTCTAGTATTTCTATTTCTATGTTGGCCGGTGTGGTTCCCAATCAGAGGCAGCTGTCGCTCATTGTCTCTGATTGGGGACCATACTTAGGCAGCCTATTGGCACTAGTGTGTAGTGGGATCTTGTTCCGTGTTAGGTATGTTGTTTGTGTACCTTGGACTTCACGTTTCGTCGTTGTGTTTATAAGTCTAATAAACATGAATGCATATCACGCTGCGCCTTGGTTTGACCCGTTCATGAACGAACGTGACATGTAGTGAGGAATTACAATCTTCAGAGAATGTTTTTTTAATTTATCTGCAGATTATCATTGTCTGGAACTCAAAAAGCAGTAGTAACAGTATGCAAATCAGGAAGCCAAATGAACGTATTTTTCAAAGATTTGATTCCGTTCACGACGTTCACCCAAAATAGACATTCAAAAAAAGCTGTTCATTCGCAAACGACCCATCACTAGTTTACAGCTAAATCCTGAAGCCAGTTGTAATGAATGTGCAGTGCTGCCTGCCTTAGCCATGGTTGTATTTATTTCACGGTAAATGAACATGCAGACCTTGCGTTCATAGATCCATTTCACTCTATATCTATATCCAATAGCCATTAACAGCTGCTTAAGTCTCCTCCACGCAATTAACTGTCATTAACTATGTAAGTATTAACAATGAGAAATGAGAAATGTCTTTAGTCGTGATAGTCAGAGGAACCAAAGTGCCTCTCTCAAGAGCTGTATTTCCCAGAGCACCCATGTCGGTATAGCACAGCAGGGTTCAAAACAAATATATGGAACCAGTCATCAACAGTGGGGGGCGCTGTCATACAAATACCCAGAGCCATGCCATGCATTGTCTGAGGAGGGCTCTACTACAATCCAGCACAAGCATGAGCATTTGCAGTTATAGAGACTCTATGGGCCGGTTTCCCGGACACAGGATAATGCTAGTCCTGGAGATTTCCATTGAACATGCTTTTTAGTCCAGGACTAGGCTTTTTCTGTGTCCAGGAAACTGGCCCATAGTCTCTATAACTGCATAAATGCTGATGTTTGTGGTCAAGTGTAGTAGAGCCCTCCTCTGACAATGACACAGTAGAGGTGTGACAAACTAATAAAGATATCTTATTGGGGATGATTGGGGTCGGTCAACTATGATTCAACTATGGTTCACCCTAAGAGTGAATCATCATCAGAATAAAGCATATTGGTCGATGGGATGTGCAACATAGACAGAAAAGATGAGGCCTCTGAGCCCAGGCATGTTATTATATCCTATCAATCATCAACCTCTCTCACAGACATTTTTGGATACGGGGGGTAAGACTTACATTGGCTTGAGTGATTTATAGGGCATAGAGCCTTTTCCTGACCACCATGTGACCTGACCAGGAAAAACTCCTGGCCCTCTGCATGAGATCAGGCATTGAGATTAACAGAGCACATGGTGCTACCTCCCATGGTGCAGTTCACAGGGTTGACTGTGACCGTCTCCCCATCACTCCATCTCAGTTGTATAGAAGAAGGGAAACGATTCAATTGTCCTCAGCCAACCCAGGCAGTTTCTCTCTGCCCAGGATTGTTGGTGCTAGCCTTATTTATATGCTGCCAGAGGAAGGAGAGCAAATTCCCTTTGCATAGAGAGAGGCGTCAGTCACACTGCTTTGATGTGTCAGTATATGCACTCAGTCTTGGCATCTAGCACTACTTGACTCAATCCAGGTTGCACACTCTCTATTTTTTAAATGTCGTCCTTGTCTGGAAGTAAGTGTTAGGGGATTTGTCAATTTGTCACCACAGAGAGCTGTTCACATCTAGGTCAACAGCCAACACAAATGAAAAACCAGAGTGTAGCTGTCTATCTTTGCCCTGTTTCAGAGCTGATTTTGGAACTTGAAAACAAATCATGGCATGTCTCTGTTCTCTTCTCTTCGGTCATGGTGTAGTAGTGGGGTGAATCACAAGGTCCCTGTCGTCTCTGAACCTGACTATTGTCCCTTTCTGTAGCGGTTGAAAATAGAGTGGTCATACATCATCCTACAGCTGTGTCCTGTGGGCTCAGAGAGACAAAGTCTTGTGAATCAATAAAGCCTGGGCCCAAGTCCTACTTCTACACACATTGCTAACCTCTGAGTTTTTTCTTCTCCCCACTTTTTCTTCCAGTGCTCTCTTCCTCTGGCTATGTCTATGTCTAAAGACAACTTCTGTCAATATTATCTGTTCTAACCCTTCCTGCTGCCCCACGTGTACAAGCTGTTATACACAGGAGGATTCAGCCTTGGTTGCAGAGAAGAGAATAGTTCATTAAGACCCAGGTCGGCTGGCTACTGAAGGCCCATTTGCTGCCACACATCATAGCATCTACATCAGACGTCTGGATATTCTAGCCTAGCACTAGGAGAGACTGTTTACATGATATAGATCCTTTGGGTACTACACACAAACCCCTTTAGTCTCCATGTAAATGACTATGGTAAAGATAGAGGGAACACCAGGGAGCAGTTCACTGTTAGTAAACTGGGGTTTCAATGTCATCAAACCTGTTTACCGTCCAACCAAGCCATTTCCTGTGGAGCACAAAGTATTCCTGCATTCATTACAATAATGTAATTGCACATTTGAAATCAAGAATATATAAATATGAAGTTATCCCATAACATGTTTATATTATGTAAACACTTGTTCAATCACTATTTCAAATCAAATCAAATTTTATTGGTCACATGCGCCGAATACAACAGGTGCAGACATTACAGTGAAATGCTTACTTACAGCCCTTAACCAACAGTGCATTTATTTTAAACAAAAAAGTAAGAATAAAACAACAACAAAAAAGTGTTGAGAAAAAAAAAAGAGCAGAAGTAAAAAATAAAGTGACAGTAGGGAGGCTATATATACAATAGAATAAAGTGACAGTAGGGAGGCTATATATACAGGGGGGTACCGTTGCATAGTCAATGTGCGGGGGCACCGGCCAGTTGAGGCAGTTGAGGCAATATGTACATGTGGGTAGAGTTAAAGTGACTATGCATAAATACTTAACAGAGTAGCAGCAGCGTAAAAAGGATGGGGTGGGGGGGCAGTGCAAATAGTCCGGGTAGCCATGATTAGCTGTTCAGGAGTCTTATGGCTTGGGGGTAGAAGCTGTTGAGAAGTCTTTTGGACCTAGACTTGGCACTCCGGTACCGCTTGCCGTGCGGTAGCAGAGAGAACAGTCTATGACTAGGGTGACTGGAGTCTTTGACAATTTTGAGGGCCTTCCTCTGACACCGCCTGGTATAGAGGTCCTGGATGGCAGGGAGCTTTGCCCCAGTGATGTACTGGGCCGTACGCACTACCCTCTGTAGTGCCTTGCGGTCAGAGGCCAAGCAGTTGCCATACCAGGCGGTGATGCAACCAGTCAGGATGCTCTCGATGATGCAGCTGTAGAATTTTTTGAGGATCTGAGGACCCATGCCAAATCTTTTTAGTCTCCTGAGGGGGAATAGGCTTTGTCGTGCCCTCTTCACGACTGTCTTGGTGTGTTTGGACCATGATAGTTCGTTGGTGATGTGGACACCAAGGAACTTGAAGCTCTCAACCTGTTCCACTACAGCCCCGTCGATGAGAATGGGGGCGTGCTCAGTCCTCTTTTTTTTCCTGTAGTCCACAATCATCTCCTTTGTCTTGGTCACGTTGAGGGAGAGGTTGTTGTCCTGGCACCACACGGCCAGATCTCTGACCTCCTCCCTATAGGCTGTCTCATCGTTGTCGGTGATCAGGCCTACCACTGTTGTGTCGTCGGCAAACTTAATGATGGTGTTGGAGTCGTGCCTGGCCATGCAGTCATGGGTGAACAGAGAGTACAGGAGGGGACTGAGCACGCACCCCTGAGGGGCCCCCGTGTTGAGGATCAGTGTGGCAGATGTGTTGTTACCTACCCTTACCACCTGGGGGCGGCCCGTCAGGAAGTCCAGGATCCAGTTGCAGAGGGAGGTGTTTAGTCCCAGGATCCTTAGCTTAGTGATGAGCTTTGAGGGCACTATGGTGTTGAATGCTGAGCTGTAGTCAATGAATAGCATTCTCACGTAGGTGTTCCTCTTGTCCAGGTGGGAAAGGGCAGTGTGGAGTGCGATAGAGATTGCATCATCTGTGGATCTGTTGGGGCGGTATGCAAATTGGAGTGGGTCTAGGGTTTCTGGGATTATGCTGTTGATGTGAGCCATGACCAGTCTTTCAAAGCACTTCATGGCTACAGACGTCAGTGCCACGGGTCGGTAGTCATTTAGGCAGGTTATCTTAGAGTTCTTGGGCACGGGGACTATGGTGGTCTGCTTGAAACATGTTGGTATTACAGACTCAGTCAGGGACATGTTGAAAATGTCAGTGAAGACACTTGCCAGTTGGTCAGCACATGCTCGGAGTACACGTCCTGGTAATCCGTCTGGCCCTGCGGCCTTGTGAATGTTGACCTGCTTAAAAGTCTTACTCACATCGGCTACGGAGAGCGTGATCACATAGTCGTCCGGAACAGCTGGTGCTCTCATGCATGCTTCAGTGTTGCTTGCCTCGAAGCGAGCATAGAAGTGGTTTAGCTCGTCTGGTAGGCTTGTGTCACTGGGCAGCTCGCGGCTGTGCTTCCCTTTGTAGTCTGTAATAGTTTTCAAGCCCTGCCACATCCGACGAGCGTCAGAGCCAGTGTAGTATGATTCAATCTTAGACCTGTATTGACTCTTTGCCTGTTTGATGGTTCGTCGGAGGTCATAGCGGGATTTCTTATAAGCGTCCGGGTTAGAGTCCCGTTCCTTGAAAGCGGCAGCTCTACCCTTTAGCTCAGTGCGGATGTTTCCTGTAATCCATGGCTTCTGGTTGGGGTATGTACGTACGGTCACTGTGGGGACGACATCATCGATGCACTTATTGATGAAGCCAGTGACTGATGTTTGATTAAGGACATTATTATGAGCAAACACTTAATACTATACTGATGGAGGGAACTGATGTGATATCACTGTCTGCTACTCCTTTGTCTTGGGTTTGCAGATGGAAGCATCTGAAGCTGTTTGCCTCCAGTCTGCCAAAAGGCATATGTGCAGACAGATAGCAGGCCTATATATGACATTGGATTGCAGGACTCTACAGGCGTCCAAATGTAAGATCTGAGCTCCGGCCTCTCTGGTTGACTGGTCAGCTGTGACTGGCCAGGCCTGGACCACAACCCCTACAAAAACCCCACCAGAGGGCTCCTCCCTGGGGTCAGGGTGTCTGCCAGCAGGGTTAAGCGCATTATGCTAGGGCTTTCTCTGCATATCACAAAGAGTATTGATCTGTGTGTGTGTATGGTTGTGTGTGTGTGTGTGTGTGTGTGTGTGTGTGTGTGTGTGTGTGTGTGTGTGTGTGTGTGTGTGTGTGTGTGTGTGTGTGTGTGTGTGTGTGTGTGTGTGTGTGTGTGTGTGTGTGTGTGTGTGTGTGTGTGTGTGTGTTTAATGTGGTCATAAACGTCAGGGAAAATAATATTGAACCATAAGGCTAAAATAGACACAAGGCTACAACTGCTTTGCTAGTATGTCAGTTACTTTCACCCATTCAATGCTGCCTAGTATACCACCTTTCGATACTGACAAGACAGCATAACACTCATCAGCAATGTACTGTCGCAGGACAATGATCAAAAACATTCTAATTACAAAAATGTCTAATTGAACTATTCAGACATATTGAGGAAAAACATCTGTTAATAATTTCTTAACACCTCCATTGCAGCTTTGTCAGAATATTTCTAAATTAGTGCAATGGATTTGAATTCACAGCTCTTAACACCCCCTCAACAACATAAATCCTACTACAGGAGCAAGCTGGAACATGTCAGGAATAACAAAGTCTTCCATTTCTTTAACACCCAGAGCCCCTCAAAGGACGTCTTTGAGCTAAAGTTCACAAACAGACACTCCTAAACACACTTTTATACCACAGAGAGCAGAATAATGAAACGGGTGGGAAAATATCAAAGCTTGACTTTGTCTGAGAGAGTAATCGCACACAGACACACACACACACACACACACACACACCCATGTCACCTTACACTGAGCATATGCTCTGATTTAATGCTTCCTGAGACCTCAGAGCCAGGTGGCACAGTGTGATCACAGACAACACAGCCCACATGACATTACTAACTACAGTGACATTGAGGAAACAAAAAGCTATTCCCCCATCCCTATCACTCTCCCTCCACAGCGTATCATATAATGAGATCACCAATTCACCACCTCACGTTGGTCTCACCAGAGAGAATAGAGAGCTGCCCTACATCTGGCACAGACAGGAGACAGGATTTACTTTTACACCACTGAACACGGGATGCTGTTATTGTCTTTTTTCCTGAATTTTGATTACAGATAATCATCTAGAACACAGAAAATCACTTGAAGACAAATTAGCACACTAGGGGGGTTGGAGTCTGGAACAGTCATTTCCAAACTTGCTCAGACAGTCAAAATGTTCTTTATTTAAAAAAGAAATAATAATAATCTAGAGTTGATGTCCTCCCCTTCACGATTCTAGGTAGCATAATACATTAAATCATCATCAAAATCCATCTGTTTAAACTGTAGATATCAGTTTTTTTGCATGAGCTGCGTCTCAATCCACCGCATCCACCAATGGCGGCCTACCGCATCTGCAGTGGAAGGTGGCTGAGCTACAAGCGGTGTTTGTCAGACCATGAGACATCCTGAAAATCGGTCTTATCACGAAAACGTCTGTAGCGTCCAAACGGCGTACAAGCTAATATGACCACTCTGTGGAAAGATGAGACTCCCACGAACACGATGGTGTTCGAAGTTTTGCTCTGGGACCCCCAGCGTCACGGGACACGTCTGAAGTCGCTACCGCCGATCTGCCAACTTCTGTCTGTAGCGTCCGAACAGTTTTGGCTATATACTAATTTACATGTTTTGCTCTAGGACACACACAATCCTCACAAGACTCATCTTAAGGTACCCCAGTACAAGTTGAAAAAATGTACGGAAGTATATGGGCGTAGTTTAGTGCCAATTTTCTTTTTTTATATGGGTAAAAATATATACAGTGGGGAGAACAAGTATTTGATACACTGCCGATTTTGCAGGTTTTCCTACTTACAAAGCATGTAGAGGTCTGTCATTTTTATCATAGGTACACTTCAACTGTGAGAGACGGAATCTAAAACAAAAATCCAGAAAATCACATTGTATGATTTTTAAGTAATTCATTTGCATTTTATTGCATGACATGAGTATTTGATACCTCAGAAAAGCAGAACTTAATATTTGGTACAGAAACCTTTGTTTGCAATTACAGAGATCATACGTTTCCTGTAGGTCTTGACCAGGTTTGCACACACTGCAGCAGGGATTTTGGCCCACTCCTCCATACAGACCTTCTCCAGATCCTTCAGGTTTCGGGGCTGTCGCTGGGCAATACGGACTTTCAGCTCCCTCCAAAGATTTTCTATTGGGTTCAGGTCTGGAGACTGGCTAGGCCACTCCAGGACCTTGAGATGCTTCTTACGGAGCCCCTCCTTAGTTGCCCTGGCTGTGTGTTTCGGGTCGTTGTCATGCTGGAAGAGCCAGCCACGACCCATCTTCAATGCTCTTACTGAGGGAAGGAGGTTGTTGGCCAAGATCTCGCGATACATGGCCCCATCCATCCTCCCCTCAATACGGTGCAGTTGTCCTGTCCCCTTTGTGTAAAAGCATCCCCAAAGAATGATGTTTCCACCTCCATGCTTCACAGTTGGGATGGTGTTCTTGGGGTTGTACTCATCCTTCTTCTTCCTCCAAACACAGCGAGTGGAGTTTAGACCAAAAAGCTCTATTTTTTGTCTCATCAGACCACATGACCTTCTCCCATTCCTCCTCTGGATCATCCAGATGGTCATTGGCAAACTTCAGACGGGCCTGGACATGCACTGGCTTGAGCAGGGGGACCTTGCGTGCGCTGCAGGATTTTAATCCATGACGGCGTAGTGTGTTACTAATGGTTTTCTTTGAGACTGTGGTCCCAGCTCTCTTCAGGTCATTGACCAGGTCCTGCCGTATAGTTCTGGGCTGATCCCTCACCTTCCTCATGATCATTGATGCCCCACGAGGTGAGATCTTGACAGGAGCCCCAGACCGAGGGTGATTGACCGTCATCTTGATCTTCTTCCATTTTCTAATAATTGCGCCAACAGTTGTTGCCTTCTCACCAAGCTGCTTGCCTATTGTCCTGTAGCCCATCCCAGCCTTGTGCAGGTCTACAATTTTATCCCTGATGTCCTTACACAGCTCTCTGGTCTTGGCCATTGTGGAGAGGTTGGAGTCTGTTTGATTGAGTGTGTGGACAGGTGTCTTTTATACAGGTAACGAGTTCAAACGTGTGCAGTTAATACAGGTAATGAGTGGAGAACAGGAGGGCTTTTTAAAGAAAAACTAACAGGTCTGTGAGAGCTGGAATTCTTCCTGGTTGGTAGGTGATCAAATACTTATGTCATGCAATAAAATGCAAATTAATTACTTAAAAATAATACAATGTGATTTTCTGGATTTTTGTTTTAGATTCCGTCTCTCACAGTTGAAGTGTACCTATGATAAAAATTACAGACCTCTACATGCTTTGTAAGTAGGAAAACCTGCAAAATCGGCAGTGTATCAAATACTTGTTCTCCCCACTGTATATATAGAGAGAGAGAGGTGACAGCATTGGAAATTATTTTGGTGGTTAATCTGCTTCTGTTTTGTGGGTGGCACTGTGTGCTGTTCTCGATGGATGGGTCCTGGCCTCTCGGGGCCTTAGGGATCCGGAGGGACGTGGGTGGGATGTCGATCACTGGGATGACGGCTCAACTTGGGATGGGGAGGGGCTTTAGCGGGGGAATTTGTGGAGAACAATTGAAGGGTTACTCAGTAGCTAGATACACAAGGTAGATGGATTATTTTAAATATGTTATTGGACCGTAAACAGATATGGCTCATTAACCTTTATGGACCAAAAAATGATGATCCGGACTACTTTGACAATATATATAATAAATTATCAACCCTGCGAGCAATTCAAGACAATATTATTATGGTGGGGGATTATAATACTATTTTAAATAGCTCAATGGACCGTAAAGGAAATCACACCACAAACAAACACCCACATGCTCTTAAGGAAATTGTGAATGTCATGGATACATTAGAACTAGTAGATATATGGAGGCTTAAATATCCTGATCTAGTGAGATATACATGGCGGAGACTCAATCAAGCTAGTCGTCTTGACTTCTTTCTTATCTCATTCTTGTTGGCACCAAAAGTTTAAAAAGTGTTGATAGGGGACAGAATGCGGTCGGACCATCATATGATTGGCATATACATTACTCTTACTGAATTTCCACGTGGGCGAGGATATTGGAAATTTTATCAAAGCCTATTGGATGATAATTTATTTATAATTAGAACAAAGGAATTTATAACTGACTTTTTCCGACATAACATAGGTACAGCAAATCCCCTTATTGTATGGGACACCTTTAAATGTGCCTTTAGAGGCCATGCAATTCAGTACTCATCTCGAAAACAAAAGCAATTTAGGTCAAAAGAGTTTATACTAAGAAAGGAAATAGAAAGTCTAACAGAACAGATAGATAACAATAAAACCTGTAACATAGAGGCTCAGAATAAATTTGAGGAAAAACAAAAAGAAATGGAGAAACTTATTCTAGAAAGATCAAGTGTAATATATTATTAAAATAAAGCAAACTGGATGGAATATGGGGAAAAATTCAATTTTTTTTTTTTAATCTTCAACATAGGAATGCTACCAAAAATAATTTAATGAAACTGGTTACAGTTGACGGAGTCACCCATGATATTTTGAAGGAGGAAACAAAGTACTTTAAGCATATGTTTTCTTTTCAGTCGCCTCCATCTCCTCTAACTGAAGCTAATTGTAGAGATTTTTTTCTATTGATAATGTAAAATTAACAGCCATACAGAAAGACTCATGTGAATGTGAAATTACAGAGGAGGAACTTCTGGATGCAATTAAAGACTTTAAGTCCGGGAAAACTCCAGGGTTGGATGGCATACCAGTCGAGGTATACCAAACCTTTTTTGATATACTAAGAGGACCGTTATTAGCATGTTTTAATCACTCCTATGTAAATGGTAGATTATCTGACACTCAAGAAGAAGGTCTGATCTCATTATTACTGAAACAGGATACAAGTGGAAAATATAAAGATCCAGTCCATTAAAAAAATTGGAGGCCCCTTACACTTCAGTGTTGTGATGCAAAAATTCTAGCAAAATGTATAGCGCATTGAATTAAAAAGGTATTGTCGGATATTATTTATTCTAATCAGACAGGTTTTTTACATGGAAGATACATTGGAGATAATATAAGGCAAGTATTGGAAACAATAGAACACTATGGAAAATATAGGAAACCAGGCCTGTTATTCATAGCAGACTTCGAAAAGGCATTTGATAAAGTACGACTGGGGTTTATATATAAATGCCTGGAGCATTTCAATTTTGGAGAATCTTTTATAAAATGGGTCAAAATCATGTATAGTAACCCTAGGTGTAAAATAGTAAATAATGGATATTTCTCAGAAAGTTTTAAACTGTCAAGAGGTGTGAAACAAGGTGGTCCACTATCGGCATATCTATTTATTGTGGCCATCGAGATGTTAGCTAATAAAATCAAATCCAACAATAATATCAGAGGATTAGAAATCCAGGGCTTAAAAACAAAGGTGTCATTGTATGCTGATGATTCATGTTTTCTTTTAAATCCACAACTAGAATCCCTCCACAGCCTCATAGAGGATCTAGATACATATTCTAATCTCTGGATTACAACCAAATTATGACAAATGTACTATATTACATATTGGATCACTAAAAAATATAAATTTTACATTACCATGTAGTTTACCAATAAAATTGTCTGATGGTGATGTGGATATACTCGGAATACATATCCCAAAGGAAATAAATGATCTCACTTCAATACATTTTAATAGAAAGTTAGCAAAAATAGATAAGATCTTGCTACCATGGAAAGGTAAATACCTGTCAATTTGTGGAAAAATCACCATGATTAACTCTTTAGTATTATCCCAGTTTACCTATTTGCTTATGGTCTTGCCTACGCCTAGCGAATAGTTTTTTTAATTATATGTGAAAAAAATTTGCCAGACAAAATTTAAAGGGCCTATTTATGTAATGAATATGAATTCGGAGGACAGAAATTATTAAATAATAAAGCATTAGACCTATCACTAAAAGCTTCAGTCATACAAAAGTTGTACTTAAATCCGAACTGGTTCTCAAGCAAATTAGTAAGATTGTCTCACCCCATGTTCAAGAATGGCCTTTTTCCCTTTATTCAGATTACAACCGCTCATTTTCAGTTATTTGAAAAGGAAATAATCTCCCAAATATCACTATTTCTAAAACAAGCCATAGAAAGTTGGTTGCAATTTCAATGTAATCCTCCAGAAACGACAGAACAAATAATGCAACAAATATTGTAGTTAAATTCAAATATACTTGTCACGGACGTTGAAGGACGAGTCAGACCAAGGTGCAGCGTGAAATGCATACGTTTATTATAACGATAAACACACGAACAAAACAACAAAACAACGTAACGTGAAGTCCTCAGGCTAAACACAATACAAGCCTCTACACGGAACAAGATCCCACAACTAATGATGCAAACAGGCTACTAAAGGATGATCCCCAATCAGAGACAACGAGCGACAGCTGGCTCTGATTGGGAATCACACCCGGCCAAACATAGAAACACAAACCTAGAATGCAAACAGAAATACTAACAAAGATATCCACACCCTGACTCAACATACAAGAGTCCCATAAGTCAGGGCATGACAGTACCCCCCCCCCCCCAAAGGTGCGGACTCCGACCGCACAAACCTGACATTCGCGGATCCGGCTCCGGGCGTGACGACTACATTCTCTCAGCCTCCCCGTTGCGCCCCTGGTCTGGTCTGGACCTCGGCGCGCTGCTTCCCCTCTCCTTCCTCCCACAATGCACCAAGCCCTGTCTGGACCCTGGTGTGGGAGACCCCGAACCTGGAGAGGGGCTGACGTCTGGGCCTGGATCGGCAATCCTCCCGCGATGCACCAAGCCCTGTCTGGGCCCTGGTTTGGGAGACCCTGAACCTGGAGCGGGGCTGACGTCTGGGTCTGGACTGGAGCCGCTGACTGGAGCTGGACTAGGCACCGGTGGAGCGGACTGCTCTGGTTCCGGAGTGGATCCGCTGACCGGAGCTGGACCAGGCACCGGTGGAGCGGACTGCTCTGGCTCCGGAGTGGAGCCGCTGACCGGAGCTAGACTGGGCACCGGTGGAGCGGACTGCTCTGGCTCCGGAGTGGAGCTGCTGACCGGAGCTGGACTGGGCACCGGTGGAGCGGACACGGGCCGTGCCGGACTGGACACACGCACCACTGGTCTGGTGCGAGGAGCAGGCACGGGCCGGACCGGACTAGGAACACGCACCACTGGCTTGGTGCGAGGAGCAGGAACGGGCCGGACTGGACTAGGAACACGCACCACTGGCTTGGTGCGAGGAGTAGGAACGGGCCGGGCCGGACTGGCGACACGCACCACTGGCTTGGTGCGAGGAGCTGGAACGGGCCGGGCCGGACTGGGAACACGCACCACTGGCCTGGTGCGAGGAGCAGGAACGGGCCGGGCCGGACTGGGAACACGCACCACTGGCTTGGTGCGAGGAACAGGAACGGGCCGTGCCGGACTGGACACACGCACCACTGGCTTGGTGCGAGGAACAGGAACGGGCCGTGCCGGACTGGACACACGCACCACAGGTCTGGTGCGAGGAGCAGGCACGGGCCGGACCGGACTAGGAAAATGCACCACTGGCTTGGTGCGAGGAGCAGGAACGGGCCGGGCCGGACTGGGGACACACACCACTGGCTTGGTGCGGGGAGCAGGTACGGGTCGTACCGGGCTGGGAACACGCACCACTTTCCTGGTGCGAGGAACAGGAACGGGCCGGGCCGGACTGGGAACACGCACCACTGG
Organism: Coregonus lavaretus; assembly: GCF_964263955.1. Classification (NCBI taxonomy): domain Eukaryota; kingdom Metazoa; phylum Chordata; class Actinopteri; order Salmoniformes; family Salmonidae; genus Coregonus; species Coregonus lavaretus. The sequence goes on from NC_140004.1 coordinate 13,177,103, forward strand.
CTTGGTGCGGGGAGCAGGTACAGGCCGTACAGGACTGGTGAGGTGCACTGGTGACACAGTGCGTAGAACTGGAGCAGGATATACTGGACCTTGGAGGCGTACTGGAGTTCTGGAGTGTACAGCTGGCACAACCCGTCCTGGCTGGATGCCCACTTTCGCATGGCAAGTGCGGGGCGCTGACACAGGACGCACTGGGCTGTGAACGTGCACTGGCGACACAGTGCGTAGGACTGGCGCAGGATATACTGGACCGTGGAGGCGCACTGGAGACCAGGAGCGTTGAGCCGGCACAACCCGTCCTGGCTGGATGCCCATTTTCGACACGTGCGGGGCGCTGGCACAGAACGCACTGGGCTGTGCATGCGCACTGGCGATACAGTGCGTATCTCCGCATACATGGGTTCCTCAATTAACCCACGCTCCTTATGTTGCCTGACCAGCTCCTCTCTCCGTGCATCTACTTCCTCCTTCTCCCTACGAGCCTCCTGCAGTGCCTCCTCTTGAATGGAGCGCTCCCGCTCTATTCTCGCTATCAGCCCCCGTAATGTGGTGGCCTCCTCTCTTACCCTGCAGATCCGATCCTTCTCTCTCTCTCGCCAATCCTCCTCCATTGAGGACTCCTCCGGAAGCCCCCACGAGTTAGGGAACAGAAACTCATCGTCGTCGTCATCCTCCGACTCCTCAGTATAAAACTGTTCCCACTCTTGTTCCCAAGGTCGTAGGGACTCAACCTGGAAACAAACCGGGTGCAGTGGTCGGGGCTCTTCTCTCTCGCTCCCTGACCACCCCTTTAGCCCCCCCAAAAAAAAATGTCTTGGGGCTGCCTCTCGGGCTTCCTCCTCGGCCGGCGCCTTCTGTGTTGCCGTTGCTCCTCTCCTGCCTGGGCTTCCACCTTCGCCCAGGGTCCTTTCCCCGCAAATATCTCCCCCCAAGACCAAATCTTCCCCACCTGTGTCCAGGGTGTTTGCTCCTGGGCACGCTGCTTGGTCCGTGTTTGGTGGGATCTTCTGTCACGGACATTGAAGGACGGGTCAGACCAAGGCGCAGCGTGAAATGCATACATGTTTATTATAACGATAAACACACGAACAAAACAACGTAACGTGAAGTCCTCAGGCTAAACACAATACAAGCCTCTACACAGAACAAGATCCCACAACTAATGATGCAAACAGGCTACTAAAGTATGATCCCCAATCAGAGACAACGAGCGACAGCTGCCTCTGATTGGGAATCACACCCGGCCAAACATAGAAACACAAACCTAGAATGAAAACATAGAAATACTAACAAAGATATCCACACCCTGACTCAACATACAAGAGTCCCATAAGTCAGGGCGTGACAATACTAATTGACAAAAAACCTTTATTTTTTGACAAAATGTTTAAAAAAGTATAATCTTCGTAAATGATATCATCGGTAGGACTGGTGGAGTTATGTCGCACATGCAGCTAACAAAAACATATGAAAATGTCTGCTCGACACAAAATTACAACCAAATAATTGCAGCCTTACCGCAAAAATGGAAGAGGAAAGTGGAAGTGGGAGAAAGTAAGGAACTTGTCTGTCGGCCTTGCATTAAAGAACATAATTGGTTAAGGAAAACTGTGATAAATAAAAAAGTATATCAGTTTCATTTAAGGACCAAAGGATTGACAGTCGTCCCATATAGATTGCAAAATAGTTGGGAAGAGATTTTTGACGTACCGATCCCATGGCATAGTGTTTATGAACTGATCTTTCAATTTAAATTATTATATAAAATTCTTGCTACCAATAGAATGTTATTTATATGGGGGATACAATCTTCCCAGCTCTGCAGATTTTGCTGTGAAGAGACAGAATCATTAGATCATTTGTTTTGGTTCTGTCCATTTGCAGCTTGTTTTTGGACACAGGTCCAGGAATGGCTGAAGGATTGCAATATTTACTTGGAGCTAGCCTTGCAGATAGCATTACTGGGTGATCTGAAAAGTCATAGTCAAACGATCAATAATATAATAATACTTTTAGCAAACATTTTTATTTTTAATTCACAATCTGTAGAAGCAATGAGAATAGAAAGGTTCAGAACTTTTGTAAAACATCACAGTACAGTTGAAATATATATGGCAAATAGAAATCCTATATGGATGGTGTTAAGAGATAGATGGGAGGTGTTGAATGGAGTTGAAGGATGGGACTAATAACAAATAACAACAAATAATAACAAGATAACTAATAATGTAAGCATACTGTGTCCATAATAAGTATATAGGTTGTATGTTGGGAGCTTTTGGGAAAGAGCACAGTTAGAAAGATATGGCATATAGAAGCAAACCGGATGGACATCATGAAAATGATCGGAGAGGTTGAGAGTAGAAGAAGTTCAGGAGCAAAAACAAATAAAATATAATTATTGTAAAACTGACTGTGTCCATAAAATGTAGATAGTAAGTATAAGCTGGAAGTAGAGGCCTAAGCATTGTTGTTCCCTAATTTACCCCAAGTAGGGAAAGGATGGCGGGGTTGAAAAGTAATAAAGGGGAGTATATGTGGTCCTCTGTAGCTCAGCGGGTAGAGCACGGCGCGTGTAACGCCAAGGTAGTGGGTTCGATCCCCGGGACCACCCATACACAAAAAAATGTATGCACGCATGACTGTAAGTCGCTTTGGATAAAAGCGTCTGCTAAATGGCATATTATTATTATTATATATAAAAAACATGGGGGATTGGAAGTGATGCAGACAATTACATTGATGGAAGTTACAATATATCTGCAATATTAAGCTGATCTACGCCCCCCCCCCCAAAAAAAAAAAAGAAAAAAAAAAAAAGACAGGGAATCTTTACTAGGATTAAATGTCAGGAATTGTGAAAAACAGAGTTTAATTGTATTTGGCTAAGGTGTATGTAAACTTCCAACTTCAACTGTATGTAGCTTGTTTTTGGTCACAGATTCAGGAATGGCTGACAAAATGCAACATTTACTTAGAGCTAAGTCTGCAAATAGCACTGCTGGGTGATTTGATAATCATAGTCAATCAATCAATAACATAATAATATTCTTAACAGAGGTGTTTATCTTTCATTTACAATCTGTAGAAACTATGAGAATAGAAAGGTTCAGAACTTTTGTGAAACATCACAGCACAGTGGAAAATATATATGGCAGCTAGAAATCAAAACTGGATGGTCTTCAGAGATAGATGGGAGGGGCTGAGGGTAGCAGAAGGCTGGGACTAAAAACAAACAAAAGATAACTCATGTAAAATATACTGTCCGTGAAATGTATGTAGTATATACAGTATAAGCTTGAAGTGGAAACCTAAGTATTGTTGTCCGTTAGTTTACTCCAATTAGGGGAGGGGTGGTAGGGTTAGGGGGAAATAATAAAGAAGGAAAATATATTTGTAATATTAAAGCTGATCTAATCCCCCAATTGTTACAGAAAGGTCACTTTTAATGCAGCACATCTTGGTAGAGGTTTGGAAGGTGTCTTCCACCAACACCACAGTTCTAACCTGCATCCAGCTGTACATTAATTCATCTTTTACATAACTGTTATGAACCTAAATATATCCCTGTGTGAATTATTGAGCAGGGCTGGAGAAACCAGTGAAGCAGGTTTAATCCTCAGGATCTAAACACTGAGCGCTTAGACCAGGGAGACACAGAGGATAAGTCATATCATCAGCTCCAGAGCATTGTCAGAGTTTATTTTTCATTTAAAACCAACCATTTTTCAGTACACAAGTCTTTCTAATATTCACAAACTGTCAAATGAATACAGTAGAGACATTGTGTAACCACTAGGTTGTTACTGTTTTATAATTGATTTGCCTGCTCCTCTGTATTATTAACGTGGAGTAAATCAACATAGATTGGAAATGTTTAAGGCACAGTGGGTCGAATTACAAAACTGGCAGTGTGCACACTCAAACACACACACACACAGGAATAGGAATAGCTTTAGAAGACTGTGGAGGCATCCAATAAGAACAGTGGGCTGATGGTATGTGGGTATACACAGGCAGTGGAGTGAGTTATGATGGATAACAGAATCTCTAGGCTGTGTGCCAAGGAGGTGGAGAGAGAGCGAGAGAGAGAGAGAGAGAGAGAGAGAAAGAGAGCGAGAGAGAGAGAGAGAGAGAGAGAGAGAGAAAGAGAGAGAGAGCAGATAGAGGGAGAGCTGAAAGAGGAAGAGGGAGGAGTAAAGAAAACAGAGTGGGAGAAATACAGCTCAATAGATAGGATGATGGGAGTGTGAGAGGAAGAGATAGCAGGGAGCAAGAAAAAGGGGGAGTGAGCGGTAGAGAGAGAGAGTGGGAGAGAGTTAAAGAGGGAAAGAACAAGGAGAAAGGAGAGGTAGAAAGAGGAAGAGAGCAAAAGGGTAGCTATGTATTTCTGTGGGAGGGTAACAGCGCTCAATTCCTGGGAGATGGGATGAAGTGAACACACAGTATGGAGAGACAAAAACGGGCTTAGAGGACAAAGAAAAATTAACACAAACATCAAAAGAGACGTTGCCCCTGTGTGTCCCACTCAGCAGCGCAAGCCATCCTCCACATGGAAGAGGCAGACCCGGGAAAGCAGCACAGCACTCAGTAATGGAGGTAGGTCACCTCAGGCTCAAATGTCATGGCTGGATGTGATGGGGTACAAGTGGTTCAAATCGATGACTAGCCCAGGGCAAACATGCTAGGAAGTAATGGAAAGGCAATGGAAAGAAGTGGAGCATGTGAATATGTTCTGACTCTGCAATGTTTTACTGTAGGTAGAGCAAATGTTTTGCAGTCTATGATTAAAGAATAACCTTTATTTTAACAAATAAAGAGTAGAAAAGTTGATCATCCCCCAGACAGCAGCTTTCCACTGCTGTCTCTAAACACTATCAAGTGCAATATAATATGTAGCAATATACTGTTTCAGACTACAGCTTTTCAACAGCTTGTAATTACTCTCTAACAGACAACAGACCTCCCCAGTGTACATCAAACAAGGAAATGAGTGTGTGCTGCTATAACCACAAAACATTGTGACCACATTATGTGTTGAAACCTGCAGACAGATTTAAATACAGGTTCTGGTGACAAGATGAGACATTGGATAAACAGGGCACCTGCACAGACATGCATTGTAGTGCAGCTTTATGCAGGGGAATCAAAAGGAATACAGAAATGTGTGGGTGTAGAAAAACTGGAGATGACAGGCTTTGGAGAGCAGCACAGAACTGTATTTTTTTAATATCCCATCTGTAGTCTCTTCAGACTAACCATTAAAACTGTCATGACCTGCTAAAGAAGCTCTCAAAATAACTGGCCCAGATACCCAGATACAGCATCTGTATACGAGGCTTGGTTCAGCGATGCTAATGTAGGGATGCTATTGCAGTGAATAAGTACAAATATTTGCTTCCCCACCCCAAATCTGATGTATAAATTGATCTCCTTAAAAAATGTGTACATAAAGTACATGTAGTCCTCAAAAGTCGGCTGTGCAATCAATGGCTAATGTTAACCTTGCACACTAGTTATAAACTTCAGAATGAGTCTTAAAGCCACAATTTGGAATTTGTATTTCAGCCCAACAGCTGCCTCGCCACATAAGCTTGAGGGGTGGGATTGAAGAAATGTAACCACTCTCAAATTCATGCCTTATACATTTGTTTTTCTGACCACAACATCTGACCAGGAAAAATTCCAGGCCCTACTTGTGGCTCATGTCTTTTATCACTTACAGTTATCAGGATTTCATTTATCCAATACCTTCTCTTTTATTCAAACTGTTAATATGCCAATGGTGATTTGCAAGTTCAACCTGGTCTCATGGAAATTAGTAGGATTTGGTATGTAAATCTGTCCCTCCGTTTGGTTGATATATTACGTTACGTTATTTTACATTATGAATGAAATAGCGGTCGTACAATGTCATATGACATAGAGGATGTATAATATCATACGTCTTACCCGGTCGTGCAATAGCATACAAATTGGATGCTGTAACTTATCATACGTCTTGGTATAATTGGTTGCTTGTTGCGTCATAACAACAAAGGAGAATTACAGGGAGAATTAACGTTAGTGGTTAGGAGAACTAACGACAAAGGTTAGGATAATTTTTCGTAGCAGGTTAGGTGAATTGGGTTAAGGTTAGAATAAGGGTTAGGGGAAGGGTTAACTAAAATGCTACAGGTGACTCAAACACGCAACCTTTGGATTGCTAGACAGTCGCGTTATTCGCCCACCCATCCTCCCCACTTTCGTTTCTGTTTCAAGTAACTAGACTTTAGACAGAAATACATATAGTAAATGTCTTTGAGGCCAGGCTGGAAAGTTTGGAGCTAAATTTACTTCCCCTCTAATGTATCTCAGAAGACACTCTTGTCACTTTTTGGGGGCCTCTGATTGTTTGTGGGGGTTCACAAGCTTTCTGTCTGTGGTCCTGCATTATTGAAGAAGGATAGGCCTAGAGATACTTTTACGAACTTACTTTGAAAGTAACTACTTATCTATAAGTGGATGCAAGTAGTATCAGTCTCTACAGTTTCACTTTTAGATAAAGGTAGATAAATACTGCTATTTGCTGCCATACTTTCTCACTGTGGCATTTCATTTTCAGTCTCTCAGAGATAAAAGCCTAAGAAGTAAATATTTTATGATTACGGAGAGGCTACTGATCTGTAGAATCTAATGTACGACGCACACAACTCTCTAAAACAATTTTTGGATAGATTCCAGCCACTTCAATGCTGAGGAACGTTAAGTGTACAGACATCAGAGAAGATTAATAAATGTAGAATGTGTATATTGTTTCTCAATAAGGAAATGTAAAACAATATGTACATTAGGCATAAAGCCTTGTCACTTACAAACATAATTTTCTTGGCCTGGTCGTTAATTAAGGGTACCATTTGGATGCAATTAAGGACACGTTTCTCCTTGCACAGAGCCCAGCTGCTAGGCTTATGCAAATTAATTTCACAATGTTAACACCGGGCAGCCCAGATATGCAATTAATAGAATGGACATCACCTTTGTAGAGTAACGGTTGATTGTTTGTCGGCCTAAAGTCTAATTTGAAAGGGTTGAATCGCTTCAGGCAAGCATTCTAATTTCAGAGATATGCCTCCATTAAAACAGACCTGGCTGTTCTTACCTTAATGAAAAGCAATAGAGTTTTATTAATGACTAGTGCGTGCTCACTTCACCACAACCACTCATTTAACCTTGCCCCCCATCCACACAAGGCCCTTTCCTCCACCACTATATCATGCAACCTCACATTCAAACATGAAGTAGACATTTTAATTGATATCACTCACTCATTTTTTTGTTGTTGTCATTTAGCAGACGCTCTTATCCAGAGCAACTTACAATTAGTGAGTGCATACATTTTTCATACTGGCCCCCCGCACACAGACACACAAACACAAAAACTCTCTCTCTTCCCTCAGTGGCAGTAGTAATGAGTGTGTGCGATTCCCTCTTCAGCGCTGAGGGGTCATTCACTCACAGCCTCCTCACCAATGTACTAAGTGGAATATTCAATTAGCTTCCATTGTATGCTCTGAGGATACATCACACTAGGGCATGCATAGCCTGGATGGATGGATAGCAGGGGAATTAAGAGGGAAAGTGACAGATCGATTCTTGTCTCTGTTTCCCAGCATAGTGTCATTTAGTCTAAAGAAGATAACTCATACTTTCTACATGACCACACAATGAATAAGGGACAATGTCAAGCGATGTGAGGGGAATCCTTGACAGCATACAGAGATAGAGACAGGGCCTTCCTTTTCAATTATTCACCTCATCACACACTGGAAATGCTTTTGCTGTCATTTTTGATGGCTCACATTCACACACACACACACACACACAATCTACAGTGCATTCAGAAACTATTCAGACCCCTTGACTTTTTCCACATTTTGTTACGTTACAGCCTTATTCTAAAATGGATTAAATCTACACACAATACCATATAATGACAAAGCAAAACAGGTTTTTAGAAATGTGTGTAAATGTATTACAAATAAAAAACTGAAATATCACATTTACATAAGTATTCAGACCCTTTACTCAGTACTTTCTTGAAGCACCTTTGGCAGCGATTACAGCCTCGAGACTTCTTGGGTATGATGCTACAAGCTTTCTCTCATTCTTCTCTGCAGATCCTCTCAAGCGCTGTCAAGTTTGATGGGGAGCATCGCTGCACAGCTATTTTCAGGTCTCTCCAGAGATGTTAGATCGGGTTCAAGTCCGGGCTCTATAGCTGGGCCACTCAAGGACATTCAGAGATTTGTCCCAAAGCCACTCTTGTCTTGGCTGTGTTATTAGGGTTCACATCAAATCAAACTTTATTTGTGACATGCGCCGAATACAACAGGTGTAGACCTTACTGTGAAATGCTTACTTACAAGCACTTAACCAACAATGCAGTTCAAGAAATAGAGTTAAGAAAATATTTACTATATTAACTAAAGTAAAAAGTACACAATAAAATAACAATAATGAGGCTATATACAGGGGGTACTGGTACCGAGTCAATGTGCAGGGGTACAGGTTAGTCGAGGTAATTTGTACATCTAGGTAGGCCATTTTATTAATTGTTCAGGAGTCTTATGGCTTGGGGGAAGAAGCTGTTAAGGAGCCTTTTGGTCCTAGACTTGGCGCTCCGGTACCGCTTGCCGTGCGGTAGCAGAGAGAACAGTCTATGACTTGGGTGACTGGAGTCTTTGACCATTTTTGGGCTTTCTTCTGACACCGCCTAGTATATAGGTCCTGGATGGCAGGAAGCTTGGCCCCTGTGATGTACTGGGCCGTACGCATTATACTCTGTAGCGCCTTACGGTCAGATGCCGAGCAGTTGCCATACCAGGTGTTGATGCAATTGGTCAGGATGCTCTCGATGGTGCAGCTGTATAACTTTTTGAGGATCTGAGGACCCATGCCAAATCTTTTCAGTCTGCTGAGGGGGAAAATGTGTTGTCGTGCCCTCTTCACGACTGTCTTGGTGTGTTTGGACCATGATAGTTTGTTGGTGATGTGAACACTAAAGAACTTGAAACTCTCGACCCGCTCCACTACAGCCCCGTCGATGTTAATGGGAGCCTGTTCAGCCCACCTTTTCCTGTAGTCTACGATCAGCTCCTTTGTTTTGCTCACATTGAGGGAGAGGTTGTTGTCCTAGCACCACACTGCCAGGTCTCTGACCTCCTCCCTATAGGCTGTCTCATCGTTGTTGGTGATCAGGCCTACCACTGTTGTGTCGTCAGCAAACTTAATGATGGTGTTGGAGTCGTGTTTGGCCACGCAGTCGTGGGTGAACAGGGAGTACAGGAGGGGACTAAGCACACACCCCTGATGGGCCCCAGTGTTGAGGATCAGCGTGGCAGACATGTTGTTGCCTACCCTTACCACCTAGGGGCGGCCCATCAGGAAGTCCAGGATCTAGTTGCAGAGGGAGGTGTTTAGTCCCAGGGTCCTTAGCTTAGTGATGAGCTTTGTGGGCACTATTGTGTTGAATGCTGAGCTGTAGTCAATGAACAGCATTCTCACATAGGTGTTCCTTTTGTTCAGGTGGGAAAGGGCAGTGTGGAGTGCAATTGAGATTGCGCAATCTGTGGATCTGTTGGGGTTGTTGTCCTGTTGGAAATTTAACTTTCACCACAGTCTGAAGTTTTCATCAAGTACTTTGCTCCTTTCATCTTTCCCTCGATCCTGACTAGTCTCCCAGTCCATGCCACTGAAAAACATCCCCACAGCATGATGCTGTCACCACCATGCTTCACCGTAGGGAAGGTGCCAGATTTCCTCCATTCACGACGCTTGGCATTCAGGCCAATGAGTTCAATCTTGGTTTCATCAGACTAGAGAATCTTGTTTCTCATGGTCTGAGAGTCCTTTAGGTGCCTTTTGGCAAACTCCAAGTGGGATGTCATATGCCTTTTACTTAGAAGGGGCTTCCGTCTGGCCACTCTACCATAAAGGCCTGATTGGTGGAGTGCTGCAGAGATGGTTGTCAATCTTGAAGGTTCTCCCATCTCCACAGAGGAACTATGGAGCTCTGTCAGAGTGACCATTGGGTTCTTGGTCACCTCCCTGACCAAGGCCCTTCTCCCCCGATTCCTCAGTTTGGCCGGGCGGCCAGCTCTAGGAAGCGTCTTTGTGATTCCAAACTTCTTCCATTTAAGAATGATGGAGGCCAGTGTGTTTTTGGGGAGCTTCAATGCTGCAGACATTTTTTGGTACCCTTCCCCAGGTCTGTACCTCGACACAATCCTGTCTAGGAGCTCTATGGACAATTCCTTCGACCTCATGGCTTGGTTTTTGCTCTGACTGTGGGACCTTATATAGACAGTTGTGTGCCTTTCCAAATCATGTCCAATCAATTGAATTTACCACAGGTGGACTCCAATCAAGATGTAGAAACATCTCAAAGACGATCAATGGAAACAGGATTCACCTGAGCTCAATTTCTAGTCTCATAGCAAAGGGTCTGAATACTTATGTAAATAAGGTATTTTCTAAAAACCTGTTTTCTCTTTGTCGTTATGGGGTATTGTATGTAGATTGGATTTTAGAATAAGGCTGTAATGTAACAAAATGTGGAAAAAGTCAAGGGGTCTGAATACTGTCATGACTGCAAGGACTTAAGGCTAAAAACGCTTTATAATTATGTCTCTTCAGTCCATCTATTCGCAGTTTACGCGCCACGAGGAAGCCTAACCATATTTCTACTGAAAATAACACTGGGCTGTGTGACACAAAATTGCATGACCCCCCCTGTTATTCTGCTACCAAATATGTTTTATTTATTATATGATAATTTATATGAACCATCAATTTAATTATACATATTCTATTTCACAGAAAGTGATTTGATCAATTGATAGTGACAGAGTCACACATTGTGGAAGATTACTTCCAATTTCTTTGACTCCTTGACTAGGTCATAGCTCAGCTTCTGAATGTCATAGAGACAAACCAAATATATTCCCATGTGCACTAGAGTCGCGACTTCATCTGGCATTTTATCGCTTGTGTCTAGCCTAAAGCATTACGCATTTAGGAGTCGTTTTAGATCAGTATAAACAATCGCTAATTGCTCTACTGTACCTCTTTAACAGAGGTCCCCACGAAACAGGACCCCCTAGGTTGGGAACCCCTGCTAAAGAGGTACAGTACAGCAGAGCAGCTTGTTCATTGTGGGACAGGTATACATCCTGTCCTGTATGGCCCTGCTCTCGCCTCTATGAGGTAATGGATTGGCTACGCGTCACTGTGTGTCTGAGTGTCAGCTGGTCCACTGTGTGGCAGGCCTTTGTGTCAGGCAGGTCAGCTGTGGCTTGGTGGGGCACGTGTTTCAAACCCTCCCCCTCACTATGCACACACTCACGCTAAGAGATCACTCCCCCAAACCCCATTCTCAGTGTCGCCCCAAATACCCCCAATCGTTCTCCAGTGACTGAAGGCCTTACATCATGGTGATCCTAGAAGGCCTGAGGGTCAGATGGATTTGTATAATACATTTCAATTATGTAATCTTGATGAAATTACAAAATCTTCCTAAATACAAGAAGAGCCTCTGATAGGGTGTAGTAAGGACAGCTCACATACATAATCTTGGATATCTATTATAGACTAAAAGGAAAGCGATAGATTTTGGGGGAAATATTTCCCTACTGCTAATACAGTTGTGCCCTGTTGTTCATCAGGAGTTGAAACTCAACAAATTGATTTATTTAGAAAGCAATGGATCTTCTTAAAATCAATCATGTTCCATCTGTAAACATTGTACAAAATATTCCTTTGATCAACCAAAAAAAGTTGATCAATTAATGTTTGTATGTTAAAAGATTGAATCAATTTAGGCTGCTTGCCTAAAACAAGGGTTTACTTCTACAGTATATTCCTAGAGAGGCTGAGAAAGTGGGCAAGCTGAAACTGATACAGCAGCACTAAGAGCAACTCAAAGCCGCTCAAAAGCTGCTCAAAGCCCTCAGCAGTAAATCACTCTTACTGCACAATTTGCCCCTTATTCTAAAGTGTAGCCGTTTATTTAACACTCAAATATGGTGTTTGCAGTTCAGTAGGAATAAATCAACTACCAGACAAAAGTCCACACAAAGACTGGCACACTTCAGCAGATAAAGAGAAAGAGGGGTTATTTCTCTTCAGCCAGAGAGGTGTTTGTTCAGAGTGGGTGCAGGGCAGTGTGGGAGGAACAGGGAAGGGAAGGGGGTATTACGCAGTCAGTTGATGGAGAAAAGGGGGCGGAGGGAGTTTTGGGGGTGTACAGGGGGTTTAAAGAATCTATTGTGAAGAAAAGGAGTTAATCACTTGAGCGCAGTGTGCCAGTGTAAAAGGAGCACATGCTGTACACCCCATTCCCTGGGGGGCTTCCAAGGTCCAATCTCCCGTCTAGCTGAATTTACATGTCAGTTATGCAAAGGCCGCCTCTGAATAAAGCAAAGAAAGACCCACCCCCTCAGAATGGTACCCTCTTGGCTGGTGATAGTGGTGGTGTGTTCACTGCATGAATGGTTTATTCAGGACACACACACTCAGACACACACGGCTACATGGTATTTCCAGGACTGAAGGGATTGCTGCGCGTTAGTCTGTAGATGGATGCTTTGCCATGGCAGTAAGTCAATGTGAATATTTTCTAGTCTTGTGATTAATTTTGGTGGTGAATTCTAGAATTTGAGAGGGATTGTGAAAGAATGAGGTGAGATACAACTGTCAGACAGACAGATAGGCGGGGGGTGGGGGGGAGAGAATGATGTCAAAGATTGTTTACATATGGCATCTGGCATTTGTTCTGTACTTGAACTGGTACAAATCAAAACAATAATTAGCTATTATTTGAGGAAAATTGTGAGAGGTATCATGCCAAACAGTACCATGTCAAACAGTATAAACACGTAGAATGTATCCTCCTCCTGAACGAAGCTAAATATTTGTTTGTTTCTGACATGCTGTATTGGATAGTGGCCAAGAGGCTGTATTCTGTTTCGTCCATTGTGATTCTAGTCCATGTCCACATAGCTATTATTGCATTTTCTATGAAAAGATAAGGTGAGCAGAAGAGTTCTTACTTGGTGCATGTTTTGTCAGTCTTTTCATCTCGTCCTGAGAGACAAACAGTACAATACTAACACTCCTTATTAATTCAAAACAACAGCACTTACACCATGCTCTAATAAAAAAATAACACTAACAGTGACAGCAATGCATGTCTTCTAGGCCAGCCACACCGTGGAAAGAATGATTTGCAACGGATTAGCTGTCAGATACGTACTACTTAATGTGACTATTATAGTTGGCCCGTTGCGCCATGCTTTTGTTCCTGTCGACATTATGCTTAAAGAAAGGACACCAGGTGGCTGGGGAGCCCATGGGTAATATCATTCACTTTGGAGACCTCTGATACTTAGTAACTAGTGACAACTGAAAGGCACTAAGTCTGTTCCCTAGAGGGTTAGAGATCATGGCTAGAAACATCTGGGACCTTGTGTCTCCCAGGGCAGGGATGATGAAAAGAGGGTACGTCTACAATATGGTTTGTTGCGAAAGTAATAGTGAGAAAAGTAGCATTTACAAAATTCAACGACAACAAAAAATCTCAATTTAAATCTCAATTTCTTCCCTTCAGATCGAAACATTGACAATATCTCCCTGGGGTCATGAGTTTATCCCCCACTACAAGTACCTCTTCAACAGCATACGTTAAAGTTGTCAGGACATTCCTTCTGCCCTCCCCTATGCTCAGAGACCATGGGAAGCGTCGGCAGCCTCATCTCAGGTCACAGTCTTCACAGCAAGCACTGTCAGGCCACAGAGTACAAATTAAAGAAAGCGGGCCATCACCGGAAGACAGGCCGGAGCCTGGATGGTCTACTGAAGTACAGCTTTGCACAGGGATCCTCCAACCACACACCTAAAGCGATCTCTCAGGCAGGCAGGAGTGAGGACTTCTTTTACATAAAAGTGAGCCACAAGCCGTGGATGACTCACCACAGAGGCATCCCAGCAGAGGACCATTTAGGAGAGGGACATTGTACTGATATGGAACCAGACAGTAGAGTGCCACCTAAATTGCTGCCTACATCTGGGAAACTGGAGAAGGTGAGTCTCTGACTTGCTCAACATACTTGCTCAACATACTTGTCTGTGTCAATATTTCTGTGTTGTACAATTGACAGCCAGGAAGACAATTTCAAACACAACTTCAAGATCAGACAAGCACAGTAGATAGCAAACAAAAACATTACCCCTGTTGAAACACCAAGCTTTGTGTTGTCCTGTCACGATTCCGCCGAGCCTGCCCCACCTCCTGGTTCGGGCAGGCTTCGGCGTTCGTCGTAACCGGAGTACTAGCTACTGCCGATCCCATTCTCATCACTCCACTTGTCATGTCTTGTCAATCACACACACCTGGCGCTCATTCCCCTAATTAGTATGTGTATAAATGTTCCCTCTGTTCCCCTTGTCTTTGTGAGTGATTGTTTTGTTGTGAGAGCGTGTAGCTCGGTTGAGCTACATTTCACTGTGTTATTGCCAAGGTGGATGTTTTCCCTTGTACAGTGTAGTTTGACGCTTGGGGCGTTTGATTTATGCAAACGGATTAAACTCTGGACTTCGGTATTTTACCTCCTGCACCTGACTCCTTCTTTCACACCTCGTCACATGTCCAGTCTTTTTAACCATCTCCAAGGTTGATGACTTAAGCAATAATTTTGAGTTTGGTTTTCAGCCTAACTGCAGATGCATGTAACCACACTCAAAGTCATACACAGAGCTCGATGCAAGGACTGACAGTCCAAGAGATTTAAATTATAATTTTAAACATATTTTTAAGCTATACATTATTAGTTTAGAAAGACTAAAATGACAGCAGAAACAAACAATGGTGTAAAATAACCTTATACAACCTAATGATTGGGTTGGACAGTTGTACTAAGCTTATGAGGCATTATAAGTGATATTCTTCAAGAATGAATGTGTAGGCTATTTTTATTAATTAAAATCATATTAAATATTGCAGATTGCAATGCCTTGATCTTTTGTAAGATGTCATCAGTGATGTTCTTCTCCAAACCCTGCTCTCTGAATAGGCCTTTATGCCCCAGTAGAAAAAGTGCTTTCCAGGGATGAAGTCACTGGACAGGAATGCTGAGTCCACAAGATTACCACTCCCACTTCAACAGCGCAACACATTATTAATATCACAGAGTAGGACTATTCATATTTTCTCAGACAGTACAACAGGGTGGAGTAGGAGGTTGGGTAAAACTGGTGGTGTTTCCAGACAGCACAGATGGGACATGTGGAATAAACTCATGTTTCACATCTTTCATGACAGTTTCATGTATTCTGTATATTCTTACATTGCACTTTTACATGTACAAATCTCCAATTTCTGGGTGGTTATCTGTTCTCGTCAGCACTAAATAATTGATTATTCATTGGTAGCACTATTTGCTTACATGATCATCTCCATTGCTAAAATGAAGGTTGAAAACCAAAACCAACAGGTTCTCTGATCGACTATTTGCTCTCCTTCCGTCTCTAGAATATTGAGAAAGCTTTGATCCGGCCCACAGCCTTCAAGCCAGTCATCCCTAGGAGCACCTCTTCCACAGAGACTCGCGACAATCTCACCCACCTGCTTATTCCCCCAGAAAGGACCAGAGACTCCCAGGGGCCCAAACAGGACACCTTTTCAGGGACACTCTCAGACTCTGGGCAGGATTCAATGTCCAGCCTGCCTACTCACAGCACCAATGGAAGCCTCAGTGCTTCCACAGGCCCATTGTCTCAGTGTGCAGGAGGCTCAGCCCATGGCATGACCCATCCCCTGCAGCCCCCCCGCTCTACATGGACCAATGGGAATGGCATTATTGCCAGTGCTAGGGTCGCAGCTCTAAGTAATGGTGGGGCAGTGAAGGCTAACAGGGATTCCATCTCCATACTGTCCACTCAGCAGCCTATTCCTCTATTGGAGGAGATGGGAGGCTGTAATCGCTCTCCCATCTCAATGGACGAGTCCCTCATTGAGCTGCTGGAGCAGAGGCTGCTGGAGAGTGAGACAGAGCTGCAGGAGCTGCAGGTGAGCTTTGAGGAGAAAGAGGTGGACACTTGCCAGCTGTTTGAGGAGAGGCAGAGGTATTGTGTTGAGGAGATGGAGGGCCTGAAGCAGCGGTGCTCCACCAAGCTCAGGCAGGTCTCGCAGAGGGCCGTGAGGAACCACCAGGCCTTGCAGCTGCAGGTCAGTCAGCTGCAACAGGACAAGCAGAAGCTCCAGGATGATCTGGCCAGGATGACCCAGGAGAAGGACCTGACAGAGGTCAAACTGAGGTCATTTGAGAGGGAGAAAACCCAGCTAGAGCCCACCTTAGAGGAGACCCAGTGGGAGGTGAGTGTGGCCAGCATGTGTTATACATTTTTCCTGACCACATGGCCTTACCATGAAAATCAGGACCCTAGTTGTGACTGAGTGGGCCAAAAGTATTTCCTGGTCAAGTCACTAGAAAAAACTAGTTATAGGTACTGAGCACATTGCACAGGGTTTGCACAGGCCAGAGAGTATGTAATTTCTAAAATTTCTCGAAAGCAGCCAGTAATTCAATTGCAATTTTTACTTTTTGCATTCTTTACTAGGTATGTCAAAAGACTGGGGAGATCTCCCTGTTGAAGCAGCAGCTCAGGGACTCCCAGGCTGATGTCACTCACAAGCTGAATGACATCGTCAGCCTCAAGGCCTTGCTGAAGGAGACTCGGGCCAAAATGGAGGCATTAGAGCAGCAGAACAAAGAACAAGAGGACAAGATACGCTCTCACAGTGTGGAGGTCGAGGTATTGGGTCTCTTTTGTTAAAATAAAATTAGAGATAGTATGATATGCATACAGAATAGATTTCTTTAGTAAAGTGCGGACGCTACACTAGTGGTGAGCATTTAAGTGTGAGTGACAATGCTGAATCTAGGTCATTATCTACAGTCGTGGTCAAAAGTTTTGAGAATGAAACAAGTATTGGTCTTCACAAAGTTTGCTGCTTCAGTGTTTTTGGATATTTTTGTCAGACGTTACTATGGTATACTGAAGTATAATTACAAGCGTTCCATAAGTGTCAATTAACTTCTGTGCCACATCCTGACTTGCATAATCAATGCTTGGAGTTTGTCAGAATTGGTGTGTTTTTGTTTGTCCACCTGCCTCTTGAGGATCGACCACAAGTTCTCAATGGGATTAAGGTCTGGGGAGTTTCCTGGCCATGGACCCAAAATGTTGATGTTTTGTTCCCCGAGCCACTTACTTATCACTTTTGCCTTATGGCAAGGTGCTCCATCATGCTGGAAAAGGCATTGGTCGTCACCAAACTGTTCTTGGATGGTTGGGAGAAGTTGCTCTCTGAGGATGTGTTGGTACCATTCTTTATTCATGGCTGTGTTCATAGGCAAAATTGTGAGTGAGCCCACTCCCTTGGCTGAGAAGCAACCCCACACATTAATGGTCTCAGGATGCTTTACTGTTGGCATGACACAGGACTGATGGTAGCGCTCACCTTGTTTTCTCCGGACAAGCTTTTTTCCGGATGCCCCAAACCATCGGAAAGGGGATTCATCAGAGAAAATTACTTTACCCCAGTCCTCAGGAGTCCAATCCCTGTACCTTTTGCAGAATATCAGTCTGTCCTTGATGTTTTTCCTGGAGAGAAGTGGCTTCCTCACTGCCCTTCTTGACACTAGGCCATCCTCCAAAAGTCTTCGCCTCACTGTGCGAGCAGATGCACTCACACCTGCCTGCTGCCATTCCTGAGCAAGCTCTGCACTGGTGGTGCCCCGATTCCGCAGCTGAATCAACTTTAGGAGACGGTCCTGGCGCTTGCTGGACTTTCTTGGGCGCCCTGAAGCCTTCTTCACAACAATTGAACCTCTCTCCTTGAAGTTCTTGATGATCTGATAAATGGTTGATTTAGGTGCAATCTTACTAGCAGCAATATCCTTGCCAATGAAGCCCTTTTTGTGCAAAGCAATGATTACGACACGTGTTTCCTTGCAGGTAACCATGGTTAACAGAGGAAGAACAATGATTTCAAGCACCTCCCTCCTTTTAAAGCTTCCAGTCTGTTATTCTAACTCAATCAGCATGACAGAGTGATCTCCAGCCGTGTCCTCATCAACACTCTCACCTGTGTTAACGAGAGAATCACTGACATGATGTCAGCTGGTCCTTTTGTGACAGGGCTGAAATGCAGTGGAAATGTTTTGGGGATTAAGTTCATTTTCATGGCAAAGAGGGACTTTACAATTAATTGCAATTAATCTGATCACTCTTCATAACATTCTGGAGTATATGCAAATTACCATCATAAAAACTGAGGCAGCAGACTTTGTGAAAATTAATATTTGTGTCATTCTCAAAACTTTTGACCACGACTGTACTTGGCCTCCATGTTCAACAGCAAAGTGCATTTTATAATGACACAATTAATCTATTCCACCCCAGGTATGCCACAATGAGCTCCAGCGCAAGAAGAACGAGGCTGATCTTCTAAGAACAAAGGTGGGCATACTGGAGACAGACATCAAAGGAATGAAAAAGGATCTGGCCCTTGCAAAAGAACAGAAGCAGCAGCAGAAGGCCAAACTGGAGGCCCAGGCCCAGGCCCAGCAGAGGTCAGACCAGAGTGGGGGGAGTGAAGGGTGCATGAGCACTTACTCCCTCCAGGGAGAGGTGGAGAGACTGAAAGGAGAGCTCAGGGAAGAGAGAGAGATTCAGGAGAGGCTGTCGAACAGCTTTGAGCATGAGAGACAGACGTGGAACAAGGAGAAGGACAGAGTCATCAAGTACCAGAACCAGCTTCAGCTCAACTATCTGCAGATGCACAAGAAGAACCAAGACTTGGAGAGAATCCTGCTGGAGCTCACAGTGGAGCTGGAGAGTCGGTCGGAGCTCGACGTGGACATCCACAGCTCAGGGTTTCACTATGAGGATATGATCGCCACAGAAATTTGAGGGAGAAATGCACAGAGAATAATAAAACAATATAATCAACTGTTATAACAGGGTAATTAAACAATCATATTAAACATATAATTTGTTATATCTGGCCAGAAAACAGATGATCCATTGCTGCCTTGGCAGGTGCAGCTTTTTAAAGGTTATCAAGTTGGCTAACATATTGCTGCACAATATGACAGAATTGGGGTCAGGTCTGACTACTAAAATCACTGTAATTCTCTATGACTGTGTAAAGCAGGCTTTAAGCTTTTGTTACGTTACCCATAGGGTTGATTTCCCAGAAACAGATTAAGCCTAGTCTTGGACCAAAAATTATTTTTGATGGAGATTCAAGACGAGGCTTAATCTGTGTCCAGGAAACCGTCCCATAATGTTCAATTGACAGTAGCCTACAAAGTGGTTATTCCTCTTCAGCAGTTTCCCAGTACTATAGTTAAATTAAGGCATTCGTTCTGCATGTGACAAGTCCTACATAGGATGTTGCAAGTCTCCACAACAACCTCTGAGACTCATCGATATGACGTGATTTATTTGTATTTAACTTTTTTGATCACAAGCATCACTGTGGCCAGAGATATTGCAGAGAGTGTGAGGCAAGAGGATGCCCTCGTCAGCACCCACACAGATACTGGCTGGCATCTGCATGTGTATGGGACTTCACATCTCTCTCCTGCAACGTGATATAGTAGCTGCATGGCAACAAATGCTGAGGAGTGCAGCCTCCTGCGTCACACAGTCTTTATTTTTGTCGGAAGTCGCCCCACTCTTTGTGGTAACCGTATGGCTGAGTCTGCCTAAGTGTCAAACCACTGGATGTATATTTTGTGAATTATCATCAGTATTATTTATTGATAGAAGTGACACAGATGTTCAACACAGTATTGTACTGATTACTGTTTGAAAGGAACTAATTAAACTGAGATGATAAAGAATGTACATCAATGCACTTCCATTGTAAGAGGGACTAGGAGAACATGATTGTCAAAGTACATCCTACACTACACTGAGACTGTCTCACTGGTACAGATATCTCACAGAGGTAAATTTGGCACAACATCCTGTTCACTCTCAGCCTAGCCTGATTGTGACATACAGCATCAAGGCTGAAATTTAATTAAGGACTATTGTTAGGATATAGGCCTACAAGGCTGTAAATGGAACAATGTGGTCACCAGGCTGAGAACGTCATTCCAACTTTTATCTGATGTGCTTGACATGCAATGCAAACCAATGAAAACACAAACACAGCTCAACCAAGGAATTTCAGAAACATAAAGTAAATCACACAAATAATACAAATAATTACAGTCAGTAAAAGGCAGAGAGGCTATTAAATGTTATTCTATATTGGCACTGTGTTTCTATAGAGAATAGCAATAACGTTTACATAAATGTAAGGGTTACAGATACTTTTATTGAGACCGCAAGATAATAGAGAATCACAAACCAATAATAAATACAATACATGGGTACTCAGATCTCTGCAAATCTTTTTCTGCCATCACATGGATGTTTTTCAATCTACCTTTCTAACATGACACCATAAAGTTTAGAAAGGGAAGCATAGGTTTTCTCAGACCAATAGAGGCAGTCCAGTCTGTATCAGTAATTGGACACTAGTTAAGCACATGAGATAGTATGATAATGGAGCCTTATCCTGCTGTGATTCTGATGGACAGACAACACTCAAGCACAAAGAGGTTTGAATAAATTAGCAGGGGGAGGCACATGTGCAATGTACAAAAGAAGGACACTGGCTATTTTTACGGTCTCTGGTCATAGAAAAACTAGCTGTTTTGCAGATGTATAATAACCAAGCACTCAATAAATCCACACATTAATTATGAAACAGAATACTGTATATATATTATTTACAATTTGGAATATGGAATATGTACAAGTGCATGTATAATTAATCAAGTTCAACAAATGATCTTACAGCCAGGCACCACAGGCTAAAATGACATGTTTTGGTATTTTGGTCCTATAACATTAGTACTTAAAAAGTACAAAGTAAACATAAACATGGCTGTATTTTGGATGGATGGATATCCTCCATAGGGTTCTAGCTTGGCAATAGCCCAAAAATGTACTGTTAAGGAGTGTAGGCGAGCCTACCGTTACTCCTTAACCTCCAAGGACCTTGCTGTATATGTTATGTTTAGAGGGAGACTGGCTCTGGCAGCCAAAACAAATACTCCATCTAAACGTAAATCAATTCTCAAATATGGTTCTAGAAAAATGAATCCCTTTACTTGCATATCACGTAAAACCAATTTCACAAATGCAAAATATACACTTACTGTACACTATTTAACACAGTTGCATTTGACTATATTTTTCAGTTACAACGCTATTCTGGCATCCTTCCTTCCGTTACACATAGGTGTTCGGAGCACGCTAGATAGCTAATTAGCACAAGTGGTCGCCTCAGTCTTCCGTAAACAATCGCTGTAACATGGAAATATGGCCATATGGGAACCCTAACCCTATACGGTGTGTTGTAATTTAACCAAAATTGTATTATTCTTTCTAGCTGATATGAAAGATAATTTTTCCAAAACCGTACAGCAAGCGAAGCATATTAACATTTCAGACCGAGCATCGAAGCTGCTAACAAAACCCCCCCGGACGGAAGATACCTTCGTGAATAGACGCTAACGTTAGTGGCAAGTGATATGCATGGTAGAGATATTTTCAACCTACCTTTAGTTGGCAATACTAATTAATTCTCGATTTGGAAGGCTAATTGCTGGTGGAGCTCTGATAACGAGGAAATATTCAGAAAGATATTTAATTGTACAGAGTGAGAAATGTCTCTCGCATGTGTGTAGATCTTTGTTTGTGTTGTTTGGGTCGTGCTGTGTGATGCGTTGTCATCTAAAGGTGTCTGCATGAAATCTGTCATTAATTTAGATGTTTTTGCCTAGGAGGTCTTGCCGAGGAGGTCAATTTTACATCTAACTAAAACGTTTGGTGCAGTCTTTCTGTGAAAAAATTTGCATGAAAACTAGTCATATCTTGTTGAATGACAACAAACACTTAATTGAAGAATCCCTTCCATAGTTATTGCTCCTACTAGCAGTAGTTCTGTTGACCGATCACCACCGAAGGGGTGTAGACGTCAGCTACTGAATTTTGACTTGCCTCAAGAAAAAAATGTGTGTGCTCGAACAGCCGGGAAAAACCCCCTGCCGAACACCAAATTGAACAAAAACGTCACAAAATGTTGTCATAATATATGCGCAAACTGTTTAGACTGGGAAGCATGTGACAGGCTTCACAGTACATGTGGTCGTGGCCACGTCGCTTAGAAATGACTAATTCCAGCAAAATAATTTGGGAAATGCAAGATGTCCGGCAACTAAAATGGTGAGGGAACTCCTCATTCAAAGCAAAAAGTGGATTTAATCATCTTTTCGGGAATATTCTCTGGTTTATGGAGTTCCACCTGCAACTGAAAACAGTCAAGACACTGCTGTTGGCTCCCCTACCTCTGCGGAAGCACAGTTCCCGTTCAGCCCAGTCAAAACTGTTTGCTGCTCTGGCACCCCAATGGTGGAAAAAGCTCCCTCACGACGCCAGGACAGCGGAGTCACTCACCACCTTCCGGAGACACTTGAAACCCCACCTCTTTAAGGAATACCTGGGATAGGATAAAGTAATCCTTCTACCCCCCCCCTTACCCCACCCCAAAAAAACTATTGTAAAGTGGTTGTCCCACTGGCTATCATAAGGTGAATGCACCAATTTGTAAGTCGCTCTGGATAAGAGTGTCTGCTAAATGACGAAAATGTAAATGTAAATGTACTCTACCATAAAGGCCTTATTGGTGGAGTGCTGCAAAGATGGTTGTCCTTCTGGAAGGTTCTCCCATCTCCACAGAAGAACTCTGGAGCTCTGTCAGAGTGACCATCGGGTTCTTGGTCACCTCCCTGACCAAGGCCTTTCTTCCCCGATTGCTCAGTTTAGCCAGGTGGACAGCTCTAGGAAGAGTCTTGGTGGTTCCAAACATCTTCCATTTAAGAATGATGGAGGCCACTGTGTTCTTGGGGACCTTCAATGCTGCAGAATTATTTTGGTACCCTTCCCCAGATCTGTGCCTCGACACAATCCTGTCTCGGAGCTCTACAGACAATTCCTTTGACCGCATGGCTTGGTTTTTGCTCTGACATACACTGTCAACCGTGGGACCTTACATATACAGGTGTGTGTCTTCCTAAGTCATGTCCAATCAATTGAATTTACCACAGGTGGACTCCAATCAAGATGTAGAAACATCTCAAGGATGATCAATGGAAACAGGATGCAAAGGGTATGAATACTTTTGTAAATAAGATTTTTTAAAATGTAAATAATAAACCTTTTTTTGCTTTGTCTATATGGAGTATTGTGTGTAGATTGATGAGGGAAAAAAATAACTTCATCAATTTTAGAATAAGGCTGTAACGTGACAAAATGTGGAAAAAGTCAAGGGTTCAGAATACTTTTTGAAAGCACTGTATGTGGCTTCCGCTTCATCCTAAATGACTCCCCAGCTCAGTTTCAACTATGGTAGTGGGAGTACTCTACCATCCACCATGGGCGAAAGAGAAAACACTTTAGCAGAACACTGTGGATTATCTCATAAACACTGTCAATGTGATCAGGATCTCCTCTCCCCAAATGGGTCTCATCCTGTGTGGAGACTTCCCATCAAGATGCTGACAAACTCCCATCCAGACATGAAACAAGTGGTCAAAAATAAGACCAGAAGGGACTCCATCCTCGATCTGATCATTACAAATCTGAAGAATTACTACAATACCCCGACTGTAAAGCAAGCTCTGACCAGACTCAGCTCACGTAAAGCGTCTGGGCCTGATGGCATTCCAGCCGGGCTACTAAAAGAGCATGCAGAAGATCTAGCCCCTGTCATCACACACGTTGTTAACACTTCCTACTGGCAGGGGACTATTCCTGCTGCCTGTAAAATTGCCAATGTGTGTCCCATACCAAAAGTGTCAAACCCATGTACAATGATTGACTGAAGGCCCTTGGAAAAATCCAGGAGAGCTTCATCATGAAAAAACTCATGCCAACAGTTCTATCTGAGTGCACAAATCAGTATGCCTTCCTCCTAAAGTCCAGCACTACTCCCGCCCTTGTGAAATCCACACACTCCTGGCTGACAGCTACAGACTCCAGAAAACCAACAATGGTGATGGGTGTTACTTGCTCATATCTCCAAAGCTTTTGATCGAGTAGATCACGCAAAGCTCCTGCAACTTCTGTCTGACATTGAACTGTGTTCAAGGTTACTAGCCTGGCTCCACAGCTACACCAACGGAAGAAGGCAGAGAGTGATGGCAAATCGCACATTTAGCCCTTGGTCAGAGGTCACCTCTGGTGTACCACAAGGGGGCGTGGTTTTACCATATCTGTTTCTCCTTCACATGTCCACCTGAAAAATTGTCTTCAGTGACACTCTGGACCCTGGGTATGCAGACGATGTAGGGCTGTCCCGAGCCATACCATTAATCAGCATCCAAGAGGACACTTCCATGGGCTTGGAGGCAAAGCAGCTGGAAGAGTGGGCCACATCCAACAACATGCTCCTGAATGGGACAAAGTCTGTGGAAAAAATATTTTTCTAGAGACCATCCACAACCTGCACCACTAATCCTTGGAGGACAGGAAGTACCAGTGGTAGCAACAACCAAGTATCTTGGTTTTCATCTAGACTCTAACCTCAGTGGTGACACACATGTGGAGCAGTCAGTGAGGAAGGCCTCAAAACGCCTGCACTTTTTGACTGTTCTTGCCAGAAATGGCCTACCCACTGAAGATCTGGTCACAGTATACACTACACTGGTCAGGCCTTGTCTGGAATACGGTGGAGTGCTGTTAGTTGGATGCAGTAAAAAGCAGCAGGTCCAACTAGACAGGGTGCAGAGGAGAGCCTTGAGGATCATCTCCAGAGGTGGAGCAGTCCAACCACAGCTCCCGTCACTGCGGAGCAGGCAAGAGCAGGCTGCAGTGCACATGGTGAAGGACATGCACACTTTTGACCATCCACTGAACGACCTGCTCCCTCCAAAAAGAGGTAACTGCACCACCAGGCTCCTGAGAAACAGCCACGAACTGTCCTGTATAACTGCCCGTACGAACCACCTGTGAAACGCCACTCTACACACTGCTGTCAGACTGTACAATAACTCTAGCTCTTAAATGGATTTCCCAAAAAGTATATTTTTTACAATCACATTTTAACATTTCAATTTCCATCATGAAAAATGTCCTGTGATGTTTCAAGTGTTCTGTATTCTATTTTTGTCACGTATTATGTGTCATGTATTTTAAATGAGTGTTTTGCAATTATTAGTAATGTCAATTCTGCATTTCTTCAGTTTTAGCTGTGAGCAAGAATAAATAAACTCAAACTTCAAAACTTCAAACTACATTTACTGGTTTGTAACGCACTCAGGTTCCAAACTCCGTTTTAGACAAGATTGACTTTGACCAAAATTATTATTTTTATACTTTGTTGTCAATTTTGACACTAGAATAAATGTTTCTGACTCGTATCGATGCCACATAGGCCGTTTTCAAAGGGATTAGTTGGTTTTTAGGGGCAGTCACTCTTAAAGATAGATAGGTGACCGTGAGACAACCACATATCACATTCAAATATACAGGATATGAACATTCCATTCCAGCTAAACAATGGATATACAGTGTTTTGCAAAAAAATACATTTTCATCAAGGTTGTGCTCAATTCAGAATTGCATTGAGAATGCTTCCAATTCTAATTCAATTCTTGAATTTTTATTGAATTTCAGTAGTAAACAGGATACAGAATTGCAATTAGAATGAAAGGAAATATAATTTCAATCAGTGAAATTAAATTAAATTCAAATGCCTCTTCTATTCTACACTGAACAAAAATATAAACGCAACATGCAATTTTACAGAGTTACAGTTCATATAAAGGAAATCAGTCAATTGAAATAAATTCATTAGGCCCTAATCTATGGATTTCACATGACTGGGAATACAGATATGCATCTGTTGGTCATAGATACCTTTTTTTTTTAAGTAGGGGCGTGGATCAGAAAACCAGTCAGTATCTGGTGTGACCACCATTTGCCTCATGCACCACGACACATTTCCTTCGCATAGAGTTGATCAGGGTGTTGATTGTGGCCTGTGGAATGTTGTCCCACTCCTCTTCAATGGCTGTGCGAAGTTGCTGGATATTGGCGGGAACTAGAACACGCTGTCGTACACGTCGATCCAGAGCATCCCAAACATGCTCAATGGGTGACATGTCTGATGAGTATGCAGGCCATGGAAGAACCGGGACAGTTTCAGCTTCCAGGAATTGTGTACAGATCCTTGCAACATGGGGATGTGCATTATCATGCTGAAACATGAGGTGCTGGCGGCATATGAATGGCACGACAATGGGCCTCAGGATCTCGTCACGGTATCTCTGTGCATTCAAATTGCCATCAATAAAATGCAATTGTGTTCATTGTCCATAGTTGTCCGGGATTCATCCGTGAAGAGCACACTTCTCCAGTGTGCCAGTGGCCATCAAAGGTGAGCATTTGCCCACTGAAGTCGGTTACAATGCCCAACCGCAGTCAGGTCAAGACCCTGGTGAGGACAACGAGCACCCCGAGACGGTTTCTGACAGTTTGTGCAGAAATTCTTTGGTTGTGCAAACCAACAATTTCATCAGCTGTCCGGGTGGCTGGTCTCAGACGATCCCGCAGTTTAAGAAGCCGGATGTGGAGGTCCTGGGCTGGCATGGTTACATGTGGTCTGCAGTTGTAAGGTCGGCTGGACGTACTGCAAAATTCTCTGGCAACAGCTCTGGGGGACATTCCTGCAGTCATCATGCCGATTGCAAGCTCCCTCAAAACTTTAGACATCTGTGGCATTGTGTTGTGTAACAGAACTGCACATTTTAGAGGGACCTTTTATTGTCCTCAGCACAAGGTGCACCTGTGTAATGATCATGCTTTTAATCAGATTCTTGATATGCCACACCTGTCAGGTGGATGGATTATCTTGGCAAAGGAAAAATGCTCAATAACAGGGATGTAAACAAATTTGTGCATAAACATTGAGAGAAATAAACCTTTTGTGCGTATGGAACATTTCTGGGATCTTTTATTTCAGCTCATGAAACATGGGACCAACACTTTAAATGTTGCATTTATATTTTTGTTCATTAGGTGTAGTCTATACAAATATACATATTGTACATAAAACATCAAATAATAAATTCAAATCAAATGTTATTTGCCACATGCGCCAAGTTTTATTTTTTTACATTTTTTTTATTTAACTAGGCAAGTCAGTTAAGAACAAATGCTTATTTACAATGACGGCCTACACCGGCTAAACCCGGACGACGCTGGGCCAATTGTGCACCGCACTATGAGACTCCCAATCACGGCCGGTTGTGATACAGCCTGGAATCAAACCAGGTGGTTTGTAGTGACGCCTCAAGCACTGAGATGCAGTGCCTTAGACCGCTGCGCCACTCGGGAGCACATAATACAACAGCTGTCGACTTTACAGTGAAATGCTTACTTACAAGCCCTTAACCAACAATGCCGTTTTTAAGAAAATAATGTTAAGTAAAAAATAGATACATAAAAAATTACAAATAGCAAATAATTAAAGAGCAGCAGTAAAATAAAATAACAGTAGGGAGGCCATATACAGGGGGTACAGAGTCAATGTGCGGGGGCACCGGTTAGTCGAGGTAATTGAGGTAATATGTACAATGCAAATAGTCTGGGTAGCCATGATTAGATGTTCAGGATTCTTATGGCTTGGGGGTAGAAGCTGTTAAGTAGCCTTTTGGACCTAGACTTGGCGCTCCGGTACCGCTTGCCGTGCGGTAGCACAGAGAACAGTCTATGACTAGGGTGGCTGGAGTATTTGATAATTTTTAGGGCCTTCCTCTGACACCGCCTGGTGTAGAGGTCCTGGATGGCAGAAAGCTTGGCCCCAGTGATGTACTGGGCCGTACGCACTACCCTCTGTAGTGCCTTGCGGTCGGAGGCTGAGCAGTTGCCATACCAGGCTGTGATGCAACCAGTCAGGATGCTCTCGATGGTGCAGCTGTATAACTTTTTGAGGATCTGAGGACCCATGACAAATCTTTTCAGTCTCCTGAGGGGGAATAGGCTTTGTCATGCCCTCTTCACAACTGTCTTGGTGTGCTTGGACCATGATAGTTTGTTGGTGATGTGGACACCAAGGAACTTGAAGCTCTCAACCTGTTCCACTACAGCCCCGTCGATGAAAATGGGGGCATGCTCATTCCTCTTTTTTTTCCTGCTGTCCACAATCATCTCCTTTTGTCTTGATCACATTGAGGGAGAGGTTGTTATCCTGGCACCACACGGCCAGGTCTCTGACCTCCTCCCTATGGGATGTCTCATCATTGTCGGTGAACAGGCCTAACACTGTTGTGTCGTCGGCAACCTTAATGATGGTGTTGGTATCGTGCCTGTCCATGCAGTCATGGGTGAACAGGGAGTACAGGAGGGGAATGAGCACGCACACCTGAGGGGCCACCGTGTTGAGGATTAGCGTGGCAGATGTGTTGTTTCCTACCCTTACCACCTGGGGGCGGCCCGTCAAGAAGTCCAGGATCCAGTTGCAGAGGGAGGTGTTTAGTCCCAGGGTCCTTAGCTTAGTGATGAGCTTTGAGGGCACTATGGTGTTGAACGCTGAGCTGTAGTCAATGAATAGCATTCTCACGTAGGTGTTCCTCTTGTCCAGGTGGGAAAGGGCAGTGTGGAGTGCAATAGAGATTGCATCATCTGTGGATCTGTTGGGGCGGTATGCAAATTGGAGTGGGTCTAGGGTTTCTGGGATAATGGTGTTGATGTGAGCCATGACCAGCCTTTCAAAGCACTTCATGGCTACAGACGTGAGTGCTACGTGTCGGTAGTCATTTAGGCAGGTTATCTTATTGTTTTTGGGTAAAGAGACTATGGTGGTCTGCTTGAAACATGTTGATATTACAGACTCAGACAGGGACATGTTGAAAATGTCAGTGAAGACGCTTGCCAGTTGGTCAGCGCATGCTCGGAGTACACGTCCTGGTAATCCGTCTGGCCCTGCGGCCTTGTGAATGTTGACCTGCTTAAAAGTCTTACTCACATCGGCTACGGAGAGCGTGATCACATAGTCATCAGGAACAGCTGATGCTCTCATGCATGCTTCAGTGTTGCTTGCCTCTAAACAAGCATAGAAGTGATTTAGCTTGTCTGGTAGGCTCATGTCACTGGGCAGCTCGCGGCTGTGCTTCCCTTTGTAGTCTGTAATAGTTTTCAAGCCCTGCCACATCCAACGAGCGTCAGGGCCGGTGTAGTACGATTCAATCTTAGTCCTGTATTGACTCTTTACCTGTTTTTATGGTTCGTCGGAGGGCATGGCAGGATTTCTTATAAGCGTCCGGGTTAGAGTCCCGCTCCTTGAAAGCGGCAGCTCTACCCTTTAGCTCAGTGCGGATGTTGCCTGTAATCCATGGCTTCTGGTTGGGGTATGTACGTACGGTCACTGTGGGGACGACGTCATCGATGCACTTATTGATGAAGCCAGTGACTGATGTGGTGTACTCCTCAATGCTATCTGAAGAATCCCGGAATATGTTCCAGTCTGTGCTAGCAAAACAGTCCTGTAGCTTAGCATCTGCGTCATCTGACCACTTTTTTATTAACCAAGTCACTGGTGCTTCCTGCTTTAGTTTTTGCTTATAAGCAGGAATCAGGAGGATAGAGTTATGGTCAGATTTGCCAAATGGAGGGCGAGGGAGAGCTTTGTATGCATCACTGTGTGTGGAGTAAAGGTGGTCTAGAGTTTTTTTTCCTGTGGTTGCACATTTAACATGCTGGTAGAAATTAGGTAGAATGGATTTAAGTTTCCCTGCATTAAAGTCCACAGCCACTAGGAGCACCTCCTCTGGATGAGCATTTTCCTGTTTAGTTATGGCCTTATACAGCTCATTGAGTGCAATCTTAATGCCAAACATTGGTTTGTGGTGATAAATAGACAACAACAAAAAATATAGATGAAAACTCTCTTGGTAAATAGTGTGGTCTACAGCTTATCATAAGATACTCTACCTCAGGCGAGCAAAACCTCAAGACTTCCTTAGTATTTGATTTTGTGCACCAGTTGTTGTTTACATAATACACAGACCGCCACCCCTTGTCTTACAGGAGTCAGCCGTTCTATCCTGCCGATGCATATAAAATATTGATGAAACAATTGATTTTCACTACAAACTCTTGAAATGAGTGATCAACGAAAACAAAACCTGTATGCGAATATTCTAAGTTATTATATTTCATGAATCACTTTTTGTTCATTATGGGGGAAATACTACATTTCCCAGAATGCATTAGTTTGTTGACCCTAAAGCCTTCATAAAGAATCCAAACAAATTAAATGGTTGGTGGAAATATAATTGGCTATTCTAAGCACTAAGGTTAAAAGAGAATATGAACATTGTTTACAGAGAAAAGTGAAATATTCTTTGGTATCTAGAAGTGTGAGCTGTCCAATTCAGTGAAACTCTCATGTTCATAGACAGTGGAATTTCCTTTCACTCAAACTCAAATTCTACATCCTGTGGGGTGTGGCCAATTCAATTTAAATTTCAACTCATGAGTTGAATTGGAGGCAATTCAACAACCCTGATTTTCATACACATCTAAAATCTATGAATAAAACATCTGAGAACAGTAATATTTTACACACATGAAGCTACCCATAAGCAATAATTTATGCTGAAAAAACAAATGTACTTTTATGTGTGGATATAGCGTTTTGGAAATAAACTCTTCAAATGTTGTATCCTTAGATATATTTTCCTGACTTCTACAGATGGAATTGTTAATATGTTGTCAATTTTATATTCTGTCTTCACTAAATATACATTAATACAATGCAGTTGTTTCCTACTGACATCGTAAAAGCTCAATTACAATATAATTCTTGCAACAATATTGGGAGTATTACTGTAAGGTGTGCTTAGTGAAGTGCCGTTTTGTTGAGGTAAAATGTTATCCTATAAAGTTAGTATCTTGTATTTTTATTAGCTTGCCCAGCTTGCACATTTTATTAGCTTGCTGCAATATGTATAATGTGTAACTCCACAGTAAACACTGTAATTGGGGAGTAAGTCCCACAGGGTCAATACTGTGCTCAGCAATTTTTGCTGATGACTGGCTTGAAATAACACAGAGGAGCCTGGGCATTTTGTTTGAGCAGTCGTTCTGGATGGTCTAGCTGCTTAGCCAGGAATCCATCTGGTCCCCCCTTCCCTGATTGAGGGAGTGGTTATATACTATATAGTCATTAGTGGACAGCACAGTTATCAACAATAGGCAATGTCAATTCAACATAGTGAAATAGATATGAGCATCACAATACATATTAAAGGTTGAAATATTTGAAAAGACAATCCAGTTCTAGCCTTGAATAGTGTTACAGGTCCCAGGTGGCAGGGACACATGTCCAGATAATATTGTGTTTCTGTTAAACATAATTAAGAAAAAGGAGACAGAACTAAACTGTTAGAGTTGTAACAGGCGTCTTCCTCAAGTGTTTATTCTCTTTTCATTTGATAAAGCATTAAATAATGTTGTCATAGCAGCCACGTTGTATTCCTTCTCGCATCTCTCCTCCTCTCACCTCTTCTCTTTGCTTGTGGACTTCAATGCACAACACAGCAGCTGAATATGACCAGGCGAAAAAACCTTTCCAAGCAAAAACCGCTACACACAGCCTACATCGTTGTCATCATATTAGCTAAAGTAATGTCATAGTCAGCATAGCTAATAGAACTAATGCGTTAGTAAACCCGCTATAATCATGCAGTAATGTATCAGTGTACAGTCAGTAAGCAGTTACACCGGCGGGACCTGGTGGCAATAAATTAGTAATCCCAAAAGTTTACCTTGACTTGGAAGAGTTCCAGTGTTGTGTTTGAAAGTCATAGCCAGCTAGCTAACATATCATCCCTCTCTGTTTGATCAGGGTGTTTCGGTAGCTAAGTAAGTGAAACTAAAAGTGGGAAAAAATGACTCTCTCTCTGTTTCTCTCTTGCTTCTCCTTCATTTTGGAAGAAATTAATTTGTTAAAAACTGTTTAACTATTGTCTTTCTCTCTTTTTGAGTCAACTACTCACCACATTTTATACATTGCAGTGCTAGCTAGCTGTAGCTTATGCTTTCAGTACTAGATTAATTATCTGATCCTTTGATTGGGTGGACAACATGTCAGTTCATGCTGCAAGAGCTCTGATAGGCTGGAGGACATCCTCCAGAAGTTGTCATAATTACTGTGCAAGTCTATGGAAGGGGGTGAGAACATGAGCCTCCTAGGTTTTGTATTGAAGTCAGTGTACCCAGAGGAGGACGGAAGCTAGCTGTCCTCCGGCTACACCACAGTGCTACCCTACATAATGCTGTTGAGGCTACTGTAGACCTTCTTTGCAAAATAGTGTGTTTTATTCAATTATTTGGTGACGTGATTATATGTAGTATAGTTTTATCTAAAAAGGATAACTTTTTAAATGTTAAGAAATTCACTAAGGAGGATGGTCCTCCCCTTCCTCCTCTGAGGAGCCTCCACTGATAAACAGAATGTTAAACAGAATAAAGAAAAAGGAGACAGGAGGAAACAGTTATTTGTAACAGGCGTCTTCCTCGAGTGTTGAGACACAAATGGCTATGATCCTACCGCGGCCCCTGCTGGCGGCAACAGGCATAAACAATTCCCAATGGAAAGCCTTGGAGAACTCAGCCCAAAATAATAGTGGATTACAACAACAATATCTTATGTTTCATACATAAAATGTGATACCATAACCGTATGGGCATTACAATAGTAGTAGGCTCATATACAGTTGAAGTCGGAAGTTTACATACACTTAGGTTGGAGTCATTAAAACTCGTTTTTCAACTACTCCACAAATTTCTTGTTAACAAACTATAGTTTTGGCAAGTCGGTTAGGACATCTACTTTGTGCATGACACAAGTAATTTTTCCAACAATTGTTAGAGACAGATTATTTCACTTATAAATCACTGTATCACAATTCCAGTGGGTCAGAAGTTACATACACTAAGTTGACTGTGCCTTTAAACAGCTTGGAAAATTCCAGAAAATGATGTCATGGCTTTAGATGCTTCTGATAGGCTAATTGACATAATTTGAGTCAATTGGAGGTGTACCTGTAGATGTATTTCAAGGCCTACCTTCAAACTCAGTGCCTCTTTGCTTGACATCATGGAAAAATCAAAATAAATCAGCCAAGACCTCCACAAGTCTGGTTCATCCTTGGGAGCAATTTCCAAATGCCTGAAGTATAAACACCATGGGACCACACAGCCGTCATACCGCTCAGGAAGGAGACACGTTCTGTCTCCTAGAGATGAACGTACTTTGGTGCGAAAAGTGCAAATCAATCCCAGAACAACAGCAAATGACCTTGTGAAGATGCTGGAGGAAACAGGTACAAAAGTATCTATATCCACAGTAAAACGAGTCCTATATCAACATAACCTGAAAGGCCACTCAGCAAAAAAGAAGCCACTGCTCCAAAACCGCCATAAAAAAAGACAGACTATGGTTTGCAACTGCACATGGGGACAAAGATCGTGCTTTTTGGAGAAATGTCCTCTGGTCTGATGAAACAAAAATAGAACTGTTCGGCCATAATGACCATCGTTATGTTTGGAGGAAAAAGGGTGTGGCTTGCAAGCCGAAGAACACCATACCAACCGTGAAGCACGGGGGTGGCAGCATCATGCTGTGGGAGTGCTTTGCTGCAGGAGGGACTGGTGCACTTCACAAAATAGATGGCATCATGAGGAATGAAAATTATGTGGATATATTGAAGCAACATCTCAAGACATCAGTCAGGAAGTTAAAGCTTGGTCGCAAATGGGTCTTCCAAATGTACAATGACCCCAAGCATACTTCCAAAGTTGTGGCAAAATGCCTTAAGGACAACAAAGTCAAGGTATTGGAGTGGCCATCACAAAGCCCTGACCTCAATCCTATAGAAAAAGCGTGTGCGAGCAAGGAGGCCTACAAACCTGACTCAGTTACACCAGCTCTGTCAGGAGGAATGGGCCAAAATTCACCCAACTTATTGTGGGAAGCTTGTGGAAGGCTACCCAAAACGTTTGACCCAAGTTAAACAATTTAAGGGCAATGAGTGTATGTAAACTTCTGACCCACTGGGAATGTGAATAAATAAATAAAAGCTTAAATAAATCAGTCTCTACTATTATTCAGACATTTCACATTCTTAAAATAAAGTGGTGATCCTAACTGACCTAAGACAGGGAATTTTTACTAGGATTAAATGTCAGGAATTGTGAAAAACTGAGTTTAAATGTATTTAGCGAAGGTGTATGTAAACTTCCGACTTCAACTGTATGTAGTAGGGGTAAAGTGACTATACATTGATAGTGAACGGTGAGTAGCAGCAGCGTAAAAAAGTGGGGGGGGTCAATGCAAATAGTCCGGCTAGAGAGGTAGGACGGCTGTGGTGTAAGGACTTGTAGTGTTTGCCATGGGGTAGTACTTATTACCTACATGTATGGGGTATTTATGTTCTGCCATGCGATCCTGGAGACGTCTCTTTGTCCATCCAATGTAGAACACGTTGCACAATGGACATTCCAGTCAGTAGATGGCATGGGTGGTTTTACAGTTAATTACGGTTTATTTGATATTCTGTGTTAGAGGCTGTGTCAACAAAACAAGGCCAGATTCAGCCCGCTAACTAGTTTTCAACTGCAAACCCTGGGTAGGAAGATAAAACATATTAAAAAGCATAATAAACATTAAACCTAAAAGTGTGATTCTACAGTTGCGATGAAGACTACAGCCTATACCCTGAGCAAACAGAAGATGGCACTACTAAGCCAACAAAGGTCCTCTTGTCTGAAAGGTCATATGGACATGTATTTTGATTCTACAGTAACACCCTACAGACCACAGCCTGCGCTATACCCTGAGCAAACAGATTTTATTTTTATTTTTTATTATTATTATTGTCACATACATTGGATAGGTGCAGTGAAATGTGTTGTTTTACAGGGTCAGCCATAGGATTACAGCGCCCCTGGAGGAAATTAGGGTGAAGATTTTTTCACTTTGTCGGCTGAGGTATTCAAACCAGCGACTTTTCAGTTACTGGCCCAATACTCGAACTTCTAGGCTATCTGCCGCCCCACTGCTCAGTAAGTATGGAATCTGGCTTTTTGTATGAAAACTACAGGAGGCAAAGCCATTACCCTCACTTCTATTGTACATGTATTTCTGAATGTCACAATGACTAACCAGTCACCATCACTGCTCCTAGTCAACATAACTCAGAGTTTGTTAAAACATCATCATCAACATCGTAACAGGCAGGGTAGGCCAGAGTCATTCCACGAAATGAGTACCTTTTACGTCTCTGATATTTTAAGTAGAAATTGTGCACCAATATTGAATTTTAAAAGCCAGTTATATTAAATGAAGTGCCCTTTAACATAGGCCGAGACCACATGGAGAATTCAATAAATCAGATTTTTGTATATGAATAAAGACTTGCTAAAGTGCCAAAATTCAGCATTTTGACATGTCCCTCCATCAACCCTGTGTTACTTCTAGGAAGATTGAATCCCCAAAATGTTAAAGTTTCGCCGTCATTGTAAAGCCATAGTTATTTTGTTGCTTTGACAAAGTCAATTCTGAAGTTTATTATTTATTTAATGTAATGATTCATTTACATCTGTCCCTCATTTTGAGGTCAACCCGGTTAGGTGAACTGAACTGGAGAGCAGGCCATTAAGTAAGTTGAGCAATTTTTTATATTCAGCATCACTCCGTCAAGGGAAATATAGTATTCTTTCTAACAAAGATATCTACATATATTTCAGGATGTTGTGTATCCCTGGAAATAATCAGAAATCATGTAAATAATCAGAAATCATGTAAACATACAGTTTTTTGATCATTTTAAGAGTCTTTTAACAAATAAACATTTTGTACTTTTTTTAACACTTTTAACATAGGACAGGCCCTTTTGTTACCTCATATCCCAGCAATAATGCCTTGCATTATTCCTGTGAAGAAAACACTTCAATTTTCTCAACTTGCCATTGGCTCAACAGTTGGCTCAACTTACCACAAGGCAAACATTTTGACTATATTTGCCCACACAGCTACAATAATTCACTTTCATGCTAGGTTTAGGACCTCATACTGAAGCATATAGATACCCCAATTGATGTACAGAACAATCTTAAAATTATCTACATTGGTTTAGATACAAGCATTATTAAACTTCTAAACACAATAAATGAATTTGACTTGGTGAAAATCCGTTTTTTGGACCTAACTTGCTTACCATTCCAAATGTATGGGCATTAATATGGAGTTGGTCCCCCCTTTGCTGCTATAACAGCCTCCACTCTTTTTTTATTTTTATTTAACCAGGTAAGCCAGTTGAGAACAAGTTCTCATTTACAACTGCGACCTGGCCAAGATAAAGCAAAGCAGTGCGATAAAAACAACAACACAGAGTTACATATGGGGTAAAACAAAACATAAAGTCAAAAATACCACAGAAAATATGTATACAGTGTGTGCAAATGTAGCAAGTTATGGAGGTAAGGCAATAAATAGGCCATAGTGCAAAATAATTACAATTAGTATTAACACTGGAATGATAGATGTGAAAATAGAGATTAGATATTAGATACTGGGGTGCAAATGAGCAAAATAAATAACAATATGGGGATGAGGTAGTTGAGTGGGCTAATTTCAGAAGGGCTGTGTACAGGTGCAGTGATCGGTAAGGTGCTCTGACAACTGATGCTTAAAGTTAGTGAGGGAGATAAGAGTCTCCAGCTTCAGAGATTTTTGCAGTTCGTTCCAGTCATTGGCAGCAGAGAACTGGAAGGAATGGCGGCCAAAGGAGGTGTTGGCTTTGGGGATGACCAGTGAGATATACCTGCTGGAGCGCATACTACGGGTGGGTGTTGCTATGGTGACCAATGAGCTAAGATAAGGCGGAGATTTGCCTAGCAGTGATTTATAGATGGCCTGGAGCCAGTGTGTTTGGCGACGAATATGTAGTGAGGACCAGCCAACAAGAGCGTACAGGTCACAGTGGTGGGTAGTATATGGGTCTTTGGTGACAAAACGGATGGCACTGTGATAGACTACATCCAATTTGCTGAGTAGAGTGTTGGAGGCTATTTTGTAAAGGACATCGCCGAAGTCAAGGATCGGTAGGATAGTCAGTTTTACGAGGGCATGTTTGGCAACATGAGTGAAGGAGGCTTTGTTGCGAAATAGGAAGCCGATTCTACATTTAACTTTGGATTGGAAATGCTTAATGTGAGTCTGGAAGGAGAGTTTACAGTCTAACCAGACACCTAGGTATTTGTAGTTGTCCACAGACCCGTCGAGAGTAGTGATTCTAGTCGGGTGGGCGGGTGCCAGCAGCGTTCTATTGAAGAGCATGCATTTAGTTTTACTAGTGTTTAAGAGCAGTTGGAGGCTACGGAAGGAGTGTTGTATGGCATTGAAGCTCGTTTGGAGGTTTGTTAACACAGTGTCCAATGAAGGGTCAGATGTATACAAAATGGTGTCGTCTGCATAGAGGTGGATCTGAGAGTCACCAGCAGCAAGAGCGACATCATTGAAATATACGGAGAAAGGAGTCGGCCCAAGAATTGAACCCTGTGGCACCCCCATAGAGACTGCCATAGGTCCAGACAACAGGCCCTCCAATTTGACACATTGAACTCTATCTGAGAAGTAGTTGGTGAACCAGGCGAGGCAGTCATTTGAGAAACCAAGGCTATTTAGACTGCCAATAAGAATGTGGTGGTTGACAGAGTCAAAAGCCTTGGCCAGGTCGATGAAGACGGCTGCACACTACTGTCTATTATCGATCGCGGTTATAATATCATTTAGGACCTTGAGCGTGGCTGAGGTGCACCCATGACCAGCTCAGAAACCGGATTGCATAGCGGAGAAGGTACGGTGGGATTTGAAATGGTCGGTGATCTGTTTGTTAACTTTGCTTTCAAAAACTTTCGAAAGGCAGGGCAGGATGGATATAGGTCTGTAACAGTTTGGATCTAGAGTGTCACCCCCTTTGAAGAGGGGGATGACCGCGGCAGCTTTCCAATCTCTGGGGATCTCAGTCGTTACGAAAGAGAGGTTGAACAGGCTAGTAATAGGGGTTGTGACAATTTCGGTGGCTATTTTTAGAAAGAAAGGGTCCAGATTGTCTAGCCCAGATGATTTGTAGGGGTCCAGATTTTGCAGCTCTTTCAGAACATCAGCTGTCTGAATTTGTGTGAAGGAGAAGCGGGGGGGGGGGGGCATGGGCAAGTTACAGCGGAGGGTGCAGAGCTGGTGGCCGGGGTAGTCATAGCCAGGTGGAAAGCATGGCCAGCCGTAGCAAAATGCTTGTTGAAATTCTCGATTATTGTAGATTTATCGGTGGTGATAGTGTTTCCTAGCCTCAGTGCAGTGGGCAGCTGGGAGGAGGTGCTCTTATTCTCCATGGACTTTACAGTGTCCCAAAACTTTTTGGAGTTAGTGCTACAGGATGCAAATTTCTGTTTGAAAAAGCTAGCCTTTGCTTTCCTAACTGCTTGTGTATATTGGTTCCTATATTGGTTCCTTAGTTCTGAATTTTTTGAATGGGGCATGCTTATTTAAGATTGAGAGGAAAGCACTTTTAAAGAACAACCAGGCATCCTCTACTGATGGAATGAGATCAATATCCATCCAGGATACCTGGGCCAGGTCAATTAGGAAGGTCTGCTCGCTAAAGTGTTTTAGGAAGCGTTTGACAGTGATGAGGGGTGGTTGTTTGACCGCGGACCCGTTATGGACGCAGGCAATAAGGCAGTGATCGCTGAGATCCTGGTTGAAGACAGCGGAGGTCTATTTAGAGGGTAAGTTAGTCAGGATGATATCTATGAGGGTACCCATGTTTACGGATTTAGGGTTGTACCTGGTAGGTTCGTTGATAATTTGTGTGAGATTGAGGGCATCTAGTTTGGATTGTAGGATGGCCGGGGTGTTAAGCATATCCCAGTTTAGGTCACCAAGCAGTACGAACTCTGAGGATAGATGGGGGGCAATCAATTCACATATGGTGTCCAGGGCACAGCTGGGGGCTGAGGGGGTTCTGTAGCAAGCGGCAACATTGAGAGACTTATTTCTGGAAAGGTGGATTTTTAGAAGTAGGAGCTCAAACTGTTTGGGCACAGACCTGGATAGTATGATATAGCTCTGCAGGCTATCTCTACAGTAGATTGCAACTCCACCCCCTTTGGCAGTTCTATCTAGACGGAAAATGTTGTAGTTGGGGATGGACATTTCTGAATTTTTGGTGGCCTTCCTAAGCCAGGATTCAGACACTGCTAGAACATCAGGGTTGGCGGAGTGTGCTAACGCAGTGAATAACTCAAACTTAGGAAGGAGGCTTCTGATGTTACCGTGCAGAAAACCAAGGCTTTTACGGTTAAAGAAGTCAACAAATGATAACTCCTGGGGAGTAGGAGTGATACTGGGGGCTGCAGGGCCTGGGTTAGCCTCTACATCACCAGAGGAACAGAGGAGGACTAGAATAAGCATACGGCCTTCTGAGAAGGCTTTCCACTAGATGTTGGAACATTGCTGCGGGGACTTGCTCCCATTCAGCCACAAGAGCATTAGTGAGGTCGGGCACTTTACAGTTGGCACTATGCATTCAGGCAGGTAGCATTCTCCTGGTATTCGCCAAACCCAGATTCATCCGTCAGACTGCCAGAGGGTGAAGCTGGATTCATCACTCCAGAGAACGCGTTTCCACTGCTCCAGAGTCCAATGGCAGCTAGCTTTACACCACTCCAGTCGACGCTTGGCATTGCGCATGGTGATCTTAGGCTTGTGTGCGGCTGCTCGGCTATGGAAACCCATTTCCCGATGAACAGTTATTGTGCTGACATTGCTTCTAGAGGCATTTTGGAACTCGGTAGTGAGTGTTGCAACCGATGACAGACGATTTTTACGCGCTACGCGCTTCAGCACTCGGCAGTCCCATTTTGTGAGCTTGTGTAACCTACCACTTCGCGGCTGAGCCGTTGTTGTTCCTAGATGTTTCCACTTCACAATAACAGCACTTACAGTTGACCGGGGAAGCTCTAGCAGGGCAGAAATTTGACAAACTGACTTGTTGGAAAGGTGGCATCCTATGACTGTGCCACTTTGAAAGTCACTGAGCTCTTCAATAAGGCCATTCTACTGTCAATGTTTGTCTATGGAGATTGCATGGCTCTGCACTCAATTTTATACACCTGTCACCAACGGGTGTGGCTGAAATAGCCGAATCCACTAATTTGAAGGGGTGTCCACATTATTTTGTGTATATATATATATATATATACAGTACCAGTCGAAAGTTTGGACACACCTACTCATTCCAGGATTTTCCTTTACTTTTACTATTTTCTACATTGTAGAATAATAGTGAAGACATCAAAACTATGAAATAACACATATGGAATCATGTAGTAACCAAAAAAGTGTTCAACAAATCAAAATAAATGTTTCATTTTAGATTCTTCTAAGTAGTCACCCTTTCTCTTGATGACAGCTTTGCACACTCTTGGCATTCTCTCAACCAGCTTCACCTGGAATGCTTTTCCAACAGTCTTGAAGGAGTTCCCACATATGCTGAGCACTTGTAGGCTGCTTTTCCTTCACTCTGCAGTCCAACTCATCCCAAACCATCTCAATTGGATTGAGGTCGGGTAATTGTGGAGGCCAGGTCATCTGATGCAGCACTCCATCACTCTCCTTCTTGGTCAAATAGCCCTTACACAGCCTGGAGGTGTTTGGTCATTGTCATGTTGAAAAACAAATGATAGTCCTACGAATCACTGCAGAATAATGTGGTAGCCATGCTGGTTAACTGTGCCTTGAATTCTAAATAAATCACAGACAGTGTCACCAGCAAAGCACCCCCACACCATAACACCTCCTCCTCCATGCTTCACAGTGGGAACCACACATGCGGAGATCATCCATTCACCTACTCTGCATCTCACAAAGACACAGGGGTGGAACCAAAAATCTCAAATTTGGACTCATCAGACCAAAGGACTGATTTCCACTGGTCTAATGTCCATTGCTCGTGTTTCTTGGCCCAAGCAAGTCTCTTCTTCTTACTGGTGTCCTTTAGTAGTGGTTTCTTTGCAGCAATTCGACCATGAAGACCTGATTCACACGGTCTCCTCTGAACAGTTGATGTTGAGATGTGTCTGTTACTTGAACTATGTGAAGCATTTATTTGGGCTGCAATTTCTGAGGCTGGTAACTCTAATGAATGTATCCTCTGAAGCAGAGGTAACTCTGGGTCTTCCTTTCATGTGGCGGTCCTCTTGAGAGCCAGTTTTATCATAGCGCTTGATGGTTTTTGCAGCTGCACTTGAAGAAACTTTCAAAGTTCTTGATGAGTAATGATGGACTGCCGTTTCTCTTTGCTTATTTGAGCTGTTCTTGTCATAATATGGACTTGGTCTTTTACCAAATAGGGCTATATTCTGTATACCACCCCTAACTTGTCACAACACAACTGATTGGCTCAAACACATTAAGAAGGAAAGAATTTCCACAAATTAACTTTTAACAAGGCACACCTGTTAATTGAAATGCATTCCAGGTGACTACCTCATGAAGCTGGTTAAGAGAATGCCAAGAGTGGGCAAAGCTGTCATCAAGACAAAGGGTGGCTACTTTGAAGAATCTAAAATCTAAAATATATTTTGATTCGCTTAACACTTTTTTGGTTACTACATGATTCCATATGTGTTATTTCATAGTTTTGATGTCTTCACTATTATTCTACAATGTAAAAAATAGTAAAAATAAAGAAAACCCTTGAATGAGTAGGTGTGTCCAAACTTTTGACTGGTACTGTATATAGTACAAATATTATTAAAATATAAAAAACTATATATTTACTGACAGTACAAATTTGGCCCCATTTCATATAGACAGAGCATTTTCTGCCAAGCCTCCTCTGAGCGATGCAAAGACACCATTCAAATCGCTGCAGACTCGTTACAACTTCAGCTTTATGAACAACATGATTTCGTCCTTCTAGCCATGGTTACACCTTGCATTAACATATGGTTGTCGTCATCCTATCAAGATGATCCAATCCCTGTCTGATCAAGATTTGTTGCGTCTACACATGGTAATAAAATGTGTCTCTACCTGCCCACTGCATCCATATTGTGACCAGATTCCCTGGTCTTTCCCTATATGCAAATTATCCAACCTGTCTTGAACCTCCCCTTATGACACAAGCTGTATAAATCGACAGAAAACAGCACACTTTTATAGGGATGTGACAAATGTATGATTTTTCTTAACATCTGAACAGCCATTTTTTATAGTTTTACATGTGAATTCACAATTCAGATATGGTCCTGCGTATGACCGCTAGGGGTTGTTATGTTCCCCAGCAAGAAAACCTAGAATTGTCACTGAAACAGAAGGAGTCACTGACAACAACCAAAACAAAACAGGTGGGGTTTTAGGAGGGGTTCTGAAAGACGCTCATGAACATTTGACTAGCAACAATAACTGGGACCTAAAAGACACCCCATGACTGTTTTTTAGTGCCCATTACATTTTCCCAAGAAGAGGCAAACAAAAGAAAAACTCAGAAGGAAGCAAACCCAAAAAGTGGAGCAAAACGAAAACAGGGAAGATCATATAAATATCTATATTTTTTTCATACATCTGTGGCATTGTGTTGTGTGAAAAAACTGCACATTTTAGGGTGCCCCTTTATTGTCCCCAGCACAAGGTGCACCTGTGTAATGGTCATGCTGTTTATCATATTCTTGATATGCCACACCCGTCAGGTGGATGGATTATCTTGGCAAGGGAGAAATGCTCACTAACAGGGATGTAAACAACATTTGAGAGAAATAAGCTTTTTGTGCATATGGACAATTTCGGGGATCTTTTATTTCAGCACATGAAACACTTTACATGTTGCGTTTAAATTTTTGTTCAGTGTATATAGCTAACTAAATCTCTGATGTTTTGAGAAATGGGTAAAATCAAGTATGTTTCTATAACTCTCATCCACTTGGAACGAGTCCAACCAAACCTAAACTCATTTCCAAAACGCAAAATGTGCAGTCAAAATACATCATGAGCTAGGGCTACACACTGGTTAAACACAAAACGTATTGACTGCCCACCCTTGAAAGACAATCAGCAACCAAGTTGTCCTTACCACAGACATGTCTGATTTCAAGGGGAAACTCCTGCAATATAAGACTCCAGCAAAGGAGTCAGCGATTTGCGGAGCTCGTCTTTTGCATGGAAACGAGAGGGTTATGATCGGTATAAACCACCATAGGGGTAGAGACCGATACATAAACCTCGAAGTGCTGAAGAGCCAGTACCAAAGCGAGCGTCTACTTCTCGATAGTCGAGTAGTATTTTTCATTTGAGGTGAATTTTTTGGAAAAGTACCCCACAGGGTGCTCCACATGTTATCGTCATACTTAGCAGCGTCGTACTTAGCAGCGCCAACCCGGTCCACACACTCGTCAACCCTGGGCAAAGGGTACGAGTCCAACTTAGTAACGGCACTGAGTTTCCGAAAATCGGAACAAAACTGCAGAGACCCATCCGACTTAGGTACTGATATACAGGTACTAATATCCATGGACTGTTGCCATGTTGTGCAATGCCGTGCTCCAGCATGAGCTCCAACTCACTGCGGAGCTTCTCTCTCTTTTCAGGATTTACTCAATAGACATTTTGTTTGATTGGGGCAGAGTCCCCAAAGTGAATGTCATGCTCTAGTACATTTCTCTGAGTTGGCACATCTGAGAATAAACCCTGATATTCTAAAAGCAGTGTAACAAAGTCACCTTTTTCCTCCGGAGACAAGTATGCCAAAAAGACATCAAGGTTTTCTAGAATCTCTGAGTTACTCAGCTGTCCCACAGGCACAGGGTGTATTGGGCTTTCCTCGTGCTCTTGAGGAAGACTATAGTCAACAGTGACAGCAGTGGCTACAGGCAGAACATCACTACCGGTTTCCATTGACTTCTCTGCCTGGTCGTAGCGGGTGAAGTATGGTTTCAAAATGTTGACATGACACAGACGTTTTTTTTCTTCTGCAGTCCAGTGTGGCAATGACCTAATCCAGATTACCCATTTTTTCACTATGGAGTAAGGACCTGACAAGCGAGCTTGCAACGGTGCCCCAGAATGGGCAACAACACCAGGACTTGGTCAACCACATCGAAAGTGCGGCTTCGGGCCTTTCGATCATTCCAAACTTTGATTGTCGTTTGCGCCTTCTCCAGAATCTCTACAGACAATTCCTTCGACATCATGGTCCTGGTTTTTGCTCTGATGCACTGTCAACTGTGGGACCTTATATAGACAGGTGTGTGCCTTTCCAAATCATGTGCAATCAATTTAATTTACCACAGTTTTTTTATTTTTCAATAATCAGCACAAATTTCAAAAAACCTGTTTTCGCTTTGTTATTATGGGGTATTGTGTGTAGATTGATATACGAAAAAAAGATGTAATCAATTTTAGAATAAGGCTGTAACGTAACAAAATATGGAAAAAGTCAAGCGGTCTGAATACTTTCCAAATGCACTGTATAACTCACATTTCTATGTGCATTTGGTCAGTTGCCCAAAAAGTTACATATTGCCACTTTTAAAAAAATACTTTTCTTTGTATTTTACCCCCCCCTTTTCTCCCCAATTTCATCATATCCAATTACGATCTTGTCTCATCGCTGCAACTCCCCAACGGGCTCAGGAGAGGCGAAGGTCGAGTTATGCGTCCTCCAAAACATGACC
Organism: Coregonus lavaretus; assembly: GCF_964263955.1. Taxonomy (NCBI): domain Eukaryota; kingdom Metazoa; phylum Chordata; class Actinopteri; order Salmoniformes; family Salmonidae; genus Coregonus; species Coregonus lavaretus. Next base: position 13,222,073 of record NC_140004.1, read on the forward strand.
GCCAAACCACACTCCTTAACACCCACCCGTTTAACCCGGAAGCCAGCCGCACCAATGTGTCGGAGGAAACACCATTCAACTGACGACCGAAGTCAGCCTGCAGGTGCCCTGCCCGCCACAAGGAGTTGCTAGAGCCTGATGAGCCAAGTAAAAATAGCATGATTTGCTATAAAACGGCGAATGTTTCTCTCTGCCCGATGGCATTATGCGTAGAATTGCAGGAAATGAGCTTTAAAACAGCAACATTTTCTCTCGGTTTCACGGTTTCTGCCGAGGCTGCTCCTCCTCCTTGCTCGGGCAGGCTTCGGCGTTCGTCGTCCCCGGAGTACTAGCTACTGCCGTTCGATGTTATCGGTGTTTGTTTCGTTTTGTCTGTATTGTTTACACCTGTTCGTCATTATGTTAATTGTTTCCCTTATAATTACCCCTGTCTCTCATCTGTACTTTGTGTGTGATTGTTTTCCCCTTCACGGTTGTCTATTTTGTGAGCGGGTTATTTCCTCCCTGCGTGGAGTTATTTTCTGTGTCCTTTTGGATCCTTTTCGTATTAAAAGTACGTATCCGAGAGTTCTGTGTCCTGCGCCTGACTTCGTTTACCGCATCTCACAGACAGTCGTGACAGAATCACACACCTTACCATGGGGTCAGCAGGAGCGACGGCACCGACTGGATCACTCGAGGAGAGCGTCCTACAACAGGCAGCGATGCTCCAAAATCTTGGTGCCGCTATGGATAACGTTATGAACACTTTGGGACGATGGGAGAGAGGAGGTTTGCCCACACCTCCTCCAACGATACCACCACCATCGGCTACTCCTATCGTCTCACATCCGGAGTCCAGTGGGATTCGGCTCTCGCTCCCGAGGGCTTATGATGGCACCGCAGCCGGGTGTCAGGGTTTCCTGCTCCAGGTGGAACTTTACCTGGCAACCATTCACCCGGCACCCTCGGGATACGAGAGCGTGTCCGCCCTCATCTCCTGTCTGTCCGGCAAGGCACTGTAGTGGGCCAACGCCGAGTGGGGAGGGATAGACGCCGCTACTGTGAACTATGCAGAGTTCACCCGCCGCTTCAGGGCAGTGTTCGATCATCCCCCGGAGGGGAAGGCGGCGGGTAAGCGTCTATTCCACCTCAGACAGGGGAGTAGGAGCGCGCAGGAATTCGCACTGGACTTCCGGACTCTGGCTGCCAATTCGGGATGGAATGAGAGGGCCCTCATCGACCACTACAGATGCAGCCTGAGGGAGGACGTTCGTCGAGAGCTGGCCTGCAGGGACACCAACCTAAGCTTCGATCAGCTGGTGGACATGTCGATTCGCTTGGATACCCTTCCATCCCCCAGCACCTCCGAGCCGTCCATTCCATCCCCCAGCACCTCCGAGCCGAGCCCTATGGAGCTCGGGGGTGCTGGTAGTAGGGAGGCCAGGAAGGAGGCTGTCCCCTGCACCAACTGTGGCCGCGGCGGTTCGGTGCTGGGGAGGGTCTCCTCGGATTCGAGGCAGCAGGCAGCACACTGATGAGTCATTCCCGGTGAGTAAGGTCCCAACTCACCCAGAGCTCTCTGCTGTTCATATGTGTATCCAAGTGATGTTTCCAGAAGTTTCTTCTTTCTCCCAGCATAAGGCGCTAGTCGATTCAGGCGCAGCTGGGAATTTTATTGATCGCCATTTCGCATATAAGTTAGGGATCCCTATATTACCAGTCGATGTGCCCTTCCCTATCCATGCCCTAGATAGCCGGCCTTTGGGGTCGGGATTGATTAGGGAGGTCACAGCGCCACTGAAGATGAAAACGCAGAAGGGTCATGAGGAGACTATACAGTTGTATTTAATTGACTCTCCTGCGTTTCCAGTGGTGTTGGGACTTCCCTGGTTAATATCTCATGACCCCAACATTTCATGGCAACAGAGGGCTCTCAAGGGATGGTCTGATCAGTGTGTGGGGTGGTGTGTAGGTGTTTCCGTAGGGGCAACGACGGTGGAGAGTCCGAACCAAATGCCCACAATGCACATTCCTCCTGAGTATGCCGATTTGGCAAGCGCCTTCTGTAAGAAGAAGGCGACTAAATTACCACCTCATCGACAGGGGGATTGTGCGATAGACCTCCAGGTTGGCGCGGCGCTCCCTCGCAGCCATGTGTATCCTCTGTCTCAGGAGGAGACGGCTGCTATGGAGACATATGTCGCCGAATCCTTGAGACAGGGATACATACGGCCTTCCACTTCTCCTGCGTCCTCAAGTTTCTTTTTTGTGAAGAAGAAGGATTGGGGTTTACGCCCGTGTATTGATTACCGTGGTCTCAATCAGATCACTATTAAATACAGCTATCCTCTCCCTCTGATTGCTAGTATGACGGAGTCATTACACGGGGCGCGCTTCTTCACAAAATTGGATCTCAGGAGCGCTTACAACCTGGTGCGCATTCGGGAGGGAGATGAGTGGAAAACAGCCTTCAGTACCACCTCGGGTCACTATGAGTACCTCGTCATGCCATACGGTCTAATGAATGCTCCTTCAGTCTTCCAATCATTTGTAGATGAGATTTTCCGGGATTTGCATGGACAGGGGGTAGTGGTCTATATTGATGACATTCTGATATACTCCGCTACACGTACCGAGCATGTGTCCCTGGTACGTCAGGTGCTGGGTAGACTGTTGGAGCATGATCTGTATGTGAAGGCAGAGAAATGTCTGTTTTTCCAGGAGTCCATCTCCTTCCTGGGACACCGGTTGTCTGCGTCAGGGGTGGAGATGGAGATTGACCGCATTTCAGCCGTGCGTAATTGGCAGACTCCAACTACAGTAAAGGAGGTGCAGCGGTTTTTGGGTTTTGCCAATTACTACCGGAGGTTTATCTGGGGTTTTGGACAGGTAGCGGCTCCCATTACCTCCCTGCTAAAGGGGTCCCGGTGCGTTTGCAGTGGTCGGCTGAGGCGGACAGGGCGTTTAGTCATTTGAAGGACCTGTTCACCTCAGCTCCGGTGCTGGCACATCCGGATCCCTCTTTGGCGTTCCAAGTCGAGGTGGATGCGTCCGAGGCGGGGATCGGTGCTATACTGTCTCAGCGCTCGGGCACGCCTCCAAAACTCCGCCCCTGTGCTTTCTATTCTAAGAAGCTCAGTCCGGCGGAGCGCAATTATGACGTGGGGGACAGGGAGCTGCTAGCTGTGGTCCAGGCCCTGAAGGTGTGGAGACATTGGCTTGAGGGGGCTAACCACCCTTTTCTCATTCTGACTGACCATCGTAACCTGGAGTACATCCGGGCAGCGAAGAGACTGAACCCTCGTCAGGATAGGTGGGCCATGTTTCCGGCCCAGTTTGTCTTTCAGATCACGTATATCCCCGGGTCACAGAACGTTAAGGCAGACGCCCTGTCCCGACGATATGACACAGAGGAGAGGTCCATTGAGCCCACTCCCATACTACCGGAGTCTTATCTCGTGGCACCGGTGGTGTGGGAGGTCGACACGGAAATCGAGCAGCGTTACGTACCGACCCTTCTCCCCCAGAGTGTCCAGAGGGACGGAGGTACGTGCCGCTCGAGGTCCGTGACCGACTGATTTATTGGGCTCACACGTCACCCTCCTCTGGTCATCCTGGTATTGGTCGGACGGTGCACTGTCTTAGCGGGAAGTACTGGTGGCCCACCTTAGCTAAGGACGTGAGAGTTTACGTTTCTTCCTGCTCGGTGTGCGCCCAGTGTAAGGCGCCTAGACACCTGCCCAGGGGGAAGTTACAACCTCTCCCCGTTCCACAACGGCCGTGGTCTCACCTGTCGGTGGATTTTGTCACGGACCTTCCCCCCTCCCAGGGGAATACCACGATCTTGGTCGTTGTGGATCGGTTTTCTAAGGCCTGCCATCTCATCCCTATGCCAGGTCTTCCTACAGCCCTACAAACGGCCAAAGCCCTGTTTACTCACGTTTTCCGGCACTACAGGGTGCCTGAGGATATAGTGTCTGATCGGGGTCCCCAGTTCACCTCTAGAGTGTGGAGGGCGTTTATGGAACGTTTGGGGGTCTCAATCAGCCTTACCTCGGGTTTTCACCCTGAGAGTAATGGGCAGGTGGAGAGAGTAAACCAAGATGTGGGTAGGTTTCTGAGGTCCGACTGCCAGGACCGGCAGGAGGAGTGGTCGGGGTATATTCCTTGGGCAGAGATAGCCCAAAACTCACTCCGCCACTCCTCCACTAATCTCACTCCTTTCCAGTGTGTGTTGGGCTATCAGCCGGTTCTGGCACCCTGGCATCAGAGCCAGATCGAGGCTCCTGCGGTGGATGAATGGTTTCGGCGCTCGGAGGAGACATGGAACGCTGCGCACGTCCCTCTGCAGCGGGCCATCAGACGGCAAAAGGCGAGCGCTGATCGCCACCGCAGTGAGGGTCCGGTTTATGCACAGGGAGATCGGGTCTGGCTCTCGACCAGAAACCTTCCCCTTCACCTGCCCTGCCGGAAGCTGGGCCGGCGGTTTGTGGGGCCATTTAAAGTCCTGAGGAGATTGGACGAGGTATGTTATAGGTTACAGCTGCCTGTTAATTATCGCATTAACCCCTCGTTCCATGTGTCTCTCCTCAGGCCGGTGGTAGCTGGTCCACTCCAGGAGAATGAGGTACGAGAGGCCCCTCCGCCCCCACTAGACATCGGGGCTCCGGCGTACTCAGTCCGTTCCATCGTGGATTCGAGGCGTCGGTCTGCAGTATCTTGTGGAGTGGGAGGGGTACGGTCCGGAGGAACGGTGCTGGGTCCCTAGGAGGAACGGTGCTGGGTCCTAGATCCCTCCCTGTTGACAGAGTTCCACCGGAGTCACCCAACTCACCCTGCTCCGCGTCTTCCTGGCCGTCCCCGAGGCCGGGGTCGGCGTACGGCTGGAGCCGCGCGTCAAGGGGGGGGTACTGTCACGGATTCTGCCGAGGCTGCTCCTCCTCCTTGCTCGGGCAGGCTTCGGCGTTCGTCGTCCCCGGAGTACTAGCTACTGCCGTTCAATGTTATCGGTGTTTGTTTAGTTTTGTCTGTATTGTTTACACCTGTTCGTCATTATGTTAATTGTTTCCCTTATAATTACCCCTGTCTCTCATCTGTACTTTGTGTGTGATTGTTTTCCCCCTCACGGTTGTCTATTTTGTGAGCGGGTTATTTCCTCCCTGCGTGGAGTTATTTTCTGTGTCCTTTTGGATCCTTTTTGTATTAAAAGTACGTATCCGAGAGTTCTGTGTCCTGCGCCTGACTTCGTTTACCGCATCTCACAGACAGTCGTGACACTCGGCTTCATGGCAAAATGTGTAAAGTAGCATGATTAGCTATAAAACTGCACATTTTTCTCTTTGCCCCATGGCAAAAAAAATTTGATAACTGCACTGTGATTTTTATTTTGTCAGGGTAAAAAATTGGTCTGGGGCCAGGTACCTGACGATACGATATTATCACGATACTTAGGTGCCGATAAGATATGTATTGCGATTGACATGATTTTACAGTGCCTTCGGAAAGTCTTCATACCCTTTGACTAATCCCCATAATGTAAAAGTGGAATTATGTTTTTCAAAATGTTTACAAATTAATTAAAAATGAAAAGCTGAAAAGTCTTGAGTCAATAAGTATTCAACCCCTTTGTTATGGCAAGCCTCAATAAGATCAGGAGTAAACATTTGCTTAACAAGTCACATAATAAGTTGCATGGACTCACACTGTGTGCAATAATAGTGTTTAACATGTTTTTTTATGACTACCTCATCTCTGTACCCCACACATACAATTATCTGTAAGGTCCCTCAGTCGAGCAGTGAATTCCAAACACAGATTCAACCACAAAGACCAGGGAGGTGTTCCAATGCCTCGCAAAGAAGGGCACCTTTTGGTAGATGGGTAAAAATAAAAAAAAGCAGACATTGAATATCTCTTTGAACATGGTGAAGTTATTAATTACACTTTAGATGGTGTATCAATACACCCAGTCACTACAAACATACAGGCGTCCTTCCTAACTCGGTTGCCGGAGAGGAAAGAAGCCACTCAGGGATTTCACCATGAGCCCAATGGGGACTTTAAAACAGTTACAGAGTTTAATGGCTGTGATAGGACAAAACTGAGGATGGATCAACAACATTGTAGTTAATCCACAATACTAACCTAACTGACAGAGTGAAAAAAGGAAGCCTGTACAGAATACAAATATTCTAAAACATGCATCCTGTTTGCAACAAGGCACTAAAGCAATACTGCAAAAATTGTGACAAAGCAATTCACTTTTTGTCCTGAATACCATGTGTTATGTTTGGGTCAAATCCAATACAACACATTATTGAGTACCACTCTCCATATTTTCAAACATAGTGGTATCTGCATCATGTTATGCGTATGCTTGTAATCGTTAAAGACTGGGGAGTTTTTCAGGATAAAAAAGAAACAGAAGTTAAGCACAGGCAAAATCCTAGAGGAAAAGCTGGTTCCGTCTGCTTTCCACCAGACACTGGGAGATTAATTTACCTATCAGCAGGACAATAACCTCAAACACAAGGCCAAATCTACACTGGTGTTGTTTGCCAAGAAGACAGTGAATGTTTCTGACTGACGAGTTACAGTTTTGGCTTATTTTTACTTGAAAATCTATGGCAAGACCTGAAAATGGTTGTCTAGCAATGATCAACAACCAATTTGACAGAGCTTGAAGAATGTTGATAAGAATAATGGGCAAATGTTGCACAATCCAGGTGTGGAAAGCTCTTATAGACTATTTTCTAACATGTATTGACTCAGGGGGTTGAAAACTTACATACTGTAATCAAGATATATTAGTGTTTATTTTTCATATATTTCTTTTACAAATGTTAGAATTTTTCTTCCACTGTGATATTACAGAGTATTTTGTGTAGATCGTTGACAATAAAATGACAATTAAATCCATTTTAATCCCACTTTGTAACACAACAAAATGTTGAAAAAGTAATGGGGTGTGAATACTTTCTGAAGGCACTGTTTTTATGTTTTAAAAAAAATAATGTTCATGATTGAAAAGACAAATATTTTATGCTCTCTAAAGAAACTGGCATGTATACAAAGGAGCACACATGTAAAAGCAAATACTATGGAGGACTAAAGTGTAAATCTAAATGTAGCCTAAAGAGTCCTTCATTGTACATTATATTGAACAGTGGCCTCGCTCATGCTTACAGAAAGCAATGCGCCTTTACCCATCAGTTTGGACATCATCTGGACTTTATTGCTATAGCAATTTGTCTTGAAAATGCTCAAAGATTCACAGAATATAATACACAGGATTGTATTATATACCAGGGGTCAGATTCTTATTTAGTATAGCCCTAAACAGTAGCCTACCTAAAAGGGGAACACATTTGACATGCTAGGAGAACAACCGTGGTTTGGTTTCCTCCATATTATTGATCTGTGATAATTCACTAACGGTCTCTTTCAATTATCGAGAGTTGATAGACTGATATACTAGCATTACAGAATTTAGACTGAACTACAAATGTATTGTGGATGCTTGGGACGGTGGGTGGTGGGCCGTGGGATGGTCACACAATACCATGTCCAGCTCTGAATAAAATGGGCATTGGGTTCTCCCATTCCCACTCCTGCTATTACAGTCCTTGGCCTTTCTGTACAATGTTTTCAAACATTTGGTTTTGCGCTGGCATTGGACGTGGGAACAGGAGAACCCTTTTTTCCTAATTCCCGACTATATATCTTCATACATATCTATATGTTTATATGCTTGATCTAATTTCGATTGGACTGTGGCATCCGACCACACCATGATCTTAATTCTGGAGGAATTGTAGAGATATCATTGTCCATAATTATACTTCAACTGGCCTGTGTGATTTTTTGGAGAGAGCGGGACAACCGTGATGGTGGCCAAATGTATATGCTTTCATTGACAGGATTCGTTTACATTTCAAGGATATCTGTACAAGATGATGTGTCTTCGACTACCTCCGGAGGTGGTCATGAAGATCTAATCACAATCAGATCACAATGCGTCTTTTGATTGTCTACACCTGTCGAGAAATGTGGGCAATGTGAACAAGATCGGGACAACAGATGCATATTAGAACCGGGTATAAACAGGGCTTCTGTGACCAAGAGAAAGTGGTCGTGTTTCAGTTCTATTAAATTATTTTGTATTTTTTCATTTTGAGAACTCTAAATCCAAGATTAAACGTGGGGTGTGAAAACCTGACACTTCAAGTGGTAGCAGATAGCAGACATATGGGGCTTTCTGGCACTTTAAGGCACTGGACTCTACGACGTTCACAGAGCACTTTGTACACCGAAATGTCAGTCGGAACTGGACCAGAACTGCTCAAAGTCCCCTATATAGGGGACATTACATCTACATCGTAAAACTATTCCTTAAAAAAAAAGAAATTCTAAAGAAACATTGAACATCTAATCAAATCATAGTGTAAAAGCAGGTGAGCTTGTTCTTCTCTTTTTGCCCATTTTCTGATGTTTTGTGGTGGAAAACTGAGCGGGTAGAGCATAACACGTCAACCCTGTTACCCATAGATAGACAGACAAAAAATGTTTTAACAATGAAAAATTCAATTGCCATTCCCTGTTGCACACAACATGCTTCCATTCCCCCTGTCACAATGGGATTTTGTTAGGAATTGAAAACTGGTCAAGGTGTGGAGAAATGCTGGATGCAAAAGATAAGGTGAACAACTTCTATATTTAAAGGTTTAATAGACAGACAATAGACAGACATATGCATATGGGGAGACAGACACGTTAGTCTAAGACGAAATCTACCACCCTCGAAAGGGGAGGGCAGACCTAAATATCTTGCCTTATCTGTTCGCTGTTTCATCCTTCCGTGCCTGGTGCCAAAGCATTAAATCAAGGCAGAGACCTTGAGGTTGAATAGACTACACATTTGAAACATTTTAATCGCTGAAGGACACCCATGGCTGATTTTATGGCTCAAGGGCCCAGATACCAGTCACTAAGACCTGCTTTACGGTGACCTCTGGCTTAAGAGAGGGTACCTGGAGGCCAAATTCCAATAGGGAATAATCATCATAAAATAGCATTCATAACTATTGATGGCTGATTTAAGAAAAATAGTCAAACCTGTCACGTTCAACCCTGTTACTTTATTTCGCACTTAATAGGCACTTACCAGTGGCAGCTGGTGACTTTTAAGACGAGGGAGGACGATTTATTTTTATGAGAATGGCCTTATTTCTATTACAGCATATTGGGTGACTGTCATTTATATTCCATTCACCCAGCTCAATGTAACAACAATAGGTTTAGGCTACTACATGATACTAAATGGTTCCCTATACCTATCATGAGGTTGCTACAACCTAGCCTATGAATGAAAGTTTACAACGTAGGTGCACAGGTTGAGAGAATTTTGTTAGTAATCTAGGTGACAGACAGTGACACATTCAATACCACCTTGCACACTATTGCCTGCATCTAGCTGATATAGGGTGTAATCATTAGTCCAACAGTTGCAAACAAGAGTTTCTATTGGACAAATTCAGGTATGTTTATCCCTGTTTCGTTCCATTTGATTCCTTTTAAGAAATGTTTTTCAACAGAATCGGTGGAATGAATACACCACTGATCACACACAAACACAGTTCACTTTCATAGCAGCCACATACAAACAGCATGATCATTTTGCTCATTGTATAATTCCTTCTCGAATCTATGCGCTCTCCTCCTCTCACCTTTTCCCTTCGCTTGTGGACTTCAGTGCACAACACATCAGCTGTCTGTGACCAGACGAAAAAACCTTTCCAAGCCAAACCTTCGTATCATAACTGCTAACCGCTACACACAGCATACATCGTTGTCACCATATTAGCTAACGTCATAGCTAGTCAACATAGCTACTAGAACTAATGTGTTAGTAAACCCACTACAATCATAGTGTACAGTCAGCAAGCTGTTCAGCAGTTACACCGGAGGGCCCTGGTGGCAATAAATTAATAAAACCAAAAGCTTACCTTGACTTGGAAGAGTTTCAGTGTTGAATAGCCATAGCCAGCTAGCTAACATAGCATCCCTCTCTGTTTGAGCTGAGTGTTTGAGTAAGCTAAACTAGCTAGCTGCATTCGCTAGCTAAGTGAAAGTGAAAAGAAAAATACAACAAAATATAGCTAGCTCTCTCTCTCTCATTTGTTTCTCCTTCATTTTTTAAATAAATGCATTTATTCAAAACTGTTCAACTATTGTCTTTCTCTCTTTTTGAGTCAACTACTCACCACATTTTATGCACTGCAGTGCTAGCTAGCTGTAGCTTATGCTTTCAGTACTAGATTAATTGTCTGATCCTTTGATTGGGTGGACAACATGTAAATTCATGCTGCAAGAGCTCTGATAGGTAGGAGGACGGAAACTAGCTGTCCTCCGGCTACACCATGGTGTTACCCTACAGAGTGCTGTTGAGGCTACTGTAGACCTTCATTGCAAAACAGTGCATTTTAATCAATTATTTGGTGACATGGGAATATATTTAGTAAAGTTTTATCTAAAAAAAACGTTAATGTTTCAATATTTGTATGAAATTCACTGAGGAGGATGGTCCTCCCCTTCCTCCTCTGAAGAGCCTCCACTGGCACTTACTAAAGTACATTTTTTTATTTAACACCCTGAGATGAGAAAACACGTTTTTTTATTAAGTTGAATGTGCTCTTTATGACAGAATGTTAAAATTAGGTGAAATCAAAAAGAAATTTGACCAACTTAAACTTCTCAAAAGGCACCAAATTGGTGGAACGACCTGCCTAGCTTTACTAAATATACTGTACAATTTCCTTTATAATGACACAGAAGAGACCAACAGGTAGGCAGAATCAACCCATGCTTTTATTTAAATCTGTTGCATATAAAAAACATTTTTTCTTCATTTCTTTTTTTTTTTTTTTCAGAAAGTTTATGATCTACAGTGCTATTCAATAGACTGCAATTTACAAGGAATCCATTAAAATAACTTTATATTGTCTCGTGAAACATCCAGACAAGTTGGCATTCTAAAGACATAACCCAAAAATAATTGTCCTGAAGACCTTTTTGAAGTTACATACATGTGTATTCCTTTCATACCATAAAAATATAACACAAAATGAGAAAAGAACCCACTGATTCCATTGGTCCAGGGCTGTTTAGAATCTACAGTATGTGTGTCAAAATAAGAGTAACCATCGAAGGACGTGTTTTTAGGATGACCCCCCCCCCCCCCCCCCTCCCCCTCCCCCACTACATAAATACTAGCCTTCTCCTCTCCTGACAGAAAGAAGTTAGTGGTTTTGGATATTGCACGTGGTATGAGTAGATGTGCTTGCCAAGCATGGATGAGCAGCACATCGTGAGTGTTTCAGCCTAAATAAATGCAGCAGTGACTGAACACGTGGATGTGTCTCTAAATCTTGGTGCCTATAGGACAAACCAACCCCACAGATCCAGCTTGGCCAAGCCACCACTCATCTAGTGGATCTTAGGCCTGAGTCGACCTGGAACTCCACAGCCATGACCTCCGTTTTCAAAACCTTGACAACAGAATGTATAGCACGTGCTGCCATTTTTCCATGTTCACATAATATTTCAGATTTGGCTGTATAGTAAAAAGGCAACATTATATAATGAGTTCCTTTCACAACTGGAGGCCATTGTCTGGATCAGGTCAGCTCAAACCACAAGATTCTTTAATGCAGCAAACGAGGAGAATACAAATAAAAATAAAACAAGAGACTAAAAAATGGCATGTTGAATTTAAGGCACAGCCCATGGGCCAAGGAACAGCTTCCTCTAAAAAACTATTTGGCTTTCCCCTCTCCTCCTCCACTCTAAGCAAGCTTCTCAGACAACTGATATCAATGGATAATTTTACACGGAATAAGCATGTGTAATAAACATTCTCTCAACAAGAGGTACATAATACAGCCACACCATCACCATAAGGGATGATAAGAGTCAATACATTTACAACAAACAGCATCATGATGAGAATAATAATAATGATAGTATATACAGCACAATAAAGATGTTTGTAAACAGAGATACAACCAGAAAAACTGTATTATGGTAAGGTCATCCGGTGAGGATGGGAAAAGAAACTTGGCACAAGGAAATAAGAATTAAATAAAACATTAGAAATGACACATTTCTTTTAAAATAAGCACTCTTTAAAAAGCCATGTTCATTACTGCAAGTTATTTTTTTTACATTTCAACATTTTTCTTTATACTGTATGTACATAGTTAGAAAAAAAGCATATTTGGGTATAGTAACTGGCAAGCCTGTACTGCGGTCTATTCTACAGTGAAAGCTTTACTGTACCGCCTTAATATGGCAAGAAAGACACAACAAATAGAAAAACATATCAATAAATAATAACATCAATTGTAACAACAACAACAATAGAAAATGTGGAAAATAAAGAGTCTCTTGGATGAAGTGTATAGGGCATTGTTCAAGCCTAAATGTGCATGTGAGTTTTGGCGAGTTCAAATAAAAAAGTAAAGTAGTGAGATATGAAAACATCAGTGCATTATCTATAGCCGACTGGTCTTCTTATGAGACCACTACTACACCATGGAGCTGATTGTCTTGTGTTCTTGGTCAAAACAAACAATCAAAGGTTAGTGTGATGACAATGACAGACATTTTCTTAATTTGTGAAAACATCAACCATGTAGTGCATTGGTAAATAGTACTGACCTGCAGTAACGGCTGCGGTCAATTCCATTCCAAGTAAATTCAGGATATTCATTTTAATTCCCCATTCAAAAGTTGAAAAGAGCCATTTATTTTCAATGAGGATCTTTAAATTATTGGAATTTGATTTGTTTCTTATTAGCACTCACAAGTTGTAATAATGACTCTCACTTTTCATATTTCAGACATATCACAAAGCTGTTACTTTATCTGAGGGATTTTAAAGCTGAATCTCTATATTCATTTTTACCACTATATTTGAATAAATTGCTTCCCGAATAAGAAATAGAATCGACCACATCCCTACAGCACTATCAGAAACTGAAGACAAGATTGACAAGAAATGGGAAATAAGGTTACCATGTGCGTAGCACAAAAAGTGTCGCAACCCACTAAATAAATAAAAAAAGCTAACAAACCCCCCACAGACTTCCACAACCCTTTAACCAAAGGTGCTTCTTATATCCAATACAAGCATTGCATTGTCTGATTTGCTCACATTTACTGCAGGCAACAATAAGTCGAATTTAAGGGCTTCCTTCTGGTCAGTCAGACAAAATGATTTCATTGAACGTAAAGTAAAGTAGGCCTATGTGTCAACATCTGCACATTTTTCTTCAGCGAAAACATTATTTGAAATAATAATTACATGATTATTACAACCAAACATGGGGACAGTGGTATGGGAGTAATAGTGTAAATGACTTTTGATAAACATGCAATCCCAAATCAAGCCTGAGCACATAACCCCTAGGCACTCCTGTAGATATGAGAGGACTGGAAACTAATATATATCCAATCCTCTCAGATCTAGTGCGTAGAGGGTAGGGGCTGGGGGTTGATTTGGAATTGGGTGATATATTAGACTGGACTCATAACTCAGACGTTTGCTATTTTACAAAAAATGATATGTTAAGTTATGTTACAAATGGAATAATGGTCTGGTTACTTAAGACAGAAACTAAATTAGAGTGGTCGCTCGGGAAGGATGGGTGGGGGTATACCGCAACCGTCTAGTAATCCAAAGGTTGCTTGTTTGAGTCGCGTTCCGGGACAACTGTAGCATTTTAGCTAACACTTCCCCCAACCCTTTTCCTAATCTTAACCTAATTCTTCGAACCTTTTACGTAAATTATCCTAACCTTTGTCGTTAGTTCTCCTAGCGGTTTACGTACATTCTCCTAACCTTTGTCACAGTGCTTGACTTGGACTAAAATAGGTTATAGTACTCATTTTGGGTGCCGGTACGGTTTATATTTAGCTACAGGACCTCCACAATACTTTTGAGCTAATATTCTATAAAAGGAACAGGAACTCAAGCAGTAGAACATTTTAGGTGCCGGTCCTCAGCTCCGGTGAGCTCCTGCTCAAGTCAAGCACTGCTTTGTCGTCAGTTCTCCTAACCAGCAATGTAAATTCTCCTACAACGCAACAAGCAGCCTGGTCTCAGACAAAGATAAATACATCCTCCAAGACATACACTACCGGTCAAAAGTTTTAGTACACTAGCTCATTCACGGGTTTATCTTTATTTTTACTATTTTCTACATTTTAAAATAATAGTGAAGACATCAAACTATGAAATAACACATGGAATCATGTAGTAACCAAAAACATCTTAAACAAATCAAAATATATTTTATATTTGAGATTCTTCAAAGAAGCCACCCCTTGCCTTGATGACAGCTTTGCAAACTCTTGGCATTCTCTCAACCAGCTTCATGAGGTAGTCACCTGGAATGCATTTAAATGAACAGGTGTACCTTGTTAAAAGTTAATTTGTGGAATTTCTTTCCTTCTTAATGCGTTTGAGCCAATCAGTTGTGTTGTGACAAGGTATACAGAAGATAGCCCTATTTGGTAAAAGACCAAGTCCATATTATGGCAAGAACAGCTCAAATAAGCAAAGAGAAACGACATAAAGGTCAATGTGGAAAATGTCAAGAACTTTGAAAGTTTCTTCAAGTGCAGTCGCAAAAACCATCAAGCGCTATGATGAAACTGGCTCTCATGAGGATCGCCACAGGAATGGAAGATCCAGAGTTACCTCTGCTACAGAGGATAAGTTCATTAGAGTTACCAGCCTCAGAAATTGCAGCCCAAATAAATGCTTCACAGAGTTCAAGTAACAGTCACATCTCAACATCAACTGTTCAGAGGAGACTGCGTGAATCAGGCCTTCATGGTCGAATTGCTGCAAAGAAACCACTACTAAAGGACACCAATAAGAAGAAGAGACTTGCTTGGGCCAAGAAACATGAGCAAAGGACATTAGACCGGTGGACATTTGTCCTTTGGTCTGGAATCCAAATTTGAGATTTTTGGTTCCAATCGCTGTGTCTTTGTGAGACGCGGTGTGGGTGAACAGATGATTTCCGCATGTGTATTTCCCACTGTAAAGCATGGAGGAGGAGGTGTTATGGTGTGGGGGTGCTTTGCTGGTGACACTGTCTGTGATTTCTTTAGAATTCAAGGCACACTTAACCAGCATGGCTACCACAGCATTCTGCAGCGATTCGTAGGACTATCATTTGTGTTTCAACAGAACAATGACCCAACACACCTCCAGGCTGTGTAAGGGCTATTTGACCAAGAAGGAGAGTGCTGGAGTGCTGCATCAGATGACCTGGCCTCAACAATCCGCTGACCTCAACCAAATTGAGATGGTTTGGGATGAGTGTGACCGCAGAGTGAAGGAAAAGCAGCCAACAAGTGCTCAGCATATGTGGGAACTCCTTCAAGACTGTTGGAAAAGCATTCCAGGTGACTACTGGTTGAGAGAATGCGAAGAGTGTGCAAAGCTGTCATCAAGGCAAAGGGTGGCTATTTGAAGAATCTTAAATATAAAATATATTTTGATTTGTTTAACACTTTTTTGGTTACTACATGATTCCATATGTGTTAGTTTTGATGTCTTCACTACTATTCTACAATGTAAAAAATAGTAAAAATATAGAAAAACCCTTGAATGAGTAGGTGTTCTAAAACATTTGACTGGTAGTGTATGATAAGTTACGTCATTCAATTCATATGATATTGTTCGACCAGGTAAGACTTATGATACTATTTATCCTCCAATTCGTATAATATTGTACAACCACTATTCCATTTGTAATGTAACATATCATACTAAATGAAAGGAGCAAATGTATGTCCCAAATGCTACGAATTGCCCTGAGGCCAGGTTGGATATATTTAAAGAAGTGCAAATATTCCCCAATACAATAACTGGAAAATGACCCTTTTACACACAGAAAAGCAGTGGCAGACAAGCTATTTCTCCTCAACAGATTTCACTTGACTTTCAAGTCAGTTCTCTTTATCTCTTTGTTAACAAAAGTAAAACCTAGGATAGCAAAAGTAAAACTTAAAAAATATCTCCATGTTACGTACGGTATGATACAAAAACTGTAGAGGTCAAACCCAGCATTAGCGCTGTAAGATCTTAGCCTTTTTTTCAGTCAGGTTTTCAAGGAAGACTTAAACTTCAGAAAAGTGTATTGATAAATTCCCACAATGCATTTCTCTCCATGTGCTGCAGCTCCACTCTCCATGGTGACGTGTCCTGTTCGGCTTTCATTCATCCAGACCACACAGCAAGTAGCACATTGCTTCACTCGCTTTGCTGAGGAGTACTAAGAAAGAACTAAGAAAAAAATATACTATAGCGACTTCTGCAGAACGGGCACTTAATAATACACAGAACCACTGCCATCAGTCAGGCAAGTCTGAAAGGAGGAGCTATACTGTATATAAACAGTATTAAACACACTCTAAACGGCTGATCAAAATCCTTAATGTAACTTCAACACACTAGGACTGGGTTTTAAAGTGAAATAACACACAGACAACTTCAGTACAAACGTGAATGGAAAAGTGTTTTCCTGAGTGCAAAAAACTTGTAGAAGTACCAGTGGGCGTGTCTAAGAAGCTGACCAATAGGATGAGGAGAGAGGAGTGACCAAGGGGTGGAGAGCAGCGTGCGCTTTGGAACCATAAACATAGACATATATATATTTTAAACTGACAGACACTCCACAAAACCCCCAAATACTCTATAAATAATAATCTCTGGTTACTAAGAAGAACAGTTCAGTTGCCGTCCATACACTGCTATGTATCGGCTGGTTTCTCCTCTCCCTTCTTCTCATCATCCTCCCCCTCCTCTTCCTCTTCCACTACACATGGTTGCGATGAAGAGGACTCTCCTTCCACTTCCACCTCCTCTTCCTCATCCTCCCCTACCTGTTCGTCCAGTGGTATCTCTGTCGACTCAGAGTCCTGCGTACAGAGTGTTTTTGAGTCACTACAACTGTTCTCCTCTTCTTCATCCTCCTCCTCGGGTTGGCTGCCACTGTCCTTCTCCGTGTCCGACTCCCCGTCCTCCTCCAGGGTGAGTTCAAACTGGAACTTGTCCCCTCCAGGGGGGCGGCTGATGTCCTCAGGCTCGTCCAGGGTAGGTGAGGGGCTCTGGGGTATGGTGCTCTGGTACCACTCCCTGTTGTCCTCCAGAGTGTCCAGGATGTCCTGGGCGTCAGGGTGCACCAGATCTGCCCATGTTTCCCATAGAGGGTGGACGATGTAGTCTATGAAGCCTACCTGGAGAGAGGGAGGCTTAGGTTCAGTGAAAAACAACAGAAAGGATATGTGTTAGTGTGTATTGGGTGTGTGTGAATGTGCGCGTGTGTCTGATGTGTTTGGGTACCTGGCTCTTCTCGACAGAGGCATTGTGTTTGTCACACATAGGGCTGATCTCCATGCCTCTCTCCCTCTCCCTGTCCCCCTGGGTGAAGAACTCTTCCATGATGCGGTCGGTCCACTGGCGGTACAGCTGCAGGGGCTTGGTGGGGTTACTCAGGTCTGCACAGTGCACCATGTTCTGCAGCACCTGTATCCTGTCAGAGTAGTTGTCCAGGAGTAGAACTCCAGAGCTGGTTACCTTCTTGGTCTCCACCATGGTCTTTAGGTCAGCCAGCAGGTTCATGTGTTTGGACATGTCAGTCGCTAGGACCTGGGCACCACAAGAGACACATCACAGGCTGTCACAATACTGGCAGGGACAAAGCAATAGAACAGAACTTCCATATTAATGGAAAATTGCCTTTGGTAACTTAGGAGAATTTAGGAGAAGTAAACAGTAGCAATCAAGTACATCCATTGACATTTTCTAAGCTGATGTGGAGACTATTTCACAGATGTTCCTATTGGTTACTGATGATTATCTAGTCACTCACAATGTCGATGACCATCTTGCGCAGTGATTGTCGTTGTTTTTTGGTCAGGTTCTGGAAGATGTCACAGTTCTCTTCCTGAAGCAACTTGAAGCCCACAGCCAGGTGGTGGTTCTCCAGGACTGACGAGTCATTGTACATGAGGGCCAGCTCTGAGTCTGGGGGACAAACACACATTCAATGACTCAGATGCTTGACATAAATAATGTGATATTATGTCCACAAAACAGGGTTCGATGGAGAGGCGTTGTTGAGGTCCTTTGCCTCACCAGTCAATATATAACATAAATATATACTTTAAAACACATGCTCCGGAACTTTGGCGACTACTAAGTATTTTTTAAACCTCTCGCTTTTGGCTTGATGTGTGAATGTGTAGTTCATTTAAGCAATAAGGCCCGAAGGGCTGTGGTATATCGCAAATATACCACGGCTAAGGGCTGTTCAAGATGGCGCTGGAGGAGATGGCTGCCGTTTTACGGCCCTCTAACCAATTGTGCTATTATGTGTGTTTTTTCGCGTTATTTGTAATTGATTCTGTTCATAATGTTTCTGCCACCGTCTCTTATGACCAAAAAGAGCTTCTGGATATCAGGACAGCGATTACTCACCTCGTATTGGACGAAGATTTTTTTCTTCAACGAGTCGGACGTGAAGGATATTCTACAGACACCTGACAAAGCCCAAATCCCCTTCATTCGCATGAGAAAGAGACAGAGATATCGTGGACGTAGGTCGGGGTGGCTTGTAAGGATCCGACGGCGAGCGAGTAATCTGCCTCTTCCATCAATCCTATTAGCCAACGTACAATCATTTGAAAACGAAATGGATGACCTAAGATCAAGGATATCCTACCAACGGGACATAAAAAACTGTAATATCTTATGTTTCACTGAGTCGTGGCTGAGCGGGATATACGCTATATCGGCAGGATAGAACGGCTGACTCCGGTAAGACAAGGGGTGGCGGTCTGTGTATATTTGTAAACAACAACTGGTGCATAAAATCTAATACTAAGGAAGTCTCAAAGTTTTGCTCGCCTGAGGTAGAGTATCTCATGATAAGCTGTAGACCACACTATTTACCAAGAGAGTTTTCTTCTATATTTTTCGGAGCTGTCTATTTACCACCATAAACCGATGCTGGCACTAAGATTGCACTCAATGAGCTGTATAAGGTCATAAGCAAACAGGAAAACGGTCATCCAGAGGCAGCGCTCCTAGTGGCCGGGGACTTTAATGCAGGGAAACTTAAATCCATTCTACCTAATTTCTACCAGCATGTTAAATATGCAACCAGAGGAGAAAACAAACTATAGACCACCTTTACTCCACACACAGAGATGCATACAAAGCTCTCCCTCGCCCTCCATTTGGCAAATCTGACCATAATTCTAACCTCCTGATTCCTGCTTATTAGCAAGCACCAATGACTTGGTTAATAAGGAAGTGGTCAGATGACGCAGGCTACAGGACTGTTTTGCTAGCATAGACTATAAAATGTTCTTGGATTCTTACGATGGCATTGAGGAGTACACCACATCAGCCACTGGCTTCATCAATAAGTGCATCGATGACGTCGTCCCCACAGTGACCATACGTACATACCCCAACCAGAAGCCATGGATTACAGGCAACATCTGCATTGAGCTAAAGCAGCTTTCAAAGAGCGGGACTCTAACCCGGACGCTTACAAGAAATCCCACTATGCCTCCGATGAACCATCAGACAGGCAAAGAGTCAATACAGGACTAAGATTGAATCATACTACACGGCTCCGACGCTCGTCGGATGTGGCAGGGCTTGCAAACTATTACAGACTACAAAGGCAAGCACAGCCGCGAGCTGCCCAGTGACACGAGCCTACCAGACGAGCTAAATCACTTCTATGTTCGCTTCGAGGCAAGCAACACTGAAGCATGCATGAGAGCATCAGCTGTTCCGGATGACTATGTGATCACGCTCTCCGTAGCCGATGCGAGTAAGACTTTTAAGCAGGTCAACATTCACAAGGCCGCAAGGCCAGACGGATTACCAGGACGTGTACTCCGAGCATGCGCTGACCAACTGGCAAGTGTCTTCACTGACATTTTCAACATGTCTCTGACTGAGTCTGTAATACCAACATGTTTCAAGCAGACCACCATAGTCCCTGTGCCAAGAACACTAAAATAACCTGCATAAATGACTACTGACCCGTAGCACTCACGTCTGTAGCTATGAAGTGCTTTGAAAGGCTGGTCATGGCTCACATCAACACCATTATCCCAGAAACCCTAGACCCACTCCAATTAGCATACAGCCCCAACAGATCCACAGATGATGCAATCTCTATTGCACTCCACACTGCCCTTTCCCACCTGGACAAGAAGAACACCTACGTGAGAATGCTATTCATTGACTACAGCTCAGTGTTCAACACCATAGTGCCCTCAAAGCTCATCACTAAGCTAAGGACCCTGGGACTAAACACCTCCCTCTGCAACTGGATCCTGGACTTCCTGACGGGCCGCCCCCAGGTGGTAAGGGTAGGTAACAACACATATGCCACGCTGATCCTCAACACGGGGGCCCCTCAGGGGTGTGTGGTCAGTCCCCTCCTGTACTCCCTGTTCACCCATGACTGCATGGCCAGGCACGACTCCAACACCATCATTAAGTTTGCCGACAACACAACAGTGGTAGGCCTGATCACTGACAACGATGACACAGCCTATAGGGAGGAGGTCAGAGACCTGGCCATGAGGTGCCAGGATAACAACCTCTCCCTCAACGTGATCAAGACAAAGGAGAAGATTGTGGACTACAGGACAAAAAAGAGGACTGAGCACAGTCGTGAAGAGGGCACGACAAAGCCTATTCCCCCTCAGGAGACTGAAAAGATTTGTCATGGGTCCTCAGATCCTCAAAAGGTTCTACAGCTGCACCGCCTGGTATGGCAACTGCTCGGCCTCTGACCACAAGGCACTACAGAGGGTAGTACGTACGGCCCAGTACATCACTGGGGCCAAGCTTCCTGCCATCCAGGAGCTCTATACCAGGCAGTGTCAGAGGAAGGCCCTAAAAATTGTCAAAGACTCCAGTCACCCTAATCATAGACTGTTCTCTCTGCTACCGCACGGCAAGCGGTACCGGAGCGCCAAGTCTAGGTCCAAAAGGCTTCTTAACAGCTTCTACCCCCAAGCCATAAGACTCCTGAACAGCTAATCATCGCTACTCAGACTATTTGCATTTCATTTGATTCTTATGCACGATGCAACACAGAGATCCTGGATACAGCCCTTAGCCGTGATATATTGGCCATATACCACAAACCCCTGAGGTGCCTTATTGCTATTATGAACAGGTTACTAACTTAATTAGAACAGTAAACAAGTAGTTTTGCGTCATACCCGTGGTATATTGTCTCATATACCACGTCTTTCAGCCAATCAGCATCCAGAACGACCCAGTTTATAAACATGCTTAATCTATAAGCACAATTACAGTCTTACCTCAATTAGCCATGAAATCCCTAGTTTTTCTGGAAGCTGTGCTGCGCCATTTTCCCTACATTTTCCCCCACGTGGACCAGCCCCCTAGGAATTCGAGTTCTAGCCAATGGGCTACAGCCCCTCGCCATCTGAGTGACAGCTAGCAAGATGCACACACAGCAGAGCGAGAGAGAGAGCATTGACGTGGTGCACCTATGTGACGTAGTACGCAATTTTTGGGGACAACTTTTGGCACGTGAGCACTACTTTCAGAACTACCGGCTAAAAAGTATACAAAAGTGCCATAGAATCTCTTTAACAGATCTGTAGAGGTCGATCATTTGTAGAATAAGGACACTATTTCCACTTGTAATGAAGCTAGTGGTTACACTATACTATTCGTTACTGTATTCTACAGTATGTGGTGGAATTATAGTACCAACCGAAATACAGCAATTCCCTCTGTACTTACAGCTTCCAAGAAGAAGCATTTGGCCCAGAGCTGGGAGGGCATATGGTGTGTGTGCACATGGGTAGATTGAATCGCGTGAGTGTTGATCCCAGACACGGGGGAGAGACAGCCGGCATCCATTATTGATCTCCCCTCTATAGTCCATTTGAGTGTGTGTGCATGTGTGTAGTGGTGGGCCCGTGTGTATGTGTCTTCACTTTCATGCATGCTCTGATGAGTGGCTTTTATGTGTATGTGGGCGCGGTTGCATGTGTGTGCGTGCATACGTTTGCACCAGCCAGCTAAGCCATTGACGTAGCTGTTAAGTCAGTTCTGTATTTAGACTCACTAGTATTGATGAGGAACTGGTTGGAGACTCCAGGGTGGTCAACGTCATGAATAGCACTGGCGAATATGGCAGCTAGGATCTCCAGGTCGGTGAACACAGCCTGGGAACAGCAGAGAAGACAGTACAGGGTCACACCAGCCATTCAACCATGAAAAGATGGTGAGTATCACACCAAATAACAGCAATCAGAAATCTGTCAGTTACAATCTGACAAATAAAAGCTGAAGTATGTAATTGATGAATTGATTGACTGATTGATTGAGGGGTCTAACCTCTAGAGCAGGGGTGGATAGCAGCACGTGAGTGGACTGGGTGACATCAGCAGCATGGATGTTGTTGTGGTAGGCCACATCGCCATGGTAATGGTCTTCTAAGGTCATCAGGTAGGTTATAAAGGTGTCGAGTGGAATTTTGAACGTTTTTAACAAGTCTCTCTCCTATAAGAAAAACAAAAACAATATTTTGTATTCTAGTAGTCATGTTAGTACAATCTACAAAAATAGAGCAGATCAAATGTAACTGTGATGATTACCTGGAATATAGTGTGCATCATGACCGTCAGTGGCCTGTTCCCAGAGAACTCAGTGACTTTGAAAACATTAAGGCCCCATTTATTTACATCCTCGAGCTCCTGCAAAGGGAAACCAACCCTTTACACACCAATATACAGTAGTAGACATTTGTTTAAGAGCCTCGCACTATCTGTCTTCTTTTCTTTCTCTACCCCCGCTCTAAATCTTTCCCTACCACCCTCTCCCATCTATCTCGCTGTGTCCCTCACTTTTCTGCTCTTTACCCTCTCTGTTCATGTCTCCTCCCACTCCCTCTCCTCCCCATTTCTCTCACTGTGGCCCACCTTAGCCAGTTCGTCCTCTGTCTCTGTCTTGACTCCAAAGCGGGGTATGCTAGAGTTGGTGAGGCTGGAGCTGTGCTGCAGTTTCTTCACCCCACTGATCTGACACATGGGCCTGTTCTTCTTGTCTTCCTTCTCCTTCTGCGTCTGCGGAGTTGGCATCTCCACCTCGTGCTGCTTGTCTGTGTCAAACACATAAAAGAAGAGACTATGTGTCAGAAACATAGAATAAGAGAGTGGGATGTCCAAACTGTCTGTATTAACAACACAAGAGACACTGTCACGAGGGTCGATGTCGTCTAAATATGACCAAGGCGCAGCGTGTCCAAGAAACATGACTTTATTATTTCACAAGTCTGGAACAAAACAACAAAACACGACCGATACGTGAAGTCCTCTGCAACACTGACAGAACTAAGAACAAAAACCCACAATTCCCACAAGAAAACATACAGAATAAATATGGCTCCCAATCAGAGATAACGAGCCGACAGCTGACACTCGTTACCTCCGATTGGGAGTCAATGACCAAACCTAGAAATACACACAACAGAACTACCAACATAGAAATACACCCAAATGCCCAACATAACCAAACCAAAACCCAACAACACAAAATACACCCTGGCTCAAATACAAACGTCCCGGAGCCAGAGTGTCACAGTACCCCCCCCTAAAGGTGCGACCTCCGGGCGCACCAGCATACAGTCTAGGGGAGGGTCTGGGTGGGCGTCTGTCCACGGTGGCGGTTCTGGCCCTGGTCGTGGTCCCCACCCCACCTTAGTCACTATCCGCTTCCGTAGCCTCCTCCACATGACCACCCCCCAACTAAACCCCACTGGATTAAGGGGCGGCACCGGACTAAAGGGCAGCACCGGACTAAGGGGCAGCACCGGACTAAGGGGCAGTACCGGATTAAGGGGCAGCACCAGGATAAGGGGCAGCACCGGGCTAAGGGACAGCACCGGACTCAATGGCAGATCCTGGCTGGACGGCTCATGGCTGGCTGAAGGATCTGGCTGCTCATGGCTGGCTGACGGATCTGGCTGCTCATGGCTGGCCGACGGATCTGGCTGCTCATGGCTGGCTGAAGGATCTGGCTGCTCATGGCTGGCTGACGGATCTGGCTGCTCATGGCTGGCTGACGGATCTGGCTGCTCATGGCTGGCCGACGGATCTGGCTGCTCATGGCTGGCTGAAAGATCTGGCTGCTCATGGCTGGCTGACGGATCTGGCTGCTCATGGCTGGCTGACGGATCTGGCTGCTCATGGCTGGCCGACGGATCTGGCTGCTCATGGCTGGCTGACGGATCTGGCTGCTCATGGCTGGCTGACGGATCTGGCTGCTCATGGCTGGCGGAAGGCTCTGGCTGATCCTGTCTGGCGGAAGGCTCTGGCTGATCCTGTCTGGCGGAAGGCTCTAGCGGCTCCGGTCTGGCGGACGGCTCTGAAGGCTCATGGCAGACGGGCGGCTTAAGCGCCTTTGGGCAGACGGGCAGTTCAGGCCCCGTTGGGCAGACGGCAGACTCTGGCCGTCTGAGGCGCACCGTAGGCCTGGTGCGTGGTGCCGGAACTGGAGGTACCGGGCTGAGGACACGCATCTCAGGGCTAGTGCGGGGAGAAGCAACAGGGTATGCTGGACCCTGGGGACGCACATAAGGGCTAGTGCGGAGAGCCGGAACAGGGCATGCTGGACCCTGGGGACTCACATAAGGCCTAGTGCGGAGAGCCGGAACAGGGCATGCTGGACCCTGGGGACTCACATAACGCCTAGTGCGGAGAGCCGGAACAGGGCACGCTGGACCCTGGGGACTCACATAATGCCTAGTGCGGAGAGCAGCAACAGGACGCACAGGACTCGGGGAACACACAGGAGGCTTGGTGCGTGGTGTAGGCACTGGTGGTACTGAGCTGGAGCGGGGAGGTGGCGCCGGAAATACCGGACCGTGCAGGCTTACCGGCCCCCTTGAGCACTGAGCCTGCCCAACCTTACCCGGGTTGATGCTCCCCGTCGCCCGACCAGTACGGGGAGGTGGAATAACCCGCACCGGCCTATGTGGGCGAACCGGGAACACCATGCGTAAGGCTGGTGCCATGTACGCCGGCCCGAGAAGACGCACTGGTAGCCGGATGCGTTGGGCCGGCTTCATGACTTCTGGCTCAACGCTCACTCTAACCCGGCCGATACGTGGAGCTGGGATGTACCGAACCGGGCTATGCCTGCGTACAGGAGACACCATGCGCTCTACTGCGTAACCCGGTGTCTGCCCGTACTCTCGCTCTCCACGGTCAGCCCAGGGAGTAGGCGCAGGTCTCCTACCTGACTTCGCCACACTCCCTTTTAGCCCCCCCCCAAGAAATTTTTGGGTAGTACCCACGGGCTTCCAGCCTCGACTCCGTGCTGCCTCCTCATACCACCTCCTCTCGGCTTTAGCTGCCTCCAGCTCTTCACGAGGGCGGCGATATTCTCCCGGTTGTGCCCAAGGACCCCTTCCATCCAGTATCTCCTCCCATGTCCATGAATCCTTGATAGGCGTCCATAAATCCTGTTGCCGCTTGACACGCTGCTTGGTCCTTTTAAGGTGGGTTTTTCTGTCACGAGGGTCGATGTCGTCTAAATATGACCAAGGCGCAGCGTGTCCAAGAAACATGACTTTATTATTTCACAAGTCTGGAACAAAACAACAAAACACGACCGATACGTGAAGTCCTCTGCAACACTGACAGAACTAAGAACAAAAACCCACAATTCCCACAAGAAAACATACAGAATAAATATGGCTCCCAATCAGAGATAACGAGCCGACAGCTGACACTCGTTACCTCCGATTGGGAGTCAATGACCAAACCTAGAAATACACACAACAGAACTACCAACATAGAAATACACCCAAATGCCCAACATAACCAAACCAAAACCCAACAACACAAAATACACCCTGGCTCAAATACAAACGTCCCGGAGCCAGAGTGTCACAGACACCCTATGAGACCTGGTCAAAAGTACTGGGTTATACACTACCGGTCAAAAGTTTTAGAACACCTACTCATTCAAGGGTTTTTCTTTATTTTTACTATTTTCTACATTGTAGAATAATAGTGAAGACATCAAAACTATGAAATAACACATATGGAATCGTGTAGTAACCAAAAAAGTGTTAAACAAATCAAAATATATTTTATATTTAAGATTCTTCAAATAGCGACCCTTTGCCTTGATGACAGCGTTGCAAACTCTTGGCATTCTCTCAACCAGCTTCACCTGGAATGCTTTTCCAACAGTCTTGAAGGAGTTCCCACATATGCTGAACACTTGTTGGCTGCTTTTCCTTCACTCTGCCGTCCGACTCATCCCAAACCATCTCAATTTGGTTGAGGTCGGGGGATTGTGGAGGCCAGGTCATCTGATGCAGCACTCCATCACTCTCCTTCTTGGTAATATAGCCCTTACACAGCCTGGAGGTGTGTTGGGTCGTTGTCCTGTTGAAAAATAAATGATAGTCCCACTAAGCCCAAACCAGATGGGATGGCGTATCGCTGCAGAATGTTGTGGTAGCCATGCTGGATAAATGTGCCTTGAATTCTAAATAAATCACAGACAGTGTCACCAGCAAAGCACCCCACACCATAGCACCTCCTCCTCCATGCTTTACGGTGGGAAATACACATGCAGAGATCATCCGTTCACCCACACCACGTCTCAGAAAGACACAGCAGTTGGAACCAAAAATCTCAAATTTGGACTCCAGACCAAAGGGCAAATTTCCACCGGTCTAATGTCCATTGCTCGTGTTTCTTGGCCCAAGCAAGTCTCTTCTTCTTATTGGTGTCCTTTAGTAGTGGTTTCTTTGCAGCAATTCGACCATGAAGGCCTGATTCACACAGTCTCCTCTGAACAGTTGATGTTGAGATGTGTCTGTTACTTGAACTCTGTGAAGCATGTATTTGGGCTACAATTTCTGAGGCTGGTAACTCTAATGAACTTATCCTCCGCAGCAGAGATAACTCTGGGTATTCCATTCCTTTGGCGGTCCTTATGACAGCCAGTTTCATCATAGCGCTTGATGGTTTTTACGACTGCACTCTAAGAAACTTTCAAAGTTCTTGAAAGTTTCCGTATTGACTGAATTTCATGTCTTAAAGTAATAATGGACTGTTGTTTCTCTTTGCTTATTTGAGCTGTTCTTGCCATAATATGGACTTGGTCTTTTACCAAATAGGGCTATCTTCCGTTTAACCCCCCCCCCCCCCCCCACACCTTGTCACAACACAACTGATTGGCTCAAACACATTAAGAAGGAAAGAAATTCCACAAATTAACTTTTAAGAAGGCAAACCTATTAATTGAAATGCATTCCAGGTGACTACCTCATGAAGCTGGTTGAGAGAATGCCAAGGTTGTGCAAAGCTGTCATCAAGGCAAAGGGTGGCTTTTTTAAGAATCTCACTTTTCTGGTTACTACATGATTGCATATGTGTTATTTCATAGTTTTGATGTCTGTAGAAAATAGTCAAAATAAAAACCCTTGAATGAGTAGGTGGCTAAAACTTTTGACCAGTAGTGTATAGGAAATAGGGTGCCATTTGGGACGCAACTCCTGCCTCTCTACAGGGTCCAGTGTGAGCAGGGAGGAGCCCAGTGGTCACTGTGGTCACTCACCCAGGAAGGTGCTGGATATGAACTCTGACACCTGGTTCCCCGAGCGGCTCATCTCCGACAGGTGGCTGAGCTCCCTGTTCAACATTCTCTTGAACTGGAACACAACAGACAGACAGACAGACAAACAAACACACAGAGAAGGGGTTACAGTTTGCAGTAAAACAGGGGAAATTGAGTTACATTCTGCACTGGATGTGTCAATCATGATTTTGTATGACTTAGGACAAAGATGGTGGAATCCTGGAGCACCTATTGGAGCATTCTCTCTGACCATATCTGCCATTGAGGGCCAAGGTCATTTGTAAAGGTAGAATAGTATTTTAGAAGGGAAATAGCAGGCACTATGCGAAACCACACTTTAATCAGTAATACTACAGCATGCTATGACACACACACACAGTTGAGAGGCTGGAAGCAGTACAGAGCAGGTGAGATACCCGCTGCTCCCCCCCACCAGCCACAGTTCTGATGTCATCAGTAACCCAATTCTCCGTCAACCACTATCATTCTCCCTCGCTCCCTCTCTCCCTCCGTCACTCACTCCCTCTCTCCTGATTGGAGTGGCAGACCCAAATTTAGCTTTGGCCTTTGATTTGGAGGACAATAAGAGGAAGGTGGAGGAGGACTCTTAAACAACAGTGATTGCGAAACCAGGCTGAAGGCTGTGGTGCTGACAGTACTGAATACACACATTTACCTTTCATTCTCAACCTGGCAATTGTAGCCCCCGCATTAGGGAGCCAGCATGCATAATGTATGGGAATGGTCAATATAGATCAATATCAGAGGCCATTATAAACCCATAGTGCTTACTGTGCAGTTGGACTTTGACATAACACTCTTTGTTAAAGTGACTGCCATTGATAAAGCCCTATAAATATGTACCCCTTTCACATACAGCATATCCCTATTCCTGCATTTCATACAAAAAAACGGCCCTTGTATGCTATAAGCTATAAGTCATGAGAACATGCCCCTCCATAGAGGCATCAGTAGCCAGCAGTAAGAGCATCAAAACAACTGGGTGCTATCTATATAGGAGCCACAGACTGCACACCCAGCCATACAACCATTTAACTCATAATACCAGAAATACAGATGGACTACGTCAAACAACACGTTTGTCTCTCTCTTTACAGCTCAAATAAACAAAGTCCACAGGTATGTCAGGGACAAGCCTGCTTTTCCTTCGTCTGGCAATGACATCATTCTCACCTCATCAGAGGAATGATGACTTGCTTTATTCGAAATATACATATTAATAGTATTAAAATAACAAAATCCACCTCACATCTTACCTTTATAAATCCCCAGGACACAGAGTGCAGGTAGTTGACCTCAGGCATTTTGAAAAAAACTAAATATGTGGTCCAAATATAAACAGAACAGGCAGACTAGAGCCAGCTACAGTGCAGAATGACAGAACAGGCGAAAGAGAGGGAGAGAAACAAAAACAACACCACCAGCAAAAGCAGCTCAGCTCAATACAGCGAGAGCAGAGTCCCAGAATAAGAGGGGCTTTGAGGTTTATTGCAGGTCCATTCACTGAACAGTTAGTCATATCTGCCTCTTCCTCTGCTTCATTCCTCCACATGGGGAAAGCCATAGTCCAGGATCATGACTGGAGCACTGCGCTCTGGGGAAGCTGGGGACATAGTTTGGCTGCCCATGGTTCTGATGAGAGCATCCTCCCCCACACACGGACACACACACTCACAGTAAAACCCATACACACACACACACTACTGGGATGTGTGAATAATAGATGGTGTGAGAGGAGGATGCTTGGATGCTGCTGGTGGTCCTGGAGAGAGAAGTTCTCCTGTCAACAACTTATAAATAAGGCTGCCTTTGACTCTCACACACACTCCTATGTTAAGCACACGGGCTGCTGCGCTCACCCACACACACCCAGCCTATCAGGGAGAGGATCGAGAAAGCAGTGCGCTTGATCACCAGAGCTGATTGGCTGGGCTGGAGCAGAGCGAGCTCATCTCTCTGTGTGATTGGTTGAGGTTGAGGTTGGAGGTAATTCCTCTGATAAGTTGTTTTTCCACATTTTCTATGAATTCTGCAGTGCAGAGGGATGGGGACATACTGTATGCTTGTACTGTGTGTGTGTGTGCATGTGTTTGAGGTCAATACTGCGTGTTGTGTGTCATGAGTTTGAGTGTGCTTTTGATGTGGGTCATCTAACTGTGGGACACTGTTGCTGGAAGCGGAGATGGTCTCATCCTGGTCATGTCATATTCACACTG
This sequence comes from Coregonus lavaretus, assembly GCF_964263955.1. Taxonomy (NCBI): domain Eukaryota; kingdom Metazoa; phylum Chordata; class Actinopteri; order Salmoniformes; family Salmonidae; genus Coregonus; species Coregonus lavaretus. The sequence continues at coordinate 13,252,043 of NC_140004.1, forward strand.
AAAATAATTCAGGCTAATTTCCTGGGAGTTGAGTCAGAGAAGACCACAGAAAATAATATGTGTAATACATTTATAAATCCCATTAAACAAGGAGTGAGGGTCAGTCACTGGGCTGTCTGGAACATGTCTGAATGGGACAGTTAGTACAGCACAGAATACTGTGTGGCACTTCACTCAGGGTCATAAATTATGCTTGATTCTATTTGTTTGACCATGAGGCCATGGCTTTGTCCTCTGTTCAGAAGTAGTGCACTAAAGATCTGCTATCTTAATTTGACCAGTTTCTCAAAGTAGGAAAATTATCCTGCAGCAACAGGACGTGAATTATTATGTGGATTATAATTAATGGACATTTTTGTAGAGGTTGATACACTACATAGAACATCTGTATATGTGACTCGTTTCAGCAAACTAGGCATATGTCGCGCGTCACTACTTCACAGGAGCCATTTGAACGTAAACCTTTTTTTTAAATACAAATAATTTTTTGGCAGAAATGCCTTCTGGAACATGTGAACTTTCATGTGCCTTAAAAACAAACTTGTATGCCATCTGTAAATACGAATAAAATTGTTAAATTACGAGCCTAGTTGGTTTAGCCATGGAAAAAGAGAGCAACCTTCCCACTAGCCATGATTGGCTGAGATAATGAGTGGGCTGGACATGCTGAGAGATGAGTTCAGATTGGTCTGCCATGTAGCACGCTTCTGTCTATAATATGAGCTGGTCAGTATGTGTAGGTAATCCTTTCTAACGCGGCTTTTTTGAAAGATATCACTTAGTAGAACTGCATAAGTGTTGCTCTCCACTTTCTGGAGGACCAAGTTTTGAAATCAGTGGAATTAGAGTATGATAGCTAAGGAGATGGAGAATATTCTGGCGTTTGATTGCAAATATGCAGATTGAGTCGAAAAGAGAACACACAGAAGGCTCTTGTATAAAACACCTGTCTTCGGATTACATCTTCAAACTAAGGGCAACCATGGCATCCGTGACAGAGAGGGAGAAGCGTCCATCCATGTATACGGGTAAGATAGTCTAGCTAGCTACATTTTCAGATATTACACGTTTCAAATTTTGTCAGAAAGTCATTTTCATTTCAAGTTAAATTGTACTGTTAGTTAGCTAGCTAACGTTAGCTGGCTGGCTCGCTAGCTAACGTTACATGTATGATATGTGTAGTAAAAGTATTCGTATCTCAGAGCCATTTGCATTGCTAGTTATAGCCAATGTTATCTAGCTAACATTGAACCTGGTTATTTAGCTACCTGCAGATTCATGCAGGGTAGTAACGTTATTAGTTGGGATTATGGTTCATTGTTTAGCTAGCTACCTAGCTACACATCTAAACAAAAGACTCCACTATGCAAACAACCATTTCAATAGAATGTTCATGATGTCACTACAACAACTGTCGATAGACGTAGCTGGTAAATTCGCTCTGGCTATCTACTCCGATTTCAGAGCACTCTCGTCTGAGTGTGCCAGTGCGCAGAATAACTGACAAATTTACGAACGCTCAACACCCATTGAATATGGCCGGTGTCAGTAAACGTTGGCAAAAAAGCGCAATTAAATTGTCGCCAGCAGCACAGTTGCAGTCACCAACACTCTGGATAACATAAAAAAAAGATAATCAAGGACAACTACCACCCGAGCCACTGCCTGTTCACCCCGCTATCATCCAGAAGGCGAGGTCAGTACAGGTGCATCAAAGCTGGGACCGAGAGACTGAAAAACAGCTTCTATCTCAAGGCCATTAGACTGTTAAACAGCCATCACTAGCACAGAGAGGCTGCTGCCTTCATACAGACTTGAAAATCACTGGCCACTTTAATAAATTGAACACTAGTCACTTAAAAAATTCAACTTTAATAATGTTTACATATCTTGCATTACCTATCTCATATGTATATACTGTATTCTATACTATCTTAATAATGTTTACATATCTTGCATTACCCATCTCATATGTATATACTGTATTCTATACTATCTATTGCATCTTAGCTTATGCCACTCTGATAATGACATTGCTCATCCATATATTTATATATTCTTATTCCATTCCTTTACTTAGATTTGTGTATATTAGGTTTTTGTTGTGGAACTGTTAGATATTACTTGCTAGATATTGCTGCGCTGTCGGAACTAGAAGCACATGTATTTTGCTACACTCGCAATAGCATCTGCTAACCATGTGTATGTGACCAATACATTTTATTTTATTTTATTTGAAAAAACAGCCTAACCAGCTCTGCTAGGGCGAGTAAAATGGTCATAGTGAGCTGTTCTCTCATTTGTGTCTGGAAGTAGCTAGCAAGCTAGTCAACGTTAGCCAGTTACCTTGGGTGCTTGACTACTGTTGTTTGTTCAGAACACTCGGATCAACCCTACTCCTCGGCCAGAGCGTCCAACGTGCGCTCTGAACGCTCCGAGAGCGAAATGCTCTGAATTTACAAATGGACAATCTGACAACACTCTGAGTTTACAAACGCCCAGAGCACACTCTGGCACTCCAGATTAAATTTACGAACCCACCCATAGTATAAACCACCCTTTAGTCTTGAAATCTTTGGTTGTTTAGTACATGGCCTCACATGTGAATCCTTAAAGAGATCGGTGGGGTTAAGGCTTAAGAGGGTGTGGACGATGCTGAATGGGTGTAGACAAAGAAGAGCTCTCCAGTGGGTGTACCAAAACATTCAAGGGCCATTTTCTCAAAAGTGAGGTTACAAGTTTATCAACTTTCAAAGCAGAATTACTTTCCCATTGTTCCTCAACTGTAGTGTATGATATACCATTTTCTATCTCTGAGTCTCTACTTTTATCCAATGTAAAAAACACAATTTCAAATGTTTCTACATAAGACCGAATCGAGCCGGTTGGTCACATATAGGGAATAGGGTGCCATTTGGGACACATCCCATGTCTTTGGTCCTGAGTTTTATGGTGAGCAATAACCTGGCTGTGTTTTCTCTGAACTGTGGTTGGGTACATGAACACGGTATGTGTGCTTATGAAGCAGCTCGGATGGAGCATGGATGGAAGGTAGTCAGAACACATTAAAAGGCATTAACAGAGGAGAAGAGAACAGGCTATTGTTTTGCTTAAATAAACATGCCACCTCAAAGTATTTAAGTGTAAACTAGATTGGTGGGGCATACACTAAAATACTACTACACTATACGTTTCCTACCTAAAACAATTAAGTCAAGCCTTGGGACAACCAAAATACCCTTTCAGTAGATAGCAGAAATACAGACAGAGACACTATATTTGCATTAACTGTTTGGGGAAAAGTCATGTCTCAGATTACCTTCCACCTTGGGTCCCTGAAGGCACTGTGGGTAGCAGTGCTGGAGCAGCTGAGACTGCTGGTCTCCCATTAAGAGAGATATAGGAACAGGCCGTCACAGGCCCACAAAACAGGCAAGCACGTGCACGCACACACACAGGCCGGCTAGCTAGGCAGTCTGCTATTGTTAACTCAGAAAATAGGTGTGAACACACACCTTTAGGTAGAAAATGGAAAGGATCACATCATGTTTAGGCAAATTTGTTTTTGGGAAGCGTGACCCAAAATAGCAATTCCCCACTGAATATAGACCCAGTAAAAATTGACCTCATATCTGGAGCTATTGTTGGTTTTCTCACATTTATTTTGGTGGAAGATTTGGTGGCAGATTTCTCTTTCCTAGGGGATGGAAAAGAAAGTGTGTGTGTGCACGTAAAAGCTAACAACATGTACACACAGTGTACACATGATGCTATATAATGGCACACATGCCCCTTATTAATACAACATGCCCTTTGCGAATACCAATAACCATTATGTCTTTCCACAATTTCAGGATGATCAGAGACAATAATGACGTGATACTGACATCATCAAATAGGCGGGTGAAAAATAATGCTTGAGGCCAGCTGGGTCCAGAGAATGAGATCACTTGTCACAAAAACAGTGATGCCACAATTACCTACAATACATGCAATTACACCAGCTACATCTTTTTTTTTTTTTTTTTTTTTTTCATTTAGCAGACACTCTTATCCAGAGTGACTTACAGTTAGTGAGTGCATACATTTTTCATACTGGCCCCAGTGGGAAACGAACGCACAACCCTGGCGTTGCAAGCACCATGTTCTACCAACTGAGCTACAGGGGATCCCCCAGCCTGTGTTCTACGTACTACCTAAGCCTTGTATAGCTAATGCACATGTTACAACCTGCTATAATTGTACGGAGTGAATAGAAATAGCACAAAATAAGACAAAGGTATGTGGATGATACTGGTCCCCAATGCTACTGTTCTGTATTAACAAAATGAAATACTTCATGTTGATGTTTTAGTGAAGAAATAGCCATGTCATAGGTTGATAATAACTGAGAAGGAGTGAAAGTTGTGTACATGGTGTGTTCTCGCAGAGAAACACAGCCCGTCTGTCTGTCGCGCGCGTGTGTGTGTTTACTGTGTGGTGGAGTGAGGCGGCAAGCCAACTAGGTGTGTTGCTATGGAAACCAGGTATAGCTGTGTGTGCTAGCAGCTCATATAAGACAGGGTGACACTGACAATGCTACATATTATAGCCTGTGCTTCTCACCCCTGTATAGGGGCATTGCATATCTGTCTGTCTGTGGCTGTACTACCATCTGCAAGTGTTACAGCTACAGGATCGGTGTCTGACTATGTCCTTTTTGTCTGTCTGCCTGCCTCTTCTCTATCTTGCGCCAAGCCCATCCCCCTATTGTGACATCATGGATTGTGACATCATCAGCCAGGCAGGCAGCCTCTCCAGCAGAGCCCAGAGCTGATCAGCATGCAGGGCGTCAGGCTCATGCTGGAGAGAGCTGAGCTGAGCACTCTCCGTGGACATCTCCTTCGCTGCATGACAATGCTAGATACAGCTCCAGATACTGATACAATGGATCTCCCCATACCATGTGAAAGACAGTATGAATCATTATATCATTACCAGTATTAGTACAGATACTACTGTTGTAGAAGGAGGAGGAATAGGTCTGAGTGAGTGAGTGAGTGAGAGAGTGAGAGAGAAAGAGAGAGAGAGAGAGAGAGAGAGAGAGAGAGAGAGAGAGAGAGAGAGAGAGAGAGAGAGAGAGAGAGAGAGAGAGAGAGAGAGAGAGAGAGAGAGAGAGAGAGAGAGACAGAGAGAGAGAGAGAGAGAGAGAGAGAGAAAGAGAGAGAGTGAGAGAGAATGGGGAGTACTAGGGGTGCATCTCAATAGTCTAAAGTCACTTCCCTCTCCTTGTATCCTTCCTCACAATCAATCCAAGTATGAATTCAAGATGGTGGCTTGGCTAGAACACAACATTATTTGAAAAGCTGTCAAGCTCCCAACAGGCATCGCTCTGGTGGCAGGCCCTCCTCTCTAACCTCTAGGCTACCTGTCAATGGTGATGCTCACTCCATACAGTAGAGTCATGTTCCCAGCTGAGAGGGACAGAATGCATTGCAGTGTAGTGTAGTTTCAAAACACTTCAGTTATGCACAGGTATGCGGGAAGAGATGGATAGTCAACCCTTACAGTACCTGAACAGACCTTTCCTCTAGCATACCTGGATACACAGAACAGTACAGTATGGAAAAACCCAGTATTGGATCGTGTAGTTCCAGATACTTACAGCCCACAGGAGTGCCCCGGTCAAATGGATACTATAGTTCTACATCATTCCATAGATAGACGACACACTTTACAAGGTCTCTCTGGGAAAAGAGGTTCTGAGTTCAAGACACTGGTCAAAGTTTGTTCCCCAACCGTGTGGGAAGCCAACAATCTTGATTGCAAAATAATTCACCTCTATGGTTTTTTAAACCAAGACTAACTCAAACGCAACTAAAAATTACACACAATAATAAGTAAAAGGTTGTTGTCCTTACCTTGTTGGAGGCCATCTCGCCGACTGAGTGTCTGGTCTGTAGGGTCTCCAGCTGGTCCAGGCACCAGTCCAGCTCCTCCAGCGTCTCAGTGGCCAGTTTCTGGTAGGCCTCCTCTGGGGGGGCGAGACAGGGGGGCAGGGGGTCAGTACGGGGGCGCTTCAGGGGGCTAGCGCAAACTGCCTCCCCACACACAGCAATGCTGAGATGCCCCGAGTGGACGCATGGGTGACTCTTCATACTGGTGCAGAGGGGCCAGTAGGAGAGTGAGAGGGGCCAAGTCACAAGTCTGATTTCCACCCCAAGACAGACTCCCTGATAGGGTGAGACCAGAGGGGCCTAGAGTCCTGAATCCTATCCCAGAGACCCCCCCCGTGTCCAATAGTCCTACTGTCCAAACCTTTGGAGGAATGACAGGGGCATATAGTCCTGGAACCTAAACCTAGCCGAAACTCTGCACCAGGCTGTTGAAGCCCAAGCACCCCCTAATACAGCAACAGTTAAAATCACAGCAGTGACTGAGTATATGGAGGGTGCCCCTTAGGTTTGGATACGATACAGACAACAACAAAACAGAGACAAAGACAAACACACACACACACATGCACAACAACACACAGAATCCCGGTCTCTCAGTGATGTGTGTGTCTGAGGTTCAGTATACAGTCCATAGAAGATATATAATTCCAGTCATGGAGAAGGATGAAGAGCAGTCTGGTTAGCAGGCCCATGTCTGCCAAGGGGAGGGATGGAGGGACAGGGGGATAGAGGAGAGGAGGGAGGGATGGGGGTGGAGGAAGGACAGTAGGTCCAGACGCTGTCCAGAATCTCACAACCAGCAGGGTTTCATCGCCAGGCTGGAACAAAGGGGAGCACACTGTAGCATGCTGGTTGGCTGCCTAGCTGGCTGGCTGACTGGCTAGCTGGGGGGTGCGCGCTTACCGCACACACACACCACACACACACAAACCACACACACACCAGATGGAGAGCTAACCGTAACACATCACTCTGCTTCTGCCTCCCTGCAGCAGAAACGCTACATGTCAATGCTATCTTATAATCCAATGAGTGTGTGTTGAGTCTGGGCTCCGTCCTATAGATGATGTGTGTGTAGCATCCCTGGTATCCAGACGGCAGATCGCTGAGCTTCCTCAGAGCTGTACCTATAGCCTGAGAGGACTTTCTGTGGATAGGGGAGGGCTGTACAGAAAGCCTGGCCTGGAGTATGAGGCAGTGGAGCTAGAGCTCAATTTGTGTATTCATTCAAAAGAGAGGGAGAGAGGGGTGAGGGAAGGTAGCTGAACAGATAAGAGGAGATATAGAGAAAGAGGGATTAAGAAAAAGAGAGGGAGAGAGATGGAGACAGAGCTGCATGAGCTTTTCTCAGACCCTTCAAGATACTTTGGTTTCTCTGATGTACCGTATGCAGTATGTGTCGGTGACAGATGTCTGAGAAAGCGATTTAGGGGCAGTGATGCTTTTTAAAGAGGAATAATCTCTGAATAATGATTTTAATGTCATACAATTTCAAACAATGTTAGGGTGAGGTATCACTAGTCTATTCTAACCCCTTTCGAACCTCATATAACAGCTTCTCAAATATTTGTAATTTCTATTATAGTCTATATTCCTTATTTCCACTGCAAATGTAAGTAGTGCACTGAAGCCTCTCTCAGTCATACATTAATAGAACGTGTCACCTTCTCAAAAGCCAATTAATATTGATGCCTTGTCCTAAATTAGGATTGGGTAGAGCTTTTAAGGCAAGGAGATTCAGTGCCTTGCAAAAGTATTCATCCCCCTTGCAGTTTTTCCTATTTTGTTGCATTACAACCTGTAATTTAAATGGATTTTTATTTGGATTTCATGTAATGGACATACACAACATAGTCCAAATTGGTGAAGTGAAATGAAAAAAATAACTTGTTTCAAAAAATTCTACAAAATAAATTACGGAAAAGTGGTGCATGCATATGTATTCACCCCCTTTGCTATGAAGCCCCTAAATAAGATCTGGTGCAACCAATTACCTTCAGAAGTCACATAATTAGTTAAATAAAGTCCACCTGTGTGTCACATGATCTGTCACATGATCTCAGTATATATACACCTGTTCTGAAAGGACCCAGAGTCTGCAACACCACCAAGCAAGCGGCACCATGAAGACCAAGGAGCTCTCCAAACAGGTCAGGGACAAAGTTGTGGAGAAGTAATAATAATAATAATAATAATAATAATATGCCATTTAGCAGACGCTTTTATCCAAAGCGACTTACAGTCATGTGTGCATACATTTTTACGTATGGGTGGTCCCGGGGATCGAACCCACTACCTTGGCGTTACAAGCGCCATGCTCTACCAATTGAGCTACAGAGGACCACAAGATCAAAGGGGATAAGGTGAGGAGGCAAGGAAAGGAGATTAAACTTCTCTAGACTATTGAGATACAGCGGTCGGGTATGGGAGGAAGTGAAGCGTGAGGGTGCGTCTCACTCCTCATCAGCGTTCTTCAGCATGAGTATGGCGTTGTATATCTTGAGGGCGGGGCCTAGTTTGATTGACAGGCCCCGCCCTCAAGTACAGATCAGGGTTGGGTTATAAAAAAATATCAGAAACTTTGAACATCCCATGGAGCACCATTAAATCCATTATTAAAATACAACAAACCTGCCAAGAGACGGCCGCCTACCAAAACTCACGGACCAGGCAAGGAGGGCATTAATCAGAGAGGCAACAAAGAGACCAAAGATAACCCTGAAGGAGCTGCAAAGCTTTAAGCCGCACACTCCACAGAGCTGGGCTTTACGGAAGAGTGGCCTGAAAAAAGCATGTTTGGTGTTCGCCAAAAGGCATGTGGGAGACTCCCCAAACATATGGAAGAAGGTACTCTGGTCAGATGAGACTAAAATTGAGCTTTTTGGCCATCAAGAAAAACGCTATGTCTGGCGCAAACCCAGCACCTCTCATCACCCCAAGAACACCATCCCCACAGTGAAGCATGGTGGTGGCAGCATCATGCTGTGGGGATGTTTTTCATCGTCAGGGACTGGGAAACTGGTATGAATTGAAGGAATGATGGATGGCGCTAAATACAGGGAAGTTCTTGAGGGAAACCTGTTTCAGTCTTCCAGAGATTTGAGACTGGGACGGAGGTTCACCCTCCAGCAGGACAATGACCCTAAGCATACTGCTAAAGCAACACTTGAGTGGTTTAAGGGGAAACATTTAAATATCTTGGAATGGCCTAGTCAAAGCCCAGACCTCAATCCAATTGAGAATCTGTGGTATGACTTAAAGATTGCTGTACACCAGCGGAACCCATCCAACTTGAAGGAGCTGGAGCAGTTTTGCCTTGAAGAATGGGCAAAAATCCCAGTGTCTAGATGTGCCAAGCTTATAGAGACATACCCCAAGAGTGTTGCGGCTGCAATTGCTGCAAAAGGTGGCTCTACAAAGTATTGACTTTGGGAGGGTTGAATAGTTATGCACACTCAAGTTTTTTTGTCTTATTTCTTGTTTGTTTTGCCCCCAAAATTATTTTGCATCTTCAAAGTGGTAGGCATGTTGTGTAAATCAAATGATACAAACCCCCAAAAAATCCATTTTAATTCCAGGTTGTAAGGCAACAAAATAGGAAAAATGCCAAGGTGGGTGAATACTTTCGCAAGCCACTGTATGGGAGGTGCAGTACTCTATGAGTGTAACAAAAGTATACAGAGAGAGCAATCAACTACGGATTAAGAAACACACATAGTGCCTGCCAGTGGAGGCTCCTCAGAGGAGGACGGGAGGACCATAAGTTATACTTTTTAGATAAATCTATACCAAATATATTAATATGTCACCAAATAATTGATTAAAACACACTGTTTTGCAATTAAGGTCTACAGTAGCCTCAACAGCACTCTCTTGGGTAGAGTCATGGTGTAGCCGGAGGACAGCTAGTTTCCGTCCTCCTCTGGGTACATTGACTTCAATATAAAACCTAGGAGGCTCATGGTCCATAGACTTACACAGTAAGTCTAGCTAGCACTGCAGTGCATACAATGTGGTCAGTAGTTGACTCAAAGAGAGAGAAAGACAATAGTTGTACAGTTTTGAACAAATTAATTTCTTCAAAAATGAAGAAGAAGCACGAGAGAGAGAGAGAGAGAGAGAGAGAGAGAGAGAGAGAGAGAGAGAGCTAGCTATATTTTGTTGAATTTTTTTAACTTTCACTTTCACAGCTAGCGAACGCAGCTAGCTAGTTTAACCTACTCAAACACCCAGCTCAGAGAGGGATACTATGTTAGCTAGCTGGCTAAGGCTATCCACTGGAACTATTCCAAGTCAAGGTAAGCTTTTGGTTTTATTAATTTATTGCCACGGGGCCCACCGGTGTAACTGCTAAACTGCTTTCTGTACACTGTACTGCATGATTGTAGTGGGTTTAGTGATGCGTTAGTTCTAGTAGCTAAATTGACTATGACGCTAGCTAATATGGTGACAACAATTTAGGCTGTGTGTAGCGGTTAGTGGTTATGGGATGAAGGTTTGGCTTGGGAAGGTTTTTTCACCTGGTCACAGACAGCTGTTGTGTTGTGCACTGAAGTCCACAAGCAAAGGGAAAACGTGAGAGGAGGAGAGCGAGTAGATGCAAGAAGGAATTATACAACAAGCAAAGTGATCATGCTGTTTGTATATGGCTGCTATGAAAGTGAACTGTGTGTGCGGGTGATCAGGGGTGTATTCATTCCACTGATTCTGTTGAAAAACGTTTCTTAAACTGAAGCAAACGGAACAAAAAGGGGATAAACATACCTGAATTTGTCCAATAGAAACTCTCATTTGCAACTGTTTGGACTAATGATTACACCCTAGATCAGCTTGATGCAGGCAAGAGTGTGCAAGGCGGTATTGAATGTGACACTGGCTGTCACCTTCATTACTCCAATTTTTCTCTCGACCTGTGCACCTACGTTGTAAACTTTCATTCGTAGGCTAGGTTGTAGCAACCTCATGATGGGTATAGGAAAAATTCAAGTATCATGTAGTAGCCTAAACCTATCAACGTTACATTGAGCTGGGTGAATGGAATATGAATAACAGTAATTCAATATGCTGTAATAGAAATGAGACCATGCTCATAAAAAAAATCATAATCTTAAACGGCACCGACCGCCACTGTTGTCTGCATATGTACTATGTGCCAAATGTACAGCAATACAACTGGTTCAAAGTAAGGAACATTCCCATACATGTGTACATTATAGGCTATGTGTGTGTGTGCCACACGCACAGTAATATTCCCAGTATGCCTCAAACATCAGCATTTCATCACTGTAACTGGCCCTAAATCTCTCTGTTATTCTCTTTTGTCTCTCTTGCTCACCTCTTTTACATTTCCCTCTCTGTGTCTCTCCCTCTCTGCATCTCTCTCTTTCTCTCTCAATGGCTGGGGTGCCCCTCTCTCTCTCTATCTCTGTGGTTGGGGTGACACTCTCTCTGACAGAGACTGCACTGACGTCAATGACATTCTTCTCATGCTTAGTGCGACATCAGACACCAGAGCACAGAGAGACCACTCTGCTGCACAGACGGCAGGCTGCTGCCAAACACTGGACCGGAGCAGCTAGGAACACTGGAGCTGGACTGGAAGTGGGAGAGGGGTAATGCTTTAGATACTGCCAGCAAGGACATGTTGCTGTTCTAATTTATGTTGCCATTGCTTTGGAAATCATCATTACCATTTACATTTTAGTCATTTCACAGACGCTCTTATCCAGAGCGACTTAAAGTAGTGAGTGCATATATTTTCATACTTTTTTGTACTGGCGTTGCAAGCGCCATGCTCTACCAAATAGTTTCCTTCTACTTTTATCTCGTGAAGATTGGACATAAAATATAATGGATTTAAACCAAAACATTGTGTGTTGGTTTAAATCCATTATATTTTATGTCCAATCTTCACGAGATAAAAGTAGAAGGAAACTATTTGAGAGATACAGCTACATGGCAATACTTTGTCCCTTATACCAGTGGTTCCCAAACTGTGGGGCACCTGAAGTCGTAATAGAAGAATGCACAAGGTGCAATTTCGAAATTGGGTATTGCATCAGCAGTTTTACTCTTGTCATGTCAGTCATTGCAGACCTTAGAGAGCCATTTATAACTGGTCAGAAATGTCCAGATTAATTAGCCCATGTCAACTAACATTTTTTAGTATGGTTTTTTAGCCCATTGATTTTGTTGTAATGTTTGAGTCACTCAAATATCGCATGAACACACATAAGACACGGCAAAATGTGTAGAATTGCAGGAAATTAGCCTTAAAGTGGCAAAAAGTCTCCATCCCATGGCAAAATGTATAGAATTGCAAGAAATGCACCATAGAAATAGACGTGCAGGGGTAACAAGAATGCAATGGTAACAAGAATGCAATTAACCATTAATAAAACTGACAGCTGTTCCATTCCCTCACCACCTAGTCTGGATCACTAGACGAGCACTATCTTTTCTCCTCAGGCCAGAGTTCACACAGCTACAGCACTCCTCATTGGTCTATTCTCCTCATCCAGTCTATTCTTAGCTAACTCTAACAATAGCCATCTTCAAACACCAACCAATCGATACATTGATGGACAGATGTCTAATAAACAAAGTGATAGGGGAGGGAGGAAGGGGACGGAGCTGGAAAAGACCAGCCTAAATGTCATTTGGGACTCATGGCAGGGCTTGTCTAATGGCCCACTGGCCTCTCCATGTCCCATTTAGACTGTTCTAAATAACCTCATTTATTGTCCTTCTCAGCAGGATAGCACTAGTCTGAGTAGCAGTCTGTCATTGCCAAAGAGACTGGCCTTTCGGCAATCTCAACGTTCAATATGCACTGGATTTCTGGGAGAATTGCTCATTGGTTGTTGGAAATAACAAATATTTTCCATGACAACATGTGGAACCTCAAAAATTGAATTAGAATGTATAACAAAGTCAAAAACAAACATTTAGCTGTTAGCTAGGCAAGTTTTGTGGTTGGAATTGCAGTATGTATTTCGTTTTAGAATTTACACTGAGCAAGCAACTTTTGATAGACTGGTTTAATCTGGACAAACAAAAAATGGTTGCTTAGCAACCAGATACCAACGTGTTCTGTGGTGAAAAAAAGTGATAGAGTTCTAATATCTGCATAATCGTCGTGATTGGATGATAGCTGTGAAGGTGATCGAATCAGGATCAAATCCTCTGTTCTCCTTGAGCTTATTAATGATACAATGTTCATATTTGAAGATGTAAGAAAGGCCAGTCTCTTTGGCATATGACATGGAGTACAGAGAGTGGATTAGCTAAAGATACTGGTACCTAGGCTAGGTATTTGCTATTTGCCTCATGACTCCTGCGTGCTTTGTTGACTATGAACTTGCTTGTTTACCCGACCGTGGGACAGACTATGTTTGTTCCCACACTCGCAACACTGACTCTCCATTAGTTACAGACTCTTGGCCTCCCATCCTATTCTAACCACCTCTCGCCGGCTTTGTATTCATGTTACCTGATGAAATTGCTGTACAATATGATCTTGTTGCCATTTGATGCACACTCAAATGTCATAAAAAATCAACACTGCAGAGCTCTCCCTGTCCTCTGCCGTGCCCTGATTGTATTACTGCTGATGATATCTGGAAATGTGTTAGCCCCAATTCTGACTTGTGCTCTGATATCTGCTCCATTGATTTCAGCTCTCGTAAAAGCCTGGGTTTTCTGCACGTTAACACTAGAAGTTTATTACCTAAAATTGATCAATTGAAAGTTTGGGTTCACAGCTCTAATCCAGATGTGTTGGTCATTACTGAGACGTGGTTAAGAAAGAGTGTTTTGAAGACTCATGTTAACCTTTCTGGTTATAACCTTTTTCGGCAAGACAGATCTTCCAAAGGTGGTGGAGTGGAAATCTTTACCAAGGAACACCTTCAGTGCTCAGTTATCTCCACCAAGTCTGTCCCCAAACAATTTGATTTGCTGGTTTTAAGCATTAAACTTTCAAATAGCTCTTTTGTTGACTGTTGCTGGGTGTTATCGTCCACCATCAGCACCGGCCTGTACCCTAAATGCCTTAAGCTCTCTCCTGTCTGAATTTGTCCTGCTAGGTGTCCTAAACTGAGACATGCTTAAACCACCTGACCAAGTCCTAAAGCAATGGGACTCCCTAAATCTTTCTCAGATTATTACCAATCCACAAGGTATGACTCCAAACACCCAGAAAAGGCTACTCTCCTTGATGTTAACCTTACAAATAATCCTGATAGGTATCAGTCTGGTGTCTTCTGTAATGACCTTAGTGATCACTGTTTTACAGCCTGTGTTCCTAATGGCTGCTCAGTGAAACGACCTGTCCTGATTTGTCATAGACGCTTGCTAAAAATCTTTAATGAGCAAGCCTTCATTCATGACCTAGCCTCTGTAATTTGGTATAGAATCAGCTTGATCCCCTCTGTCGAAGACGCTTGGACCTTATTTTTTGATATTTTTAGTGGTATTGTTAACAAACACGCCCCCATAAAGAAAATGAGAATTAAAAACAGGTTCAGCCCCTGGTTCGACCGTGATCTGGCAGAGTTACTCCACCTCAAGTATTCCATTTGGCGAAAGGCTCAGCACACGCATACTCAGGCTGACTGGCTCTTGTTCAGGCAAATGAGAAATAAGTGCACTCAAGCTATCCGGAAGGCCAAAGTTAGTTACTTTAAGGAGCAGTTCTCTCTCTGTGGGTCTAAGACCAAGATGTTCTGGAAAACAGTTAAAGACCTGGAGAATAAACCCTCCTCCTCACAGCTGCCCATGTCCCTTAATGTTGATGATGTGGTTGTTACTGACAAGGAGCATATGGCTGAGCTCTTTAATCACCACTTCATTAAGTCAGGATTCCTATTTGACTCAGCCATGCCTCCTTGCCTGACCAACATTTCCTCATTTCCCACCCCTTCTTATGCAACTAGCCCCGATGCGCCTCCCTCTTTTTCCCCTGCCCCGCTACAAAGTTTCTCCCTGCAGGTGGTCACTGAGTCCGAAAGGGGCTAAATGAGCTCCTTAAACTTGACCCCAAAAAAACATCTGGGTCAGATGGTTTAGACCCTTTCTTCTTTAAGGTTGCTGCCCCTATCATCGCCAAGCCTATCTCTGACATTTGTAACCTGTCTCTCCTCTCTGGGGAGGTTCCCATTGTTTGGAAGGCAGCCACGGTGTGTCCTTTATTTAAAGGGGAAGATCAAGCTGATCCTAACTGTTATAGGCCAATTTCTATTTTGTCCTGTTTATCAAAAGTGTTGGAAAAACTTGTCAATAATCAACTGACTGGCTTTCTTGATGTCTATATTATTCTCTCTGGTATGCAATCTGGTTTCCGCTCAGGTTATGGATGTGTCACTGCAACCTTAAAGGTCCTAAATGATGTCACCATTGCCCTTGATTCTAAGCAATGTTGTGCTGCTATTTTTATTGACTTGGCCAAAGCTTTTGATACGGTAGACCATTCCATTCTTGTGGGCCGGCTAAGGAGTATTGGTCTCTCTGAGGGGTCTTTGGCCTGGTTTGCTAACTACCGCTCTCAAAGAGTGCAGTGTATAAAGTCAGAACATCTGCTGTCTCAGCCACTGCCTGTCACCGAGGGAGTACCCCAAGTCTCAATCCTAGGCCCCACGCTCTTCTCAATTTACACCAACATAGCTCAGGCAGTAGGAAGCTCTCTCATCCATTTATATGCAGATTATACAGTCTTATACTCAGCTGGCCCCTCCCCGGATTTTGTGTTAAACGCTCTACAACAAAGCTTTCTTAGTGTCCAACAAGCTTTCTCTGCCCTTAACCTTGTTCTGAACACCTCCAAAACAAAGGTAATGTGGTTTTGCAAGAAGAATGCCCCTCTCCCCACCGGTGTGATTACTACCTCATACAAGTACTTGGGAGTATGGCTAGACGGTACACTGTCCTTCTCTCAGAACATATCAAAGCTGCAGGCTAAGGTTAAATCTAGACATGGTTTCCTCTATTGTAATCGTTCCTCTTTCACCCCAGCTGCCAAACTAACCCTGATTCAAATTACCATCCTACCCATGCTAGATTTCAGAGATGTAATTTATAGATCGGCAGGTAAGGGTGCTCTTGAGTGGCTAGATGTTCTTTACCATTCGGCCATCAGATTTTCCACCAATGCTCCTTATAGGACACATCATATTCCTCTGTAAACTGGTCATCTCTGTATACCCGTCGCAAGACCCACTGGTTGAAGCTTATCTATAAAACCCTCTTAGGCCTCACTCCCCCCTATTTGAGATACCTACTGCAGCCCTCATCCTCCACATACAACACACGTTCTGCCAGTCACATTCTGTTAAAGGTCCCCAAAGCACACACATCCATGGGTCGCTCCTCTTTTCAGTTTGCGGCAGCTAGCAACTGGAACGAGCTGCAAAAAACACTCTTCATTCTAAGACTCAATCATGGGCTCTCTTACTGACAGTTGTGGCTGCGTGATGTATTGTTGTCTCTACCTTCTTGCCCTTTGTGCTGTTGTCTGTGCCCAATAATGTTTGTACCATGTTTCGTGCTGCTACCATGTTGTGCTGCTGCCATGTTGTGTTGCTACCATGTTGTTGTCATGTTGTGTTGCTACCATGCTGTGTTGTCGTGTGTTGCTGCCATGGTATGTGGTTGTCTTAGGTCTCTCTTTAAGTAGTGTTGTGGTGTCTCTCTTGTTGTGATGTGTGTTTTGTCCTATTTTTTATTTATTTATTAATGTTTTATCACAGCCTCCGTCACCGCAGGAACCTTTTCGTAGGCTGTCATTGTAAATAAGAATTTGTTCTTAACTGACTTGCCAAGTTAAATAAAGGTTAAATAAAATAAAATAAAAATAAAAAGGATGGCCTCCACATGAATTACAAGTAGTCAATACTCTCAAACAATCAGTCCCCTGACTCACATTCAGGGATCTGAACCCGACACACTTTTATGCAGATAATTTCTAAATATAGTGCAATGTCATAAATTATTCACACACTGTGTGCTACACATGTTCCCGGGTAGATAGGGGAATGTTTTCATGAGAAAAGGAGGTTTTGAATGTCATGTCACCTTACACTAGTGCATACTGTACATGGGTTTGGCATGGGTTTGGCATGTATTGTTTTAACTGGGCAAAAAGACCCTGTGGATTCTAGCTTGGATATGTGTGTATATGTGTGTGAGAGAGGATAGAAAGGAAAATGGACCAAATATAAGATCTACAGTAATCTGAGTATGAGAGGAGCAGGATATGGGACATAGTATGGGACCTGGTATCAGAGTATGGGACCTGCTTATAGAGTATGGGACATACTAACATAGTATGGGACCTACTAACATAGTATGGGACCTACTAACATAGTATGGGACCTACTAACATAGTATGGGACCTACTGACATAGTATGGGACCTACTAACATAGTATGGGACCTACTAACATAGTATGGGACCTACTAACATAGTATGGGACCTACTAACATAGTATGGGACCTACTAACATAGTATGGGACCTACTAACATAGTATGGGACCTACTAACATAGTATGGGACCTACTAACATAGTATGGGACCTACTAACATAGTATGGGACCTACTGACATAGTATGGGACCTACTGACATAGTATGGGACCTACTAACATAGTATGGGACCTACTGACATAGTATGGGACCTACTGACATAGTATGGGACCTACTGACATAGTATGGGACCTACTGACATAGTATGGGACCTACTAACAGAACATGGTTGGCTGCTCACCCTGCTACACTGCCAGCCCTACATAGTGCTAGAGGGCAAGGAGAAGTCTATTCCGGTCCACTGGGCTTCTATCCCTGTGTCCTCTCCTGAAAAAAACACTGGAGAGAGAAGCCCTATACTGAAGTAGTAGTGAACAACTCTCCTCTCCTTTTTGACAAAGGCTACCCACAATCTGTGTCTTACAGGTTGCATACAATACAAAAACGAAAGCAAACTTGATATTGTTCATTTCACTGTTCTGTTGGTTGGCTCTGGCTTATTAAGTACATTGCTAGTGAATGACCGGTCCGTTTCATGGTGTTAGTTAGAGACACTGATTTAGATGTCATTCCACTGACCTCGTGCTACAGTGGGGAGCGAAAGGTAAGGGGTCACACCAGCCTGCTAAGCACAGCCACAGATGTAGTGACCTGATGCTAGCAGGATCCCATAGGGCTGTGTGGAATGTAGGGACTGCCTATGAGCTATCAGTCAGGGGATGGAGCATGGGGCCTGACAGCACTTTGGCTCAGAAGTCTTTCCATACAAGGCTGAGTGACAGACAGACAGACAGACAGACAGGTGAACCGCAAGTCAAACAGTCCTGCTGATGCTACTGTACCAGCGTTGCTAACCACTGTCCTGCAGCCTTTATGCTGTTTGGTTCACATTGTGCTATACTGTAGCTACAGGCGTATCCCTTCCAAACATGTCAGCCATGTTGTATTCACTACACACTCTGGATAGCTTTGATACAGTGTCCTGTTGTTTGGCTCCCCCTAAAGGATCTCTATGTCATCATCCTCTATCTCTGGTCTGACAGTTCCCATCCCAATGTCTGTCATATCACAATGCCATGACACCATCATCAAGGGATGTTGCATTTTACCAAGCTGATAGAATGGATGATATTGTTGAGTATTCTCTCTCCCTCCTTTCACAATCAACATATTCATACAGTACACACATGCACACGCACACACACACACACACACAAATACACTAACAAACACAAAGACCACACAGATAAAGTCTATCAGCGTACCTGTGAATGTGGTCTTGGTGATGGGAGGTGGATTACACATAGGTGATCTCCTGGTGTGGGGAGAAACAAAACACACATTGATACATCTCCTCCCAAAACACTATTACTGTACTACCTCATTCTATCTCTCCCCATCTAACTCCTCCTATCTATCTCCCCCCTCTCTTTCTCCCCACTCTATCTCACTAACAGAGGTAAATCTGCTGCATCGTTCCCTGTCCAGCTGAATCAGTCCCCATTCATCACAGATCTCACGTTGAACACGAGCGCTATGGCGGAGGGCCCCTATACTGAGTGGGACTGCTGTTGTTGTAGTCCCAGTGAAGACCAGCAGGGGGAGACCTACAGCAAAGGATTCACATCTTCTCCACGACATTGTGTCAAATGCAGCAGCAAGTGCCTGGTGGTATAGCATGCAGACCAGGGCACCAAAGGCTGTGTTTACACAGGCAGCACAATTCTGATCTTTTGGAAAAATATCTGATCTGATTGGTCAAAATATCAATTAGTGGCAAAAAGATCAGAATTGGGCTGCCATATAAACACAGTCAAAGAGAGATGGCATGGGGAATACTGAAGCCGTTTTTTAACATAACACCATAGAGAGAGACTTCAGTTGGAGATATCATATAAATACATATATAGCCGATATATAGCCAGAAAATACCAAAACAACACTAAAATTTAGCTATAATTAGGGTAGCTTAGTGCCTTGATCTAGACTACTCACAGCAGTAATTATAGGTTAATTGTGTATAAGGTACATGCAGTGTATGCTTCTGAAGACTTACTTGTTGGACGCTCTGTCTTGTGAACAATTGGTTAATGCAGCAAAATTATTCCGTACAGTTCTTAGACTGGCTAGAACCTGGAGGAGATCAGGACAGATTAACATTAAAACCTCACATTAATCTCTTGAACAGTGATTTCCCCCATCCAATATAAACTGATCTACGGGCATTTGTCTTTTGCACAATATCAGCATAGCATACTCTACTGTAGTTTCCCCAAGGAATTAGGCAGCAAAACAACACAATAAAACTTGCTTAGCAATCGTGCCATTGCTCACCTGTGCAAATGGTGTTACAATCATATCGTCGCCATGTCTGCAAAAAAGAGACAAAGATAAAAAGAGGTTAGATTTTATTTCTTGACACACCTGGACACACCTGTGTCTACAGACATTCTAAACATGACCTTCACATTTTAACCCTCTGCGTGACAAAGAGGAGATGATTCCAGCTGTAGCCATCGAATGGCAAGACTAGTGTAATATGGCTATACAATATGGTCTCAGGGTAATTCATATTATTCTGTATGTAAATCTGTGACACTCCATTTAGTATGATATGTTACGTTACGTTAGATTATGAATGGAATTGCGGTTGTACAATGTCATACTATTAGAAGACATATACTATCATACGTTTTACACGGTCGTACAATAGCATATTAATTGGATTATGTAACTAATCATACTTCTTGGAGGAGGTATAGTATGTCTTTCTCTGAGACCAGGTTGCTTGTTCCATTGTAACAACAAAGGATAATTACGGGGAGAATTTACATTGGTGATTATGTGAACTAACGACAAAGGATAGGATAATTTACGTGAAAGGTTAGGGAACTAAAATAACAAAAGTTAGGTGAATTTACGTAGCAGGTTATGTGAATTGGGTTACTTTTAGAATAAGGGTTAGGGGAAGGGTTAGCTAAATTGCTACAGTAGTCCCCGACGTGACTCGAACACTCAACCTTTGGATTGATAGACGGTTGCGGATTACGCCTTCCGATCCACCCCGAGCATCCTCCCTACTTTTGTTTTCTGTCTAAAGTAACAAGACCAGGGGTGTCAAAAACGTCCGGAGGGACTCACTTAAAATACATTATATTTCCTCGCCGTCAAAATTTGTTTTGGTCATTTTCGATGCTCCCTGACTGTCTAGCTTTCGTTTCAATGACTGTTAGCAAGCTGGACGGATTGAAAAGACTATAAATGTAGATCCATTTTATTTCTACACAGTTTCGATTTGGTTCAAGTCATTTTAATGTCGATTAAGATCGTTTTCGCCAGATAAAAAAATATATACAGCTCTGGAAGAAAATAAGAGAAAAATTATCAGTTTCTCTGGTTTTACTATTTATAGGTATGTGTTTGGGTAAAAATAACATTTTTGTTTTATTGTATAAACTACTGACAACATTTCTCCCAAATTCCAAATAAAAATATTGTCATTTAGAGCATTTATTTGCTGAAAATGACATCTAGTCAAAATAACAAAAAAGATGCAGTGTTGTCAGACCTTGAATAATGCAAAGAAAATAAGTTCTTTTTCATTTTTAAACAACACAATACTAATGTTTTAACTTAGGAAGAGTTCAGAAATCTATATTTGGTGGAATAACCCTGATTTTCAGTCACAGCTTTCATGCGTCTTAGCATGCTCTCCACCAGTCTTTCACATTGATGTTGGGTGACTTTATGCCCCTCCTGGCGCAAAAATTCAAGCAGCTCGGCTTTGTTTGATGGCTTGTGACCATCCATCTTCCTTTTGATCACATTCCAGATGTTTTCAATGGGGTTCAGGTCTGGAGATTGGGCTGACCATGACAGGGTCTTGATCTGGTGGTCCTCCATCCACACCTTGATTGACCTGGGTGTGTGGCATGGCGCATTGTCCTGCTGGAAAAACCAATCCTCAGAGTTGGGGAACAATGTCAGAGCAAAAGGAGGCAAGTTTTCTTCCAGGACAACCTTGTACATGGCTTGATTCATGCGTCCTTCACAAAGACAAATCTGCCCGATTCCAGCCTTGCTGAAGCACCCCCAGATCATCACCGACCCTCCACCAAATTTCACAGTGGGTGCGAGACACTGTGGCTTGTAGGCCTCTCCAGGTCTCCGTCTAACCATTAGACGACCAGGTGTTGGGCAAAGCTGAAAATTGGACTCATCAGAGAAGATTACCTCACTCCAGTCCTCTACGGTCCAATCCTTATGGTCTTTTGCAAACCTCAGCCTGGCTCTTCTTTGCTTCTCATTGATGCAGGGCTTTTTACTAGCTTTGCACGACTTCAGCCCTGCCCCTAGGAGCCTGTTTCGAACCGTCCTCGCCGTGCACTTCACCCCAGCTGCCGTATGCCATTCTTTTTGTATGTCACTTGATGTCATCCTACGGTCGTTGAGTGACATTCGAATGAGTTGGCGGTCATCCCGTTGAGTAGAGAGACGTTTTCGCCCTCTGCCGGTCTGTAGATTTGTTGTCCACAATGTCTGCTGCTTGACCTTGTTCTTATGAACCGCCGTCTTTGAAATTTTAAGGATGGAAACAACCTGACGCTCACTGTATCCCTCTGCCAGTAAAGCCAGAATTGAACCCTTCTTTTCCTCACTCAAAACTTTCCTTTTCAACTCTTTTGGCATGGTCAATAGTATTTTTTTTTATTAATATTAATTTTGAGGTACTATTAGCACTGTTTTTGCCATCCAGCTGGTCCTATTGCAAGAGGATAGTGATGACCACAGCAGTGGTTTCTATACTTTTCCTCGTTAAATAAAATTTGGTTCAGGTGATCACCTAATCAGTACCTAATTCAGTAGAATGAGGTGTGCCTGTGTTGGAATTCAACAGACACTGGAATGGAATGGCTGTCATACATGTAGAGATGCTGATTTAAGAAATATTTGCAGTGGTCTCTTAATTTTTTCCAGAGCTGTATATACACTACCGTTCAAAAGTTTGGGGTCACTTAGAAATATAGCAAAATGCGTAGGAAATGTAGTCATTGACTAGGTTAGAAATAATGATATAAATTTTTAATATTACATTTTTTTAAATTGTTTAATATAAATAATAATTGTGTCCTTCAAACTTTGCTTTCGTCAAAGAATCCTCCATTTGCAGCAATTACAGCCTTGCAGACCTTTGGCATTCTAGTTGTCAATTTGTTGAGGTAATCTGAAGAGATTTCACCCCATGATTCCTGAAGCACCTCCCACACGTTGTATTGGCTTGATGGGCACTTCTTACGTACCATACGGTCAAGCTGCTCCCACAACAGCTCAATAGGGTTGAGATCCAGTGACTGTGCTGGCCACTCCATTATAGACAGAATACCAGCTGACTGCTTCTTCCCTAAATAGTTATTGCATAGTTTGGAGCTGTGCTTTGGGTCATTGTCCTGTTGAAGGAGGAAATTGGCTCCAATCAAGCGTAGTCCACAGGGTATGGCATGGCGTTGCAAAATGGAGTGATAGCCTTCCTTCTTCAAGATCCCTTTTACCCTGTACAAATCTCCCACTTTAGCACCACCAAAGCACCCCCAGACCATCACATTGCCTCCACCATGCTTGACAGATGGCATCAAGCACTCCTCCAGCATCTTTTCAATTGGTCTGCGTCTCACAAATGTTCTTCTTTGTGATCCGAACACCTCAAACTTCGATTTGTCTGTCCATAACACTTTTTTCCAATCTTCCTCTGTCCAGAGTCTGTGTTATTTTGCCCATCTTAATCTTTTATTTTTATTGGCCAGTCCGAGATATGGCTTTTTCTTTGCAACTCTGCCTAGAAGGTCAGCATCCCGGAGTCGCCTCTACACTGTTGACATTGAGACTGGTGTTTTGCGGGTACTATTTAATGAAGCTGCCAGTTGAGGACCTGTGAGGCATCTGTTTCTCAAAATAGACACTCTAATGTATTTGTCCTGTTGCTCAGTTGTGCACCGGGGCCTCCCACTCCCCTTTCTATTCTGGTTAGAGCCAGTTTGTGCTGTTCTGTGAAGGGAGTATTACACAGCGTTGTACGAGATATTCAGTTTCTTGGCAATTTCTTGCATCGAATAGCCTTCATTTCTCAGAACAAGAATAGACTGACGAGTTTCAGAAGAAAGTTATTTGTTTCTGGCCATTTTGAGTCTGTAATCGAACCCACAATTGCTGATGCGCCAGATACTCAACTAGTCTCAAGAAGGCCAGTGTTATTGCTTCTTTAATCAGCACAACAGTTTTCAGCTGTGCTAACATCATTGCAAAAGGGATTTCTAATGATCAATTAGCCTGATGGTTGCTGATAATGGGCCTCTGTACGCCTATGTAGATATTCCATTGAAAATCAGCCGTTTCTAGCTACAATAGCCATTTACAACATTAACAATGTCTACACTGTAGTTCTGATCAATTTGATGTTATTTTAATGGACAAAATAATTATTTTCTTTGGAAAACAAGGACATTTCTAAGTGACCCCAAACTTTTGAACGGTAGTGTATATATTATATATATTTTTTATTATATATATTTTTTACTCAAACCCCTGAACTAGACCATTAGTATGTATCATACGTCTTGGAGGTGCTCAGAAATATGTAAAATATGTTTCGTACGGCTCTGAGGCCAGGCTGAGCTATATGGCAGGACTATACACTACTAGGCTATATTATGGATATATTTATAGACACACATCTGCTTCTTCATTGACCACCATGCACTTTCACTTTCACAACAAGCCAGGAACGTACCAATAAAGTGGACCACCCGGCTCGCTGAAAAACCTGCCTATGTCTCACATGGCTGTTCCTCCATCCTGGCACTGGTCACAATGACCACAAGAAAACAGGAATGGGAATCCTTTCCTTTCTTTTCCTTTCTTTTAGTTGCTTATTTCCTCCTGTCCTTCTTATTCCCCTATCCCCACCCTCTTCTATGCCATCACAAGCCAAAGTAAGGGAGACTAGGATGGAATGTGCTACAAATACTGCCCTCTGAACTCAGAGAAAGAGTAAGGGAGGGAGAAAGAGAGGTAAAGGCGTCAGGATGCTTCCCATCCGAAACAGTTCGGAACAATTTGTGCATATTGTCATGACTTGCCCTCGTGGGCTGAGGATCAAAGATTCCGGCTAGGCAAAGGTTTGAACACCCCCTTTCCTGGGGGCCAGTTTTATGACGGTCGTAAATTCCTTGCAGAAACTTTATTTTCCATGCCATGCATTATTGGGAGAGGGAATTTCCCTGTGAGACAAAGGAAGTCTTCCCGTCAAGACTCCAACATCCAAAAGTAGATAATGAAACAATATTCCTACTTAAAAGAATGTGGGAAATGGTTGGTGGGGACTTAAAGAACAATCATGTCAAATTCATTAATACTACTAACTGTATCTCTGGGGGGGTACACTTCCCAGTTATGAGGTTTGCATCTAATTGTATAAAACAAATTATTAAGTATAGTAATAATTTTGTGAAGATAACAATGTGATTTTAGCATTCTAGATTGTTTTCCATATTGGTTTGTTCTCAGTCAGTGGCCATGCCCAGATGAGCACAAACATGATGAAACACCCCTTTTACCCCGAGTGCATAAAAAGCCTTGAAAAACATTTTATTATTAGACCAGCAGACCAGTGTGAGCTAAATGTTGCAAATGGTTGAATTCTACCAGACCAGGAAGCCCACGGCTTAAAATGGTTGACACTCTACAAGACCAGCAGACGTGAAGCGTGAGCTAAACTTTACAAAATGGTTTAAAACTACAACTCCATTACCAAAGGAAGACCAAGCATACTATGGTATAAGCCGGATGTTGCAAATGGTTGAATTTCTACAAGACCAAGAAGCGTGAAGCTGAAGCTACACGTTACAAAATGGTTAGACCAGAAAGACTAGAAAACGTGAGACGTTAGTCCACACGTTTGAAATTGAGAAACTCTGAAACTCTCAACCTCTACATGAGGTGAAGAAGAAGACAATGCACTAGACCTTATCATTTCACTCTGCAGCTGGCATGTATAGTCGTCTAGAGAACTTTCACTAAAGACACGAGAGGAGAGGACAATCCCAATCAGACAACCGCTGATACATCTGAAGTATCCATTCTAACCACAACTACGACCAGAAACTCTACCAAGGACATTGGGATCTCTGGGGGACAAACCAGATTCCTACATCATCAACTCAACTATCGAGGACAGCTACACGTAAATACATGTTGCATTTCTAATCCGAATGAGCGTTTAGTGGGGTTTTAAGCATTTGTATTTCCATGTAGCGTAGTTTCCAAAGTAATCTCTGTCTCTCCCTTCCACTCTGACCCTCCTTCTACCCAAGCATTCATGCTATTGTTAGTCCAGTCCACTAGGGACCTGTTTTAATTGTATTACATTAGTAATCAATAACCTACAGTGGGGAGAACAAGTATTTGATACACTGCCGATTTTGCAGGTTTTCCTACTTACAAAGCATGTAGAGGTCTGTAATTTTTATCATATGTACACTTCAACTGTGAGAGACGGAATCTAAAACAAAAATCCAGAAAATCACATTGTATGATTTTTAAGTAATTAATTTGCATTTTATTGCATGACATAAGTATTTGATACATCAGAAAAGCAGAACTTAATATTTGGTACAGAAACCTTTGTTTGCAATTACAGAGATCATACGTTTCCTGTAGGTCTTGACCAGGTTTGCACACACTACAGCAGGGATTTTGGCCCACTCCTCCATACAGACCTTCTCCAGATCCTTCAGGTTTCGGGGCTGTCGCTGGGCAATACGGACTTTCAGCTCCCTCCAAAGATTTTCTATTGGGTTCAGGTCTGGAGACTGGCTAGGCCACTCCAGGACCTTGAGATGCTTCTTACGGAGCCACTCCTTAGTTGCCCTGGCTGTGTGTTTCGGGTCGTTGTCATGCTGGAAGACCCAGCCACGACCCATCTTCTATGCTCTTACTGAGGGAAGGAGGTTGTTGGCCAAGATCTCGCGATACATGGCCCAATCCATCCTCCCCTCAATACGGTGCAGTCGTCCTGTCCCCTTTGCAGAAAAGCATCCCCAAAGAATGATGTTTCCACCTCCATGCTTCACGGTTGGGATGGTGTTCTTGGGGTTGTACTCATCCTTCTTCTTCCTCCAAACACAGCGAGTGGAGTTTAGACCAAAAAGCTCTATTTTTGTCTCATCAGACCACATGACCTTCTCCCATTCCTCCTCTGGATCATCCAGATGGTCATTGGCAAACTTCAGACGTGCCTGGACATGCGCTGGCTTGAGCAGGGGGACCTTGCGTGCGCTGCAGGATTTTAATCCATGACGGCGTAGTGTGTTACAAATGGTTTTCTTTGAGACTGTGGTCCCAGCTCTCTTCAGGTCATTGACCAGGTCCTGCCGTGTAGTTCTGGGCTGATCCCTCACCTTCCTCATGATCATTGATGCCCCACGAGGTGAGATCTTGCATGGAGCAAGTGTTTTTTCTCGAGGCAAGCCGAAGTTCTGAAGCCTAAGTCTACACCCCTTCGTCGGTGATTGGTCAACAGTAGGGATTCTTCAATTAAGTGTTTGTTGTCTTTCAACAATAGACAACTTGTTTTTATGCACATTTTTCACTTGAGAAATACTGCACCAAACATCTTAGTTAGATGTAAAATAGCACAACTAAGATCTCGGCAAAGAAGTAAAAGTTAATGATAGATTTCTTGAGTTATCTTAGATGAATTCTGACTGTTTTAAGGAAGTTTTGGCTAAGGCGTCTCAAGATGGACAGAGTACTATTGGCGCCTTTTTATTGTTTTTCAAGCGAAGCTCTTTTAAGGGAGTAAGTGAGCACACTTGTTCGGTTCGCCTAGCCGAGTTCAGCTAGGTGTTAGCCAAACCAAAGCATGCAGAAGCCTTAAGAGAGAGACAAAAAAATTAAAAACACCTGCTCCAAGGTTGTGTACACCATTATATCATTGGCATTTCATTAGTAGCAGTAGTAGTTATGGTCATAGAGATAAACTAGTAAACTATTGTAGAGGCAGTCGCTGTGCTGTTACTTGTACCAGGGTGAGTGTGTAAGATTACATTAACCTTAGTACTCAATCATTGATGACTAAGGCCATAGTTCATGGGAGTTATTGATGACATAAACCTCTATTGGCGTCATTCATTGAATTCTATAGTACAATTCATTAGAGATGACATTCACATGACCTTAACACACCCTCTACACAACCAAACATTATCATCATCCTTGGGGAGACTGGCCAGACAATTGCAAGGACAGACCATGTGGGCTATATTTATTGATTTTCTTGTCTTGAACAACAATGAAAAACATAACACTAGTGCTACCCTCACTCCTCTTTTTCTCCCTAACATTATTGATGTACAAAACATTAAGAACAGCTTCATAATATTGAGATGCCTCAATTAATTGGCGCATGGACTCCCGTGTGGCGCAGTGGTCTAATGCACTGCATCTGCTAAATGACTAAAATGTAAAAATGTACAAGGTGTCGAAATTGTTCCACAGGGATGCTGGCCCATGTTGACACCAATGCTTCCCACAGTTGTGTCTAGTTGGCTGGATGTCCTTTGGGTGGTGGACCACTCTTGATACACACGGGAAACTGTTGAGTGTGCAAAACCCAGCAGTGTTGCAGTTCTAGACACATACCGGTGCACCTGGCACCTACTACTATACCCTGTTCAAAGGCACTTAAATATTTTGTCTTGCCCATTCACCCTCTGAAGGGCACACATACACAATCCATGTCTCAATTGTCTCAAGGCTTACAAATCCTTCTTTAACCTGTCTCCTCCCCTTCATCTACACTGATTGAAGTGGATTGAACAAGTGACATCAATAAGGGATCATAGCTTTCACCTGGATTCACCTGGTCAGTCTACGTCATGGAAAGCGCAGGTGTTCTTAATGTTTTGTACACTCAGTGTATAAATTGTAGCTTTTCAGTGAGGGGGAAAATAATTCTCAAAAACGAAGATGAAAGAGAGAGAGAGAGAGAGAGAGGGGAGAGAGACAGAGAAAGGGAGGGGAGCGAGAGAGAGAGAGAGAGAGAGAGAGAATGAGAGAATGAGAGAATGAGAGAATGAGAGAAAGGGAGGGGGGAGAGAGAGATTAGGTGAGAGGTTGCATTCCAGCCTCCCTTTCATCCTCTCTTCCCTTTCCCCAGCCACCAACACTGGTCTCGGTTCGCTAGTACCCAGCATGAGACGTTCTATATATATTTTTTTTATATATCTGCAGACATAACTGTTCACATAAAGAGGCACAAGGGACATTTCTAAAAGATTCTGCAAGTAAATTATTTCCTTAGGGACATCTATGGTCTCGATGTCTTTTCCAAGAATAGATTGTAATTTAGTCCATCAAAGACTGTCAGTTTTTTTATATAGAATATACAATGTTTAGCCTTCATGTTAGATAGTAAATACATCTGTTTCATAATTTACTGCAGGTCAATGATAAGCCCCAGTGTAACGGTTGGCCTACAGAGTAACACTCTGTACAGTAACTGGGTTTACTGGAACAATTGTCCACCCATTCCACCTTCCTTAGAACCACAGTGTGGCAACTGGGAAAAGTAAAGGGACTCCGTATGAACATCATGTCACATACAACCTGGTGAGGAGCTGCCTACTATGGCTGGCCCACCCCGTAAAAAAACAAATTTCACTGCACCTATCCGGTGTATGTGACAATAACAAAACAATACATATTGTGAACTTGTGGTCAATACCATTTAGAGAATCAGGGTGATTTTAGTGTGGTATTCTGATGGGAGGTTAAACTAAAGCAGGGTCATTCATACACTATAGCTGTGTTCGAATACTCATACTAACCGCACTATTTGTACTATTTGTGACGTAAATTGAGTATGTAGTACATAGGTCACAGTATAGATATAGTTAGTATGCCAAAGTTCCCGGATGTCGTACTAAATTTGCCAAAATACGTATACAAGCAGTGGACACTATTTCCGTGTTTTTAGGGCCCATAATGCAATTCTTTAGAAAATGGGTGTGGCTTCACAACGTTTTCAGATTTGAAGAAAATGGCGGAAAATATGCAGCCAAAGTCCAACGAGAGCGGATACAAATTCATTGCTTTAACTAATTATGACAAATGTTAAGAAAATGTTGAACAATGTAATAAAGTAATGACTTTTCAAATAAGTTATGATACACGTTATGTTGGCTGACAATTTGTTAGCTACGCTATCGTTACGAACCGCATAGCATTACAGCAGTATGTACCGGTATGTTAGCTAGTTACCTAACGTTAGTTGACTACTAATACATCAAACTTGCCAGGCAGTATTTTAACTATAATCAAACTAACTACCCAACGTTTATTGACTTGATTATTCACGTCATTCTTAGCTAAGTGGTATAGTCGTTGTGCGTTCTCAATGGACATTGTTAATTCTGGCTATCTACTCCGATTTCAGAGCACTCTCGTCTGAGTGTGCCAGAGAGCAGAATAACTTATGAATTTATGAACGCTCAACACCCGTTGAATATATGGCCAGTGTCAGTAAACGTCGGCAAAAAAATTCGTAATTAAATTGTTGCAAGCAGCACAGTTAGAGTCACCAACACTCTGGATAACACGAAAACAGCCTAACCAGCTCTGCTAGGGCAAGTAAAATGGTCAGAGTGAGGTGTCTGGAAATAGCTAGCCAACGTTAGCCAGTTAGCGTGGGTGCTTGACTGCCGTTGTGAGGTCAGAATGCTTGAATGAACCCAACTCCTTGGCCAGAGATTCCAGTAACGTGCTCCGACAATGAAATGCTCTGAATTTACGAACACCCTCTGGCACTCCAGATTGAATTTACGAACACACCCGAAATCGTAAAATGTTGCATAGCAACAGCATCAACTTCTGGGAAGACAGGCGAAGCGCTAGTATGCTCAACTGAAAGGATACCGTTCGTTTACAGTATACTAAAATGTATACTAAACTAATAGTATACAGTATGTAGTATTAAGTATGTAGTATACAGTATATTAGTATGGGTATTCGAACACAACTTATCATAGGGTGCGTCCAGAATGGAAACCTATTTCTTTCATAGTGCACTACTTATGAACAGAGCCCTATGGGGGTAAACAAAAGTAGTGCACTACATGGAGAATAGGGTGCCATTTGGGTCTCAGACATAGTGACAGGGAGAGACCGGAGGGATATGGCTACCTCAGAAAATGCTACTCCTCCTTACTACAGACTGAATGGAGATACACTGTCTCCAGTCAATACATAATTTTATGTTGGAGCGTAACTGGATAGTCATCTTGGTAAGGGGTAGAGATTTGATTGCATTGTTACACAGCTATGTACTAATACACTTCAATGGTAACTAATCTGTGTGTGTGTGTGTATGTGTGTGTGCTCACTGCTCACATTACATGTGTGTGCATCACTAAAGCTTGGAGAAGAGAGGCAGAAATTGAGCTGAAGCACATTGGAAACCTTTTATGTGTGTATTGATTTTGTCACCTAGGGGATAACGAGTATCTTGGTGACTCAATGGCAATACTTCAAAATAGGGTATTCAAATTTTTTACCAAACACAACTAACTGAGGAATGCAAGGCATTCACATTCTCAAGGTTTGCACTCAGGGCACTACAGCTAACTGTCCTGCAACTGTAAGATTTGCTTTCCCCTAATGCTAAGGGAAAAGGGCTTCGAATAGAGATGTGACACCTCAGCATTAGCTGTCAATCAAACAGAGACCTGGGAAGGGACAACAAGTACACAGACAGCTATCACATCATATCACCCACCACACCTTTGAAAACACTCCATCTCTTCAGCGAGAGAGGGGGGGGCGGCAATAGGTGAGCTATGACCGAGTGAAAGACAACAAGAAAGAACGAGAGATTGAATGAGAAAAGAGAGACAGTTGGAGAGAGAAAAAACTCACATGTCGCTGGCGATGGAGGAGTTTCTGGACATGGACTTGGGCGACAGTTCGTAGTCCGAGTCGGAGCGGTAGAGGAAGGACTCTCTCCGCTGACTGTGGACAAAGTTGCCCTGCAGTATGAGCCCAGACCCCGGGCTGGCCATGGGGTCCAGCGGGCTACGCCCCGATGATGTGCCGTTGTCCACATCGAAACTGTCAGACAACAACCGGAGAGAGAGAGAGGAAACATTAGACATAATCATGAAACAGTGTGTGGGTGTTAGAAACATAGGATGCCTGTCTGTCTTTATGTTTATTTGTACTGCAAAGAACATTGAGCAGCAGCTTGCTTAGGATTCAAAACATTATTTCAAACAGCCACAAGAATATCCAAAAGCCTTTATATGGTAACTGTAGCACAAGCCAGTACTGTAACACAGCTCTGATAAGGACAATGACTCATTGGGTCATCACCACCTAGGACAATAATGCAATCCCCCTTTGATGTCACCGTTCCTTAGTGTCCCCCAGATGATCCTCATAACAGGGATTACCCCTGTCACCCAGGTTTACCTGACCTGTTACATGGGTAACCAGACCTGGCTCTAATCATCCTCCAGGTGAAGGGATTCCCCTCTACGTAGCACCAGACACATCTTCATCATCACTATCCCTATCATCATCATCCCTAGTGTCAGCTTTGTGATGAAAATAGCTGTGGTGATAATCCTATAGGATCCGCTGTGGAGCTGATAGGGGAGCCCCTGCTAATCTGTACAGTGTGTGTGTGTGAGTGTCTGTGTCTGTGTCTGTGTCTGTGTCTGTGTCTGTGTCTGTGTCTGTGTCTGTGTCTGTGTCTCTGTGTGTGTGTGTGTGTGTATGTGTGTGTGTGTATATGTGTGTGTGTGTATATGTGTGTGTGTGTGTGTGTGTGTGTGTGTGTGTGTGAGTGTCTGTGTCTGTGTGTGTGTGTGTGTGTAAATGTGTGTGTGTGTGTATATGTGTGTGTGTGTGTGTGTGTGTGTGTGTGAGTGTCTGTTTCTGTGTCTGTGTGTGTGTGTGTGTATATGTGTGTGTGTGTGTGTGTGTGTGTGTGTGTGTGTGTGTGTGTGTGTGTGTATGTGTGTGTGTGTATATGTGTGTGTGTGTGTGTGTGTATATGTGTGTGTGTGTGTGTGTGTGTGTGTATATGTGTGTGTGTATATGTGTGTGTGTGTGTGTGTGTGTATATGTGTGTGTGTGTGTGTGTGTGTGTGTGTGTGTGTGTGTGTGTGTGTGTGTGAGAATGTGTGTGTCTGTGTGTGTGTGTGTGTAAATGTGTGTGTGTATATGTGTGTGTGTCTGTGTGTGTGTGTCTGTGTGTGTGTGTGTGTGTGTGTGTGTGTGTGCATGTGTGTGTGGTGGAGGGAACAGTGTGAGCTGAGTTGACTGCGTCAGCTGTGTCTGTGTGTGTTCGTCACTGTGAGTGTTCATGACGTGTTGTTGTGGCTATGCATGGGTACAGCACAGTAAGCACTCTGTCAGCCCTTAAAATCCTAAAAACACAGAACAGCATATTTCCTAAATGCTCCGGATGAATAGCTCCTCTCTTTGACCCTACGGCAAGTGTTTACATCCAACTACAGATTCTGACGTTAATGAACATTCTTATTGTTTGAAATACATTACATCAACCCTGATTAAATCTGTGTTTACTGTAGGCTTCCGTAATAGAACCCTGTGGGACTGATTACATATCATGAGATTCAGCTAGCTTATTAAAATGCCACTAAGAAAAAAGGACTATTATCAAGTCACATATTCCAATCTAGCACACAGCTATAGCACCCTAGCCATTGTGATTTTACTGTGGTGTACTTCACTAAGTATTTTCTCCCATGCTCCTGCTCCTTTCATAAAACCAAGGTCATTGAGACACACATGCATTCATAATTGCAAGGTATAAGTAGTAGCTTAATGGAAACCATATAAAATGGATGTGAAGGGGCAAATGTATTTTCACAGAGCGAGCGTTGGAGAGAGATGGGGGTGGGAAAGGATTGGTGTTTGGGGGTGTTAGCTAGGCGAGTGAGGCAGAAGCATCTGTATGTGTATCAGGGCCTGCTGCCTACACTCTTTCCCCCCTGGGTCATATCACTGCACCAGGCCATGGTTTAGCCTGACACATACACACAACTGGAGACATGCATTATAGGTGCTGCTCTACATAACACTGCATACCACAGCATGTCTATCTCTCTCTCTCACACACACACACACACACACACACACACACACACACACACACACACACACACACACACACACACACACACACACACACACACACACACAGCACACTCCCCTTCTTCACTACAGCCATGTGGTTGTAGCCCCCATATGTGAAACGCAATATGCCAGTAGGTGCTAGAGATAGAGACATTATCTATCACTGGAGTCCAGGGCTGCGTCTCAAATGGCACCCTATTCCCTACATAGTGCACTTTTTGGAGAAATGTCCTCTGGTCTGATGAAACAAAAATAGAACTGTTTGGCCATAATGACCATCATTATGTTTGGAGGAAAAAGGGGGCTGCTTGCAAGCCGAGGAACACCTTCCCAACTGTGAAGCAAGGGGTGGCAGCATCATGCTGTGGGGGTGCTTTGCTGCAGGAGGGACTGGTGCACTTCACAAAATAGATGGCATCATGAGGAAGGAAAATTATGTGGATATATACATCAGTCAGGAAGTTAAAGCTTGGTTGCAAATGTGTCTTCCAAATGGACAATGACCCCAAGCATACTTCCAAAGTTGTGGCAAAATGGCTTAACGACAACAAAGTCAAGGTATTGGAGTGGCCATCAAAAAGACCTCAATCCTATAGAAAATGTGTGGGCAGAACTGAAAAAGCGTGTGCGAGCAAGGAGGCCTACAAACCTGACAAACCTGACCAGCTCTGTCAGGAGGAATGGGCCAAAATTCACCCAACTTATTGTGGGAAGCTTGTGGAAGACTACCCGAAACGTTTGACCCAAGTTAAACAATTTAAAGGCAATGCTACCAAATACTAATTGAGTGTATGTAAACTTCTGACCCACTGGGAATGTGATGAAAGAAATAAAAGCTGAAATAAATCATCCTCTCTACTATTATTCTGACATTTCACATTCTTAAAATAAAGTGGTGATCCTAACTGGGATTACATGTCAGGAATTGTGAAAAACTGAGTTTAAATGCATTTGGCAAAGGTGTATGTAAACTTCCGACTTCAACTGTAGGTCACACTACACACCTGCCCTTGACCCTGTTGTAAATGGGACATTGTTACAGACCACAGCTTTCACACTCCTGAATATACATCTGCTGTGACAAACAACAGTCCAGACCAAGTGCATTTGTCATTAATGACATTCAGTTAGAATATGTCCAAGAGAGTCACTGTGATGGGACTGAGATGGTTCTGGGAATCCACATGAAATATGCTAACAATGCCAACTGATGCAACAGTTTGACACACCTCCCCAAACCATTCACACACTGGGTTCCTACCATGACCACAAGAAACAAGGCAACAGTAAACAATATTCGTGCATATGTTGAGTCTTGACAGTGTTTGCAACATGTGTACCAAATTGTGTTACAATATGAATATCCTTGACAGATGTATATGCATTTATGTTCCAGACCACGCCCACGTGAACGTTTATCATCCAGCATCTGGCTAAGACGCATAATTCACCCAAGTTTCGTCAAAATCGGGTCAGGATTATCACAGACGGACGAGACAGATCCACAGTCCCCATCCTCGACTTCATCGTGGGGGACAATTAATAGGTTACATGTATTCCTACAAGCAGGAATTATGTTCTGGCGTTATCATTTGCATCACAAAGGACATAACTACCAATAAGACCCATTGCATGTCAAAACTTTGCCTTCTTTGAACTGTTCACTCAATCCAGCACCTGGGAAGCATCTTAGGATGTGCTCTGCTCAAGAACGCCTAAAGAACACATGACATTCCATATTTTTTTGAATCATGGGTAATCATGTGGTTATCAGTATGTGATCTCCTCAGCCCAGTGTTGGCCCAGCGGACCGAGCAGGCAGGGCCTACGAGGCTGAGAGACAGTGCCTGAGAGGCAGAGAGGCAAGGTCTGAGACGCAGAGAGCCAGAGGCCGATAAGCAGGGCCCGGGAGGCAGAGAAGCAGAGCCTGAGAGACAGAGAGCCCTTGAGGCACGGACACACCGGTAGAGTTTGCCGGCAGAGAGTACTTAGCACCTCTGAACAGAATGCTGGCTGTAATTTGTAAACTGAGTGCAAACCGATTCTACATGTAGAAACAGCCAAACATTTCGGCAGTCAGATGCTCACCGGCGGGTGGTCCCTAAAACACATTGCGTAGTCAGCAAGCGAACGAACGGCGAACGAACAGCAGACGAACGGCAGACCGTAATTCGGTGCAATGTGTTTTCTCCATTAGAGGAAGAGAGGCAGGGCCTGAGAAGCAGAGAGTGAGATAGGCTAAGAGGCAGGGCCTAAGAGGCAGGGCCTAAGAGCCAGGGCCTGGGAGTCTGAGAGGCAGGTCCTGGGAAACAGAGACAGAGAGGCCTTAGAGGCAGGGCCTGAGAGGCTGAGCAGGCAGGGCCTGTGAGGCGGAGAGGCACTGAGAAGGTAGGGCCTAACTACTCTGACCATTGGATGGAAAATGTGCCAGTTTGGCCTCGTGCCTAATTAATCAAATACAATTTTGCTTCATAAACAACAGGTGCTTCATAAACAACAGGTGTAGACTAACAGTGAAATGCTTACTTACGGGCCCTTCCCAACAATGCAGAGAGAAAGAAAATAGAGAAAACACGTAATAATAAACGTAATAATAAATACAAAATTAGTAATGATAACTTGGCTATATATACGGGGTACCAGTACCGAGTCGATGTTCATGGGTATGAGGTTAT
This sequence comes from Coregonus lavaretus, assembly GCF_964263955.1. Classification (NCBI taxonomy): domain Eukaryota; kingdom Metazoa; phylum Chordata; class Actinopteri; order Salmoniformes; family Salmonidae; genus Coregonus; species Coregonus lavaretus. The sequence goes on from NC_140004.1 coordinate 13,288,387, forward strand.
TGATGTAGATATGTACATATAACTAGGAATAAAGTGACAGATAATAAACAGTGATGAGTCAGAAAAGTATTTGTCGAGGTAGATATTTGGTTAACTAACTATTTATCAGTCTTATGGCTTGGGGGTAGAAGCTGTTTAGGGTCCTGTTAGTTCCAGACTTGGTGCATCAGTACCGCTTGCCGTGCGGTAGCAGAGAGAACAGTCTATGAATTGGGTGGCTGGAGTCTTCACCATTTTTAGGGCCTTCCTCTTGTCCAGGTGGAAAAGGGCAGTGTGCGGTGCATCTGTGGATCTGTTGGGGTGGTATGTGAATTGGAGTGGGTCCAGGGTGTCTGGGATTATGGTGTTAATGTAAGCCAATGCCTTTCAAGGCATTTCATGGCTAAGGATGTGAGTGCTACGGGGCAATAGTCATTTGTGACTTGTTTCAGGAAACTAGGCGTATGTCGCGCGTCACTACTTCACAGGAGCGCCATCTGAACGTAAACTTGCGTTTTTTGGCAGAAATGCCTTCTGGAACATGTGAACTTTCATGTGCCTTAATAACAAACTTGTATGCCATCTGTAAATACGAATACAATTGTTAAATTACGAGCATAGTTGATTTAGCCATGGAAAAAGACAGCAACCTTCCCGCTAGCCATGATTGGCTGAGATAATGAGTGGGCTGGACATGCTGAGAGATGAGTTCGGATTGGTCTGCCATGTAGCATGGTTCTGTCTATAATATGAGCTGATAAGTATGTGTAGGTAATCCTTTCTAACGCTGCTTTTTTGAAAGATATCACGTAGTAGAACTGCATAAGTGTTGCTCTCCACTTTCTGGAGGACAGAGTTTTGAAATCAGTGGAATTAGAGTATGATAGCTAAGGAGATGTAGAACATTCTGGCGTTTGATTGCAAATATGCAGACGGAGTCGAAAAGAGAACACACAGAAGGCTGTTGTATAAAACACCTGTCTCCGGATTACATCTTCAAACTAAGGGCAACCATGGCATCCGTGACAGAGAGGGAGAAGCGTCCGCCATGAATACAGGTAAGATAGTCTAGCTAGCTACATTTTCAGATATGACATGTTTCTAATTTTGTCAGAAAGTCGTTTTCATTTCAAGTTAAAGTGCACTGTTAGCTAGCTAGCTAATGTTTGCTGGCTCGCTAGCTAGCTAACTTTACGTGTATGATCTGTGTAGTAATATTATTCGTATCTCAGAGCCACTTGCATTCCGAGTTATAGCCTAATGTTAGCTAGCTAACACTGAACCTGGTTGGTTAGCTACCTGCAGATTCATGCTGGGTAGTAACGTTATGAGTTGGGATTATGGTTAATTGTTTAGCTAGCTAGCTACATGTCTAAAGAAAAGATTCCACTATGCAAGTAACTATTTCAATAGAATGTTTATGTCACTGTGACAACTGTCGATAGACGTAACTGGTAATCTACTCCGATTTCAGAGCACTCTCGTCTGAGTGTGCCAGAGTGCAGAATAACTGACAAATTATGAATGCTCAACACCTATTGAATATGGCCGGTGTCAGTAAACGTTGGCAAAAAAGCGTAATTAAATTATTGCGAGCAGCACAGTTACGGTCACCAATGCTCTGGATAACATAAAAACAGCCTAACCAGCTCTGCTAGGGCATGTAAAATGGTCAGAGTGAGCTGTTCACTCATTTGTGTCTGGAAGTAGCTAACCAACTAATTAGCCAGTTAGCTTGGATGTTAGTTGGTTAGCTAGTTAGGTCAGAACTCTCGGATCAACCCTACTTTTCGGCCAGAGCGTCTAGTGTGCACTCTGAACGCTCCGAGAGCGAAACGTTCTGAATTTAGAAACGGTCAATCTGACAACGCTCTGAGTTTACGAATGCCCAGAGCACACTGGCACTCCAGATTAAATGTACGAACACACCCGTAGTATAAACCAGCCTTTAATCTTGAAATCTTTGGTTGTTTAGTACATAGACTCACATGTGAATCTTTAAAGAGATGGGTGAGGCACAATACTTAAAAGGGTGTGAATGATGCTGAATGGGTGTAGACAAAGAAGAGCTCTCCAGTAGGTACCAAAACATTCAAGGGCCATTTTCTCAAAGGTGAGGTTACAGATTATCAACTTTCAAAGCATAATTACTTTCCCATTGTTCCTCAACTGTAGTGTATGAGATACCATTTTCTAGCTCTGAGTCTCTACTTTTATCCAATGTAAAAAACACAATTTCAAATTTTGCTACATAAGACCAAATCGAGCCAGTCGGTCACATTTAGACAGGTTACCTTGGTGTTCTTGGGCAAAGGGACTATAGTGTTCTGCTTGAAACATGTATGTATTACAGACTGGGTCAGGGAGAGGTTGAAAATGTCAGTATAGACACTTGCCAGCTGGTCAGCGCATGCTTTAAGAATTCGTCCTGGTAATCCGTCTGGCCCTGCGGCCTTGTGAATGTTTACCTAAAGGTCTTACTCACAAAAGCTACAGAGAACGTGATCACACAGTCGTCCGGAACAGCTGGTGCTCTCATGCATAGTTCAGTGTTGCTTGCCTCGAAGTGAGCATAGAAGGCATTTAGCTCCTCTGGTAGGCTCACGTAATGAGTGAGTGAAGAGAAAACATATTGTTCTCATTACTCTGTACCCTGCTTCCATCGCTTTCTCTGTCTTATTTCTCTCTTTCTCTCCTGTTTGTCTTCTCGCTCTGTTTCACCCTCTCTCTCTCTCTGGCCCCTCTCTGCACTCTATCTCTCTATGTACCCCCTCCCTCTCTCTACCCTCATATAGTTGTTATACGCAGTGCTCAACTCTCCCCAGTAGCTATCTCACTTAGTGACTGATAAATGACGTTCTCCATCTGTTCCCTACACTAACGCCCTAGCAGCACATTTAGTAAAATAAATCTGAATCAGATACAAAACACACACACGCACACTGCTCACATGTTCTCATTAAGAGAGGTTTTCCCAGTCAGTCTCCAGCTGGCCAACATATGCTGAGCAGATGAGTCAGTCATTATCACCTACACATGCTGACGTCACACACTGCACCATAGCGCATAACTGATAGTAATCATGTGACAACCAGCATACTGTACATGCATTAGTGCTATTTATGAATGAATGGGAGAACACATAGCAACATAGCAACTAAGAGTACAAGAGTAAAAAAGGGCCTGGGAAAGATAAAAGCTCTGATCGGCCGATTACAAGAATTCTCTGTCCCTATTGGACAGGTCACGGTAAGCATTTTGGGCCTGGAACATCCAGCACACCAGCCTGTTGAGCATCACTCTGACACTCAAAGACCTCCTCGACAGGAACTTATAAGTCCACACTTTCCAAAGGGTCACGCCATGTTTAGGACTGAGACCACTTTCCACCACCGAGTCCAACTTTCCAGTCCAGCTTTTCAATGAAGCTAGAGATGAGAACAGATCACATGCAAAGTACTGGGATAAGCTACTGCTGTTGCAAGGGAGTACAAACATGTTCTAACAGGAGAAAACTATTGTCAGACTAAATTGGTATATATTGACTCATAAGCACATTACTGTAGATAACAGTTAGGCTATCAACCTAGCCAACTAACTAGCCATTGGGAATCTCTGCGTCACTTGACACTCATTCCTGGCACATCTCCCCGGCAGGTTCATCAGAACATTAACCACAACAGCAGAGGGGCTTGGTCTAGATCAGGGGTTCCCAAACTTTTCACTCAGGCCCCCCCTTCCAGCATTTGGGGACATCCTGCGCCCCCTGCGCGCGTGCAAACGCCACATCTATTTATATGGGCACAAGCACTGTTCATGACACAAACTGTTCACACCCCTCTTGTTGGCGGAGACAACATTTTGCAGGTTTAAAGCTTATTTTCTTGCAATTCTACACATTTTGCCATGTCTAATGTGTATTCATTTGATATTTGAGTGACTCAAACATTACAACAAAATCTATGGGCTAACAAACCTAGCTAAAAAACGTTAGCTGACATGGAAATAGGGGGATAAGAAAAAAAGGTTTGCGACACATTGAAGAATAGCAGAGGCTTCTGTGATGCCACAAAGACATATGGCATGTCTGTGGGCGTGGGGTTGTGGGGTTGTGATGTCACAGAGGGTGACATGCTGTGTGGAATGGAAGATGAGATGTTGTGATGGATGTCAAAAAGACATGGCATGGTTGGGAGGGGGAGAGCTATTGTGATGTCACAGAGGGAGACATAATGGAGAGTTCCCTTGGGGTAGAACCTGCTATACAGTCAGCCATGAAGAGGAGATATTCTACATTATTCTACTGATAACAGAGGAATGCACCTCTCTCTCACACACACACCCACTCAATCAATGAAGGTGAAGGGGAGAGCGTTAACATTTCACAAACATTTCCTCCTTCTCTTCTCTCCTTTCCATCCTCCACCTCGCTACAGTCATGTACTCAGCTAAGACAAAGCTATGTTTATCTAGTTGAGGGGTTAACTAACTGACACTGATGACATGAAGAATTCCACCAGGTTGAACTTTCAGGGCAGACATCTGTCTTAAAGAGATCTCCTTCCACATGTTAATCTGATCATAATACTTGTCCTTCAGTGGCAGCCTCATTCAGCTGGAAAACTCCCCAATGGCTTTAATGATGGTGCTCGGTTCACACACGCCTTCTCCCAGTCTGGGAGCTTATGTGGATAATTAGCAGGCTGTGTGAGAACAGAGTGACCTAAAGGCCAGGGTCGAGGAGGGAACCAGCACGCTGTGTATTTGTTCAGGGCTGGACTGGACTGCTCAGCTAAAGTACAGCCTGGAAGTACCACAGTGAAACAATGGGAAAATAAACGAGTCTTCGACAGAGATCTACGCTCACAGGAAACATGCGAGCACAGAAGGGATGAGAAAAAGAAAGAGCCAAGGACAAGTCGAGACAGTAGGGAGAGGAGAGGGTAGGCAGGGAGAGCAGCCCCCAGAGGTGCATTCTATGGAAGAGGAAAACCCTGGGGGCGCTGCTAGGGAGACGTCAGCAAGTGACTGACACACATTCCAGAGTAGATTATGATTTACATAATGCCTTTACGACCTTGTGAGAGAGAATGTCTTGGCTGTTTTATGGGCTTGATACAGCGAGTTCTGATGGAAACTTAGTAATGCACAACTAAACACCACAGCACAGAGACAAACAGCCATGCTGGATGCCTGCTCTTCTTTGAAGTGTGTTGTATAGCTAACAGAGTACAATAGAGTGCAAGGATAGAAAAAACTCTCTCACATAGTTACTGTAGTTAACCAATAACTTTCCATGTAACCCACAGTCAAAATCAAAACACCAAATATGAAAAGACAGGCCAGGGCTTGACAGCCTGAAGGAGACAGAGGAAGGAAGAGGAACCAGAGAACAGTAGAACGTATGAAAAGGGAGGCAGAGAGAGGACGTAGAGGGTTGAGATGACAAGCAGGAGACAGAGGCAGGAAAACAGTATGGAGAGGAATGACAGAGCCTTACACAGGATGACGGACAGAGAGAGATAACTAAAAAGAGGAATAACAGCTGGTAAGAATGTAGGGGACTGAAAATGGGGTGAGTGAGAAAGTTAGGAAATTAGCAGGACAACAGAGAGAGAAATGGGTGAGAGAGAGCAAGGATTGAGAGAGAGGGGGGAAAGAGAAGACAGAAACAGAGATATAGACAGAAACAGAGAGACAGGACAGCGTGTGGTTGGTAGAAGTTTGTGTCTGTTTACCAGATTCCTTCTGTGTTCCGTAGAGAGCTGGTGGAGCGAGATCGTGGCTTCAGAACAATACTCATGGTGTGACCTCTTCACCCACACACCCCTCGAATCTGCCGAACGCTACTGCCCTGTCCAGACAACAGCCCCCACAGTCCTGTTCTGGTCAAACCACAGAACCCACAGCTCCCTAGAGAGGAAAGTGTTCCTGTTGTGTTCAAACCAATGTTACCACTTGTTCCCCTCCAGGTCCCATCAAACTGTTGTGTTCAGATTGTGGTCATACCACCACTATCACTTTTCACTTCTACATTTATCTCGAAAAGCGGTCCTGCTCTTATAAGATTGTTTTCAGACTGTGTTTCAACCTCTTCTTCCAACTGCAGTAATCCTGTGGAGCGGTCCAATGGAGTGGTCGTGTAATGTGCCTGTTGTGGTCGTGTTGTGTTCAGTGCTTCTGTGCCCCAGCCTGAGAACTCGTGGTCAAGACAGAGACAGAGACTGGTAGATAAGTCAGAGAACACACAACTGATGTCCCAACTAAAACTATTCACTACTGGAATCCTCTCTCTCAGACCTTCACTGTGTGTAGGATCAGCCTCTATCCCCCTCTCTCTCTCTACTCTCTCTGCCTTTCTTTCTCTCTCCCTTCCTCTCACTCCTGCTTTGCTCGCCCTCTCTCTTCCTCTCTTGTTGTGACCAACGTGTGTAAGCTCTCCTGCTCTTCCTTCCTTCCTCCTTCCCTCTTCCTCTCTCTTTCCTTCCTGCAGTAGTGATGGGTCGTTCGCGAACTAATGGCTCTTTTTGAACTGATATTTTTGGTGAACGTCAGGAACCGAATCGCATCAGTGAAAGAGCTGTTCATTTGGCTCCCTGATTTGTATAATGCTACTACTGCTTTTTTAGCTCAAAACAACGTTTTTCTGCAGATAAGTTACAAAACGATTCTCTAAAGAGGGTGAATCCTCACTGTAGAAACAATAAATAGTGGGGAGAGTGCATCAATCTGGTCCATGCTGATTTTTTCATGGTTGGCCAGGTAAAAATGTATTTGAACGCGCATTTCACGATCTGACATAACCGTAGCCTACCTTTTGGGATTGACATTAGCAATTTTTTCATGGTTCTAGGTAGATTCTTTTGCATTTTGAACTACTGAAAGAGCCGTGTGGGAGCCAAATGAGCCGGCTCCTTTACGTGAACGGAGCCAAATGACCGGTTTACCGAAAAGACTCGGAATGCCCATCACTATTCTGCAGCCTGAGGGGGGTTGGTGTTGGGGTGGGCAGGGTTGGAGAGGTTGCAGTAACTCCTTCAGCAACCTAACAACAACGCCAGTGGTGTTATAATATCCACAACATGCTGGAGAAGTAGCATAGTGGCAAAGTGGCATGTGGCACAATTACACTGTAACTTTCAATTAATTACAATTGAGTTCATCCACAGTAACTTATTACAGGTGTAAGGACAAAAAAGTAGCTAAAAAAAAAGAAATAATATGAGCATCGTAACCATCGGTGTAGTGCTGCTGGAGTGAACCGGAGCGTAACTCTGCGACTTCTCAGAATGGTGATGGTTTAAAGGCTAGGAAGCATGTGTTTTTACTCACCAATGTAACAAACAGTGTGGTCAAAGACTTAGTAACTTAGTTGTTGTCACGATCTGGTTACCTATAAGTACAAACTTAGCTTTGTTTTTGGGTTATTACATTTCTATTAACTTATTTCCGGATATCTTCTAAACTACCCACAATCCACTATTTCTCAACGTCATATGGAGGATCTACTCTGTGCTACCGATTTCATATGCTAGCTCAGTAGCTAGCTCAAGCTGGCTAATGTTAGTCACAGCTCATGCGCTTCACAGACATTGTGGCTGTGTTATCTAGTGGGAACCCATTAGCACTGCAGGCTCTGGTGCCTTTTTGCCGTGGCTCAAAACGAAAAAGAAAATCATACCTGCGTGCTCTAATTGTGTAACGTTAGTAACTCGTCTGTTCTCCTTTTTGTTTTGTCAACTTTTCTACATGTTCTCTGTGAAGTAGGCTATGGGAGTTTTGTAACTTTTCCACCTTGGCTTAGTAATAGTGCACTAGCTGATGAACATCTGTAATCTATCTATTTTGGATTTCTCTCGCTATAGTTATTGGATTTTCCCTGAATCTTACCATCGGATGGGCCCCAGTCATCAATCTGTCAGTATCTGCTCTTTTGATCTGCGGTTATGTTTTAGTTGTGTTAGTTGTGTTATAACTGATCTCTGGTAGTTGGGCTCTTGCTTGCCGACCATAACTGTGCTGGTTGGCTAGGCTAACTAAGCTGATAGCTAACTTTAGTTGGCTAAATAGCTAACGTTAGCTGGCTGGCTAGCTTGCTGGCTAAGATAAATGCATATAGCTAACATTCTTTGATATTTGTATTAGACGGTGTTATGTATTTCCAAAACGTTGGTTTACTTTAATGTAGCTGTAAACTAGGTGTTGATAGCAACTGGCTGACTCATTCAGTGCTAACGTAACATTAGCAGGCTGGTAGGGCTAACGTTATCAGGCTAGTAGGGCTAACGGTAATAGGCTAGTTGGCTAGCAACCTTGCAAGTTGATTTGTAACAATAAATTCATAAAGTATTTGCTTTTAAGTTTGGTGAAAATTACATTGAAACCAGTAGTCATGAGCGCAAACAATTTGGTTTAATTTGAAGTTATTTCTGTTCCAGCGAAAAGGCTGGATTGCCGGGTCCTCCATATTACACCACACTCCAGAAAAATATTTTCCGACATGACTTGGGCATTCTTCAAAATTCTGATAGGTTTGATGTAATAACTCCAAAAATATAAAAAATAGAGGTGTAACTTTGCATTGGGACTTTTGATGCGTATACTAATGCAATTCCATATGTTATGTTTATGCTACCTACCCTTTAATAAAGTTTAGATCAAAACTGAATCAATATCTAGCAAGATCACTTAATTATTAATTAGTATTCTACATAGGCCTAACATATCGAATATAATAGCATAGTATAACGTTACTGTTAGACCAAAATCACCACTTAATTTCTTATGAGATTTTAGGATGATTGTGTTGAATAGTCACTTTTTTTCCTTCATGCTGCCATAACTCCACAGCGCACGTGCCACTAGGCTAAATATGTGTTTTGATTTAAACAAAATACAGGTAGGCTGTAGCTTGTTAACACCATCTGCTCTAAAATTTGCTCAAACAGTAGTTACTTAGATCATTCAAGAAGATCTAAATGCATATTCCCATGAAACTGATTAAGATTAAATGGTTGGCATGCAGATGCAGCTTGGATATTTCACCTGTAAATCGTGAAGAATTAGCATTCACGATTGACAGTGATTATTGAAATTAGGGCCTAATTTGGTGTTTGAGGGTAATAGAAATATGAATTGTTCTTTGAGCCAATAGGCATAGGCAGACGTTGCATTTGGAGAACGCATTTTATGCATATTTTTTTATGATATTATTCAATAGGCTACCTGTCGGTACAAACTTGTGTTGAGAAATGATAGCACTACACCACTGATCGTAACTTAAAGCTGGAATCCTTCATGGTGAAACAGCCACGCCCGGTGGTATTCAACCCCCTGAGTCAATACATGTTAGAATCACCTTTGGCAGCGATTACAGCTGTATGTGTTTTGGGAAAGGAAAGGGAAAGGGTACCTCTTTAAGAGCTTTGCATACCTGGATTGTACAACATTTTTAAAATTCTTCATTTAATGTAATCTTGGTAAGCCACTCCAGTGTATATTTGGCCTTGTGTTTTAGGTTATTGTCCTGCTGAATGTTGAATTTGTCTCCCAGTGTCTATTGGAAAGCAGACTGAACCAGGTTTACCTCTAGGATTTTGCCTGTGCTTAGCTCTATTACGTTTAGTTTAGGTTCACCTTCCAACAGGACAACGACCCTAAGCACACAGCCAAGACAACACATGAGTGGCTTCGGGACAAGTCTCTGAATGTCCTTGAGTGGCCCAGCCAGAGTCCGGACTTGAGCTTGAGAGGAGCTGCAGAGAAGAATGGGAGAAACCCTACAAATAAAGCTGTGCCAAGCTTGTAGTGTCATACCCAAGAAGACTCAAGGCTGTAATTGCTGCCAAAGGTGCGTCAACAAAGTACTGAGGAAAGGGTCTGAATACTTATGTAAATGTGATATTTCAGTTTATTTTGTTGTTGTTTTTTGCAACAATTACTCAAATCCGTTTTTGCTTTGTCATTATGGGGTATTGTTTGTAGATTGATGAGGGAAATGTAATCAATTTTAGAATAAGGCTGTAACGTAACAAAATGTGGATAAAGTCAAGGGGTCTGAATACTTTCCGAATGCACTGTATATGCCATTTAGCCGACATTTTAATCCAAAGCGATTTACAGTCATACCTGCATACATTTTACGTATGGGTGCCTGCAGGAATCGAGCGCCATGCTCTACCAACTGAGCCATACAGTTTGATGGTTGTAGCCATCAATTGCACCATTAACAATCACCCATATTAGCAAACTTATTTCATTTCAAACTTTACATTTCTCTAGTATAGGCTACTTATCGTAATGAAAGATATCAGCAAAATGCCTGCGATAAGTGATCGGTATGGATAATTTTTTGTTTTTCTTCCCAGCTCTAGCAGCCACTGGATGGCTCTGAATGTGTCAGCATGCAGTCAAAGCTACTAACCATTTTTGGAGCTAAATAGTGCTCTCAAATCATATCCTGGTGTGGACAGCAAATGAGAGTGATATTCATGATATAGCTAACTTAGCTAGCTAGCTAGCGTTAGCAGCGTTTTCAATGGGGGCAATGCAGCTAGCTAAGCAGCTAGCAAACAATGGAAGAGAAGTATAATTTCGGATTCGAAAAATACTCCAACAGGCTATGCATTTCAGGAATGACAGTTGCAAGTACCCCTGGTGCACTGATTCATTATTTAGCCATTTAAACAGTGTATTATTTGATGAAACCTCAGTGTTTGCCACTGCCCTCATGGTCTTCCTTGCGTTTGAAATGTGAGCTTGTCCAAGGCTGAACGCAATCTAGCGTGGTTAGTGACAGTTGCTATCCAAAATTATGGGGCTTAGCGAAGGGTCAATTAAGCAACTTCAATAAGTGAAAACCACTTGCATAATAGAGGAGCGAGGGAGAGAGGGAGGGAGGGAAAAGAAGGAGTGGCAGACAAGGAATATTTGAGGAGAGGAGGGGAGGAGTGGGTAAGTGGGAAAAGAACAGAGGACGGCCATGAGAGAGGCAGACAAATGGGAGAGGGTGTTAGTGAGACCATTCTCCAATGTTGTGAAAATACTGTGTTGCATGGAATAGCACCAACAAAATACATTCTAGGTAACAACATGAATTCTAGGAAGCCTAATCTCTGCAACTTAATATCAAGTGTAATTTAGCCATCTATTGTTACTTATAAGTCTAACTTGATCATATTTTATTCGGTGTGACTGCTTCAACTGGAGCCAACATCTATAATCAACATGTCTTTTCAAACAGATAGAGAACGTGGTAAACGTGCAAATGGTATGACTCCGGCTCGTGAGGGAGTTTTGTCAACAAACATGGAGGCTTTCACCACATGGCAGAACTGGGTCAATGTGTTTGACAGGGCTGTACAAACCCAATTACCTCATAACCTCGTCACACACACACACACACAGCGAGAGAGAGAGAGAGAGAGAGAGAGAGAGAGAGAGAGAGAGAGAGAGAGAGAGAGAGAGAGAGAGAGAGAGAGAGAGAGAGAGAGAGAGAGAGAGAGAGAGAGAGAGAGAGAGAGAGAGAGAGAGAGAGAGAGAGAGAGAGAGAGAGAGAGAGAGAGAGAGCTCCTCATTAAGGTCTAACTGGGACAGGTAAGTGCTGCTCTTATGATGCATGTCTCAGACACAACAACAGCCCCGTAATAAGGCCCGGCTATGACAGCAACACACACATGCACACAAACAAGCACACATGCGCAGGCACGTACACACACACATACCCTGGCATAATTGTGTGTCGTTAGATCACACACCAGTCTAGGATGTAATGACAACAGAGTGACGTCAATCAGAGGATATTGTATTTGTTCTGCCAGAGAAGAGGGAGCGATAAAGGAAGAGGGAGAGAGAAAAAGAGAAGCCGGCCACTCGAGAGGGACAATACGGCGGTCATTTGCTTCATCTGCTGCTTGAGAACAAATGAAGCGCTTTTATGTTATGTGAGAGAAAGGAGACAGGCCTGGGGCCACTGTGGGCTGCACATCACACTCTCCCACACTCTCAAATAAACACACACACACAATCCCAAACACAAACACACTCACACACACACTCTTACACGATGAATTGTAATTCTACATAATCAATGCTGACCCCAGATAATGTGTGTAGAGTATGTAAGAAACAGTATGCAGGATATTACCCACACACGTCAGCTAAGGAATAGGCCTATTCACCTAAAAACAGGATGCAACAGGATGTCATTCAACTGGGGGCAATGTTAACTGTAAGTACTGTATATTGAAAATAGACTTGCCTTACTCCTTCTACCGGTCACTATATATACATAAGTATGTGGACACCCCTTCAAATTAATGGATTTGGCTATTTCAGCCACACCCTTTGCTGACAGGTGTATAAAATCGAGCACACAGCCATGCGATCTCCATAGACAAACATTGGCAGTAGAATGGCCTTACTGAAGAGCTCAGTGACTTTCAACGTGGCACCGTCATAGGATGCCACCTTTCCAACAAGTCAGTTTGTACAATTTCTGCCCTGCTAAAGCAGCCCCGGTCAACTGTAGGTGCTGGTATTATGAAGTGGAAACATCTAGGAGCAACAACGGCTCAGCCGTGAAGTGGTAGGCCACACAAGCTCAAAGAACTGGACCGCCAAGTGCTGAAGCACGTAGCGCTTAAAAATCGTATGTCTGCTGTTGCAACACTCACTACCGAGTTCCAAATTGCCTCTGGAAGCAACATCAGCACAATAACTGTTCGGGAGCTGCATGAAATGGGCAACGAGCATACTTTTTGTCATGTAGTGTAGTTAACCCCATGACTTTCTGACTTCACATAAGGTCTAACATACAGCATAGCCCAAAGTCATTGATTTTAAGTCAGAGATGGCAGAGCAACAGCTATACCACACAAGGTGTAGTATAAATACATCCTGCCATGGTGTAGTATAAATACATCCTGCCATGATGTAGTATAAATACATCCAGCCATGGTGTAGTATAAATACATCCAGCCATGGTGTAGTATAAATACATCCAGCCATGGTGTAGTATAAATACATCCTGCCATGGTGTAGTATAAATACATCCAGCCATGGTGTAGTATAAATACATCCAGCCATGGTGTAGTATAAATACATCCTGCCATGGTGTAGTATAAATACATCCGGCCATGGTGTAGTATAAATACATCCGGCCATGGTGTAGTATAAATACATCCAGCCATGGTGTAGTATAAATACATCCAGCCATGGTGTAGTATAAATACATCCAGCCATGGTGTAGTATAAATACATCCAGCCATGGTGTAGTATAAATACATCCAGCCATGGTGTAGTATAAATACATCCAGCCATGGTGTAGTATAAATACATCCAGCCATGGTGTAGTATAAATACATCCAGCCATGGTGTAGTATAAATACATCCAGCCATGGTGTAGTATAAATACATCCTGCCATGGTGTAGTATAAATACATCCAGCCATGGTGTAGTATAAATACATCCGGCCATGGTGTAGTATAAATACATCCAGCCATGGTGTAGTATAAATACATCCAGCCATGGTGTAGTATAAATACATCCAGCCATGGTGTAGTATAAATACATCCAGCCATGGTGTAGTATAAATACATCCAGCCATGGTGTAGTATAAATACATCCAGCCACGGTGTAGTATAAATACATCTGCCATGGTGTAGTATAAATACATCCCGCCATGGTGTAGTATAAATACATCCAGCCATGGTGTAGTATAAATACATCCAGCCATGGTGTAGTATAAATACATCCAGCCACGGTGTAGTATAAATACATCTGCCATGGTGTAGTATAAATACATCCCGCCATGGTGTAGTATAAATACATCCAGCCATGGTGTAGTATAAATACATCCCGCCATTGGTGTAGTATAAATACATCCTGCCACGGTGTAGTATAAATACATCCAGCCATCCAGCAGTATGTATCTATCCTCTGTTGACATGATCATATGTGTGTCCCAAATAGCACCCTATTCCCTATACAGTATAATGCACTACTTTTGACCAGAGCCATATGTGCCCTGGTAAAAAGTAGTGCACTACATACTGTAGGGAATACCGTAGGGTGCTATTTCGGATGCATCCCATGTTTCTCCAGTAATGGATTCAGTCAGAGGATGATCCTCTGTGTGAGGCTGGCAAACCAACTACCTCTAACAGCAGAGGTAGAGTGGCTGATTTCATGCTGGGTGACTGGCCGGCTGTGACCTGACTGGTCAGCTGTCCATGCTATATACATTACATAACCCTTTATTAGTCATTTGCAGTGAATGAAGCAGAGTTGAATAGGCACAACCCACTGGCTCAGGAGAGCACATGAGTCACGCCCTGAGTTACACCCCTGGGCCATAGTTACAGGCTTAAAGGCTGTATCATTTTTATTTTAAACTGTAGTCATTTCACAGATCCACAGTGAAATATAGTCATTGTTGCATAGAACACAACAAGAAAGGCTTAACAACTTAAACACAAGAAATGATAACAAAACACTTCAAACTAAGAAGTACTGTACTGCAGTTACATTCAGTTATATGTAAATGTATAGCTACAGTATAATAAAAGCTCAGCACACAGATCATTTTAAGCATTACTGCCATCTAGTGCTGAAATAGGCATACTGTATCTGGTAGGACCAGGGACTCGATTCAATCTGTATCGCAATTTAAAGGTAATTTCCGATTGAGCTGACATATACAGCGTTCACCATGAATTCAGTCTCCACTAACGCGGGAACATAGGCTTTACATTTCAATCAATCTGTAACGATGAACTTCAGTGACACAAATTGAACCGAGCCCTTAGTAATTTGATCCTGTGCTATTGGAATTCTAAAGTATTATGTCCCCCGATAGTGGTCATGGAAGTTCCCTTTTTTCATGGTAACCTGCAGTAGGCCTAGCAATCTGATAGAATTAGGCCAAGCTAAGAATCTGAATATTCTAAAGTGACTTTGTTGAATAGATTTTGTTAGCGATAAATATGCCTCCCAACATGAGTTTATGATGCATATGGCTCTATTCACTCTCCCTATCAGTGTATAGTGTTATAAATAGGTTGAAGTGAGGCTGCAAAGGACAGATGGTCAGCCCACTCAATCGA
This sequence comes from Coregonus lavaretus, assembly GCF_964263955.1. NCBI lineage: Eukaryota > Metazoa > Chordata > Actinopteri > Salmoniformes > Salmonidae > Coregonus > Coregonus lavaretus. The sequence continues at coordinate 13,303,470 of NC_140004.1, forward strand.
CCGGTTGAGCTCCACCCATATCTATATAATGACACCTTTACCTTATGACTTGGTTTTGGCACCGAGACGGACACCCTACATTACAGACACACACAGGAACACAGGCACACACGCCTGCACATACGCCACGCACACACATGCATGTACGCACGCACACACACATACATACATACATACACACACACTACTGGTCAAAAGTTTTAGAACACCTACTCATTCAAGGGCTTTTCTTTATTTTTACTATTTTCTACATTTTAGAATAATAGTGAAGACATCAAAACTATGAAATAACACATATGGAATCATGTAGTAACCAAAAAAGTGTTAAACAAATCAAAATATATTTTATATTTGAGATTCTTCAAAGTAGCCACCCTTTGCCTTAATTACAGCTTTGCACACTCTTCACATTCTCTCAACCAGCTTCATGAGGTAGTCACCTGGAATGCATTTCAATTAACAGGTGTGCCTTCTTAAAAGTGAATGTGTGGAATTTATTTCCTTCTTAATGCGTTTGAGCCAAACAGTTGTGTTGTGACAAGGTAGGGGTGGGTATACTGTACAGAAGATAGCCCTATTTGGTAAAAGACCAAGTCCATATTATGGCAAGAACAGCTCAAATAAGCAAAGAGAAACGACAGTCCATCATTACTTTAAGACACGAAGGTCAGTCAATACGGAACATTTCAAGACCTTTGAAAGTTTCTTCAAGCGCAGTTGCAAAAACCATCAAGCGCTATGATGAAACTGACTCTCATGAGGACCGCCACAGGAATGGAAGACCCAGAGTTACCTCTGCTGCAGAGGATAAGTTCATTAGAGTTACCAGCCTCAGAAATTGCAGCCCAAATAAATGCTTCACAGAGTTCAAGTAACAGACATATCTCAACATCAACTGTTCATAGGAGACACCAATAATAATAAGAGACTTGCTTGGGCCAAGAAACACGAGCAATGGACATTAGACCGGTGGAAATGTGTCCTTTGGTCTGGAGTCCAAATTGGAGATTTTTGGTTCCAACCGCCGTGTCTTTCTGAGACTTGGTGTGGGTGAACGGATGATCTCTGCATGTGTATTTCCCACCGTAAAGCATGGAGGAGGAGGTGTTATGGTGTGGGGGTGCTTTGCTGGTGACACTGTCTGTGATTTATTTAGAATTCAAGGCACACTTAACCAGCATGGCTAACACAGCATTCTACAGCGATACGCCATCCCATCTGGTTTGGGCTTAGTGGGACTATCATTTGTGTTTCAACAGGACAATGACCCAACGCACCTCCAGGCTGTGTTAGGGCAATTTTACCAAGAAGGAGAGTGATGGAGTGCTGCATCAGATGACCTGGCCTCCACAATCCCCCGACCTCAACCCAATTGAGATGGTTTGGGATGAGTCGGACCGCAGAGTGAAGGAAAAGCAGCCAACAAGTGCTCAGCATATGTTGGAACTCCTTCAAGACTGTTGGAAAAGCATTCCAGGTGAAGCTGGTATATATATAAAAAATATATATATTTTGATTTGTTTAACACTTTTTTGGTTACTAAATAATTCCATATGTGTTATTTCATAGTTTTTATGTCTTCACTATTATTCTAAAATGTAGAAAATAGTAAAAATAAAGAAAAGCCCTTGAATGAGTAGGTGTTCTAAAACTTTTGACCAGTAGTGTACACACACACACACATATATATATATATATATATATATATATATATATATATATATATATATATAGAGAGAGAGAGAGAGAGAGAGAGAGAGAGAGAGAGAGAGAGAGAGAGAGAGAGAGAGAGAGAGAGAGAAAAAAAACTTGCTTTGATAATCAAAATGCACATCTGATTACTTTGAGAGACAAAGAATGGGGATAACAAGGTCTAAAACCCTGCAGAATTAGCACTAATGGGAGGAAAGTGCTTTGGCTATGAGCTTTAGAGCAACCAATAACCTGAATAATCATCTGAATGGACCCGTCTTCCAGAACATGGAGTAAAGTGCAGGCTTTGATGGAGCTCTCATTCCATTATTTGTCAAATATTTTACCCTTCTAATGGCACCAATCTCTCTACGTGCCTATCTAACAGTAGACGTGTTGCTCGGCAGTGCTGCATCCATACACACGCATAATGTGTACTGTAGTTATCGACCAACACCTGTGTAACACTGGATCTACACAGAGCAAACAACAGAACTACAGAACTAAAGGCCGTTGGATCACTTATACAAACCAAAGCCGCAAAGCTATCACAGCCTGGCAACTGAGAAATGGAGCAACGACATTTTACATAACACTGTGGTGCGCTCCAATGTGAACACTGTTCTGGTTGTTAGGGTTGCCCCGGTGGAGATAATTATCAGTGCAGGCCAGGTAGGGCTCAGATAAGAGAGCACTCACACACACAAAATGAGGAAGGGCTTTAAAGAGCTATTACTGATCAATACAGTTGGCTAATAGAACTCAATTACACTCTCAACTTCCCTTCACCTTTCCCCCTCTTCCAATGCCTCAACCACTCACACACAGCTGTGTGTTTTCTGAAAAAACAGAAAGCTCTGTGAGAGGGAGCAGTTGAAAAATAACTAGGACAGTGCAAGAATCACAGCAACAATCCCATTCTAGTCCATGTCAAGCCTCATAGTCTCTGTGACAAAACTGCACACTATAACCTTGGAATAATAACTAACCAGAAACATTACATCATGGTAGATGAATAACAAAGAAAGATATTACTGCAGGAATGCAGTCACAGTAGCCTACCCTCCATCCCCATCCCCCAGTGTCTGAGCCCCTGTCCCCACAGTTACCATCTCCTCTTGGGCTTGATATCGATGGGCTTGTTGGTGGCGTATGGAGAGCCGTTGGAGCAGGCATGGCGGTAGCGTGCTATCCTTTCAAGTGACTCAGAGTTCGCTGGCAGACTCATCTTACTGCACCTCCACACTCAACAGATAGCCTACGTACACTCACACCCAAGACATACACACACTTACACACTCACACACATACGTGTGAGGGACCACTCCCTTACAGCAGACACACACAGTAGAGATAGACACATACACACTCATTCACACACAAGCGCCAGGGACGACACCCCTACAAGAGCTCCACTGGACATCTCCCCTCTAAGAGGCAAGAGAAAAAGGAAAGAGAGATGGAGGGAGAAGCATGAGATAAGGCTAGCATGAGAGGGAGGAGGAGTGAGAGAGAGAGAGAGAGAGAGAGAGAGAGAGAGAGAGAGAGAGAGAGAGAGAGAGAGAGAGAGAGAGAGAGAGAGAGAGAGATAGAGAGAAATACAATTATTGTGCGGAGGGGTGGGTACACATAGCTACTGGCTAATACTTCACATGTGAGTTACCTCAGAAACACATATGACAGCAGCGCGCTACTACTGTCTCTTTCTAAGTCTAAGTCTCTGAGAGAGAGACTATTACCGTCTCGCTCTACGGGCTTCTATGACCATCTGAGATAGCTAAGAAGATAATACTCACTCACTTCACTCACTGGGAGAGTCTCAATTGAATTTCCTTGATTCATTGTGTCCTCTCTCCTCGCTTCCTTCTCAAAACACATTAGATGAGAAGTTCAGAGGTCCCGCCCTTCTGACCTTCTCATCCAATGGGTTTTGAGAAAGATGTGAGGAGAGAGGACACAAAGAATCAAGGAATTTCCATTGAGATTCTCCCACTCACTCAGTGCTGTGATAGCCTACCCATAAGCGCTGTGATACCCAGCTTCCAAAGCTAGGGGGCAGCAGTGCACCATGCAGGGACTTTGTATTTCAGGCTGACGTGCTGGTTGAGTAGTCTGGCTGACTCTTGAAGTCTTCTTGCTTGGGTCACAGCTCGCTGTGTAGTCACGTGGGTCGAACGTCAGCCAAGCTACTGGTTGAGAGGGCATCAAGCTAAATTCAATTGGATTGCACTTACTGTAATTCACCATTATATTGTTGTTGCATGAGCCTTATCAAAAACACCACCAGCACCACCATAAGAAACATACTGTATCACCGCCTATCATTTAACTAATTTCTAAAATAGTTGACAGTAGTTGAAAACATCCTTTTTCAGTTAGACTACCTTTTCACTCCAAATCCTTCCCATAACCTTGATCAATAGCTAGGAGAACTTGACGTTTGTTATGGCTGCAAGCAACGACTTTGATGCTTCAACAAATATTTTACCATAATGGTGAATTGTTGCCAGGCTAATTTGGGTTTGTAATGAGCATGCCTTCCATTGCCAACAGGGGGAAGTCTCCTCTAAGAAGTAGGACAGTCAGAGCTGAACACCACACACATGTACCCAGACACACAATTGTGTTTGTCTGTCATGACTTCTGCCTAGTGCTCACAAAAGCAGAGCTAGCAGGTGACAACTTGTCCTTGGTGGCTATCCACTGCTTTAAAGTCAGAGATACAATAACAGATGTAACACTGCACATGTCTAAACATATCGTGATGCACACAGACAAGGAGACAGACACGGCACACACACATGCACGCACGCAGGCACGCACTCACACACACCTGGCTGCCAAATCAGCCACAGACCATCACTGACTGCAACATTGTGAGCACTCAGGAATGGTGTTAGGCTGTTGTCCCACAGGGCACACTGGTTGAATCAACATTGTTTCCACATCATTCCAATGAAATTGCGTTGAACCAACGTGGAATAGACATTGAATTGACGTCTGTGCCCAGCGGGCTGTTATCAGAAATATGGTCCTGTGTGGCTCAGTTGGTAGAGCATGGCACTTGCAACAGCAATATTGTGGGTTCGACTCCTGCTTGGCCCACCCATGTGTATCCTACTGTAAGTCTCTTTGGGTTAAAGTGTCTGCTAAATGGCATATATGATTAAATAGAGAGAGAGACAGTGTGGTGGAGGGAGTTAGAGCGAGACAGTGGACACCTAATTGGCCAGGCTGTCTGAGAGTGTGTCAGTGTGATTGGCTTATGAGGCGCAGAGTGCTACAGCCCAGGGTCACAGACCTCGTTAGGAGCTTAGAAACAGCTCACTGGGAAGATCTCAATTGCATACTCCTCGCGTCCTCCCTCCGCTCTCCTTGTTTCCTTCTCAAAGCCCATTGGACGAGAAAGCCAGAGGTCCCTCCCCCCTGACCTTCTCCTCCAATGGGTTTTGATAAGGAAACGAGGAGAGAGGATGCGAGGAGTATACAATTGAGATCTTCTCAAGGTCACCTGCGACAGATCAATGGGAGAGAGAGAGTGAAGGAAGAAGGGAGAGCGAGTAACTGAGAATGGAAGAGCGAGAGAAAGAGTGTGAAGAAATGAGAGAATAAGAGAAAAGAAGAGGGAGGTAGGTAGGTAGGTAGGGAGGGAGTGCAGCGGTGTGTTTTCCTCTCTCCCTCTCTGCTCCTAAATGGCATTTTCACACTTCCTGTGTCCCAATCCCCTGCTGTAACCTTTCAGAGATCTGTATATAATGACGAGATGCTCATGTCTCTGCCCTAACAATGGGAGTCGTTGTCCCAAAGGCGGGAATGCAGGCGACAAGCTTAAGTCCAAAATAACCCCATAGAAATGCATTAGGCTTATTTTGGACAGATTTGGGCGAGAATGAAACCTCTCGCTTCACCTCTTCCTCTCTGACCCTATTACCCCCTCACCAGGCCCCATCATGAACCCAACAAACAGGGCTTTACTGTACTGTCCAACCTACTGACAAAACAGGCTCAGATAAAGGGTTTTGGGTCTTTAAATACATTCACTTCTCATACTGACTCATTCACAAAGGTGGTGTAGAGAAAGAGAGAGAGAGAGGGCACCCACTCCGCCCCTCTACCCCAGAGAAGAGCTTAGATTGGATGCCTGCCTCACATGTATAATCAGCACACAACCCACTTCAGTGCTGAGTAACATACAGTGCCTAGTGAAAGTCTACACACCCCTTGCACAGTCTTCACATTTTGCTGCCTTAAAATTAAATAAGGAATCTAAAAAAGGATTACACTTGATTTTATTCCTACCGATATACTCAACCTACAGTGCATTCAGAACGTATTCACATTACCCCATAATGACAAAGCAAAGAAATGTTTGCAAAATAAATAAATATGGAAATATCACATTAACAAAAGTATTCAGACCCTTTACATGTTGAAGCAACTTTGGCAGCGATTACAGCCTCAAGTCTTTTTTTAATGAATAAAAAATAAAAAACGAAGATGTCTTGATTGCGTATGTCTTCACACACCAGAGTTAATACTTGGTGGAACCACATTTGGCAGCCATTACAGCTGTAAATCATTTTGAAGAAGATTTTGCCAATGTTGGACAACGTGTAGGGCAACATACTGAATATCTATTGTTTTTGTAAAAATTTCTCAAGCTCAGTAAATTTGGTTGGGACTCATTGATGGACAGTAAAATTAAAATTATGTCTCTGATTTTTCATCAAATTGAAGTCAGGACTGAGGCTGGATCCTTCAAGAACACATAACACCTATTTAACAGCCATTCTGGTGTGTCTTTGGCATTAGCATTTGTGTAATTGTCCCACTGAGACAGGTTTTCCATCTAACTTATTATTTTTATTTTTATTATTGTTATTTTTAGACCCCCTTTTTCGCAATTACGATCTTGTCTCATCGCTGTAACTCCCCAACGGGCTCAAGAGAGGCAAAGGTCGAGTCATGCGTCCTCCGAAACATGACCTGCCAAGCCGTGCTTCTTAACACCCGCTCGCTTAACCCAGAAGCCAGCCGCACCAATGTGTTGGAGGACACACTTTTCAAATGACAACCAAAGTCAGCCTGCAGGCGCCCAGCCCGCCACAAGGAGTCACTAGAGTGTGATGAGCCAAGTAAAGCCCCCCCTCCCGGCCAAACCCTCCCCTAACCCGGACGACGCTGGGCCAATTATGTGCCGCCCTATGGGACTCCCAGTCACGGCCAGTAGTGACGCCGCAACACTGCGATGCAGTGCCTTAGACCACTGCGCCACTCAGAGGCCTTCCCTCTAACTTTTTACCTGGGCTTTGCTCCTTTCATATTTATTTTGATCCTGACAAACACCCCAGGCCCTGCCGGTGACAAGCATACCCATAACATGATGTTTCCACCACAATACTTGAAAATACATTTAACTTTGAAAATGGGGAGTAGGTTGTGTAGATCGATATGTTCCAGGTGACTACTTCATGAAGCTGGTTGAGAGAATGCCAAGAGTGTGCAAAGCTGTCATCAAGTCAAAAGAGTGGCTACTTTGAAGAATCTCAAATATAAAATATATTTTTATTTGTTTAACACTTTTTTGGTTACAACATGATTCCATATGTGTTATTTCATAGTTTTGATGTCTTCACTTTATTCTACAATGAAGAAAATAGTAAAAACTAAGAAAAACCCTGGAATGAGTAGGTGTGTCCAAACTTCCGGCCATGGAGTGAGACGGTGGAGGCGCGCCGTAGAGAGGAGCTACGGCGTGATCAGGGTCGTCGTCGGACGGTCGTGAGGCAACCCCAGAACATTTTTAGGGGGGGGCACACGGCATGGACGACGGGGCTGACGGAGGAGAAAAGGGGGCGGATCCAGAAGGCCACCAGGCCAGGGGTACACCGCCCTGTACGTCCTGTGCGGATGCCTCACACAGAGTGTGTGAGGGTAGGCATTCAGCCAGGACGGGTGGTGGCCGCTATTCACTCCAGGCCTCCTATCCGTCTCCACAGCCCGGTTCGGCCTGTCCCTGCTCCACGCACCAAGCCTACGGTGTGCGTCGACAGCCCAGCCCGGCCTGTCCCTGCTCCACGCACCAAGCCTACGGTGTGCGTCGCCAGCCCAGCCCGGCCTGTCCCTGCTCCACGCACCAAGCCTACGGTGTGCGTCGCCAGCCCAGTCCGGCCAGTCCCTGCTCCACGCACCAAGCCTACGGTGTGCGTCGCCAGCCCGGTCCGGCCTGTCCCTGCTCCACGCACCAAGCCTACGGTGTGCGTCGCCAGCCCAGCCCGGCCTGTCCCTGCTCCACGCACCAAGCCTACGGTGTGCGTCGCCAGCCCAGTCCGGCCAGTCCCTGCTCCACGCACCAAGCCTACAGTGTGCGTCGCCAGCCCGGTCCGGCCTGTCCCTGCTCCACGCACCAAGCCTACGGTGTGCGTCGCCAGCCCAGTCCGGCCAGTCCCTGCTCCACGCACCAAGCCTACGGTGTGCGTCGCCAGCCCGGTCCGGCCTGTCCCTGCTCCACGCACCAAGCCTACGGGGTGCGTCGCCAGCCCAGCCCGACCCGGCCTGTTCCTGCCACTCGCACCAAACCTACGGTGCGCGTCGCCAGCCCGGTCCGGCCTGTTCCTGCCACTCACACTAAGCCAGGGGTGCGAGAAGTCAGCCTGGTAAGGCCCGTTCCTCCTCCACGCACCAAGCCAGGGGTGCGAGTCGACAGACTGGACAAGGGGCACTATGGGGGGTGTATTGGAGGGTGGTGGTCAAGGCCGGAGCCAGAACCACCGCCGAGGAGGTATGCCCGCCCAGCCCTCCCCTGTTTTGTTTAGTTGAGGCGCGGTCGCAGTCCGCGCCTTTAGGGGGGGGTACTGTCACACCCTGGCTCTGGGACTCATTATGTTGAGCCAGGGTGTGTTCATTCTATGTGTTCTGTTTCTATGTTGGGTGTTCTAGGTTGTTTATTTCTATGTTTGACTGAGTGACTCCCAATCAGAGGCAACGAGTGTCAGCTGTGTGCTGGTTGTCTCTGATTGGGAGCCATATTTAACTGTCTGTGTTTCACTTTGTGTTTGTGGGTTTTTGTTCCTTGTCGGTCTTTGTCACCGTGGACTTCACGAGTCGTTTATTGTTTTGTGTAGTGTGCTTATTATCACTGACGGTAATAAAGTCAATCATGTTCGCTCAACACGCTGCGTATTGGTCTACTTCTCTTCAAGACGATCGTGACAACAGGCTGATCCAACTTTGATGTAATGTCCTTAAAACAAGTCAAAATGAGGCTCAGTAGTGTGTGTGGCCTCCACGTGCCTGTATGACCTCCCTACAACACCTGGGCATACTCCTGATGAGGTGGCGGATGGTCTCCTGAGGGATCTCCTCCCAGACCTGGACTAAAGCACCCGCCAACTTCTGGACAGTCTGTTGTGCAATGTGGCGTTGGTGGATGGAGCGAGACATGATGTCCCAGATGTGCTCAATTGGATTCAGGTCTGGGGAACGGGCGGGCCAGTCCATAGCATCAATGCCTTCCTCTTGCAGGAACTGCTGACACACTCCAGCCACATGAGGTCTAGCATTGTCTTGCATTAGGAGGAACCCAGGGCCAACCGCACCAGCATATGGTCTCACAAGGGGTCTGAGGATCTCATCTCGGTACCTAATGCCAGTCAGGCTACCTCTGGCGAGCACATGGAGGGCTATGCGGCCCCCCAAATAAATGCCACCCCACACCATGACTGACCCACCGCCAAACCGGTCATGCTGGAGGATGTTGCAGGCAGCAGAACGTTCTCCACGGCGTCTCCAGACTCTGTCACGTCTGTCACATGTTCTCAGTGTGAACCTGCTTTCATCTGTGAAGAGCACAGGGCGCCAGTGGCGAATTTGCCAATCTTGGTGTTCTCTGGCAAATGCCAAACGTCCTGCACGGTGTTGGGCTGTAAGCATAACCCCCACCTGTGGACGTCGGGCCCTCATACCACCCTCATGGAGTCTGTTTCTGACCGTTTGAGCAGACACATGCACATTTGTGGCCTGCTGGAGGTCATTTTGCAGGGCTCTGGCAGTGCTCCTCCTGCTCCTCCTTGCACAAAGGCGGAGGTAGCAGTCCTGCTGCTGGGTTGTTGCCCTCCTACGGCCTCCTCCACGTCTCCTGATGTACTGGCCTGTCTCCTGGTAGCACCTCCATGCTCTGGACACTACGCTGACAGACACAGCAAACCTTCTTGCCACAGCTCACATTGATGTGCCATCCTGGATGAGCTGCACTACCTGAGCCACTTGTGTGGGTTGTAGACTCCGTCTCATGCTACCACTAGAGTGAAAGCACCGCCAGCATTCAAAAATGACCAAAACATCAGCCAGGAAGCATAGGAACTGAGAAGTGGTCTGTGGTCACCACCTGCAAAAACAGTCCTTTATTGGGGGTGTCTTGCTAATTGCCTATAATTTCCACCTGTTGTCTATTCTATTTGCACAACAGCATGTGAAATGTATTGTCAATCAGTGTTGCTTCCTAAGTGAACAGTTTGATTTCACAGAAGTGTGATTGACTTGGAGTTACATTGTGTTGTTAAAGTGTTCCCTTTATTTTTTTGAGCAGTGTATAACACAGGGCTGTAATACAAACAAAAGAGCGAGGTGTAAACCTCTAAATAATACACGGGATGAGACCCGTAATAACAAGTGCACAATTACTCGGCATGTAAACTGTAATACAATGTACTCACGAGACCAATGGACATGGGACATGGTCTAAGGCACTGCATCGCAGTGCTAACTGTGCCACTAGAGATCCTGGTTCGAATCCAGGCTCTGTCGCAGCCGGCCGCGACCGGGAGACTCATGGGCAGCGCACAATTGGCCCAGCGTCGTCCAGGGTAGGGGAGGGAATGGCCGGCAGGGATGTAGCTCAGTTGATAGAGCATGGCGTTTGCAACGCCAGGTTTGTGGGTTCGATTACCACGGGGGGCCAGTATAAAACATTTATAAAAAATATGTATTCACTAAACTGTAAGTCGCTCTGGATAAGAGCGTCTGCTAAATATGTAAAATGTAAATGTAAATGGGACAATAATCGACAAGGACAATGGGGAACAGAGGGCACATATATACAGATACTAATCAGGGGGAATGGGAACCAGGTGTGCGTAATGAGACAAGACAGTCCGGGGTTGGTGGTAATGAACCAGGTGAGTGACGTCTAGAAGGCCGGTGACGTAGACATCCGGAGCTGGTGTGAGCAGCGGGACGACACCGGCCTCGGGGACGAACACAGGAACGCGGTGCGGGTCGGTCAGGGCGCCAACGGTGAAAATCCCTGGTCAGCGAAGCGTCCAGGATGTCCACCACAGGAACCCAGCACCGCTCCTCTGGCGCCTCACAGGTCCTCAACTGGCAGCTTCATTAAATAGTACCCGCAAAACACCAGTCTCAACGTCAACAGTGAAGAGGCGACTCCGGGATGCTGACCTTCTAGGCAGAGTTTCAAAGAAAAAGCCATATCTCGGACCCATCTTAATCTTTTCTTTTTATTGGCCAGTCTGAGATATGGCTTTTTCTTTGCAACTCTGCCTAGAAGGTCAGCATCCTGGAGTCGCCTCTTCACTGTTGACGTTGAGACCGGTGTTTTGCGGGTACTATTTAATGAAGCTGCCAGTTGAGGACCTGTGAGGCGTCTGTTTCTCAAACTAGACACTCTAATGTATTTGTCCTGTTGCTCAGTTGTGCACCGGGGCCTCCCACTCCTCTTTCTATTCTGGTTAGAGACAGTTTGCGCTGTTCTGTGAAGGGAGTAGTACACAGCGTTGTACGAGATCTTCAGTTTCTTGGCAATTTCTCGCATGGAATAGCCTTAATTTCTCCGAACAAGAATTCTCCGAACCCACAATTACTGATGCTCCAGATACTCAACTAATCTCAAGAAGGCCAGTTTTATTGCTTCTTTAATCAGCACAACAGTTTTCAGCTGTGCTAACATAATTGCAAAAGGGTTTTCTAATGATCAATTAGCCTTTTAAAATGATAAACTTGGATTAGCAAACACAACGTGCCATTGGAACACAGGACTGATAGTTGCTGATAATGGGCCTCTGTACGCCTATGTAGATATTACATAAAAAATCTGCCGTTTCCAGCTGCAATAGCCATTTTCAATATTAACAATGTCTACACTGCATTTCTGATAAATTTTATGTTATTTTAATGGACAAAAAAATTGATTTTCTTTCGAAAACAAGGAAATGTCTAAGTGACCCCTAACTTTTGAACGGTAGTGTATATACACATACTAATCAGGGGGAATGGGAACCAGGTGTGCGTAATGAGACAAGACAGTCCGGGGTTGGTGGTAATGAACCAGGTCAGTGACGCCTAGAAGGCCGGTGACGTAGACCTCCGGAGCTGGTGAACGGAATGAGCAGCAGTACCGGGGGGATCCGTGACATTTAAGCTCTCCTTCCAGATGAATGTTTGTAGATTTGTTTCCATGATTGCAGAATGACAGAATTCCAAAGGGCAGGTAGGTCCTGATAACCAATCAGGCCTCAGTTGCTAGGAGACAGCCTCAGGTTTAATAATCACTTATTTAATGAGACAATGTAATGGGAAAATGAATGGGTATGACCACCGGCTTCTCCCCAAGCCTTATTGTGGTCAAATCTACAGGAAATGATATGCAGTATAAGGAGTGTATAAGAAGATCAGAATGAATGAGAATGGAGTATACCCATCCATTTAGGCGTCATGGAACAATTTTCAACAATCAATATGCCTATATCTACAAGACATGATGAATGATATAAATGTACAGTTATCAACATTTTCTGAAGATACCAAAGTTAAACAGGTTTCCTGAAGAGAACATTATGTGAAAAGCACAAACACAAGGGTCACAACAGCCATGGACAGTTCATTACTATTCTACCTGCCATGGCTGCGTTTACACAGGCAGCCCAATTTTGATCTTTTTTTTCATTAATTTATCTTTTGAAAAAGATCTGATGTGATTGGTCAAAATACCAATTAGTTAAAATATATATCAGAATTGGACTGCCTGTGAAAACACAGCCATTAAGTCGGAGGTTTCAGTGAGGAGCTAAGCTGGATGAACTCTCAGGGCTCTATTTTAACAAACCTAACGCAATGGTCAATCTTAGCGCTGGCAGTAGCACTATAGGTTTGGGGGTGAGTTAGAAATATTTTAGCTATTTTCACAAACTGAATTATAGGCGTAGTAGCTGGCGGTGGTGCGAAATGGCTGGGTTTTGATGAATAAACAAGTTGTGGATGTGTCTGCCTACCCACATCCATACCCACACATACATTCAGAGCCGGCCCTCGCCTTTTGGGGGCCCTAAGTGAAATGTTGTTGGGGGGCCTTGCGAGCAAAATATTTTAGCAACCCCTCCTCTTGACAGCAGGGGTTTTAGAGTTATTTTCCTGCAATTCTACACATTTTGCCATGGAGTGTAGAAAAATGTAGCAGTTTTAACGTAAGTTTGCTGCAATTCTACACATTTTGCCATGAGGCGGAGAGAAGATTTAGCAATTTTACCAAAAAATTCTACGCATTTTGGGGGGGCCCCAAAATCAATGGGGGCTCCCCCGGTCGGTAATTTGACCATGCTTACTACAAGTTTAGATAGCTGGCTATAGGCTAATTGAGTGACTGTCAGTGACTGACATAACAAGAGAAGAATTGCTGATGCACAAACAAATTTCGAAATTGCACCTTCTAACTCTCTACATTAAGTTTTAGAGCCCTACTGAGTTTTTTTCTGGAAATTGATCCGCAGGCCTACAAAAGGGTGGGAATTGATCCACAGGCTCAGAGGCCCAGCTCATGAGCTCCATCAGCAGCAGATTTTAATTTAGAATGGAAAATGAATGCGTTTATGCATTGAATCGTATCACATTGAACCGAATCGCGTTGATTCGTTCCTCTAATCAAACTGAATGGAACCCAATCGTTTCAAACTAAAACGTATCGTTCCTGTATCGTATCAGAGCCCATGTATCTAAATCGAATCATCTTGAAAGGGAAAGATGCACATCCCTACTAGGCTATTAAGGCCTAAAAAAACGGTGTATTAGTGTTGCACTCTGTACTTCTGCCAAATGTGTCTCACGTGATTGAGAGGATCAAGTCTGTCTATCAGCGTAGCCCCTTTGTCTGGATAGTACCATTCTGTGACTTTGGCTAATACGCCTTCTTTTTTTGTTGTTGTTGTATCGTTTTGGTATTGAGTATCGTGATACTAAAACTGGTATTGGTATCGAAGTCAAAATTCTGGTATTGTGACAACCCTACAGTGTATAATTGTAATAAAATTATAATAAAAACGAAACATCTAATTGTTTTAAATAGGCTATGTCTAAATACAGTTCCAGGCACCATAATTGCTCCCCTTGGGCTTACAGTATAATACAGACAAGGCAACTTAGACTATGGGGGGGGGGGGGAGTACGCACATCCCAACTTTACACAGGAGCCGGACAAAGATCCAATATAAATATTATACTGCTCCCAAATGTAATGTTTTATAAACATAATGGAACCATCTTACAGATTACATTTGCACTTCTCCAGAAATAGCAGACGAAATTGCATTGCATTCAAATTAAACGAAAAACAATCAATCTGTTTTTTTAAACCAACAACAATATTTCTAAATAGGATCGGGTCAGAAGCATGATATCATAAATCCTTGTCCTAGTTTATTAAATAGTATCCAGTAACCCTACAATAGGCCTAATTATTTAAAAAAAACATGTAGTAGGGATGTAAAACATTTCTTAAAGTTTAAACTGCAATTTTTTAATTATTTTTTATCATAAAATGACATGAATTCACAATTTAGATATGGTTCTGCATATGACCGCTAGGGGGCAATGCAGTTCAATCTACCGCAGTCCTGGCTACCTACCTACCAGTTGTCGCTAATTACCATAGCCACAAAGTCATAAAGCCTGCCTAATTCTACCATTAAAAAAAATATATATTTTAAAGATAACCTTAACCACACTGCTATAACCTTATGCCTAACCCTAACCTTAACCTTAAATTAAGACCTTTGAGCCACAGCTCGTTGTAGCTACAGTACGTGAAATCTAATCACATCATTGTTTTTGCGAAACAGCATAGTATCTAGAATCCTCACAACCAAGTGAAGAATCTTGTATTGTGTGACCCCCGTCTGTGCCACACCGTTTAGTGTGTGCACCACTACATTGGCAAGACAAAAAAAACTACAGGAAGACGTTGTTTAATGTGAGAGGCTCAGCGATGTTAGGATTTTGAAAGTTGTGTAGGTTCTCTCTTTATGATGATGATTGGGACCGGTTAGTGGTAGTTTTGTGATAATTGCACTGTGATTTAAATTAGGTAAAAATACAAAATAAAAGTTTTTTCGTTTAGGGATTTTTTCTAAACATTAACGAAATTACATTGTCAAGATATGTAACTTTTAAAATACAGAAATCATCCCCATATGATTTACAAAATCATATGGGGATGATTTCTGTATTTTGAAAGTTACATATCTTGAAAACTTGATTGCTGACAAGCAAAACATGGACTAATGGACTAATGAAACAAATACAAAAATATTGTTTTTGGGTGGAGTGACTTCCTTTAAGTGATGCTATGTTTGATACAATGTATTGGAAGATATTTGGTCCCTCTTAAGGCCTAGGTCCTATAGTCACAGGTTTACCACTGCCTTACCGCTAAGACCAGCTTTTGGTGAGTCTTGAATATCACCAGTAGCGCTGCTTGAAATTGGCACATTGGCGCATGTTTTTAAGGACACACCTAAAAATGTCCACCCTCCCACCTCAGCGCAAGCGAGCTGATATACAGTAAGATGGGTAAAAACATATATATCAATGTTTTATTGTCATATACACAGGATCAGTGTAGTAAATGTGTTGTTTAACAGGGTCAGCCATAATAGTATGGCATCCCTGGAGCAAATTATTGTGTCTCTGGCACATCACAGATTTTTCACCTTGTCGGCTCGGGTATTTGAACCAGCAAACTTTAGGTTACTGGCCCAACACACTAACCACTAGGCTACCTGCCGCCCTACTAACCCTGGTGTCAGTGACACTAGCCCCGCCTTAACGCCAGCCAAATTGAGCCCTCAGTCTTTACACTGACTCACTGGCTCAAAGCAGATAGGCTCACAAGTCAAAAGGTTTCTCCACACTTTAAATGTATTTATTAACCTTAATTTAAACAGGGAGTCACATTGAGATAAAACTATTTTACAAGAGAGCCCTGTATACGTTTACAAATAAAACACAACAGCCCTACATATACATTGCAAATAAAACCCACTATAATAAAACACAACATTAAACATATTTAAGAAAAGCAATCGCATTCAGTAACATAACATTCTCCAATCAATAACTGAAAATGCCTAAAAGGCACCAGAATATCTAATTGTAAGGAATTCTGTGTATTGTTCCACACATAAGGGGCAAAAAAACTAAAAGCTGATTTTCCTAATTCTGTGGAGACCAAAGGGATCTCCAGAGCTATCCATCCCTGAGAACGGGTTTAGTAATTTGTACGTCTAAAATTAATCAATGAAGCAATGTACAGAGGAAGTTTCTGCAAGACTACTTTGTAAATAAATACAAGACAGTGCAGCTCTCTTCATACAGACAGAGAGGTCCATCCCACCTGTTTGTAAAGAATACAATGATGAGTCCTAAAACCGTCCCAAGTGGTAAAGCATATTGCTGAATGGAATACTGAGGCCAATGGTTTCAAAACAGAGGCTGCCGCGTGCATATAAATAATGTTACCATAGTCTATTTTCAGAACTGAGGCTGGATTTATTTCTATAAAAAAACAATCATAGATCTCAGCTTTTTTGTCAAGTTTTCAATGTGTGTTTCAAAAGACAACTTGTCATCGATCCAGATACCCAAGTACTTACAGTGAGAAACTTGCTCAATTTGGGCTCCATTTGGAGTGCAAATACGCAAGTCCTCAGGGTAAACATTACGAGACCTAGAGAACAGCATAAACTGCTCAAGGTCAAGAATGGCCTGCTGCACTGAAGATGCGCAGCAATAAATAACTGTGTCATCTGCGTAGAGATGAATGCTACAGGTGTTAACAGTATTTCCAATGTCATTTATATACAATGTGAACAACAACGGCCCCAAAATCGAATCCTGGGGTACCCCTTTAAGCACGTCAAGAAATTCTGATTTAACCCCATCTATCATAATAGCCTGGGTTCTGTCACTAAGATAATTCTGAAACCACAAACAGGCATCAGTGCCAAGGCCTAACACAGACAACTTCCAAGGCCTAACACAGACAACAAGATATAATGGTTAACTGTATCAAAAGCTTTTGACAAATATATAAATATGATGGGACAAGCGTAACACACTAGGGGATAAGGCAGACGACAGCTCTCTCTGTGTGTGTGTGTGTGTGCAAACGAGTGTGTGTGTTACAGAGGAGTGAAACAAAACAAGTCACCTCCATGAATTTGAGAAAAGCAGACACAGACAGGCGTACAGTACAATAATCTCACTCAGTGTCTCCCAGGAATGGCTCTCTGAGTCTGCCATGCTCAGTCACAGTCCTGCAGTCAGTGCACAGGGATAGACAGAATCCTAGTATGCACAAAACAATTGAAGACTAGCGTGCCAACACACAAAAAAACCATTTAAAAGATGATAATACCAACAGCTCTGCAACTACAATATATGAATAGTAAATGAGAAGACAAAACAGGGGGTAGTGTCTTACCACAGTGATGTCCTCACGTGAAACATCTTTGATTGTCCAGCTCCTGGTCTGTTGAATGTGGGTGGGGGGTACTCACATTCAACAGACCATATCGCTGTCCCACTCGTCTTTGTGTCTCTGGGTGAAGCACATGGAGCACCAGTAAGCTGTTTACAGGTTAACTCCAATATCAACTCAACACCACTCTGACACATCACAGCTAATGGGATTGAAAGTGTCAAGATGGAGGGATTTGATTTGATGTTATTAGGATCTCTTTTAGCCCAAGGGCTAGTCTTCCAAGAGTCCTTAAGAAATGTAAAAAAAAACATACATAAATTAGAAAAACAACAAAAGCAAAGTAAAAGCACAAAAACACAAACAAAGATCCACATTCCTATTACCTATACATATTACGAGTTACACCCCCCAGCCTCCCACATACCTCATGTGCACATATTCATTTAAATACAACATAACATATTACAATAACCTCAACAGTAATGACAGACTAATGGCAGACCTACTAAATAGCATTAATAATCAAATCAATCATTCAATCAAACTCTGACATGCTCTTTTCTTTTTTTCTAATCTCTGGGAAAATACACACACACTCACACGCACACGCACACGCACACGCACACACACACACACACACACACACACACACACACACACACACACACACACACACACACACACACACACACACACTGCAGAGCCAGCACATGCCTGTGCTAATAGGTTTAGTATGGAACCCCTCTCAGTGATGTCAGAGTAATCCCTCTTTAAAACCCTGATGACATCATCACAGCGTGGTGTCAGTGTATGTGTTTGGGAGGTGGGAGAGTGAGTAAAGGCATATGGGCACAGACTGTGGGTGTGCTTGTGTGTAAGGGGGTGCCATGATCAAGGATTCCTGGAGATCCCAAAATAATCTGGAGATTAGCCAGGTTAAGCTGTTCTCCAAACAGAATATAGAGCACCAGGGTCACTATGACGATCATAATAATTAGAACGACACAACTGTAATTGTAATCATATTCCGTCATAAGCTCTATTGTTGTCATAAACACGACAACATGGTCATCATCTTTAGAGTTCCTAGAGACCAAAATCTCTGTGGAACATTTCCAACACCTTGTAGAATGCCCCAAAGAATTCAGGCTGTTCTGGAGGCAAAGGGGGGTCAGATCGAGTACTAGATACCAACTTGACACAACTGTGGGAAGCATTGGAGTCAACATGGGCTGAAGACGTCGGGGGATGACGTGGAAACCAGCCACTAGGGGCAACAGTGAACGCTGTTACCTTCAAGTAGGTTCCTGTTTTGCTAGGGTGTTGTGGACAGGGATGGTTGATGGGCGTAAGCATCTGCCTCTGATTCTAAAGGTTACATGTTTGAATCCAGCAATATAAAGTTGTTCTTGATATTTTTGTTTTAAGCCTATCCCAAACCTTAACCCTTATCTTAACCATTTGGAGTTAATGCCTAACCTTAAGAATTCTGAGTTAATGCCTGAACTTAACTTTAAACACTTTTGACGTTTGGGAAACATGGATGAACTTCTAATTCTGATGTGAGACTGAGAGCTTCTAGTGTAGTGTCCATGCCCCAACGAATTGAGGCTGTTGTGAGGGCAAAAGGGGCTGCAAGTCAATATGTGACCAGTTTCAGGAAGCTAGGAGTTTATAGCAAGTCATTACTTCACAGGAGAGGCATTTGAATTTAAAACATGACTGGCTGAGATAATGGACGGGCTGGACATGCCGAGAGATGAGTTCGGATTGGCCTGCCATGTACCATGCTTCTGTCTTTAACATGAGCTGCTCAGTATGTGTAGATAATTCTTGCTACTGCGGCTTTTTTAAAGAACTACAAAAGTTGGCCTGCCATGTACCATGCTTCTGTCTTTAACATGAGCTGCTCAGTATGTGTAGATAATCCTTGCTACTGCAGCTATTTTAAAGAACTACAAAAGTGGAGAACTACAAACATTTTGCTACTGCTCTCAAAAACATTGCTGCCTTGAATTTAGCAGGCGCTATCGACAAAGATCAGTGGGAAAAAGTTGTGATGGACTACTTTATGCACACGGTCACTGTGAATCGGAGTGACTTGACATAATGCGTGCCAAACAAGCTGTACAAACAAAACGGAAATGACACAAGATGTCTTACTTAGTTAGCTAAAGGGGTTCCAGTCTGCAGTGAAGTGTTCATCCATGTACACTACCGTTCAAAAGTTTGGGGTCACTTAGAAATGTCCTTGTTTTCGAAAGAAAAGCTATTTTTTTGTCCTTTAAAATAACATCAAATTGATCACAAATACAGTTTTTATTTTTATTAATTTCACCTTTATTTAACCAGGTAAGCCAGTTGAGAACAAGTTCTAATTTACAACTGCTACCTGGCCAAGATAAAGCAAAGCAGTGCGGTAAAAACAACAACAACACAGAGTTACATATGGAATAAACAAAACGTACAGTCAATAACAAAATAGAAAATCTATATACAGTGTGTGCAAATGTAGTAAGTTATGGAGGTAAGGCAATAAATAGGCCATAGTGCAAAATAATTACAATTATAATTTAGTATTAATGATAGATGTGCAGAAGATGATGTGCAAATAGAGATACTGGAGTGCAAATGAGCAAATTAAATAACAATGTAAATAACAATATGGGGATGAGGTAGTTGGGTGGACTAATTATAGATGGGCTGTGTACAGGTGCAGTGATCGGTAAGCTGCTCTGACAACTGATGCTTAAAGATAGTGAGGGAGATAAGTGTCTCCAACTTCAGAGATTTTTGCAGTTCGTTCCAGTCATTGGCAGCAGAGAACTGGAAGGAATGGCGGCCAAAGGAGGTGTTGGCTTTGGGGATGACCAGTGAGATATACCTGCTGGAACGCATACTACGGGTGGGTGTTGCTATGGTGATCAATGAGCTAAGATAAGGCGGGGATTTGCCTAGAAGTGATTTATAGATGACCTGGAGCCAGTGGGTTTGGCGACGAATATGTAGTGAGGGCCAGCAAACGAGAGCGTACAGGTCACAATGGTGGGTAGTATATGGGGCTTTGGTGACAAAACGGATGGCACTGTGATAGACTACATCCAATTTGCTTAGTAGAGTGTTGGCAGCTATTTTGTAAATGACATCGCCAAAGTCAAGGATCGGTAGGATAGTCCGTTTTACGAGGGCATGTTTAGCAGCATGAGTGAAG
Source organism: Coregonus lavaretus (assembly GCF_964263955.1). NCBI lineage: Eukaryota > Metazoa > Chordata > Actinopteri > Salmoniformes > Salmonidae > Coregonus > Coregonus lavaretus. The sequence goes on from NC_140004.1 coordinate 13,324,139, forward strand.
GAGGCTTTTTTGCGAAATAGGAAGCCAATTCTAGATTTAACTTTGGATTGGAGATGCTTAATGTGAGTCTGGAAGGAGAGTTTACGGTCTAACCAGACACCTAGGTATTTGTAGTTGTCCAAATACTCTAGGTCAGACCCGTCGAGAGTAGTGATTCTAGTCGGGTGGGCGGGTGCCAGCAGCGTTCGATTGAAGAGCATGCATTTAGTTTTACTAGCGTTTTACTAGGGTCTGTGGCAAGCGGCAACAGTGAGAGACTTATTTCTGGAAAGGTGGATTTTAGTAGAAGCTCTAACTGTTTGGGCACAGACCTGGATAGTATGATAGAGCTCTAAAGTAGATTGCAACTCCGCCCCCTTTGGCAGTTCTATCTAGACAGAAAATGTTGTAGTTGGGAATGGATATTTCAGAATCTTTGGTGGCCTTCCTAAGCCAGGATTCAGACACTGCTAGAACATCAGGGTTGGAGGAGTGTGCTAACGCAGTGAATAACTCAAACGTAGGGAGGAGGCTGCTGATGTTAACATGCAAGAAACCAAGGCTTTTGCGGTTACAGAAGTCAACAAATTATAGCGCTTGGGGAGCAGGAGTGATACTGGGGGTTACAGGGCCTGGGTTAACCTCTACATCACCAGAGGAACAGAGGAGGAGTAGAATAAGGATAAGGCTAAAGGCTTTAAGAACTGGTCTTCTAGTGCATTGAGTACAGAGAAAAAAAGGGGCAGATTTCCGGCCGTTGTAGAATAGATTCAGGGCATTATGTACAGACAAGGATATGAGTACAGTGGAGGTAAACCTAAGCGTTGGGTAAAGATGAAAGAGATAGCATCACTGGAGGCACCGATTGAGCCGGTCTCCGCGTGTGTGGGGGGTGGGACAGTGTAGACATTGTTAATGTTGTAAATGGCTATTGTAGCTGGAAACGGCAGATTTTTTATGGAATATCTACATAGGCGTACAGAGGAAAAGCAGCCAACAAGTGCTCAGGATATGTGGAAACTCCTGCAAGACTGTTGGAAAAGCATTCCAGGTGAAGCTAGTTAGGAGAATTCCAAGAGTGTGCAAAGCTGTCATCAAGGCAAAGTGTGGCTATTTGAAGAATCTCAAATAAAAAATATATTTTGATTTGTTTAACACTTTTTTGGTTACTACATGTTTCCATATGACTTGATGCTGACCTTCTAGGCAGAGTTGCAAAGAAAAAGCCATATCTCAGACTACCCATCTTAATCTTTTCTTTTTATTGGCCAGTCTGAGATATAGCTTTTTCTATGCAACTCTGCCTAGAAGGTCAGCATCCCGGCGTCGCCTCTTCACTGTTTACGTTGAGACTGGTGTTTTGCGGGTACTATTTAATGAAGCTGCCAGTTGAGGACCTGTGAGGCGTCTGTTTCTCAAACTAGACACTCTAATGTATTTGTCCTCTTGCTCAGTTGTGCACCGGGGCCTCCCACTCCTCTTTCTATTCTGGTTAGAGACAGTTTGCGCTGTTCTGTGAAGGGAGTAGTACACAGCGTTGTACGAGATATTCAGTTTCTTGGTAATTTCTTACATGGAATGGCCTTCATTTCTCAGAACAAGAATAGACTGACGAGTTTCAGAAGAAAGTTATTTGTTTCTGGCCATTTTAAGCCTGTAATCGAACCCACAATTGCAGATGCTCCAGATAGTCAACTAGTCTCAAGAAGGCCAGTGTTATTGCCTTTAATCAGCACAACAGTTTTCAGCTGTGCTAACATAATTGTAAAAGGGTTTTCTAATGATCAATTAGCCTTTTAAAATGATCAACTTAAATGAAACACAACGTGCCATTGGAACACAGGACTGATTGTTGCTGATAATGGGCCTCTGTACGCCTATATAGATATTCCATAAAAAAACAGCCATTTCCAGCTACAATAGCCATTTACAACATTAACAATGTCTACAATGTATTTCTGATCAATTTGATGTTATTTATTTCTTATTGCAACAGCAAGTAAAATATGCCCTTTGTGTTTTATAGAAATGCAAGGTGTTTAATGCCAATGATGTTATGCTTACAGCTAATGTTTTTTATACCGTCTATTTGTTATGTTTTCTATTGTTTTCTAAAAATACATTTTAAGTATATTCATTTTTTAAATGGTCTAGGGGGGAGTGTAAGAATATTCAAATATAAATACACAACGCAGAGGACTAGAGGTCAAGAGGGAATTAACGATCAATGGAAATAGTTGTTTTTCAGTTCAACATCTGTTTAGAATCTGTGTAGGGGTTCCAACCAGGGACTCATAGCTACATGTGGCAAGTTCTCATTGGTCCAAATTGTCTATACATTCAGCCTGAAACAGGATCCTTGGGGTTTGGCCATTGGCCCAATTTTATTGCAAGGAATTCTAATTGGTCAGCCACATGCTAGGCTTGAGGCTATAAACTACATCCTGTCTCCTTGTTCAGTGGAGAAACATTGAGGACAGGGAAGAATGAACATCTACTGCTAACAGCACACACTGGACGCTCTGGCCGAGGAATAGGGTTGATCCAATGGTTCTGCCCTAACAACAGCAGTCAAGCACCCAAGCTAACATTGGCTAGCTTGCTAGCTACTTCAAGACACAAATGAGAGAACAGCTCACTCTGACTTATTCGCCCTAGCAGAGCTGGTTAGGCTGTTTTTATGTTATCCAGAGCATTGGTGACTGCAACTGTGCTGCTGGCAACAATTTAATTACGCTTTTTTGCCAACGTTTACTGACACCAGCCATATTCAATGGGTGTTGAGCATTCGTAAATTATTCTGCGCTCTGGCACACTCAGACGATAGTGCTCTGAAATCGGAGTAGATAGCCAGAGAGAATTTATAATCTACGTCTATCAACAGTTGTCGCATTGACATCATGAACGTTCTATTGAAATGGTTACTTGCATATTGGAGTCTTTTGTTAAGACATGTAGCTAGCTAGCTAAACAATTAACCATAATCCCAACTCATGACGTTACTACCCTGCATGAATCTGCAGGTAGCTAACCAACCAGGTTCAATGTTAGCTAGCTAACATTAGGCTATAACTAGCAAAGCAAATGGCTCTGTGACACAAATAATAAGATCATACACGTTAGCTAGCTAGCTAACAGTAGACTATAACTTGAAATGAAAATGACTTTCTGTCAAAATTTGAAATGTGTAATATCTGAAAATGTAGCTAGCTAGACTACCTTACTCGTATACATCATGGTTGGACGCTTCTCCCTGTCATGGATGCCATAGTTGCCCTTACTTTGAAGATGTAATCTGGAGACAGGTGTTTTCTCCATCTCCTTAGCTATCATACTCTAATTCCACTGATTTCAAAACTCGGTCTTCCAGATAGTGGAGAGCAACACTTCTAGTAAGCGATATATTTCAAGAAAAGCCACGTTAGACAGGATTACCTACACATACTGACCAGCTCAAAAAGACAGAAGCGTGCTATATGGCAGACCTATCCAAACTCATCTCTTGGCATGTCCAGCCCACTCATTATCTCAGCCAATCATGTCTAGCGAGAAGGTTGCTGTCTTTTTCTGTGGCTAAACCAACTAGGCTCAAAATGTTACAATTGTATTTGTATTTACAGATAGCATACACTTTGTCATTAAGGCATATGAAAGTTCACATGTTCCAGAAGGCATTTCTGCCTTTGATAAAAAAAAAGTTTACATTCAAATGGCTCTCCTGTGAAGTAGTGACCCGTGACATACACCTAGTTTCCTGAAACTACTATGCAAATATGCAAGAAACATTTTTTTTTAAACTGTATCGTTTACACCTTCTGTATCCTGTGCATGTGACAAAAAAAACTTTGATTTTATTTGATATAATGTGTGTTTACCAGAGACAGTAATGTGAAGAACAACATGATCTGGGATGTAGCTCAGTTGGTAGAGCATGGCGTTTGCAACACCAGGGTTGTGGGTTCGATTCCCACGGGGGGCCAGTATGAAAAAATAAAAAAATAATGTATGCACTCACTGGATAAGAGCGTCTCCTAAAATGTTAAATGTAAATCTGCACCAAAGTCAGATTAGGATATAGGCCAAGGACTAGATACTGTATTTTTTACCTGGAGTTTTTCCTTATTGTAGGCTACTACTTTCACCACTTTTAGTCTTTAAATCTTTGGTTGTTTACTACACTACCTTACTCACTCTGTTTAGCACATGGCCTCACATGTGAATCATTAAAGAGATGTGTTGGTCTATGGCTTAAGAGGTTGTGAACGATGCTGAATAAGTATAGACAAAGAAGAGCTCTCCAGTAGGTGTACCAAAACATTCAAGGGTATGTACTTGGGGTTATCGTCTTGCTGGAAGATCCACTTGCGGCCAAGATACAGCCTCCTGGCACAGGAAACCAGGTTTTTGGCTAAAAGGTCCCGAATCTAACCCCAAGCACAAATCAAAATCCACAACTAAATGTTTAATTGACCACAAAATCAAAATGTTACAATGGCCATCAATCTCAGTCTCCGGACTTAAAACCCATTGAATTAAAGAGGGCAGTCCATAAGCGCAGACAAAGGATATCAAGGATCTTGAAAGATTATGCATGGAGGTATGGTCTAAGATCCCTCCCAATGTGTTCTCCAATCTCATAAAACATTCTAGAAAAATGCTCAGTGCTGTTATCCTCACAAGGTGAGGTATTGAAAGATATTGAAAACAGTGTGGCAATAATTTTGACCCATATCTTTTTGAGATTTGTTGTTATTACTTGTTAAAAAAAATATATTTCGCTGAGCAATTGTATTAGTATAAATATATATATATATATTTTTTAAATTGAGCATACAGTACAATATGTCTCACTATTTGTATCATTTATTTTATACAGTCTTTTTTGCTTATCTTTATCAAGAGTGCCAATAATTCTGTACCTGACTGTAGCATTAGCCCTCTGGTGCTGTATTAAGGTTATATCATGTCTGCGTGTGGGGGGAAGGGAAGGGAAAGGGGATTGTACAACTGAATGCATTCAACCGAAACGTGTGTACCACATTTAACCCAACCCCTCTGAATCAAAGAGGTTCGGGGGGCTGCCTTAATCGACGTCCATGTCATCAGCACAGACTCCCTCTCTTGATTATAAGCCAAGGTAAGCTACTCCGTCCATTGTTGTCATCATACTGATCCTAATCACCTTGTTCGTCATAAGCAATAGGCCTCTATTGTTGCTGTTCTCATAAACATTTTCTGCAGGTGAATCCTAATGTGATTAGCCCAGTGATATAACACTCAGGCCAACGGATAGAAACAATAGGACGATACAGACGTCAGTGTAACAGATCAGCTGAATGCTCCATTGTTCACATTCTGTTCCCAAATTACCTAAATGCACAAACAAGTAGGCCGCCTACCCCTGAAGGGCTGGGACAAGAGTGATGACCAGTAGGCCTATTGTATGGAATGTTCTGCTTTGACCTGATTTGACTCAACTAGGGTTGCAAAATTCCTGTAACTTTACCAAAATTCCCAGGTTTTCCAGAAATCCTGGTTAGGATACCGGATATAGGCTATAGGATACCTTTAACGTTACCAGAATGTTGTAACTCTACTCAGAACTGTGTGGTTCATGTACTTCACATAACCCCAAGTCAGGGCCCAGGATTGTTCTCCTGCAACATTATCACACCTTTTTGTTTTATTACTTACCTACTTAGGCCTTCGATGAATCGCCTCCATTCCTTTCGGTCTTTTGCCCTCTGCTCCAGGCGTTGCCATGTCAGACCCACAACCTTAATCTCTTGCTCCGTGTTTCGTCTTCCTCTTTTGCGAGTGTGTGTCCACTTTCTCCTCTTGAGTTGTTCTGATGTTGGTTCTTGTTTAGTAGTTTCCCACAGCTTGATGTTGCTGATGGTATCTGGCCAGTGGACTCCCAGACGGTGTCTGAGACAGTGGTTGGGGAATGCTTGTAATTTGTTCAGTATGTTAGTGGTGGTTCTCCATGCATCAGATCCGTACAGAAGAATGTGTTGAATGCTGTTCTTGTTTCACCAATTCTTGCTTTGACATCTTCATCTGTCCCTCCATCCACAGTTATCACACTACCTACTGTAGATAGGTGAATCTATCTACCTCTTCTAGTTGGTTGTTTTCCATGGTTATGCGTGTGTTGTTTTTATTGTTGATCCTCATGATTTTGGTTTTCGAGGGGTTGATCTTAAGTCCAACGTAGCTGCTATTGTTTCAACTAGTTTTGCCTCTGGACCCAAATTGAACCAGGTTGTCTCAGTCGCAGTCCAATATTCACACCGCCATTTTTTTGTGTGCCAAAATGCAATCTGGAAAACGATGTTTAATGCTATATTGATAGTAAATGTACCAACATGACAAGGGTCCCACCTTTTTCATTGTCAATAATTCCATTTTGCCCATATTCTTGATGAATAATGTTAAACTCACTGGTTTGAGACCACAAAATCAAACAAATCCGCTAATAGCGCTTCTAATAACTCTATATTGAAAATACTGTGATTGAAGAACAATTATTCAGAGGTTAAATTGTTCATTATCATTTCTACACACTTTCTACCTGGTTTTAGTCGTTTAAGTTCAGACAGTGGCTTCCGAAAGTATTCACCCCCCTTGGCATTTTTCCTATTTTGTTTGTGGGGGTTTGTTTCATTTGATTTACATAACATGCCTACCACTTTGAAGATGCAAAATATTTGTTATTGTGAAACAAACAAGAAATAAGACAAAAAAAGAGAAAACTTGAGCGTGCATAACTATTCACCCCCCCCCCCCCAAAGACAATACTTTGTAGAGCCACCTTTTGCAGCAATTAAAGCTGCAAGTCTCTTGGGGTATGTCTCTATAAGCTTGGCACATCTAGACACTGGGATTTTTGCCCATTCTTCAAGGCAAAACTGCTCCAGCTCCTTCAAATTGGATGGGTTCTGCTGGTGTACAGCAATCTTTAAGTCATACCACAGATTCTCAACTGGATTGAGGTCTGGGCTTTGACTAGGCCATTCCAAGACATTTAAATGTTTCCCCTTAAACCATGCGAGTGTTGCTTTAGCAGTATGCTTAGGGTCATTGTCCTGCTGGAAGGTGAACCTCCGTCCCTGTCTCAAATCTCTGGAAGACTGAAATAGGTTTCCCTCAAGAATTTCCCTGTATTTAGCGCCATCCATCATTCCTTCAATTCTGACCAGTTTCCCAGTCCCTGCCGATGAAAAACATCCCCACAGCATGATGCTGCCACCACCATGCTTCACTGTGGAGATGGTGTTCTCGGGTTGATGAGAGGTGTTGGGTTTGCGCCAGACATAGTGTTTTCCTTGATGGACAAAAAACTCAATTTTAGTCTCATCTGACCAGAGTACCTTCTTCCATATGTTTGGGGAGTCTCCCACATGTCTTTTGGTGAACACCAAACGTGTTTGGATATTTTTTTCTTTAAGCAATGGCTTTTTTCTGGCCACTCTTCTGTAAAGCCCAGCTCTGTGGAGTGTACGGCTTAAAGTGGTCCTATGGACAGATACTCCAATCTCCTCTGTGGAGCTTTGCAGCTCCTTCAGGGTTATCTTTGGTCTCTGATTAATGGCCTCATTGCCTGGTCCGTGAGTTTTGGTGGGCGGCCCTCTCTTGACAGGTTTGTTGTGGTGCCATATTCTTTCCATTTCTTAATACTAGATTTAATGGTGCTCCGTGGGATATTCAAAGTTTCGGATATTTTTTTATAACCCAACCCTGATCTGTACTTCTCCACAACCTTGTCCCTGACCTGTTTGGAGAGCTCCTTGGTGTTCATGGTGCTGCTTGCTTGGTGGTGCCCCTTGCTTTGTGGTGTTGCAGACTCTGGGGCCTTTCAGAACAGGTGTATATATACTGAGATCATGTGACAGATCATGTGACACTTAGATAGCACACATGTGGACTTTATTTAACTAATTATGTGACTTCTGAAGGTAATTGGTTGCACCAGATCTTATTTAGGGGCTTCATAGCAAAGGGGGTGAATACATATGCATGCCCCACTTTTCCGTAATTTATTTTTTTGAATTTTTTTCACCAATTTGAACTATTTTGTGTATGTCCATTACATGAAATCCAAATAAAAATCCATTTAAAATACAGGTTGTAATGCAACAAAATAGGGAAAAAGGCAAGGGGGATGAATACTTTTGCAAGGCACTGTATATATTAGTATTTAATTTTTTTGTGACCCACTTGCGACCCATTCCAAACCTCTAGAGACCCATATATGGGTTGCGACCCACCAGTTGATATTTTTTTCTGTATCTGCTGGTGAGTGTGTGCTAATAGTGCCAAATCATCAGCCAAGTCTAGATCCTCTAGCTGTTCAGTCAGGCTCCACTGAATACCGGTTTGGTTTTTGGTTGTTTGTTTCATGATCCAGTTGACGCAAAGAAGGAAGAGGAATCGAGAGAACAGGCAGCCCTGCCGCACCCCATTAATGACTTGGAACTTTTCTGTTGGACTTTCTTCATGATGGACGTGACACTGCATGCCTTGGTAGGTGTGCTTAATGACGTTGATACATACATTTCCACAGCTTCTCTTGGTCTATACTGTCAAACGCCTTTTCAAAGTCAATGAAATCTACGTTTTTGTTTCATTACATCTGTTTATTTTGTGAGCGAGGTGTGACTGCTATTGGCCGCCGGTCTCAGTGTTTTGTTATGTTCCAGCAGGAAAGGCCTGTCTGATTAGATCTGATAGCCAGGCGGAGGGGCATTGTTGGGGTCTAATGGTGACGTACGCATGGACACAGCACCAGATCTCTGACCTCACACTCACTAATGATATGAACAGATTCCAAACAACTAGACTGTAGCACCTTTACTGTAAGGCTGGGTGATGGAGGAGCTACGACTGCAGGAGGAGCTACAATCTCTAATTGTGCTCATATTTGTATTTCCCTTGTGTATCTCCAGTCCCTTTCTGGGCAGAGGGCATGTGCCATGCTGTTAGATGACATGCTGCCAGCCTGCTGTGCCCCTGCTCTGAGAGGTTCAACCGTTCAGACACAGAGATAGAAAAGATAGATCTGATTTATGGTGAGTTTAGTCATGAACCACCTGCGGCCATCTCTACTCTCCTCTGACAGATCTGACACCGGGGTTGCATTTTTATTGATCTGACTGTTGTGTTCCAAATGTTCCAGAGAGATACAGACGATTGAATGCTCTATCTTACCACTGCTACTGGGGATACAGGGGAAACAGAGCAGAGGGAATGTTATGAAATGGATGTGAGGGTTGGGGCTATGCTGTCGCAGTGGCTCTCCTCTGTGTGAGGATGGCTGCACACATCTCAATAGTAAGTACAGGGACATGCCTTGACAAAATTATTAGAATGAAAACTTGTTCTCAAAATGACAGTGAAATAGTGCATGTGGTCTATGGTGTCTTTGTAGGACACCTACAGGACACCTACAGCACCCGATGTCACAGGAAGGCCAAAAAGATCATCAAGGACATCAACCACCCGAGCCACGGCCTGTTCACCCCACTATCATCCCGAAGGCGAGGTCAGTACAGGTGCATCAAAGCTGTGACCGAGAGACTGAAAAACAGCTTCTAACTCAAGGCCATCAGACGGTTAAATAGCCATCACTAGCCGCTAGAGGCTGCTGCCCTATGTACATAGACATGGAATCACTGGTCACTTTAATAATGGAACACTAGTCACTTTAATAATGTTTACATACTGCTTTACTCATTTCATATGTATATATTGTATTCTACTGTATTTTAGTCAATGCCATTCCGACATTGCTCATCCTAATATTTATATATTTCTTAATTCCATTCTTTTACTTTTAGATTTGTGTGTGTTGATGTGAATTATTAGATACTACTGGACTTTTGGAGCTAGGAACACAAGCATTTCACTAAACCTGCAATAACATCTGCTAAATATGTTTAAGTGACCAATACAATTTGATTTGATTTGATTTTGTAAAGATATCACCTTTAAGGAAAATATACTGAGCATTGAAGCTGACAATGGAGCCCAGACAAAGTGATGAATGGTTACTCAAAGGAACTGGCCCTGCCAAGCACACATTCTGTCCAGTACAATGGTTGATAAACGCTCACTGTCACACACACGAACACACACGCACTTACACAGACACTACACACCAACACACACACACACACCCACACACACACACGATGCAGATCTGTGGTGCTGGATGTGTCATTAGGTCTTGGCTGTTGCTGGTTATCATGAGTAAAGGGAACATTATCTCCAGCCATGGCTCACTGCACCTCCCTTGACTTGAACTGAGTGTGTGTGTTCTACACACACACTTCTCCAACAAGCTGTCTATTGAACCCCATAGAGCTCTGCAGCAGACTGACCCCCCAGTCCGGCTCTATATAGCCCACCTTAATAAAGATATGTGTGTCACAAGCAGCACAGCAGTATGACAGAGATTGATGCGGCGGGAGAGCCGTCAGCAACACACAAACTCTCTTTCTTTCTCTATCTCGCTCTCTCTCTCTCTCTCGTCTCTGCTGGTCCTATGGGTACACTGAGTGATGAATTTGCCTCCAGAAGGATGCGATCCTGGCAGCACTATGACGTCTCCAAAAGCCAAATACAGCACAGAGCTCCTTCTCAACTCTTACCATGGTACAGTCTCTAAATATAGACCTCCCAATTCTTCTCCTCCCTCAGCACATCACAGTGTATTAGGGTTCACCGTATATGATTACTGTAGATACACTGCAGTTGTTGTTACATTTCTGATTATTTCAATCATATTTCTGCGAATAGAAATCCACATACAATGTTTAATCTATTATCATTTTTCAAGTGCTCAGACCCAAGCCAACAAACATAGTTATATAACATTAAATAACAAATAGTGATGCATGATGAAAACGTATTTTATATTGCCACAAAGCTTTGAAATCTACTGAAAAAGGACTGACAAAATGAAAGACAAATAGTGGATTCATAGCATTAAGCTAAAAATCTATTAGAAGCCTTTAGAATTAGTAAAATTGTCTGTGCTAGCTACAGTAATGTTTTTACTCCCACATTAACTCTGTTCCTGAAACTACTGCTGTGTCTGTAAGTATTTATAGCCATGTAATATATTGAAAATCTGCAGAGGTAGTCAAGAACAGTAATTAGCTCTCCGAAGTCCAACCCAGAAAATCACTATGGTGACAAATGTGTTTGTGACAAATTAAAAGTGAGTCTGCCAACCAAACACTAAGCCACTCATTGATCCCTTCAATAAGAGCTGTGAAGTCTCGACTATCTAACTGCCAAACTATCACTCTAAACCCAACGTCCTCTGTTGACAAAGACAACCCAACGTCCTCTGTTGACAAAGACAACCCAACGTCCTCTGTTGACAAAGACAACCCAACGTCCTCTGTTGACAAAGACAGCACTACCCGTCTACAGGTCTGAGGAGTATAGAGGAAAAATCACTCTCCTACGTATGTGTGTGTGTGTGTTTGTGTGTGTGTGTGTGCATGCGTGCCTGCTGAGTGCCAAATCCAAGGTGAACTGGGATTGTGTAACAGCCACTCAGCCTCTCTCTAGCGAGGTGAGGCTTTATTGTCATGGAGGTAAATGGCAGATTTAGTCTGGCATCTGCTTGTGCTCATAACGTCCTACTGTATCAATAAGGACCAGGAGCCATTTGGCTTTCAAATACATACTCTAGTCTATTGTACCGCATAGCACATTTTAACAACACAACACGCTCAGAAAATAACAACACTGGCTTGAATTCAGAGCTCAACATTTACTTTGAATAAGATCTTTAAATAGATATACCTTGAATATCGAGACTGAATTTGAATAAATTAATGTTGAAGAGGTAGACCTAAGTAAAGAGGAAAACAAAATCAGCATGTTAATCCCGTAAAACAAACGCAAGATGACTGTGGGGAGTGAAGTTCTAGTCATTCAGTCAGCCGGGGCTTGGTAGTGTTGGGGAACCAGTGTCACGATCGTTTACGGACGAGAAGGACCAAGGCGCAGCGTGATATGCATTCATATTTATTTACGACTAAACACACGACAAAACAACAAACGAAACATGAAGTCCAAGGTAGCATACAAACAACATACCTTACACGGAACAAGATCCCACAACCCACTAGTGCCAACAGGCTACCTAAGTATGGTCCCCAATCAGAGACAACGAGCTACAGCTGCCTCTGATTGGGAACCACCCTGGCCAACATAGATCTAAACGATCTAGAAACTAAACATAGAAAACTAAACATAGAAACTACACACCCTGGCTCAACATTTAAGAGTCCCCAGAGCCAGGGCGTGACAGTACCACCCCCCCCCCCCAAAGGTGCGGACTCCGACCGCGCAACCTAAACATAACAGGGTAGGGGCCGGGTGGGCATTCCGCCTCGGAGGCGGATCCGGCTCCGGGCGTGACCACCACCTATTATCCGCCTCCCTGTTGCGCCCCTGGTCTGGTCTGGAACCGCTGACTGGAGCTGGACCCGACGACGGTGGATCGAACTGCTCTGGCTCCGGAGTGGAGCCGCTGACTGGAGCTGGATCAGGCACCGGTGGAGCGGACTGCTCTGGCTCCGGAGTGGAGCCGCTGACCGGAGCTGGACTGGACCCTGGTGGAGCGGATTGCTCTGGCTCCGGAGTGGAGCAGCTGACCGGTGCCGGACCAGGCACCGGTGGAACAGGCATGGGCCGTGCCGGACTGGACACACGCACCACTGGCTTGGTGCGGGGAGTAGGAACGGGCCGAACCTGGCTGATGACGCGCACCCCTGGCTTGGTGCGAGGAGCAGGAATGGGCCGTACCAGACTGGCGACGCGCACCACTGGCCTGGTGCGGGGAGCAGGAACAGGCCGGGCCGGGCTGGCGACGCGCACCACTGGCTTGGTGCGAGGGACAGGCACAGGTCGGACCGGGCTGGCGACGCGCACCACTGACTTGGTGCGGGGAGCAGGAACAGGCCGGGCCGGGCTGGCGACGCGCACCACTGGCTTGGTGCGAGGGACAGGCACAGGTCGGACCGGGCTGGCGACGCGCACCACTGACTTGGTGCGAGGGGCAGGAACAGGCCAGGCCGGGCTGGCGACGCGCACCACTGACTTGGTGCGAGGGTCAGGAACAGGTCGGACCGGGCTGGCGACGCGCACCACTGGCTTGGTGCGAGGGGCAGGAACAGGCCGAACCTGGCTGATGACGCGCACCCCTGGCTTGGTGCGGGGAGCAGGAACGGGCCGGACTGGGCTGACGACGCGCACCACTGGCTTGGTGCGGGGAGCAGGAATGGGCCGTACCAGACTGACGACGCGCACCACTGGCCTGGTGCGGGGAGCAGGAACAGGCCGGGCCGGGCTGGCGACGCGCACCACTGGCTTGGTGCGAGGGACAGGCACAGGTCGGACCGGGCTGGCGACGCGCACCACTGACTTGGTGCGAGGGGCAGGAACAGGCCGGGCCGGGCTGGCGACGCGCACCACTGACTTGGTGCGAGGGTCAGGAACAGGTCGGACCGGGCTGGCGACGCGCACCACTGGCTTGGTGCGAGGGGCAGGAACAGGCCGGGCCGGCGACGCGCACCACTGACTTGGTGCGAGGGACAGGAACAGGCTGGACCGGGCTGGCGACGCGCACCACTGGCTTGATGCGAGGAGCAGGAACGGGCCGAACCGTACTGGGAACACACACCACTGGCTTAGTGCGGGAAGCAGGAACGGGCCGGACCGGACTGGCGACACACACCACTTGATTGGTGCGAGGAGCGGGACTGGGTTCCTTCATTAACCCCCGCTCCTTCTGCTGCCTAACCAGCTCCTCTCGCCGTGCCTCTACACTTTCCTTCTGCTCCCTCTGAACCAATGACCCCCCTAATCTGGTGGCCTCCTCTGCTAAACAGCGGAACCGCTCTATCGCGGCCTCCTGCTGCCTCGTCGTCCACGGCGTGAGCCCCCCCCTAAATTTTTGGGGGATTGTCTCTCCCCCGTGATCATGGCCTCCATCCCTCTTGCCAGACTCTCGCTCATCTCCTCCCAAGTCCATCCTCTCTCCTCGTCACGCTGCTTGATCCAGGATTGGTGGGATCTTCTGTCACGATCGTTTACGGACGAGAAGGACCAAGGCGCAGCGTGATATGCATTCATATTTATTTACGGCTAAACACACGACATAACAACAAACGAAACATGAAGTCCAAGGTAGCATACAAACAACATACCTTACACGGAACAAGATCCCACCACCCACTAGTGCTACATAACTTATTTTATTCATTTCCCACCATTTTCGAAGTCAGAATGCAAAACAACTGACATCTGTAGGAGCTTCTGTTTTTGGTGACATTGTCCTAGAGCAGGGATCATCAACTAGATTCAGCCACAGGCAAATCTTTTCTTGAGCGGATGGTCGGGGGCCAGAACATAATTACAAATAATTTGTAGACTGCAAATTGACCGCAAGAAGCCCAAACAGATATAATATTTGACTAAAACATAATAATTTCAAACCTTGCTTATATTTGTATACAATAACATGTGGCTCATAATTATATGTGGGAATACTTACCAATTTTTCTGAGCAAATATTTTTGGGTTAATTATTATTATTATTATTATCATTTTATCATTTTCATTGTTGGACATAAAATACTACAAAATAAAAATCACTTGGTGCTGATTTCCTAGTGTTTTTACAGTATTTTATGTCCAACAATGAAAATTCTAAAATGATATTAATAATAATAATAATAATAATAATAATAAAAAAACTAAAAAATTTGCTCAGAAAAATTGAAAGGCACTCATTTGATTTAAAGTTGTTTTTGACCACAATGAAAACGTGTCAGTTTGTCACTTTCACAAACTTTTAGTAATGATAGGTTTAGCTACTTAAGACATTGTCTCGAATCTAGGTTTTGCCTTTAGAATTCAAGAAAATGTACAACTAAGGACACATTTTTCACTTCTCCCATTGCCTTCCCAAACCCCAGTCTGGTCTGTCGAGTCAGCCCCGGAAGTATCATGATGTTGTGCCTCTGGGATTGAAAACATTGTGACGTCACCACCTAGCTTCTTCAAGTGGACGGTGCTTAGAAAATGTCTGCTACACGGCTTCCCTTACAGTGCATTCACACTATACAACCGCATAGCACGGTAAAACATCGGAACCCATTCACTTTCAATGGAAGGAAAGCGAGAGAAGCGGAGTGAGTGGAGGACCGTTGAGCTATGCAGTATGGATGGGCGAGGAAGCTGAAAAGGGTGGGACTAAAGTTTATGCAAATCCTCTGCGTTATCGCGACGCGAGTGATCATTCGAAGCTCACCATAGCTTCCAACCACTACTGGATTGGCTGACAATGGCTGTTGATACGTAACACTACCCAGCTTGCTTGCTAGCTTGTTAGCACCCACATGAGGGCGAGGATAGCATGGCTAGGTGAGTGCTGCTTGTATAGTGTAAACCAGGGTTCTTCAATTCCGGTCCTGGAGGGCCGAAACACTTCTGTTTTTTATTTCTACCTGGTAGTTAATTGCACTCACCTGGTGTCCCAGGTCTGTATTAGCCCCTGATTAGAAGGAGAGGATGAAAAACAGAGGTGTTTCGGCCCTCCAGGACCGGAATTGAAGAACCCTGGTGTAAACGCTCTGTTACACCGCAGAGCGAAGACAGACCACTCGTTGTTTTCGTCTCTAGTACACGGATCTATACATACTGTATATCTTATATAGCTGTGTGATAAAGAATGATGCCTACTGTACAGACTTCCTTAACCTAAAATAAGTAAAGAAGTCATTTTGTGTGGAAGTCAAAAACTTTTTTTACGCCGAAGGCAGACACATCGCATTATGGTCGGAACGAAGAAAAGGGAGCCCTTTCATGGCCCTTTCCCTAGGGCCCTATACAATCTGCTCTGTGGAGAACGCAGACGGAATCACGGAATCCAGACATTATAACGGAATCCAACAATATTCAAAATGTATTGAACTTAGTAGGAAATCAACTACATCTATTGAACTGATAGGAACATTCATTAATTTGCCCACAAAATGCATCAGTGATTAAAATGTTCCTGCAACTTTCTGAAACGGCACATGAATGCCCATGTGTCTGTGTGTGTGTGGTGCGGTGCACATGTCTGTTTAGACTTTGTGTAGCCGTTAGCGATGATGCTAATGATAACCTTTTTCTGATAACCTTCTTGCAAACTCTGCAATCACATGAGCGCTACAGAAACATCGCTAACCAAACAATGGTCTCTTGCTGGTGCACACTTGCTGAGGAGTATTTATGTCTGTAATAAAGCCCTTTTGTGGAGAAAAACAGATTAGGCTCCCCAGTGGGTGGGTCTGGCTGCCAAGTGGGTGGGCCTATGCCCTCCAAGGCCCACCCATGGCTGCACCCATGCCCAGTCATGTGAAATCCATAGATTAGGGCCTAATGAATTCATTTCAATTGACTGATTCCCTTATATGAACTGTAACTCAGTAAAATCTTTGAAATAGTTGCATGTTGCATTTCTATTTTTGTTCAATATAATATGGACATATTATAAAGTATGAAAAGGTTTATTCATTCACGCCATGAATTCACTATGATATCATGTTTGTATATGTTTCATAATACTTTTATCATGTACTAGATTATTTGGGTTGAATTATTTTTTATTTTTTCCCAGACATAAATATTGCCCTCTTGCTAGATTGATGAATACAGCCATAGCGAAACAGTGCAAACGTGCTGTCAGCTCAAGAGGTTTTAAGACTATGGTGATAAATAAAGCGAGGGGCAGGAACTTGGTGCGAGGGGCAGGAACAGGCCGAACCTGGCTGATGACGCGCACCCCTGGCTTGGTGCGGGGAGCAGGAACGGGCCGGACTGGGCTGACGACGCGCACCACTGGCTTGGTGCGGGGAGCAGGAATGGGCCGTACCAGACTGACGACGCGCACCACTGGCCTGGTGCGGGGAGCAGGAACAGGCCGGGCCGGGCTGGCGACGCGCACCACTGGCTTGGTGCGAGGGACAGGCACAGGTCGGACCGGGCTGGCGACGCGCACCACTGACTTGGTGCGAGGGGCAGGAACAGGCCGGGCCGGGCTGGCGACGCGCACCACTGACTTGGTGCGAGGGTCAGGAACAGGTCGGACCGGGCTGGCGACGCGCACCACTGGCTTGGTGCGAGGGGCAGGAACAGGCCGGGCCGGCGACGCGCACCACTGACTTGGTGCGAGGGACAGGAACAGGCTGGACCGGGCTGGCGACGCGCACCACTGGCTTGATGCGAGGAGCAGGAACGGGCCGAACCGTACTGGGAACACACACCACTGGCTTAGTGCGGGAAGCAGGAACGGGCCGGACCGGACTGGCGACACACACCACTTGATTGGTGCGAGGAGCGGGACTGGGTTCCTTCATTAACCCCCGCTCCTTCTGCTGCCTAACCAGCTCCTCTCGCCGTGCCTCTACACTTTCCTTCTGCTCCCTCTGAACCAATGACCCCCCTAATCTGGTGGCCTCCTCTGCTAAACAGCGGAACCGCTCTATAGCGGCCTCCTGCTGCCTCGTCGTCCACGGCGTGAGCCCCCCCCTAAATTTTTGGGGGATTGTCTCTCCCCCGTGATCATGGCCTCCATCCCTCTTGCCAGACTCTCGCTCATCTCCTCCCAAGTCCATCCTCTCTCCTCGTCACGCTGCTTGATCCAGGATTGGTGGGATCTTCTGTCACGATCGTTTACGGACGAGAAGGACCAAGGCGCAGCGTGATATGCATTCATATTTATTTACGGCTAAACACACGACATAACAACAAACGAAACATGAAGTCCAAGGTAGCATACAAACAACATACCTTACACGGAACAAGATCCCACCACCCACTAGTGCTACATAACTTATTTTATTCATTTCCCACCATTTTCGAAGTCAGAATGCAAAACAACTGACATCTGTAGGAGCTTCTGTTTTTGGTGACATTGTCCTAGAGCAGGGATCATCAACTAGATTCAGCCACAGGCAAATCTTTTCTTGAGCGGATGGTCGGGGGCCAGAACATAATTACAAATAATTTGTAGACTGCAAATTGACCGCAAGAAGCCCAAACAGATATAATATTTGACTAAAACATAATAATTTCAAACCTTGCTTATATTTGTATACAATAACATGTGGCTCATAATTATATGTGGGAATACTTACCAATTTTTCTGAGCAAATATTTTTGGGTTAATTATTATTATTATTATTATCATTTTATCATTTTCATTGTTGGACATAAAATACTACAAAATAAAAATCACTTGGTGCTGATTTCCTAGTGTTTTTACAGTATTTTATGTCCAACAATGAAAATTCTAAAATGATATTAATAATAATAATAATAATAATAATAATAAAAAAACTAAAAAATTTGCTCAGAAAAATTGAAAGGCACTCATTTGATTTAAAGTTGTTTTTGACCACAATGAAAACGTGTCAGTTTGTCACTTTCACAAACTTTTAGTAATGATAGGTTTAGCTACTTAAGACATTGTCTCGAATCTAGGTTTTGCCTTTAGAATTCAAGAAAATGTACAACTAAGGACACATTTTTCACTTCTCCCATTGCCTTCCCAAACCCCAGTCTGGTCTGTCGAGTCAGCCCCGGAAGTATCATGATGTTGTGCCTCTGGGATTGAAAACATTGTGACGTCACCACCTAGCTTCTTCAAGTGGACGGTGCTTAGAAAATGTCTGCTACACGGCTTCCCTTACAGTGCATTCACACTATACAACCGCATAGCACGGTAAAACATCGGAACCCATTCACTTTCAATGGAAGGAAAGCGAGAGAAGCGGAGTGAGTGGAGGACCGTTGAGCTATGCAGTATGGATGGGCGAGGAAGCTGAAAAGGGTGGGACTAAAGTTTATGCAAATCCTCTGCGTTATCGCGACGCGAGTGATCATTCGAAGCTCACCATAGCTTCCAACCACTACTGGATTGGCTGACAATGGCTGTTGATACGTAACACTACCCAGCTTGCTTGCTAGCTTGTTAGCACCCACATGAGGGCGAGGATAGCATGGCTAGGTGAGTGCTGCTTGTATAGTGTAAACCAGGGTTCTTCAATTCCGGTCCTGGAGGGCCGAAACACTTCTGTTTTTTATTTCTACCTGGTAGTTAATTGCACTCACCTGGTGTCCCAGGTCTGTATTAGCCCCTGATTAGAAGGAGAGGATGAAAAACAGAGGTGTTTCGGCCCTCCAGGACCGGAATTGAAGAACCCTGGTGTAAACGCTCTGTTACACCGCAGAGCGAAGACAGACCACTCGTTGTTTTCGTCTCTAGTACACGGATCTATACATACTGTATATCTTATATAGCTGTGTGATAAAGAATGATGCCTACTGTACAGACTTCCTTAACCTAAAATAAGTAAAGAAGTCATTTTGTGTGGAAGTCAAAAACTTTTTTTACGCCGAAGGCAGACACATCGCATTATGGTCGGAACGAAGAAAAGGGAGCCCTTTCATGGCCCTTTCCCTAGGGCCCTATACAATCTGCTCTGTGGAGAACGCAGACGGAATCACGGAATCCAGACATTATAACGGAATCCAACAATATTCAAAATGTATTGAACTTAGTAGGAAATCAACTACATCTATTGAACTGATAGGAACATTCATTAATTTGCCCACAAAATGCATCAGTGATTAAAATGTTCCTGCAACTTTCTGAAACGGCACATGAATGCCCATGTGTCTGTGTGTGTGTGGTGCGGTGCACATGTCTGTTTAGACTTTGTGTAGCCGTTAGCGATGATGCTAATGATAACCTTTTTCTGATAACCTTCTTGCAAACTCTGCAATCACATGAGCGCTACAGAAACATCGCTAACCAAACAATGGTCTCTTGCTGGTGCACACTTGCTGAGGAGTATTTATGTCTGTAATAAAGCCCTTTTGTGGAGAAAAACAGATTAGGCTCCCCAGTGGGTGGGTCTGGCTGCCAAGTGGGTGGGCCTATGCCCTCCAAGGCCCACCCATGGCTGCACCCATGCCCAGTCATGTGAAATCCATAGATTAGGGCCTAATGAATTCATTTCAATTGACTGATTCCCTTATATGAACTGTAACTCAGTAAAATCTTTGAAATAGTTGCATGTTGCATTTCTATTTTTGTTCAATATAATATGGACATATTATAAAGTATGAAAAGGTTTATTCATTCACGCCATGAATTCACTATGATATCATGTTTGTATATGTTTCATAATACTTTTATCATGTACTAGATTATTTGGGTTGAATTATTTTTTATTTTTTCCCAGACATAAATATTGCCCTCTTGCTAGATTGATGAATACAGCCATAGCGAAACAGTGCAAACGTGCTGTCAGCTCAAGAGGTTTTAAGACTATGGTGATAAATAATGCACATCCATCTGAAAGCGCATCTGTAGACACACACACACACACACACTGTAGGGGATGGATGGTAAATTCCTCTTCTATGGGGACTGAAACAGGGCTAGGTCCCTCTGCAGCAAACAGACACACTGCCAAAATGAGTTCTGACAGCTCATCACTAAAGGAATGAGAAGAAAGCCTTTGTTCAGACAACCATGACAACGTGGACATGTTGTCACTCAATCTGTCTGTTATATACCACCAAACCACTGAGACTATCCATGAAAGAGGAAACACATTTATACTAAACTGGAACTCTGTACTATTCTATGTATTTGTACTATACTGGAACTTGGAGGACATTCTAATGAATGATTACCCATTCAGATTATCTAACCAATTAACATGGCAATAACAAATTATTACCATACATTAAGAGCAGCCTGCTGAAGCTAAGCCATTCAATCTCTATAATGAGCATCAATTCATTACTAAATGAAAGGCTTAATCATCCTCACATAACTCCCCTACATAGTCTATGTCCAAAATAGCAGCACCCTATTCCCTACATAGTGCACTATTCTGACCAGAGCCCTATGGACCCTGGTCAAAAGGGTGCCATTTGGGATGCAAACATAGAAGACAGCAGTGGCCTGAGGGTGTTATGACCAAGACCTACATGTACACTACTATCTACACATCCACCTAATTACTGTACTGCCATGGCTTTGAGGAAGAGGATGAGCAAGCACCTCCTGGAAGAACAACCAAAACAATTCAGTATTTTACTATTATTTCATGCTTGGTATTTTCAAATCTTGAGGTAACCTTAAGCATCTGCAACACAGTCTTCTTTCAGACAATGTCAAACTCTTTCAAAGTTGCCCTCACAAAATAGAACATTTCATGGTAAAGACTTTCTCAGTAACCCTATGATGTCACGTCTGTATGACAAAAGTAATCAACTTCAAGTTTAAAGTGTGACTTTAGCTAGCAATATCAAATAATAACTTGCAGCAATGCTGAGCGTGTGTGTGTTAGAGAGATAGAGAGAGAGAGAGAGGGGGGGGGGGGGGGATAAAGAGAGAGAGAAGGAGAGGGGGGGGGAGATAGACAGTTTGTTTCTCTTCACATAGCTGCTCCTAGATTAGCTAGGAACATTCCTCCTGACCACTGTCTGTCTGTCTGTCTGTCAGCTTTTCCCCTATACAGCCACAGACTCTGGTTTGGCCTCTCTACAGGTCACAGTCTCGTGGCATCCCTCCACTGCCTCTAATCTAATACTAATCAAGTAAACAATGAGTTGGAACAAGATATTTTCCTAACCATGTGACCTGACCTAGAGAAACTCAATAGCCAATACTAAAACTTCTGAAAGAGACATTGTAGTTCTGGTGAGTCAGTTGGTTGGAGTTGTGGGTTTTATTCCCACATCGGCCACCTATACTGAATACATAATGTGTTTGATCTAAGTTGATTTTGAAAATGTGCTGTATCATTATTATATTGTCTTATATGGAGTTTTCCTGACCTGAGACAATGCTTGGGTGTACACACATAGAGCACCAAAATAATGTCTACAGTAAGAATCTGCACAGTATGTGCTATAGCCAGCATTCGAGCTCACTCTCCAGACACTTCTGTCAATGCACGCTTCAAGTAATGCAAACAAACAAAAGCAGAAGCCGGTCTGTCTGTCTTAAAGACTGTACTGTACGTACTGCATGTTAATATTGGACAGGAAGGAAGCAGGAGAGTTGAGGTATGGGTCAATAATCTGACAGAGACCATTATGGTCCAAACATTGAGTCACTGTTATATGACTAGCTCTAATAACAAACCATTTGAAGATAGGAATCAGCAAGGAATCTTTTCATGGCCCTGAGAAAACCACATCCCAAAAGGAACCTCTATTTACAGTACTAGTCAAAAGTTTAGACACACCTACTCATTCCAGGGTTTTTCTTTATTTTTACTATTTTCTACATTGTAGAATAATAGTGAAGACATCAAAACTATGAAATAACACATATGGAATCATGTAGTAACCAAAAAAGTGTTAAACAGATTCTTCAAAGTAGCCACCCTTGGCCTTGATGACAGCTTTGCACACTCTTGGCATTCTCTCAACCAGCTTCATGCGGTAGTCACCTAGAATGCATTTCAATTAACAGGTGTGCCTTGTTAAAAGGCAGGTAGCTTAGTGGGTAAGAGTGTTGTGCCAGTAACCGAAAGGTCGCTGGTTCTAATCCCCGAGCTGACTAGGTGAAAAATCTGTTGATGTGCCCTTAAGCAAGGCACTTAATCCTAATTGCTCATGTAAGTTGCTCTGGATAAGAGTGTCTGCTAAATGACTAAAAGTTAATTTGTGGAATTTCTTTCCTTCTTAATGCGTTTCAGCCTATCAGTTGTGTTGTGACAAGGTAGGAGGGGTATATAGACGTATTTGGTAAAATACCAAAGTCCATATTATGGCAAGAAGAGCTCAAATAAGCAAAGAGAAACAACAGTCCATCATTACTTTAAGACATGAAGGTCAGTCAATACAGAACATTTCAAGAACTTTGAAAGTTTCTTCAAGTGCAGTTATGATGAAACTGGCTCTCATGAGGACTACATGATTCCATATGTTTTATTTCATAGTTTTAATGTCTTCACTATTATTAATATTACAATGTAGAAAATAGTAAAAATAAAGAAAAACCCTTGAATGAGTAGGTGTGTCCAAACCTTTGACTGGTAGTGTAAGTGGCTGAACAGTGCAGAGGGGGAATCCAAAGCAGGGAGCCATGGCTAGCTAGCTCTATAAGGCTCCACAGTCCTGTCTCCTGGGCTAAATTAAAGCTCTGAAACTCTCTGGCTGCCTGCTGCTGCAGTTTATGTCTGATTTAGACTCTCGTTTATGGATCAACTTAAGCATTTATTGTGGGAGAAAATGGCAGAAAATGTCTGGCCCATTGAACAATAAATCTCCCAGAGTAGAAGTGGGCTGCCTGTTGGGGGTTCTAACCATCAGTACAGACCAGCGGGAAAACTCAGGACACAGGAGAACATGTAGGAGAACAGACCTGCTGAACTCATGTCCACTACTGTTGCTGCCATGTTGGACACGCGCGCATACACGCACACAGACTCACAAACTCACCATATCCATGAGTGCCTCCTGAAAGGGAAGTTGTTGAGGTGCATCATAGTCCTCTCCCGCGCCCCATGGCAGAGTCCAGGCTTCATGGAGCTGCGTGATGAATCTTCCCTCTAACCTTTAAAACTCTCTATCTACACACACTGTGACCACTCCCAAAACAACATCATGTCTGCCTGCCCCTTAGACTGCTCGGTGCTCTATACCATAGTAATTTCACTGGAGGTCCACTCAGTCATTCCAGTTTTAGGCACAAATTCAGCCTTAACGGAGTCATGTTGTCAGCAGCTGGGATATGAATGGGCTACATAATGCAAGGCCACCCCAGCTTGGATTAACAAAAGCAGATTGGCGCATAAAAAATCCTATATAAAAATGCAACATAAACAAAACTATTTAAAAAATCCACTAAATATGACAACAAGCAAAACAAGCAAGCAGTGCTGTAATGCTTCAGCTGTGTGAATAGGAGAGAGTCCTCAGCGCTGTGACCCAGGAGTCCACACAGGATCAGCTACTAGCTTCTCAGGCGGCTGCTCTTTTTTCCGAGGGATTCTTCCGGCGAGGATCTGGAAATCACTGTCCCACAACTTCATGGTGAACGGGTTCAGGGATTAATCTTTCCGGAAAACATTCCTTTTCCTGACAGCCAGGGAAGACGGTCGGCGTGGGAGCAGTCGACGCTGGCGTGACAGGGCATGTTACACTCTCTCTTTCGCTCTCCTTCTTTCTCTGTCTATCTCTATCTCCCTCTCTTTCGCTATGTCTAGATCTTGCCTGTCCCAATAAGCTCCCGGGGAAGAAGGGAAGAGGGAAGAAAATGAGTGGAGCACTGCGCTATTGTCCCCGCTCTCCCTCTCTCTCTCTCACTCACTCTCTCCCTCCCAACCTCACAGGCAGTCAGTCAGTGGGATGTCCTGACCCTGTTATGTGTGTGCATGCTCCTCCTGTGTACAGTGAGCTAAACCTATTGATCCTCTTAGAACTCACAGCTCACAGCCTTCATTCAGCTTACAACTGGCAGGGAGAGGAGAGAAGAAAGCAGGAGGGAAGCTTTCCAGTCCTCAGAGGCTTGGTGTTGCTGACCTGTGTGTGTGTGTGTGTGTGCGTGTGTGTGTGTGTGTGTGTGTGTGTGTGTGTGTGTGTGTGTGTGTGTGTGTGTGTGTGTGTGTGTGTGTGTGTGTGTGTGTGTGTGTGTGTGTGTGTGATCAAAGTGTGGGAGAAGTGGTGACATCCATAATTTCCCAAATGTACGTATTACCATAAACACTAAAACAAAACAAAACTCTCTTACTCTGCCTCCATCTTTTCTCTCTTTCTCTGTCCCTCAATCCCCACCCCCTCTATGCATCTGTTTCTCTCTTTATCTTCCTCTTTACCTTCTCCATCTCTATCCAGTCTGGGGATTCTCTGTTGGTTATTTTCTATCATTCATTTTCTCTCTCTCACCATGTTTCCTTCTCTATCTTTCCACCCCTCCACACACACTTTCACTCCCTACTCCTCCCTTCTCTCTCTCTCTTTCTCTCACTGTGTGCCGACAAACCATTGAACCATGACATTTCAGACTGCATAACTAATGGTGGCTCATGTTTCTGCATCTGTATGTGTCTGTTAGTGTGCGTGTGTGTGTTTGTGTGTGTGCATGCCTGCATTCGCAAGTGCGTGTGTGTGTGTAATTGTATGTAAATGTGCGCTATCACGCAGTGGGCCTCTTTAGGTATGTTCTTAGCAGGAAACATGCTACAGTAACAGTACATAGGATATAGCCACATGGACCAAGCCAACATCCATCTCTCTGTAATGTAGACCTATTCTGAGATACGCCTAACTATATCTAAACTCATTAAGATTCCAGGCACTAATCTCAAACCCCTGATTACATATGAGTTGATGTACTGCAATTATTGATGTCAAATAGGACACAAGAATAGTGAAACAGGACAGTGTCAATAAACATGTAAAATATGCTGTACATTGTAGACATCTGTGACTGCAGACATCTCACTCTCTTGTGTGTGTGTGTGTGTGTCATAGAGATGTATAGAGATCATTACATAGAAATAACACATTTTTCCATAGACATTGCCATTGAGGGCTTCCGCCATTTTAAAGTAGTGAACTGGGTTGGGATTACTATGGGTTGGGAGCGATCAGCCAATGATCAGAGCATTATATTATTTTTCAAATTGGTTTGCCTAGTTTGTAAATGGCTTTAAGTGATATGACCGCCACCTAGTGGCCACAATAAATAAATGACTAAAGATTTGGTTCAAGACTCCAGAACTGCTGGTGGCGGTGGTAAGTCACCAATATTAGCTTTTTTCAAACATAAAAAGAAAAATAATGTACTATAATAAAACTTCAATTATTAGCCCAGGCGTTTAATTGCTTAATCACTGAACACAACTGGCGAATGGTAGTGATGGGAAACCGAGGCTTTCCGAAGGCTTCGGCACTTTCACCTATTTGTGCCGAAAAACAGTTGATTACTCTGAGCTTCATTATCTGTTCAAAATGCACATTAGTGACATCTGCTGGCCAGCAACAAATAGCAGCGTGTGATTATCAGATAGAGGGTTTGTGGTGCAACGGTAAGTCGTTGGCTTCAGTAGCCTATAATCAGTTGGAATACCAGGTTTGCATCTTATATACACTACCATTCAAAAGTTTGGGGTCACTTAGAAATGTCCTTGTTTTCCATGAAAATGAATTGGAATAATAATTGTCCTTCAAACTTTGCTTTCGGCAAAGAATCCTCCATTTGCAGCAATTACAGCCTTGCAGACCTTTAGCATTCTAGTTGTCAATTTGTTGAGGTAATCTGAAGAGATTTCACTACATGCTTCCTGAAGCACCACCCACAAGTTGGATTGGCTTGATGGGCACTTCTTACGGTCAAGCTGCTCCCAAAAATAGCTTTTAGGGTTGAGATACGGTGACTGCGCTGGCCACTCCATTATAGACAGAATACCAGCTGACTGCTTCTTCCCTAAATAGTTATTGCATAGTTTGGAGCTGTGCTTTGGGTCATTGTCCTGTTGAAACATAACACATTTTTCCAATCTTCCTCTGTCCAGTGTCTGTGTTCTTTTGCCCATCTTAATCTTTTCTTTTTATTTGCCAGTCTGAGATATGGCTTTTTCTTTGCAACTCTGCCTAGAAGGTCAGCATCCCGGAGTCGCCTCTTCACTGTTGACGTTGAGACTGGTGTTTTGCGGGTACTATTTCATGAAGCTGCCAGTTGAGGACCTGTGAGGCGTCTTGTTTCTCAAATTAGACACTCTAATGTATTTGTCCTCTTGCTCAGTTGTGCACAGGGGCCTCCCACTCCTCTTTCTATTCTGGTTAGAGCCAGTTTGCACTGTTCTGTGAAGGGAGTAGTACACAGCGTTGTATGAGATCTTCAGTTTCTTGGCAATTTCTCGCAATGGAATAGCCTTCATTTTTCAGAACAAGAATAGACTAATGAGTTTCAGAAGAAAGTTATTTGTTTCTGGCCATTTTGAGCCTGTAATCGAACCCACAATTACTGATGCTCCAGATACTCAACTAGTCTCAAGAAGGCCAGTTTTATTGCTTCTTTAATCAGCACAACAGTTTTCAGCTGTGCTAACATAATTGCAAAAGGTTTTTTTAATGATCAATTAGCCTTTTAAAATGATAAACTTGGATTAGCAAACACAACGTGCCATTGGAACACAGGACTGATGGTTGCTGATAATGGACCTCTGTACGCCTATGTATCAGCCATTTCCAGCTACAATAGCCATTTCAAACATTAACAATGTCTACACTGTATTTCTGATCAATTTGATGTTATTTTAATGGACACAAAAAAGTTTTTTTTTTTGGGAAAACAAGGACATTTCTAAGTGACCCCAAACTTTTGAACGGTAGTGTGCATCATGCTTCCCTTTTTTCCCTTCAAGTTTACTATTTTTCAAAAACGGAATCTATGACATTATTTATGCTTAACACAGAAGCTTATACTATACTAAATAAAACAAATTATTTTAACAGCAGTGCAGAGTGTGGTTTCACATAAAATACGTTTCAAAATAGTGTGCCTTCAACAGGATTCGACCTCATACCCTCATGTCCCTGAATGTTCAATAGTTCCCTACTCTACTCGCTAAGCTTCCAGTCAGGTAAAATCTTCGTACAAAATCTTAACTGAATTTATATTTGTAAGTACGGCGTCCAGTTGAGATCGGAGTTTGAAAGCAGCTTGGAATTGAAGAAAGCACCGGAACCACAGCGAAATCAGTGGAATCTCGCATTTTGCAACACATGGTTTGAAAAAGCATGTGATCAAACTAAGCTTTGGACATCATTGACGACATTTACATTTTAGTCATTTAGCAGACGCTCTTATCCAGAGCGACTTACAGTTAGTGAGTGCATACATTTTCACACTGGCACCCTGTGGGAAACGAACCCACAACCCTGGCGTTGCAAGCGCCATACTCTACCAACTGAGCTACAGGGGACACGTACCTCTGATAAAGTGATACACGCATCGGCACATTGCTTCGAAGTTAGCTGCTTAGCGATTTCGACACATGCCTCGGAGCTCCGGTATCAAACGTAACATCAATAACGCTTATTAGAGACAGGCTTCAATTTGAGCCAGGCGTCTATTTCCTTAATGCTCACAGCTTTTGCTTAATACATTTTTGAAAAGACTACTATTTATTGTGACCAGTATAAACATTATAATAACAAATCCATTGCAGATCTGCATACAGTATCATACACCCCCCGATGATTTTGTGCTTCAGCACCATGGAGAGCTTGAATTTGATGTTGTGTTTTCCTTTTGGTGGCGCCATGGATCGCAACGATGATGGAATAGTTGTATTTATGTTTTATGCAGACGACAGTGCGAATATCAGCGCGGTGTGCACAGTACACTCGGCTCCCGTGTGGCTCAGTTGGTAGAGGATCGCGCATGCAACGCCGGGGTTGTGGGTTTGAATCCCACGGGGGGCTAGTATGATAAAGCAAGATAAGAGCGCCTGCTAATTTACGGAAATGTAAACAAATCTATTTTTATTTGTCACATGCGCCGAATACAACAGGTATTACCGTGAAATGCTTACTTACAAGTCCTTAACTAACAATGCAGTTCAAGAAATAGAGTTAAGAAAATATTTGCTAAATAAACTAAAGTAAAACATTTAATAAAAAGTAACACAATAAGATTACATAACAATAACGAGGCTAATTCCTTTAGACCTGCCATTTATTAGCTGAAATATGTGGCGATGCCCGGCTATTAAAAGGGACATGCGACGATTTGAGACTCAGAGTTTAATAGAAGTTTTACAGTACTTTAAAATGGCGCTGCCAATTTGAAAGTACACATGTATGTGTGTGTGTGTGTGTCCGTGTGTGTGTGATGCTGGGTTGAGGAAAGGGTTAGCCCATTCTGAGTATGTGAGTGTGTGAGCATTAAAACCATCACCCTGGCTCTGAGCCAATTGCTGCGCTCTGAAATACAGGATTCAGTCCTGCCTCTTACACACATCCTGCCTAACGCACACGTCAGCAGTCTCTCAACTCCTGCCAGGAGTCAGACCGCCTCTCGCCCTCCAGAAACCCTCTCTATCACCCACCCGTCAGAGAGAGAGAGAGGGGTAGAGGAGTGGAGAGGTGAAAGGAGTGGAAAGGAGCAGGGGTGGTAAGGTGTTAATTTGGGCAGTAACCAAGTAGAGGAATTCCCTTCCATTGACTAGGGTAAAATAATACATAGTGTACTGTGTATACTTTAATATTTTGATTTATTCTAGACACATATAGTTTGCCACGCACACGCACACACACACACACACACACACACACACAATCATCCATACAGGACTCTATCTCATCTAGCATCTTTGTGTTTAACTTGATGGTGGGTCCAGGTTATAAATAGCCTGTCCCTGTCCATATGTGGTGTTGTTACATAATGATGGTCCCAGTGTTAGGGCTGTTCCCCCTGCTTTACTAAACATGATGAGCTGTCACTAGCCATCCTGCAGCCTGCCACACTACAGACAAACAGGGGAGATGGGGAAAGGCCATCGTGGTTGGTACCGAGACAGAGAGAAAGAAAGAGGGAGGGGGAGGGAGAAGGGGAGGGGACAGAAAATAGGGAAAAAAGAGATTAAGGAGATTGGAGAAATGGGAAAGGTCACAGTGGGTAAACATAGATCGACTGCAAGGCTCAGAGAGAGACGGATGGGGAGAGAGAGAGGGATGGGGAGAGAGAGAGAGAGAGAGAGAGAGAGGGATGGGAGAGAGAGTGAGGGATGGGGAGATAGAGAGAGGGATGGGGTAAGAGAGAGAGGGATGGGGAGAGAGAGAGAGGGATGGGAGAGAGGGATGGGGAGAGAGAGAGGGATGGGGAGAGAGAGGGATGGGAAAAGAGATAGAGGGATGGGGAGAGAAAGAGAAGGATGGGAGAGAGAGGGATGGGGAGAGAGAGAGGGATGGGGAGAGAGAGAGAGAGAGAGAGAGAGAGAGAGAGAGAGAGAGAGAGAGAGAGAGAGAGAGAGAGAGAGAGAGAGAGAGAGAGAGAGGGATGGGGAGATAGAGAGAGAAGAGAGAGAGAGAGAGAGAGAGAGAGAGAGAGAGAGAGAGAGAGAGAGAGAGAGAGAGAGAGAGAGAGAGGGGGATGGG